>NC_132942.1:11190000-12440000 GCF_034638445.1 Ciconia boyciana
AATAACTTTCAGGTTTAACTGAATTTTTCAAAAGTCAAAATGAACATTTCGCTAACAATATGTACTGGATCGTTGTTCTTCCTAAGTGGTTATCCACTCCCCAGTCTGGGGGAGAGAGTACCTGTGAAGGTATCCCTTCTCGCTCTTCCACATGAACAAATAATTAACTGCCTTTGCTTTTCCTGGTTTGACTTGATTTTTTTTAAACTGCTTTTGGTCTCACATGTACAAATATGTAACTGCCAATTATAGGATTACAGCATTTATTAGTCAGGAAAGTTGTTACAGTGCCTTGATGCTGTAGCAAAAAATTCTGCCCCCCCTCCCCAGTTCACAAGACCCTTTCAATTTTGTTGATTTTTGACTCCGTCTCAGGCAAACCTTAGAGATTCACTTCTGATTTCACTTCATATTCTTAGGTGCAGTTTTTCACATGAGACTTTTTGCAACTCTGCTTGACCCAGACAAGACACTGATTTTTCTGTCAAATACACTGATGGGAAAGAGGCAGAATTTTTCATCACAAATTGTTTGAGATATTTGTTCTGTTTTTGTCTATAACAGGAACCGACCACATTGGCTGCCTTAATCCAACAGTGGGCCATAGAGAACAACTTATATCAGGATGCCATTGTGGTGGGAAAGCTTTCTCCAGGTGCACTTGTCTTATGTGGCAAATGGTTGTGGCCCTGTCTCAGGAGCAGGCAGATGAGCCATGGGGAACTCTGTTCTGCTGGAGGAGATCTGGCTGTGAACACAAGGACCTCTTGTCAACATTTTTAGTCCCAGAACTTGGACCTGAGCTTTGGAGATCGTGCCAGCTTTGTGCAATCTAGAAGAACTGGATGAATACACTGTTACATAATAAATGAATGATGATTCCCACCCCCCTTCTTTTTCTCTCTTTTTCTGTTGTCTGTGAGAAGTTCCTGATTTGTTTTCTTTAGCTCCTTGTTCAGAATTGGCTGGCCTACATATATGATCTTTGACCAAAAGTTGCTTGAAAATATTTCTTGTTTGAAGCCCTCAGATCCATTTCTTCGGCTCCAGGGTAGGATTGTTAGGTTGCCCTTTAGCTACAGGTCAGGCCAGCAGAAAAACAGATCTTGTACACATTTCCTGGCTCTGCTTCTTGCTGCAGGAACCAGGCTCAGTCTCACCACAGTTTCAGAGTCACCAGAAGGGTCAGTAGCCAAAGCAAAATATCCAAAGTCATGTTTCAGCCCTGAAACATGCTTCCTTCTTGATAGATGCATACTCTGGGAACTGTTAAGAGTGGTGGGGGGGAGGTCTTTGGTTGTCTTTTCGTTCCTCAGAGCAGCAAAAAATGCCCAAGAATTTGCTTACTATGAACGTTCTGCACGAGTTGCTTAAAATGGCTGTTTCCAGTCATTTTCTTGTCAATTAGACTTGTCTAGAGTTGAAAACAAAACCAAGCATAAGTTCTGGGAGCCAATTCAGAGCAACATCTCCTTTTCAGAAATGGATAAATATTCATGGCCATGCCTCATTTTTTCCTTTTCTCCAGATCAGTGGCATGCTTCAATATTAAAAAAAATTGGTGTCCTTACCCAAATTATACAGTGGTGTTAAATGACTTTGTGAAGCTGTATTTATCAGAAATAATACAGAAATCACCATTCTCCTATTGTGCCTCAGAAGGATTACTAAACAAAGTATTATAGTATTTCAGTCCCAGTCCCAAAGCCCATTTGCCCTATATCTTTTTCCAGTTGTAGAATTATTTGGCTGTTGTCTCCATTTGAAAGACCCGGAAAGTACATGGATGAAAAGAAAAAAAGAGGAAATTTCTAAGGTAGTAATATATCCATCAGGCCTTTATAAAAATACAATAGATCTTAACATTTATAACTGCACCTGGTCCACTGAGGAACATGGTAATCTTACCTCCTGTAAATTGCAGGAGAAATTTAATTTTGGAAAACAGCCTTTTGGGACCAAATGTTCATGTTAGTTCCACTTGCTGGAAGAGCTGCCATTTGCAGTGTTGCCTTGACCGTGTTCAAGGAGAGCAAGGCATCACAGCTCAAAACAGTGGAAATTAGTCAAATTTGTCCATAGAACAGGCTGGATTATTCCTGTCTTTGCAACAGGTGATTGTTCCGCAGCACACAAATGGAACAACAGCTCCAGGCAATTGTTATTTCCTCATTAATTGCATTTTAGGGCTCACTGAGGTTTTCTGTGCTGCAGAACATTCCCAGTCCCTTGAAATGCTAATCGAAACATTTGAATATGTTGTTATCCTGACAGCACACTTGAGGAGGTTTTAAAACTGACCAGCTGTCTGACTACTCCCTATAAATCACTCGCCTTGACCTAGCAGTACATTTTTCTTTTCTCTCGTGTCTATTTGCTGTTTGACACAGGAGCCTGTGCTGTAACTGCTCATTTAATACCAGACAGTGTAATACCCTTGCAGCCTGCCATGATTGTCAGGTTGATTTCATTAGTATGATAAGATGCATAGACTCCTTTTTATCTCTTGTATTCTCCTTCTCTCTCTCCCTTTCTCTGTAATTTGGGTCTTTAAAGTCCTTGCTGTCTCCTGATCTACAGATAATTGTTTACTGTAATACTAGCCAGGAAAAGAGCTGATAAACTCCAGATGTAGCTAGGTCTTCAAATTCACTTTCCTTGCTCTATGCCCATGGCTATGGACCTCAGATAATATTTTGCTGCTGTCTGGGGTTCTCTAAAACTGCTAATAAAAAGAGGCTATTTAATATGGACAATCATTGTATCATATATGATCTGGGTGGCTCATTAGGGTTTCTTTTCTGTTTGGGGGGTTGTTTTGGTTTTTGTTTTTTACAAGCTTCTTACTAGCCCCAGTTCTTGTTGCCTGCCTGTATCTGCCCTGCACTGTACTCTTTGAAGTCTTATCATGCTTCTTAGTGACAGGAGCCAGGATGCTACATGTTAACCCCCATAGAGCAAAGAGATGAGACTTCTTTTCCCTCTTCAAAAAAGAAAAAAAAAAAAAGAAAAATACAATCAGTCTTTTCTGCCTTGCTGGAGCTTGTGGTTCCTTTAGTTCTTTGCACAGTGACATTTAGAGAAGGCAGATTGTCAGGGGTTAATAAACAAGAATGAAGTTATTGCCTCCAGCTTCACCAGCTCATGAAACAATACCTTTCACAGGTTTGATAGGAGTTCTCTAGTTTATTTTTTTATTAATTGTTCTTTAGTTTTACATACCTCTGAACTTCTCCCTTCCACCCAGCACTGAAAGGCAATGTGCTATCAAAGAGACAGTTCTCATATCTCTAGCCTCATTCTAAGGACCAAAAATAGCCCAAAAGGCCCTGCCTACGTTTCCACTGTGAACTGACTTTGAAACCAGTTCATGAAAAGGTTGACTATAAATATGTTTTGTGCCCACACATAATGTGGTTAATACAGCTAGTAGTTGTGACATCCTCGCCTGGTACATGGAGATCTTCCTATAAACTGGTTTGGCACATTATTTTTGCTATGAATTCAAGACCACCTAACCATGCCTGTGTAACCAGTTTGTCTGGCTCCTCCATGCTCCAGACCTGGGTGTGGTAGGATATCCTCCCTTAGACGCCTTGTCTCTCGTGCTGCCGGGGCAAGCCAAGGTGTAACTTTTTTGAGCGTTCTGGTATGTGTTCAAGGACTGTGGGATATCTGCCTGACCTGGGTGCAAGCCTTAGGCAATATCCCTGTGGACACACCACTGTGCAGCCTGTACACTGTACAAAGACAACATGATCTCCTGGAAAGGGCTGCTATGGGGATGTAGGCAGTTGTGTGCTTGTGTCACAGGACAGGATCGAACGCTGGTTCAAAAAAAACCCCACCCAAACAAAAAAAACATGATCAGACTTGTCCTTTAGTCAGAACCTGGGCTTTTTTGACCTGAGATTTTCATCTTAATTTTGCAAAATCAAAACTGAATTTGGATCTGGCCATTCCAATTCCTGGGAGAGAACTGAAAACCTGAGGTTGGATATAAATTTTATGAAGGTGTCTTAATATAATTCATTAGCCATTTTACACACATCAAACCAAATTCCTTGTGTATGACCTCCCCATAGCCTGAGGTTTTGGAAGGCTCTAGTATCTGAGGCTAGATAAGGAGGCTGAGTGCCTTTCATGGGGTGCCCCTTGCTCCTTTGCCCTAGAGCAAGGGAGATTGGCAGCCAGTTGCCCTCCCTCTGCAGTGGCATACCTGCGGAAAGGGCATCTTTCAGGAACAGGGAGTGACAGTTCAACTGCAGATCTAATCTGGGAGGTACTGACTCGATGTCTCCCTGTTCTTCAGGCCTTCCCATTTCACGTTCCCTCAAACTCCTTATTGCAGGCAGCATTATCAGACTCCACAGCCCAATTACATTCCCAGAATTCTTAGACAAATATTTTGTTTCCACTTGGTATTGCATGAGATGACTCTACAAGTCCATTGCTTTCAGTTTAGAAAGAGAGCTGTGGTTCATTAGTAGGGGAAGCAGAACAAATGACAATCACAGCAGTGATCAGCCTACATTATCTCAACTAAGCTTTTACTTTCTCTGTAAAAGCATCTTTTCCTCTGTTTTTTGGGCTGTTTCATTTCACTTCAGGCTATCTCAAGGCAATGAGGTCCTGCTGGACTGGGTAACTGGGCATTTCCAATAGGTAATGAAGGACATAGCTTTTATTGCTGAAGAGAGGAGCTGATGGGCACAACCGCCTCCTCAAAGGCCTGACTGGCTGCCACCCCATACGTCAGCAGAGATTTGCAAGACCCACCTTCTCTAGCCCAGTATCATAGAAACCCTTGGCTTAGCCATCAAATTAAAGAGAAATGAATTGGTGTAACTCTTCCCTCATAACAATGCTGTTTCATTGCCTTGTAATCCACTTTTAATTGCGATTTGCTTCCTGGCAACAGCATGTAAACAAGGAGATGGTCAAAGGCAGCAGGGGGAGGGAGGGAATCATGCAGAAATGGGTCCCCCCTCAGTCCAGCTTCCCGTCTCTAAAATTCCACAGTCTGGGTTGCTTCCACAATCGTTTTAGAAAATGCCTTTCATTTCCCCCCTCTTCCGCCAGATTTAAAAAGGGTCTATTCTCCTCCTCTCTTCATGTAAACATCACTTATCTTGTTCTATAGGCAGCATAACTAGCAAGAGCAAGTACTCACAAAGTGTAAATTAGCTAGTGACAATAAATTGTCAGATTGCCTCTGAGGCAGAAACAAATGAATAGCTTAGTTTATTAATCACATGGCACCTTCACCTTTGATGTCTTGATGTTCCAGTTTTGGTGCTCCATTAAGCAACCCTGAGTGACTGCTGCAGCAGCCTCCACTAAACCAGAAATTTTGTTGGCAGCACATTTCAGGACTTCAAAGGCGGTAAATTACCTTGAGATTGTTTCATTAAAGCGCCCTTCCCAGTGTGAACAGCAATAACAGGAGAATCGAGATCAAAGAGCATCCATCTTTCTAGATTTGTTACATAGAAAATTACATGCTGAGGGTGTCTTTTTCACAAATCATGTCGCCTCCCATTTCAGCAAGAATGGTTCTAATTAGAGCAGAAGCCTCCCTGGCTGTGTGGAGAGTTATGATTGTCATTAATACAGCACTGGAAGTTTTTTCCTCTTTGCACTCCCCAGACCCCTACCCAATTCTCTGCAAAGCTAGCAATGTTTGTGATGTGCCTCTGGAGCCTAATTAGAAGCAATTATGCTGATTAACTGATTACAGGCAGTTCTCTACAGATTCTTGGGAAGAGCTTTTCCTGGGATGTATATTTGTTTATTTTAAATATTCTTTCATTTCCCTTCCCCCTCCACCCCCACGGGCTGTCTAACTTCACATAATCCTGTGCTTTGCTTTCTTCTGTCTAACCATCAGGGATGCAACCTAAGCAAACTGTGCTGAAGAACAGACCAGAGAGAAGGGAATTCTGGAGGTCCTCCTGGTACATCTCCTGTTTGATGTGATGTACCAGGCGCAAACCAGCCAGACGAAGGATCTATAGCCCTGATTCCTGTATGATTTAGTTTCATTTTCAGGCACTCAACAGTTGGATTCAGTCTTCAGGTCATGAGAATCTTTCGTAACAGGTTAAATCCCAGCAGTACCAGCTATAAAGCATACAAAAAACAGAGACATCACCTGCTGACCTGTCCCTGTCTCGAATAGCTGGTACCTTCTCAGAACACCATTTGGAGAAGCATGGGGTGGAGCAGCCATGGGCAGGCAGGCACCAATCCCATGGTATAACTGTCTCTTCCCGTCTCACTTGCTGTACACAGGTGTGGAGGGAGACAGCCAGACAGGCATCACTACAAAATTAGGGCAATTCTTACGAAGCCTGAATCATTGCTTCCCGAGAAATCCCTTTATCAGTAGGCTGCGGAACTTGTCCTCCTAACTTCCTTTCCTTGCAGCCACTCATCACCGTCCTTTGCCTGTCTTTTTGACCACAAAGGCACCGCTGTTGTCTAACATGGCATGTACTTCATGATTTCGTAGAAATAATAGCTGTCCATAGAGAATCTAACTACTCCATAATCATGGCAATTCAGTCTGCGTCAGAGGACAGTAGGAGAAACCCAGCAGTAGAGGCAGTCACAGAGAAATCTCCTTCCACAGAAAAGTTCATCCACCTCCAGATGGTTAGAGGCTGACTTCTGCATTCAAACACAGCATATTTACGTCTGTCCAGACTCTGATTTGATTCCCAGGTCTTACTTAAATCTGATGTTCTTGCCACCTAGATAAACATCCATCACATCATATGACTGAGGGCAAAAGCTTAGAAGGTGTTCAAGTAAAGTCTCCTGGAAAAGGTCTCTCTTTTAATGCTCTTGCACTTGTGTACTGCCTGAGGTTTTTCTGGTGTACTGTGAAGAGTGGAGACATCAGTTTGGTCAGACAGAATAGTGTTTTAGGAAACTTTCTTGTACATCTCTTACTAATCTCTTCTCTAACTAAGCAACTAAGAAACTTCACAGTTTCTCTGAACGTGTTTCCTTTCTAGACTTTTAGGCCAGAACAATTCCAGAGGTGCCTGTAACTTTTGGTGTGTTCAGTAGCATTTTCTGTCCCATTCTTTAGGCTTCCTAATATGTTTTGGCTTATTTGCTGCTGCGTAGCCCACTAGACTTTTAGCACTTCTGTCATAAGATGACTTTTTCTCCTTAAGGTAATACTATCATTTAATATACTGTGTTATAGCAGCATGAAGCTGGGAAAAGTAAGAGAGATGTATGCACTAAATCTCTCTCCCCCACATTCCCCCAGACAAACATTCCTGTTGGCAATGTCCCGCTGGAACATTCCCATTAGGGGTACATGAAGAAAGTTTCCTTATCAAAGACCATAAAAGTATTCATGTGCCTAATGCTCTGACAAAATAATCTAACACTCTTTCCTGGTTATAATATATTAATTTGATATGGAAGATACAACTCTACTCATATCTTTTGTGAATTTGACCTCTGATTTGCAAATCTCCAACCACAAGTAGATGCGAATGAAACATTCATAGCCAGAAGTGAAATTATTCAGATTATAGTTTTTTTCATAATTCATTGTAGATTTGAAATAGGAACAAGATATTGCTTTAGTTCTAAAAAAAAAAAAAAAAAAGGCAAATGCATCAATTTTTCTACAGATTATGGGCTTCTTGAAAGTGAAAGATGGTATCAAAATGCAGAGCTTGAGAGATACAGACATTTCATTTTACTCTTGTGTTTTATCAGACCTTTTTGTCAAACATCACAAGGGAAGTAAAACATGAGGAGAACCGTGGGAAAAGCAGCAGTGAAGATATTTGTGTGAAATCCAGTGGAATCTCTTTCACCAGCTCTGCAGCACTCTGAATCCAATCTGCTGGATCCTGTTCCACAGAGAAGAGATTGAGAAGAATAAGCAGCATGCAATGATTTGTTGGATTCTGGTGAAGACATACCACGCCTAATTTCATTGTAAAAGAAACATACACAGCCATTGATCAAAATGTCTTTGCCATTGCTGGAATTACACCAGAAGTATCCTGGTATTTCAAGAAGGATTCGTGTTGCTTTTTGTGAAATGAGGTCAGAATAAATTAAGTAGGGCCTCTGACAGCTGATTTTCAATGATAATCTTTATGTTAGGATTGACCTGTTTATTCAACCCAGTCAATCTCTCACCGAAATGACAGCTCAAGAACACCGTAGGTTATTATCCCCAGGGATGCATAAAGATCCCGTCACTCGAGACAATAAAAGCTGATTAGTACAAAATTAGAAAATAAGACTGAATGAGAAGAAAGAAAAAAAATTCAGACTTTCTATCTCTGCCACAACTTAGAACAGAACATGTTGAAACCCAAACTGCAGATTCCTTGTGTTGTAACAGACCTTTTTATTGGGATGGCTTGCAAATTTTTGATGTAGGAGAAGCACTAGTCCTCACAACCTGATGGGTCTTTCTCCATTGTAGGGCTTTGGGTTATGCTCTGTTGTCATATCTGGGTAAACGGGTAGTGGCTCCATTTGAAGATAATGGAATTGCACCATCATAAAACAGATATATAAATGTAACATAAAAGACAGGCTCAGAACTGATGCCTGGGAGATGGTACTATGGAACAAAGTTGCAAGGCACTGTATGAGCTGTATGGTGTGTAGGGTTAGAACAGCTGGCAACTTGTACACTGTGGTTGTAGAAGTATTTCAGTACAGCTGTTGGTAGTAAAGTCTAAAGTGTACTTGTCTGAACAGCTCCTGTAGAGATTGATTTTTGTTTATCACTTTTCTAAGTGCAAAATTTACACATAAAATTAAAAAAAAAAAAGTAGTCTTTCTAATTGTGGTTGAATAGTCATACTGCTAATAAGTGCACAATATAACTGTAAACAGATTACAAATCTGGAAACATATTAATTTATGTTACCTTTGTTCTCCTTCCAGGAAATACAAGGATTTGATAAGTTGACATTGATTTAATAGTCTGAAAACTGGAATCAATCTTTCTTTTCAGACTTTTAGTTTTCCTCCTGTTGCAAATTACAAACACATTTCTTCTTCCTGAAAGCTGTGCATGTATTTCCATGGCCATCTTGAAGACCTCTCCCTCTCCCGCCCCCACTCTTGCCTAAGCAAGAAATGTCTTGTTAATTGAGGTTGCAATTCAATGTTTAGTGACAGAAACGAGCACAATACAGTTAAGGAAATTCAGCTTCACTGCGTGTTCGTTCTGCAGTGGCTGATTACTGGTGTGATGATGATGATGATGATGATCAGATGTTGTTTGAGAACTGAGATACAGTGATTGGTTTTGATAACCTGAAATTAACAACTGGATTTATAGCTTGTAAATATTCCTTGTGGTGAATTCTCGCATTGCTGGCATAATCCCCTCTTCCTGTACAGACCTCATTTATGAATCCCAAACCAGTGACATTATCCCAGGATGTAAGACAAGACTCTCTCCTGTAATGCACACTGCATTTACTGAGTAGTCAATAAAGTGGCATTCTCAGACGTTTTATGTGGACTGATTAAATTGTATGTGACTGTGACAGTTAAATGTACACATACTGACCTACTGCTCAGTTATAAAACTGCAGGCTTTTACTTGCACAAGATTTCTACTACAGTGTTTCTCCTTCATTTCCTCCTTTGTGGTAAGGAAAGACCTCTTATTTTGGGTTTTGCGATGTGATACAGACACTCAGTGCCAGTCTAGTGCAATCTGCCTGTAAGGCAGTGGCAGATTGCCACTATTAAGGGGTGCCCTCCAACAGCGTTGAGTCAGTTGTGCAGCGGGGGCAAAGAGACCCCCCTACACCATTGCAGTGCTCTTTTTTGCCTCCTGACAGCCATTGATAGCTGGGACAAGTTAAAGCTTCTATGGGCTGCTTCATCTCAGCCTTGTGGAAATGGCTCTGCTGGGCTGCAACTAGAAAAGGGGATGCAAAGATAAGGTGGATGTCACCCTCATACACAGGTCTACCAGCCCCTTTGATCTCTCCTTTTCCCACTGCCTACCTCTGAGAATATGGGAATCATGTCATGCCAGCAACTCTTCCTGGAGCCTGAGACAATTATCAGAGAAGGGAGAAATATTCTTTCTTAATGGAATGATCCTGAAACATTTTAATGCAGATTCATATTTTAATCTGTTGAAGAATATATTTAAATGCTGCTTCAGCTTTGTTTGCCACCCAGATCAGAAGCATAAACACTGAAATAAAAGTGCTAAACCATACAGCAATGGAGACATCAGTTCAGTGAACTCCTGAGATGATGAGGGGAAATACATAGCATGGCTGACTTTTGGAAACATTTAGGCTAACATTCAGATCTTTAGTAATACTTATAATCCTCCTGACTTTGCCTCCTGGTAATGGGGAGGAGTGGGCCTTTCTAGTCAGGAAGCTGACAGATACAGGAACAGCAAGGACTTGTAAAGTAATCGAGCTAATCTTTCAAAACCCATTACTAAGGCAAGCAGCAGGCAAAGCTGATGTGAAGTTAAAGAGTACAGTAGGAACTGTCCCATCTTATGAAGTTCTTTACTGAACAAAGTTTTAGAAAAGGTTTGACTGGTGGTTCAATCCCAACAATGGACCCATTTTTTATTTTGTAGAAATGCTTTTGCTATCACCAAAGAAGCTATACTTGGGGTCTCATTTAAAAATATCAGAGCAAATGAAGCTTTGTTGATGATTCTGACCCTTTCAAGCTGCTGAGATTTCCAATTCTTCTTCCTGGGGGCATCACCAGAGTGCAAGGCAGGCCAGTTTCAGCTTTAGGCCATGCCATATTGCTCTGTGCCAGAGAGATCACGGTCTGGATGCAACTAATGTTAATTGAGAGGCAGGAAGCTGGAAAAGTGCCTCCTTAGCATGCTAGAGAAGGGGTGCTCTCTATGGGTAGCCAGGGTGCTGCTGAGGGCTTCCTCTAAATACTTTCAATGTACTCTAAAGGTTTTGAGAGTACTCTAATGATTTTGAGTGCTAAAAGATGCTGGTGTCAGGAGGCTGGATAATAGAGAATTGTTCCAGGGAGGGCTGGTCCTTGCTGAGTAGCATCCCCAGCACTTGTTATCCTATATGCCTAGGTACCTATGCTAAATAGAAACCAAAGTCAGAATAAACTAGACCTTTATTTTAACTAGGCTACAAATGCATTTTTGGTGAGAGATGGAACTGAGTATCATAGAAGAAAGAGAAGTACAAACATTTTCATGTATATTTATGGGATATTATGTCCAAGATGAAGGCAACCATTTGTAAAAATATTCCTTTCAAAAACCACGAAGTAAAAGTGAACTAGATGATGCTGAAATTATTATCCTTTGTGGGTACCTGTTTTATATGTTGAATATTTTGCAAAGATTATGTGCAAACCACTAAAAATTCAGGGAAATGTCATTCTGTAATTAAAGTATGTTTATTCAGTAAAGTGCTAGTATGATTTCTGCTTGAATAGTTCACTGAAATTTGGACCATTGCGGGTCTCAAAGGCCTAATTCTGTTTACAATATCCAGTCAAAATGAGTTAGTGGAAGCTCTTCCTGGGTAGGCAGTAAGGAATGAAATCTTTCATGTTCATTCTGTCCTCAAAGGGATTGTCCTGCTTTTTAAAAATGCAATGTGTTATTAATATTTTTCTTAATTATCTTCGGCTGTTAATACACAAATTGACTTGTCATTGTTCCCGCCAGGAAACGATGTAGCAGAAGTGTATTTTTATAGGACTGAGGAGCCCACAAGTCTGATACACTCAGTGGACCTGCAAATTAGCATGATAATAGAATTTATAATCTGCTGAGGTAAATAGAAACCAAAGCCCACAGAGAAATCCACATGTGGTAAGACCAGTTTGCTAGCCAAAACAAAGTCTACTTGTGTCGTTCACATTCTTGAAGATTCTGAATATTAGAAGATGTCTAGGACACAATGAGGTAAATTTCCAGACAAGATAAATACAGATGGAAATGTAAGCTGAGAGTGAAGAATAGGGCTACTGTAGGAATTTTAGCACTAAAAAATGGAGTGAGTTGTGGGAGGCACACCCAGTTGGGATTCTGGTTTTCACAGGCTCTTTGCTTGTCAAACTTAATATCAAGTAAAATAACCTAATTTGACTTGGCAAAGGCATATAGTATATAGACTTGATATCTGTGACAGAGGCTTTTGAAGTTTCTTATAAACAGTGTTTTCCTTGCTTTGGAAAAGATGGTTGAATAATAAACAACTTTCCCGATTCTGACTCCTACTGCTGAAAAGAACAAATTATAAGTAGCTCATCAGCAAAGGAAATCCCTCTGCTCAGCCCGTCTGCCAAAAAAGGACTTAATAGTGTGCTCAGTCTTAGGCATGTACTGAAAGAAGGCCTGAGTAAGGGTGTGTCACATTTTTAGGGGTTTTGTTCCTGTTTTTTTCTGACCCATGACCTCATGGAAGCATGCTGCGGGACTGTCTTTCAGGCAAAACATGTGCTTTTGCTCTCCTGGATCTTTTTTTTTTCTCTCTTTATTGTGGATTGATGTGAAATCTGAATGTGAAAAGAGAACTCATTTACCCATTAGGATATTATTATTGTTATTATTATTATTATTATTATTATTATTATTATTATCATCATCAACATCATCATCTTGATTACTATTACCATTATCCCTGATTAGGAAACAAGCAGAAATAGGTTGCAGAAAGGATAATAAAAATATTTTGGAGGAAAACTTAGATCCAAGGCAGAAATGTATTAATGTGTTTGAGATGCAGTATGTTATCTTTGGAAATGGAGCAGATTTAGCCACTGGTAAAAGAAATATTAACTGGAGGGTGGCGGTGGGGAATCAGTCAAAGCAAATCCCCAGAAGAGTATGGTTCTGTACTCTTCCATGGTGTCCCAGTTTCTTAGATTCCCTGAATCAGATTCAGCACTGAAGTATGGAGGTACTGTTCTCACTGGAATTAACAAAAGCTACATACAATTACTTTTGAATTTTCATTTATTTGGTGATCCGAGCAAAATAGGAGTCATACCAGCGTGCACTAAAACAATGATGCAAACAAATGGCCCAAGAAGTGTGGCTCACAAAAAGAGCTGGGTTTTTTCCCACATCTTATGAAAAGTGCCAGATCTCCATCTCTCCCACCTAGGAATAAATCATCCCTTTCTTTTTTCTTTCCAAAATGTGCTTTCTCTTGCCATTACTCTCCCTGTCTCTGTCCTTCTTTTTCTCTTCTGCTGCCAGTTTGTAAATGGATTTATGCTCAGTATGTCAAAAAGAGAGGAGCTCAGAGTTTCCTTTTGAATCTCAGCTCTTAGTATTTAACTACTTGGTTTGCATACTTTAATTTGCCTGATTCCTGCGACTTTTATCCTATTGATAATTGATAGACTGTTTCTTCCTTCCCAATTTCCTTTATTAGTTACATCAGGAAGTTTATTGGTGTTCCTTGCGTGTAACTCAAGAAGACGGATAGCGCCACGCTTGTTTTCAGGCCTATGTAAATTAATACTGTCCAGAAGTCTAAAGGCAAAGATCAGCAAGCCTTAAAACCCGGAAGATATCTGGTTACACGCCAGAGGCCTCCTCTTCAAATGAAATGACAGGAATCTGGGACTGAAGGACTTCCGTTCGCTCTTAATGAACTTGAGTGGCTCTTGCCTATAACCAGAAATGATATGCAGACAAACAGCTCCTGAGCCACATGTCATTCCTGTAGCTTGCAGTCTATTATTACTTTTATTCTTTGCAGCATCCCCTTGTAACACTGCAAGCCTAAAGACCAATCATGTAAAGCATGAACAATAAAGTGCCCAGGAATGCTGCCACTGATGTCAAAAGTGTCTTTTCACCAGAGTGGAAACAGAAAGTCTGATCCCTTAAACCTGGTGTGGCTCTTTGGACAGGTTCAGCTGGTTTACATTTATGAACAAAACTCAGGCGGATTCCTGGGTTGGCAGAGCTGGATTTGAGAGATTCACGGGTGTCCCTTGATCACCAAAATCCAAACATTTTCTCTTGTTATTCCTGCTTCCCTTGAACCAAGATGGTGCTGTATGTGTATGTGCCTTTGTACAGATAACAAATAACCACAAGAGTCTGTAATGATTTACTATCTGTGGTCCTCTACTGATGCACATGTGAATATAAATACATTTATTGAGGAATAATAAAGGGAATTTCAAGCCATGATGTAAAAAACAGTGTATGAGAAGTTACCCACTCAAAATGTGGGTGTGTGTAAGTCTCTCAGATGTAACAATTAAATGCTAACATGGTGTAATACAATAATATGGGCACACAGTGTTTCATTCCAGTGGCAATCCTAATTATAACACTACTTAGTACAGGAAATTGCCTGTTGAACTACTCTGCCTGAAAACCTTAACAGAAAACCGTGCATATGTTTGCTTACATAGTGAAATATAATGCAGAGCTGACTCCAAACAGCAAACCTCAAGATCTCCCTCTTTCCTTTAAAGTTTATTTTCCCTCCAAAACTGCACACAGTAGAGAGTAACACCGCAATTTATTAGCAGGATGAAGTGAGGCAAGAGCCTGGTTACAAAAGCCAGTGGCGTATGATAAAATGATGGCTCAATCAAACGGTCATAACATGCTCAAAAACAGACTGGAAGGGCTGTGTTCCAGCAGCAGCAAGGAAAAGAGCCTGTCAACACTGTGTGCATGTTTGTCCACTTGAATATCGATGGCTGTGAGTGAACAGCGCTACCTGGACTTGCCGAAGTAGTCATAAAATGAGAGCTCCCTTCCCCTCTGGATTCTCAGGAAGCTTTTGAGGAGAAACAAGCCAGATATTTATGAATTAAAATGCTTTCAATTCCATCTCTCCCAAGAGGGACATAAATACCAATCTGATGTTCTTCTGTGCTAAAAAAAAGGATTTTGTGCTTTTTTTGTTCCCTGAGAATGGACTGAAGCAGACTTTTTTTCTAAAGCTTTGCTTTTAATCTCTAATGTAATGAATTACTTTACCCTTCAAAGCATGTAGTTTTCCAGTCAGTAAAATATCTGGAGGCATCCAGCTTTGGCTTCGGACAATGGGATGCATGCTTCTGGTCTCCGTCTTGCTCAGTCCTTTACCCTCCTTGACACACTCTTGATTACGGATTGGAGAAAATCTTGATAATAACCAAAAACTCAGCTGCATAATAGCAAATTTAGGCACCAGTTCAGGGAAGTCCTTAACCATGTGCTTAAACTTGTTGCTTAATCATGGCCAAAAGAGCAGACAAAGAAGTCAAGTAGAACAATACATAGACTGAGAAAGTCTCTGCTGGGGGCTTTGGTTTCTTAACTGTGTGTGTACTCCTGTCATTCTATTGACCTTCAACATCTACAAAAAGGCAGTATGATTTACTGGAGCAAAGTTGTTTTACGAGGCTTGGTTGAGACTTGAAGTTCTTCCCAACAACAAACAAGTGCTGAGTCAGCAGCTGGACTCTCCTGCAGGAGGGGAGAGTGTGACTACGGGACTAACAATTTTATACTCCTAATACATCTAATAAAAAAAGAACTAACTGTATTTTACCCCAGAGTAAACACTATTTACTGAATAATACCATGTGATTGGACAGACCATATTCTTCATACTGCAATGTCTTCCCCAAATTCCTGCTTTCATTGTCTGTAGCACCACTCTCAGTGTTTCTTTACACTGTCTTAGCACTGTTATAAATCTTCTAGCAAAAATTTACTGAGGTTTGATTCTAATTTGAGCACCCCAGTCTGCCGAAACATTTAGTTGTAGAAAGAAAAGCTGTTGGCACTGGTCTAGCATATCAAATCTTGAGGTTTACTTCTTTGACTTTACGGCTTAACTGGCATCTTTCTGTTGATCTGATTGTGCCGAAGGTTAATAATGCCCAGTAACAGACCATATACATTTGATTGGACAGATTAGCCCATGGAAAACTCTCAGTTGTGGTGCCACAGGAGCAGAATCACCCTTCAGTGTGGCAACCCCATGCATTGTCTTTTCCAGTGGTGATATGGAATCTGGGGAAATCTGGGGGACTATGAAGTAGCACAAGACAAGTTGCTTTAGCTCATCGAAAATCAATTAAAAATATGAATATTAAAGAGTGTCATGAATTGGTGCAGGAACCTTAAAAGGGGTATTTATTGTCTTCTGATTTCAGTGATGTTGGTGCAAATCTTGGTTAGACCACTGAAAATTTCATTCCTAGCTCTGAATCTCCAGAACAGATTCTCATCTTGATGCTATGACCAGCTTTCAAAACTGAGTTACTAAAAAGTGATGGAAAATAATTACTTTGCCTGTTGTTTCTTAGGACAGGCAAATTTCTTTTGTTTTGTAGCCTTTCTGACTTCTTTGTATCACTGTGAAAGAAATGGAAATTTAAGGACATGGTTAGACATGGATGACTGTTTATGAATCCCATTTCTAGCGGTAATAGATGAAATGAAATATCCTTGCAAGTGACATAGCAGTCTGGATATGCCCATTCTGTCCTACGCCTAATTACATATTTTATGTACACAAGTATTTCTCTTTAATCATCTCTGTCTCCTCCTTGCCTCTGTTCCCTATTGTCACAATTCTGCTTCTTTAGCCTGCATCAGCCATGCTTAATATGTGCCATAGCTTTGTTTATGGATATATTTTACTAATTCTTATTTATTAAAATAATTGCCTTAATTAATCCTAATTGTTCATTGTTAATCACTCAGTAATATGCTTCCATTTGCTTGTACATATATTTTTGTATTAGTCATTATAAAAGCAAGACATAAAGCAAATGGTATAATTACTCACAAAAGACCGGGAGCTCAACCAATAAAAATCAAAGGGGAGAAAATAAAATGCTTTCAACATTCCTATATAGTAAATGGGACATCCTGTGTCACAAATGACTTTATGAGCTGTCTGGAGGTGGGATTCCCTTGTAAAGCCCCAGGAGGCTAAGAAATGAAATGAGAAACCACCTTACAGCTGAGATGATGTTTCCAAATTTACCTCTTGCTGTTTGTCAGCAAGACTAGGAGAGAAGGTAAAAGATGTCAGTACCCTACTGAACTAAGATAGACTGCCTGTGAGAGCCTTGAAGGGAATGAAATTTGAATAACAATGTCAAAAAACCTCAGAGTTTTGTATTTTCTTTTTTGATTTTCTCTTGGAGGGGAAGAGAAAAAACAACGACCTACTATTGTTAGGCAAAAGCTCAGAAATGTTTTAATGTTGGTGGTTACCAAAAATCACAACATGACTTGATCTGTTCGCACTCATGCTGGGTCAGTTCATGATCAGACAAGTGCATGGGGGCGAGGAAAGAGGAAGCCTTGCTGAGAGCAATGGCAGTGCCATCACCCAGGTGGGTGGTTATCTCTTCTGTAACTCTAGCCTTTCCCTAAAGCCAAATGTAAAAACAGTACAAGGTATGAGGTAGCATGCAAAGGCTCTGCAGAGCTACAGAGAGAAGCTCTGAAGAAATGTGTCTCCAGGGCAGTCCTGGGCTGGCAAAGATATTCTGCCAGAACAAATACGGACTCCCTTAAGCAGGAC
The DNA here is from genome assembly GCF_034638445.1 of Ciconia boyciana. Classification (NCBI taxonomy): domain Eukaryota; kingdom Metazoa; phylum Chordata; class Aves; order Ciconiiformes; family Ciconiidae; genus Ciconia; species Ciconia boyciana. The sequence continues at coordinate 11,207,544 of NC_132942.1, forward strand.
TAAGCTATCGGATGTCCTCCGTGCACATGGCCTCTATCTCCTATGAGAAAACTGTTTTGGTTTTCTCATTAGCTGGAAAGTATCTTTCATGTCAGACAGAAATGGTCTGTTCCACTAAATAACTCTAAAGCAGCTAATGGTACAGGTCTTGCAATGTGAGCACATAAGGGAGATAAACTCCCCAAGTGCTTGTTCGACTTAACTGGTGCAAAGTCACTGAGGTACATGGACTTCAGGGAAGCCATGCTACTGCTATTAGCTGAGAGCCTGATGCGTGTTTATCTGTAACATACTGATCTTTCTATAACTTTGTGATATTATAATTGTCCTTAGTTAAATTATATTCACAAATGATTTATTCAACAGTTGCAGTTCCCACAGTTCTAAAGCTTATTGACTTCATATTCTCTGGGTAAATTATTTGTGGCTTAATCTGCTGGCAAAGTCCCAATGGTTTTGAGGAAGTTATATTAATAAAAGTTTTGTCCTGAATAAGTACATTTTCCTCTCTAGCTGACAAGGTTTAAATATCTATTGATGTAAGCACTATCTCTTTTCTATAGGCAAGATGGTAGTTTAAAGTCAGTGAAGCATTTCTCAACTCACCTTCCTTCTCCAAACATTGACCCTCTGTAGCCAGGGAAGTCCACCTGCAAGAAGTATGAGCTTATTTCTCCCACATTTCCACTTATTTTTGTCTTTGATTCTATTAGTTCTTCCAAAAAAGACATGGTTAGTGGCAATTTTTAGTGGCTTCTGTGATCTGGCAATCTGACCTGCTACAAAAGTTGAACAAATCCACTTCTGACACATCTACAATCTGGAGTCACACAACAGAAAGGCTTTCTGTATTATGTCTTCTTCCCTTTTGACCATTGTTTTCCATGCACTGAGCCAACTCACATTGCCTATCCAAATTGGTGAATGCAGTAGGAGAGAAACAGCTTGTTTGAACAGCCACTACAGGTTGGAGAAATCCTGATGACCCCCTTGTTTGGTCACAGAACAGAAGTGTCCTATGACATAAATGTGCCTGCATGTGAAGTGCATGTGAAGTGGGGGTGATCCTGTAACACAAATCTGCAGCTAAGAATGTGTCTCCTGAGGCACCTTTCCCTGGAACCATCACACAGGTACAGCAACCATGCAAGGTCTCCAGTGGTGGAGTTGTAGCTGCGCTCTGCAGAAGGCAGGCTACGACTTGGCAAGCCCATGGACTGAGCCCAAGAGTGGAGACACACTACATACCCTTTGTCACATCTTCACAAGAAACAACCCAAAAGCCACTGCTCCCATTCAAGTATGTAATTTTAAACTTCCATACTTCTTTATGCATCCCATGTGATGGAGATCACATCTCTGCAGTCTAATGTTAAATCTATAGCCCAACTACTGCTAAACATGTCAGATGAAGTAAAAGACAGGAAAGGGGAAATTTTAAAGGAGTGAATTAATGGCAAAATTAATGCTACAGCTCCTCCTACAAATCCTCACAAGCTCAGCAGGTTTTTCTTGTTTATCCACCCAGCCTGTCCTGGAAAGGGACCTCCTACCTCCCTCTTCTCTATTGCTGTTGCTATTAAGAGAGATTTTTGTAGTATACAAAAGCTCTGATTGTCCTCTCACTTATACTAATTTTGCAATTGTGTAAATCCATTGACCTGAGCAGAGTTATTTTTGATTGACACTAATATATGCTGGAGGAGAATCAGGTTTTAAATATCTTTGAAGGCAGACAAGCTTGGAAAAAATAGTCTTATTTTTAAGCTCTATAATCGTGACAATGTCCTTTTGTGCCATGCTGTTCATTTGTTATTTGAATTATATTTGTCAAACATTCATTCAGGTCAGATGTTTGTATGTCCATTGTGTATTACCTTGTAAATTTAACTTAATTCGTTTGTAGTTTTTCTTTATAAATAACCTCACTTCAAAGTTATTTTAGAGGTTTTAAAGACCATGAAGCCAAAGTGAATGCATATGAACTAAGCTTTAGGCTCAAGTTCCTAAAGCTTCAATATCTTCCATGATTTCTCTTACCATGAAATTAAATGTCATTTATATTTTACTATGTGATGTGATCATTCTGTTACTATGATGTAGCTAGACAAGAACTTTGTCAGTGATTTACAGTCACATGGTTCTCCCCATAAATCAGTGCAATACACAGTTTCATATGGATAGTCTTCAGTTTAGTCTCTTTTATGAAGTATTCAGTTCAGCTGAGCTGTGTAAAGTACTTTGTCTAACCACCAAGATGAGTCATTACAGTGTTATAATTGCTCTTTTCTATTTATTTCTTTTTTGTTGTTGCCATTAGGTCAATTGCTTGTCTTCAGGCTTTTATAGCAATAGAGACCCTTCCCCTCTGAAATCCTTTGCTTTCTACTCCACAATGTATCATTGGGCAAAGCTAAACAGTGGATTTCACCTTGAATTACTGAAGCAGCTTTAATGATTCAATACCTTAATTTTTGTGGACATTTTAATAAAAAACTTTTGGCCCCATTACTGGCTTGGCTTTGGGCAGGATTACAGCAGAAATTGCAACACTTCTTTTTTACTGTGTTGTGCATGACAAGTAAGGATTTACAAGCCTGTCCAATACAGTGGCATTTTGCATACTTCAGAGGCTGTGGTCTCTAAAGCAACTTGCCAAAGCCCTTGCTATGTAAAAACTTGTTGAGCTGATGTAGTATACATACATATGTGTATTATATATATGCATTCTGTGTATTGCAGTGAGTCAGCTTGAAAATCCAAATGAAAAATCAGAAGTTGCACCAATACTGTGACTTACACTTTAAAAGGAACATCTTGGTCATTCTGTGCTGTTAATTTTTTGTCTAACCAGTACACATTGCTGCTAAGCTCCCAAGTCGGAAGATTTCTTCTGTAACACAACATCTATTGGTAATAATGGATGCTCTCTCCTTGAAGAATAATGTGGCTTGTACCTAGTGTGAAACTATTAGTGAGTTGACTTAATGTTCACTGTAGTTAGAAGAGATTATGTTAAATGTGGCATCATCCCCTGGAAAAAAATACCAGGGAACACTTGGTGCTGTTCCAGCCCTGCATTAGCCCAGTTGAACATGCAGTTAGCCAATATTATACATAAGTCTAAAATAACTGTGCAAATTAGGTGCATAATTGCATCCATAAATTGTTGGAAAATCTGGCTTTTAAATTACACATCATAAACAATAATAACCCACTGAGATGATTGCTGTCAGTTTACCTTAGTTAAACTGCATTTCTCTTTGTCCAGCATAAGGATCAAGGGACGCTCTCTAAACTTAGCAGGGAGCAAACTTCAAATCAACAATGAAAGTGTTTGCCCACTAAACATGTCAGCAAGCTCTGGACGTCACTGCTGTAAGGAGTTGTGGGGCCTAAATCGTAAAAGACAGTTGCATGTTTGGTAGGCTGAGTCCATCAGCTGCTCTTAATAGTCTGGTTGCGTTTTCTGGATCAGAAAGTCCCTGTATCATCTAGTCCTGGAAGCTGGGAGGATGTACAAAGACAAGGATGTCTCTGTACCTTTGTTTGCATTGTACAAACACAGGATTTGGGCTAGATGGACTTTGGCCTGGCAGTTACAGCTGGTTTTCTGACCTTGTATTTCTTTACATTACTTTGCATAACATTTCTGTTTCAGAATGACCTTGAAGTCATAAAAGTAATTCTTATTACATTCAAATCACAGTTATTATTTTTTATTTTTTAATATCCGTAGTTAGAAATGTGATTTATTATTAGAATTCTTATTATTACTATTATCTCACAAACTTCAGAATCTGAATCTGACATAGTGAGGAATAATCTCACTGGGATCCTGACTCCAAGTCAGCGCAGAATGCCAATGAAATAAAAAGAATCAATTTAAAACTTAATTTTAATGTCAGAATAGACCTGATGATAGTGGTTCAAGATAGACAGTAAGTAATCTAAGCATTCACATAAAAGCCACTTCGGAGGAAATCTGTCAGTGCGTGACAAGAATAGATAGCTCTGACCACCAAGAGGAGTGATAGAGGATAGAAATAATACTTAAAGCACACACCTCCAATTACTATGATATTGTCTATCTTTTAATAATGAGAACATCACAACAGGGAGGTATATGAGCTTTTAATGACACTCAGTAAATGAGTTGGCTTGCAAAACAGCTGCACATCCTTTTGTACTTATAATGGCTTGACAACATTTTGTCTAGAGGGCTGTGAAATTTTCCTAGTCCAGCCCGTTAATCTCAAAAGCAAATGTTGCTTTTCAGTGAGAAAGCTGCACAAACTGACTCTCCCTGCTTGTGCACCGTCATAGCGTGAGCCAAGAGCTGAAGCAAAGTTCGTCAGAGCCCTGAAGCAAGGAGCAACAGAGTCATCCATTAAAATGCATGAATCTTCTGAAATTAGAGTAATGGTTCTGAAAAACACAGCATTGGTCAGGTGTGGATCTAGTGGGGGGGGTTGCTGTTTGGAGGCTCGTGGGCTCTCTGTGAAGTACCATCTAATACAAAATTTATGCTTAGGGTTTCAAGGCACTGTTCCACTTGCATGATTGTGCAGTAACTACCTTTCCACCTTCATTCACAGGTAAGACCAGCTCTAGCACGTTTATCGGAGAAAGGAAAAAAAAGGAGCCCCCATTCACAGTGAATGTTACAGTTCTAGATAGGCTTTAGGGATTTAAATACATGCATTGTTAGATCTGGGCTCTGAGTCCAAATAATGAATCATATGTATTAATGGGAAAGCCCATAATAGCATTGCCCTGGGTGCGTACATAGTGATAGAAATTCTAATGTATTTTTAAATTAAACTTGACCCACAATCCTACTCCAATCTCAGATCTGTACAAAGGCATTAATTGGACTTATTCAACTAATTACTTGTTATTAAACTAGTGTAGAGACTGTAAAGACTTGGACAAGCAATTATTTTCTATAGACGACACCCTGAGTTTTGGCAATATTATCTGAACTGGGATAAAAGTTCTTAAACCTTCAGAAGCTGAGCCCGCGGCAGCCAAGCCTATGAAGCCAAAAGATTATGCCAATGTTCTCATGGTTTTCATTTTGTTATGTAGGATGAAATTATGATACTGTATGAAATGTTATGATACTGTATCAGAAGTTGCATGCATCTTCTCTGTACAGAACCGTGAGGTTTCAGCAGCCCATTCTAACCTAAGCAGTAATAGGCAGAGATGCCCACATCTCACTTAGTAACCCAAATGCTGAAAGAGATGATAGCTATAAGAGCTCTAGAAACAAAAGATTTAATTTGTCTAGGGAATGGAAAAATTAAAAAAACACCCTTGTGATCAAGCCAGAAATTCTAATTTCTTATTTTAACATGTCTTCACTGTGGGTTGCTGATAGGACTCCCAGGCATGAAATAAAGTTACTTATTTTAGTTTGTGTACAGATAATGCTCCCACGTGTCTTTGGGTGGCTATGACCACTCAGAGGGATGAGGACCAAACCTTTGTTCTGTTTTGGGGGTTAGTGGTGGCCCTTTTGTCAAGGACAGGAAGAAATGATGTTAAGTTTTCCCTTTCCAGTGAAACAGTACTTAAAAAATAAAGTTTTAGAAACATCAAGGAAAGCACACTGATCTACATGAGGTTTAAAAAGTTGAAGGACATGGCTCTGACAAGATCAACACTGTCCTTCTGACTTTTCCATAACTGATAAATAACATAGTTAACTGCATAGATATGATCTTGAAGTGTCTCAAAGCAAAATCTTTAGCTAATTTTTCATATATAACACAACAAAATTATTTATTTTCCACTAAACATTTTGGTTCCATAGAATCAGAATTTTCCAGTGGAAGACTCTTCACCTGAAAATTGTTTGGCTGCAGTGAGATACACCAGTTGCATCTGCTGGTGATAAAAACATGTATTTCTGTAGCTCCATCCCTCTAGATACTCAGCTGTTTCTCAAACACACTCCCTGTGAGGTCAGAAAATGCTGTTCTCATTTGGCGGCAAGGAAACTGAGTCACAAAGGGGCTAGGTGATTTTCCCAAGGGGAACAGGAAGTGTATGAAAGGGGTAGGAACCAAATCCTGGCTTCCCAAGCTCATTAACTTTGCTCTTCAAATGTAATGACTTCTTATTAAGTTGACTGAAAATAATTTCTGCCTCACTAAGGGCTGTACCTTTGCTATATGTGGGGACTCATGCTGTTCTGAGCTTTGAAAAGCTTCACAGCTCTCTGGCAGGATTTTTAAAACATTAAAAAATATAAAAATGAGGATGTCTAGAAGGTGAAAAGCTTTTTTTGAAGTCTCTCTTTCCTTTTTTCCTTCTGGAGTCTAACAAGTTCCAAATGTTCTGGAGTGTCTATTTTCGTTGAGTTTTGGATTGAGAGTGTTGTTCTTGTACATTGCTACAGTAAAGTGTTTACACAGAAAACAGTCTAGTCTGGAAAAGTAACAATTTGTTCACAGGATCATATAACATATTTGCCCAAATGGGCTCTTGGGAATGAGAGCAACCAATCCGTCTTCTCTCTGCAATGAATTTGCAATCTCTGACTTCTCTTTTCACCCATGAAATCTTCATCCTGCTCCCAGTGCCAACTATAGCCTGTCCTGCTATTAACAGCAACAGCAATAAAGGAAAAATAAACTCCTTTTAGTCTGTAAGGCTTTTTGAGAGCAGTGCAGAGCAAACAGCTCATTATGCTTGCGTGTCAGCATCTTGAGAGAAATGCTGGCAGCCCAGGGAAAGAAGGAAGAATAAAAATCCCATCAGAAAAATATTCTTTGTTCTGTATAATCCTTCTTTGCAACTCCTGAATTTAGACTTCTTTATTAAAGGGAATGAGCGGTGTACATGCAGAGCTGTACGTGGTTTCCCTGTTTGTGCATCCAAGGTATGACACAATAAGGACAAATATCCGGAGGCAGGTTCAGAGACATTGAGTCTAGATCTTTAATTAATAGCTGGAGATCAATTGCATAATACCTGAGTAAATAGACACGTGCATTTATTATCTGAAAACAAGAACTCTGCAATTACGGTCATAAAGAAAATGTCAGAAAACAAGAAGCAACAAATACCCATTGTGGAATTAATAAGAACAGTAGTTCCCCTCCAGTGGTCACTGAGTAAGCAAACATTCTGGTTAAATAAACTGAAATGGAGCATATCTGGGCAACACACTTAGGTGCTGGGTCAAAGCAGAGGTTAAATAAAAATTTGTTTTAAAAAGACCCAAAAGAACACAATATGACTCTCTACCCCATGCACCACATGTTGTTAAAGGAGCAAAGAGAAGCGTTGGGTACTTTCATGAGCGCGCTGTGTGACTTTGAAGTGGAGCTGTATGGAAAGCAGGGAGCATTTGTATTTACCCCAGGCTCCTAGCAACTTCCCTGCTCACAACTAATCTTTGGCACTGAGGATGTATCGGCACTCGGCAGCCAAACACAACTCACCCCTGCCAACACCATGGTGACGGGCTGACCCTTTCAGAACACATCAGCATTAGGATTTCAAAAAGGACAGATTTTCAAGGTCGATGTTTATTTCATGTAAACCAACCACTTGAGGTTTCTGAGGTGCTGATCCTTAATTGGTCATTACAATAAAAACATAGGAGTAATTTCATATTAGACTGATGCCTCAGCATGTAACCCCAATTTAGGTCACTTCATAACCAATGGATTTTTGCAGCTTCAAATGCATACTTGCATGTCTACTACATAGTTAGATGCATCCAGTCACTTCAGGATAATTATTGTTGCTACCTTTTAATAAATAACACAAACCAATCTCTAGCAGTTGAATGTGGTTGGAAAGATTTATAGCCCATATTCTCACAGCTCTATGGTGATTAATACAGACAGTGATTTTGGGGGCTATACAAATAGCCCTGTGTGCTCTCGTGAGAAGGAACCACATATTGACTCTAGGTTCCCCCAGCAGGTAAGAGCAGGAATTATTCACAGAGGTAGAAGAAAGGGGGTTTTGTCACTGTAAAAAAGCCTTTGACCAATCTAAGGACAAACATCTACTGAGGCTGAAGGGAATCCAGCTGCACTCAGAAGTGCTAACACAAATGACCAGCCCTGAAAGAAGCTGTACTTTATGCAGATTTTCCTCCAGATTATATTCATAGACATTTTGCAGTTTTACAGACACTGGTTTGAATCTCTCATAACTCCTTCTGCCACATCTCTTTACATTTCCAGTATGCCTAACTAATCCAGTAATTAACCATAAAAATAAATTACTTGTATAGATTATGTAACAATAACAAGGCAGCATGAGTCACTTTTCTTTGTTCTCACTCACTAGTGAGCAACAACATGGGCTCATTAAGTAGGTACCAGAAGTTCAATATGGAGAAAACTCAGATCTCAAGGCTAGATAATTTGGCCTCCATTTGTTTGCCTTTGTTCTCTTTTGTTTCCAGATTAAAAGGGCACCATGTACTTTTAGTTTCTTTAGGTAAAAAAGACATCAGGGAGCTGTTCCTTCATTGACAACTGACCAGAGATGGGCTAGAACCTACACAATAGTTGCTCGCCTTGCATTTACAGTTTAATTTGGACAGACATAGCTAGAATTTAATTTACCCCAGGAGAATTAGGAAATGGACCCCACTGACATGCAGATAGTGAGAAACTAAGTCACCAATCCATTGCCACAAACATCCGAAAGCTTTCATGAGCAATCAGAGACTTACCATGGAAAGGGCACAATCTCTGGCTCTGTAACCACAAAATTAGTGTAATGACTACTCCCAGGTCCATGACGATCTGACTAGCTTGTGTCTACTTGGTACCTTTGTAGAATGGCACAGAGCCTGGATACCCTCATCCTTACTCATACACAATCCTGTATATAGGTAAATAGAAATAGCTGCATGGACATTCATATAGCTGATCCTTCTGTTGAGTGGGAGAAGGACAATTTGATCTCTTGAAGTGCTTCCAAACCCTTGTGGGGAACAACTATCCCATTTATAGATGAACACAAGATTGCACAGCCTCAGGAAGACCCTGAACCACCCAAAGCCTGAGATATTTCTGGCCACGGCAGAATGGCATTGGGGAGAAGTGTTGGACAGCAGCGTGAGTATTCCCCCATCTCAGAACAGGGTGGCATTTGGACCATGGGGCTGCAGTTTGGCACTGTGGAGTTCAACAGCAATAATAGTTTAGGTGTTACCTCCTATCCTACCTCTTCTGTCCCATTCCTCTTTCCCATTCTGTAGGTATCACCTTCCTCACTTGTGCCAGCACAGATACTTCTGGACTGGGTCATGGAACCAGACCAGGGAATTCACTTGACTTAGGGAAAAACTGCAAAAAAATGCCTGTTTATTTATTTCAGTCAAATATTTTCAGTTACTTGAGAGACATAACTGAGGAAGCAGCAAGGCAAAGGGATGAGTGACTGAAGGAAGGGAGTGAGAAGAAAGGGTGTCTTAAGCCAGGACTTCCACTCAGTCCGTTTTTTGCAAATACATGGCCTGAGGAGCCTTAATGGGGGTTGATGCTCTGAACATTCCCAGTAAACCTGGCTGTGATTTTACTCCAATTTATATTTGTCTACCTTCAGATGCTACTACCTCAAGGGTTGCTGAGAACCAGCCTATTAAAGCATGGAGCCTGTTTCAAAATGAAAATTCCCAACAATAAGCAATTCCAGCAAGCTTTCCTCAGTCTCACTGACTTAAAATAAATTTTTTTTCTTTTTTTTTTGAAATAGGGAAGTGCTACAGTTTCACTTTCAACCAAAATGAGAATTTGTTCTTACGTAGAGATGGGCCAACTAGGTGATTTTCAGATTAAACATCTGGATCAACTTTAGGTAAAGTTTTCAAAGGTAGCTTCATATTCACTGAAAATGCAGTCAGCAGTTCTTAGAACAGTTCATCATCAAGAAGGCAGAAATCTCATGAATTTAGTTGATCCCATGGGTTTTCCACCACTAGAGGAGTCTGTTTTTCAGACTTGGTTTAATACTGTCTATCAAAATCAGGTCACTTGAAGACATCTTCATTTAATCATCTGGAAATTGGAGCACCGAAAGGCACTAGTCATAGTGAAAATGCTTGTGCTTTTAGCTGATTTGGATCTGAGTTTGATTATAAAGATTAGAGTTTGAATATCTAAACTCCAAACCTGAGACAGGTTATCAGAGAGGTGTTCCTAACTGATTTCTTTTATCTTTATTTCATCTGTAGTTCCAGCTCTGTAAAATCACAGTTCTCTGAATCAGAATTACTATATATTTTATGTAAATGAAATGACATTATGGTGCCAATTGGCTCTTGAGTCAAACTAACTAGCAAAGAATTTAATTATATTCATTATTAAATGTTTGTGCTCCACGGATCCAACTTCTTAAAAACAACAATGATGAATTTACAGATTCCTATTACCATCTGTTGCACTCTCTCCAACTCTGGCAGGGGGTGGAAACCTTGCTGAATTAAAAATATTGCTATTTAAAGTCTTCCATGTATTCATTTCCTTAGACATGTGAACTTGTTCAGTGGCAGAGCCAGCCTTATGGTTTCTGTAACTTTGCTGGCTGCTGAACTTGGAGCCATTTTAAACAACGCAGTGGATTCTCACAAAATTTATTTTTTTAAGCTATATTCCTCAGCCACAGACCTAAGTGGACAATCTTTTTTTTTTTTTTTCAAGGCTTGAAAAACAGAATTGCAAGGAGCTAAGAGACGGGAAGAGGTGACTTGCCAGAGTTTCTGGCTTCACTGCAGTCTAGAGTTGTTGCCTGGGCGATTGTGTTCATGGGAGGTCTTTAACTGGCAAAGCTGCCTGCTCAGTTTCACAGGCGCCACAGCTACTTCATTATTTCATCAAAGTTCATTATGTTGGGGAGGGTACCACCAATAAAACGAGATTACAAGTGTCTCCAAAGAGCCCTTAAAGACATAATTCCTGGTTTTACCTTTTGCCACATCCCTGTCTGTGGTCCTATAATGCACAGAGAGATTTGCACCTATGATATGGACTATCCCACAGCTTAATTGAACCGAAAAACTCCTGGAGAATTTGATTAAATTTGCCTTGCGACAGAACCTCCTTTTGTTTTCTGTGGAGACAGAGTTCTTCATCTAAAAAAGAAAGCAGAACAGTTTAATCACATGTTTTCAGGGAGGTGAGAGTATTTGGGAGAAAAGAAATTAAGCCCAGACTAGATCTAGAGCAAGACTGATCTATATTAAATGTAGATCAATGGTATTTAATGCCCAACAAACTTCCAGGGAGGATTCCTTACAATTCAAGGGAGAATCAATAATCATGGGCCATTTATGGCTCTGTGCTTGGTGAATCACATCTCCACACTTTGCTTTATGAAATGCCAAGATCCAGTCCTGACACTCCTAGCATTTTTCTGCTTTTATGCCATTTTGACCCAAGTTCATAATACATTTGGTCTTGATGTAAAATTATGTATATCAAAACAAAGAGAAAACCAGATTCAGTGTGGGTCAGTATTTTTGTGCCTTACTATCCTGCCCACACAAGTTTAAAGTAGTTATTGTTAGCTAAAAGCAGTTGGGAGAACATGGTACTCTATTGCTGTTAAAAGGTGGGATGGAACAGAAGCACCATTAAAACTTCCATCTACTTCCACATCTTGCTGGGTTTTGCTTTGCTGTGGATATCTAGGGTCAGATGACTACTCCAAATTCCTCTCTCTTCTCAGAGACAAACTTCAAACTGAAAAGTCAGTTTTAAAAGGTCATTGTTTTTCTAGCTCATATTTTTAAGCGAAGTTGGCAAATTTTACACTCCAAAATAACGAGAAATGATAGACAACCTGACTATGCTGAATTTATTCTGCTCCAAGGTATCTCTGTGTTTGTGCAGACCAGACCTGGCATCAGTGGATTGATTCCCAGGTTTCACTAGCAAGGCTAAGAGGATGATTTTGCCTATTTCATGAGGTAGGTGAAAATTTTGTCTAGACCAAGATGTGTAGGACAAATCAGGTCATGTCATCATAACAGCATTCTTTTACCCAGCTTTCAACACTACCTCCTAGAGTTGCATAGAACAATAATACATAAGGAAAAACAACTTCAAATGTCACTCTCTGAAAAAAACCCCGACAATTTATTAATCCAGGCTGTATTGTGTTTGTAAATTGCACATCTACAATGAAATTTTATAAAAAGCCCAGTTTATTAGAATAGGTTTGTGCATCTATTTTAGACAGATACATAGGATTTTCTACACAGGCCTTCCTTCTTCTTCTCCTTCCAGTGCCTCAGAGTCTCCAGGCCTTTCTGAGAACTCTGAACACTCACTTGTTGGACAATATTGGACAATTCAATATATATCAGGAAACACAGACAAAACTCTTCCCTCAAGGGCTCATAGTCTAAGTTTGTAATGTGCTTAAAGAAAGTTTAGATTTCATGAGCACACTGGAAAATAAGGTGCACCAGCAGTTCCAAGAAGGCACATTTGTTCTGAATGCAAAGGCATGTATCTTTCTCTGAATGAGTGGGTTAACCACAGCTATTTCTGATTTCATTCTCACTGTTTCAACTCTGAAATGCATATCCAGACAATGAGACCAAGAAGTGACAGAGAGGGAGCTGCAGTCTGCTCCAGTGAATCCACCAGCTACAGGTATTGTTCAGGTGAAAATTAAAATTGGCATGAATTCCTGAGGCGATGAATCACTGTCCTTGTGGGCTTCATTGTCTGCTTTGAATCATTTGTTTACTAATATTTGAAGCACATTGGTATTTTCCCTTATTAAAAGTGTTTACTATAGGAATGCTATTGGCCCTGGAGTCTTAACAACGCTGGATGCACTTTGTTCTAGTGGGCACCCAACTGTCACCATTACCTATCTGTCAGGGAGTGGAGATAGGCCAAGATACAATATCGTAGAGGTCAACTGGAAACATGAAAGTAGAGCTGGCCTCACTCTGCCCTGTTTTACCCTGACACATGGCCTTCCCAAGCTGCGGTAAGACAGGTTTTTCCCCTAAGTATCTTACAGATACCTTTATCCCATACTCCACCACTGCTGTTGAACGGACTGTACTGGGTGAAGTTCAACAGCTCCTCACGTTATCACTCATTATGCTTAGTATTGAACAATAAATCTAATTTTACATGTTGTACCAATGAGAAAGATAGAAGTGGAAGCTCTAGTGCTGGATCATCTGTTTTGGAAGGCTAAGGTTGGTTTCAGCCCATTTTACACCTCCCATCTTCCCTTGTTTTCCCATGTCCCCTGAATTCAGGGAGCAAATGAAGAGAGAAGTTTATTTCCCAGATGCTGCCCCTCAGCACAATATCTCAGCTATGTGACTTCAGGAGATTGTGTAGAGAAGACAACACCCCCGTACACACACATACTGAAAAACTACTTGTGTACCTTGAAATCCAAGTACAGGACTGCCTGATTTCCCAAAGTGAGGGCTCTATTTTCTAAGTATCTTGGCATTACTGCTCCGTTCATTACTATATGATCATTTCCCACTCTGTTTTCTCAATGTATTTTTTGCACAGGCTATAATTATTACAGCCCAGCTTCTTCTTATTCATTTTGATCCTTTGTAAACCTAGTCATTATGCTGCCTCAGACTGGCTTCCCAAAATGTCAAGATTAAAATGGGGCATGAAAGCTTATGCAAGAATGAGTCAGTGGAGCAATTTGAACCAATAAATATCAAAGCAGTCTCTAAGAAGTAAGCAATTCATTTGATACCACATCTTTCAACAAGTCTTTAGAGGATTTTCCTCTGCAGGGTTACACCCTGATATTTACGTCTTGATCTCTCCACTGTGCAAAAGTCGTAGTTTGCCTCATTAATGTGATGCTCTGTCAGGCAAGCATTTCTGTCTGCAAAACACATCAGATTACCCTCCGTTCTTAGTGCTCAGCAGTGATTTGCAGTGCTATCTGCTATCAAAATAAATATTCCAGAACCTTGGCTTGTACCACTGTCTCTGTAATTAGTGATATTTTATTAGTTAATTAATTAGTTAATGTCAGATACGGGCCAAGAAATAAGTAACGTGCCAATATTAATTTTTTATGTCACTGTAGGTAAATGAGTTGTCAAGACAAAAACTTTGATATAAAACTGCCAGTATGACTTACTGGGTATAATAGGGTACAAAAACAATGAGTCTGTTTTCACAGATATGTCCTGCTGCTACTGCTTTTTTCCTCACTGCTTTCAATCTGATGAGTGTAACAACTCTTGCCTTTGATTTTTTGCCATGGACTCCTGCACCATTGTCTTTTTCTCTTACGTTATCCCATTTTCTTGCCAAGGCTATGTTTTACTTTACTCCTATCCAGGGACCATTCAATAAAAGCTAAGACCCCTTGAAGCAAAATTGCAGTACTGGAAAATTCCAGCTCTTAAGAGTTACTTAAAATCTGAATTTCTCAAATGGCATTTCTGTCTACCAAAGGCCCAATTAAAACCCTACCAAAAATGCTACTTACTTGACTCAGGATGAGGATGGAAAAATATTGTTTTATACATACCAATCTCTGTTTATTAATAAATAGATCACTCACCCAGTACAAGGTGTGTCCTGTTCATCATTTGTCCATGTTATATTCATTCACCTCATCCATTTTACTCTGTGTTTTACAGGCTTTTACTGCCTTGTATGGTTTTGCATGTCCATGTCTGTTCCTCTGTATCTTGAGGCTGTTTCAAAGAGATCACATTTTAGTGACCCCTCCTAATTTCTCCCTGCTTTAATTAACAGGCAATGTAAAATAGTATGAATTGTTTCCTGCTTGCACTTGGATTCTATGCAAGCAAATTACTCTAGATACACATGAGGTATTTTATAATCAAGAGCAAGAATTATCCATGAGAAAATCTATTTCCTCAAGTGGAAATGTTTGAGAACTTCTGATACAAGATCCCTTTTGCAATATGTATGCTGTGATTTATCCCATCCAACAGTATCACACATTAAATTTAAATAGCTTTTGCACAAACATTCATTTAAAATAAAAAATTTACCTATTATCAGGAATTGTTGCAGTGTTTTCCATACCAAAACCCAAATCTCATTTAATACTATTTTTATGCCTCGCTTTCTAAGGAAAGAAGCTCATAGTATCACTTCACATGCACATGTTTCTTCGTTTGTACTAATTGTTGAACACATGTATTAATTTCAACTATATTTTACAGAAGGGTGGAAGGCTGAAAGGTACTGACCTCCAACAGGTATTGAGAAAATGGATCACCAGGAAGAGAAAAGAGTCTCTGTTAATGGCTCCACAGAGAGAAAAAACGGCAGTGTGAGCTTTCAAGTTTATCAGACCTTAAGTCCCCATTCTTGGAAAATGAAATTTTTTCTTCATGCTTAGAGGGTACTTTTTGGTTAAAAAATACTCTAGCACCATGAGGGTTTAGATTTCATTTAGGGTAAAAGAATATTCAATATCCAGTTCAAGATTAAAGGTCGACAAAGCCTTACAACTTGGCTAACACTGAATAACCCCTGGAAGCCGAATGTGCAGAACTTTAGGGACAAGTGTCCTAAAGACACCTATGAAGTGCAGCTGTTGGAACACTGAAGGTTTTTTCTCATTCTTTGTTCATTGTGTACCTCATATCCCACCCAATAATTAGTACTGGCAGCTTCATATTGGTGCTTTTGTTTTAACTCTTCGTTTACCTGTGATGATATCACAAAAAGCATATAAATTTCATTCTCCCTCTTTTTTTTTTTATTTGGCTCTGGGCCTGTAAGTACTAATACAAAATCACTAATTGTACAATAACAAGCCAAGTGCTTTGAAATGCATTTCGTAATAAAATATTATTAATTTTTTTAAAGACATATGAGCAGAAAGAAATAGGAGAAACTGATACGGATTTCTTTGGGCAGAGAGGTTTCCACAGTTCTGACAACAGATGCCTGACTTTGCAGAAAATTGCAGGGGCAGAAATAATGTTGCTGCATTTTAGGAAAATCAATCACTTCCAGTGAAGTTTAATGAAATCTCACCTGAGCTATTCTGAGTACGGAACAAATAGCATGGACTTTTACTGTGCTCAGAAACCTTGTTGTTTCGTGATGAACTGAAATCAAGTAGTTTCATGAAGGCAGTTTCTAATAAGGAAAATTTGAAGATAGGAGTTAGTCCTACTGTTGCCAAATCTGGGACAACCTATTGCCCCAAAGATGGCAATATTTCACAGCACTCAGTGATTTACTCTATTTCATATAGTTGTGTGGAATGACACAGAGGCACATGACTCATATGGATATTCGTGCACCACAAATCATGGTGTTAAAAGAAGTGCAACTATCTTAGTTTCTCCTAATAAATCTGTTCCTGTCACAAAGGTGCTTCAGGACATTTCCTGAGCCTTTAATGAAAAAAAAATAAGTTGTAGCAAAGTTTGCAGAGAAAAAACCCCCAACAGTCCCTGCCTTGACGCTAACAAGGGATGACTTGATTTCTCCTGGCTATAGCAAATAGATGACTGTGATGTTCAGAGGAGTTTTCAAAAAGAACTGGGTACCTCCCTGTATCCTGGATGGGCTGTGAAGCATCAGAGCACCACTTGAGAACAGGCAACACTCGCTCATCTTACTCTTTCCCCTTCACTATATTTTTGGAAAGTTTCTTACATCTGACTTTCCCTTACAGGACTTGCTGTGAAAAAGGGGAAAAGAATCCCTCTTGAAATCAGTAAGGCCCGATTAGGAAGACTGCATGGCAACTCTATTTTACAGTAAATCCAAGACAGGAAGAGCAACAAACACACTAAGCTGTGATTCAGTAAAAAAGCCTGAAGGCAAACGGCTATCTGTGCTTTTTATTGATAGTTGCTTTAAGAAGGTATGTGGGAAGCTCTGGGGTCTCCCTCCTTTCATAAATGCCAGATGCACTTAAAAATCCATGCCATGAAAATGCTTTTCACTGTTAAATGATTAAAGTTGGATGCTTCATATGAGCACAGGTTCATTCATTTTCTTGTGCTTGTTAAATCTTTCTCCCTGTAAATGCAGCACTTACTTTTTGATGGCAGTATTAATTTTCCAAAAACGTACAAGGAAAACAGTTCATCTTATGGAACTTAAAGAAGGAATAGATTCTTCAATAAATTTGGCATTCCACATCTGACTTTCCTTGTCCAGAAACATTTAATAGAACATTACAGACATTCCCTGTTAAATTAAAATTCATAGAAATCTTATACAAGGGCTATATTTGAATCCATTTTATGGGCCTAATGGTCATTTTTTTCCCATGTTTTTCTTAGTAACTGAAAGTTCCTCCTGTGGTAGAAGCTGCCAAAACAGCAAATACAGAGAATTCCCCAGGGAATGCCACACGAATTCCACTTCTCAGGCTGGCTGCCATTTCATATTGATCTCAGTCACGATGAAGTATTAATTTGTACACAGTTGAATGACCATGGTTTTTAAAAAAACATCTAATTCAAATAGCTATGAAGCCTTGGCAGCTCTTAACAAAGATGAATTCTTGCTTCACTCTCCTGTGAACCAGCTGTTGGCACTAGCTATGTTATGGACAAGGAGAAAGATCTCCTAGGTCATTTAACTCAGGTCAGTACTGTCACAGAAAACCCCGTAATATATTTCATCTAATGAATTTATCAATCAATACTTTAATAGTTAAACTTGTAGCTTTCACTTTCCAAATATAAGCTTATTTCAGAATATCACTGCCCTGACAGCTAGGATCCTCCTCACTTAGAGCTAAGTTTACTCATGAGCAATTTATTCCCATTCTTTCTTGTGTTAACATTGTGCTTTAATGCAATAGTTACTCTTCCCTCTCTGTAAACTGTAATGTTTATAAGGAACGATCATATCCCCTCCCTGACTAAATCTTGCTTGATTTACTCTGATTAAATAAGGAAAGCTCTTTTAGTCTTTTCTCATATCAAAAGCCACTCTTTTCTCTGATTATCCCAGTAGAATGAGAGGTCTTATAGTGACAGCAAATGTTCTCTTGAGAAAAAATGAGAATGACATTTGATGGTGACTTAAAAAAACAGATACTTCACATGAAGTTTTTTCCTGAAAGTGGGAAGAGCCAGGAATGATTGCATGGAATTTCCATACCATTAATATATATTTTCATTTTCTGTAAGTTTAACCTTAATTTTCACCTTTTGGATTTTAACAGATTTGCTTTTGTGATACAATGTTTGTAAGGCTATTGGTATTACCCTAAATTGCTGTTCTGTAAGGTCAACCTTAACCCCAATTTAACATAGCTTTTTTTGCTTGTGAATAGGAATAATAAGGAATTGACATTTTGCCAATTATACATTATAATCCTTTGAGATAAACCTTAAGACAGCCCCGTTGTCTCAAGCATGGCAGAATCAATTGCACAATTTGTGGATTTCTGTTTAAGAACTTAAGTAGATGAATTATCATTGTCTACAAATGATTTTCTAAATCAAACCTAAGAAGTGGAAGAAATTAGTAATGATGTCTTATTAGTAACATGAGCTCTATAGAGCTCATACTCCATGAAGATAGGCCTTTCTGCTCTTGTCTGATGCAATGTATTGCAACACGAGGTCAGATCAACCATTTTGCATTACAGTGCCCCACTTGGTTTGGGACCTACTTCTTTCTTCAGTAACCAGCAGCTGAGAGAGGGGGTGGGCTATCTTTGTTCACAAATTCAAGTTTCGGACATTTGACAGGCAAGATGTGACTTAGGAACTCTCTGCCTCTGTGCGCTGTGGTCGTCAGAGCACCTGTGCCAGGATCACCTACCGAAACTCTTGCCTGATGGATACCTGACAATGATATTTTGGGTACATATTTAAGTGATCTTACTGATGAGGTCCTTGACTTAGAAATAGGAGAAGTGGGTTATTTTCTGAGATCTATTTCTTCAGCCACCTTTTCTCAGTCTATTTAACTTTTTTTTGTCGTTGCAGGGCAGCAAGGGAAACCTGTCTCTCATTATCTAGTTGTACACTGGCCACCACCGGGGCCTTGATCTCAGCTGGGGCCTCAGGCACCACAGCAGTATAAATACTAATAGCACAGGGGAGTCCTTCAGTGAATATTTTTTGTTATAGATTTTGTAAGATGCTTTAAGGACTCATTCTCTGATGGGCCTCTTTTACAAATTTTACACATAAATCAAATAAATATGGCAGTAGGGAACAGACTTTAAAAACTAAACCATTGCAAGAGAGAAGTCAGACAAGCATATGGCAAATATCCTGATGCTGCTCAGTTGTAGTATGTAACTATATGAATACAATTAGAACAAAGCTTCTTTTTGAACTGCTTCGGTAGGAACTGCTTGTAAGTAATATGACCTCAGTGTGTGCAAGAACATTAGTACAAAATTATTCATCAATAAATCACTCAGCAAATAATTCTCCCTCTCTGACATCCTGATTCCTAATTATCTTGCTGTCTTTCATTTACTAATGGCAGCTAAATCCCCAATCAATTGCCTAATAGGGAACCTAGTGAAGAAAAAATATCTGTGGAAAGAGACTGTGCAAAGCAAGCAACATGTGATAGCCGAAAGAAAGAGTTCGAGAAAGACCACACGAGGAAGGTTTTAATGGCTTTTTTCCTTCCTTTCACCCTTCACTTTTCTGGATTTCAGGGATTCTCTTCTTCACTGATCTGTTCTTTGTTGCACTGTCCTTGAGCATGAGAGTGATGGAATTTGTAGTGGCAGAACATAAAAAGCACTTCATGGATCTTACTTTCTTCTTAGCAGTCCTTGAATTTGTATAAGCAACCCTTCTGTGAGGTTCCCTTTTGACAATATTGGACTGCCAGGGGAGAGAGGCACTTGAACAAAAGGTGGGGGAAGAATACTCAGGAGCAGTAATTTTATGAGTGATGCTTCCTGCATCCAACATCTTGGTTTTCTGACTTCATATCACATTGTGCCCTGAGGCAGTATCACATCTGGCAGCTGCCAGCATGCCTGCCTCTACCTTACTGCTGGAACAGTCTAATGTCCTGAAGCAAGGGAGAAATGCCCTAATCAGAAAGGCACACCAGAGAAGCAATAGTTTTACATATGCTATTCTGTTCAGCTTTGCAGACTCCAAAATCCTGGAGACAAGATGTTGCACAATTAAAGCAGCTGTAGCAAAAGTGGAGTCACTTTGGTTTGGGCCAAGCACATACTCAATGTCATTACACTAATTTAAAAGCTTCCCTGAGGATCAATGGGACCCCTTGCCTTCAAAATATAAATGTACTCCTTCTGCTTCCTATCTGTATGGTAGTAAAGGAAAGGAGTCAAATGGATTATTTATAATAAAAAGCCCACTCCTTTCCTTCTCCCCAGAAAGCACCTTACATATCTGTTCGTTTCCTGTTCAAAACCCCTAGGATGGTTGCCCTGTTTCTGTTGGTTTCTAGGCACCTTTCCACCTCAATCTGCCTTGCCAAAACGATCAGATATCTCTGTCATGTGAACTAGGCAGCGAGCCAGCAGGTCAGAGCTTACACAATTTGTGGCGCCTACTTAAAGTGTCTGAGATTCTTACCAATCAGTCTGAACCTGGGGGCAAAGTGTAATTCTTTCCCCCTTGCCCATATTTATAAAATCACACAAAGGTAAAGTATGACGCTGGTGGATTGCTTTGGCTTTTTATTTTTCTGTATTGAGGAACTCAGAAAACTGCATCTCTTTGACTACAGGTTAATTCCTGCTTTGAGGTAAAGGTGCAAAGCAGCTCGTGCGACAACTGTCAAAAAAGTAGGTTGAGTTAAAAGAAATTATCTCTAGAAATAGTGTGCTTAAAGCAGATTACAGTGTGTGAGGGCATTACTCAGGCTTTAGTTACTTCTTTCTCAGGCAACATTTTCATTGAGTTGAATTTGAGGGTTATTTTGTCACCTAAGGATTTTTAGACATAGTGCAATACAGACTGGCTACGTAGGATTTCATTGCAAATATGCACCTTTTTCCTAAGCATGAATGGTATTATCATGCTTTTATCAATGTGAATGTGGAAAAAATGAGTTGGTCAAAAAATGACCTGGGGAGAAGGAATTAAAAAAAAAAAGCAATTATTTTAGTTCCTATTGCATTTTCATTCTCCTTAGCTGCAAGCTGCTGTCTCTTTACACATAGTTTTACTGTACTCCTCCTCAGAACATTGCTGCATAATTTCTGGTATGACCCAAACACACCCACACCTTCAGCCTGGTTCTTGACTGTCTTCCCAGTCTGAATTTTTACACTTTCTCCTGTGCAATACCTATCAGCCCATTTACTAGTGGCTTGAAAGCATAATACAGATGAAAGAATAACCCTTCTGCATGCTTATAATTTTCTTCCTCTTCCATTTGAGACCGCAGGGGGAGACTGAATGTAACATGCTACCTGATTATTCTATAAACTCTCAATGGCAGGGGCTACATGGATTGTATTGTTTGTACAGTGCAATGCAAGAATTTGGTGCTTGCAGTTTAATAAATGTTCCAGGCCCCAGGCACGTTCAAGCTGGCTTTTGGCGCAGGGGAAGCCAGTGGTTTGCTGGGGCACCGGGTTGCTGAGTGGCCCTGGCCCCACTGCCTGCTGGGTTGCTTGCAGATGCCAGGCTGCCACTCCAAAGTGGGGCTTGGAGCCACAAAGCAGCAGCGAGAAACACCACTGCTTGCCTTTTCTTCTCTCAGGAGCTGAAGCACATGTCTTGAATTTGCAGGAGTCTTTTCTCAGCTCCCCAACCCAAAACTGCCCCTTCCTCCAGGGCAGAAGCTGCGAAGCATCAGTCTGGCCCTCTCTCCTCATCCCAGGGGCAGCAAAATTCGGTACTGCTGCCAGGTTAGGGAGCCCCAAGGTGCCCCTGGGTTCCCATCACTCAAGTCTCTGGATGGCTCCCTTTCCTCCTGTCCTCACCTAAAACACACTGGGTAAAAGTGAACTCCCATCTAGCAATCACTTAATAATTGGAACTTCAGATGCTGTATGTTGCCACACTCCTTTTACATATGCTCAATACATTTAATCATAAAAAGAGCTCATGTATGGAAAACACATGCCTACTGTGGGTAGGCCAGCATTACAGCTCTGAGTCAAATAAACTACCATGGATATACCCCACAATTCCAGGAAACTTTTTCTTTAGGATACACACAGAACATATAAACAAAGTTATAAAAATCAGCTGTGCTATTTTGCTTCATTTCATGCTTCAGTTGTTTGGGTTTCTTTCACCCAGAAATGGATATTTCCCCAGGCTCCTAATAGTGTCATTTATCCTTCAGTGATACTTTTTTTTCTCTGCAGTATTAATTTGTACACCAGAGCTGCGTTAGCATTAGGACATGGGATGAAAGCCACAGCAGACTTGTAAATTTTTTTTTCAGACATCTGCAGGAAAGGATCACACTTCTTCAGTTTTCTGTGAACATACAACAACTTTTATGACTGGAAAAAAATACAGGGAGCGGGCTAAAGTTGGACCTACACAAGTCCAACAAGGCCTAGCAGAGGCCTAGCAGAGGCCTACCAGAGGCCTAGCAGAGGCCTAGCACAGGGTCGGTGTGTGAGAGTAGCTGCCAAGATGGTGTCAAAAGGGAGTAGCACTGCCAGCACGCACCGTGCAGAGCAGAAAGAGGGATATAGAGGGATTCTGAGAAAATAAAATGAGAAATGAAGCAGGTTGACATTCAGCACAGATGATCTTCTTCATCCCCTCTCAGCAGGCTCATTGCTGGTAATCACACATCAGCATTAACACCTCTTGCAGCCCTTCTTCTGTCAGGGTAACCAATCCATCTGTGACTGTGAATACTTGAGTCTAGCCTCCCTTCAGATTGCCATTACCCCATGTTGGGATCGACTGGCTTGGAAATTATTTTCTTGTCTCGTGCAAAGGTGCTGTACCGACACAGACACTGCCCTGAGGGATTTATGAGGGATTTACAGTCTAATTAATAAGGAGTAAAGGGTGACTGGTGGAAATACCAACTTGGTAGACATCCCTGACCCCTGGAAGGGACAGAAACTGCAGTACTTGAGGGCTGGCTGCATGCATTGTTTCTGGGACACTCTGTCCCTTGAGGATGGCCAGATTAGGACCATGAAGTTTTACCAGCGCAGCTACAAGAATGTTTGGAGCCTGCAGTGCAGGACCAGAGTTATGTCATCTACTTGTGTTTTTGTTACTCATGCCCAGAAGTATGAGGAAATACTCTTCTTCAAAAGAATATTTTGCATATCAATAACCCGCTTCATCCAAGATCTCAAAGGGCTCTATATACAGTCATTAAGTGCAATTCGTATCGCACTGATGCTCATGGAGAAGTTGGTAACTGAACTCAGAAGAATACACCCAGGAGACCTGACCCCCTGCACTCTTTCTTAACCTGCAAATTACATTTTCCTTAAAAACAAATAAATGACCCTAAAAATCCCTAAGAAGCTTTAGTTACAGAAAGAACAGCAAGAAGCACAGTCTTGGTTAGTGATATCACAAACCCCCATACTTAGGCTGGAACTGTTAGAAATGTTCAAGCGCATGTGTGGAAATATAACTGTAACCATGTGGCTTTGGGAAGTCATGGCATGCCCAGCCTATTACTTGCTTCAGTACCTGCATGCAACTAGTTCAGCATCTATAAAAACAGCAAGCTGGCTGGGAAAAAAGGATGCGTGAATTCCTGGGAGTACAACATTTCTCCAATGTCTGAGATTTCCTCTTTGCTGATATGATGATATCTGAGGCTGGAAGCCTGGAAAGTCTGGCAAATCGTGCTGGCAAAGTGGCAAAGTATGACAGTATTCTTTTGATTCTGAATGCAGATACCTTGATAGTGTGCAAGTGTTTTAATCTTGTGGTACATAATAACTCAGTGCATGATGATGGCAAACCAGAAGAGAAAAAGGAATTAACTGAAGTCAGACATCTCTCTCTTTTGTTCCAGTTTTGCTGTTTTGGTGGCTGAAAGGGTTAGTAAAATTTCTTCCTTACAAGGCTGGCACAATTGCAACGCACAGTCTAGGAGAGGAGGGTGGAAAATCCCAAGCGAACAAACAAAATCTGTGTGTATGGCAGATGATCTCATCCCAGACCGAGACTCCCTGGGATAACGTGTGCCCACCTGTTAGCGTTTCAGCTACTGACAAAGCACAATACTATGACTTGCTGTAGTGTGCAGTTTCCAAGGACTTAGGCTACAGTTCAGTCAAAACTTCAAAAAAAAGGGTCTGCCTGTGTTAGAGTGCACATATGAAGACTATTTAAGATGATGATCTGTCATTGCTAAAATTCCTGAAGAATGCAGGTAAGAAAACTTGCTTGTGTTTGAGGTGTCCAAGTTTGCAGTCAGCCATGTGTGTGAGGTTTATGCTCCCAGATCTGTTACCATTATCAGTATTCGCAAGCTGTTTGTCTCTACATATTCCTAGATGTCTCCCTATAAAACAAAATTACCACATTTATGCAGCTTACAGTCCTGAGTACTTCCAGTTAGTCTGTTTCTGGAGTATGGTGGTAAAAGCAGTTGTCAATTACATAGCAGCAGAGTTACATGCCATGAAACAGATACAGGCTTAAAACAAGTAAAATCTCTCCATGCCTTCTTAAACCAGTAATATGATAAAGAATATAATTACATAGGTATTACAGGAACTTCAAGAAGCTGGGAACCTAAGTCTTACCTTTCCATCCTCAAGGGGAAAACAGAATGGTTATAATAATTTCAATGCCACAACACAAAACCCCCACCATTCTCAGTTAGAAGGCTCACCTTGGGGACCAAATAACAAAGTATGAAAACCATCTCCTGGGTCTGAAAGCTCCGAACGAGATTTTGAAATGCTTTTCTTAAAGAAAGAGTTCAGATTGACGTTATGATATCCCTGCCAGTGTCTGATTTTTCTGATACCTGACTCACCCTTAAAATGAGTTTAGAGGTGAAGATAACTGAATGCGAATGTCAGGTTTAAATCCCAAATTAATAATCCCAGAGCCTGAAAATCCAACTATTTATGTAGGACTTGTATAATGAGTCCAAAATCTTTCTCCCATTGCCTGGGCAGTGAATCTTAACACTAAGAAAAATGATGATGGTCTAGTCCCACTGTCCCTTCAGTGCCCTTGTTGTCTGCTGACCCTGAGGACTTTCTTTTCATAACATTGGTGTTAGACACAGGTTCCATTCTCATTCTTTCATCTTACAAAACAACTCCTTATGATTACTATATATTCTAAGACAGACTGCTATAAAATACAGTTTTGGTCTTGTTTTTCCCTTTTCTTGTTATTTTTAACCACGAAATTCAATCAAAGCTTGACAAATAAAAGTCTAGCTTCTTGATCGATGCAAAATATGCTGATCCAGCATGACCTTGTAGCAGATCTTAAAATGAATATGCAATATTTCAAGCAATTTTCATGGTACAGGCTCCCTCTTTTTTAACGCAGGAAACCAGAAAAGAAGCAAAGTGAAATGAAATGGTCCCTTCATAGAAAGACTCCCATCTGAAAATTGTTTTAATTCAGGGCAGCCGCGGGTATAGTTTACATAATAAAAAGCAGTTTTACTAAAGTGTCTGTGGTTATACTAACCCAGTGTAGAGGTCCTGATCAAAGCTGCCTTGCAGCCAAAGTCATCAGCAACCCGACAGCATGCTTTTGTGAAAAGGACTTTCTTTCTCAGCTGGGATGGCTCAGACCCACTCTGAAGAAAACCAAAGCTAAGCAGAAAAGAGGGTGTAAAATCAAGATACCTTTTCCACTAGTTCAGTATTATGTATTAAAGACAGAGAGAGCTTGGACAGAGATGTGCACATTTAGGAAAATAACTGAGCCTCCACAACCAGCCAGAGTTATGTCTTGGCAGATCTGGTGTGAGCAGCCATGCGACTGGGGACTGTCACTTGTCTGTTGAAAGTTCTGTTCCTGTAGTTCCTCTGCTTCGCCTACCAGCTGCAGGGAGAGATAATGCTCAAACAAAGTAGGCCTTGATTTCTGCTGAATATATTTTCAGAGCTGAAGAAATAAACTCTCCTGATCACAGAATTGATTCATTTCACAAAATTTAAACAAGTTAGCTTCTTTTCCCTTCCATTACTTCACCAGCTCCAGTTCCAACCTGCAGGCCTTGTAGAATGGAAGGTGTAATAATGCAATCTTATGTTACAGTTATATGAGAAAAAGAGACAGGGAGGGTTAGACTATTGAGTTTGCAAAGTGCTTCCCCAGGTGATCCAGGACTAAGCATATCTCACCCCACTAGGAAGCTTTTGTTTTTAGGTTGGCCCTTGTTTTTTTCATTTTTCCTCCCTCCCCTAGGTATGTCACTTCTAAACATCAACCAAATACTTCTATGGGCAGAAAATGAAGCCGCTACAGGACTTGTTCTTTTGAACTAGGACCCAATTTGATTGGCGTCTCTTGACTTTTAGTAAACTGTGTGTTCTGAAGTGTGAGAGAGATCCCTGCAGCAATAATGTCCATATCAAATCATAATTAAAAACAGCAGTGAGGAATGTGCTGAGATTTGAACTGTGGACCTCCCAGGCCTAAAGCCCAAATTGCAAAACAGGACTTTAAAGGCTCATAGAAGCTTTAAACATCACACATTTAATCACAACTAGTCTGTAGGGATGATTTCCAAAAAAAGAAACAAAATTGCACCACCACAGAGAATAATAACAAGATCTGAGCATATGTTGTAGCAGAGAGACAGTTTCTTCACAAAGGGGTCACACGCTGTGCATCTACTTTTCCATCTACCAATGACAGCTTGAACATTTTCAAAGACATCTGCAGTGGGAATCATATCGAGCCAAACCTGGGGGAGAGGGAAGGAGGCTCTGAAGCAGGAGTACAGTATGCTTGTGATCCAATGGCAGCTTGCCATGAGTAGGAGGGCTCCACCCAAAAATATCAAAAATAAATTAACACACCTATCTTTTCTTAGACTTCTTGGAACCTATGCAGGTACTTCTGTCGACCTCCCTACTACAAGATCCACTTACCCCTTACTGAGGTCAGCAAGAAGGTGAACAAATAAACAGGCTTAAGAAAGGTCAACTATGTTGGGTCAGGCCAAGGAGCTGTCTAGCTCAGTATCCTGTCCCTAACAGCAAATACTTAGGGAAGGCATAATAAAAGGGCAAGCATAAATGAACTGATCCTGCTCCTCTTTGAAAGGGGATATCTCTTGCTCACCAGTGAGACCAGTAAGTTGAAGGAAACCTGAACTAAAAAAAGGTTTGAACTGCTATTTTTCTCATGAACCAGAATAGGACTTGAGCAATCTCAGGTACCACTGATGCCAAACCAGGACTGAGCTTAAAATGTGGGATTCTGATGACATGTTGAAGACAAGTTAGTTGGGTACTGGATGGAGCGTTGCCCCTGGGTTGTGTATCTGCTTCACTGATAGAGGAGAGGCACTGCCTGTACACCTTCCTGACCCGCAGTATTGAATAATCCCAGATGCACTTCCTGATGGGTTAGCTGATCAGCATGAATCAGCCTTATCCTTTATCTATAGGTAGAGGAGGCACATAGCTAAACACTGGCTTTATGTTAATGAGCTGGGGGAGGACTTTCATTTCCATGCAGGTCGCTGGATATTTCTATGTGTTTGATGACCTTCAAAGCCCACTGTGACACTGAGCCTTTTTTAGTCTAATGGTTAACAAACCGATTACTCTAATTTAAGAGAGCAATTATTTTATTACATGTTATGAAAAGGAGTTGAGCTTTGTAGGATTTCCTGGCCTTTTCCTATGACATAGTATTGCTGATGGAGACAGACTCTTGGCTGCCACAACTGTGTAGGTATACTGAAGTCAATAGGTACTTGAGCAAGCTGTTGAGGGATACCAGAGATACTGGCATCTAGCAGTGTGGGAACTTGGGGGGAGAGATTTTAACTTGAGCTTTCTTAAGGCTGAGGTCCTTTGCAACAGGGGAGTTGTGTTTCCCTAATCTTTCTACCAGCAGAGGTGGAGGGTGGGGAATAGATTTGCTCATCTCAGGAAGATTCCCTGGTAGTGCTAGTATTTGTCTGAACACCTAAATGCACTGATGTTCCTGCATTTAAGAGAGCTGTCTTCTGGTGGTGGCTGCAGTGGACATCTGCTGTCAAGGATTCCCATTGACTGAGGCAATGATACTAAAGTCAGAACAAGAGTGGAATATAACTTGGGAGAAATAGGACTAATAAACTGCCAGAACTCAAAATCCTAAGAGGCTCTTGCCCTCTTCTTTTGAAGAAACTACCCTCTATGTCCCAAAATTGTAATTTAATTTCTTAATTTCATGGCTTTTAAAATAAGCTTTTTCTTTCACAAGACCCAAAAGAAGTAAGTATGTATGTGTGTGTGTATGTAAATACATCACAAAAACTTCCTAGTCAGTGTCGACCTTGCCTCTGGGTATCAGCCTCACTCTGCTAATCTTTCAAACTCTGTAGGACAGAGCAGCATTTAGTCTGTATTTAATCATACAGTAAAGCGTTCACCACAGAGATGGTACTTAACAGAAAGAATTGGCTCTGGAGGGGTTCCTTAAAGAAACTGAATCCCCATCAATGGAGGGCTTGAAATCTGGAGAACAGCAGAGTATGGAAGAACAGACAAAGTCAATGCTGTATGGGACCCCTTCTCAGTGTGTCAGTACATAAGATACAGGAGAGAGAACACAAGTTAGTTCCTGCATTCCATGAAATAAAGTTACAGGATCTACAAATCAGAGATGGGGAAATTTCCCCTTCAGGTGCTGCTTCTTAGTCATTGTTACATGGAACTGTAACAAGGTTACAGGAAAGCTGATGTTACAGGAAAGCTGATGCTTTCCTCTTCATGCGTTGCAGATCTAGCAATCTGTATTTGTTCAAAGCCAGACCTCAACCACCTTTCAGACCCTGAAAGCATCCTACACCAAAGGACCCACTGAAATTGGTACTAGAGGCAAAAAAGGGGACAGGCTTCTTTCTTCAGCTGGAAGAAACCTTGCCTTCTGGGATGCCCCAAAAACAAGAGATGGATTAGTTATGGAAATTGTAACTCAGATTTGAAACCAAGCTATAACTAATCAAACATGTACATCCTGCAAAAGCAAAGAGTGTGAGACCAAAGATTTCCTTACCCACATTGTCTTTTCTGCTCACTCAGCCATTCTCTGTCCTAGATTAAAGCACAGAGCTCAGTGCATGGCTATGTTAGAACTAGAATGTGACTGAGAGAAAAGCAAGTGAGACATAGGAATTATAAAGCTGAGAAAATGGAAGAAAGGGATCATGGGTATGACTGTGAGAGGCAGGGAGAGAAAATGGGCAGATGGGTGTAGCCACATACCTTATACCTGCTTAAGTTAATGATGTTACGGGAATCTCAGCCTGAATTTCACTGTTCGGGGAAGTGATTCGCAGACTTGCTAGGATTCCCGCTTTCAGCCTTTTGTCAGTGCTATTATTCAATAACCTATTTTGATTTCTAAAGAGTTCTCGTTCGTGTCCTCCAGCATCAGACATTTCTCACATTTGGCTTTGTGTAGGAAGGTAGCTTTCACCTTGCTCTTTGGCTTCTCATATGATAATTGGAAGGAGATAGGAGAAGCAGCTGCCAAATTTTCCTTTAATACCTGAACTAGGAATCCTGTCCTACTGAGTGAGAACAGTGGGACAAACATTGTGAGGGTATCAGAAGAGGTAGTACTCAAAAGAGGTCTCAAAAGAGGTCTATGCATTAGTGAGACACAGATAATCTCCCGTCTGATCTTTTCACATGAAGGGAGGAATGCTACTGTTGGTATATGATATCCCCAAGAATACATGGGGCAAGAGACTGATGATGACATAATTATTATGCATTTACAGCACCTAGAAGCCATAGCTGAGATCAAAGACAAAACCAGCCTTGCATTTCTACAGAAAATCAAGCACAAGGTGAGAAAGAGAAGGATTATAAGAGTGAGGGAACATGAAAATGGATCCCACGTGTGGCTTTCAACCATCCGAGACCAGCATTCTGAGCAGATGGCTCTCACCTCCAGCATTCTTTCTCTGGCACTATTGTCTTGCAAAGAGATGTTGATTCACCTAGGTCGGTGTGTACACGTATGTTTCTCACGAGTTATTTTTTGAGGATTTTGGGATTGTCTAGTTTCCAAAATTGACTTTGTGCAGCTTGAAGGTTCATATGCCTGTGTAGTATGTGATAGTACTTCATATGCCCTTCTCCCGCTTCCCGTCATTTAATTTTATTCTGTCTAATAAATGCAGACCTTCCTGTTCCAATGTGATACAAAATATTTTGAAACAGAAGTGCTCAAACTGACTCAAATCAAGCCACCTTGGATGCTAGGATTAGTAGAGCTTCACTGCTGTTCAGGACTCCACCTGACCTGTTTGGACTTGGGAGAAATGGGATCTATTCACCCCAGAAGAGAGCCACATTAATGGTTTGTGCTGATGTTGAAGTTAGTGCTTTCAGGTCAAGCTTATTAGCTAGCACTGTGCCTTGCAGAGCTCATCCTTCAACCCTGGAGGGAACTAGGACAGCAGGATGCCTTCTATACCACACCAGTCTAAAAATAAGCCACCAGAACAACAGGCAGCAGAACAACTTCTGCAAGATGTTTATGTCCTAAGCTCTTGGCCAACTTCCTTCCTAAGCTGCCACATTCCCCATGAATCCCATCTACAGCTTCAAGAGTTTCCATCTCATCTTGTGCACAGTCCATGAATAACTGCCTTGTTATGTCTATGCATGGTGGAAGGGTGGGGTGGAAAAAACTCTGGTAGGAGCCTGTCTTGAGCTTGCAGTAAATACTTACCCAACAGAAACGTCAATGAGATTTGGCAGCTGTGAGGAGGACTTCTGGAAAATCGTTTCAGGTTCCTAGGAAGTGAGGGAGGCATTTCGTAATGGGTGGGGACATTTTTTCTTTCCTTTGCCATTTCTTGTCAGAGAAAGGGGAAGATCTAATTCCCCATTACTCATCTAAGGAAATCCCCTGTACCTAGAAACAATATCCTCTGCACCTAGTCTATGCTTGTACTGTCTTTAGAGAAGTCTCAGGAGGAACCTTAAGTAGTGTAATACTAGATCTGTCACTCTCCAACAGTCCCAGTAGCTGTGGGAGTCATAGAGGCTGCCTGTCTAGGAATGCCAAGCAGAGAAAGGCAGAGAGCACAGTAAAAGCTGTCAGGAGATATAACTTTAAATCACTGAGATGTTTCTGTTATTCTAACCCTTTTAACTTCTGGGTAATACAAACAAAAAGTAAAGTAATAGTTTGTTTTTCTCTTCTTCACTGTATTCTGTTGCTGTCCTTGGCATTGGCCCATGACTATTTACCTAGCAGTAAATAAAATTTGAGGATTAAGCCTCCCTCCTTAATTCAGAGTAGATGAGTCTTTCAGTGCAATATCTTTCTTTTACTCCACTGTAAAATTTGTAAACAACTGGTCTTGCAGCTACAGTTTACAAGGGACTGAGCATTCCTGTCCCAATGATAAAGGATGTCACTTAATCTGGGCACTTGAATGGCAAAGTACTTAAAATTTACCAAAATTAAAATTTCATTCAGTTTCACAGATATTTTTTACCAGAAAAATCCTTCAATACTTAACCACTCACTCACAGATATAAACGTGTGGTATCTGAGGTGTATGAAGTAATTGTTCCACTGCTCATTACTGCAGTTTCAGGCCCAGTTTTCAGAACCCAAGAGAGACATGGCACAGTGTCGTGGTTTAGCCCCAGCCGGCAGCTAAGCACCACACAGCCGCTCGCTCACTCCCCCCTGGTGGGATGGGGGAGAGAATCGGAAGAGCAAAAGTAAGAAAACTCGAGGGTTGAGATAAAGACAGTTTAATAGGTAAAACAAAAGCTGCGCACACAAGCAAAGCAAAGCAAGGAATTCATTCACTACTTCCCATGGGCAGGCAGGTGTTCAGCCATCTCCAGGAAAGCAGGGCTCCATGACGCATAATGGTTACTTGGGAAGACAAATGCCATCACTCCAAATGTCCCCCCTTCCTTCTTCTTCCCCAGCTTTATATACTGAGCATGACGTCATGTGGTATGGAATAGCCCTTTGGTCAGTTTGGGTCAACTATCCTGGCTGTGTCCCCTCCCAGCTTCTTGTGCACCTGGCAGAGCACGGGAAGCTGAAAAGTCCTTGACTGGTGCAGCAACAACTAAAACATCTCTGTATTATCAACACTGTTTTCAGCACAAATCCAAAACATAGCCCCATACCAGCTACTATAAAGAAAATTAACTCTATCTCAGCTGAAACCAGGACACACAGGTAGGTCCCTTGGAGAACAAGAAGAATGATCAGAGGTTTAGAAAACCCAGCGTGAAGATAGAATGAAGGAACTAGGCTGGGCAGGGCAAGAGACAGCCAAATACCATATCAAGGCAGTCTTCAGGTACATAAAAGATTTCCCCAAGGAAGCAGGCTCTTAAATGTTTTCCATGTTCAGTTGGTATTAGGCAAGAAGTAATGGACTCAGATGAAAAATAAAGGGGGGCAGGGGGGCTTTGAGTTGAGACACTGATGATTCTTCATTTCTGGAGAAGATTCCACAAGCTAGTTGATCTCTGTCACTGAAGAATCTTATGACTATTTTGCTTGAAGTGCCACCAAGTGTTACTCCCAGCCTATGAGGTACAAAGCAGCCAAGCAGCCTCACCCTTCCCAGAAACCACCTGCTCCGACAAGGTGTGAAAGGGTTCACCACCATCCAGTGGGAGGCCTGGACCAGCTGTGTTGCAAGGCGCTGGGCCTGGGGCCCTTTCCATCCTTACAATTCTATGATATATCAAGAGAGTGTGCAAAGAGACATCTAGTATCCATGAGGTGCATGAACTTTGTCAGGAATATGAATGTGAATAGGGGATGTAACTGGTTATTTCTAAATAAAGAATTAAATCAGCACTTTCAGAATATTTGCTGTTCTACAACAGCATTATCTACTGTGTAGATATTTATTAGTATCTTTGTATATGGTATTATAGAAAAAGTATGGTGGACTTACCATCACTCACACAGCCACAAGAAGTCCAGCTGCACTAGAAGCTTATTTTGAAAACTAAATAGAAGAAAACACTTAATTTCAACAATGACATCCTTCCTTCCATATTTTTAGATTCCATCTGTGACCAACAGAGTCTCAAGTCATGAGAGTCAACATGAGTCAACAGAGTCTCAAGTCTTATGTCAAGTGGGGTAAACTCCTTCAAATTCTGAACCATTCAGCTTTTAATACCCACCCACCCAGAGCTGTGAGCTTTGGAAAAGCTCCAGACCTCAGTGGGAGAGGGAACTGGAGCTCATCTCCCTCCCTGCAGTATGTGCAAATTGTGCCAGTGGGCCTGACTCCTGTATCACATGTTGCCCAAAATGCCTCATGGCGATATCAGGGTGCCAAATCGAAAGGATTCAGGAGGCCCCTGCACCGGGTACAGGCAAAGGAGTTGCAGTTGTCTGAAGACTATATGTCACTTAACTCAGGAAGGCAAACTGTGTTAAAGAACCTCTCTACTCTTCTGTGTCTTATAATAATCAACAATATCATTCGTACAAAGAGGCTATG
Organism: Ciconia boyciana; assembly: GCF_034638445.1. Taxonomy (NCBI): domain Eukaryota; kingdom Metazoa; phylum Chordata; class Aves; order Ciconiiformes; family Ciconiidae; genus Ciconia; species Ciconia boyciana. The sequence continues at coordinate 11,241,113 of NC_132942.1, forward strand.
ACTTAAGGCAAAATTTGCACCAGCTTGGAACAATTTATAGGAAATATGTTGTGCTGGTTTTGGCTGGGATAGAGTTAATTTTCTTTATAGTAGCTAGTATGGGGCTATGTTTTCGATTTGTGCTGAAAACAGTGGCTGTCTGGGATTAAACCATGACATATGTGCATCTCAATCACCTGGATTAGCTGGAGATGATATTATTTACATATTTTTAAATATTCTATGTATTTTATACACATTGTCTGTATTTTATACATACAACATTTAAAATAAAAAATACAAGCTCCATAATCCAGCCGGTCATAAGCATATAACAGAAATCTTGTGAGTGTGTGCCCTTCAGAAAGAATCTTTTTAATATGTAGGTACTGTATGTAGTTTTTTCTTCTTTATTTCACTTTGCTGCCCATTTTTCTGATTCTTGCTGCTACAGTTGTTCCTAGAGATGGATCTGAAACAATACATTTGGCTTTGGCCTCCTCCTCTAGTCAGAAAAGGTGTTTGTCCAATAGTGGAATTACCTTTAAGTGATGCTCCATTTGCTTATTACATCATTGTCATATTTTTTGATGCCAATCCTGAAGGGTCTGAAGGTTCTAAACGTTAAAAGAAGAATAGAAAGCAGCAGAACATTGTACCTATTGTGGAGCTCAGCTCTCTCTTACACCAGGTTGTGATGATCGCAGCAAGGAGGCTAGACAAACTTTGAAAATATTTTGTAGCTTGATGCAACTCCAAGGAGTTAAATCTTTTTGCTCAATAGCTCAACTCTTCTCAATATGCAGCAGAGCATATAATGAGGCTCACAAAATTTCCTTGCGAAAGTTACACCTGCCCCCTGGGTGGTAATAGTTTATAGCTCCTCTTGTTTTCCTCACAGCTTTTTTATTTGCTTAAATGTTTATATGGTGCTTCCATCCTGTTTGAATCTACAACAGCTTGCTCTCACATAAAGGGTGGAGGCATCTCTCCAGACACTGATTCCTGTAAACTAATGGCTTTGATTAGTTTAGATGAAAGAGCATCTTATTATAAAACATCCCATACTGGGTGCAGCTATGTGGGTGGATTGTACACCCATAAAAAAGAGAGAAGCACTGTATTAGCTAGACCCAGCACAGCGGGGTTTGGCGCTACATTAGCTCCATCTGTAGTCATCTAATATCACCCTTTTTAATTCTATCAAATACTACCTCTTGCAACACCTGCTGATAAACTTTTTAAGGTAGATAGGAACAACCAGTTACATTTGGCCAGTGCATCGCATAAGTGATTATGCCCTCCACATACAAACTGAATGGCTCTCCTGCATCCCATGCATGAAGTCTGGGGAGAATTAAACCACCAAGCAAGTCTGCTGCAAATGTAAGGATCTTTATTTGGAGCAACTGAATATTTTCTTTTGTTCCCCTCATTTTTCCTTATCAGTTGTCATTAGAGAACAGAAAATGTAGACAATGCTGTCTACTATAGGGGTTATTGACTATGTGTGATATTCTGGGGACCTGTAGAGAAACAAGTGTAATCTTTAACAGAGGGATCTTCAGTAGAAACAGGAGTAGGATGCTACATCTAATACTGTGCCTCTGACACAGAAGAAGGCTTTTTTGTCAGTTAGGTAATAAAACAGTAAGGCCTTGTCATGTTTTAATTCACGTGAGCAGATTGTGTTTAGACTGGGTGAGGAGGATGTTTTGGCATTGGGTGATGAGGATGTTTGGTTAAGCCACTTGTTAAATTGGGTAAATCTGACATCAAAGAGTTTGATAAGGTATTTCTAAGATCTTTGTGACTTCAGTGATGTTGTTAGTACAAAAATTATATAAAGATAAATGAACTGACACTTAACCAACGAAATAGGTTACCCCCAAGTATATTGTAGGGTAGATCAGTGTATATGGCTCTAGATGAAGTGAGCTGAGTTGTCAAAAGGCATGGTTTCACAGAGCTTTCCCTAGCAAATTTAAAAACTAACTGCTGGTCAGTTCCTTCTGCTGGGCAAGGGTGGTGCATACGGAAGGGATAATGAGCTACAATGAGCTGCTTCTTGGATTCTGGTAGTAAGTAATGTTAGACAGAAATCAAGAGACTAGCTTAAATTAGCATGTGATGACTTGCAGTGCTTTTAGTGTAACTAGTTAGCAACAAACCTAGCAAAAGCAGCAAGTATGTAATTAGACTCTTACCTAAACAGAAGGCCAGCAAGACTCTTCAGCAGCACAGCTCCACCAAGGAGCTACGAGGAGTACAGGAGACCCAAAAGAAGTAAGGATGGTCTAAGCTTCTGCCAGATCTCTGTGAGCTGCAAAGAAAAACCTCAGTGTGTCCACTCCACAAAGGCAAAATACAGAAGAGGGTCTGTAATCTACAGCTGCTATGACCTCTTTGAATTTCTGTCACGTGGGGGAAGATTGGTGCCCTGGACAGCATGGACTCTTAGGGAGACACTCAGCACTTCACATGATGCAACACCTGGGGTTTTGCAACACCCCAGGAGAAAGAGGGACTTTCTCCTGCATTTAGTACAGGGGGACACTGATGTGGCTTAAAGTTTTAAGTTGTGCTAGAAATAACCATGTTATGGGACACTACGAACAGAACATTGTGAATGCTCTTTCCAGTAGACTGAAGAGTAGTGTTATCCACGTGGGTGCCCCAGTCAGGGTGTAAGGTTTCTCCTCTTTCTCACCAGCACAGGGAGTGACTTGCAGGGCTACTGTGCTTAGCTTCAAATGGTGGATGATTGCCCTCAGTCTCAAATCATTCATCCTTACTGCTTTCTACCACAGCAGAAGGCAATGATTTTAGTGGAGTTAACAGAGGAGGCCAGCAGGGTCCTTCACCTTGAAGCATTAAGAAAATTTGAATTCTGTCCCAGGCCAGCTCCTCCATTGTGCTGGGTCAGGACTACACTGACTTCTGTAGTTGTTGCCCACCCTCCTGTACAAGCATCTTAGACTTGGAACTAACCCAGCAGTCACCAAGGTCTCTGGGAAGACTTTCTTTCACCTCAGTGGGTATTAGAGCATAAAAAGAGTTGGATGGGCAACTCTTTTTGGTGTTCTCCACTTAATTTTCTCATGAGATCAGTTTTGGATACAGGTTTTTCTTTCTAAGCTGTGGCTAGTTGGGGAATGAAGGTGATACAAAATAAGGAAAAAAGGAGCTGTTTTTCTAATCAGTAAAAGAGACATTCTGCTCTGGAGTAAATCCCTGTCTTCTTTCTTTTCCAAGGACTCAATGCAAAACATGGGCCAAACCCAGATAATGAAATTCTATTTGTCTTAATGATCCTCTGGGCACAGGAGATCCTTGATGATCAAACTGAGATGACACCTGCCACTATTAAGTTATGTTCCTCAAAACTCTGAGACAATCCCAGCAGATAAATGATATAACAGGTTCCCAATTATGGTATTACCATAAAGCCAGACAGCCTTATGTTTACCACGTAAATAATTAGTCACCAGGCAAATAAAAAAAAAAAAAAAAAATCCCACCATCACCTTAAATTACCTGTCAAACATTTACCTCCATTTGTTTTTTAGGGCACTTATTTTTTGCCGTGTGGTCCTGGTTCTCGATTAGTTTAACAACCCCCCTGCATTTTGACAGCAGAAGAAAAGAAGAGGTGATTATTACAGTTACTGCTCTTGCTTTGCCTTGAAAGTCCATTCTAAAGAAGGCATTAGAGAAGGCTTTTTTGTGGCTGAGAGATCAGATTACCACAATTAAAGTAAAAAGGTGTGGTGCTATTTACTCTGCATGTTATGACACATGAAAGAAAGTGATTCAGGCAAGAAAAATAATTACACATTAATTTGTGTTTGGCAACTTTGTTTCATATACGTGGCCCACAGAGCTTAGATAAAAGCTATTTTGTCCAGTGTGTTCTCTGTGTAAGCTTGGAGGAGGGTTTATGCCACTGTACTACACTTTACGAGGAGTTGTCTGTGTATGTGTGCGGGGATGAGGAAATACGTGGGGCTATCCTCCTGGTTGTACACTACAGCACTACCTTGGATGAATTTTTCATCATGAAGCCCCGTACTGCCACTTAGGTTTCACCGAACTGAAAAATTGTACTGCAACCCAGAAACTTGCTCCAGGTTTGACAAAATTCTTGCAAATCTGAGGAGAACATGTAGAGTTTCTGAGTCGGTTCATAGACTTGTATATAGGATTTGGGTCTGAATAACTCTGAAGGTGCAACTCTGAAAATGCAGATTAGCTAAATTCATACAGGTTTCTGTAAACTAGGGGGGTAACTGCAGTGTGCTCTCAGCACAACTCGAGAGGAAGTTCAGTCTTTGCAACTGCATAATATGCATGCAATAAATCATGTGTGAACTCCTCTTGTGCCTTGAGAAAATATCCCCTTTATTACACTGGCAATAACGCACAGGGAGGCAAGCTCCAAAACACCCAGGAGGGTTTCAGTGGTGTCACACCAGGTTTAGCAGTGCATTAGAAATGCAGAATGTTAGAACTGTGAAGAATAATGCAATCTGAACATGACCAGCATGACTACAGTACAGCTCCCTTACTGTAAATAATTTCAGCGATAAATTCTTGACAAAATCAGTTAATTTCAGACAGTGCAGTTTCTGTGCTATGCAGATGTTAATTTTACAAAAATGATCTTGAACCGGCATTCCTGCAGGTTTTCATAAAATGGTACACAGACATGCATATCAGCACAACAGTCTCTTCGTTAGAGAAACCACCCTCAAAATGGAAGAAACAGAAAAAGAAGCTTCAAAAAGAAGGTCTGCTGTCTTATTTTCATTTCTGTTTTCAGAGGAACTCTCTGCATAAGGTTATATAGTTTTACTGACTTCAGGACAACCTAATGTTAATGGGACAATGACAATAGCAGAAGATTTGGCCCTCAGGAGAACATACTCATATCCCTATAGTAATAACCTAGTTCAAGGAAACAGCAGTTATTCATAACGTGAAAATAACAAATACATGAAATGTAAACCCCCAAAGCTTCATTTTCCCACAAAGTAAGCTTTTTGCATAAATCATCATGACCCATTGCAAAGAGGCAGTTTTAATATTAATGAAAAGTTTGCTGTTCTTATATCAATATGTATGTTGGACTGATCGCCAGAGTATGGAAAGGGAATGCATTTACATTAGTAAATAAAATAAAATTTCTGAACATACAGGAAAAATCCAGCCAATGGAATTGTGTTTTCTTATAAAAGTTTGTGGAACAATTTTTATAGAACAGTCTAAAATAGTATAATTTATTCTGTATGCTGGTTAAAAATTATATTGATTTAATTTGGCAATTATTGTCTTTTTCTTTCTGCCAACCTATTTTTAATCTTCCAGACAAGAGACACTGAGCTTTTTTACACAATACTACAAAACATGAATTCTAATCTGCAAGTTACAGAGTCTAGGGAATGGATGATACTTTGGTAAAATGCTTTTATTGGCATGGCACTGGGATGGCTGCATTACTTGGAACCGGCAGAGAGATGTTAGTGCATTCTGCAAACTACAACAGTTCCACATATTCCCTTGACATTTTGCATTCAGTTTTTGCAGTGGTTGATCTGGGCACTGTATAGCACAGGTAACACAAGCAGAGCTGCACCAGGTGAAACTGGAGATCTTCCTAGACCAGTAGCCTGTTTCCAGCAGCGGCCAGTAGCAGATATTAAGGGCAGAGCATGTGAATAAGACAAGCACGTGGTGATTATTCCCCAGGATTTGCTCTCTGCCTCCAGCTGTTTGTGGCTTAGGGATATCTCAAGCCAGAGTTGGCACCTGCCAAACCAGGAGCTCTCAGAACATCAAACATACAGAAAGGCACTTTCATGTGTACCATGAGCAGGACAAAGTGTGTTTATGAAAGGCTGCTAAATGTCCATTTTGAACCACTAGCTACTTCTAAGAAGAATGAATACAAACGTTTCTTTAAAAAGATAAACATGCAACTGGTGCGCGCATTTCTGAGTGCTTTTGAACACTCTGTATTTACGGGCAGGTGTCAGCACTAAGAAACACAATTAAGGTCTGGATAGTCCTGGATCATAATGGTACCTCTGCTAGGTAACTTCAGTTGCTTAACATATACCTGCCCCAGGGGACCTGGAAGGTGGCCAGAGTCATTGACAGGTTCATAAAATGTAGGTGCACCCTCTAAAGTCTCAGAGATGCTTTCAAAAAAGAAAATAAGTGTGGTGTTTCCATTGTGCTTCAGAAAACAAACCCTTCAGGAAGAAAAAAATAATGGAAACACATGAAACGTAAATTGGATACACTCAAAGTTAATGAAAGGAAAATCTTTTTCCATTTTAGTTAATGTCTTAAATTAGAATTTTTGTATAAAAGCTGGAAAACAGATGGAGAGGATATATTTTTTAAAAATAATTTGCTAGTGAATTTGAGGCTCATGAATGGCAGTACCTAATAATAGCATTGGCTAGAGCAACACTTAGCGTAGACTGCAGCTACATAGGTTTCTCCACTGTAGTTCTCCCACTGCATTGCAGGAACCTGTCCGTGTGTCCTGCAGTCACATCTAGCACCTCCTGCTGGTCTAATTCAGCCAGAAAACTGCTCCTGTTCCACTCTCCCCAATAGTCCTGACTTGTATTACACCTTGTTTTGTTTTGTTTTGTTTCTCCATTCTCCCTTGGACGCCAGCACAGTCCATTTCTGTATGGAGATCTTCTACTCCACCTTGCCCAATCTGATGCAGCTTGACTTGAAAACCTTGTACTGTCCTCATCTTCTGGCCCTCCCAGTGTTTGCTCCCCCTTTAGCTGGAGGCTACTCATTGTATCACATTATTCAGATTTTCCACTGGTCCTTCCACTGCTTTTGGTAAAACTCATCAAGTTGTACATTTGCAATTTACACTAACATAAGTAATAAAGAAAAGTTATAAATCCTTGTCTTGAAATTGCTCATCAAGTACTGTTTTTCTTAAAAAAAAGTATTTCTCTTTTTCCATTCCACAGCTTTACATGTATTTCTTCCTCTGTTTTTATCAACCATCTTGTTTGCATAGCTGCTCCCCAGGGTATTTGTCACGGCTGGCTTACAGCACACTCTGCTGATTTACAGCAGCAATTAATAATTTCATATCTGTTGGGAGGAGATGGATTTCTATCTTACAAGGATGAGTAGCAAATGATACCCACAAGTCTGAAAAATGCTGATGAGCATTTTTTCATCCAAATCAAAACACAGGGTTCATGCACAGGTGACAAGATGGAGAGGAAGATGTTGAGCAAGTATGGAGGGCATCAGAGAGCCACTCGTAAGTCCCAGGTGGGAGTGAGACTGATGTTTCTGTCCTGACTCAGTGGTGTCTATCCATTCACCCACTGGGCGAGATCCTCCACTCCTGTTAGTCCAGCTGGCCCCATTGGCACTCCACACTGGAACTGGCTGGCCCTGCTTGAGCTCTAGTGCTGTGGGTGCTGCAGGTCAGTGGCTGAGAAGCTGTGAGCAAAGTTGTGCAATTAATTTTGCAAAGCACCAGCCCACACTCTAGACAGCCATATCTGATTCTTAACTTTATGAGCAACCACACTGACAGACGCTATTGATTGGTAGGGAGAGGGAAGGAAGAAAATTACCAGGTTTGCTGCTTTCATTAAAATCATTCTGGGCCAGAGTTTTGGTCTGTATCCTTCTTTGTATGCTAACTCATAAAGGCAAATTTGACCTAAGAGGAGCTGCTAGCTTTCTCTGCAGATACCATACTACAGCAGAGTGAAAAACAGGAGTTTGTACCAACACAAAGCAGCAAGAGACCCTTCTTCCAATCTGGCCCTTTCTTACACTTCTGGGTAGTCACTCAACTTAGAGACAGCTCTGCTTGTCTCAGTCAGTGGACTGTGAAAAGCCTGCAAGTGCAAAAGAAGCACACAGACCCCATCGATAATAATAATAACAATAACAATAACAATAACAATAATAATAATAATAATAATAATAATAATAATAATAATCTTATTTAGTAGATGCCCATAAATTGTTCCTGTCCCTAATACTGTTTATTCCAACATACCTGAGTGTTCATTGGTAACAGTATAGCTGGACTTCTTAAGGCTTCCAGAGCTGTCTTCATCCTGACCTTGTCTGGCACTTAAACTCTTCGCAGCTTAGCACATTTTTGACCTTGCCCCATGTAGGCTGCATGGCTTTCCCTTCCCACTTGGCTAATCGACCATACTCTCTTCCTCCAAAGCTTTCATACAAACACACTAAACCAAGGTTGGTAAGCAGCAGGTACAAGAACACTAAGCTGCCCCCACTGCTAAATTTCCAAGCTCAGACTACTTCCTATGTGCCTAGTTTTTCAGGAGAGGGGAATATCTATCAGATGAGGGCAGCCTTTGGGGTTTTTACTGTCCAGTGCTAAGTACACTGTCAATATTCAAAATGCTAAGAAGTAGCAAGCATTGACTTGAAACTACTGGAGGGACAGGCAAAGGAGGAAGGGGGAAAGTCTCCCTGCGTTTTATTGTATGCTTTGAGTCATTTGAACTGATCATAAGCTGAAGGTACCTTGGATAAGGCCTGAAATGTTGACTTTGTACACATATATAGATCCCTTTAATAACCTGGATGTACACAATTGCCTTTCAACCTAGAGAATTATATAACACTTCACATGGTTTTGCAAGGAGTGTACCAGGGAGTATTTGAAAGGATCTGAGCCAAGAAGCTGTACAGACAGCAAGGCGTCTGTGTTGCCACTACAAAGTGGATGTTAATTACCTAAAACAATACATGTAATAGGCGAAGAGAAAAATGCTCTTCATTGCCTTGCCATACCCACTCATCTAGTGCATCTCTAACTGCACAGTTATTTAGCCTGGAGGGATCATAATTAGCTGCTTCATAAATTAATAAGGGAAAGGAGGAGGGAAGGGGGAAAACTACTAGTGCAAGAATGGTGGGAAACTTTAGATAGGATGTTTCTCGAAGAATGTCGTTAGCACGCATAATTGCTTCATTAAATAAAGACACATACAAATGCACAGGGATCCTCCGTCCCTCGAGAGAGGAGGGTTGCTCGATAGGCACTGCGTGGCTCCTAGTTGAAGGACACCCTGGAGGTGCCGGGCAAATGCCAGGTGACTGCCGTACTGTGCATGCTGAAAAGCTTCCCAAAGAACATGGAGAAGTGATATGTGTCCAAGTGTGATTCACGGCCCCCTCTAACATGTTTCATCCAAGGCACTCAAATGGTGTTGTGAGCTGCAATTAGTGAAGTCTTGCATGGTTCATCATAAGCAAGGTGAAGCCATGTATCATTGTCCCTATTTTACAGATGGAGAAACTGAGGCAAGGCAGTGACACATCTTGCTCCAAGTCACTTGGCAGGTCAGGGTCAGGCCAGCTGCACTAACCACCACTGCCATACTCCGACTGGGTATAATGAACCTATTGGAATCCCATTTACATTAGTTAATTATGAGTTCATAAAAACAATGGGTTTTATTTCCTCTATTATGCAAAGAATTTACAAGGTGGGAAAAGCATCTACCCAGTTTGCAACCAGACACTAGACCCATTTAGCTAATTAGCCGGTTCCAGGCTGGCAGTTGGATGCATTCATACATCTTCATACACCATTACCACGGTCTGGTTTTGAACCAAATCCTCTTATGAGACAGCAGAAATATCTCCAAATGTACAGGAAGGGGACACATGCTCTATCTGACCAGAGGCACTGCACCATGTTCCTCTTTTTGTGAATCTTGCTCCACAGACTTCCACAATTTTAATCTGTTAATCCACAGCAACTCATCTTGGATCCAGAGCCTGCCTTTACGGGCTGTTTCTACATATTTTTTCCCTTAAAAGCCAGGCTTCTTGAATCACAGGGAGGTGAGGGATGTGACTTGACTGTAGTCCAACTGCAAGTCTCAATGATTCAAAGTCAGAAGTGGAATTCAGCTCCCAGGCTTCAAGGAAAACTGGGCCAAAAGGAAACTCTGCTTTTCCCATTCTATATTGGCCAGCAAACTAAAAGTTAGGCAAATAGGAAGCATGTCCCACCCTGAGCAATATGGAGAGCATGCTTTTTAAAACTGCAGCTGGCCTTTTTTGGTGGTAACAAGCTTTCTACAGGAATATGTGGGATTTCAATAGAAAAGCATGTAGAGTATTTTCCATTTGACTTTAAAGTATCCCCTATGTATGCTTATTTGCATTCATCCTTACTAAACACTTCTTCATCTCCTGAGCTTCTTCCTCTTCCGTCAGTGCTGGGAGTTTAGTTTTTTGCTCTTTTCAAATATCTTTATGCTCTTCCTCCCTTTTCTCTTTCTGGCCAAGGGTCTGGCAATTTCTCTAATGAAAACAGTTGCTCACATCCAGAAAGTATTTTTGCTTTACAGTAAAGCCTCACATTCTTTTTTTACCCCACCCCTGAATGCCCATTTTAGATTGTGCATCTCTTGCGCAATCTTGCTTTATTTCCTTAGCTCCCTACATGCTGTCCCATCATTAGGATGGTGTTGGCCTTCCTGTTTATATCCTTGCACTACCTTCTTAGTGTCTAACCACACCTCTGTTCCTGACTGCCTTTTCCTTTTTTTCCCCTTCTTCTTGGAGCCTCTTCTGCTTTCCCCAGCCCATCTCAGGCTTCCCATTGTGCTGTAAACCCAGGACACATTCTCATGCCTTTATTTGCCCAGAGAGGTAACTTTCTTCCCAAGTTACTGAATTCAGGAATGCCATTTGCAAAGTAAGAATGGGATATACCAGCCAGCCTTTGAGTTAAAGCTTGTGAAAAGTGAATGTCCAAATCATATTTCAGAACATTTCTGAAAGTCTTACTCTACATGACTGAATTACTGTGTCTGACTCTGCCAGCTCCCTGACTGGGTCTTCTCTATCCCTTCACCGTGGAGGAAGGCTAGAGAAAACCTTTCCATCAAAGACTGAGCTGGCAACAACAAGCCTTCTCCCTCCCTCCCCTTTTCTCATTATAAATTTCCATGGCACAATAAAGCATTTTCCAACCAAGACTAGTGCTGAACATATTGACAGAGCTAAATACATTGAGCCATTTAGATTTGGGGTTTTCTGGTCGGTTGGCTTACTAAAACTGTTGACTTTCAATGGCAAAGTTCCCACTGACTTCAGAGGGACTTGGATTTCACCCTGTGTGTGGTTAGAGCATCTGCGACCCTGCCTTGTGTGAAGTATGTCATGATCAAGTTCTTAAAGGTAAACAAGCACAAGTGGCAAAAATACAGCAAACTTCCAAATCCTTCTATCTATAATAATTAAAGACAATTTCTTACAGTGCTGTAAAGTGTATAAAATATATCCTTTTAAATAGATTTTTGTACTCATAATTAAGTGCTGTTTTTCAATAAAGTATATGCTTTTTGCCCTGAGGATATTCAATCTCAGGCCTTTCACCCACTACAGAAGCAGTGAAGAGAGGTTTATCATAAACAGGAACTTTTTAAAGATTTACTCTGCAAGCCTAAGTAGTTCCTTGACAGCAATTATAAGAAACCTATGGTTTTCTGAAGTTAGAAAATCTCCTGTATTAAAAGCCTTGGAGTGGTTTAGGTCTAAGTACCTCAGATTCCTGACTTCAGGGTCTCATCTTAATTTCATATATTTAACTTAGTTGATTTCAATGGGCTTATGATGACTTACAGTGGGGTAGGTGGGTCAGGCCTCTCATTTCTATTTTGATTGTGTAGTGTGGTTCCATAAGCATCCAGATAAATCTAGTTTTCTCTCTGTGAGCATGAGTCATTCACTAGGTGGTGAGAATGCGAGGTCTAGTCTTCTGGCATTTCCTGCATGCAAGAAGTGAGCTTATATGAGATCAGATGCCATGGCATTGCATTCCTACAAAGGGCTCACCAAGACAAATGAAAAACTGAGTTATGTGTGAGACACTCCCCCTAGGATCGCCAGAGAACAAGAAATGACCTTTCACTAGCTGTCCCATAACCATACCTTCATCCACTCTTCCTAGTGTTGCAGTCTGTTGCTGCTCATGGAGAAGCTGGGGATAGCTCTGGCCATGTCCTCCTGATGTTCTTTCCCTCAGCAAAAGTGTCAGCTCAGTTGTCTAGGGATAAGAATAGTCACATGGAGATGGGCGCCATCATCGGGGATTACATCTTAATATTAATTCTGGAGCCCACATACACGGGGAATTTGATTCACTCTCTAGCAGTGGTCAAGATTTCAAACTCCTTTTGCTGTGGTGGCTGATGACCTCAAACTCTACTCAAGTACTGCATGCAGCAGCTGCCAGTTTTACCTCCAAAGTCATTAGCAGAGGCATAGCTCTTTACTCCAACAACATCCCCCGTACCTGGGCAGCTCTGACCCTCGCACTTCAAAAATTACACAGCAGGCAAAGCCTCTGTCAAATATAAAGTCAAGTGAAGTTCAGAAACTATGAACCATGGACATATTGGAGTCAATTAAAACCCAAGTACTTAATTCATGCAAGCACGAGAATAATTAACTCTTCAAAGTCCCAAGTTCTTGTGTGTGGGGCAATTACAGTTGCTCTTGAGACAGTCATATATGCATGGATTCCCCCATGCTGAAACTGCTCCTGAAATCAGGCAACTGGACTTTAATTACAGTACTGGCGCTATTTGGGATTTTCAGTGGACCCTCTCTGTCCTTCCCTCTTCCCTTCTTCACAACCCTGCTCTGGCAGAGCCTTGCAACATGCTGCAAAATGAACATAATGCAGAGGCAAAGCATGGTGTGAGGTCCTTCTTCCTCTGCTGCCTGCTTGGGGACATCAAATGGTGTAATGTTTCATCTTGTGATATCCCAAAGTGTTTTAAGACCTATGAATCAACTTGTGCCTGACTCCTCCAGAGGTGGATAATTAAGGCAGACATACGAGGGACTGAGACCACGGCAAGAAGTTCTGCATATAGGACACTTGATTAAAGGGGGCACTAGTCCTACACGGTCAAAGGGAAGGGGCTACCATTGTCCTGGGATAGTCCTCATGCCTTTCCATAGCCCCCTGTGGGACAGGAGAACTGTGTATACATCATTCATTTGGAGAATGGGTTGGAGAGCAGGCTAATGCTAGGACCCTCACACCACAGCTGTGCTATCAGCCCAAATGTCAAATGTCTCTTCACACCCTGTATAGTGACTTGCTGCCTTTAAGATCAGAAAAAATCTCTGCTGCCTCTGCCTTGGTATTTTGAAACACTTTACAAAGCTGCTGAAGGAGTCTTCAACTCCCCCTCCCCAGTAAATGTATGCGCTGCACTGCTGACACACAGAAAAGTTAATTGACTTAATTTAAGTCACACCACATCCTTGGCAGAGCTGTGAAAGGAACCTGGGAGACCTGGGGAGGGAACCTCTCCTCTCCTCTGTCTGCGGGGTTTTAAAAGGCGCGCTGTCAGCTAGGAGACAGATTTCATCAGCACAGAAGTGTCACTGGACTCTGCTAATAAAAAGCTTTATGCAGTCTCCCTTACAAGATCTAGCATATGATATAACTACATATAGGGCTGAAAAGCATGTTGGGGAGAGGATTTCAGTAATGCCAAGTGGTAGATAAAACATAGAGCAAGTATATTGCAAAACAGTGTTTTTGCCCCAGATGAGTCCAGAACTGCAGCACACAGTTTTCCCAGTTCATAGAGTTAAGGGCTCTGTGTCCCTCCCTCAGACAGTGTTACAGTACTGAGTTTTGTGTTAAAATTCGGATAGGTGGATAGAAAAACAAAATGGGAGAGCTGAAAAAGGGAACTGATGAGTCTTCCCTCATGGAAAATGGAAAGCCCTGGTCTCGTAAAATTTCTCATAAAAAAACGAAAAAAAGGGAATTGCAAAGCTAGAGAAGGCAGACTTAAATCTAAAATCAAAACTTGAGCAAGCAGGACTTGAAAGAGAGTTTGTTTCTTTTCTTTTTTCTTTTTTTTTTTTTTTTCCCTGGAGGGATCTTAGGTAAATAAAGCCTGGCACGAACCCTCCTTCTTAAGAAACATGTTCTGAAGAAGGATGAAATCTACAGGTTGAGATGCTCTTTACATCAGAATTAGTCAAATTAGTTGAACCAGAAGCAATAGATTATCATACAGCTCCAAATTTCATCTGTGGCTTCTTGTACCAGCCATGTGACACCTGTCTTTGACATTCAGCAGCCTCACACAAGTCTCTAAAAGGGAAATTAATTTCTTTTCTTTCTTTTCTCTGGCCCAGGAAACTCTCCTCTTTTTTTTTCTCTCCTGTCGCCAAGATTTCTGACTCAGAGCACGTGGAGTTGGTATTAGTCACAAGCTATTTCCTGTTTTCCAGATAACCTCACGGGCTGGGGCTTCATGGTCAACAGCACAACCAGGTGGAGTGCAAGGTAGATGAGAACCAAGCACTGGCAATTGCCAAGCAGGCATAAAACCTGCACATAACTGATTGTTTATCCTCACAGGCATCTTTTTTGTTGTTGTTGTTGTTTTCTATAAAGGAAGGGCATTATTTTAAAGTTCTTTATCTTCATATATTTGTCTCCCGTGAGTTTTCCCAGACCAACACACCAAACATGCCTTTACTCGTCCTCCTCGCAGTACAAATTTGATTATTAGCTTTTCAAGGCAAAGCTCTTGCCTTCTTGCAAACCTATCAAGTGCCAGCTGAGAGGACCATGCCAGAAAACTGGGAAAGGCTCAAAGTAATTTGCTGCAACCAGGGCACCAGGCTCTTCTCTGTCTCACCATTTTCTTATACCATGTTTGCTCTGCAAATGCCAACACAGAGGGGAGATATACCCCAGGTCAATGAGTTTTACTGTCCAGCCTGCTTCAGCCCATGGTGTGGCTGTGCCTTTAGCTATTGCCTCCTAAAAAGCAGATATATGTGATGCCAATTCAGCAGGCAGAAAGCAGAGGATTACCCTTCCATCATCAAGGAGCCTACTCCGTTCAGGGAGGTGCCTGGAATGGAGTAAGGCAGCAATCAGAATTGCCCTAAAATGGATCCCTATGTTCCCCATCCATACAGGATTTTATGAGTGCCACATTAATAATTCACTGAAGTGACTGGACCCACTCTCCACCTCCCTTCTGCTGTGCTGCCCTCCTCCCCGCTCAGCTCCAACTTCGTGTGCCGAGCAGCTCAGTCTCAGCCAGGACTTGCAGTGCCAGAGAGGCACG
Organism: Ciconia boyciana; assembly: GCF_034638445.1. Taxonomy (NCBI): domain Eukaryota; kingdom Metazoa; phylum Chordata; class Aves; order Ciconiiformes; family Ciconiidae; genus Ciconia; species Ciconia boyciana. The sequence continues at coordinate 11,256,271 of NC_132942.1, forward strand.
ATCGCACCTCAGGCAGACATCCCTACCTAGCTCAGGTGCAACTAACACAAAATCATGGCTCCATGAGCTCCTGCTGCTGACCCAGACAGGTGTATACAACCTATATTGAAATCCAGGGTGTCACAGTTACCAATTACAAAGATAGCAAAATTAAAGCTCACTCAGGAACAGGGCTGTAATTGTACCTCTGAATTGCGCTATGAGCTATCCTTAGGCATGTGGGATAGATGTTGCCCCTGATTTATTACCGTGCATGTTGATAGCAAGTTTGTAGGACTTCCTTTCCAAAATACGTTAATTTTCTAAAGTGTACTGGAACATGTGTACCCACCCTTGGTAATGCAGCTAGCTCGGGGGGAGAAAATAGTTGCCATTTTAAAGTAAACTGTAGCATTAAGCAACTACCTCGGATAAGAAGACAAGAAGACTTTACCTAAAAGGAACTGCAGGAGATATGAAAGCAGAAGGCAATTATGCAAATTGCAATTGGAACAGGATTACTCAGGCTAGAGCCATTTACTTCAGCAAAGCGTGCCATGGGTTTTAATGGTATGAATGTGCCAGGGGGAGTGGGGCTGGCCGTACCTGGGATTTGCCACTGCCTGTACCTGGGAGATGCCACCACTGGCAGCACAGCAGCCTCAATGCCATTGAGAGCATGAATCGGCACCAGCTCAGGCTCCATTGGAAAGAGCAGCATCAGTACCCTAGGGGGCCTGTGGTCCCCATCCTCATCTCCTACTTCATCATGCTATGGGGACTGAAGGACAAAGGAGACTTTGGCTTAGCGTGCAGGACAAGAAGGGCCATGGCAAGCCGGAAAAGAAAACCAGGTGGATTGCTGCTGAACCACCCAGGACTTGGCTTAGTTGTTTGGAAGGAAGGTCTCAGAGTGTTTTCATGGCTGTGCCCAGGCAGATTTAAAGGGCATTGCACCACCCGAGTCTATCCAAATGCAAATGTGCTCCTGTATATGGAGGAATAGGCTACGCTGGAAACCAGATTTCTTACCAGGAGGAAAACATGCTTGTGGTTGTCATCTCTGGATGTTGTGCTTGTTATATCTCATTCATCCAGTATTCCCATAGCTGCCAACTTGGGCATTGAACCATGCTGATGAACTCTCTTCCCAAACATTTTTGGGTTTTGAAGAAAAAAATGAAAACCAATGAAAGGTGACTTCATAACTACTTTAAAATAGAAGGAACGGAGAACAACTCCTTAAGATCATAAATATGGGCTAGTATGTGCTGAAAGTAATTGTTATCATCATATGTGGTTAAAATTAGTCACAAGCAAGTTAAAACTAAGCATTACATCCAGGTTCATTGCTGAAATGCCCTTGCTACTGTGTAGAGTGCAGAATAAAATAGGAAGAACAGGATAAAACTCCCTCAGTGTTTGGTTTTTTTTGATCAATGCTAACAGAGCAGGGAATTTCACACTCAGACATAAGTAAAGGTCAGTGAAACTTCAGCTTCTGGTCTCAGCCAAAAGTAGGAAAAACAAAATGAAGATTTCCAAATCTCAAAATGCTAATGACACTTGGGCTGTTCAGGCCATCTATTAGTGTCTCTGTGATCTGTGCCTTTGTGCTTTAAATCATTTTCCAGAAGTTACAGAGCTCGGTCCTTTGGGTACCGGTTGCAAAAGAGAGAACCTAATCATTAGAGAACAGGAAGAAAACTAACTTTTTTTTTTGCTGGCCCAAGCCCTCCCACCTGTGTTCTTTGTGATCTTCAACAAATGACTGGGACTTAAGATTTTAATTGTCATGTACTTCTTAGTTTATGAGTTGCCTGTGCAGCACTGAGCTATGCACATGCTATGGGACATTTGCTCTTACGTCCTCTGACAGTTCTGAGTACACCTAAGGCTGAACACACTTTTTAAAATGGAGACCGTAAAGTGTCTCTCCGCCAAAGTTTTACTAACTTAAAAGAGGTACAATTATACCTTACCTTTGCACCAGGAAGGGGAGTTACAAAGCTTGATTCTGCAGTGTTTTGAATAGGATCTTTGGAAAATCTCTGGATTCCAAAAGGAAATTACTATAAGGGCTTTATAAATACTTCTGCTGTAAAAGAGTGATTTGCACATAATCAAAGCCTCTTAAACACACAGACTGGCTGCCATAAGAAGAATCCTTTAACCTACTAGTTGCATACCCTGTTCAGTAATGGGCAAGCCAAACCCCCAAATTATGAATCCAGTGTAACAGAGACTCTGATAATTATGTATGGGTGCATATCAGCTGGGATTAAAAAAAAACAAAACCCCACCACAAACACTATCTCCCTCAGTCCTCTTCTGACAGAAAGTTTTGTCCTAAATGAGGAACGCTTCCCCAGCTTATTTAATAACTCCCACACAACCAAGGAAAATTGTTGAGGTTTTGTGATAAGTTTCCTCCTGGTGTTCCCCCCACTGAAAACCAGTGTTTACAGTCTAAGGAAATGGCACCAGTTTTTTCTCTGGTGTCACCCTGCAATTTCACCAGCTACAATTCTGTCAAAATGGAAGCCACTGTACTGAGTCAGGGTAAAAAAGAGCCAGAGAAAGGCAGATAAAGCCTCCTTCTTAACCTGCCCAAGGAAAACTGAGACCCCTTGGGAAAGACTTTCACATCTCTGGATGCTGTCTGTGATGCTCTGGTTGTGGCAAAGGTCTTCTCCTCTGAAAGACAAACTCACGAACTCACTCAGAGCCCAGCAAGTAAAGCAACATCCAGTGCAAAAATGGTCAGTGTGATGGATAATTTCAGAGTGGTGGTAAAGCTATTGGTTTTGAAGCTAGTAATTTGAAGTTGTACATTGCAATTATGTAAGTGAGAAAAATGTTATTCTCTATTTCCAGAAATAATCTTTTGATACATGGGGTTAGGTCGGTGTAGTCCTAAATCTCCATGAATGTAGTTGTAATTCCTGTTTAATAAAACTCCAGAGGTGATCTCTTTTTATCAGCCTATCATCTGTAATTAAGGCATTTAATATTCAAGCTCTTTGATGTCATGTCATCTTTGAAACATAAATAAGAAGTTTGTCTCCATCTTAGAAATTAAGATAAATGAGTTGGAAAGGCAAGTCCCCAAAGATACTTTTAAAAGCTATTTGGATATTTTAATAGCTACCAAAAAATAACAACAATAATATTAAAAAAACACATTGGTAGAAAGCTTAAAACAGAGTCTTATAGGAAGTGACCAATACAACTTACATCTCAGCAGACAAACCTGGACACAATCAGGTTTACTACTGTTGTTGGGTTTTTTGGTCCAGGTGATTTGTTTGTAGTGAGAATCTCAAAGCACTGAAATTAATTCCCAGTCACCCTCCCTATTGCTATCAGGTAGAAAAGCAAGTCCTGGCACTCTGTGAAGCTGCGCCAAGGGCCTGATGCACTGAGATATGGAGGACACCTCATGTTACACATCCTTCTCTGCCCCAATATTTAATAAGAAAATCAGTGGGAATGTGGCAACCATCTGGTGGGGCATCTGCCCCATATGCTGGGTTTGGATAAAGCTCCAAATGGGATGTCTGCAAAAAAAGGGACCCTCTCTGTCCAGGCTTGGGCAAAGCAAGGGGCTAGGTATGAGGTCAGTCTGTCATGTAACCTGTGGGGAGCAGTGCATCGGGGAATGCCCTTCTCAACCCTTTTTCTCTCCTGACCTGTACCAGTGGAGTAAGTCTCACCTAGGTCAAGCTGGAAATTTCTATCAGAAGACCTGGGGCTCCAGACCTCAGTCTACTTCCTAATCTTATGGCTTAGCCACACGATTTTCCTTCACCCACACTCAAAGGCACTAAAGGATGTGCAATTTTTTTCTGCCATCACTCTTCCCTTCAAACTTGTCAGAAATCTCTCGCACGTTCTTCTGGTGTGAGGCCCACTTCCACTCTATTTATCCCTCTGCTGGTATCCCTGGATCTCAGCCAGCTTAGATGTGAGCTCTCCTTCTGTCTGCTTATAATTAGAATGTGCACACATTGTAGTTTGTTTAATCCCAAAGTTTTATTGATGGGTTAGAGGGAGCAGCATGTGGGAGGGGAATCGCACAAATCCTGTTATTTGTAGGTTCAGAATGGTGCATGGGAGGAAGATACAGAAATCCCATTAGTCATTAATAAGATTTTAGGGCAGATTCCTTAGGCAAGGCTTGGAAAATCTCTTCCTGGCTGCCTGCTCTGCTGATATCTAGGTCTTCCTTTGCCCCATTGCTCCATGCCCAGTCAGACTGAATGAGTGTCCCAGCACATTGGGTTATAACCTCTCCTCCTCTTCCTCCCTTGCGGCACAGACTTCCTTTTACTTCTGTTTTGAATCATGCAGAATTCATCCAGGCTGGTGCAAATTTGCCACCATCATTATTTACTATGAGAGCTTCAGAGAGAAACCAAAGCAGCAACATTTGTGTTAAGGCCTTGCTTTGAGCTCTGCAACTGGACAGTGGTCTCTACAGACTCTCTTTCAATCCTGATTGCTGGTTTCTGACTAACGCCCCGGCCCCAAGCTTTTAATTTCCAGATGGAGTAAACTGGTTCTTGGAGTTAAAGGTAAAAAAGCCAATATCCAGTACTTCTCCTCCTATGGGGATCTACCCTCTTTTGAATGTTTTAAAATACTTGGCTAAATTTTTACATGACTATGCATTCCTCTCTTCTGAACACAAGCCAACATGATTGATTTGAGTATTAATTAGCACTATTAATCACAGAAGACCAAAGCATGATCTCGCTGAAGTTCATAGAGGAGCTCTGAACAGTAAATATATGAGGAAGAACAGGTCAAGTGCCAAAGAGATGACTAGACCCTGCCCTGAAGTGATTATATTCCAAAGGCACAAGTGAAGAAAAACAAAGCCAGACAAGACAGAACATATACAGAGTGGGAAGTGGGTATTCAGGCTTGAATGTTTCTTGAAATAGGTGGGGTCTCAATGGCAGCTTGCTAAAAATGGTGTGGGAGCTTAGCTCATGGTAGTGTTCTTTTTGGCAGGCCATGAGGTGGGGTTGTGAAAGGCTGCCAAGATGGGTGGATGAAGGAGACAGAAGTATTGGTGACTGATGCTTGGGCAAGATTGTAACCGAATGGCAGATATTCCATTTTGTCTAATCTCATCTTGACACCTGTTTCTTCCTGGGCTGGATTAATCACCAACTTGTCAGATTAGGTAAAGCTGCCCAGTTACCTACGAGTCTGGTTTTAATATGGCAGCTTCGTCAGCTTTTCCCTGCCAGTTGTCTAAGGTAGTTTCGTTGGGCTGTAATTGATTGAGGGAGCTCGTACCTCAGCATTTGCAGCCTTTTCTGTCTCAGCCGATGGCCCCTGGGACTTGGGCAGCTCGGGGGAACGCCTGGCAGAAAGCTCTACCAGTGACGGAGACTGCTCTGCTCCAAGTGATGTGTTTCACATTAAGCACCAGATGACTTTTCCATCTTTTTTAGTAGCTCCTCTAAACTGGAGATTAAAATCCCAAAATGCACAACTCCAGAGCCCCATTTCAACAGACCCACCAAGCTCAAGAAACCCACCCAGCTCAAAAAGGCATCCTGTACTGTAGAGAATGACGTGTGGGTGGCAGTTGAGCTTACCAGTGTCTGCTCCACTTGTTTAAACAATTGCTGCGTGGCTGGTTTTGAATTTACAAGTATTTAGGAAGTTTTGAGATTCCCAGACTATAAATGTTAGTATCTTTTCCACTCTCTGCAGACTTGAGCTAAGCTGTCATTTCACAGTGCACCTAATGATTCAGGTGAGGGAAATGGTTTCTGCTGTTGTTCTACTCCTTTGCTGTTTTTTTCTGTGAGATGAAGAATCCTTTCGACATGGAGTCTTTCATGCTATGCTTCATCCACTTGAACCTTTCCTTCCCAGACTTAAGGCATATAAGAAAAAAAACAGATGTCTCAGGAAAAAAAAAAGCCCCCAAAACCCTAGCTTTACATGCACTTGGATCTTTCATTTTATAAAAACAGTCAAGCCACAACCACAAGATTTCACAGATAAGAGAAAAAATGTGGATTGTACTTAATTCAATATTATAAAGAAATGCTCTTACGGGGAGACGGCAAGCTGAGCCAAAGCCAGACCAAGACTGCTGACTGATCTGAAAAATGTGAATATTATTCACACTGGGACACCACATCTCATAATGCTCCATGTGTGCTATAGTATATAATTATGAAATGTTTGCATTAAGTAACTTGGGTGCCTAAATACAGATGTTCCTTATTGACATTAATTGGACCTGACATATCTTTGGCCTGCTTTATAACAGTCACCAAAGCATGCATTTCCACTTTACCGTACATATTCTAAAGGAGCTCTGTTCCATATCGAGCTTATTAACAGGGAAAAACATTAGTGCCTTAGCTATCTGTCATATATTTCAGGTAAAAATGCAATTGGTTTGCATTAGAGAGTGTAGTTACTGGGGACTGACCACAAACATTAATTTCTGTTCTTTTTTATTTTTATTTACAGTGAAATCTGTTCCCAAGACTTAGAAAGTTATTTTTTCTTTCCAAAACTGTCAATGCATTGTGGTGCCATTTGCTCTGCTCTTCTTATTACCATGTCTCAAATGTCAAGTTTCGGAGAAAGAAAGAAAGAAAAAGAGACAGAGAAAGAGAGAGAAAGAAAGAAATTGTTCTTTAGCTCCCATATAAAATATAAATGGCTTTTGCACTTGTTAGTTTAACTGTTCTACATTACTCTGCACTGTGCCTCATTCCAGTATCTAGAGAGAAACCCTAAGTATTAAAGAAAAACAAGGGTACTCATATTTATGAACTTCGCCTGGCTGGTTCAAAACAGGTTCTCCAGATGGGAACCCAAGAAGGCCTACAGTTTCCTTTGAGATAATCAGTTTTAGAAGTGTCATGCATTTGAGATCCAGATCACAGATTCTTCAGAATCCTTATGGAACCTCAGGTTTTAAGCAAACCTTTCTAAACAAGCTTCCTTGGAAATGAAAGATAGGCTTGTTTTTGACATTTTCATCTTAATTTACGATGTTCAGCTGAGCTATTGATGAGTGGGAGGTGTGTAAGTGGACGTTCATGCTTTTAAGCGATGAATACAGAGATGAAAAGGCATTTGAAGTTTGGTCTAGAATTCAGACATGAAAATTTATTCTTCTGATATTTAGGAGAAACTTCTTATACATATTGTTCCAGGCAGTTAATGGACCAGGATAATTGCCTCTTTTAAAAGAGGTTTATGTAAAATTGTAGAGAAGAATGGAAATGAAAATACACAGAGCAGAGAGCTGGTGATTTCATTTGGTTAGAGTCCTCCTTTTAAGAGAGGTGTACATCTTGCCTTTAGTGAACCAAATAGTGAAAATATATATGTTTTCTGAGTCAAATTCAACTTTCCCAAAGTACATAAGTCTCGTCTAAAAGACAAATACTTGTCCTTTCCCTTAATATTGTGAGAGAACTTGTTGCATTACAGGACCTCTTTTTTTCTAAAAAAAGTTAAAAGTGATTCAGAGATTTTGTGTAGGCTGAGGACTTTTGCCTTACTAAAGGAATAACATTGCTCTCTTTCATAGCAAAATGCCACTTTCCATTCTAAAACTGCTTGAGAAAAAATGTTAAAAAAATATTGCATTTTCTCTTTGACACTGCCATTGCCAATTAACACAATTCCAAGAATCTTCTGCTTGGAATATATCTTTTGGTTTCGTCATAACAACTTAAGCAAGACAAGCACGAGATGAAAAGGGAGCTTCCCAAGTACGTGCAAACACTTATTATAAAGGGAGAAGTCCCGTGGCAAATTTTCCACAGCACAAGTCATTGTTTTGAAATGTATTTCAAGACTAAGCATATCTGATCACATCCAAGGCAGGAATATTACTGTTTATAACGTCACTGTAAGCTGTGAAGAATATGGTCTTCAGATACAGCCAGAAATTGATGATGGAGTACTAGAGTCTGAAAGGATCAGTGGGTTGTTTTTGAAGTAAGAAAGATAAAAATGATGTAATATTAAGCAAAAGGCCATAGTCACTTCAAAATGCAGAAAAATAATCTGAGCAAACTCATATATGCTTGAAGCTGGGTGCTTTAACACTAACGAGTTTATACTTTTTCACTTGTATTCAACTGATGAGATGTTACTTGTAGCTGAGTGTGACATGAGTCATAAAACATTCCTTTTCTATAGGCCATGCCAAATGGACAATAAATACCTGACAAAATAATCTAGAGTTCATCAGAGGTCATTCCAGGAAGTTTTTGTCCAGGCATGTACATTATAATGAACTGATAATCTGCTGGGGTCTGTCATTTATGAATTTAAAAAAAGAAAAAGCTTTTTATATTCAGCTTGTTTTTTAATTACCAAAGTGGCAATCCATAACTAGAAATATGCTAAACCTCAAAGTCATTCAGCACCTCTCTTGTTCCCAACCAACTACTGAATGTTGATGGCTCAGGCAAGTGAATGCTCTGCTCTAAGCTAATTCCAATTTTGTTGACTCAAAAGCTGGCCTTCTCAGCCCATCTCTGTTAATGTGAACAGGGCAATTGCCTTATCTACAAAGGCAAATATTTCCACAGGCTGTTGGCTTTTCAGCAGTATCTAGCTATATGAAAATACACCTTACTTTCTCCAAGGCTTTTTTCCTCTCCTGGAGGCTATTTGGCCATTTTTAATTTTTTTACCTTGAAGATGGTAACCCCTAGCAAAACAAATGAACAAATTTTCTTTCTGAATGTCTTCATATAGAGTTTTAAAGAGGTACAGTTAAGATCTGAGAGAATACAACCAGTAGTAAGTTATGACAATAATAGCACTGCTGCAGTGGACAATCCTGTTCATCTCTAACGCTTACTGTGGATTCCAACCAATCATTTTTATACAAGTCCATGAAGGTAAAAAGGTTCTTTAAGGCCATAATGAACTACCAGCACATGAACAAAACACTTCAACTCCATCATGCAAGGCTGCAGTAAACTCTAGTTTCCTTCCAGCACTAGCATATCTTGTCAAGAAATATCAAACAAAGGAATTAGGAAAGAAAATACAATCTTTGCCTTCCAATTTACTTATCCTTTCAAAGCACACACTGATACACCTCGCCCTCAGTTTTGCATACATTCTGGGAAAACACCAGCAAATTTCGGTAGAGCAGGCAGATTGCCCAGAATTCCTTCCAAGTTTGGAGAATGGGCCCAAAAGTCTTTGAGTAATGAATCACCTCAAATTCTCCATAATGGCCCCAGCAGCAGCGCTCCTACGCCAAGATGCAAGGTTCACCTCTCCTTGTCCTACAGGAGAGGCACAGACTTGCAACTTAGAGGTGCCAAGTATCAGGAAAATAATACACGTGAATTATAGCAAGATAAACTGGACCCATGGCTTTGAGAATGAAAACATATTGTAATTAAAAGATCAAAGGCAATACAAATAAATCAACTCTGTTTCAAGGGCTAATGCCAGGAACAGGCTTCCCTTTCCATGATATCAGCAATCTTCTTGTATGTGCCCATCCTAAGCTGTCAGTGCCCTGCAGGATGTTATGACTCGGCCTCCATATCACGCGGCTGGGCAGCAGGGTGCAGAAGAAAGGAGATTTCCTGCTTTTAACCTAGCTCTGGCTCTTGATGATATTTCAGTATTGCCAGTGGATTTTTTTTTTCCCTTAGCCATATGTCTTGCTGAGCACCCCAGGCAACACATACCTGCAGGTGGGCAGGTGGGGATTTGTCAGAATATAACAAAACACAAATAGCAAATTGTGAGTGTTTAAGCCATGGAAGTCAAGTTATGACAGCTTGTTGCCAGGAGTATTTGTACCGGTGGGTGTGCTGCACTGTGCCCATTGTATTCCTTCACGCATCTGTTCTGATGAGAAAGATGGGCTTAAACATGGAAAGTGTCTATAGAGCAAATAAAACCACATGACAGTATCACTGTGCTTCCCATGATCTCCTGTTTCAAAAGGTGATTTCCAAGGTAGACCTGCATATCTGATTTAATGTGTCAGACCAGACCTGTGCACCAGAAGGAATAACTGGTGGCAGTACAGATAAGCTGAGATGATGCAAAGCCGTTTTTGGAAACATGCTTCGTGTGTGCCTTAATGCCCAGAGTTAGGGAGGGTGAAAAATGTTTCACTTCTTTGGAAAAATTTGGGTGCAGCTATTTACAAAATGCAGTAAGAAACAAATTTATTAATTGTTTATGTTACTCAGGAAGCCCCTGGATGTATCCTGGGAATCTATCAGCAAACAAGTTACAATTCTAATGACATTATCTTTCTTTATTCCTGATAAAACTGGGATCGGAGGGACTTGAGGATGAAGGTAGCAAGTTGAGCTAGTGCTAAAATGGTGTAGATTTTGCAGGGCATCTTTCAACTCCACACACTATTAGGCCTTTGCTTTCAAAGCTACCTATATTGTGCATTTATTATTATTACTGTACCACTGTTCTCAACATTGAACACCTTTTCCCTTCACAAGAGCTCTGAGGCACTTGAGAAACAATGGCAGTGCCAAGAAAGGACCTTTTCTGTTTTGGAGAGAGCTTATACAGTGGAAACAGGGCCACTCACAGCTTGCCCATATATTGCCGGACAAGCCTAGCGAGACTTTATTTCCTGAAGAGATGAATCAGTGCAGCTCTGCAACATTATAAATGAGGTCATGGCAGTCACCCAGAAGCTGCAATAAGCTCAAGATCTGAAATAAGGGCTTCTCCTGCTCAGGAAATAGAAGAGGCAACCCACAAAGGTGTCTGTAGACAGACTCTCTACGGGACACCAGCTGGCGCATGACTTGACCAAATTATTCATTTTTGGGGCTGCTGTGAGTGATTTACTGCAAACTAACAGGATCCTGGAGCTCATAATCACAACAAAAGGCAGGGACACTTTGCACATGGCTGGAGGCAGCTGCTGTAGCAGGATTTTTGCAAGCAAAATAGAGGCTGTCACTAGGAGATACAAGGTGTGACGCCGTCTCCACTGCTTGCTGTTACAGAGCTGCCTGCTGTGCTTCACATTGCCACTGGTCACCCGCTCAGGCCCATGCAGTTGGCTGAAAAGTCTCTTAAAATTGCTCAGGCAGCGGAGACTGCTGCTTTGATCCTGAAACAGACAGATCCCTTCAATCCTACAGCCATTTCTCTTCCAGTGCCAAGAAGGAAAGTGATGTTGGAGCACCATTTCTTTTAAGGCAACATAAGCTTTCAAAAAAAAAAAAAGGAAGATTGGGGCAAGAAAAGAGGCTTATTTTGTTAGTTGGAAGGAGAAGTCTGGGAGGCACCAATTTAAAAGGATATTGAAGTGACTTAGTGCCTGTCTCTTCCTGAATTTCAAAAAAGGAGTCCTTTGTTGAAGGAGGCAAAAAGCAATGTCTTCCGATTTGTCCGAAAATCGGTCCTTCTGGTTTTACCTGCAGAAATGACCTGTATGAAAGGAATACAGGCTGCTGCCTTGTTCGATGCAGTAGCTGTTAAAGGATCCTGGGGAAGGCTGGTGCGGAGGTGGAAGGGAATGAGTATTATTATTTTTCTACATTTTGACCCCATTAGACATTCCAGGCGCAGGTCAAGTGCAGCAGTTTATCTTCACCCCAGGGAGGAGTCTGATCTGTTGTCTTTGATCTATCCTGTGGTGATGAGTCTGATAATGTTTCCATCTGAGAGCACTAAAGCAACTCAATAAATAGCAAAGCAAAAAATTCCACCGCTGCCATAAACCAGAATGGGAGAAGGGGAGGGAACCTTGAAGTCCCTATTGTGTGGGGTTTTTCCCCTTAAGGAGCAGTGATGGGGGCATTAAATATGATTTCTACTTAAAAACTCTCTATCCAAATACTCTGTCTTTTAAGCGTCATTATACTTGATCAAAGGGGATCCAAATAAGTACCATTAGTCAAGAGATCCTCATTTCCAAATGTTTCCTTGAACTTTCTGCTGCTTGCTGAAGTTTTAAACTCTCGAGCCAGGGTCTGCATGTCAAACTACAGAGTGACAAATGAAATCAAGAGTAAAAGGCTGTCCACAGATTGTATTCCTGATTTCAGTCTCAATTATAAACCACAGGCAATTCTGTTTAATCCCTGAAGAAAGGGGATGCTTTTACTTGGGCTGCCACAGGAGCTGATCACAGACAAACTGTGGCTCCCAGAGTCTATGGTTGCCCCATGCTAGGAGAAAAGGTGTTTGGACCAGCTCTTCTCACAGTGGGATAGCTCTCCTTGGCTAGCCAGGGCACTGAACACAGGAAGCCAAAAATCAGTTCCTGAGGAACGTAATTTATCCCAAACTGTAACACAGAGATACGCAGCTCCCAGAGGAATGGCTACTTGGCTGACCCCTTGCAGAAGAGGGAGAGCCATACAAAAAGGTTGCTTCTCCCTCCCCACTGTTAACATGGAGAAGATGGTTAAATAGTTCTTTATATCTGCCTCTTCTCAGGCAAGAAGCCAGGATCGAATTGTGTCCGCCATGGGAAGAGAGTTAGGCACAAACAGGATATTATCCATGTGATAAAAGCACACTCAAAAATCCCAATCTGTGTTAAAAGTAACATCAGTTAAGACAAAATGTTCTTGCAAGAGTAATTTTATTCCTCCCTCTAAAAGAAGTTTCTACTTCTGACTTCTTAGAATTGCTAAATTATCTGGAGCAATTTATGATTAATTTTAAGATATTTTCCAGCCTCTGGATGTCTTCAAGACTGTAACTGTTTCTTTGATCTACCTGAACCTCTCAACTCCCAATCTAGGATGAAAGATGAACAGTTTTTACTGATTGGAAAGTTCCACAGAAAAGGATTAGAGTAGTTTCTTTTAATTTTTTTTTTATTTTGACATTTCTAAATGAAAATATTTAATTCAGTGAGGCCATGTACTAATCCATATCATGGGAGTCGTAGCCTGAGTGCCCAGCTGGGTTGCATGTCACAGTGAACTGGAGGAAGACTGTAGTACCTGACAGAAAATGCACTACATATGGAGGAACATGACCAAGTGAGGACAATGACTGTCCAAACCACATTCAGGTCCCATGAGGCAGCATGTCCATCCAAGCAAAACCTGGCTTTGCCTGCACAATAGCTCAGCTATCCAGAATTCCACAAATTTCTGCTCCTCCCATCCATATTCAGTGGTCACAAGCTGAGCCCCTGAGCTGTGTTCCTTCATGATGACCAGGCCAGGAGATAAGAGTGGAGTTCCCATACTCCATGCAGTGGTCAGTGGAAAGCAGGCAGGACTTAAATCCTGCACAAGAGTATCTCCTACTCATGTTTTGTTTGTATGAAAACCAGGCAGAGTCAGGGACTGTTTTCTGCCATGACATTATAGTCATTAGCCTCATAGCTTTTCTTAATTAATCTACTTTTTGTTGCCTACAACATATGAGCACATCTTGGGCAAGAGCTATTTATTAGATCTTTAGGTCTCATTAGAGGAGAAAGCTGCCTTGTCTGGGTTTTGAATTTGTGGTGGTGGAATATCCTAGGATTGATTCATGGCATTTTGTGATGGATAAGTTCCTCTCAATATCTCCAAAAAGCAAAGCAGACCAGTAAGACAAGAAATTGCTTCAAGAATACAATCACAGACAGCAATTTTACAACAGAAGCAGGAGTAGCTCACTTCCACCTGGTAAAAGCTTGTTGTTATTAAATTACTCTTTTATAAAAAGATGAACTTATTCTTTGTGAAAGTGAGAATCCAAGAGAGAAAAAACTGAAACAAATCTGGGGCAGCTACAGAAACTCTTTCATCCTTATGGAGGTACACAAACCTCCAGCAATGGGATGAACTCTCTCTAGGAAGACAAATAAAACCTCTTATCAGCACATTTGCACAAAATGGTGCAAAATGGAATAACATCAATTTCCTGTTACACAATTTCTTTCTCGCAAAACACTTAAAGCTCATTTTTCCCTCCCTTTCTCCTGCAGTTCTGGACCTTATGCAAAGGAAGTCTGGACATTATTACTATAAGTGTCTCCCTCAGGACTCAGACTTACAAACGTTCTCTGATCCCATGTAAACAGGATAATGTGTTGGACTGTTTGTTTATGCCACACTGTAATTCACCCTTTGACATAAACCAGTTTCAAGTGATTTTTTTGCCCTCTCCTTGTCTGAGAATCAAACATGACCTGCAGGTTTCCCTGCATAATTAGATAACAGTAATAGCAGAATATTGGCTGGTAGCTGAATAGTTGCGCTAAGATCATGGTCTTGATGAAAAGGCAGCAAGGACTACCAGTACGTGCAACTGCCACCACATTAGGTGAACCTTGTGGTGTCCTCTGGGTAAAGATAGGAATCAGCATTCATTTATCTCCATCCAAAATGGCTATTGCAGTGGCTAAACCTCGCTGATGCTTCAAATAGACTACTGTGTTCACTGCTAATCAGAATCCTGTATTGTGTCTCTATCTTCTGCTGACACTGACTGTTTTTCTTATATTTTCTTTCTTCTGCTACTACCCTGTAAGATGGCTCTGACGGTAAGGATAGTGGTTGGCTGGAAAAGGCAGAATTATGAGGCCCTTCTGAGTCAGCAAAGGCAACTCAGTGGTAAAAGCAATACTGAGAAGCAACAACTTGCTTACAAGGGCATTCCCACCTTACTTCTGGCAGAGCTATGCTGACATTGGAAACCGTGAGAATTTGTAGGGAGGGAAAAACCATGCAAATAATACCAAGTGGTAACTAATATATTCATGTTTCGGGAATATGGTGAATGTCTGGCTCTAAAATGGGGATTCACAAGGGAATGAAGAGGCAGAAAACACCTACATGTCTAAAGAAGCTGACAAGTATTCACTGAACTTCTCAGGGATACCTAAGCAATTTGGACCTGTAACTCTCATGGATTTCAACATGCATCTAGGTTTCAACATGCATCTAAATGCATGTAAAACTCCTCTCACAACTTTATCCAGCTGAAATTCAGAGAATATAGATGAGTAATCCACTTACTTAGTTTTTTGTTTTGCTCGAGATCATGGAACAAATTGATAGAATGAGTAATGAAGCATGTTTTCTATCCTGATATCTAAAGCACTAAAAGATGTTAAACAAGTATAAAATCTTTCTATTGCACCCTAGGTAAGCAAGAAAAGTTAATTTAGCTGCACCCAGATGTCAGTGATGATCTGTTCCCAATTAACAATGTATTTTGGGAGAATTTTTTTTTTTTTCCCATCACCAGATTATTTCTGATTTTAACGATGCTATACAATCATTCTCTGTTTCTTGGTAATATCTTTCTTTTTATTTCTCAAAAGGAAAGTAATGGACAGCTTAAAAACACATCAGTGAAGCAATTTTTATCCCAAGGGCATTATATTAACATTTCTTGGAGGACTGAGTGTTTGCAGTTCTCTGATAAACAGCCTTAGCCTTTCCCTTGGCAGTTAAAAAAATGGCAATAAAACTCTCCTTGGGCAATTGGTTGATAGGACCCAGAGCTCTTGCATTTACCAATGCGAGTGGCAGACAAAGCTTAGGGAAAAGAGAGAGGTTATTTGTTAAAAAGGATTCAGTATTGCTATTGCAGTAGGCAGGAAGGGAATGGTGTGCTCCTCCTGAGCCCAGAAGAAAGGTGGAAATTCCTCAGCAGCTTTGAGTGATAGAGATTGTGAAAAGGCTGATCCAGGCCCTAGGTTTATCCTGGCCAGTTTGAAAACATTCACATTTTCCTAACTTTATCCATGGACTCAAATAAAACCCAACCTAGATAATTTCCAGGTAATGACTATCAAGATTTCAGTCTGTAACCTTGAGATGGATAAGCTCAGACCACAGAGACAAACCCAGATCTAGTCTTCAGAGGAGAGGTCAGGCTGAAGCCTCTCTCTACTTAATTTAACTAGATCTGGGTGGTATCTGAGTTCAAGCATCTTTGCACTTTCTTTGATCTCAGGAGACCATTTTCAGGAGCTGCTGTATGAACTGCCTTATGTTTTTTGATATAACTTTAATTGTACTGCTCAGCCCTCTGATGAATCCATGAAGAACTTAGATCTGTGTACAAACTGCCACAGCCAAAGGAGCACCAAGACACTCCCTCTGAAAATGCTGCTTGGTGGATTTCCCCACCAGCAGATTAGGTCTTTCTCCCTTCTAAACACTTGGGCTTGGGTTAGAAAGTAAAACCATCAAGGTGAACTTTTGTTCCTGCTGTAAATGGGCCTGTCCAGCTTCCACCAGAAAAGGCAAAAGACTGCTCCATGATATTTTAATCTTCTGCGTATGCTATGGAGCAGTTGATGGCTATTAATTCTGTTTGTTCATATGCGCTTTCCTGCATGTGCTTCTGTAAACATATTCAGAGCTCATAAAATGTTAATTAGGAATAAAATAAAATAAATAAGGCAATAATCTGAACCTTCCGGTCTCTTTTGGCCCAGAGTACGTGCTTGCTGTTAACTATTTCCAGGCCATTCACAAACAAGTGAAAATTTACCAGAACAGGCGTCCTTATTCAAGCCTTTTTTTACGATGCAATGAAAAGAGAAACACAGCCCAGTAAATCATATAATTAACACAAGCTTGGTGCTTGGCGTGTGAAATTAACCCAGGGAATAAACAAGTGGCTGGGTTAATCCCACTGAAACTCCCGTTGTGCTCTGAGAAGCACTGGATGTGCAGGCACTGGGACATTGCCTCTCCCATACTGCGGCAGGGTGGTGTCCACCATTCCCTCTGCAAAGGTATGGCCATGGCAGGGCCAGCTGAGCTGCAAGTCCTGGAAGACTTCCAAGACGTTTGTGGATGTCTGCTGTCTCCCTGTGATCATGGCATCAGGTTGTGGAGAAACAAGCTGAAGGGAGTAAAGGATCAAGGTGAATTGAAATTCATGGGTGAGCACAGTGCAAAAACCTGTATGAGATTACTTCTGTCCTGAGGAGTTTATGGTAGGAATAGACCCAAAAGAGTAAGCAGAAGAGGGGAAAGAGAATGAGGGAGGGATGGAGTGATGTGTCAAAGGTCATTGGTGAAACCAAGACCAGGACCTGAGCTTGTGAATCCCTGTCTGGTGTCCTGAGCTAAGCAGGTGACTTCATATTGCTTCTTTGGAGAGCACCAAACCTTCACAAAAAGCATAACCATGGTCACACACACACACGTACACGCACATACAGAGTGAAGAGAGCTTCCCAGCAGGCGAGCATTGGCTGCTTCTGAACAAAAATTAAAAATGCTTAGCACTTTACTGTCAGTAATATAGGGCTGAAAACACGAATATGCAAGTTAACATCAACTTTTAATAGGTGTTTTATCAAGGTGCATTCTTGATTTTGGTGAAATTCAGTGTTACAAAAGTGGGAAGAAATATCTAGGACAGCTGGAGGAATTAATATGAGTCAATGCTTTGCAGCTAGCCAAGCTAGAATATTTGTGAATCAGCATTCAAGTTTCTACCTGAATATGAGTGAAAATATACCAGTTTTGTGGCTTGTTTTTTAACCCGTTTGTACTGTAAGGGAAGGTCCACCTCTTACTGGCAATTTTTGATCAAGGACTGCACTATTCTTTTAAACAAAACCATAGAACACAATGGTCTTCTTGGGGCTTCTTGTCAAATTTCTTGAGCTTAATCTAATGACATTTATAAATGCTGAACCTGTTCATGGTTTCTCAGAAATGTACCTCATCCAGATGAAAATTTCAGTGCCCACTGACTGTATTTGAAATATCCCAAACAGCCAGTATCCCAAACTTCAAATCATCTGGATTAGAGCAACATTTGGTGTGGTATGAGCAGAAATTTTCTAGAGAAAAATGTTTTGAATGATCACTGTGAAGTTCTGCAGAGCAGGGGCATCAGTGCATGCTGCCAATCTGAAGTAATGATGTAAAGCACCTACCTGACATAAAGATTTATCGAATGCTTGGACAGGCTGGGATGGTGATGGCTTGGCTGAAGATTAGCAGTTTACTTTTAAAATAGACCATATTAGTCAGTCAAAAGTAGTAAACAGCTGGTCTCTAATTTACCTCACATTAATTGGATTCTAAAGAAAGACTTCTGACTAAAAAACAGGTTCCTGATTGACACCCATCATTAATCTCAGAAGAAGGCAAAACCAAGGAGACTGAATTGTCTTCTTTCCTATGCATGACTCTCCATCTTCTGCAAGGGTGCAGCGAGCTCTGCAGCCTATGGTTACTTTAGTCAAACCACGGCAGCAGAAACAGAGAAGTGAAAGAAACAGCATAGAGGAAAGTTTATTTTGTCATTACTCAATCTGGTCTTTCTTCACGGACAAACTGCAACACAAGCAAGTATTCACCAAAAGACTTTTAAAGGATGACCAAATGTCTGTGATGAAATATTTAATACAAAGTCATTGTTAGAAATAAGGAAGAAAGACAAGAGAAACCACACACATACACACATATAATCCATTTCCAGAGTGAGTCAAGAAATTCAAGAAACCAAGGTTTTTATCTTGACATAGTTATTTGTTTGTTCTCTGGTTCAGTTCCTTATATGTGAGATATATGCTGAAAAAAAAAAAGCTCTTTACAAAGTCCAAGGTGGGTGGTGGGTAAAAGCTGGGATCCTGGATTGCGTGAATGCTATCATGTACAATAAGGTCATTAAAACTGCTTGCAACCAGGTTCCCTCCTGACCTGCCATTTGCAGTGCAAAATTGCAGGCAGGCATTCAGAGGCAGAAAAGAAGCACACAAAGGGAGCAGCTGTTCTGAAAACAACTTTCTGTATTTCTGTTCAGCTCAGTGTCCTCCTCAGCACATCTACCATCTTCCTTTGCATCTTTTTTTTTTTTTCCCCCTAAGTAGCCTGGTAACAGCTTATCTTCAACAGCCTTCTAAAAACAGACCAAAGGGGATGTCACAAACTTGAGGCAGCAGTCATCACTTCATCTTCGACTGCCTGTTCAACCTAGGCCGTCTCAAGGAAAATACTCATGGTGGCCAGAAGCTTGGGTGTGTTCTAGGAAGTGTATCAGGTGGCACAGGAAAATGAAAAGAGATTTTTGGAGAATAGGAAGGTGTCTGCAAAATGAGAAGTGGTCCCTACTCAGAGGCTACACAGCTACTCCACAGCACCTACTTGGAGCTGTGGACAGCAGGTAAATGTCAAGCATCAATAGCCATGAGGTGATTTTTCTTTCCTTCCTGAATCTATATTGGAGAAGACTGCTAGGAAGGACTGACTATAATCAGGAAGAATATGATGGAGGTTGGTGAAAGCAGCTTTCATTATGTCTGGCTCGGTCAGTGTGTCAAATCTGAACTGCAAAGTTAATTCACTCCTAAACTCCACAGGCAGTTTTTAAATATGCACCTCAATCCTTCTGCACAATGCCTTTGAAGTTCCAGCTTGGTGCTCCTACACAGCTGTACCTGCCCAGGGGACTGCTCATCTACCCACCTTTTCCTGCTACCCATGGGAAGGCCAGGACTAGGGATCACAGCTTGTGTCAAAATGGGCAGAACCATTTGTATCCTCTAAGAACAAACAAGGCTTAAAGAAAAAAAGAAAAAAAAGAAATTCCACTATATATGTGATATAAGCTCAGATAGATCTGATCACAGTTTTCCAGCTCTTGGGATATTTGTGGGTTTGTAAAACTCCAGCTCCTGCAGTCTTGTGATTATTTGAGAATTACAGCTAGCATTAAAAAATAACAACAAAAAATTTTTCAAAGGGATTTGAAGACAAGCTGTAATGCATGAATAATAAATATTCAGAATTCAGACAGCAAACAAAAGAATCTATGTTGACAATTTTGGAACTCCTGTGATTTTGATTTTTGGGACTTGTGCCATTGTTTTTTGTCACTTGGGACTGGTGTTCCATGATTATTTAGGTGGTACTTGTAGAACTCCCTTTCTTCTACCTATGTTCTCATGCAAAGCTATTATTCCTGACACAGAAAAGGTATACAGTTGATTGAGATGTATAATTCCTAACTTGTTTCTAAAAAGGGGGCAAGGCATGATATTGTACCTTTTAGAAGTACAGCCTGCACTTATTTATAAATTAGAACTAATTACAGGTAACCTGTCTTTGGCGTAAGTTAAAAGAAAAATCCAATTTTCAGATCTTGGCAGATGTTTCAGTGTCTTCCCATTATGATCTCAGTTGGCTTTATCAAGTGATACCACATTATAATTAGCTGAGGTATATGCTACAATTCAAAGGAGGATGCCCAAGAGCAGAAGCTGAATCTGAAGAAGCCTCAAGCAAAGAAGCTAATAAATGATACTATTTCAATTAGGCAATTACTTGTGAAAGAGCTGAGAGCACTGTACTGAAGACAGCATTTCTTAATGGATTGTTCGACACTCGGGGCTCTTGAGCAAGATGTGTGGCATCCCAGGAAAAATGAAAGCATTTTGCTCTCCTGGACAGAAAAATTTCACTGTATTTGAAACGTGTCTTAAAGACTCCCCCTTCTCATAAACAACACTAAGTGTATCTGGATCAGTCATGAGAAAAACTTGTTTAATTTATTCTTAAATTCTTAGAAAAAAAGGGCTTTCTTAAACTTCCTTTTTTGGAGACAGACAAAGTCCACACGTAAGAATAAATATCTATATTACATATTTTAATTGCTTCCTGGCTCAAGAATAGTCAGTCTCCCTGACAAAACAGAGACTTTTCTGAGCCTACTATAAAATTCCAAAATATTAAATCTTTACGCATTCCACAGCATACTTCTGGGCTTTATAGGAACAACTTCTAAGCTTCAGAATTTTTAATTTTTCACACAAGATTAATATTATCATAAACCAAAACCAAACAGGCAAAACCTCTTGAAGAACACTTAAGGGGCTAGAAAAATCTTGTTTCTCCCATGAAATACCTGAGTCCCATGTCCACCTGAACAATTTTTGGCACCTGAAACATGCAAACACTGTGGATGCAGGCGTATGCTGGGGAAGCATCAATACCAAGAGGAATGCCCACTCATTCCTTGCTTTTCACCACATCTTGGTGGATGTCTTGCAGTGATGATATAAGATATTGCTGAGCTGCCTCTCAAAAAAAAAGATATTTGACTTCCCATGCAGACTTCATGCTGTCCTGCTGACACCCACAAAAAGGGATCTTGGTTCATGACTGTGGTTCCTCTGTACTATTGCTGGTGTCACCCTAATGGTTATGGTCGTATTAATTATGATTGTTATAGAAATAGTAATAAAAAGTAACAACATGTACAGCGTAAGGTCTTCACAGGAGACATGCTCTTAGTGGCTACAGTCTTTTAAAGGAAACCTTAACATTTGTTATTTTTATCTTGTTGTTCTCATTTAAAACAAAGTTATTCATGCCAAATAATATGTTTGCTCCTTTTCATCCAAAGAAAAAACAAATGGGGACTACTGAGCATCCTCAGCAAGCTCAATGGTGGCTATTTGCCATACATGGCACAATCATTGGGTGTTCTTGTGCCTGGTGAAAGATCTTCGAGAAAAGCAGGAGGGCTGGTGAGGCTGGATGAAGCCTGTCCCATTTGTGTCTCAGTTTTATGCCCAAGACATGTGTCTGGCTGTAGAAGCGCTGTGTTGCCCTGTGCCCAGAGCCCTCCTGCTCTGCCGCAGCCAGACACCCCCACCTGTACCACAGTCCTGCGGTGACTCCTGCACATGCATGCCAACTGAGTGTTATAGTGAGGATTTTATAAGGGTGAATTAGCACCTTACACACAGCTCTGAATGCCTTAAAGAAAATACAGAGAAAGAGTGAAGCAATGTCTCTGCATGGCTCAACTTTGGGCTCTGCAAACTATGTGGAAGGAGAGGGGGCACACAGGTATTGGTTCAGGGCCCATTTCAGGTACTCTGAACTGCCCTCTGGAAATGCCTCCTTCACTCTCCTGACAGTATAGGCAGCCAGTCTGAGTTAAGTACCTAAAGATAGATGGCATAAATACTCCCCCTGCATCTCCTTAGAGGGAGAGAGGGAGACTTTCAGTGCCCCTAAGCCAAAACGTTCACTGAGATTTAACCTAAACTGAAATAAAGTCTTAACTGTTTGATGCTATAAAACAAACGTGGCAGCTCTTTGACAAGACTAGCCATAGGTCAGGCTTATTTGCAGAGAGGGAATGCTAACATTAGCTTGTCTCTGTAATATACTTCTTTATAAACAGCTACTTTTCCAAGCTGATTGCATTTGAAATGCTGCAAGTTCACTTGACCTCCGTTCTCTTTGGGGTTAAGTACATCCTTGGGCTAGAGTTTAACACAGCACTTTGGGAATGTAAAGGCTTAGGGTGCCTTTGGCCTTTCTACCAGCTCCATAATCTGCTTACAAGCTCATCCTGAACTTTGACCCTTTGGAAAAACGTTTGCTCCACTTAAACAGGGACATTCTGGCTCTGTCCGGTGAGAGCTGGAGCAATGAGGAAACGTGCCAACTTTTAAAAGTTAAGGAGGCAGAGAAGGGGAGCAAGATTTTGCCTGACCGCAGGAGCTCTGATTCCTCCAACTACATAGCAATTAATATCTGTGACCCACAAAACCCATTAATCATCAGAGCAGGTCAGTGGTTAGAGTCCAGCAGGGCACAGAGGGCCAAGCTCTGTTTCCTGCTCTGATGGGAACCAAAAGTTTGTCTCTAGACATTGTGTGCTCACAAAGCAGCTCAAGATAAGCCTGTATTTCCTAGCAGGCATTACAGTACATATGCCTCACCCCTTGCCTTTCATACTGGCATTTATCTTGTTACTCTACCTGCCTTTCTCTGGTATTGCACAGGAAACATATCCCAGGCTTCCTAGCACTGTGGAGAGAGGCATTTATGTGGGAAATTGAAAACTTACCTTTCTTTGTATCCAGCCACAGAAGTGGTGTTGGTCATCTACCCTCTCTCACATCTGCCCATCTGAACCAATAGCTTATGTCATGGGTTGGGACGTAAGCAGCTCCATTTCGCAGAGGAATGGCTTGCAGTGCCGGACTGGTGCTGGAAGGTCCTTCTGGATGCTCTCTTAGGACTCAGAGAATGATAAAGAAGCAGTCCTGGGAGATCAGAGTCATCATTTATTTTCCACATGCTTTTTGTTGCCAAGGATTCACATCACATTTTCTCAAACAACTTACACAAATGTATTTCAACTTGTTACTAGTAATAGACATCCTGAAACTCTGAAGTTGCCCAGACTGTATTTCTAATTCACACACACTTTTGTATCTAAATACCACCAGAATGACAAAACCCACAGAACATTCCTGAGACAGTTTTCGTACTATGACTATAGGCTGTGCTCAAGAACATATGTAATCTGCTTACCTATTTGTGCAGTGGGAAAGTTGAGCATGCTGCATGCTACATCACCAATCTGAATAACCTCCTGTGTAGAGTGTGTCATCTTTGCCCCTAGTGTTGCGATAGAAGACAGAAAAGCTTAAAACGATTTCATAGTCACTATTATTTATTTTTGTTCCTGTGTGGCCTGGAAGCACCTCTCGTACACATATTCCACAGATGTGTCCAGGTAGAGAGCAGAAGGCCTTTGCCCAGAAGACTTTACAAGCTGAGTTGTCCCATTCCATTACTAAAACCCCTTTTGACCTCTGGGCTGAAGAATTTGATACAGATTCTTTTGGGAGATTAAAATTTGGAAACCCACAACCCTGTTGTTACAGCTGGAGCTAGCTACAGTGATACTTCAGACCACTTTTGTTTTCCATAGCATTTGATTTCTTTCCCCTCCTTTCTTTATATCATAGCCAGGGCAGAGCTCAAAGAGGGTAAACACTGACTATATGGAGCATACTGGGTAAAGCAATGAACAAAATACCCAGAGGACCTTCCTGCAGAAAGTCCATAGCAATATATTAATCAGTAACAAGTGCAGTTATTATTGCAGTTTTTCTCACTTATTCCTAAATTAACAAAGATGAGTTTTTACACAACCTTTAGGAAAGCTCCAGATTATAACTCCCTCCCATGCTGCATGGTCTCTTGTGTATAGAAACATATATGTGATGGCTGTCCTGGAAAATGGACAGCGTGAGCACTGTCACCTCTGAGAACAGCCCTGTGGCCAACAGTTCTCTGTCACAACAGTCCCGACAGGTGAATCCTTGGCACAGACACTGATAAGAAAGCTAAAAATATTTGAGATGGTCTGCATCAAAATCCAAACCTTCCATCTACCCTCCTCTAGGTCTGTGGACACTCTTCTTGGATACTATGAACAGGGACAATATTCATGGCAGCTTCTAGACTGTCCAAAGGGCCCCATTGATGCCTTAGAGCCAGTTGTCATCATCTTCCAGGGTTATAAGGAGGTCTGATTTGTGCATTCTATGGTTTGAGTATAAATCTGTCCAGAAGACACAAAATTAGTATTTAAAACCAAGACAAAACCACTTCCAGATGGTCAAAAATCAGTATACCACCTATAAATTAGTTGCCAGTTCCATTAGATATTTTCCATCCTGCTAAGTGTATCTGACAATACAGTATATAAAATAGAATTAATGTATTCCATAAGCTGCCTGTACCTCCCTCTTTTACAGGAGATAGCCTCCAGGAGTTTGGGTGGGTCCAGGAAAAAAAGAGAAAAATAATTTATTACTCTATATCAAAAGGGGTTGGGGCAACATTTTTTTCCCAGGATGGCAAACATATATATAATGTATAATAATTATTGTTTATTCTTCTAATATGGCAGAACAATGCCATCTTATTGGTATCACAAAAGACAGCAGTAGTTACAGGGCAAGCCTCAGCTTCTCATTTATCTTATTTGGTAGCTGGTGAGGACAATTTCTAGGCAAAGTCATGGAGGCTCTGGCCAAACTCAGCAGAGGCAACTTTCCACCAGGACCCAAAGGCTAAGTATTTCCACTGATTTCCACAAGAAACAGCTCTTTCTGAGGCCCAGACCATCCACTTTGCAAAAGCAATGGTGGAAACATTTTTAATTGCTAAGAATCTTTGCCAGAAGCCTGTGATGGACAGGTCCCAATAGTGCCTATGGTTTGACTTGGCTTCATTTGGCTAGCACCACTCCATTTTCATTTGTCTTCATTTGGTTTTGGCTAGAGTGCAAAATTCTAGATTTTTTCCAAAGCTCTTGCATCTTACAAAATACCCAGACATTTTCCTCAAATAGACTCTTGTACAAGTAGAAATGTCAGTATGATTTTAGAAAGTACCCATTAATGTCTTTTCAAGTAAAATCCTCACATTCTTTTCAATTACACTCGTGATCCATCTTATTTGTTTCTCGCAAACGTTTCTATGAGCTGCTGTTGAGTGAAACATATCTGGGAAACATACCCTGAGAACCTTCTTACAGCCATTGGGTAGAGTTCATGGCCCCCTGAATTTTAATTCTGAGATTTGTTTTTACATTTTCTGTTTACCAATGCTTGATCAGAAATAACTTGATGTTTGACTGTGAACAACCAAGTATCAAATAGTTTCAAAGCCTACTAGAAAAAAAACAATGGAGAACTATTCCTGTCTACAAGATTTAAGCAACTCTGGGAACTGAACACATTTGTAAAAAATTAAGATCTGTAAAATGTTAGTTCATGATCATTGTAAAAGACAGGACTAGCAAGAAAATGGTGTGATACAAACTCTTAAGTGAGGAATAGTTGCCATGCTTTCCTGGTTCTCTAAAAACAAAGAAGATGACTTACACCAAAGCTATAGTTATCTCTGTTGCTAGTTCTGAGTGACTATTTTGTATTTTAAAGAGCGGGAAAATAATTTTGTCCAATCAGGTTTACTGTTAATGCTACCATAAGTACTTTGCAGTACATCAGTTGGTTAGGTTTTCCCTTTAGTTTCTAGCTGTTATGATGAAACATGAGCCACCGTTAGCATAATCTTTTCTTGCCAAAACCTAGATCACCACACAGGGACCACACCACATCTAGCTGAAACACATAAGATCAAGCATCACATTCCCAAAGCTGACTAAGGGGCCATGATGACTAATTCATGTTAAGTATCTAAATTACTTAAACAGCTTGGAAGACCTCAAATGTATGTGCTCAATTAATCTTCTCAGATTGTCAAACTGCCCCATGGCATAGCATGTTTGGCACCAAATTTGTTGAAGCGACAGGGCCCTCGGTACAGGCTTTGTTTCCAAGAGTCAGGAAGCAGAATACGTTAGCAACAACAAAAGGTGAAATATCAAAGGTTCTTTAGAGTTAGCAGCTTTAAAGCTTTCTCATAAAGCCATCCTGTGACCCTCCAGACAAAATGGTGATGTTTCAATCATGTCATTACCTGAGGCAGATTACAATTTTTTTTAATTATTCTTCCCTTCTGCTTTCAAAAGGCTTGTTTTTAAGTGGGAGGAGAGGAGGCTGAATAGTGGAAAGGGCGTGTGCAGCTGTACCATGAAAAGTACATTTCAATACACATAAATACACCCAAAAGCTTTATATATGTTGCAATATCGCAGACATTGGTGCTCCTGAGGAGAGCATAAAAGAAGAGCAACCCTAAATCAGATAAATACCGCAGTAAATCAGGTTCAGAAGAGAGAAGAGAGGAACATAGACTCTGGTTCAGTCAAGTGCTGGGAGTCAAAAACCAGTGAGTGGGGTGGGAACTTGTTTTCCCATTCTGTGTTGGCATGAAGCTACATAAGTCCTGCTCCCTTGCGGGGCTTGGGGCCCAGTGGCATTCACGTTGGGTGGGAAGGGGAGACAAATCCACATCCTTTCTGAGCCTCAATTTCTCCCACTTGTGGTAAAGCTTCTTCTTAATAGTAAGAATTATTCCTGATTAGACAGGCTGTCCCTTTCCACAGAAATTTTGGTTTCTAGAAACTGCCATTTTCTCATGAAAAGCATCCCCTAAAATCCCCAAGTCAATACACCTCCAGCATCAGTCATGAAATATGTCTTCTTCTTGTATCTCTGGCATTGTGATCTCCGGCAAGTTAATTTAATTGTCCTTGGGTTTCCTCAGTGATAAAAAACAAGTAATAACAACAATAACATTCACTTACTACTTTGAGGTCCTGAAAAAAATTTACTATACAAATAAACATAATTTTCCTGACATTTCATGCTATTAAGGATGGTTTTTCCTTAGACAAAGGTTAACTGGGGCTGAAAACATAAGCGCTGACCCAAAATTTTGCCCCAAACTCAGCAGAATGTTGTTCAGCCCGCATCATTATTTACTGCTTAATGAAACCTCGCACACATCCTAGTGCACCACTGGTGTCTGACAGGTGTCCAGCACAAAGCTGCCTGCAGAGCAACAAGTACATGGTTCTCTTCGGAGTCTCTTTCTGTTCTTATTGTTTCCAAAATGATGTGTTTATAATGCCTTTCAGGGGGAAGACACTGGAGTCTTTGTTATTTTGCGTACTTATTTTTAAAAAAAGCAGGGTGCCTGTTTTTGTTAACATGGTAACACTGTATTTAAATTATCATCAACATGAATGATGCTGCTGTTATGCATCACTCCACAGCTAAAAATGCCATCTGTGGCTGGGCTATGCTGACTACAATGACAGGAGGAGGTATTATCTATCTAGAGTACACAGCTACAAGCTTTAATAGCTCACAGCTGTTCTTTAAGGTGCAGAAATTACTTATTCCCAGTTTATGGAAATATAAGAGAGGCCTAAATCCTCAAAGGTATTAGCAGTTAAATCACGTTGAACTCAGCTAGAGTCAAGCACTTACATACTGGGTGAGCCAAACATCACAGTCAGAGGAGGAGCAGAAAACCAACTTTTGGCTAGTACTTCAAAAACTACTGCACTGTTTTTGCCTCTCTTGAGCATGTCTTCTGCTTACTAGTACTTGGCCATGGACTTAGGGCTAGCTAACTCCTGAGCCAGCATTCACGAAGAAAATGCATTTATATTTCTGCACAGAATGTAGAGGAGCTAGAAGGACATTCCACATTTCAACAGACATTTTGAGTTACCTCTTGAAACTGCCCTTGGTTTGGGTTATCACAGCACTGGGGAGCTGTAGAAGAGCTGGAAGAAGAACAGCAAGTAAAAAAAACATGGCAAAGAGCTGAAGGGGCTGATTCATGAGCAATGTGAGCAGTAAGTTTAGTTCAGGAGAGCAAGGAGTGAAGGTAAAGATTAGTTGAAGCAGTCAAGGTGGTGCAATCCTGTGGCCACGACCATGTCCTGTGCCCAGAGATGGACCCACATCAGACTGATTATCAGAGCAGGGACAGGGGTGGCCTTGTTTGCCCATCCTCTCCCAAATATCAGCAGCGGAATAATGGAAAGAAAGGAAACTATTTGGGGGAATATGAAGAAATCTGTGTTTGGCTGTTGGCCCATTAAACCACTGTGTGGTCCCCCAGAGGAGCACTGCACGTTTGCAACTCTGAAAATGCCCTTAGCATTCAGAAGACCTTACATGCCAGATGGGACAAACTAGTTTGATGTAAAGTGGCTTGTCCATCTTTATCTCCTGACAGTCTGCGTTGTGCCCTTCTCAGTCCAGAAAGGAGAGGAGGAGCCAGGAAACCTCTTCTCAGGATGGTTATGTTTGAAGTTCAATGGGATTTTTTTTCTTTTCTTTTTTTTTTCCTTTGCTTTTTTCTTTTCCCTCTTGGCGTGTGACTTTTTCATGTTGAACTAAGGGGGTCTAATGAATGGAAAACTGAAATCAGAGGATTTTCATTCTTTAAGGAAATTAACCTCGTTTAAAGGAAATGAGTGTTCAGAGGCAGAAAGGAAAGTCATAATTTAAATGATATCAGAAGCTGGTTTTCCTTATGTAACATATTATTAAACAGTGGGGAAAAGCTTTCACTAGGCAGCCTCAGGGAGCACTCAGCAACTATAAAGAGGGTTCACATGCATGGCTCTAATATGTTAATAAATTATGCTAATTACAAGCAAGGGATTAGAGAAGGGGAAATCAAATAATGGTGCAGTAACTGGGCCTCTTTCAACTTAATTTGCAACATTGCCTGTCTAGGCTCCTTGTTGAGTTACTGAGTTTGTTTTCTTCTTTCAAAGACTCTGAACTCCTCTTTGTCCGTGGGAAGATGGTGGTGTCACTATCAAGAGATAGTGGATGAAAAAAATGAAGTGTGAGGGGAGCAAAAGCGAGAATGAACCCTCTCCCTGATGAGTTTCCAATGACTAAAGGCTCAGAAGAGACAGCAGAAATCCTGCTGCTTTTGCACTGTGCCAGCCTGGAAACCCGGTTGAAAAATGTTGTCAAATAGTATGTAATGGATCATATTCCATTTCTTTTCCTTTCAGAGCCCCTGTAAGGCACGAACTTCACAGAGCTGCTGGAGAAGAGCGTGTGCCCTCAGCTGCTAGCTCTTACTATCCTGATAACCTTTTATCCTTTTGGCTCATAGAAAGTGATTCCCACATTTCAGTTATTTTCACCTGAATGGTGCTTTTCCCCAAGATGCAATGTCTCTTTTCTTATTTGGAAATGGAGCCATTCCTTGCCCAGGGGCTCCTTTATCTCATTGGGAGAAACATTTTGATTGACTTCTCAGTGGCTTTTGGATCATTGATCTCAATTTGTTTGATAGATGTCTTCCTCTGCTGTTGGAGTTTTTTCCCTTCTTTTATCCTTCATATGAACATCTCAAGTGGTTTGTCAACTCTATTTACCTTTTCCTTTGTGATTTGCTGGAATTTATGACAGGAAGAATTGGAGTGAATTAGAAAAAATAAAAGTAAAGCAAAAATGTGTTTCATTTGTACTTTTGCGGTTAATCCAGGGTACAGAATCCTATTGTCCATTGCATTCTGGCTAGAGCTGTGTGTCCTTCAGGGAAGACTAGAGGTCAGAAGGAGAAAAAGCTGAGTCTGATAAGGAAGGATGACATTGATACAGAGATAGGGAAAGTTTGCTCTCTGTAGTGTGAAAAGCGCTACCTAACAGTTTAGCTATCTTACTGGGAAGAGCTAATGGAAATAGACACAAATGAACATTCACAAGCCCCAATTTTGTCATTAAAAAATACAGAGTTAAAAAAATAGTCCTAACCCAACTGTGTTTAGTGTCTTTAATAAGTCACTGCCTTTTACCCTTAGGAAAGGGGCAAGTATTCATTTTCATAAATTCCTTTAAAATAGTTTTTTCCTTCTTTTTTTTCCTCTCTTTTTTTTTCATTTGCTTTTTCTCTCCTTCTCTCTTTTTTTCCCCTCCATCAGCAAGGGGGGTGGTGAAAGAAAACAGAGACAAGCCAGATGCCTTTCAGTGCTTTGATCAGTTCCTCTGCAGACAGCCAGGCTGCCTCCTAGCACCTCTTTAACTACAGCTTGCCAGTAAGAAAATGAGCTGTTTTAACTCTGCAATTACAGTGCCTGCTGAATGCCTGTCATCACAGCAATAGGAACCTGATCTGAACTGTATATCCACTGGAGAGAGAATTACAGCAACCAGGGCAGAAAGTTAAATACCCCCTGTGGCGGTGAGACTCATATAAACGAAAAGGCCCACATCCCAGGCCTCCTTTGTTGGTGTAAATATATAAAACACTGACAATACAACACAGAGCTTCTCAAGAGAGTCAGAGAAGGGGGGAGCTGTAGGGTGATGCCATCCCGTTGTTTTCAGATGTTCTTGGGAATGATAGCTATGAATGCTTAAGAAAAGAGAGAGTGGTGGGGGAAGGGAAGGCAAGGCATGGATGGGGTAAAAATATATATTATAAGCAAAGACATATGTGCACTGGGTACTGCTCTATTCATGGCACAAATATAAATGCATATATGGAATGAAGTCAGAAGGTAATTTGCCTTTCAACACCATCTCTCTTGTTGCTCTGCTATCAACATACAAATGTGGATGGGCTGGTGAAGCTGCGTAAATAGGCTCTGTCCCTGTTTGGAGGGCAGAGGCGTGAAAAGTTTGGTGACTTCACAAATATGCGGCCATTCGGGGAATACAACTGTGATTTCCTCCCCCCTGGAGGTTAAACTTTAATCATTAGATCGGCCTTCCCTTAGGCAGACAGCAACTTGTTTGAACCCCTGAGAATATCGTATAATCCTATTGTGTGCATTCATTTTTAAGCCACCCTCTCTTAAATTATACAAATAAAAAAACACAACCTATTTGCATTCATGGGCATTTTATGTACTGGCATTTCTTTGGGAAATATGCAAACCAATTGCAATTTGGGCGTGATCCAATGCATACTCAATCAGACAGCCCTGAACCAGACCCTTGCTTTATATGGGCAAGCTTTAATGGTGTCCTTGATTTGCAGTTTGTTTCATTTACCTTGAAAATAAGTGGGTAGCAGGCACTTCTTCAAGGCCTCTGCCATCACAACAAATGAGCTGCCCATTAAGTGGATATGAAGTTAGAATTATACAGCTTTAACTTACTTGAATATGTGGGAAAAGATGGATTATAAGCAGGCAACTCAAGCCAGAAAGTTATTAATTAGTTAATGGCTGTTTTATGGAAGTATTTTCCCATAGATCATGGCTTGTTAGAGGAATAAAATTAGATAACTACTTCTCTAGTGCATAGGATAAAGGTCTAAGAATCCAATCTTATGGGGTTTGTTTCTAATTCTTTCAACATATATTTTTATTGGAGTCATTTTAATATCTGCATGCTTAACTTTCTATTCTGAAACATGTGTTCCCATGCTCAGTTATCTCAGGGATGAGTTACAAGTACTAATTACATCCTGTTATGTTTACCAACATTAAAATGTTCAGACCAATGTTTTCACATTGAAATGGCAACACACAAGTGCCTTGCTCAGCTACTGACCACTGCAAGGGATGACTTTGAAGCATCCTCCAAGGAGCCCTGAGATCCAATGAACAACATGACTGATGAAAGCTGCTTGGGGAACTCAGTGTTTTATTTGCTGTGGTTGAAGCATAAATCCCTTTGCTAAACACTACAGACCAAGGCAGCTGGAGGCGTGATCAGTGCCAGCCAGTGGGCTCATAGCAGGGTGAACATCTCCATAGCACTTGCTGTGGCAGACCCTCTGGCACCTGCCTCCACAGGACAATGCAAACGGTTTGCAGGTGCTTTGTAGGACAACCCTCAGGCACTGCTGTGCCAACCTGTAGTGAGAAAAGCTTCCTAAGAAACCTGCTTTTTAGATTGATCCCCTGTGCCACCTTTCTCAGCATGGCTGGTGACCCTCCTCCACGCAAGACCTTCATCCTCGACTCCAATCCCTGAGGGGTGGCACCGAATGGCACAAAGGTACTTAATCCCAACCCTGGTACAATTCAGACCAGTCCTTTGGCTACTTGGATTCACTTTGGTTTTGTCCTGCGCTGGTTTGACCAAGCCTAGGATCAGCGCAAAGCCAGTTTTCACATGGTTTCACCCCCATCTCTGACTGCTCTTTGACTTGAACCCAACATGGAGTCCCTCTGGAAAAGGGCTGTGGGTTGGATGGATCCAGCACATAACGGATCGCTTGATCCTTTTCTGGTCCAGAGGGCAGGGCAGCTTTTCAGAGCTGTTCCCAAGTGCCACGATTTCTCTTCTCATTTACCTGCAAATATCCGTGGCATGGAGGTATGCTAACGATGACAGGCTGGGGAGAACATGTCAAAGTAAAGGCAGCGGCTCTTTGCTGTAGACTCAAGCTCCCTCTGCTGAAGAAAAGGAGTAAAACAGAAGTTAATCATCATCACAGTTGGGTTGTTGGACTTGACTTGCTTCGGTGTCAGATTAAGTGACAACATAAAGCCCTTAATGATCTTCATGGCACATGAGGAAGAAGAGATATCCCCTTGTAAAAATATAGTTCAATTAAATATATCCACACCCTTGCAATCTGGGTGCTGTGGCATATAGGGTTTGGGGCTAGTAGTGTAGAATACCGCAAGTCCTTTTCTTCATAACTCTAATGACAAGGAACTGCTCTCATCATCTGTAAAATCACCTATTCAAAAGGACAAGTGACGAGTCACACATGAATTGCTATCATATGGTATAATGTATACTCCAAATATTTACAAGACAAGGCTGCGCTCTGCTCCCTCTCAAGAAACCACATGTATTTACAAACGTAAGCGACGGCAAAATTTAGCCAATAACATCTCATCCTTGTATTAGACCATTAAAATACTGTGGCTGAAGCTGTTTCCTTGCTGAGTTAATGTGTCCTGATGCACTTATCCTCCATATTTCAGCTGCTGAGGGGTGTAGAAATATGGCACAGATAGCAGAGATTACTACTCTTTTGATAGCTGCAGGTTACTGCAGACATCTCAGGCAGAATTAATTTGTTCTAGCATAAATGTCTGATAGTGAGACACTAAAAGCTGAGCTAGTTACCCTATTCTCCCTTTGTAGAGGGATACCTCCACATGAAAAACTGTATTTAATAACACAGCCCTCTCCCTCTTTGCAACTGCCTTTTACTTGTCATTAGAAGAGGGTATAGAAGCAGACACAATTGACTGGGCTAAATATTAGCCTGCTTGGGAATTACAAATGGTTGAGAGCATCTGCTTATGTTACATGATGTTCTTACCTGAAAGCCAGTGCCTCCCCATGAAAGGAAAATCAAAGATGCATATAAAGGCACTGGAGATATTCCTGACTGATGTAATTTTCAGCACCCTTTGTCTAATTACTTATGATGTTTGACTTCTGGGTTTAAGTTTTTCAGAGGAATTAGATCTCCAAAAAGATCTAACTTGAAAACAGATGTTTGTACTTCTGTTTTCATTACATGTTGGTCTTTGATGAATAATGGATTATAGAATAGGAAATGTCATTTCTTTTATCATACTTCAAGTATAGCTAGGCTGATTCGGATGGTGGAAGCAATTCTCTAAAAATGTGACAGTTCTTTCCATGATTGTAGCCAAGTTACAGTCATTTGATTTTTTTTAATTGTTTGTTGCTTTTGCTATATAATTTGCATTTTATTCTTAAAAGTGTTTAAGGCAGTCATGTACAGGATCAATACACGATTTCCCCTGCCTGCCGGTCAAATGAAAATAAAGGAGCGTGTACACTGTCAGGGGATCACAGCTGCACTGTGTTGTGCGTGTGAGTGGGGAGAGAAATAACTCAGCAGAGGAGAAAGTACTCCATGCACTGACTTCAAAAACATTATGTTTGTACCCCTCTTGCTTTCAGCGTCAAGATATTTTTTGCACTACAGATTTGGTTCTGGAAAATAAATGAATATTCCAAATTAATTTGGGGTGTTAGATGCAGTATGATACTTCTATTGATTTGGAAAGGGCTGGCATTTTGTCTCAATTTATTTACCCCAAACTCAATTGCTGCTGTTTCATAGCAGATAAATTGCTCTGAATCTAGTCTCTATGTATGACAGACTAATTTTTCTGGCAGGGATGCCTGTGGGGAAACCTAATTCATATGCTCAAGAGAGAGAAGCCTTAAAAGCACCTACCTTTTCTCCATGCTGTTGGCCTAGTTCTTAACTCCACAAGTCTTTCTCACTCCTTTCTTAAGAATATCAAAAGCCTGTGGATGTAATTAAACACTGTGCTTCTTCATTTCAGTTATGTTCATCCAGTGCTAGATCACAAATAATACGAAGGGAGTAAGCAGTCATATAGCAACAATAAATACACCCTTGTTCAGCAAGGAGTTTACCAGGTGAGGTAACTTTGCTTGCAATATTGTACAAATTATTCTGATTGACTAAAAATACCACAGGTGTTTCTGCAGAGGGGCCACAGAACGGTGAATTAGATTAAATTGATTAGATGGACTTTTTTTTCTTGGATCTAACAGGTCCATGCCATTTTTGTGTGGCATAATCACAGATAGTTCAGTGGCAAGAATAACCAGGAATTGTGACTACTACATAGGCTAGTGGAGACATTTCTTTTGGATCTAGGGTAACGTAACTGTATTCAAGACCACCAAAATTGTGAGCATCGAAATGGACAAAGAATATTTTATTGAACAGACATGAGGTTAAAGAGTAATTCAATCATAAGAATTTTTACAGAAAGAAGAGATATGAGGGAAATAGTTATTGATCTATCTGACCAAATCCTTATGTAGCTGCTCAAAGCTGAAGCCCAACAAATTCAGCTGAGAAGCACAGTACAAAATCTTCAGTGATACCCTCATCTAGAGATGTGAAGGCCTAAAGCCAAGAATGGGAGTATTTCTGAAAGGCATGCTTTTTCTAGTCCAAGTAGATACTCTGGGCCAGACAGAGGTTCCTCAGGGTGCAATTCTCCAGCTTATGTTATGCCAGACCAAGAAATCAGATGAGATAATCAAGAAGCTCCCTTCTGGCCTTAAAACCCATGAATTTATGATTCATTTCATTTAACTGCTTTAATTGTAGGTGCAAGGTTGTACAAATATCTCGTAAAGTCAGTTATAACTTTGTTTCAATGCAGCGCTGTGTTTGCGAGTCTCCCATGCTGGGCTGCACTGCCGAAACAGATGACATGCAGCGCTCGCTTCAGCTGGAAAGCCAAATATGCTTAGAAATATGTTTTATATTTCTGGTTTCTGACTGCAAAAATGAAGATGACCTGAGCCTGGTATGTGTAGATGGCCCATCAATACTGAATTGTTTTTGCATTCACCAGAATTGGATGCGAAAGTCCAGTCCAGTGTGTGTATCATGTTGAGTACCTATTCTGTGCTCACATCATTCCTCGGCCAGCAGTGAGCTGCCAGGGAGGGGGTGAGCTGCCAGTGTTCTGTGTGGTACAACTTGTTAGACGGTTTGACACGAACCTGATGAGATAGCAATCATGGGCTGTGATTGACACTTGCAAAGTGAGCTTTAAAAAAAAAAAGAAGCAACTTTGCCTCCATGAGCGTCGTGGTTTGAAATCAAACACCTTTTTGGCCACCACAGTCTTGTGGCATTTAATATAATAATATTTCATTTTGTTCAATGACTAGCTTTCATCTTAAACAACTCTCTCTCCCCCCCCCTTCCCCCCCCCGAGCCCATAGAGAAGAAATTAAAGATAGTGTTTAGTGTGAGAATACTTTCTTGGTTGTCAGTTAGAAAAGGTGGTTTTGCTCTGGAAGGTACCACCTATAGTTCTTTAAAAGGATCTCAAACCTCACATGCCGTTGTTTTCCTGATGTGCCCCAATGGTCCTTTCTCTTCCTCCTTCACCCCACTCTCACCACCTCCTACATCTGCTTGTGCACACAGTTTCCCTTTGCTGTGGCCCTCTGAGCCACTCATTTTGTACTGCAGCTCGCTCTGCCGATACACCTTGCTGCTTTCTTGCAAACCATGCTGCTCTTTCGGCTGTCAGCAGGCTGAATTCATCAGCTCACAGAATGCAAGGACCTGGCAAACCTGTGTGATCTCCTCATCAAACTGCTGCCAAACATTTGTCAAAGGACTTTCAGCATGAGTTGGAGACATCACTCTTGGCTCAACCAGAGGATGTCTCCGGACTCAGAAACAGATTCTTATAGATCTTGGTGAGGCTGCCTCCTAACATTTGCTTGGATAAATGAAGAAATTTCCTTTAATGACATACTCTGAGGTGCTTTCATTTTTATAGAACATTTACTTCTCTGCAACTTTGCAATGGGTCAGTCTTCTTTTAGAAATAGGGCTTTTTTGGTCCATAGTATTTGTGCAGGTTCCTCTAAAGGAACCCATGTCGCCCAGTGGTCAGAAGCCTCCAATGGACAGGCCATTCCCTTGGGTTTTGCTACACTTTGCAAGGGAGGTGCAAGGATTAGGAAAGAGCTTTCAGATCCTGGAGACTGAGGAAACTGAATGGACATTAGAAAAGGCCTGACACATAGGTACTTCTTATTTTCTGCATGATCTAGGTGCATGCAGAAATAGCCAAGGGAGAGGACAAGGATCATTGTGGAGAACCTATAAGTGGTGTGTGTACTTAAGCTGTTACAGGGTTTTCATACGTATCTTGCTTTATCATCACAATGTGCTTTCCTTTGCTTGGCCTAGAAAACCGTTGCTCAATGTTCTAGCCAAAGGGATAATATTAACAAAGCACTTGACACAGTGCTGAGTTCCCTCAGCACTGGTTAATGCCATGTTTTATTTTTCATGGCACTGGGCCTATGTGTGAAGTTTGTATCTGGATCAGCAGGTGGTTACCTGACCACCTGCAGCCTCTGTATGAGCTGTCAGTCCTGCAGGCCCCCTTGGAGCTATGGGCTTGATCAACCTGTCCAGAGAGGCGCTGGCCTCTGAGCTGGATTACTGCCTGATATGTAGGGACTCCCAGTGATTGCTCCTGTGGCTCAGTGTCACCCTTGGCTGGAGCTCTGCGACTCCTGAGTCCAAGGGCCATGCCTTGGTCTTGCTTGAGCCTTGCCTGCTCCTTGCTTGGTATCCAGCATTTGTAGGGTTCCTGAGCACCAGTCTGGCTTCTGACCTCCTTGTTCCCCTCCCTTTTTGACTGGCAAACTCTTTGGCTCCTGTTCTTGGTCTTTGTTTTCCCTCATCACTCTCTCTGGTTCCCTCCTCCATGCTGACTCCAGGCTTAGCTCTAACCACTGGGCAGGACTGCCCACCCTCTGTGAAGGTCCCATAATAAC
Organism: Ciconia boyciana; assembly: GCF_034638445.1. NCBI lineage: Eukaryota > Metazoa > Chordata > Aves > Ciconiiformes > Ciconiidae > Ciconia > Ciconia boyciana. The sequence continues at coordinate 11,293,724 of NC_132942.1, forward strand.
AAAGGATAAGGAACTGCAGTAAGCTGTCTCCTCCTATGAGTAAAGAAGTCTTCTGACAATATTCCTCTCAAAGGATATATAAACGTGACTTTTACTGGAGTTGGTACTTGCCACCATCTGATACCAAATCCTAGCTCATTCCACAGCTTCAAGGTCCCTGGGAGTTTTCTTTCAGGCCATTCTAAAAGTAAAGGGCAAGCACAAATGTGTGCTTGGATACACAAAAATATCTCTATAGATAAGGATAGGTGTGGATTTATAGGAAGGAGGGTCTAAGAGGTGGTGCCTTCCATGAGCCCCACCATTCCCACTGCAGCTACACTCAGGCCTGGATGTGAACACAGCCTTCCCCAAACTGACTGCCATTTCACTGATATTTCAGTGTTTAATTTGGCCCGTTTCTCTTGTTCCTGCTGAGCAGAGACTTCTCTACCAGCCCCACGCCATTTCCTCATGACCCAATAAAAGCCGCATGCTCAGGACTAGCGTTACTGATGACGGCTTGCTACAGTCACTGGGGTGCTAATTATCCCCTCCCCTCCCAGTGTTTGATGTCATGAAACTCACAGGACGCATCATTACTTTGGGGATCAGCACATTCAGACATGTTCCCCTCCCTCTGGGGATGTACCTGGTGAGGGTGGGTCCTGAGCTAGCAGCCTCTGCCTGAAAAGAAGAAGCAGGAACACCCCATGGCCAGCCCTTTGCTTCTTGTTTGGGGCAAAAACGGTCAGGGACAGCTGAAGTTGTATTTAGGAGCAAGTATGGACTCAGCTAAAATGCTTTGATTATAAACTCAGCATTTTTCCCAGCTGAATCTTTGTGTCCTTCTCTTGCTCTCTTTTTGGATTGTTTTTTTCCTTACTATGTTCTCGCTGTTACTTTCATCTGGGCCCTGCCATCATATGTACTGTCCCTCTTGCTCTTCAACCCTGGTCCCCCCAGCAGTTTTTCACTTCGTTTAGCCACAGCACAGTAGGAGCTATTTTGGAATAACCAATTAGGCAAAGGAAGATACCTCCACCCCAAATCCACGAGGAGTATTTCCCCATCCAGAAAATCAAAGAGATTGTGGCTGTGCAGGTGGAAAGCTGGGCAGAAAACCAAAGGATAGGCCTAAATTCACTTTCCAGGCTGATAACATCCAAGGAAAATCAAGCAGGGCAGGTGGCTGGGAGAGAAAACAAACCCCCAAAATAAATAGCGAGGTTGATTCCCGTTGGACGAAGCTGTGGTGGCACTGGTGGTTTGTGCACAATAGGTGCAAGCAGGGAAAGTGTGACCCATTAAAGAGCATGGCTATTGCAGGGAGGCAGTGCTCTGGCACTGGGCAGGAGGCCCGTGGGCATGGAGCCAGCAGGGTGTGAAGGAGGGGAGGAAGGAGGGTGGGTCCTGTTTTGCTCCTTACACTCCTGGAAAAAATAATTTATCGTGACAGCCCACCTTTGCTTTGAAGGCTTGCACACACCTCACGATAAGGGACTCAGAGCCCTTATTGTGTAAGTTTTATGGACTCACTGAGCCCATGGCTCATCCATGGGCTGGCCCATGGCGTACCAGCGTTATCCATGAGGATGGTATGCGGGCCTTACCACAGCTTCCTGCTCCCTTTCTTTCCCCTCCAGCGAGTTTTCTAACCAGAAGTCAGTGCTTTTTCCAAAGGCCATCTCTGCCTGTGTGGCTTCTGTGGGTCCAAAAGACCTTCTTGGCCTCTCCTTAAGCCATGCTTCATAGGCAATATACAGTCCTGGCACATACAAGAATGAAACAGAGAAAAGAGCAAGGAATGCTCTGGGGAAAGAAGTAACTTTATCCTGGCCTGATAATACATGGGCAAGTACAGCAGTCCTGACTCCAGAGGTGTTATCTCAGATATAGTCTCTAAACTATTCTGAGAGAGCTTCTGCTGGAGGTCATCGCTGGGTGAGATTGACTGCAGGATCTTACTGGACTCAACAGGTTTTCTTTCCTGACCATTAGACCTGTGCTGGAAAAAGAAAGCTGATGTAAGAGTTGTTGGAGATCTGACTATCCTGTGGCCAGTCATGCAGGCATGATCTATGTGAACCTTGTATCAACCCTTGTCTTACAGATCCATATCTCATCTGCAGATCATTCCCAAACTTCTGTCACTCTGGGACAATGACCAGAAAAGAGATTGAAGTTTGAGCACATAATGGCAGCACGTTGACAAAACACAATTTGCTTTTTTTCCATCTGTCTTGCAGACTACAGGGAATAATTAGAAGATAATCTTTCTTAATTCCACAATACATAAAGCAATAAAACAGATGCCAGAACTGAACGATCACTGGAGCCAAGTTACGCCATCTAATCTCTTTCAAAAGCTGTGATTTTGCTAGAATGTTGCAAAACCAGAGAGATTACTCTTAGTACGCAATGAAGTAGATTGGGACAAAGGAGCCATATCAGCTTTCTTTCTATACATTTGGAAGGAACGGGAAGCCTGGATTTCAAATGGCAACTTGGGAACAGGTCAACTGTGGACATGATAATCTTCAACATAATTAGCACACTTATGACTAGTACATTTATAATTAGCACATTTCTGTAGGACTTTTACTCAAGCATTTTCACAAAGAAGACTGTGGTTTTTAGGCCCATTTTACAGATGAGCCAACAGAAGTTCAAGGAGGGGGAAGCATTTGCCTGAAGTCAATAAAAAGCATCTGGCACTGAGTGTGTTCCTTCTCTTCTGGACCACTGCTTTTCTGGCATGTGAGGCACCAACTGGCTTTGGGTGTAACTTGTCTGTCTGGATAATTGTTTGATAATAAATAACAGATCAAAGGGAGATATTTCTCTGTATGCTCAGAGTCTCTGGGGGGGCGTTAGTGGCAGGATGTAAACTTAGAGAGCGTATAACCAGTTGCAGTATTAAAAAAACAAAAATAAACCCTCAGAAGGTGAAAGACTGAGAAAACTGGATTTACACAGGCAGTTCACATTCAAATGCAATTTTATCTCATGCAGTAAATGTGGAGGTGGTGAGGTTGCCCAGCTCTACTAATAGGACTTGCATGACATCTTACACACATAGAGCATATTCCTTAGGCAGCGCTGCATAATAAGTGTCTAATTATTATTATGATTACACTTGGCATTTTTAATAACAGCAGTAATTGAGTGATGTTGATGGCCTCATTTTAGGATTCTGTATTTGGCCTGAAGCTCCAGTCATTAAGTGCTGGCTGAGTAAAGAATAGCATATCGTGAAATGTATTTCGTGTCCCAGAGATCTGCCAGACTGGAGGGCAAATGCTGACAGTGTCCTTAATGCTGGGAGGGGTATATGTCTTTTTACAAATACATAAGACCTTAGTGACGCATGGTTATTTCTCATGGTAGCATACTCAGGTCACTGGGAAAGCTAATTAAACAGAATACATTTCACTTCGATCAGCTACTTACAACTATATTGCAGTGATAAGATCAAATGAAGCTCTGCTACTATCATAATGTGTTTTAAAATGTAGAAGGGTGTGGGTGAGTATTATAAGCAATATGACCTAATGGTTTAAGTCCTTGTCATGGTTTAACCCCAGCTGGCAACTAAGCACCACACAGCCACTCACTCACTCCCCCCGGTGGGTTGGAGGAGATAATCTGAAGTGTAAAAGTGAGAAAACTCGTGGGTTGAGATAAAGACAGTTTAACAGGTAAAGCAAAAGCTGCGCATGCAAGCAAAGCAAAACAAGGAATTAATTCACTACTTCCCAGGGGCAGGCAGGTGTTCAGCCATCTCCAGGAAAGCAGGGCTCCATCACACGTAATGGTTACTTGGGAAGACAAACACCATCACCCCGAATGTCCCCACCTTCCTTCTTCTTTCCCCAGTTTATATACTGAGCATGACGTCATATGGTGTGGAATAGCCCTTTGGTCAGTTTGGATCAACTATCTTGGCTGTGCCCCCTCCCAGCTTCTTGTGCATGTGGCAGAGCATGGGAAGCTGAAAAGTCCTTGATTTACTATAAGCACTACTTAGCAACAACTAAAACATCTCTGTATTATCAACACTGTTTTCAGCACAAATCCAAAACACAGCCCCATACTAGCTTCTGTAAAGAAAATTAACTCTATCCCAGCCAAAACCAGCACAGTCCTGGACTAAGTCTTGCAAGGCATGGATCTAAGTCACAGAAATCAGTCTGGATATCCAAACAAGAAATGGAGGCTGCAATTTGGCAAAGAATTTTAGCAGATGCGTAGGTTGCCCTTAGAAAAGCACATACATGAGCAGTTGACTTGAACCAGATGGGATGTAAACTGGTACTTAAGGGTAAGCATATGCTTACATGCTTATTAAATGAGAACAGGTTGCCGAACCAAAGCCTAAGAAAGTAGCTGGAGTGGTTCACAAATCCTAGAAGATTTTTAGTGAAATAAAAAGGCAACTGCTCTTCTCTCTATCCTTGTCTCTAGCAGTTTGCCACTCCTCTCCCATCTCCCAGTAACTTTTGAATTTTTACTAAATGCAACAGAGATGCAGAAATCTGAGAGAGTGAAATTCCTACGAGGTAGGTGTAAATCAATGTCTGGGCAAAAAGAAAAGCCCAGATTGGACTCCCATGCCCCCAGAACTCCCTTTGGATATATAAGGAGGAAGGAGGAAGGAGCATATTCAGGCACTATCACCCATGAATCTCCAAGTTATTAGGAATACAGCAGCAGTAAATACACACTGAGGCACATACTAAAAATGGGTCAGTATTAATGAAAGGCCAATATCCGACCTACTTGGAAGCACCGATGCTTAGGGGTGTGTTCCTGAGCTCCAATCCCTAACCACAGAGCTACCATCAAGCCCAGATGTCTCCAACCTGAGTAAACGATTAGTGCTTTACTTAGCCAAAACTCCACCAGAGGCCACTATTGTTAAATAGATGTAGGGATTTTAGGGTGTGCAAAACACAGATTGTCCACTCGCTGCATGGCAAATACAAAAGGCATTTCCTGAGGTTTTAGGGTTTTCTTTCCCTACCTTCTCATTTTAAGAAACCAGGTAGATTATTTCTGAAATACGCATATATTTCTCCCTCTTTTTCACAAGCCAGCAGATAACAATCATGATTTTTCAGAAAGCACAGCACATACTGGAAAACCACTGTCCCTTGGCACAGAAGCTTACAGAAAATACAGAGCTATGTGAATATAATTAAATAAAGAATAAGAAGGACAGGAGGTACTTGATACCTGATTTGTTCACTAATTTTAGCAAGTCTTATTTGAACAAATTATCTAAAATAGGAATGTGTCATACACAGCATGATCTTACTAAAACAGAGCTTTCTTATCCCCCATCTTCATGATTCCGTCATATTGATCATAAAAAAAAAATCTCATAATAATTTGCTTTTGTAAACATCCTGGAGCACTCAGGATGATTCATGCTATAGTAATATGATTAAAATAAAAACACCTTCATGAAAATTCATTAAAGACCACCTTTAAGGAGCATAGTCTTCCATGGATGACTGTAGGGTTGCAGTTTGCCTATTAAAATTCACATCTTAAAATGAATGTAATTCACATAGACCTGGTAAGCCTGGTTAGGTACCAGGGCTGGAGGAAACAACGTTTCAATGAGATATTTAACTCTTGACTAAAAAGAACATTTTTGCAAGGAGAGTGAGACTGACGTAGGGCTTGTTCCAAGCATGGATTTGAGACCAAAATGGGCATGGGGAGAGGAGATTTTCTCCCTAAAGTGAGACAGTGCTGGGGCAAGCAGTCCCCTTCCAGCTGAAGCTTATTCTCCTGGACATATTTAGGATCACAAGAAGCAATATTAGTGATTAGTCCTACAGATGGTAGCCTAAAAGCAAGTAATTTTGTTTTGCTCACCTGTTTCAACTCTGAAGCCTAATAATGACAGTTTAGACACCAGGATTTATTTAAAGCCACTTCTCTGCTTCCAGCATGTGCAACAGAAGAAAGTTAGTTTTTCTATGGGGTATTAAACAATGCACTATAAATGACACTGTAGATGGAGAGCTGCTAGTTTGGGAGGGAAAGGTATTTAATTTAACCCAGACTGATAAAGACAATAGCCTGTGTATTTCTATAAGATAACAAATTGATATTGACTGGTCTAACACATTAAGGATCTTTGAATTCTCCAGGATGCAGTATGTTTAATGCTGCAAATAGCTGGCAGCTCCTTCACAATTTTAACAAACTGCCTTGGACAATTTGATGGAATAATCTGCATTACAAAGTTCAATTTCCCATCAGCTCATGATGAAATCACTCTCTCAAACTGCTTTTCTGCTATTTGACTCAGGATATTGCTTCTTGGTTAGTCGGCAGCTTCCCTCCAGTCATCAATAAGCATTTTAATTAACAAAATAAAACCCTAAATGTGAATTGAATTTTCTCGGCAGCTCGAAATCCTGCCTGCGCAGAAGATCCCGTCTGGGGGTGCAGCTCAGCACTAGAGGGCAATCGAGATACACATGCGAGTCCAAATATCCCCTTCTCAATACCATTTTTTTTCTGGGGATAGGTCAAAAATTGAGCAGTGATGTCTGTTTCAGCCCAATCTCTGCATGGAGAACAAGCAAGGCGGTCCTTCGGCAAGGCAGACATCACCTGGACCCCAGCCTGGGAGATGAAGGGGGGAAAAATGAGCTTTCCAAGGAAGCAACCCCAAGTTGGACAGAGAAATTAGGATGGTGTCACTGCTGGTACCAAATGCTTCATCTCCTTCCTGGCTAGGTGGAGAAGACGTAAATAAACCAGGGGAATCTGTGGCCTTTCTCTTACAGAAAATCAGAGAAACAGAGTTTTTTAGAGTATATGCAGTTTGAGGACAGGGACAAGCTTCTAGTCTGTGCCTAGAGGCCAAGGGCAGATTTATCTCAGTGGATGGTGCTACAGGGAGCTGTAGCTTCCCCGTTACCAGCCTGGTGCAGGGCATGATGGTTTGGTGTGGGACAGGCAGGTATCAGCCAACAGTGCACCCCTCGCCGGCCCCATCCCATCAGCTGTCTCGGGGCTGCAGCCAGCCTGTTCAAGGGGTTCCTCAGTGTGGATGGCCCCAGACACTACTGCAATAATAAACATGAATTAGTAATAATAATAGCAATCGCTACGTGATCTTCAGACCCTAAAATCTATGAATCTCTGATGAGATCTGCATTGTAGTAAATCCTTCTGTAATGTTCTCTGGGCCACCTTATTTAAATATTTGCTTAGTGCAGCAGATAACCCTCGTAAAATGCAGTGATCTGTCAGGAGGAAATAAATGTAACTTCCCACTCCTCCAGCACCCAGCTGCCTGCACTCCAGCCCATGCTTTAAGCATGGGAAGTGCTGTGCAGCATTAAGAAATTCTGCTGTTGTGTTTTAACCCCAGCCAGCACCTAAGCCCCACACAGCTGCTCACTCACTCCTGTCCAGTGGGATGGGGGAGAGAATCTGAAGGGTAAGAGTGAGAAAACTCGTGGGTTGAGATAAAGACAGTTTAATAGGGAAAGCAAAAGCCATGCACGTAAGCAAAGCAAAACAAGGAATGCATTCACTCCTCCCCATGGGCAGGCAGGTGTTCAGCCATCTCCAGGAAAGCAGGGCTCCGTCACACATAACGGTTACTTGGGAAGACAAAACACCACAACTCTGAACATCGCCCCTTCCTTCTTCCCCCAGCTTTATATGCTGAGCATGACGTCACATGGTGTGGGATATCCCTTTGGTCAGTTGGGGTCAGCTGTCCCAGCCGTGTCCCCTCCCAGCTTCTTGTGCACCCCCAGCCTGCTCGCTGGTGGGGTGGGGTGAGAGGCAGAAAAGGCCTTGACTCTGTGTGAGCACTGCTCAGCAGTAACGAAAACATCCCTGAATTATCAACACTGTTTCCAGCACAAATCCAAAACACAGCCCCATACTAGCTACTGTGAAGAAAATTTACTCTACCCCAGCCAAAACCAGCACATCTGCATATATATTTGTTGGAGGGGTTTAGGCCTAGCCCTGCGGCTGTGAATTCACAGCATCTTCGCTCAACACACATGCACAAATATGCAACCGTGATTTCCATTATGTCTGCCTGTCAGGGGTTTCTCACTGGTAATTGCAGAGAATCCTTCTCTGTTTGGTTCTGACCAGAATAAAAATAGCATCTCTTTGCATTTCCTGTAGTGCTTGTTTTGTGCAAGTGTTCCAGTCAAATCCATCGCCAATGAGCATTTGGGAGGGAACAACACATCTGAATTCAATATGGCTGAGTATTAATCGCAGTTAGTGTGCAATCTAAGAAACAAGCAGTCAGCCATAGCACAGATCAGTGCTATTCACCCTGTGAGAATTAATCACTGCACCTGAAAATGTGTGATACCTCATATAGCTACAGACTCATTCAAGAGCAAGAATGTAAGAAAATCATTCTCAGCTGCATTTAAAGAGGTTTCACTCTGCTTCAGCAGCAAGCTAGTCTGGAAGCTGTCTGCCTAGCTTGAGAGAATAGTTCCTATGGGCAGCCCAGAGTCAGTACATATTTTCTTTGCTTTTCCTTTCTCACAGGTTTTATTGCAGATTGGTTAGATCTTTCTATATGTTCTGGGATCTAATGCATGATGGCATCTGTGGCTGAGTGCACAGGGACAATACAGGTGGCCCAAAACTCCCAGAAATTACTTCATGTGATCAGATTCATAGTTCTGTAATGATGCTGCAACTTAGTAGATCATGCTGAGCATCAGGCCTGTGTGTCATGTAAAATGTGTGTACTCGTTGCATTCATTAATGGTAGTTCATATTCCTTGGTACAGATGATCACATCTCTATGCTTGCAGATCTCCTTCTGTAACAGGTTCTACCATTCTCTTTAAATAAGATTTAATACTTAAATTGCATGACCTACATATGGGTCAAACTACACCCGATGTATTTCTAAGTTTGAAGAATCTCATGTCGGTTGAGTATTAAGATTATTTTCAGAGTCCTTGTGAAGGAGTCAGTGACCAGCACTCTGAAAATAATCGAATTTCCCATTGAATTGGACTAGGAACACACTTTCAGTCAATTACCATGTCCCATCTGAGCAACGGAAGTCTGCAGTAATGAGCAGTACCTCTTAAAACACACTAACTCCTTCACCCGTGATCATCTGACCATATCCTAAAGCACCTAATTTAAAAGCTATTAGGCCTTCATGTGAAATATAATGCACTGTACATGCTACAGCAAACAAAAGCTCCCATATATCATTGCAGCCTTTAAATTCATGCCTTTGCTTATCCATCTGCCTAAACTTCCTTACTGTCCCCATCAAGCCAAAACCTAAGTCTGCTGTAAGCAGTGCCATGGGACAGGGCTGAGAGGCACAGCGCTGGAGCTCCCTTTGCAGGGCGGCTGTGAGCTGATCATCTCTGACGAGCTCCCCTGCCACTTTCCACAGGAGAACAAGTCATTAGTCCCAGTGTTGCAGCCAAATTCCAATCCAGGTCATTACAAGCTGTTTAATTTCCCCCAGTGGCTTCATTTGGACACGGTATTCATCACTCTTCTCTGAAACAGTTATGGGAGCATTGTTGCACATTGATGACAGAGGTTTTTTCCCACATTTGGCTGCTTGTCAGTGGCAGAAAAAGCTTCTCCAGGACAGACAGACAGACACACTTTTCAGAAATCTTTGGCATCCCTTGACACTCTGCACAGAGGAGGATACTATTTCTATAGAGACAGCAGCTCCTCCTTTTTTACGGTCCTGTCTGCACCGTGAGCTCAAGCTACATTAAAAAAGTGTCTTGTGAGTGGTGTGGACACAAGACATGCATGCACTCCATGGGCCATGGATGCCACTCGGAGGGGCTGTCACATCCAGCTGCAGTGTTTGCTGGGGGGGCAGTTCGTCTCCATACCAACTACACCCCTTCCCAAGGCTTGTGCTGTCAGTGGCTTTGGCCCTGGGAGATGTCGGGTGAGCCATAAAGCTGTTTTTAATCACAGTCTGTATTTTTGGAAATTGAGTGGAATCCTTTGCCCTGATGAACCTTGTGTCCTATTTCCTACAAACTGTTTCTCCATCATTAGCAGCAACCTTTTGGCTCTGTCTGCTTAAGCAACCTGAAATTTATGAGGCTTTTTGGTGCTTCAGGCAAAGAATATGGAAGAGCAAAGGAAGCCGCCATCCCCTTTGAACCATGAGCCCCCAAAGAGAACTCACTCTACTGTGTGTTGTGGGCAAGTTCATAAATAACGCAGGGCATTACAAGAAAGAAAGACGTAGCTTTTTGGAGAGGTTTTTGTTGCCACCATGAAACACAAGAGACGATACTATCTTAGCTGATGTGTGGTGCTGTCTGCACAACATGTAATTGTAGTAAAACACAAAAGGATGAAGACAGCCACATTCCAGCCCTGTGTTGCTCCCTCCCTCCCTCCCACCTCTCTGACCTGCAATGTCTCATTTACTCCATATGCTTTTTCACAAGGCCATGAGTTTCCAGGAGACTATGCAGAGTGCCAATTAGGAAGCATTCGACCTTGATCAAGACAGAAACCTTAATTCTTATTCTTCCTGATCTGAAGCGAATTGAATCCCTCTGTCTGAGCTCATCTATTATTTGGGCTCCTGGATGCCTGAGAGTCTGAAGTCAAATGGGACTAGATTATCATACTCTGGGGTATGCAGGCAATGTTTTGCTCCTCTGAGCTAATGAGTGGAGTCTGTTAAGGGACCTGATTATTCCTACATAATTTATACCGCTGTCCCTACACAACTTTTTCTTCCAAGCTGTAAGGATTCAGGATTGTCATGCTGCAACCCATTTTTGAGACTGCATAAAGCAGGCAAATCCTACATGGCAAATATTCTATGGTTGCTTCCTCTGAGATTGCATCCTAGACAGATGTCAAAAAAGCACAGGACACGCATGTTAAATATTCCTTTGAGAATCTGTCAGTGCTGATACCCAAGACTACGATCAATGGGAAGGCAACAAGCCTCCTGGCATGTGTATACATGGCTCCGTAACTACAGCCTGTTGATAGCAAGCTTTCAGGGCTTCCTCCTCAAAGCAGCCAGCACCACTACAACTAAAGGTCACCAGATATAAAAGGGAGAAATGATGCCCACAGGGAACAGCAGGTACAGCTCCCTTCTCTTTAGGAGAGGCAGTTTCTTTAAACAACTTCTATGGATACTTGTCTTCACACAAGTGATTGTCACCTCTAAGCCCTAAATACAGAAGACCTAGTTATATTATAAATACGTGTATGTGTATACATCTGTATGGCCTAACTATACAGGTATATAGGTACAGCATTAAACCACACACACACAAAAACCCCGTGGCTCTGGATCATTTGCTTTCCCCATGTATCCTGATGTTGTTGGTTGTTCATCATTTTCACCCCACCTCTCCTCCTGTCCCTCCTCTTCTACTCTGTCCTCCCAAATTCCCCATCCCCACCACAGTGCTCCCCACCATCATACATCAGCTGTGGTCCACACAGCAGTGGCTCTCAGCCTGAGCTGGAGCATCAGGCACAGATATTAGAGGACAGTTTGCTGGGTGAGGGCTCTTCCTACACATAACGTAACATGATGGATTGTTCCACCATGTGTTTTAAGCAGCACTGAAAAGGTTGAGAAATGTGACCCTGCAGTGGAGGCAGGGCTGAGCCTCCTCCATCATCACTTGTACAATACTTACTTCATCTGGGCACTGAACGATGTAGCTTCTCCCTCCCTTGAGTGTAACGCATAAATGAGCACAAACCAGCAAGAGATTTGTCCCATAGTCCGGCCTCTGAGATGTTCCAGACAGGCTAACAGGCATACAGTATTAGCATCTCACTCAGCCTGGTGGTATTTCTCAGTTCAGTATTTTCCCTTTTCATAAATGAAAACAGTCAGTGGGATGGAAAGAACAAATCAACTGACAGGAAAAAAGCTAGAGTTGCTATATCATACCCCAACATGCATATTCAACTTGGGAATAGGCTGTACTCATCTCTGCGTGTAGGGTATGTCTAGGCATCTCTCATTTTTCTTTATTAGCAAAATCGAACTATGCCAAGTCTTGCCCTGCAGTTTCACAAACAGGCACTGTCTGCAAATAAATAGTTGCCAACAGCACATAGTCACCTAGAAAATGGCCCTTTAGTTTCTGTCCCCATAGACCCCAATTATTAGAAGCAAAGCATGTTCCTCGCTGGTGGCTGAGAGCACGAGGACGAATAGCCAGTGGAGCTCCCCCGGACCTGGCTGCTGCTCTGTCCCCGTGGCTCTCCCTAGTCCAAGCTGTTGGCTGCCACAGAGTGAAGTCAGAGTTTTTCTGGTGGCTTTGTTTTAGGTTACACCTCTTGAGAAATTGCAGGCTGTTTCCTTTCTTTGATGAAGTTCTAGATCCTGCTGTAGTGCCTTCAAGAATTGCTATTAGAAAGAAAAAAAAGGCATGCCTGGGCAAAAGAATTCTTTCTTTTCAGCAAAATATCCCATGAAAATACATTTCCAACAAAAACCGAAAAACATTGCTACATTTTTCTCTTTTGTTGGGGCAAAACAAACCAGCAATATGGACACTTTTCTGAAATATTAAATCATATTCGTTGGAGAAATATGGGATCGTGTTTTCTAGACCACCATGGAAATGTCCCATGAGGCTGAGATGTTGCCACAGCTGTACAATTTACACTTGAAAATGCACGTTTCATGTGAACACTGTTCTGCTACTAGACCTTACAGTTTGGTGGTGGTTTTTGTTCATGAAGGATTTGATGTCACTTTGCAGGAGAGTGGGGAATCGCTGTAAGTCACATGTAATCTTGCGGATCAAGGCTGCACCACATGAACATGTTCTGCTTGGGCATGATCCTGCCTCAGCATATAACAATCTGCATCTACAGAAGATGTCCTGAAGGGTGGGTTGTAAAATGTTTCCATCTGCTGGCACAGGAAAGACTGAATGAGGGCAACCAGCTTGGTTTTGTAATGGGGATTTATGTTCTGTCTTGTGCCATTATTCATGTACAGTCACAAAATGAAAACATTTTTGTTTCAGCTGATTTCTGCAATGGAGAGGGGTTAACTTTAGGGTGGAGATTGCAATGGAGATGGCTGGGTTTGAGCCATGGCTGCTTCTTGCTGAAGAAAGGAAAAGGTCCATAATACTCAATTTCAAATCTCCTCAAACATGAACTTAAGTCGGCTGCAGTGAACTCCAGATTCACAGTCCTAAGGGCATCTCAGGAGATTCAGAAAAGAGTTTTCATCTTCTTTTCCCCACCATTCTCTGATTTGTTCCTGACAAATACCCCTGTCTTTTTTTCCATTTCCCCGTGCTAAATACTGAGAAAGTACTGCTTGGCTAGATGAGAAATGACCCTTTTCCAGTAGAGGAAACCGGGACAGACTAATGATGCAGGATGAAAGAGCAGCATCAGTATCAAACAAAACATTGGGCTTTCTTACACTCAGCTCCTTTAGGAAGTCATTCCCCAGAGCTGCACAGAGAGACATCATGTTACTGCACGGCCTATTTCTGGTGCCAGAAGACAAACAACCCAATAGTTAACAACATTTGCACTCTTGAAGACAAGTTTTGTTGTTCAGAAGCACAGAACAAGTAAAAGATTATTCTCTCTGAGTCAGCCATAATAATGAAGTAAAAACATGTCTCTCATATTTTATGAGCACTCATTTTTCAAGAGTTTTCCCAGTGTAGCTCTTTCTCAAAACTATCTTGCTGTTCAGGGTCCCATCTCCCTCAGATGAATAAGGCAAGGAGAATTGCTGTTCCCTGTGTTTGTGAATGGACTTTGACATTCCCTGTCTATATTATTAAATGAAGACCTGGTGAGTTCTGATACTAGTGAAAGCTATCTATTACATCATTCCCTTTTTAATTATTTTGCTGAAGGGGGGGATTGTCTTCTTTTGCAGGATTGCACTATTGTGAAATAGAGTCAAGGTAGTAGAGATTGTAGACTTAAAAGACTTTATATTGCCATTACAGATTTTGTTCATGCATTATTATGCTTATTAATGTCTATCACCAGGACATATGGAAGAGCAGCTAGACCAGTCCTGTTAGATCATCACTCAGAGATTAGAAGTGAGTAAAAACTGCAAAGCATTCTCCATAAATATTCATTGGAATTGTTTATAATGCAGTTACTCTGAAGACAGTCAGGCATCATGGCTGGAGGTACTGTATTGATTTTCTCCTACAGATAACAAGATTAGATCTGCTCAGTGTACCAGTCAAGAGATTTCTTTTTGAAAGGAAGTTCATGTGGAGCCAATCAGTGATGTCTCTGATGAACTGAGCCTTTCAGAAAGGCTGAATCACCAAACCAAAAGCGCTCCTGGAGATCTACTGGATTTTATAAAATTTTCCTTTGGAGCATTACTCACACGCAGTCTGGAATTTCTTATCCCACCTAAGGGAGACACTCACTTAGAAATAGCTTGAACCATGGAGATTCGGTCATTAGCTTAGAATTTGGTAGAGCTGGATTTACATCCTTCACAGGACTGAGGTGAAATCAGGTCTTTCTCTTCCCAGGTGAATGATTCAGTTAGTGATTGGGGCAAGGAGCTGAACAGGAACTCATCCTTGTTTGGGCAATGTCTTTAATGAAATGAAATTCTCATTTTCCCCAGCTCTGTTAGAGAACAGATCTGTTCTTAGAGAATGTTAGAGATATGTTAGAGAACTTCTATTCTTAGCTCAGACACATCCTTAATTAATTAATTATAATTAATATTTCTTAAGATAATAGTAAGACTAAAAAGTCACTCTAGTGATGTAAACTGAATATGTACACCAGTTTGGTCAGTGATCTTACTTCCCATGCAGTAGCTGACCTATTAAAAAGTTATATTTTAATGCAAGAAGCAATAACAATGCAATAGGGAATAACTTGTGAACAAGGTAATGAAAACAATGAAAATACCAAAGGACAGTACAGTATTTCAAACAAGCTATAAGCATTCAATATATTTCTTCCAGCATCACCTAGGAGTTTAGCTGGAGAGGGGATTCTGCTGAGCAAGGGGCTGTAAATACACATCTAAGATCAGTAAAACAAAGAAATGGATGGGTGGGATGAGGAGCACAAGGTAACGGGGACAGAAGATCAATGTAATAAGCAGCAGCAGGCTCCACGTACCATCTGCCTGGTACTCTCTCCTACCCCCATTAGGGCTCACTTTCACATCACACAGATCAGCCGTCTGTTTTCACCCACCCCCTGAGTGACAGTCTAACTGTGTTTGACAGAATATGTGTTTTTTTCCCACCTCCTCCACAAGCCCTTTCCTTTGTCCTCTTTTCAGCAGTTCTGGCTTCTGCCAGCAGATTATGCTGACAATTTAGGGTGAAAAGGAAATTAGAAATGCACCAGTGTTCCTCACATGAGCAGAGCCACAGCTTGAATGAAAACATTAATTCAGATTAAAACTGAATCTCTCAACAATTCATCTTTTTAGTGCATGTGTGTGGGTGTGTATGCACTTCTGTGTACAACAGGGATGTTATTGTGTTAGGTCTCTGTATATGACCTACCTGATTAATGGAACAACACAGTCTGCCAATATAATTCCTACAACTAAATCAGTGCATCATGCAACACACAGATCCCCAAGGAGAGGAAGTGTGCTCTAGAAACTCTAAGAAAGAAAAGCTGGTTTCTAAACTCTGCCTTACAACTGTGTAAGAGCTATACTGGAGACAGCTCAGCCTGACTCCCAAACTGGCTATTAATGGTCTCAAGCAAGCTCTGCTCCCCGAGCACCAAATACCAGTAACCTCCTGGTGCATCACCAGTGAGCTGTCCCAGCCAAAGCCAATGAGTGAGGGGCAGGTTTTGAGATGTTTTCAGGGAGGCTACCTACCCAGAGGAGCTGGCTGACTTTCAAACTCTCTCACATCACCTCCAACTGCCACTATTTCCCTTCCATAAAGTGGAACTACTATGAAATCCATCTAAGGGAATGATAAGATTTAATTTCTAAAGCTTTATGTGATCCTGGTGTAGAAAAAAATGCCATATGGAAAGAACACCTGCCAACTAAAATCTAGCCCTAAACACAGAATATATGATACTTCCTGGCGTGGGTGAGAATGAAGTGTCAGGGGTTCTAGTTTGCAAAGGCCAGAAGGGACTAACCCTTAAAAAAAGCAGAAAAATATTTTTCTAAGGTCTTTTAGAGAGTGGTTGGTGTTGAGGGGAGAAGTGCTCTCAGGTTCCTAAGGGCTTGTGGTACAAGTGACCCGTGGTCAAGTGTAATGAGAAACAACTCCACAGCATCCTCTCAAAGCGTATAATGGTGTCTGTGCCACTCAGCCACGAGGAAAGAGAAATGGAAAGAAATAGCAAAAGCGGGACAGGACAGCCTTCAAACTGATAAGTCAGAATGACAAAGTCGTAACACAAGCCCATGACTCACTTCAGATTTTCTGTTCAAAAAATCACATTTCCTTAGCTATTGCCATGGGCATCCCACAGAGTTACACCAAAGTCAACAACAACAACAGAACAATTACACTCAGTGTGCCAGGTTCATTTTAAAAAGCAGTATAATTAGAAATAAATTAAATATGATCAGTTGGTGGAGCACTTCATGTTGTCCATGCGTAATTAAGGAGAGCAATCACATGGTACTGCAGGCAGCAGACGGTCAAATAAAAAAAGGATGATAAGAAGACAAGGACACAATCAGAAAAGGCAGTACTCAGAGGAAGTGACAGAAAATCCATCTATTTGCTGCCTGTTGGATTCCACCTAGAAGATTAGTTCCTGTAATGTGAGGCTTAGCTTCTTTCTTCTAAGTAAATAAAATTTCTCTATATATAGGAGCAGATTAGCTGCAGTCAGGGCAACACTAAGGTCCCCACTGCCCTGAGTCCTGTCTCTGACATTTGCTCCTCCCAGATGTTCAAGGAAAAGGTTCAAGAACAGGTTAAATGAAGACTGATCCTTTCCCTAGTCCATCTTCCCAGCTTACTGAGGCTGTACCCATCCATGGATTTATCAGCCCCTTATCACAGAATGACCATGGTACACTTCCCCTGCATTAATTTGTCTACTAATTTTTAGTGTGAATGAATATGGCATCTACGATACCCTGCAGCAACGAGTCCCACAGTTTAAAGATGTCTTGTGCAGGAAAAAATTTCCTTCAATTTTTCTCAAAATTGTTTTTTGCCTTTTTTGTTTGAGGCCTACAGCTTCTCTTTTAATGAGAAGGAATGAAGAATCATTCCTTGTTCAGCTTCTCAATGAGGAAGCTGTTTTGTACTTTCAGACATCGTCATTGCCTGCCTGTGTGCTTTTTTGTGTTCTTCTACATCTCAGGGGAACCAAAGCTATACGTAGATTTCAAGCGGTCTGAACACTGGTTAATTACATTTCCTGGTATGTTCTCTATTCCTTCCCTAATAATTTCTAAAATTCTCTGCACCTTCTGACTCATTCCCACTGAGCCTTGAGCTAATGTTTTCATAGCACTTTTTAAAGCAAGTCCAAAATCTCTTTTCTGAATGCTAATAGCTAATCTACAGTTCATCACTGTGTAGGTTATAATTACTGTTGTTTTTCCCAGTGGTTATTATTCCGCATTTCTTAATATGTGAATTTCATCTTCTGTTTTATCACCCAGTTCCTCAGTACCATGAGAAGCTTCTGCAGGTCCTTACATTCATTTTAGCTTTATCTGCCCTGAACAAACTCGTACCATCAGGAAATGGTATTACCTCAGCTCTTTGCATATCATTTGTGAACACCCTGAGTAAGACAGCCCCAGGCACAGGTCCCTATGCAATGGCATAGGTAACCTCCCTCCAACATGAGACCATTGTTCCTAGCTTTTATGCACTTACTAAATCACAAAAGGACCTTCTCTCTTATCTCATAACAGCTTAATTTTCTTAAGAACCTTTGGGGAGAGACCTTGTTAAAAGCTCTTGAGAATCCTAGTATATTGTAGCAACCAGATCACCCTTACCTACATACTCACTGATTCCTCAAAAACACAAAAATATTTGTGAGGCATGGCTTCTCTCTGCAAAGCCTTGTTCTTTCCTATTTTGTCATCTTTATCCCTCTGTCTTCTAATTCCATTCTTTAGTATAGTTTTTGTCCTTCGAATCCTAAAGTCCTGCCAGTCTGCAGCTTTCCAGGCTCCCCTTCCCTGCAGCCTTTAAAAAAATCAGCACACCAATTGCAGCCTTCGCTTCCTCTGTACTGAGGATGATATAAACCACAGACTTACATCCCCCCATTAACAGCTGAGCAATTTTGTATCTAAGTTCCTTTAGAACTCGTGAGCGAAGCCCATCTGCTCTTGGCAATTTGTTATTATTCATCTTACTGATTCATCTCTAGACCTCTTCTACCAGTTTGAGGCAGTTCTTTTGCCTTGTCCCCCATAGAGAAAGGCTCTGGTGAGGTACCCTGCTTGAACTCCAGAGCTGTGAACATTGGTCTACATAATTAATCTTCCCTTTGGGCTCCATTGCATTTACCTGCCCTCCAGACTCCCAGGAAGACTTCTGGCTCCTGGTGTGCTCGAGCAGTTTGTATTATTATTTTTATCCCTTCAGCAAGCTGATCCTCAAAATCTGTCTGAGGTTTGCCACATTGCATGTCTACTTTTTGCCTTCTCAAAAGTGGTTGTCTTTTTCTCTGTTTTCCTCACTGGAACGTAGCTTCCAGTTTGCAATTTCCACTTAGGTAATGCAAATATGCAAAGTGGATTGCATCCTTTTCATACTACAAAGAGCCACTGTGTTTCAGTTGACCTTGTAACATGTTCTCAGGGCTTGGTTTACACTGCTTTAACAAAGAGCTGGGGCTGTCGAAGATGCTACTGCAGTGATCAGGCTGGGTACCCATGTCTCCTGTGCACCAATGTCTCCTGTGCACCCATGCCTCTTGCTCTTTGCAGCAGAGGCTGGTAGTTTGGTGGCTACATGAGGTATGAACACACCACCCATTCAGCTGACTCTGCAACAAGAGCAGTACAATGGTGGTAACTAATGCACTGAGGGAGGGAGTTTTGTCTCTGGCTGAATTGCTAGAGACTGCTAGAGACAGTGATGTACAGAGTGAGGGGCTGATGGAAACTACAGCCAAGCAGTGAAGGTGAACAGATGAAAAACTGCCAAGGGTGACTTTCTGCATATCCTTGGGGTGACTAAAAGAATGACCCCCTCTATCGCCCCTGTTCAAGTCTAGCAAGTCCATAGTCTACCATTATGCAGAAATCCTTTTATGTACTATTAAAATGTAGCCAGCTCTGCACAAAGCAGAGCATCCATCAATACTGTATAAGACAGGAGCTGAAATGAATATAATTTCTAACAGAAATCATTACAATTCTAAACAAAGAAACCTTCTAAAGTACAAAAAGAGCGAGATAGAACAAAAAAGAGAAAAATCTAATTATATTAGTAAAAACCCTGCTATTAGGGAACTAGTACAGTTAGAGCTCTCTCTGTCCTTGAATTAAAAAGGTGGGCATGGCTAATCCATGAAATGAAAGTCTCCTTTACCTTGCAGTTATATAAAATATTCTTTCATATTTCAAGGTGCCCTTTTTATTTGGGGGGGTAAGGTTAAAAATAAATATAGTTCAATCCTTTTTTAAAGTCTAACCTTTCAGAATATGCCCAAAAGTCAGCAGGGAGAAGGGCAGTCTGAAACAGGCAAGAAGAAAAGAGCAACATGTCACCTTAACGCTTGGAACAAAACCTGTTCTTCCTAGCCATTTTCTTAAATTAATGATGGAGGGATGATATACAGTTGTTTATAAGAATTAAAGAGTTGGCATTTTGTGAATAATGAGATCCTCCCAGGTGGCAGGAAATTCTATCCTTACATATTTCAGTCTTTAAAGCCCATTCTGCCATCCTTCTTTTAAATGCCTTGCTCCAGTCTCAGGCCTCTTTTGGGAATACACATCTTTGATCAAGGGTCCGTCCTGCCTTCTGAGCTCCTGCTGGCAAAGAGTTTCAAAGCAGCTTTGCTCTTCTGAAGTCAATCAAGGCAGCATGTCCACCTCCCAGATTTCAACACCAGAACCATTGACTTTGGTGGGGATGTGTCATGTGTGCAAGACCAGCTCCTCCATGTGTTCTTGTGACAAGCGAGTGTGGAAATGGGCTTTTTATGGCCCATGTACAGCCCTAGCTCTAAGTGTTAGGCTGTGCTTTCAGTAGATTTACTCACATGCCTAAATTTAATTGACTTAAGGCTATGAAAAATCACCTTTTTTCAGCATGTGTGTGCATTTAAATATGTATATGCATATGAATAACACACACAAACTGATCCACAAACTTCCCCTACCAGCCAACCCACTTCTGTGTGGGCAAAGCAACTGAAACACAGACAAGAGATAATGTATTAATGTACTTCTGTGACCTGCTGTACTCATGTATGTGAATGCTTCCTAATACTTAATGTATTTTTAATGAATCTGAGTGTCGGGAAAGGAGACAGAAACTTTCAAAATTTGTTGGCCAGCACTTTTTTCCATGCTCATCTCAGAGGAACTATTCCTGGATGTGGTATTTGGCAATATGAGGAATGAGATCAGAGTCTGGCCTATTGTATCCTCTTTCGTGTGAATTTAGATGTTATTTACTGAGCATAAAATAGCCAAATTATCACATGGCAGAGGAACAGAAAAGATATCTGTTTAATTTTTGTGATAGGTTTTCTGAAGTTAATTTTATTCAAATAAGTGCTGTGTTGTGGGTGCATGACCACACGTTATATACATCAGCAATGCCAGGATCTACGTGGAGGTTACTGTGTTCCAAGTGAAAAACCATCATCATCCACTCAAAAATGTGATCAGATAATGAGCGGCTCTGAAGTGGATAATTTGACTTTATTCAGAGATGGCTCAGCACCAGATAATACCTGACCCAGATCTCTTTCTAATTCAGCTAAAACCTACTATTGGCCTGATTTCACGCACTGTTTCTTGAGGTGACCTCTGATGGGCCAGGGGCAGAAGAAATGAAATGAAACACAGTGTTGACACTCATTAATTTTGAAGTCCTGACATAAACCTTCATTTTTCCCTCCATGAGGCTTGCGTGAGCATTTTTCATAAGGAGAGGCCGATATTTAAAAAAAAATTCATGTGTGTAAATGGGATATAAAGGTTTTAACAAAATTTCAGTATATGGCACATCTTAAACAGCACGAAAAGGGAACTCCAGTGCCCATTGTACACAGATGAAATTTATAAACCAATAAGAGTAATTTAATCCACAAAATCCATACTAGGAAATGTTACCGAAGAACCACTCCTTGCCTTTCAATTTGTTTGTAGACACGTGTCATGGTTTAGCCCCAGTCAGCAACTAAGCACCATGCAGCCGCTCGCTCACCCTCCCCGCTCCCAGAGGGATGGGGGAGAGAAGTCTGAAGAGCACAAGTAAGAAAACTCGTGGGCTGAGATAAGAGCAGTTTAATAATTGAAATAGAAGAAAATAATAACAATAATAACAACAATAATAATAAATTGTAATGAAAAGGAAAATAACGAGAGAGAGAGGAACAAAACCCAGGGAAAACCAAAAAAACCCGCAAGTGATGCAGCCGCTCACCACCCGCTGACTGATGCCCAGCCAGTCCCCAAGCAGTGATTGCTGCCCCAAGCCAGCTCCCCCCAGTTTATATACTGAGCCTGACATCATATGGTATAGAATAGCCCTTTGGCCAGTTTGGCTGTGCCCCGTCCCAGCTTCTTGTGCACCTGGCAGAGCATGGGAAGCTGAAAAGTCCTTGACCAGTGTAAACACCACTTAGCAACAACTAAAACATCAGAGTGTTATCAACATTATTCTCATACTAAATCCAAAACACAGCACTATATTAGCTACTAGGAAGAAAATTAGCTCTATCCCAGATGAAACCAGGACAACATGTTTCTGGAATAATAATGGCAAGTCATTACTCAGACACTGGTCAGTGGCTACAGAGGCATTGAAAGCCATGGCTGAGTTTGTTGGTCTGCATTCCTCCATCAGTAAAAAGAATGTTTCTCACTCAGAGATTGCCATCAGGATAAGATCCCCCTAATAATTGAAAACTGTAAGCTTTCTGGGTGGGATCTGCAAAAATATTAATCGTGGATGTAATTCAGCCGCCAGTAAAATCAGTAGGAGATTCACCAAATACATGAAGGCAGCAAAATCATGTCAACCCTGAGGGCTAAGTAGAAACTCTAATTTATTTGTTATTTAAATGAAACTTTAGCAACATGGAAAAGGCATAGGATCCTTCCAGCACCTCTGACCGTATTGATCTTTCAGTGAGGCAGAAAGACTCTGCTCCCCATTTCATGACTGATTTAGTTTAGCAATTCAAAGCAGCCCATGCCTTACTGATGGGATCAACAGGCTGTTACTCTCCATAGCTGCTCTGGGAAGGGGGATGCTACTGCTTCGTCTTGCGTGGCACATAGCCACAGGGCACATGCTGGATCCGGCACTTGTCTCCAGAAATATCCCCCAAAGCTGCTCAACAGCAGTAAGACAGAGACAGATCCACAGCTCAGCTTTGGAAGTTTTGCGTAGCTTGGAAACTCAGCCTGAGACTTCCAAAAAAATCCTTTTCCTGTGTGCTCAAGAGCTATTGAAAAGGGGGGTTGTGTTTGTTTTTAGAGTAGTTTTAGTTTAATAGCATCCTGTCCCTGGTTTAGTGAAAGTTTATAAAACCAAACTCAGATTGCCTTTAGTATAATTTTCTCCTTTTAATTTTTACTCTTTCCAATGTCCTATCCTAATACCATTATCCTGATTTCTGCATTTTCCCAGATATTAAAACCCCTCAGCCTATCATGTGAGCAGTTCTGAATGGCTCTCCTTGCACCTAGTTAAAAATTGAGCTAGGTAAACTCTTTGTTATGGATAACAGTATTTACTTATGACTAGCACATTATTATAAATCAAAAACCTGCTCAGGTTTTGCATATACCTTATTCATAAAAAAAATAAGCTAAGGAAACAAAAAAGGCTTTGGGGTGTTACTCAAACACCATATAAATCTCAGTAATAAATATATCTTCCCTCTGTTACTCTTTCTTTTGCCAAAATTAAAGTTTTAAATGGTATACAAGAATCTAAATCAATCTGGTGAAGCATTTGAGCACACGCTTATCTTTAAGCAACCAAGTAATTCATCAGCTTCAGCTGTTATTCACTGACTTCAGCAAGACCAGTCACGCAAACTTCCCTCTGCCTGGTAGCTCGCTGCCATGCAACCCCAGTGATGAGAGCACAAATAGCGTTGACCGGAGAAAGCACCTTGCATCCATTTTAAAAGAAGATTGCAATCCCATCTGCCACCAGGTTGAGAGGGCTCTGTGATGGGCAATTGCTTCTCTCTAATGTATGTTTGTCATCTAACGACTTGGTCGTGAAGACGGGCATTGGGAGCTCTCTGCTTCCTCATGCAGGAGTGGATCATTTCTCATGAAACCCACACATCACCATATGTGTCTGAAGACCAGAGGGCAAAAGGGGAGAGTTATATTGCTGACAAATAATTGCAATGTGTCTGTTTAACATTTGCAACAAATCAGCAGCAGCATTTAGAAGGGCTGCCTGGAGGCCTGGAGCTGTCAAGCCAGATAATGGCCTGAAACACTGCTGGCTAATAATAACATCGGGCTTCACTGCACTGTGTTTAAGTGTAAACTTGAGAGGGCTTTTTTTCCTGTTTTTTCCCTGTGAGGCACAGCTGTTGCGAGGGCACCAAAAAAACCCAACACACAGTCCAAAGCTGACCTGGCCACCTTGGCGAGTGGCTGCCCACCCCCTGGGTGACTGTCACACCGCAAACACAAGGCAGGGCTCTTGGGCACCATGGTTCCAAGTGCAATCCCAGTATATCGGGATGAGGTAGCTCTTTCTCTGTGCTTGCCTATGTGCTCTGCATGGTGGTAAGCAAGGAGGTGGTGGAGAAGATAGTGGGTGAGGATACCCAATTTTACCTTACTTACAGGTTTGTTTCTGCAGCCAAGTGCAAAAATGGCCTGAGGGTCCTAAAGACCTGAACGAGTGCTCAGACCCCGGAGAAGAGAGGGTTTGGCTATTTGCTCTTGGTGGTACCCTACTGTGACAGGGATGAATTATCAGGTGGAACTTTTCACTCTCAAAAACAGGGAGAGAAAGACATAAGGTTCAACACCACAAAGCAAACAGCCCAACCTCCATTGAACACAGTGAGGAAACAATCTTATGCCACTGTGAACAGCTGTCTTTTGGCATTAACCAAGCTGCAGCTTACTTCAGGGGTAAAGCTGGCCTCTATATTTGTATTTGGAGACATCTTCAGTGCTGGAGAAGAAAGGGTGTAAAAGCCATAAAGCACCGTGCCCAATTAAAACCACTTTCAAAGCCTCAGCAAAATATAAACATGCTCAGCACTGCAAATTTAAAGAAAAAAAATGCTTATTTTTTAAACTCACTATTTTTAGCTCCACTCACCTTGATCTAAACACAGCCAGTGAGCATGAGGATTTTATTACACCTTAACCATGTCTGAAAGCATGGAAAATTACAATTCAGACACTAGTCACATCCCGTAGTTAAAAAATCAGGGAGATGTGAGTGAAGTAGTGGAGAAAACCCAGCCACACAGGGATAAAGGAGATAAATCAACTCAAGGACCTGTGTTCAAACTGCTGTGAAGTATAATGGGTTTCATCTCTAACTGAATGCTCAGACTATAAAGGTACGGCAAGGAGGTAATAGCAGCGCTGAGTGTAAAACATCACATTACCTGTAACTGCAAGATGGCAGCATTGTGGGAAACAGCTGGCTTGGGGGAACTAAAGGTGAGCAACGTGCCTCATCATTCAGCTGAAAAAGTGCCTGGATTTATGCCAGTGCAGTATGGGTCTAATTTATAGTAAATTAGGACATTTCTAGTGTCCACTAGATCCAAATGTTGTTTTGTTTGAGAGCTGAAGGATTCAATGGAAATATAATGTGGTTTTGCCTCTGGCCAGACTGTAAAGGGAAGAAGGCATGAATGACAGATGTCCCCATACAGCAGTGTCAAGGGGACACCAGGAGTGTTGCGGATCAGTTTTCTTCTCCACCTTTTTTCCCTAATACAGGTGCCAAGGAATGACATGGCTGAGGTCTTCCACTGGCTTCAGGCTCAGCCAAAGGGCATAGGGGACTGAGCAAAACTTCACGTGTTTCTGAAGTGCCTCTAAAAAGTGGGGATATGGTACCAAAAACAACTGCTCTTTTTTTGTATCCATTTCCTAGAAGGCTAAAGTAGAAGATTATGGTATGAGGTGTTTTCTGATTTACACCAAGGCTGTCCAGCAGTATGTAACTGAAGGAAGCAATAGTGGCAGATAAGCTAAGAGTTAATGGTCAATTAATTCTGGCTCATGATATCTGCATTGTCCCACTGTACAGGCTTTGCCATTGCAGCTGGGAAAACTACAGTACTGGTACCACATGGCCTGCAAAGCATACTCTTCCCCTCAGTTTTCTATTTCCATATGTGTGTGTATTTCTGATAAAATTAATCTTTCAATTAAAAAAACCCCAAACCAATACCCTCCACCCAAATCCCCAAATAGTGCTCATCAATTTAGGCCTTATTCTTGTATTTTCCTAAGCACAGGACCTAATTTATGCAAAAGACTTCATGTTTGATTTTGGTCAAGTCACTTAACTTCTCAGGAGGGAAATTCATCTGACCTAACTTTAGCTATCTAAAATTAGGTGTCTGGTCCAAGCTTTCTGCGTATGCTCCCACTGTTGTCAGAGAGAGAGACAGAGTCCCCCAGAGAGTGCTTCATCTTCTCCTGGTGGAGGGGCCCAGGTCTCTGCTTCGGTGATCATTAATCTTCGATCTGTGCTCTGTTGCTTGCCCAGCAGGACACATCTGATCCAGATCAGGAGTGATTTATGCTGGCTTTATGCACAGATAAACTCAGAGCTGGCAGATCAGGGCAGCTGTGAAATGAGGATAATTCTTCCCCTCTCTCATTCTTTTGCCTGTTCTGTCCATTTGCATTTCTGTCCAGCAAATATTTATCCATGTTTAATTCTAGGCAGATTCTTAAAAATAAGCAAGGCACAGAGTTTCTGCAGGACTGGGGCCCAGGACTGCAAATTTTTGGATGAAGGTCTGTTTCTCAGCATGTTTTTGTGCAGCAAGCACCATGCAATTCCAGCTGAGACGTCTAGGTCCTGAAGCATTAAATCATTGTCATCACCATCGGCCCCAGCTGACAATCAAATCTCTTCCTGCTGCAGGTATGAAGGAATAGGTGGTGTTTACAAAGGTCCCCTTAGCCTCTCAGCCATTTGCCTTCACAGACTAAAATGAATTCAGTGCAGTCTCCTCTCAATGATCCAAAATTGAAATAAAATCGTGGTTTTTATGAGGGTAATGCTTGCCAAAACACACACTAGCATGCCTCTCTGATCTATCCACAAGGATCAGCCAGATAAAGGGCATGTGACAAGCACGAACTTTTCAGAAGCATTCGGGCTTGGAAAAGCATTAACAGGCAATTAAAACCTTGCGTGAACCCAAGTTTTGCCTCTGCTTGTTTGCAGAGTTAAAACATTTCCTTAAAAAGAAAACAAAACCAAATAGACCTCAGCAGCTTAATGAGAATTTTATTATACTACCTCTTACTTACTGGTATGGAAATGCTCAGATTGTTCTGTATAAATAGCATCCTGTTTCTTTTTCCCTTTTCTTAGGTTTTTAACTAATCAGCTTGAAAATGCATTTTGCCATTAATCTGATAACCATAGTTTCCTTTAGGAATGATCAAACCCTGGCTTTTAGATTAACTTTGTTTGAAGATAAGATCTGATTCATTTATTGTATCTTTTTAATTATAAAATACATTTGAGGTATAATTATCCCACTTACTGAGCTTAAGGTGAGTTCACTATTCACCTTGGCCAACACTCAGGCCAGTTCCCTGTACTAATCTCTTTCCAATTTAGATGATAAACTGACCATATTGCTTTGAACTTTCATTTTATTGTTTCTTTCATGGAAGCCCCAGGAGCCTTAAGCATTATAATGACTATTTGTATACACAGACTTGCTCACAGCAAATAGATGCCAACCATAGGAACCCTGTGTGTGTCTTCTCACCTCTTGTACGGATGTCCATTTCTGGGATGCAATAGGTAGCAACCTATTCAAGATCCCATTCTCCAGGGGGAAGAAATAAGTGCTCCCAAACTGTAATTTATCTCTTTTCAATGACTGCCATAGGATGACACAGTGAGTGCTCTAGGTGGTCTAGCTCTTTCTGCAGTCTCCAAAAGGAGTCTTGACAAAGGGTTTGCATGCAGGTTTCTATTACAAACCTTCACATGAGGATGGATATGTCCCCTTCTGTGTGTAAAGGCAGAAAATAGCCTAAAAGGCCCAGGATTTTGAGCAGAAGGCAGATCCCTTTACAAATGTTGCAGTATTATGACTCGTGCTATACCTGTGGCCCAGCCACTGCACAAGCATGGTAATCGCATATACAGGGCAAGAACCACCACTGGAAGACAGTGGTACACACACCCCAGTGGATGTTGTATAGAGAAGGAGTGTAAAATCCAAGTGTCAGAAGGTATTTTGTTGGCAAAACATTCAGAAGTGTCTGCCTGTAATCCCTAAGCATGGCATTAGCTGAGAGTACTGATAATTCTCACTAGGACGTTTAGGCGCTTGTGTTGCATTTGTAAACTGAAGTGGAACTGTAACTGCCCTGTTAGTAGGATGCAGTTCTGAGCTCTGCTTCAATACCACTGCTTTAGGCAGCTGCCTGTTCTCAGGGAACAGTGGGTCTCTGGCTCAGTGCAGCGGGAGTTCTGGTTTGATCTCCAAGTCCAGGCAGCTGCTTTTAGGGTAAACAGGAGCTGGAAACATGGGCGTATTTCCCAGCCTCAAAGATGGGAAGAGAAAGGCAGGTTGAAGATACTCACCATTATATTTCAAGTAATTCCTGATTAATGGTTTCCAGGTAGCAACCCAGCCAAAATGAGTCTCAGACTGTCTACTCTACAAGGTCTGGAAAAAAGGGATTTAAGATGTTCTGGCAGTCAGGTCTGTCTTCACCACATCATCATGACAGACATTGTAGATGCCACAAGTTGCCTGGGAAGGCAGCTTTTTGTTCCAATGAACTGGCTCTTGAGTCTCAGATAGACTCTTCTGGGCCCTCAAAGAGAAAAAAAAATCAGGAGTGCACAAAAATGAGTGGGTTGAATTGTAAAGGCCAGTTGCAATACCTATTTACAGGCCCTGTGTACTGCAAAGCTTGCTTTGATTTGTTCTCCTGATGTTCCCCTCCTGGTGACAAAGGAGGAGAACATAAATTTAATTCCCAACTCCAAAAGCAACATGGGAATGACAGAGAAAGTGTTAGCCTGTATAACCATTAATGTCTCAGCTGCCATAGCAAGCTGGTGAAATAGCAGTTAAATACTGTACTTTAAAAATTCCAGTCTGCATGGTATCCTAGACATTTCATGTATCTGCAGTGATGTCATTAGCCCACTCTTGAAAAAATAAGCTTTCGTCTTCAGCTGCTATGACCCTGGGAAATTCACCAGCACAGCTGGGTTCTGAGAAGGCATCAAATCACATAATACATGGGGATAGTCAGCTTACTCTTACCTGCATTTAAAAGCAATTTTCTTGTCCTTAAATAATCTACGCATGTTAATTAGAAGCTAGTAAAGTAGCTTAAACGGTGTGAAATTAGAATGAATTATTCATGTCATTGCTTGGCTGCAGCAGTTGCAGGTAGTGTTTTTGTTTTGGGGAAAAAGACTTAAATAATGAGAAGACAAAAATTCTTATTAATTTGTTTTCCCAGGAAGAGAAGCCTTTTTTGTTGAACAGGGCTTCAGTTTAGAAGAGTAATTCAGATGAGAAAAAAACATCCACTCATCTAGCCAGTACATGTTGACCGATCTTTAATCACTGACTAGCCTCAAACTACTTTCAGAGATATCAGTGATGCAAAAATAGCCTTTTGCAGGCTACGTAGCCCATGTTCTTTGCCCATGGCAAAATGTTTCCAACAGCAGGAAAAGTAATTTAGAGGTTGGTGATTCAGGGTGGAATATTACAAGTTTACTATTTTCTAAGAAACCTTTCTGCAAGGAGTGGAACAGATGGGTCCATTTCTCCTTGGGAGGAGAGGCCAGCTTTGGTGATGTTCTTTGAAAACAAACCGGTAGAAATGGCCCATGATTCACTAACTCTTTCTGAGAAGAGCTACAAACTTAGATCTTTCCATCTCTTCCAACCTGGGGCTGAATACATAGTAGGGACAGAGATGAAAGGCAGAATTTAGAAATACTAATTTAGCAGGTTTTGACTTAGAGCAACTTTGCTAAAGCAAAATGAATGAGACTTAGATAGAAAGATAATTAGCAGAAATGCAATTAAGCTATCCCAACAGGAGTCATCTTCAGCATCTCAGCTGGAACGTGCTGTTCCAATCTCACCAGGTAGAGCAGTTCCAGTATCATCCAAAGTATTCAGCTAAAGAAAGCACATCTTCATTTATTTGTTTGAAAACATATTGAAAACCCAACAGGGAAAATATCACAAGAAAGTGAACATAGAGGGGTAGAAATTCAGGAATAAGAGCTGAGGAAAAGCAATAAACATGCTGCATCTGCATTTGTCTATATGGGTCCAATAGTAGCACTTTACGGTACCTGAAGATGCTGTGAATTTCCTTACTCGATCACAAGGAAATACCCTTCTTCTAAATGTCAGAGATGGCATTCACTGTTCTTATAATTTATATATGGCTGCACTCAGGATCCCCAGAAGAGCCTGCATCCTCCCTAACCTACTTTCTTCCCCTCGCCCCATAAGCTTGCCTGCAGTGAGAGATTTTAGCCTGGCAAAAGAGTTAGCAGTACAAATATGAGACAGAAAGAGAAGGGATGCACAGAAATCCAAAACAGCTTTTCCAAAAAGCAGAGAAATGCAGTAGCCACATAAAAAAGCTACAACTGCGGAAGTGAAACTCCAGTGCAACAACCAGCCCTGGGCTGTAACTCAGCTGATGGTCAGCTGTGGCACCTCTCAATGAACACCAAGCAGCAGCCTGTGCTTTTCATTAAAGGGTTGAATTACTGTGCTTTTCTGTAGGATAGAAGTTTATTGTTGG
The DNA here is from genome assembly GCF_034638445.1 of Ciconia boyciana. NCBI lineage: Eukaryota > Metazoa > Chordata > Aves > Ciconiiformes > Ciconiidae > Ciconia > Ciconia boyciana. Next base: position 11,323,902 of record NC_132942.1, read on the forward strand.
GGCCATTACTCAAGAGTAGATGGCATATGGGAAGTTCACAGCTAAGTGTACCCCATAATAATGTGTTCATGTTCCTATTCCCAAAGTCAATGGCAGACACAGGAACAGACCCAGTTTCAACTCCCAGTTCAGTGCCCTACTCACTAGACCACAAAATTGTTTTTTATATAGACAGACGTATAAAGATATGGATGGATGGCTCAAAGCCTGATTTTATTGCCATATGGACACCTAAAAATTAGCATTTTAAAATGCAAAGGATTTTAGCTGCTGCATATTAATGAGTCCAATCTTCTACAATGAGGCAATAATGAAATGACCTATAAAAGCAGCTAACATCAGTAGAAGTGAGATCAAACATAGCTTCAGTGCTAAAAACCCTCCTATGACTACAGAGGCAAGCATACTTTCTCATCAGAAGTTGCCTGCCCTATACAGCACAGCCATCTTAAATATTATGGAACTATTTCTGGGTCAAATATCTAACACAATGCTGTCCATTCACGTAAAAACCTGAGCTGCTTTATATCATCTCATCTTGCAAAACTTTTGCACCTTAAGGGGAAACATCACAGCACTGTCAGAATCAGTTTCAGATCTGGCACTTCTGTGTGTGGGTTGACATCTTCAATGAATGCATTTAAAATATCTGTAGAGGACCTTTTTTCTCCCATCCTGCTAAGATTTGTGATTTCCCATTGGGTTTTGGTCTTCTCACACTCACACCTACAGCATAACAAGGTACACTTTCTAAGCTATTGTAGATATTCCTTGTGACAGCAAGCGAAAGAGAGAAAAGATGCAAAGCCACACCATGCCATGAAGCTCACAGCAGGAGAAATGAAACATATGTCTCCAACAACATAAAATGCATTGGGTCAAGTTCTCGGCAGTGGGACTCCCACAGATTTCCAGGAACCACAATCATGATCTTTGCGCCTTGCCAAGTACCCCAGATGTGTGATCCATTCGGAGGAATGTAACTTCAGATTTGTCTTATTCCTGTCTTCTCTCCATTTATTTTAACTGCTGTAACGTGAGACGTATCATGGCAGAGAATGTCCCTGATGCTCTAATATTTTAAGTCTTTATGCAATGACATGAAGACTGTTCAATAAATCTGTTGGGTACTTGGCAGAAATGACAGTGCAGGAAACATGGTTGTCACTTGCATTTGCAGATGAAGTCCTTTGACGTCTGGAACCAATAAGGATGGAGCAACCACAAATGGAGTAAGTTACAATACGTTACGAGAGCAACTTGAAACTTTGAATTATATTTCCCTGGAAATTTTGGTATGTCAGCATTTCCAGTGAAATTAAAAGTCCGTAGAATTGTACTAAAAGAAAAAATCGCAGGCTAATCCACAGACACTGACAACTTTTTTTTCTCTAATTAATATACTTCTTTTCTTCTTCAAAGTGTTAGGCTATTTCATTACAAACTCAAACAGGGGACACTTTGATCTAAAAAATAAGGTGGTTTAGATCTGTGCTAATTAGCAGCTGTCCTTAATGTTTTTTACAATAAATTCGATGAAAAATTATATTATAATGTGTCATGCCTACTGTGTGCTTGGTGTGAGAAGATCGTAGAACATTTATTCAGCATGATTGACAAATCATCTAGACATCAGTGTGTTGTACATTTTGAAACAAAAAATCAGAGATATGAAAGTGAAAATAAAATAAATACCATCCATAACAATTGGTTAAGTCATCCAGAAGTAAGATCTTGCTATAACCAAGAATGATATTTTAAAAACACTTTTAAATGTTTTAAAACATTTTTAAATTAAATCAATTGCCATATAATTTTCTTAAAATATTTTTTTAGAAAACAAAATAACTTTTTTCTGCCAGTAGCAAAACATTTTTGGAAGGGCCCATGATCCTGCTAAGACAAGGAAGGTTTTCACTGCACAAGGAAGGCCCTTTAAGGGAACTACCTGCCCTCCAGCTCCACGCTACAGCCAGTATATAAGCCAGCAAGGTGATCTAGTGCTGTTGATGAAGGTCTAAGTTGTTGCAGGAGATACTGTGGGATGATGGGTTGCTGTGCTACAAAGACTGCTCAGCTGTGTGGAGGCAACTGTCAAGACAAAGGTAATGCTGGGGACATCTGGGTGAGGAGATGATGGGTAGCTGAAACCCTTTGGCTTTTGGAGATTCTGAAATGCAGTGTATGTCTAAGGATGGATTTGGTGACCCACTGGCCTCTTGGTGGAGGGGTTTGAGAATTGGGTGGATGGAGTGGTTGTGACCTGTTTGCTTTAGAGCTTGGGCTATGTCTGGTGAAGTAGTAATGCTTTGTGTTTCTGTAGTGCTTGATTGTCAAGTGCTGCCAGGCAATTTTTGTCTTTGGGGTGTTAGGAGGTAGTGTGTGGCTGGCTCCCTTCTGTGGGAGGGAGGCTGGCTGAGGTCTGCCAGGTGTCAGGCATCCATCAGAAAACAGACCTGAAATGCAGGATCCTGGTTTTCCTGGCCCGTAGCTCTGACTAGGGAGTTGTGATTCTCTCCTTTCATTTCAGTCTTGATGAGAAATACATCACAGCATGTTACTTTACATATTAAAAATATGCTTTAAATGCCTTGCACAAACTCTAGCAGTTGTCTGCAGTACTTTTTGTTTTAAGATGCTTAAAGTATGAATAATGAGGACAGAAGGAGTAGGTCAAGGGATCAGGCATTACATATCCAGAAGAAACAGGAAGGAATAGCATTTGGAAAACAAAATTATTTCCTTGAATGAACTCTTGACATGGATGAGAATTAACTTTGCCAAACCCAGATGGTGCTGTAAGGAACAGTGAAGTTAATTCTTCCTATTGCTGAAGTGCAGTGTAACCTATTTGTCCTTTATCTGTCCTCGTTATGTGGTGATGAGATCAAAGCTGACATCTGGCTGCAGTTTTGCTGAAACTGGGCAAGTGATACTCTCTACTGAATTCATAAAGAGAAAATACATTTGGAAAGAAAAAGCTACTGGGGCTGCCTCCCAAAGTTTTAGTGTTCAGAAAGTATCTTATGTACTGTAGTACCTGCTGCTTCTTGTGATGCTGCATTATGCTAAAAGGTAAGGGATTAAACATGAATGTTATAAAACATATTCATCATCTCAGCCTTGTTGGTATATTAAACTACTGGGCAATTTTCATGACAGTCTGGTATTTACATCTGTGAAAAGAGATTATGAAATGCAATTGTACTTCAGTGTTACACAGTCTCTGTTACGCTCCAGTTGCAGAGGATAGAGGCTCCTCTAATTCCAGCTCATTCTCATTCTCCAGTGCAAGCTGTCATGACGCACACGTTTAATTCTTGAGGGCTGCAGTTCAATGTCAGTATGTTGCTCTTGATAGATGGATTGCACCCAGCCTAGCACAGCTGTGTTAAACAACTCTTAAAGATATGTAAAAGAAAAGGAAGAGAATGGAGTCCATAGTGTACCAGAACAACTTTTAAAATGTGCTTTGCTTGTTAAAAATGACTCTTTGGTGCATCCTCCAGGTAAAGTTAAAGGGTCTTGCTCTGGTACAGAGCCAAGTGCTGTAAGAGCTGGGAGGACAGGTGGAGGCTGGCTTCTCAATGTACTGTTGTGCAGAGCAAAGCCCTGATTTGGCCTTTAAGTTGCATTTATTATATGTAGCTGCATTTCTAAATTCTATGTCTAAATACGAGGTGACAGTGCCTCCTAGAAAGTGTAGTAAACAGCATATTTCTGAATTTTAACTTATACTAATTTTAACAATACCACTTCTGGGATGTGGCATGTCCTTAGTAAGGAGAGCATTTATAGATGAGAAATTCATGGTTTTCAGCTTTTGAACAGCACCTTTATTATTTCAGTGGCATTATTGTGACTGTCATGCCTGTGGCTACTTGAAGCAAGGGTCTTAGCACCTACAAATGCCAGTCTGTCTCTAGCTAATAAGGACTTGGACCTTCATGGGTACTCAAGTACTTAGTGGTGATGGATTTGCATAGGGCTGAGTGTGGGCACATCTGAGCATCTGCATGGTGAGCACTGTGCATTGTGAGGCAGTTTCCTTTAATGTTGCATGGAGCTGTAATAGGGAAAGGGTGCTTTTTTTGTCCCTTCCATGTCACTTAAGATGGTTGAGAAATGCTGTATAGCTGCAATGACAAGTTTAATGTTCTCAACTTTACATAAGTTTCATTTATGTTAGAAAAACTGGTACTGCATAGCAAGCTTCAGATGTGCAGATATTATCTATTCTGAGTATGCAAATAGGGTCTTAAAAGATCATTTAAGAACTGCCTAAATGGCTATTCCCCATCAGGCTGAAGTTGTCCATAGGTCTGAAGGTGGTATAGAGCACTTAAAGTCCTCATAATATAGGACTTTGTTGCTGGATCTCACAGAAGGTAGTTCCTGCAAGGCAGACTAGACTACTAAAAATGCCTTCCACCATTCTTCTGTTTTGTGAAAGGAGGCTGCAATGATGGTGACTATACAATGCAAATCTGGTGACTGTCCTTTATTTTTAGGAACAAATTAAGCTAGGGGGTGTGGAGATGGCACATACTTAGTGGGCTGTGTTCCTTCTTGATATACCAACGGACGCACATTACTTTCTGTGCTTCTCTGGCAACAGTAAATAGCAGTAAGAGAAGCAATGGTGTCTTATCTACCCCAGGCACACTTCATCAGGAGATTTAATATACCTTATTAGATCAACACAGTAATGCATATCCTCTTGTTTAAAAGACATTCACTTGGAATTTACACCACTTCCCAGGACAGAATATCCCAAGTTTGGGAAATTGGTGACCACAAAGTCATTTTTCTTGTTGCTTCTCCCTCCTTAGATCTGAATTGATATCTTTAATCTCTAAAGAAATGATTGCTGTTCTGTCTGAAGCATTTCAAATATTCTGTGAAACAAGTTAAGTCTCTTAGAACAGCTCACTGAGTTTGTAAGCTTCCTTGGAGTATCTGAAGATGATACCAGACAAATCTCTATTGCTAGACAGCCTCAAGCTGAATTTAACACTTAATCTAGGTCTGCAATTTGTGAAATACCCATCTTCCAAGCGAGACCTGATCCCAAAGCCAGGCTCTAAATATCTTTGAGGTTTGGAAGAATTTGAAGCTGGAGCTGTATTTTGGCTTAAAGCTCTTCCTCTAATACTGATGTGAAATTATCTTGGGAGGAACAGAGAGTGGTCTAAGGAATTTAGAAAGATCTTTGTTTCTCAGCACTTAGACACATTGAAAGCCTTTTTGGCTCTCTTCCTTCTCTTTGCTTGGCTTTCATAAGATCTTATGATCCATTGTAAAGAAAACACTCCTTCAGTCCTTTAAAAAAGCTATTTGAAGAAATAAAAGCAAACAGCTTAAAAGTTTTGTTTGCTCAGTTTTCCACATAAAAAAAATCCATCATGTTTGGCTCAGTTGTGGTCAAGTAGATGTTGGGCATTTGCTTTCTGTGTGTGTTGAGACCTTTACAGTGGAGGACGGAGATCTGCTGTGGTTTGGAAGCTGGTGTTGGGGTAAAGCTGACAATTCCGGCATTGGATGCCCTGTGCGGGAAGACCTCTATTTGGGTGCTAGTAGGCTTCTGGTAGCAGCATAAGAAGGGTATTCAGGGCTGTAGCTGCCTCAGACAAATGTAATTAAATATGAAATGTTTATCTGTGTAAAACTGCTTTGTGAGGAAACTCATGAAGGTCGTATCTCTTCTCCTGTACTTCTGCTGAGCTTAGGTCAGTGTGTCCTCAGCAGTCTCTGCAAGTATTTTGTGTACTGTCTGTTCATTGTCCATTAACTTGCAACCACAATGTTGCCTTATTATGAATGGGCACCCTGCCTCTTAAAACAATGTTTGGGACTGGTTCAAGTCTTGCTTTTCCTTTCTGCATTCAGGTAACCCCACCACTGACTCAGGTGTTTCTCTTGTGTTTTACTTAAGTGAGATCAGAAACAAGACCTCAAAAACCAACATCTGAGTATCACTTGAAAAACAGTTTGCTGTTTACTTGTGTTCAGGTTCAGCCAAAACAACCCAGTAGCTTTCTGAGGCTTTAGGATGTGCCTTGGGATCAAGATTTAAATTACCTAAGTATTTAAAATAGCTGCTTTGCATTGTTCAATGGTAGGGAAATATTGCAGAAGAAACTCTCACTGTTTCTTACAGCTGGATTATTGCAGAAAGCAAAACTTTCCATCAGCACATAGGACACATGATCATTTAAGAACAAAGGGTAAATAAAAATAATAACAAAAAATAAACTGAAAACATGCCACCTTGTTATTTGTCCTTTAATGTTTTCAAAGCATTTGCATTTCAAAACACACTAATCTGTCCACTTTGATTTATTTTTATTGAAATACAAATCAAACTCAAAGCCCAAGGGAAGGGGGATTTTTTTAGCCTGTGGCAGACAAACAATGTTAATTTCTTTAAAATGTATTCTGCACTCCTTTGTTCTTGCTCAGTCAAAACATATATGGATTTCAATGAGTTTTGTTCAACCAAGGAGTAACTGAGGACTGCAAAAGAAGCTTTGTGAGTGTGTTTGTAGCTCAGTAAATCCCCACAAGTGTTGAGGCAAGGTCAATAAACTGCCCCACTTCCATGATTACAAGGAAAACTACACATTTGTGGAAAATGAGGAAGCCTAAGGGGAGAATTTCTTTGATAATTACATGACAAGCAGAGGATGCTAGTGACTGACTGGGCCCTTTGCTCCAGGGAAATGCTGAAGGACTTCAATTAGTTGACTCCAGGCTATTTTTGGCATCTGCATTAGGTACAAAAGCAGCCAGTGTCAAGTGCCCAAGTTCCGTATAGGTGAAGAGTGACTGTACTTAGATGTTTAGCATCAAACCACAAACTCCCCCACAATCCTAGCAAAAGGAGCTGTCAAATAGGTGCAATTTGGACATCTGCTTTCATTTTAACAAACTATCACTTTCCAAGGGGGGAAAAAACACTTTATGAATTCATGATCAGTTCACTTGACCCAGCTGGATTTCAGACAAGAGCCTAGGAGCCCAAGGGCTGACCACCAAACTGGAAACCTGCCTCCCTCAGTGAAAAGAAGGCACTGGGAGGCTGCTGTAGCAGTTGGGAAGATCAGAGCATACACTATACTTGATGTGGTTTAGGGGTTCAGGAGGAAACTCTCCCTTGTCATTACATCTCCCAGGGATTTGCTAATGTTCAATGCCTTCCAAGAGGCTGTTTCTCTGTTAAAAAAAAGATGAGTTTTGCAACGAAAGGCTCCTGAGGTTCTTCAAGTAAATATTGCTTGAGTGCTGCCAGATCCTAGCTCTGGGCAGGATTGCACTGTGATGCAATGGGTGAAATGGAAAATGGCAGAAGATTCATGTGTATTTGAGGCAAAAAACCCCTTACAATGCCTTTTAAATATCCTTTTCCCCTTGGTGCTTCTTTTCTGTGAGTCAAAAGCTTGCCTTAAATCACGTTTGACTTAATAGGCAGATAGCATAACAGTGCTCATGGCCACTGCCTGTATTTCTTATTCCTGTGGATTGCTTCCACCAATAGGTTAGCATCAGAAGACTGAATATATCAAAAACAATTTATTCACCTCTGCCAGGAGAGGTATTTTCCTAAATTGCTAATCGCCTCCCCCATCTTTGCTCTTACCTCTCTTCACCTGACTTGTCTGAATACGTAATATGTGAACTGAGAAAAAACATCTTTCCCCACCACCATATTCTCTGCATGTGGAGACTATTAAACACTTCTTAGATCAATTAGTATTTTTAGCACAAAGGAGAATGATAGTTCTGTCCTCTTCAGCTATGGATGGAATGGGAATTAGTTAATTGCCTAATTAGGAATTAGGGGATGGGAATTTAGGGAATTAGCCTAAAGACTTTATTTTTGCCTGTTGAAGTCTGTTTCTTGTTACCATCCTTAATTCTTTTGTAATGCCTTGTCCCATGACAAAACACCTGTTACCTGAGAAAAGATTTCCAGAGCAAGAGAGTACTGCCTTTAGATATGTCTAATGTTTAGTGTAGGGGTGTTAATTCCTACATTCACAAATTGGTGTTTACCATGTCTCTCTTCAAATTGCTTCCAAAGGGAAAATGCAAGTACATGACAGGCTATGCACTGGTGCGAAAATACTTGTATTTGTGTGCACTGGTATGTTGCATGTGTGGAAGAACTTGTGCTTTGTTTTATGTACATGCATCTGGAAGCATGTGCTGTGCCTGTGTACTCAGTGGTCAGTACACAAGGGGGAATGTGCAGGGAAGGTTAGCAGCCAGAGCACATGATTCTCTGAGGAAGAATGACAGAAAATCTGAGTGGAAACTTACAGCTGCAGCTGGAGACACTTGAACTGTATCAGACTAACCTCAATAACTGCTCTCTGGAAGATGCTGCAAAGGACTAACCCACTTCTTCTTTCTAATGAATAATGGAAAAGGCACTCCAACATTACTAATTAGGAAAGATTTTATTCTAGAAGACTTTAATAAGGAGTATGAATAAGCATCAACTTGAACAATGTTTCAGGAGCATGGAGTTGTGCAGAGAAGCTTGAAGTGCAGGGCTCTGGCAAAAGCTGCCAATGAAGAAAGTCCAAAGTACTGCATAGGAAAGAAGCTTCTCTTGCCCAGTTCTCAAGCTCCAGTGAGAGGTACTGAGATCCTTTTCAGAAGATCAAATAAAGGCAGAAGGGACTCTTGCATCTGATTTCCCAAGAGGGAGTGGGTCTCCTAACACACTCAGTGTTGATGCAACTTTAATTGCATGGTGCCTTCCAGGACTGGTGCATGAGCTGAACATTTAGTAAGACTAGTGTTCCAGGACACTAAAGACACCAAACAGCTCTGTTCAGACAAGGTGCAATCAAAGAGCCAGAAGTAAGAAATGGGACCTGTTTAATCAGCAGACTCATACACAGAGGTGATGTGCTGCCTTTGCAGCATTAGTGGTTGGCTCTTTGCCACTTGCATTAAGAGCAGTATTGGTCACTGTGCACATGCTGTTTTCTTTCCACTCCTACTTAGCACAAAGTAGGCATAATGTAATCCAGGTCATGTTAGGTGGTGTCTTCTAGAGATAGTTGTGTTGATCTCTTGCAGTTTGTGAGGCACTCCTATTAAAAAAACAATGGTTGTTCTTAAAACCCTAGTTTGATAAAATATGGTCTATTGAAATGGTCCTGAAGGCAGCCCAGCTGTCCTAATGACTTCCCCCCTCAGTGACTCACCTGGAAAGTGTGATGAGAACAGGCCTTTTTAGCCTTTTTTGAAATTCTAATTACTCTTGAACATCTTGCAGTGGGCCTGGGTCTAGCTGAGCTTTTAGCTCTGAAGATGACATTTGTGAATTTGCATAGGCTTGCTGCTGTCATGTAACTCCAGAGATGTGAGGAGCTGGATGTGTCAAAACATGGCAACTAGGTCACAGCGCTGAAATGGATGGGCCTCTTGGTTATTAGGTTATTAGCTTGGTTATTAAAACAGGCTTTTCTACTTTCCATGAGTCATTCTAGGACCCATTTGAAAAGACTCTGCAGAAGTAAACTAGGTCTGACTTAGATGCTGTGCAATTTTGGGACTAGTCACTTTTAATTGTATCCATAATGAACAGTGGGCAGACCACTCATCTCAGGAGTCTCAAGTAAATTAAATTGACTGGAGGTGCTCAGTGTTATTGGTGAACTAAGTAAGGAAGTGATGCTTTGACTTAATGTCAGAATATAAGTAGCAGTGACTGCCTGCAGCTAGCTCTGTGTTGTTGGATGTAGGCTAGAATGTATTCAGAAACCAGTATGTCTTTTAAATATTGCGTCATCTGCTGCATATTGCAAACAAGACATGTTGCAAGGCTACTAGAGCAAGCTAGGGGTATGCCAGATTCACCACTGGCTGTTCTTCCTCCCTGCTTTTTTCTCTCAGGCATGGGCATAACAGTACCTCATTTGGAATATATTAAATGTAATGTATCACAGCAGTTTGGAGTCATAATACAAACACTGCTGAAGATTAAATCTTACCTCTACTAGATATTTTTATGCTCTGTTTCTCACAGGCCTTGTAGCTGCACTTACACCTTAGATGACTGAGGTGCAGAGAGAGGACAGAGCTCCTGTATTTAAAGAAACTGACAAAATGGACAGCTTTGACTTCTGATGTGTTAACTGGTAGCTGAGAGCTGTGCTGTAGTGCTTTGAGTGAGTGCCCATCATCTACCCTCAGCTCATGAATTCCTCCATGGGGTGGAGTGCCCCACCTGTTGCTGTATCTTCAGCAGTACATCCAGCACATGAAAATTTCACTAGCACTTAAAATATTGCAGTGAAAGCCATGCTAAAGTTTGAGGAAAAAACAAGTTCTAGATCTGCAGAGCAAGCAACTCTACTAATTATGCCCACTGAGACTTCAGAAGGGAAAGCTCTTCACAAGAGGTAACAAGATTTCAGAGGTCTGCTTGCACTGCCTGATGTTCCAATACAGTTTGGAGGTAGTATATTTGGAAGAGATGATAACAGGATAAATTTGTCCTGTACTAAGCAGCTGACTTCCATGTAGTTGGGACTCTAGTTCAGGTCTCTAATGCATTTGGCCCCTGTAGGATATATGCAGCAAGATGATTGCTGGCATGTGCACTGTCAGGCCTTAGGGAATTTGTGATGAAGTTGTTTGAGCATCCTCTTTCATCCAGCTCTGTGGTTGCCACTGCATAGTTGTATTGCATTGTCTGCTCTGACTGAAGCAGAGACTTTTTAATGAGGGATGAAGTAGTTAGTTAAACTTCCCTGAAGTGGGTGTGGAGGTGACCTATAACTGACTGTACTGCAAGGGAATTGTCTTTGCCTTAGAAAAATGTATGTTTTAATAAAGAAACACTAACAGGAGTGTACCTGCTGGTGCACATCATAGGTCAGACTAAAAATACTAAGCTATGTACTGGAAGATCCTTTTGGATGGAGCTTTTAATTTGCAGAGGTGGATTCATCTGATATGACAGCTCATTAGATCTAATATTGGGCTTTCTTGTAGCTATCATTGGAGAAGACTTTCCTGTGGAACCGTTCAACTTAAACACAGACCTCCAAAGTGGGCCAGATGTGTCTGCCCTCCCCAGTCAACTTTGTAGATGTCTAAAATTAGACAAATGAGTCCCTATACTATGTGTATCTATACTGCTTCACAGTTGCTGCTGTTAGTAACTTGGCAGCAAGGTGCCCTTTATTCTACTTATTCTGCATTTATAAATAAATATTTGGTGTGTCAGTGACTCAAACATATTGATTGAGGTAGTTATCTGAAGTTTGAATTGGTTTCTTATCCCTGGCCAGTAGATGTTTTTCTAAGACTTGCCAATTGTGTACTGCTTAGGAAGCTTATCAAAATGTCAGGCTTAGTTTGAGTCCTGGCCAGAATGAGAGCAGTTACATCCAGTCCTACATTCTGTGTAAGACCCAGGGAGATGCAGTCATGAAAATCTCTGGAAACTCATTTAGGTTTAAAAGATATCCCACCTGATAAACTATCATGAATAACCGCTTTTTGTTCACAGGTCCTCCTGGCAAGAATATTTCCTGAGCCTGAACAACTTGAGATAGATTTCATTGTAAATGGACTACAGATTTTTCTCCATTGGAGATGACACTTCTGTGTATCACTGCTGTTCACTTACTGTAAACTGAACCAAAAAATGTTTATATAAAGAAATGGGAGGAGGAAAGTATTGTGGTCATTGTGTGAGATTTCTTTTTGCTTCAAGCCTTAATCTTATTGAATAGCTGCCTACCACTAAGCTATCAAGTTTAATGATGAAGAAAGGAATAGAAATGTGCTTTTGGCTGGGCTCCTTATCTAAAGGCTGTGATCTTTGTCAAGAAGATTGACAAAGCTTGTATTCATGGGATTTATTTATGCACGCTGCTATGTACAGTCTGGGGACAGGCTTCTTCTAATGCTACTTTCTTGGAGACAGATGTCAGTGCTGTTCAGAGAAAGGTGCTGTTGTGGACTGCAACGCTCTGACATGCTGTACATCTTGTCATCTTGAATATTCCTCTCCTGAATTAGTTCTGTACAAGGTACAGCCAGGGAGCTATGCTATTATGTCTGTATATGGGTGGCTCTGTGGTCTCTTGAAGTGAAGAGGTGACCACTTCCAAGCAGGAGTTGTTGTAGCCACTGACCTAATACCATTCTAAAACATGGTGCCATTTCAAGTTGGCCATCAGAACCCAGGAGTCAAAGGCTAGAAGGAGTTAACATCAGCCTGACACCTTGGTTCAGGATCACTGGATTTAAAAAATAGCAGAGGACCAGGAAACTAGAGGGAGCATAAATGAATGAAACAAGGGCAAGTCAGTCACCCTGGAAGACTCCCTCCCACTGAGCAGAGAGTAATATGTTTGAAATGGTTAGACTTCAAACTACCTCTAAGTTATTTCCTATCTTACTGTTTACAGAGGAGCATCATTGAATGACAGCATGGTCTGCCTCTAAAAATCCTTGTGAATGGCAGCTGCCCACAGTTACTTCCAAAACTGTTTAGTCCCATCCAGAACTTAACGTGGCTGTCTACAGACAGGACTGGCTGGGGCTGGTTAGCTGCTAAACAGATGGGCAATCTCCAGGCTATGGGGCATAAAGACTCTGACTAAAGAAAAGTCATTCTGTGAAAAGGGATGCTTTGGGTCTAAAGCAAAAGGGATTTTCTGGTTAACTTACAATCAAGTGATTTCCACATTAAGAGTTCAACCTTTGCTCAATGCCACCTAAATACATTTGTATCCACCCTAATATGCATAAACAAACATGAGTTGTAGAAAGGCCTCTCCCCAAAGCATGACAACAGCTTACTGTCTTCATTTTGCTATTAGTGTAAATATGAGACTAAACTCCCATCTCTCCTTTGATTTCTCTCTCCCTCCAGGTTTCGAATGTATCTGCTAGCAATAGCTGTAGTTAAGCTAATGAAACCCACCAGCAAAAGCTCCAAACCAAATCACCCATACTAAGCTACCCTGTGATATTTCAAAGCCCTTGAATATTCCCCTGTTAAATATGCGTGGAGACTTCTCACAACAGCTGCCATCAGGAGTAAGTTATTGCTAATGGAGACAGAATTCATTACTTCAAGCCCATAATGATTCAGCTACAGGCCAATGCCACTGCAGTGCACAAAGTTACTTGCTTTCAGCCTGGCCATTAGGAGTGACTTGGCTCCATGTTGGCAAGGTACAGTGGTTTCTGGAACAGCCACCATGACATACCACTCAAAATATAAATTCATTGACCTAAATTTGTTAGATACCAAATTGAGTAGCTTCAGAAAAAGAGCAGAAGGGCAGATAAGGGTTTTATTATGGCCCTATGGAAGCAAATTGAATTCAATCTCAGCAGGTACCACTAGATGTAATGGTCTGGGTTGTTTTGTTTATTTTGCTGGAGGGAAGTGCTTTACCCTCACTGGTCATTAATCAGGTTTAAAGAGCCCGTTTTATTAGTTACTCTGCTACACAGATTTTCCCCTCTTGCAGGGTATTTTAAATAATATGAATCAACATTCAACTTGAAAACATTAAAACACTTGGCAGGGAAATTTCAAATAAGTGCATGAAAGGATATAAAAAGTAGGATCAATTTAACTGGAAAATGCATTACCCATGTAAGTCCTAAATAACTGCTGAGTGTGGAAAGGCCGATAAAAACAAACAAATCAATAGAATTAATTAGCTGGGAGGCAGTGTGGTCTAGCAGAAAGACCACAAAGATGGGAATGAATCCCCTTGTGATTTCAGCCTGTACTTCAGGACTGAATAACTAGGTATTTAAGCTTCAGTTTCTTTTTAAAGCTGTCTGAAGGATTTAGGTGTTCACATCAATAGGACTTAGATCCTTAGATGCCTTCCCTTCGTCTGTCTGCACCACAGATAAGAGTATCACTTAATCATTGTGCTTCCAAAGTGTGCTCAAGGCAGGTAGTGAAAAATCAAAGACATCAAGGGCTAAGGGTTTGAACTGTGTTCTGGTGCAGGCAATGGCAAACCCCCACCTCCCCATTAAACAGGAGCAGGATGTAGTTCTGTCTTCAGCTCTGCAAAATTAATGATCTTCAAAATTACTGTTCCTTGGTTGACAATTTTCACCAAGAAATGCAGGTAGCTGCAGGGAAATCCTGGTATCCTGCAGGATTTAGTGCATGTAGAAGCCCTTTTTAGATGAAGCCTGTTCTGCGTTTCATCTCTGTGAAAGTGCCTGGTTTCTATAAGGTTGGCAAGGCAGTACTGAATTAATCAAAATCCCTCCCTACCAAAGCCTGTCCTAGCATCAACAGAACAACTTGTTGAGTCCCAGCCATGAGACTGTGCTTTTGTAGAGTGCAGAGGTATCTGGGGAAGTGGCATCATAGCTGAACAAGAGACTTGCTGCTTATATTGAATTATGGCTGGGTTTTTTCATGAGATTGACTGAATTTTCATCTGGATTTTAAAGCCTTTGCAGCTTTAGGCATAAGCTTCCAGGGAGTATAAAAGCATGACCTGTAGTAGTGGTACACTTGAGAACCAGACCAGTGAAAGATCTCATCTACTAAGCACTGTCCTATGTATCTATCCTTCTTTCAATCCAATCTTTTGAAGCAGTCCTGTTTCCTCACCACCAATAAATCCCTTTCCAAAGTGCTATATTTTTCATGCTATGTTTATTCAGCTTGCATTTCCCCAGAGCTGGGATCACAGCTTAAGGTCTAAGTCTGCTGGGCAAATCTATAGTACTATAATGTCTTCTAATGCATCTCAAAGTGCATATGTGGAGCCAAGGTCTGGCAAAGGCTGTAAGTGACTGAGCCTATAGAGCAGTAGACCATTTGCAAGCCTGGCAGCAGATTACTCTTACATTAATCACCCCAAGATACCTCATCTACAGCATAAGTTCTGTGTATTTGTGACAGTCCTTTGACATCCTGGATGTTTTACTTGTCAGCCCTTTGCACTTTGATAAAATAATCCATAATAATCTCTGCAACTCCTCTAGCTTGACCCCAATTGGCTGATTTATTTCTGCCTTGTCCTGCCTTTTTGCCACAAAATAAGCACAGACCTCTTCCCCTGCAAGACAGCAGGACAAATCTAGAGCAGTGCTGGATGGACAAGGCTGATGCCAGTGCTCTTCTGAACTCTGCAGTCAATGCAATCATTTTGACAAAGTTTTCTTCCCTGAGCCATTCCAGATCTAAATAGGCAGCCATATGCCAGCCTGGTCACAGTGCTATCATCTTGGGTCATGCACAGTACTATCTGTTTCTGCAGATCTACTCTGAGATTTTTTTCTCTTATTGATGATTCTTTTTATACCATACTTCAAATGTCAGAAGCCTTCAATTACTGCTTGCAAACCTATGCTTTCACAAAAATCAACACCTGCGTGCAGGGAATGTGGCTGTGAGATTGGCTGAAATGTGTCTCATTCCCAGGTACTGTCGGTGCCCTTAAGCCCCAGCTTGAACTTGACTCAGGCCATGCAGGACTGCCCTAATCAGTTTGCAGCAGCAACATCCCTGAGTACAGCATGGTTTTTGTGCTGGAGTTTATGCTAAACTAAAAAGTGGCTCTGATAGAAAGCTAACACTGATCATCCTGCCTTATTAGGGCTCCCTGCTTTGTGTGGGAACCTTGTAAGGAAAAAGATGAAGGCTGGGATCTGGTGGGTAGAGTTAGGGGAAGATTAAAACAGTGATAACATCTAAATAGAAGACAGTTTTGGGGGACTAAGTGGAACTGAAGTAAACTGAACAAGTCATCTGCCACAAGCTGTGGGTCCAGTCACTCAGTGCTGGGTACAGTAAGGCCAGGCAGTAAAATTCTTGAGCTTTACCAGCAACAGGAGCCTATGGACCTGAAAGCCCAGACTTGAGTATCTGCTTCAGTAAGAGGAGTTACATATCTATAGACAGTACTCAAATTTACAGGCAAAACTAGCCCAACCATTAGGTACAGACAATGGGGCAGAGACCAATGACGTAGTCTTTTGGGCTTGATAAATGCTTGGTAAATGTTTTGTGTTGGAGTGAATAACTAGAATTAGTTGCTCCAGGCTTGCAAAGAGAAGAGGTGGAGAACCCTTTCTTTGAAGTACAGTGGGTGGGATGTAACCTGTGAAAGCAATGTTCATGTCACATGAAGCTGAGTGATCTCATATGACATGTTTGTGGCTGTATCATAGAGCAAGTCAGAAAGAATTTTCTAGATTTTCAGAAGCTGACTTTGATTGAGATCTTGCTGAGATAACCTTTAAGATAAGGCACCTGATGCATTACAGCTTCTTGGCACTGCGGGAATGTAAGAGACTGGCTGTAAATGCCAAAGAGGCTCATATATGGCCACTGAAGGTGGCTAGAAACATGGGCCATATTGTACCTTGAGCCAATTCTTGGACCTGTCTAAAATGCTAGCAAGCTTATGACTTCTGTTTGTAGCTGTGCCTTAAACTGTTGGCTTTCTACACAGAATGACAGCTTGCTTTACAGGTGGTAATTCAGTAATTCACTTGCATTTTTGAGCCCTTAGACTGTGAAATGCACCATCTCAAAACCCAGAGATGTCGCAAATTCAGATTCTGCTTTCTGGCAGTGTAGACTCATCTTTGTACACTGATTAATTTCACAAATGCAGTTTACACTGGTTTGAGTTTAGGCATATCTGATAACCTATAGTCTCATGGCCTAAGAGCTCCTGTAAAACATCCAACACTCTAGCAATGGAGTTTTGCTACCATAGATCTGGATGCCCAATACAGTACAATAAACCTGCTGTTTTGCTCCATCATAAATTGTGCCTAATCTCTGTTGCTAGCCAGTAATTCAGACACCTATTTTTGACTTTTTGCATACATAAATGAGTGCTGATTAGTGTGATCAAGGCTACAGGAAGGTGGGTGGTATGAATTGATTGCTTTCTTCAAAGCTCTGTAAAATGTTCCTCCTCTGACAGTCATTAAACCTAAATGGGGAGAGTACTAGTGTTCAGAAAGCCTAAGCAAGGTTAAATACTGCTGTGGTAAGACCTGGTCTGGATAACTACATCTATAACTGTTGCTTCCTTCAAAGCAGACGATAGCTTTTAGAGGTGTACACTGTGCAAAAGTAAAGGAAATTCTCCCTTCAAACTGAGCTTGTTTTGTATGTGGCACTGAAAGATCTCATCTGGGTCTTGAAAGGAGAATTTCTGAAAAGGAGCATTTGTGGCCAAGCAAAAGGGTTCAAGTTCATTTTCAAGTCTAAACAAAGCAATGGCTGCAGAGACATGCAGAGGATGGCTGTGCCTTTGGGGAGCACTCTGCCTGGGACTGGTCATCCAGATAGTGGTTGCCCTAGTGTCTGCAGACACCAGTGTTCCCGAGGGTATATGGGGACACCACATACCTGGCAGCTTAGTGGTATTAGTTTATCATTAAGCAGCTTGGTGGGATGTCAAGTTGGTGGGAACATGATGTCCTCAGGCACCCTGCAAAGCGCCTGTCCCTGGACAGATAGCTTATGGAGTGCGCCAAA
The DNA here is from genome assembly GCF_034638445.1 of Ciconia boyciana. Lineage (NCBI taxonomy): Eukaryota > Metazoa > Chordata > Aves > Ciconiiformes > Ciconiidae > Ciconia > Ciconia boyciana. The sequence continues at coordinate 11,341,429 of NC_132942.1, forward strand.
CTCATGGCAATTCAGACTTGCACATCTTCATTTAAAGATTGTTAGGGGTGTAACACTCTGGTTTGGTTATGAATTGATACTGAGTGTCATTGTAAGGAAAAGAACCTGGGAGTTGTTACCGCAGCTAGCACCTTATCAAAAGGATTTATGTTGTTTGGCAGAAAAGTTTACATAACCTAAGGAGTTTAACCTGTTTTTTATTAACATATCTCTGAAGTGGAGTTAGTCCAGTGTTGGACACACAAAGATGGGAAAATGTATGTGCTCTTGGCTTTTCCTAAGTGCTTGCTTATATTCCATGCCTTACTGATAGTCACAATCTCCCCAGCCCATATCTTTGTCCGCTTCCCTGTTCCTGATAAGACTCGTGCTCCCAGACCAGGCTGCCCAGTGTTCCAAAGCTGCTCCTTGAATGCCAGCGGAAGGTGACACCTTCCTGCTTGCAATTAAAGAGCATACTTAGTGAATTAGAGGATGTCACCAGGCCAAGGCTGACTTCTGGATTCACAGTCTGTGCCCTTTAGAGGGAACAGATGAGCAAGGCCTTGGGTTGGCTAAAGGTGAACAGAGACCTGCAGAGATTCAGGCAGATGCTCAGTCATTTATTTTTTGCCAGCTGGTGGATCAAGAAGGCCTGTTAAGTGGGAGCTTTCATATCTTGCACATGGGGTTAATCCTGTTTGGAGGGTATAAGTGAGGGAGGAAGAATCTTTTAATCAGAGGTAGCAGAGCAAAGTAAGCATGGTAATGGAAGGAGCCTTCAAAGGCTGACAGAACTGCAAAGCTGCACATTGCATGGTCTATTGGACTTTCCACCTTCCTGGTCTCTATGCAGCTATTTTGAAGCAGAGCAAAAGGGTCATAGGAGGTATCTGAGCTCTGCCCTCATTGACAGCCAAACCCTCTAGTTCCCTTTTCCCTTCTGCCTTGGTGACGCTGTGTGTCCACTTGCCCTGCCCCAGTCCATATATGAGCCTAAGGGCAGACAAATGCATTTGATAAAAACTTCAATCATCTTCTCTGAGCTAAAGATCAAAGGTAAATTTGCTTGGAGCACTGAATTGTGAATCTTGAAAAAGAACTATATTAGCATCAACAATGGGATTAATTAGTCTCCACTTGAAGCCTTTCAGACAAAAATATACAGCCAGCTAGCTGTAATTTCAGCTTTCCTTATTCATTCCCAATGCCTTACCAATCCTGTACGCCCTCTGAAAAAGGTATGCTATTTTCATATCAACTTGAGCTCTATTTTGAGAGAGGGGAAGGAATAGGTAAGCAGGCTGAGCAACCAGGCTGTGTAAAGCACAGATAACAGAACAAGCTTTCAACAGTCTCCTTTCAAGCTTTTGTGGAAACCAGAGATAACAGCTGAGCAAACTCTTCATAGGAAATTTGTAGCATGCAGGGATGGAGTGTGCTGGTTCTCTGTGATGGGGTGTCAGGAGAGGTGTTCCCTGGGTGGATGCACCCATAATAGACAGGGTTATCCAGTCAGCTTTGCCTCTGTTTGGATTCTTTCCCCTGAGTGGTTTCCCAAATGCAATTTCTTCAAAGACTTTACTTATGCATGTCCTTCATCAACTGCTGTAGCAGTTCTCTAAAATAGCTACTGAACTATACATTAACTATTTTGTAGACAAAATGTCAATTAACCTGAGTGTTTGTGGAAAGCCACACAACTCTCTTCCCCAATTTTTCTAGGGCTTGTGATGAAAACTGTCATTTATTAAAAGAACATTCACTCCTGAGTGTTCTCCAATACTGAATGCTTGCATGCGTGAGGTAGGAGTTTGACACCCAAGTTTTACACACCCCCACATAGATGAATGGTGTGAACTACAAAATACACACGACTGTGCAGAATTGGCCCAGTTTTAACTGTGAAACAGTCAGGTTCAGGTCTGAATCTGCAATATGAAGTGTAGTATTTTCTGTTAACTTGATCCAGGCAATGAATTTGAGGGACAGGGAGGCAGGGTTAGAGGTTTTTCTTGGGGGAAGAAGTGGGGAGAGGGAAGTGATGGAGGGAGGGACAGACAGAGGGAGGTTTCTGTCCTATCTCTAAAAACCTATTAAAAAAGAATGGTTTGAATTCCCCCCTCAAAATGTACCTTCCCATGAGACCTATGTAATATGCAGAGGAGTAACACAATGGATGCTCATCTCCAGAGACATCTGTTCAAATCACAAATTAAAAAATCTTGTTCATGTTATCCTAGTACCCATGTGTGCTTCATAAAAACAGCAGACGACTTGCAGTCTGTTCAAGCAACCCTTGTGCCTGCAATGAGGTAGGGCAGAATTAGGGCAGGCATGGTAAGGTTTGCTAGTACGCTGGCAGACCTAGTGCTATTTACTTGCTGATAAACCCTTGACATGAATAAATAGTTTTCTATTGCCTGCTTTTGTAGGCTAATACTGCAGCTTTTCCTTTAGCCATTTTTTCATGCAACCTGAAAGACCTTAATATCTAAGACCTCCTTCCCTTTGCTTTTGGGGACTTTATCAGACCATAGTGGCACAAACCTTGTTTTCAGAGAAATTAAGAAACAAAGGAAATATGCTTACTAGTTAAATATAAAGTCCAAACTTTTGGAGCTTCAGAAAGATAGGAGATAGAAATGCATTTCTAAAGGTTATACCAGCTGCACTAAAGGAAATGCAAACTGACTACTGAATACTAGTTTTCCACTTGACATCCAAATTTCTGTATTAGAACTGAGGTAACTTTAACATCAGTGCACATATTAAGCATAATTGTTGTGACTGTGGCTTTTACTCACTGTACTTGGAAGCTTTAGAATTTACAAGTGTCTTTCATACAAAATAACCACACTCATTCTCTCCATACTTCCATTTAACCTCCAAAACAGACACTGATGGTGAGTGCATAGCAGAGATGTGTGTGAAGATCTACATTCTGGGCTTAAGCCAGCTTTGACCTGGAGGGGAGGTTCATATTATTAGTGAGAAAGAAGTAAATACCATGCAATGGCAAAGCTGACAAATGCAAACTGCTGCTTTCCTTATTTGTCCTACTCTGTTCAGAGGTCCCTTCTATAGCACTGACCTTTGCCGTGTCTGAGTGGCATCGACACTGAACTTGGTCTTGCAACCTTAAATATTAATGTTCTTGACTTAAGGATGAAGGTAGATATAATTCTGTGGCACTGTTCTGGCAAAGTAACTGTAAGCACAAACAAGTTTATCCCCATTAGATAAATCACTTAAGTTCATTCTTAAGTGTTTCATTTAATGAGCCCTAATCACTTTGCAAAACCTTCCTGTGTATACTTGGGTGAGCCAAAAATAAATCCAATGTGTCTGGACTCTTAACTGTATCTCCCAGCAGATACTGCCTTTTCATTAGTTTGCTTTAAAGCTGGTGCTTTGAGAACACTGTATTTCTCACTACTGACTCTGCTAGTTTTGCAGTGTGCACGTTTAATAAGTGACCATAGAGTTAGATATGTCATCAGTTTGGCAAAGTCTGTTCTGCACCTCATAAAATATCAGCCTCCTGTTTAAAGTATTTTATGCCGAATGATTTGTATGGAAGTAGTGATCTTGTAACCCTGAACACTGAAGAAAGCAAAGGAAGCAGAGAGGGAGTAAAATGTGTCTAAAACAGCCCTGCAACTATATGCCCTTGTTGCTCAGATGCACATGAGCTGCTTGTGAGAACCAGGTGTCACTCAGGTGCCCAGATTTGACCTGGGCCTGACCAGTGCCAAGATCTGTCCCAGAGAGACTCCATATGCACAATATAAAGATTTAAAAGGACTTGTTTATATTGCATTTTAAATACTTAGTGTGGAAAGGTCATCTATAACCATGACAGAGCTTACAAACTTGAGAAAACCACTCAGCTGCTCTGTATGAGACATTTAACACATGCTGAACCCTGTAGACAAGATACCATACCCAAGCTCTGGAACTTGAGGAACATCTTGGCTCCTCTGCAAAAGGGAACAAGTCTGTTAAGTTCTGCACTGAACTTGTCTGCTACCCTAGGGAAGCCTCTCTTTTATCTTGTCAGTAGTTCAAAGTTACCTTATGTGAAAGGCAGGCAGATCCAGGAGGAAGAAGCAGCAAATGAAGTGATATAAAGAATATGGGTGATATGATTCAAAGGGCAAGCTAAGAGCTCTTGCAATACGATTTGGGATGGATATGAATGGGACAGGACTGTCTGTGCTTGTATTAGTTCAGTCTTCTCTTTGATCCTGACCTGGTGTGACGAGAATTTCACCTGTAAGCATGAATAAGAATGGGACTATCTTAGGTACTGTACAGATTTAAATTAAACCTGGTGGTAAGGGTCAAGTGAGAGCCCCTCTGAAAAGGTGACCACACAGGGAACTGAATGATGGGCAGAACTGGGGTTTCTCAGCAGGGACTGAGGAAAGTGGGGTTTTGGTCAATCTCTGCTAATGATGCATTGTTGGCATCAGCTCCCATGTCCTGATGGCTGGCCTGGAAGAGCTATGCCAATTCAAATTTCAGTGAGGAAGTCTCCTACTGACTTCAGGGCCCTCACTGGTGTTTCTGAAATCTGTCTGGAAGCTAGTTGGTGCCAGGAAACATTTGTGTACTTGTAGCTACTGCAAAGGGATGACGGACTTCCAATTTTTCTTTCATTATTGCAATGCTGATTCAATTGGAAGCCTGTGCTGTAAGACACTTAGTCCAGTCAACAGCCTCTGAAACCTAAGGCGTTTGAGTGTGCTCAGAGTTGGCCAAAGCACACTTGGCACCTGGGCCCATGTAGACATGGCTGCCCCATCTAACTTTGGAAAGCAATCGTATTTGCATATCAAAAAAATAATTGTGGTTAATGGGAATGACAGATCCTTATTACTTCTCATTTCAAACACAGGACTAATTGTCTCCTGTCCCTAGTAAGCAATTTAAAGAAATGCTGGTGTAGGAAGAATTAGATAATGAAGCTCTTTTCATCCAACACTTACATGTAATTTACTTTTAAATCAACTCCCCTGGGAGGTGGCACAAGCTGTGACAGTGCAGAGAATATTTTAATGGTTTTGGCAAGAAGTCAAAGCAGAAAACTTTCTATGTTTTAGTCCCAGGACCCCAGTAGCTAATATTTCAAAACAACAGGGGTTTAAGGGGGTGGCATTAAATGCAGTGTAGTGAACTGAGGTCACTGTGATCAAAAGGAGCTGGTGGGGACAGATTCACACATCTTAAATACCTGCTTATCATGTTCTTTTACTGTTTTATTAATAATAATTAAAAAACATGGAGAAGGTGGAGGAAGAGCTGGCTATTGGTTGGCTCTGTCCCAACTCTAGGAGAAAAGAAAACAATTTCCTTCAACATATCAATACATAAGTTATTGCTTTGCCATACTCTTTATATTAACATATGTTCTTATAGAATCCCATTATAGAAGTCAACAGTCTTTTGCATGATGGTTTAGGCCAAGGTGGGATTTAAGGAGAGTATCTGTTGATGCTAAACAGTGCAAGATGGGTCACTTTAGTGCCCTCTCTACAAGTGGATTAAATATTCTTGCCATGTTAAAACAGTTAAGTGTTGTCCAGATGAGCTGGAGTAACCATTGCTACTTCCCAAGCTGAAGTAACAATAACGCTTAGTACAAGAATAATCTTGCTTGTCTTCAGACCTTCAAGCATGCCTTGAAGGAGTATGGAAGAAATGGGCCTGGTTTTTACTGAAGACTTTGAAGACAGAATGCATCTGAAAGGCTCTTGTGTTGGATATTTTCTGTGTCCAAAGATATTTCACTAAGAAACGGTTGGTCAGTTCCAGCTCCTTAATGATTCCTGGTAGTAAAGCACAAGCAATGGGAATTAATCTCTGAAATTGTACAATGCCGTCTCCCTTTGTTACAGTGCTCCACGCAGAGTCTTAAATCAGCCTAATTTCATTCAAGTCTTACTCTGCAGCTGCTGTTAAATTGAGTCCCTGAAGAGAATATAAGTTTGGAGGCATAAGAGGGCAGAACAGAGAATGTTTCTTTAATTGTTATTATCCACCACTCGGAGTCACTAGTGTAGAGGAGTAATTAGGGAATTGTGGTATATTTCAGTAAAAGCACCATTTCCCTCCCTTCCCTCTCCTTTTTTGTGGAAACCATATTTCAGAGTTTGTCACATTTATAAGCCCTAGCAAGAATCTCATATGCAATAATCCCAACCTAATCATATCTTAACTAAGCCCTTTCTGCAGAGATTTATGGTGACTGAAAGAAGGCAATAGTAAATAACCATAATAGCAGGCACAGTGAGACATCGGGTCTGTACTTCGTGACTTTTTTAGCTAGCACCCCTTTTGCAGCTGGCCTGGGAACAATTGCTTCTTTCTTTGCTGCTACCCAGGAGGTGAAGTTCCCAATGCACTGCAGTAAACAGAATTGCTTTGGGATCCCCAAAACATATGCGCTGTTTTTACCATGGTAGGGAAGAGTGCCAGCATCACCCTGAAAGAACATGCAGTATGAAGAGGCTTAAGGGTATGGCTTCACAGGCTGTTCCCTACAGGCAGAAACTGCAGAGGGAACTGGAGAGAGTACAATTCAGGCAGCCTGGCAAATACAGTGTATAATCATTTGGGCTCAAAGCATGGAGCTGATATAACCACTCTTCCAAGTATGTGTTGTAGAAGGAAAAATGCCTGCATGAGTCTACTCTCCAGCCTGTTTGACTTGAGTGATCAGGTGAAAAATGTATACTGCATTGACCTCAGCACAAACTATTAATTGGCAATCACAGCTTTGGACCTCCATTCTTTGTCCAATAACCTCTCTTTGAGGTGCAGGATCCCAGCAGAGACGAGGGAATGACTGGAGGGCAGAAAACTAAGGGGGGATGCAGCATGTGAAGGGACTGCCAGTGACCTTTAGTTTCCCAGGCTGAGAAGAAGGGATACAGCCATAAAAAACAGATTTTAATACAAATTTTGGCATCATGTAGTTCTACTTGCAGAACATATGTTCTGTGTGCATCACTCTAGGTGAACTTAAGCATGTGGCTGTTATTTTACCTTCCCTTCTAATGCACACTGTAGACATCTCAACATCTGAGATCAACATGCAAGGTGCCATTGCACATGAGATGATGGCTGATGCTCACTTGCCAGCATATAGGTCAAACTATATGAAGGGAATGGCCAGGAGGACTGGGCTGTGTCCACTCGCAGGTGTTGCCTAGCCATATACCTGAACTTTGGCTATTTTCTTCTATTTCAGAGGGAGCAAGGAAAGGAAAATAAACTACTTGTTTATATATCTGAAAAACATCAGGTATGTTCACAAGTTGAGAAACTCCTTGCATAACCACTTAATTTGGGGAAAACAGCACATTTCAGAATCAAACTGAAAAGGTTTGGGGTTTTTTTGCAAGAATTAATTAGCCTCAGTTTCCCTCACTACTGCCTCCAGCGACAAGCAGATTAGGCAGAGCTGCCATACAAATGCCTTTTATCTTGCTACACATTGCTCTTTGCAGCTGCCTGTTGGACTCATGCTGTTGAAAACCGAAATTTTTATCTTCCAGTTGGTAAGAATTGTGGTTTTCTGCTCTCAGGCTGCACAAGAACTATTTTCTCCAGGCTACCTTAGAGAGACTGAACTTCCACAGGATCAGTGTGTAGCACTGATAAATCCACTATCTGTGGTTTCCCATCTGTTAACTGCTCCTCAGTCTGGATATCCAGCTCGGTGTTTGAAATGTATTGGATAGTGTTTTGTAGCGAGCAGACTTCAAATCACTGCTGCTTTGCTTCTTGAATTTGATTCAAGAAATAAGGACCGTTCAAGAAATAGACAGCCTCTTATGCTTAAGCATTTGTTACAACAGAAGACCACTAAACATGTCCAGTGGCATGAGGCCTGATTCTTTACTTATCAGTCACATGCTAATGTAAAGCACTTGCTGCATCTCTGACATAGCCCTACTTAAATCAAATGTTTTAAATAAAGTACGGGTTATTCTGGTACTTCCCTGAGGAGTCCTCTTCAGGTCTCACTTGCAGGGAGAGATAGATGGCAACAGCATCAGAAGTGAGAGCAGAACAAGTCAGGATGACTTGTTCAGTGAAGCCCACTGTCCCTCCAGGTTCAGTGACTTCCCAGCGACCCTCAGACTTGCATGTTCACACTCCTGGAGCTGGATCAAGGGATATAAATGTGTATTAAAACTCCTTTGGACTCAGTGTGCCCACTTACCCTGGGGTCCAGGAGGTGCAGAGTAGCACACAGGGAGCAGCTTGAGATTGCTTGTGTTATATCTATTTGCTGGAGGAGAGACTGGAGTTCAGAGTCCGCAGAAAAGACTTGTTCAGCTGCTGGACACTGACAGACCCTGAATGCATCTTGGCTCCTTGGGGGAAGAGGTCAAAGCAGCTTGGACTCATCAGGGTCATAAATAGTGGGAATATCACCTGTCAAAGCAGTGTTGTACCCTGGTATGGTTGGAGGGACATTGCTTTGGGAGGTGTTCTGTTGTGTTGAAGAGCATTGTCTAGAGTGGGAGAATCTGATAGGTATTATCTCATTTTTGCCCAGCAGAGCCAAACAGCTGGGGTGTGTCGGGGGGGTAATGCCCTGGGAGCTCTATGAGAAAATTGCTGGAACTGAAAAAATAGCTGTGTTCAAAACCTGCAGGTTTTACTTTGAAACCCTGCTGCTTGTTTCAGAGATGGTTCTGTTGCTGCTCGTCCTTCCTTTGTGGCTTTTCATTCAGCTTTTCTTCAAAGATCTGGTGCAAAGTTGATGGCAATTTTTCTGTTGACTCTGATGGGGCTTTTTATCACTACTTAATTGATTTACTAGCTCTTTTCCTAAAGCAGCTACACACACATGTTATTAGATACACCTGATAATTTAATCATGCCCTCAGATCACCACATCTAGATTCCTCAAGATCCAAGCAACATCATGCAGGAAATGTAAGGTTTCAGCTATTTCAGTCTCCTCTGGCCTGGGAGAGGCCATTTCCTTGCCTAGAGCAATTTAACATTGACTGTGTGTGGTTTTGCCAGTTTTGTTCTGCTTTTATCTGCTGAATGCAGCAACCCTACCTGGTTATATTAATCATGGGACATGTAGATTAACAAAGTGAGAGGATGAAACCTGTACTGGCTTAATATTTGTCTGTCTGGCCAGTAAAGTGGCAGCATGCAGATTTCTTTCTTGTAATTTCTCCTTTGTTATGTACTTAGAGATCACAAACCAAGAAAACCTTTTTTCATGTATCAGCATCCCCTTTCACTTCTGCTCCTAAAAACATTAAATCAGCACCATAGTTTTCTGGAACTATATTTTACCTTTTTACTGTCTTTTCTCTCCAAATCAATAAACCTTTGCAGCAAAGTCTTATTTCCAGGTGATAAGCAGACAGTAGCTGCAAAGCTGTTGTATTCAGTGATGCTTAGGAGTTTTGATAAGGTGGTACACTTTTTTGAGGGAGAGGCAGTGAAATCCTGAAAACCCTAAGGTGATTTCTTTCTGTCAAGCAGCATTTGAAATTCAAGATCTTATAGTGGAACCAAGAGTTTTTGCTGAATATTTGAACTTAATAGGCATCTATCTCTATGCAGAAAAGGTGCTGTACAATTCTTCATTGAATAGTTACATAAAACTTTTTCATACCATTAGGTTACCCTGGTGGACAGTGTACACCATTTCAGTGTTTAAAACCTTTTCAATGGTGGTTAATCCTTCAGTCTTTGATTCAGTAAGTGACTGCCATTTAAAAAACCCTCATGGAAAAGGAGAGGGAAAAGAGAAGGGGCAGGGGAAAGGAAGAATAATAGTGCCAGGATAGTGTGAGAAATGCCCTGGGGAGGTGGCAAACATTTCTGCAATTAGCTGTGTGAAAATGGCAGATTTGTTAGCAATCTCCATGCATTATTAAAAGCAGCAGAAACAAGAGCTGCCCACTGTTCTCTCTCCTGATAGGATAGTTTCCTTATTTTTTTCCTTGTTTTGTTTCCCACCTGGTCACTTTCTGACACAATGGCTTAGTTTTAAGCCTGGCTGGGAAAGTTGTCCTGGGCACTCACTCTGAGCATCAGCAATTTTTTTCCTCCCCAGCCAATTGCTTGGCATCTGTGTCTGAGACAAGATCGCCCCTGCCCCAGCCCAGATAAGCTTAATCCCCTGCTTGCCTGGCAGAGCTGGGCTGGGTGATGGCTTCAGGTGCTGTGAGAGATGGTTGTCCCACACCTTTTCTCTCTTTTCTGTATATTACCTTAATCCTTCACAAGCTTGCCCTCAGCAAACTCACACAGAGACAGGAGATGTGAGTGAGCAATAATCTTCCCTCCTGCTCTTGTAGCCAGTTTGGTTTGTCCACATTATCTCCCTGCTGCAAAGAGAGACATTAATATATACCTACTTCCTCCTGGAAACAGGGCTGACCATATATCCCTGCCTCCATCACACCTTTCCCTGTGCCAGAGCCGAACTCGCTCTGAATATATTCTCAGCTCCCTTTTTCCCCTGATACCAGCTAAGCACCAGCCTCTCTGCGCTCATTGCAACCTCCTGATCCTCCCCATCACAAATCACTAAATTCAGTTTTTAGTCCTCAGCACAAGGGTTCCAATATTGTACCTGCTGCACTCCACATTGTACCTTTCCCTCAATCTGGAGTGCTTTGAAGCACAGCTAATGAGAACTTAATAATGACACCATCTGGGCACTAAACTGCATCTTCTCACACAATTTGTCCCACTAACAGTGCTGGTGTAAGAAAGTGATACATGCACAAATATGCCATAAAACAAAAGTGGTTTATTGCTGTTACTTGTTATGCTGGTACAAAGAACATCCTTGATTGCAGCTAACTGCTCTCACACCAGATTTTGTACTGGTATGTCAGTAAATAACCTACACAAAGCACAGACATCTTAAGCTATAGGGAGTAGCTGGCTAGGAAAGACCTTGCTGAATTTCCAGAAGGCAACAGCAAAGAGCTGTCTCTGGACTACAGTTCCTTAATGAAGCCTCTTGGCAGTAATCATCTGTAGAGAAAACAGCTTAAGCCCAGTCCTTCCTCTGGAAAATACCACCTGGTGCAATATGAGGGCCTGTCCTAGCCTCCCACTTCAGTTCCCCTATGCAGCTTTGCAGAGTGGGTCCCAAATTCCCTCTGGATGAGTTGGAAGGGAGAAAGATGATGTGAAATTCAGGTTTACCAAAAGATGGGGCTAGAGACCTCCTTCCCCAAGAAAGATGCTACCCAGCTGGCACCCTGGGTACCTGCCTCAAGCCCAAAGCAGCTTTGGAGTCCTGTTTACCAATAGATAGTGCTAGAAAGCTTCACATTTTCAAGCTGCCAGGCTTCAAGGAGCTATTCTGTTAAAAGGCAAGTGTGGGCAACTGTAGAGACATTGTATTTATACTTCAGCAAGACAGGACAAGACATATTGGGCCTCCTGGATATATATGTTTAAATTCTGATTTATTCAAGCAGGAGGGGAAAGCATCCTTTGTGCATGCTTATTCAATAGCAGCACAAAACAAAAACTAATTAGGTCAGTTCAGCTCAGAGGAACTGTAATTTTCTAGCAGCTCAGCCTTTAAAGTAAAAACTAGTTTATTATGCTAGATGAAAACATGCTGCTAGAATCACCCTGTACAATTAGACCTATCTTACTGCCAAAACAATGTTTTCTTTTAGTCCCACAGATGCCTAAAGGCAGGTTTCTCCTCTGAGGTCCTTTACAGCTCTTCAGTGTAAGATGCATTCAGAGATGTATGTGAGAACAGGCCAATGGCTCCTTGTCATCTTACATTCACAAGGACCCTTGCATACTGTTGATTTTTACTTTTTTTTTTTCAGGGAGGAATAAATGTTACTTGTCACAGTCCAGCTCCTCCATCTTCAAAGCATCTTGGAAATCTTGAAAATCTAGCCGGATTTGTTCTGAAGTTGGGTAGATTTGCCTTCTCCCTGTGTAACATGATTTATCTGGCCAAAGTAGAGATGGATTGACAAAACTTCTGTGTGGAAGAGGGAAGCTTTCTTTATCAATACTTTTGCAATATAGATTTTACAAGTTGACAACAGGGCTTAATCTCTGAATAAGCAAAGTGGTTCCAAACAAGTGCAGTTCATCTTAGTTCACAGGCTTGTACTCAAATGTTTTACAGGCAGGCTGCATTATAACAAACTAGTAAAGCTAGCAGCTTAAATTTTCAGGGCTGTCCGGCTATGATACATGCTCTAATACATTGCTAAGTTGTTGGCTCTATATGCAGCCCTTAAAGGCAAGCACATACATAAGCCCTTGCAAGATCAGAGTTTGAGTTAGGCCTCCAGCTCCAGTTGTGGTGGGAATTGGGTGCCTGCTGCTTAAGCTGCTTTCAAAACCCTATCAGCTTCTGTATTCGCTATCAACCTGCTGAGACAAAACTGATAGCAAGATACATTTGCACTGAACTGTTTCTTTCATGATGTATGTGTTGCATTCAGAGCAGTTGAGTCATTCTTAATATGGCCACTGTGGTGTTCTGCTAGGTGCAAGTATCACCACTGTACTGTCACAGGCGAAGATGAAAAGAAAAGTTGGTGTCAGCTTTAATTCTGTATTTTCTGGAGGCTTAAATTGGTTTAAGATAGACCTTTCACACCACTGGGATGACTTTTGGATTTCAGCCTTCGAGGAGAAGAGGTCAACATGAGTTTTACAACAAGTAACTTATTTGAAAGAGCGCTGTCAGGTTTCATAGACCCAGAACTTGAAATATTCTGCTGTTTGCAAAGTTCACATAATTCTTTGTGTGCTGTTTCTAAGCAAATCTATCAGAGCTCATCTTCCTAAAAATAAATGAGCAGATGCAGCCCAATATGTCTGAGCTCCTCTAAAATATACACTGAGTACACAGTATCTGAGACACATTACTACGAAGAGCTGGGAAAACATGTCTTAAAAGTGTTTGTAGGCATCTGAGCATATAAAATCTGGTAGTCTGTGAACCTTCACATTGAGGACTTGATTCAAGATGAGCCTTTCTGCTGATACTGATGGGCTTGAATTGTAAGTGTCTGCACAAGCAATGGATGTGTTTTTTTACAGAAGTGTTCACTGACTGCATACAGTTTGGAAGGATATTCACACTTCCTTTTAATTTTTATCTGGTAGACTTAGTCATGTTCATTGGCAGATAACTTAGGAAGAGAACTTTTACCTGCTATTAAATGTCAGGAAGCAAATAAAACATTAAATCTCATTGACTGATCCCAGACACAGTATTAAATAAGAGCTGGTCACTACTCAGGCAAACCAGCTAACAAAGCACATGGCAAATTTGGTGATGCCAACTACTCCAGAAAGGGCAATGGCTAAGAATTGAACTCGGAAGCAGTGTGGACAGTAAACTAAAAGTAGGAGCAATTTAGAGATGGATATATGAGGTATTCTGTGGGCAGCCTGGGCAGCCTTGTTGCCCAAGGTAATTGAGGAAGCTGTGCCGTCATGGGTAGGAAGGCGTTCCTGCCTGGGCAAAAATGTGATGTGCCCCCACACTGAGTCTGAAAGAGCAGAAGAAAATCAATCTGACCTTCTGGGCCACACAATAAAGGGAGATAAGCACTTAAGGAGGAAAATGTATTAAAAAAAAAAAACAACTTTAACAGCATCTGTTGATAACAGCACTATTTCTAGTGAAAATGTAATAAACTACAAGATTAAATGTGTATCATCTTTGCACTATGAAGCAGGCTGAGATTGCTTCCAGGGTACAGCAGAGATTTGCACAAACACATGAGTAAAAGCAGCGTTGTCTGGGCTTCAAGCTCAATTTCTGCTATTCAGATACATAAAATTATCTAAATCTTATCTTGCAATTGACAGGCACCAGGACAAGGTCAGTTAATCAAAGCGGTGTGGTGGAGGAAGGGAAGGGTTACTCTGATATATACGGTTCAGAAACAAGAGCAGGTTTGCCAGGGTTTCAGCTGATCATTGCTTCTCCTATCTCGCAATGTTAAAAGCAGCTCTGTGTGGGTGACCGTGTGGGAGGCAAACACGAAGCGATGGAGCCCTTGCTTTGCTAGACTGCAAGGCAGAGGGCCATCGTGAGGTTGCGTAAGGATTCGCTTTGCTTACAGGGAGTGGAAGAATTACTGTGACTAATTGTAGGGTCCTGAACTGCAATTTAGACCTGAACCATGTTAAAGAAGCCAAATTCTTCTAGGAGGAAGACAGCAATCAACCAGTTAGTTTGGACAGAGAATTTTAAAAAGTAAGAAGAGAGATCAGGGATAAAAAAAGATTGAGGTCTGTAAGGATGTGAAAGCCTCAGAGGGGGAAGAAAAACCAAGATAGATCATGGAAACATGTATTCACCTAAAATGTGCATTGTTGAATCTGGTAATCACACAGAGTTAGGGCTGAAAAGACTGAGTTGATCACATAATCCATCCTCCTGCCTCAAAGCAGGATCAGTTATACCTCTGTCACTCCTGGCAGATTTCTGTTTGCCTGTTGCTGAAGGTCGTTCAGCAATGAATCCTTCACAGCCTCTGCAGGAAGTCTTCTCTGCAGCTTTACTACCTATTGAAAGCTTTTCCTAATGTCTAGCCCAAAACATCCTGCAGTAATTTGAGACAATTCTTGTCTTAGCTAGCACAAATACAAATAGACTATTCCTTTGTCATTGCAGCTCTCCAATATTCAAAGACTAATATTCTCTCAATTTTCTTCTTTATGCATATTAATCTTTTGTTAGAGATCAGATTTTTCTAGACTTTATAGTCTGTACTTTTTTTGCCTCTGCACTCTTTCCACTTGATCCATTTCTTTTATCTTAAGTCTATCATCTAAAAGTGCGAGCACAGGTGACTCCAGCTACAGCTTTTCCAGGAGTGAATAGAAATAGTTCAAGGTTCTTGCAGACTCTTTTGATCTGTGTATCCCTGTTTGAGGGTGGTCTGTCTTACCATGGTGCAACATTATCGTTTTGTTGTGATCCGTTATTGCTCCCCAATTCTTTCCCAGCAGAGCAACTCTCTGGCCTGCTGTGCCTATCAAACAGAGTGTGCTCTAGGAAGAGAAAAATACACGTCTTGTCACTTAGTGGTGAAGATGAAGTATCTGATTTGGGTCTACAGGCACTTTTTTCAGTAAAACATAGTCTTCTTCCATCAGACTTTTACAGTACCACCCATAATATCTCTAGTGACTAATTTAAACAAGTTCTGAGAAATACATAACTCCTTTAAAGCTAAGAAATAGGCCTTCCACTGATTAGCTGAGTTTTGTGGTGGTAGCTGTTATCCCAGTAGGAAGCAATTAAAGCCATTCCTGTGGGTATGTGCTGCAGTGGGATGGGAGGATTCATCTCGTGCAGCTGCAGCCATTGGGACCTGGGGGTGGGTGCAGGAGACCCCAGCTCCCTCTTTAGTCAACAGAGAAAAATGATTCTATGGAGGGCAATCCCATGTTTTTAGGAAGGTTGGAGGCAGTTAGGCCTCCAACTTAGTCAAGCTGAGCTGGCTATGGAGATAAGCAGCATTCCCCCTTACTACCGGAAGCCTTCCTAATGATTAATATCCATACTGAACAATTTTCAAATGACCCAAGTCACTAAAATGCCTGAAGTGCCTGGAACAATTAAACAGAAGTACGTGGCCACACATACTACTCGCCAAGGTAGAGTGGATCCACGGTCTGTTCAGTCTTCTGCCATGGCAGCACCTGGTTCACAGCAGAAGCTTCTGGAGGTGAAAACTCCACACAGTGCATTATTTGGTGTCTGCTGGCCTAAAGAAATGATGTTTTGGTTTTACCCATCCCTATTAATTTTCCTTCTCCACTACAGGTGCTCACCTGTCTCTGGCCCAAAGCATGAAGGTCAAGAGCTGCCACTTCTTTATCCTTGTCAGTGGCTTTGTACAGGTGCTAATCCAAGACACAAATGCCTAATCCTATTTTGAGACTGACTTGTTAGCCCTGTAAAATGTAACAGTTCGCAGGTGTTCAGAGAAATAGTTTAGCACATTAGCACACTTTTTTAATTTTCATTAAGCTTTGACAGCACCAAGCGGAGGCAGCAGCTATTTAAAAATAAAACAAGGAGATGAGGGGGAAAAAAGCAGTGAGGCTGTAAAAAAAAGTAAGTGGTAGGGCCCCAGATAGCCAGCCTTTCCTTTGGGATCAGGCTGCCTTTGGGGAACCCACTGCTTGCTTTGCTGGCACAGACCTATGACAGATTTTACTGTTGATTTCCATGGCATTTCTCTGCCCCTAGTTATATTGCTGTTCTCGCTTCTGTGCAAATGTGTAGTAGGAGTTCCTGCCTCAAAAGCATGAGTGCAGTTAATGATAGGTCTAATGCCACTCTTGAGCTTAGCTTTTCTCAGTTTTCTTGTGCTAACATACAGCTGGGCTGGATTTCAGCTGAACTCCAGAGCTCACTGGAGGCTGCATGTCCAGCTGTGGCTGCCTCTGCCATCACCCACTGGGCTCCTGTACCTGTGATTTTGATGGATCAGGTGTAGCTACTGTCCTACATCACTGCCTCATTATGTAGCTAAGATTTAGCCTTGCCAGTCACAGCATCATCCTGTTTCCCTCTCAGATTTGTTTTGTGTTCACAGCAAAGCTGATCAAGTGATTTCTATCATGGCAAAGAAACATCTTTAAGGCCTGGTTTGTATAGGGACATGCTTGTCTAACTGTGGAACTGAGACACACACAAAAAAATCCTCTGCTTTGTATTTCTAAGGGCCTAGGCTGGCTTAAACCCCTAGAGATCCACAATGTGGGTATGTTTGTTCTGTTTGTCTCTTCCTGGTGCACTGCCCTGCATGGGGAGCTCTGCCAGCCAGAAGCTGCTTTGGAAAGTCCTTGGGCTTGAGCAGCTGGAGCAGCAGCGCTCTGTACATAGTGATTTCATTGCTTTTTTCCAGCCCTCTCTTCCTCTCTGCAACACACAGGCACACAAAATATATAGTCTTGAGGTTGATTTGGTTAAAAAGTTTGCCTTCAAGAAGTAATGGGCAAAGCGTTATTAGGAATAACTGTCTGAGTGCAAACAGGTGCATAACACGGAGGTAGCGAATGTGTAAGTGTGGACTTGGACCTATTAGCTGCCTCAAAAACATTTTTCACTTAAATGTTGGCAATTTATTCTGTGCTTTCTCCTGTCTTCTCTGAAATAGGGGAAAATGATGGCTGTGCCACTGAGTCACAGCGCTGAAGGATGCTCTGCAAGTGTGTACATGTGCAGGTAGGCAGTGCTGCGAGGCTTCCCGGGCTCTCCTCTCCACGAGCAGGACATTTCTCTGAGCAGCACTGGGTGTGCTGATGGCCCAAACCTTTTTTCATCTGAAATGAAAGGAACAGTAACTGGACAGGCCAGAATTCATGTTGCTTTTGATGTCTGCAGAAAACTATGTTAAAAACAAATACCATAACTCCTGGAAAACAGATGCTTGCAAAGGTAAAAGGCCAAAACCAGCTCACCCCACAAAGCAAACAGAGGCAGGATTAAATGCTTGCCTCCTGGACTGATGATCAGAATGAGAGAATAATGGGAAGAAAGTATTAAAGGTTAAGAAAGAAAGGGGGAAAGGAGTCCTTTATCTAGGTATTAAAGGTTTAACCCAGTAAATCTCCCTCTTTCTCTTATTTCTGGATAAAAATAAGAGCACTTGGAAAGCTTAAGGGCTAGATTTGAGAAGACAGCTGTGAGTGTAAGGATGCTCAGACATAACTGGGGACTGTAGAAATCCCTAAGCTGCTTTTTCTTAGGAGGAAATAAAATTACCACTTAAGAAAAGTCTTATGATATGCCTGCATTTTTAGATGACCGCAGTTTTTAAAAATGGCCTTGTAGTGGGCTTTGCTTGCTTCAGCCATATCTCTTACTGGCAGGAGCAAAACTTGAGGCATTGGGTCTGCACTTGTCATGCAGCTGCTTTCTGTGGTCACCAGCCTGGGGAAAGTGGTCTTTTCCAGGCTAAAATCAGTGTCCAGGGGTGATTAACCCTCTGGAAGTGCCTGCCTCTCCTCATAACCACTATGGGGAATCTGTCCCACTAGCTCAGATGAATGAGATACTAGGTTTCATATAGGTAAAACTGAGTGCCACCCTATGTAAGCACCCGAAGCTTATCTGTGTGCCAGCTCTAAAGTCTTATTCTGCAAAACTCCTCCTGGACAGTATAGCTTTCAGTTTTGAAGTAGAGAGGGGCTTAAAGACTAGCAAACCTGAATCCCCTCAAATTCTGAGAAAGCCCAAATAGATGGAGGCATGTCCCAGACTCCTAAATGGGAACTATTACCAGCTCCAGAATGGCTTGCCCCTGAATTCAAAACTCTTAAAATCTAGACAAGGATTCCCAAAGGTAGTGCTGTTTTTGTTGCTTTCCCAAGTGGATCCTGTAGAGAATCTGTTTTTCTACAAAATCTGTTCAATTTCTGCAAAGTTCAGATGCAATCAGCGCAAACTGAGTGCAAAATATTGATGCACCTTGTTTTTACGTGTTGATCAGAGAGGGCAGTCCTGTCCTCTGTAACGTGAAGCAGCTGCTAAAATGTAAAGACAAAGCAAACTGCAGATTAAGTCCTGAGCACCCTTGGCTTTCAGAAGCATTTTCCCTAAAACCTGGTTCTCCTGCAAAAGGAGATCTTGCATTGGGATGTCTCTCAGCAACTTTCACACCATGGCTGACAAGGGCAAGAAAAGGTTCTCATGTGGCTGGGGCTGCGTTTTGCACCCTGGAGCAGGGAAGTCAAGCTGTGCTCTCAGCTTCATGTTGCTCATCATCTTCAACATGAAAGACCCAGGAATCAGACCCTGCCTGGCAGGGCTCGCTAATGTTTGCATGAGACAGATTGGAATATAGCTTTGCAGCTGTATTAGATGGCCTTAAGAACAAACTTTCCCATTAAAGTGAGAAAATGGAACTGCTCAGGAGATATGCACAGAGTGTATACTGAAGAGCTGTTCTCTGACTCAGTTTTATGGCCAGAATCACATTTGAAGCAGGTTCCTGTTAAGACAGGAAATACTGTGCTTACTGAAAAAAAACAGGCCTGTTCCATAATGTACTTGGGGTTATTTGCATTTTATGCCAGCAATAAAACAGCAGATTTACAGGGAATCTGCCAACCTGTTTATTGGGCTTAAAATCTGACTTCCCCTGCAGTTTTGTGATAAGCAATAAATGAACAAACATTGTTCCCCAAGCGACACCCAAGACAGCCAATACAACCCAGGATGCTTCTCTGTGGGGAGAGGCTGAATAAGAAAGAGGCCTCTTTGTTGTCTAGATCAGGTGTGCTGGTTAAAGTAATGTTGGGCAGAACGTTAGCTGGCACTAATGACAGCTTCAGTGTCCTCATCCAGAGGAGTATGTCGTTCTCAGGACAGCTGAGTCGATACTGGGAGAGACATGGGTCAGTCACCTCATCTGATCAGCTGGATTGTTTCATAGGCTTGTGAGCTACAAAATGCTCTGAATCTTCCTGCTAAAGAAAAAGAAATCATTCTTTCTCGGAACACAGAAAAAAATAGATTTTCTTTTAAGAACAGATTTTCTTTTTTTCTTTTAGATAGTGTAACATTCACAGCAGTTCAAATCTAAATGTTTCTGGACTATTTTTGTTATTGCAATTAAGAAATCTCTATCAGTCATTAGCATTAACAATTTTGTTAATCAAAGAACATTTAGTGATTTAGAGATGAAAAGAGAGGATTCTTTTCGGCAAGAGGACTGGTCTTTCTCAATTCCTCCTCAAAAGGAAGATAATTTTGAAAATAGTGGGGAGACTAAGGAAGGATACCCAAGAAAATAGGATTTACTATCAAAATCTGTGTACTACCATTTCCATATGCAATGCTCATGTAATGGACTGTTAAGTAAAAATTAGATCATAAAAAGTAATCATAAGAAAATCAGAGGCCACACTGCAAAAGCATAACCCCAAGCAAAGAAAGACTCTTTGCACTGCTGTTTTTGTAAACAGCATCTGCTTAAAAACTAAATCTTAGTATACTACATGCATATAAAGCCCAGCACCTGTGAGTAAATAGAGATATAGAGTAAAAATGACTGCATTTAACAATAACCACACAGACCTGCATCCAGCACTGCTTTGGCTCTGCATCACCCTTCCTCCAACTTAGCTCTGTTCTTTCTTCCACTGCAAGTGTTGCACTGACTGAGATTTCTCCTACCTAATTTTAGCCATCTAATAATTTGCCATCCCCATTGTAATACAGTGCTCTAGCTTCCCTCTGTGGTTGGTTGAGCCAAATGAGGGAATGACCTTCTAGAGGTGCTTGGTTTGGATACCCACCTTAATGAGATGAGCCACACTCATTTTTACATTTCTGAAAGCTGGGGGAGAGGATCTCTGCTGTGACAGGGAGAGTAGGGAGATCTTATTTTTAATTATATGTATTTTTGTACTGCTCGGATGGCTACCACACAGGCACAGGAAAAGATGATTCCTTCTCCTGCAAAGCAGAGATGGAGGGAGCCCAAGGAGCAGGACAGTGGCAGAAGCAAGAATAGGGTCTGCCTCTCAGTCCCTATTCCTTCCACCCATACCCAACACAGCCCTGTTTCTGTTCCCATCCTTCTACTTCTCCCCCCTGTTTCCAGCTAGGCTTTTATTTATGCCAGGTTTCAGGCACAATTTTCTCTCTGCTCAGATCACCTCTGTTTCTGCTCTGAAAACAGGTGGACAAAAATGATTTGATCCCAGTGGAGCTAAACGTCTTTGTGGTTCAGTGAGCTCTTTAGGAGAAATGCAAGGAGATATGAAGTTCTAGCATCAGTGAGATTATTAGAGCTTAGTGGCTTAAACCAGCAGCTGGTAAGGGCAGCTGTGGAGCACATTCTGGTTCAAAAAATTCTGTAGTTTAGTGTCCCCTCAGAGGAGAAGGACAGGATGTGACCTACATTAACTAGATCCTAGTTTCATCAATTGTCAAACTCAGAAGAAGAAATGGGAATTTGGTTAAAGGATTAAATATAAAAGAACAGTACAAATAGGAAGGCACAGCACTAAAGAGGCAAAACCACAGCTCAATCCATTAAGCAAGGAAAAGAGAAAGAACACAATCGATTAAGGATATTACTAATAAGAGGATAAACAGGAAAAGAACATCTAACCAGGAAAAAGGTATCTCAGGAAAATAACATCTAACCAGGAAAAGGGTATCTTACTGAAGAGATGAGAAACCTAACAGTTGACAGCAAAATGGAGGTTGAAATGTTTAGTACACTTTTATAGATATTACCCAGTTGTCACTAAAAAAGACAACCATTTTGTAAATAACCTGTTCATGTGCGTGGTACAAAGGTAGAAATGCAACATAAAGCAAGTGTGCATAGCACATGCTCCTTACAGCACTTCACTGGGATCTGAACTGGTGTAAGAAACAAGTAACTTGCCCCACAGTGTGTCCTGCTCCATGGTTAGTGTTTCACCAGCCTGGGACACCTGGTGGATTTTGACAAGGTAAAGGCTCTGGTTATCTTCAGCACTTTTCTAATATAGTGGTCACTTACTAGTGTGAATACTCTAATTATGCTGCCTTCAAACTGGCAATGCAAACCAGAAGTAGGTGCCAGTTCTCAGCATTGCATATAAATCCATTACACATCATTTCAATGATTTTAACTGTACAGGTGGAAAGATGTTCACTTTTCCTTGCAGCATCCACCCAGAATGGATGCTTTCAGGTTTCTAGACACTGATCAGGTACAAACCATTATTGCTTGGGGTGAACACTTGATTTCTGAGGGAGAGCTGAGCAATCTAGGGCTTTTTTCTGATAGTAGATTCACATTTCAGTATGGGAAATGATCTTTAATAGATGCCGTTCACGTGAGCTAAGAATTAATATTGGCACTTCAGTGTTTCCAAATTGGTTTTGGGTTTCCTTCATGTCTTTGCATTCTGGAATATCCATGCAGATTCTTCACAAGTCAAAATTATGTGCAAATACTTTTCAGCCTCAGTTTTATCACTAATCTATGCTCTCATCTCATCCCATTGAAGTTTGAAATTAACCATAAGGGCAGTCATTGAGGTTAGAGAGCAAACACTTATTCCATAAATAAACCTGTAGAGAAGTCTAGTTCTGTGATGTCGAGTCTGGATGCCAGCTATTCTGAGATGTCAGCTTAAATGCCCTTATATTCGGTGAAATGAGAACATGGTGAATAATTTAAACTTAAACAATGCATGTGCACAGATTCATGTCGTCTCTTCAGTACAGCCATCCAGCGTCAAGGAGCAGATCCTGTTCTTGACAGTGTTCTTAACCACACTTGGAGTTCCTGCTGCAGAGTTTGAGAAAAGGTTTATCTTACTTCAGCCCCAAAAGATGATAAACTAGCCTCCTGCTGTCCTTCCCTCCCACTTTTTAAAGATTTACTTTGCTAGCATATTGGGAAATCATCATTAGAGGCCTGTGCTTTCCGTGCTAGAAGCCATTCTTCAAGCTGGTACATCAGCCTGCAGGTAGCTTCTGTCACTGAAGTTAGGTGACAAGGATATGCATATGATAAAACTTTGGGATATGAAAACAAGATGGGAACTCAATTAGCCTGAAAATCTGTCAGACACAAGGTGCAAATATACAAGTTTATATCTCAGTAACTAAAATAATTTCCTGGTAAAAAGCTGCATTCTCTTTGGGTCAGGATGAGTGCAAGCAATGAGGTTCATTTGCCCATACTGCATGGAAGGTAGCTCAGACTTACCCTGCAGTCTGAGTCAGGGGAACAAGTAATTGAACTAAAAATAGTTCAATAAGTCTGCAAAAGGTAGTCTGCAGTTGCTATGCAGCTGAATGGCAAGTACAAGTGAATGGGACATTTTAATATCAACTGCTCTTATATTCTGCAAGGACTACTGAAAATAAATGCAATGGTAGTGCAAGTATCACAGCTTGATGTCCCATATTCCTACATCCTAGTGCTGAGCATCACATAAAGGCATAGATAAATCAGTGTAGATACCAACAAAACGATTGCTTTCATGAAATTTCTAATGTGTTGTTAGGACAGGCTGTTCTGTGCTTATTCTAGCAAGAAGGGACATCAATGTGGTTTGTCCTCAAAGATAGAACAATACAGAAATGGGGAGAAAATAATGAAGCAGAGAAGTCGTTATACTTGCATCACAGAGGGGGAAAGAAGGGATAAAGTGAAATATGTAGAGATAAACAAGCCTTTGAGAGATAGTCTGAGATACCAAACAGATAGGAGTCACATACTAAATGAGCAACAAAATTAAGTCTCCAGCAATAAGGAGGATAAATGAAAAGGGAGTGAAGAAGGGCGAGAGACAAATGAAAGTGCGAAATGAACCCAGAAAACAAAACAAAGATTGAGTCAGTCAGTGTGGGTGTGCATGCAGGTGTCTGTGTTTGCAAGCACAAATATAGAACAGGAAGATGCTGATCAAATAAAAAGAAGATTTAAAATCTGCAAACAATTCTGAAGCTGGAAGGATAAAGTGATTGAAATAAGAATGTGAGTGGAGAAAGCTGTAAGTGAAAGGATAAATGGGGAAGAATAGCAATTGAAAGATTACAATGATTTCAGTGGTTTTGTGAACTCCAGTGACAAGGGAGAAGAGAAGCTCTAAAATCTGAAAACCTGGAATTTTTTAGGACAATACTTGAAGTCTTTTGCCTCAAAGAGGCACAGATGGACTGTAGACCTCCCTGGGATAGGGAATGCAACTTGGGGGCACCCTCTAGCCCTCCCAGCTCACATGGCTCAGCCATTTCCATACAGTCTTATTCAGCCAGCAGAAGGCTCCTGGCAAGATAAACAGGCCAGGTGTCATCAGTTTGTCTTCAAAGCTAGCTCCTTGCTGGTCAGCTTGACTCCCCAAGCTATTGTACTGGTATCTGTGGATGCACTGTAGGTATTGTACTGGTGGTGTTGGGACATACAAAGACCTTGATTGTTCCATCCGAAGAGTTTTGTCATGAACAGATTTTGAGCCTCTTGTGTTGTTTCGTGGATTTGCAGTCAATTGCTTGTGTTTGCACTTTCCAAGCACATTGGGAGCAATCTGTGGCATTTCCTAGGTACCAGGGAATGGAATAAAAGCTTGTCCAGAGCTCAGCCTTCTTCTTTGCACTACATCACAGCACGCTTCTGGGGTGAAACAGAAGTGTCTGTTACAGAAAGGGCACTCTTTGGCTCACTTGTAAAGCTATAGTGAGCCATAAAGCTCATATATATCTGTGGCCTGGTGAGTGGTTGGAGTAAATTGAGGAAGACAGCACAGCCCTTCAGGGATAGTCTTCTACCTGACTGCTGTCTCTGTGATCAGATGACACCGCACATCATTGTAAGCTGCTCCATCTCTCTGGTCCCTTTGTAGACTAGTTGTGTGTAATGCAG
Organism: Ciconia boyciana; assembly: GCF_034638445.1. Taxonomy (NCBI): domain Eukaryota; kingdom Metazoa; phylum Chordata; class Aves; order Ciconiiformes; family Ciconiidae; genus Ciconia; species Ciconia boyciana. The sequence goes on from NC_132942.1 coordinate 11,365,815, forward strand.
CCTGTGCCGCACTGGGATCTGAGCAAGAAATACAGGAGTAAGCAACTGCACAAACATCTCTGCTTTCATGAGCATGTTATCTTCAGGTTGGATGCCCCATGAGGAGCTTCTCAGTATCAGCTTGGCCTAATTCATTTGTTTAGGCTGTTGAGTTAGAGATTGGATCTGCTACATGACTCAACTCTTCAGGAACTGACAGACACAGCAGTTTCTCAACTCCCTGAATTATTTTCAGATGCCTTAGCAGTGTTCAAGCACAATACAAATTGTGACACAGGAGATCTCTTTACAAAACACTGAACTCAACCTCCTCCTAGTCTATTATATATCCTGTCTTCACAGAATGCCCTTTGAGACAGCATAAATCATCCCAGGAAGCTTAGTCATGTGCCCATCTCTGATTCAGAGGAGCAGCCTGAACACCTGAATTAAGGCAACCTGGTTGTCATCTTCCCAGTGCTTTTCACTGTGCCAAGTCTCTCTAAGCAGAACTGGAAGTGACCCGTGTCTAAGGGAAGGACACATACCTATGTGCAGAAAATGAGGATGCAGCTCAGCAGAACGCTTGCCTGTTCCCACTTCTGTGCTGCGGCTCACGGTCACCTTGCTTTTGGCAGCACAACCTTACATAGGGTTGTGCTGTGAAGCAGGTCACTGAAATGATCCAGGCTAAAAATAACTTGCCAAGAAAAAGAAGAAATTGTTCTTCCTCGTGTTGTTTTCAGCAATGTGGTCTCCTAAAAAGCAACTTCTTGATGGGGTCGAGCATGCAGGAGAGAAGCTTTTAGGCCTGCTTGTTACCAAAGTGAGCCTCCCATGCGACTGCACTCTGAGCAGCCACCGCTTAGTGTGCAGTAATTCCATCCATGAGACCTTTCTGTCGCTGTGTGGTTAATTAAGTGACCTTCTGAAGCTCAACAGGATGTGAGAGCATGACTCATCCCTAGTCTTACTAATTTCAGTTCTCAGACTGATCTGGATAAAAACTGCCCCAGTTTCCACAGTACTGGAAAAATCAGTGTCTCCTTGCATCCTTCTACCTTTCTCCCTGGGTTCATTCATGAAGCTAAGGTCCTGTCAAAGCAGAGCCATTAAGTCTCACAGAGCATGGTTCCTGGCAATAAAGTTGTCCTAGTCAGCCTGCATTCTGCATTGTTACATTCCACCTGTAATTTCAGGGGTTTATGGAGTTCTTCTTTATTTCTTTTCATGAAATGCCCTGAAAGAAAATCTATATCCTGCCTTCCATCCAGCAGATACTGAATTTCAATGGAGAGTTAAGTGATTCATGTCATCTCTACTGAGTATAAAACACTGGGGATCTGTCTGACACAATATAATCAAACTGTGGACCATTCGTAAGATGTTCAGAGGGATTTCTTAAGTATTAGACATCCTTTGGCACCTCCATTTCTCAGGTATCTTTGATCATCCTGGCAAGCAATCCTGTAGCATTAGGCATATAAACAACTTAGAAGTTGGGTCGCTGTTTCTCTGTGTGTACCAATCACTAGTTTTCTTCATTTCTGCCACATAAGTTTCTACCATTTTCTGATACTCTTATTGCTGTTTGTGGGGTTTGCTGAAAGAGCATCCAGAGAAAAAAAGGAGAGACCGCCTCTCTGCACTAAGCAATACTTTGGTTTAAATACATGCTTACCTAATAGTGAAAAATGTAAATAGGTAGGTAATGAAGTCCTTGCAGCAGTTGGATAATTGTACTTGTCTCAAAAACAAAGCAAAAAATAAGCATACATGATGAATGGCTCAGTGCAATGAATACAAATACCAGGCTATTATGTATTGAAGTTAATAGCAACCAAATGTTAGTAAGATGGCTCAAAAGGAACAAGAGTAGGAATGTCTGATAGAGTTTAGATATTCATCAAACAAATGTGAGTTGTTAGTGGAAAGTGTCACAAAAGAAGAATGGGTGATATCATGCAAGGTGTAAGGTAAAAGTCATCATCAGCCTCTGATTTAGTACTCATGCAAAGCACCGGCCCCCACCCCCTGGTAGTTATAAAACAATATATTTTGTCATCTTTCAATGCTACATCCTACAGCCTATTTTGGTGCAACTTGCTCATTTAACAGGCCAGGCTGAATACTATCCACATACAAATGGAGGGTGAAGTTTTTATCCTGTGCCAAAAAGTGATTAAGGTTCCTGGCTTTGACTGCATAATGGCAGAAACATTGGGAAAATGGTATTTACATGGTCACCTTCACAGTCCTCACTTTGTCCCTTCTCCAGCATCACCTGTCCCTCTGTGCTCTGACTCAGCATTGCCACACGCACCCACCTGCCTGTTATCTGCAGTGAGGAGCTCTTGCAATTTCTTGTCCCACTGTATGACCCACGTTCTTGTAGCCCTCCATAGGGTGTCTGCCTTGACAGATCATGTTTTAATGATCTGTAGAGTTTTCTGTAGAACTGGGGGGGGGGGAGCTAATAAGCATCAGCACTCGGTGAAGCGGAGGTTTTACGGTTAGGGTGGGGTTTTTTAGGGTATGGCTTTTCTGCACCCTGCTGAGCACAGCCAAACTTCCCCTTGCAACTTGACTTTTGTAGGCTAGCTCTGAAATCTGGAAAATACACGGGTCTAGCCAAGTTCACAGGTCTAGCTGAGATACAGCACAGCTAACAGCACAGAATGGGTGCTGCTCTCTGCAACATTTCTGGGGTCCAACACTGGGTGTTCTCCCTCTCCCAGAACAAGCTGCCTTAGCTTTCCTACCCACACACCTTGTCCTGTTTTCATTTCACCACCAGACCGGTCCTGGGAACGTCATTCCAGTTCTGACACTGTTCACAACGGCAAAGAAGTTTGCCGGGGATTTTTCTGGTGATTTACAAAGCCAGGGGAAAAGCTTTTCTTTTTCATTGTGTGTTGATGAGCACAGCTTTGAAATACTCCTAAGGTCTAGAGTTTAGATACAGATCCAGAAGTTCAGATGCTTATCTGAATTGACTTTAAATTGACTGTATTACTCACTTCCCTTCTTGCAAGCAATGAAGAGATATACACAGTGGGGGGGAGGGGAGGGAGAAACATGTGGCCTGGTAAAAGTTTTCCCGAGGTCAAAAATTATTAGATTTGACCAGTTCTCATTTTTCACCTCCCACTTTAAACTTTTTGAGGGAGGGCAGCTGGTGTCAGCCAGATCCTTTCAGACTTCACATCGTGCTGTAGCTAAGCAGCCATCCACTTCAATGGTAAGGGATGATAATTGCAGGTCCTAGGCTGCAGACTGACGTCAGCTCTTCAGAGGAAGATGCTGACTGCTTAATGAATATCAGTAGACACTGTTTAGCTTCTGCTCAGAAAAGAAAACTCAAAAATGGCTTTTAGGGAGCAGTCAGCATCCATTATCTTCTTTCTGATGATAATTTATAGATGTTCCTCCTTTCATTTGAGAAAAAGAGGCCCTGGGAAGAGTTCACTTCCAGAGCAGCAACTTCAAGTGTGATTATGTGGCAAAGAGAATAAGGTGACATATAGGTCTAATTACAGGGTCCTTTTCTAGGAGAAAATTAATTTCTGTTACATGCTCCACGTGGTATGGATAGTCACATACTGATTCCTTGCAGAGCCTCTTTATTTGCAGAGCCCTTGCAGAGCCCTTTAAGCCATACTGTTTATAATTCCCTCTATAAAGCTTAGAAAGGTGTGTGTCCCCCCTTCATGCTGCTCCTTTCCCCTCATTGAAGGTTTTTGGAGTGTTGGGCTGCTCAGGCAGGCTGGGGGCAAGAGGTTGTTTCCTTTTTCTTAATAATATGAAGAGATGGAATTGATGTGGCTCCCATCTCCATGTGTATTTCTAAGGTCCTACTGTTACAACCTTGTTACTGGGGACATTTGTACGTGCAAATTCAGAGTTAACTCAATTTTTTATAAATCCCTGAAGTAGAGGAAACAGATCTGTAGGGCATTGCTTGTTCTGGTGTTGCACCATTCCTGTATTCTTGCCTTCTTCCCACCACCAAATTCCCTCACAGAGAGGTCATGAAGAAGCCAGCTGAAACAAATCTGACAGTGGGGGGTTGTCTTCATCTCAGTGGGCTGGCTCCTTCCTCTTTGTAGTCTACTTGTGATGCCAGTGAAGCACAGAGGACTGAAAATTATGGAGCATATATCCCTCAAACCTGGGCTGTATACATCATGATGTAGCTCTGCAGAACTCAGGTATTATACCTGGGGATGAATTTGGTCCATTAACTTTTCCTGAATGGTCAGCTTCTAGCGAGGATGTACTTGCTTTGAGATCTTGCTGGGGGAATTAATTTAAATTGCATCCTTGAGAGGGGGGAAGAGATTCTGGAAACCAAAAAAGACCAGAGAAAATAAAGGGCTGAAAGAAGAAAGCTAATAAGTGTTATGGAATTGAGCTTTGTTTTCATTATTGTGGTATGCAGCAAAATGCATTTCCCAGCGTTCTTCAAAGCATTCCAGTAATTCATCTTAATTAACATGATTTAGGTGGTTGTTTCTAGCTTTTGGAATTTAGCACAAGGTTAATGTACCTAAATGTATGATGACATATGGAGAAACTATAATTGTCTTTAAGATGAAGTGTTCTAGCAGCATGGAATAAGTAAGAAACTGGCTGAGTAGGTGGACTTATTTCTGTTACCAAGACAAAATATAATAATATGCTGAACTTCAGGACTGCAGATATGTTATTCACAGGAGGTTCAGTAGCAGGAAAGTAGGGGTCAGAAGTCCCTCTGAAAATGCTTTTGCTGATATATTTGGATGAAAGATGGTTTATTTTTGAGATTGTGGCTCTTTAAAACCTAGCATTTGATATCCAGCAGAGTTACTTGTGTCTTAGTGCATTTGAATTGTATGGAATCGGGCAAGCTTAAACTTGCCTTTGAAAGCCAAACTCTTGTCTGTACTGAAAAAGTGGTAGTGAGGTATGGGAGCATGTGAACTCACCTGCCAGGGACTTTCAAGTTCTTTTGCTATTCATGAGACAGAGTTGTCACTCTTGTCTTTCTCCCGTCAGCTACGTGTGCATGTGAACGTCCCTTCCCAAAGGGCTCTGAAAGTCCTTTGCACTGAAATCTGTCTGCGGAGGAATTTTTCTAGACTCCATTCATAGGAGTCTCACACCTGTCTGCTTGGGCCTGGCAGATCTCTCCTTGTTTTCTCCTCTTCTTCAGCAACATCTGGAGGTTCCTGGAGATTTATGAGCTTCTGCACATTATGTCGTATTGTAATGCACTGGGGTGGGACTGACTCTAGCCTTTCAAAAGGAGGTCTTAGGGTAAACAGCCCTGTTCTCTGGATGGTTTTGTCCTTCTCTTTCATTCTGTCCTTCCCTTTTTTAATGGTGGTATGTGGTATGTGTTCATATGCCTCCACCCATACGCACAGCACATGCACAAACACATACTGCCCAGTGTTGTCTCAACCAAAAGGCCAGAGGGAGTAAGAAGCCACACAATGATACATGCCCAATGAAAGGCGATCGCACTGTATGGAGGAAGATCTTCTGCAAGCATGTTGGGATTGTAGCAGCCATGCTATAGTTGCTCAACTGCTTTGCTTTGGGAGCTCTGAAGTAGCATTTCAAGCCACTTAGGAACTTTATCTCCGCATACTACCACAGATGTATCAAACTGTAGAGTTTTGCTCCTAGTAAGGGAAGATCATGCAAAGGCGATGAGATCCCGATCAAAGTTGGCTTGGCCTGTATTTGTTGTATGATGCAAGTGAATTGCCTCCAGAAGCCAGTCTTCTCCCTGCCAGGTCCCCAAACTCCTCTGACTAGTATCTGCTTTCAATTAACATGAGTGGTTTTCCTGTTTTGCTTCAAGGGGTGATGCATGGCATTGCATGTCATTGTTTCCCTCAGAAACATCAACTGTGTTACCATGGCTGCTCCATCTCTGAGATAACGCAAGAGGTGTCAGCCCACACAAACTCCATACACAGTTTGCTTAGTAGCAGGGAAGAAACAGCATTTCTGTCTTCCTTTGCAAGTGGATGGAGAGTCTCCATGGAAACATTTGTTGTTCCACAGCATCAGTTCTTTAGACCATCTTCTTCCTTCATTCATTCTGATCCTTTGCAAGGGAATTTGTGGATGCTGTGTGATTTCCTGGTGCCTTGAGCTGAATGGATGGCTTACACAGCAAGGCTGTCCCAAGGAGTATATTTAGTGTCTCTCCCTTTGAGACACTCCCTTTGAGGCAGAGCACTAGTGGTCATTTTTGCCCCTCAAGCTCTGCTGCAACTATCCAAGCTGTGGCCAACAAGTTTTGGAGCAGCATCTCATTTGTATGGATAGAATTCTGTTACACAGATAAAGTGATAATCCCCATTACCAGAAGCTAATTAATTTCATTCTTGAGTTTTCTTTGAGGTACCAACTGGAAATAAAAGGACTGAGACTGATAGAAGGAAAAAAATAGGGTGTTAAGTTCTATCAGATCTTCCTCTGTGAGTCTATTCTGAAGGAGAACAGTCTCTTTGCAGAATATAATAGAGCCATGTCATGTTTAAAATGCTGAGGTGACACCTGAGGAACAGTTAATGCTACTGGAAAAGTCTATATTATGCAATAAAGGAGGAGGCAAGAAATCAGGGAGAAACACAGATGCACCAGGGTTAGATATTTATCACTATCATCTTCTCCAGTAATTTTGTTTTGCACAAGTGCACATGTATTTGTGAGTGTGACCATGCATACATGTCCATATCCACATGTGTTGTACGTTTAATCATTCCGTACTTAAAAGCTCACGGTTGGTAGAGTTGCAGACTGGTTGCCAAGGACAGGGTTATGTTTATTTAACTCACTCACAGATGTGACTACATGTGTCTCACAGGCCAACCAGAAACAATCACACTATTCAGAGCATCTTCCCAGCATGAGTAAGGGCAGCAAATCCTTTTTTCGCAGATGACTAGAGGTGCCTCAGGAGCAGTATGCAGAACAATTCTTTGCAATCTGGGAGGAGGGAAACCCACCATTACCATCTACTCTCATGAACTTTTTTCTCAAGGTCTTATCTTTTCTTCATTGCTTTGAATAAAGACTCCAAAGTATATCCTATAAAGGGTGAAAGAAGAAAGCTTGTTTCCTCTTAAATCCCTGCACCTGCTTCAGTAAAAAGAGCTGCAGTGCTAAGCACATGGAGATCTATAAGGTGAAAACACTGGGCTCGATTCATGCAGATCACTCCCATCACTGTTAAAGAGCAAAGAGGGTGCTGGGGGTGCAGAGCAGTACAGGGGGGAGATATCTTCAAAGTGTGGGTCTCGGTGTGGGCTGTGCAGCTGCTACAGCTGGTGGTTTATTAAGCATTCTGCATGGGCTGTTTGCGGGAGGAGGCAGGCAGGGCTGCAGTGTGGAAATGTCAGCCTGCAAGCGTGCGTTAACCTACTTCCACCAGAGAGGCTGAGAATAACCCGGGTGTGCACTCCCTGATCTCTCCTTGAATTTGTAAGCCATGGCTGAAGAGGAGATTTATTTTCTGTGGGTTTGAAAGTGCGACTGAATGCTCATAGGGAGGGTTGTTTTGTGTTTTGAGGCTGCAGCTCCCCTGCTGTATTTCATGTTTACAGTTTATGATACACTGAATCCTTTGGTGCCTTGTTCTCAACCCTGCAATAGAAGTGTCACGAAATCCATTGCAGTGTGTGCTGTCTTCTGATTTTTCCAACCACTTGCTAATGCTTTCAATAAGGTCTAAATCACAGCTCCCCCGGAGAGTGCTGTCTCTCGGAGCTCTGTCATGCGCGGCCGTGGGTTTTAATCCCTCACACCAAGCTGCTCTAATGTCAGCTTTTGCCTTGGGCCCCACCAAAGCTTGCACACCCAGCAGCAAGCGTTAGCAAGGCAAAGGTATGGTTTTTGGTTAATGTATGTTCCCTGTTCACCCTCTCCAGACCCTTCATGAGCATATTGCATCACCCCTCAATTGCCTTTTTCCAGGTTGGAGTGTCCTAGTCCTTTCAGTAGTTCCTAATCCCCACTGGCTTAAAGAGAAATAAGGAGCATGTGGTGGTTTTGCACATCCCCACAGGTACTTGTCTGTTCCTTTGGCTACCCAAATACCTTTATAAATTGATAATGCAGTGCAAGACTTAGATTAGCAATGGATTTATTCCATCATGTGAGCATGCAATACTGGCCCACCTTCTCCATATAGCAAAAGAGACTCCATCAAAATTAGAGAGATTTCTGTGTCTGAAAGACAGCAAAAGAACTGGAAGGCTCCAGTTCTCTCCAGAAAATAACCTAATCAAGGAACTGGTAATCCTGACACAGGCTTTCTCTACTGCAGTCTGACCATGTTCTACTTTCTTGATTGCCTGCTGTTCCAAGGGTCATTTGCTCATATTTCTCCCTAGAGTAAACTTGTTCAGGATGTAGTGGAAAGATGCCACAGATATGTTTTAATTTGAAACAGAAATATGGAAATCTACCTGGGAAAGAGAGTGGACGAAAATTGCGAGCCATCTCCTGTATTTTTGCTGGTTTATTGTGCTGTCTGGGAGTTTCTTCTCCTGCAGCAGTATGTCATTGGAACAATGAGGCAGCATGTTGCTTAACTGTGCAGTGGCCAGATCAGTGGGGATTTCAAGAGATAAGTAATTCCATTTGATTTTGTATCCAGGAATGATAATTTACATTCCCTTCCACCTTAGAGAGAGAAAGGCAGTCTGGGCTATAATTAGGAATTTTTTTCCTTGTCTCCTTTGGTCCTTCATTCCTCTTATTGTCAGGCAAAGGTGGCAGCAGCAGCCTTAAAAGCAGGGAGTCATGACAACTGACTCTTCCTGGAGCAATTTGGGTTGTTAGAAGGCAAAAGAAATATCCCTAAAACACAAGTGCCTGAAAAAGCAATTAGATCACAAAACTGCATGAAGCAGGAAAATTACAGTAAAGGGCTGGGAACCACCCACGACTTGGGAGTTTGCTATCTGCATGTTCAACTTCTGGGCTTGGTCTTTCACTAGTAAAAAGTGAGTTGGATTCATTTATGTCATCTGAGGGTCTGGCTGTGGCTTCATGTCTGTAGATAAATAAATGCCCACACAAATAGCTAATTCAGTGTAGGAGGAGTGTCTTGCATAAAAGCACGTTAATGGCTTTGGAGCAAATGCCCTGTTGAAATTCACAGGGTGAGATCTCAATCAATTAACAGTTTAGAATAGTCCATCCTGAAGCAATATGTCTACGTAGCACCGTACACAAGTGCTCAGTGCCTGCTTTTATTGCAGGCTTGATTGGATGAATTTGAGCTTCCAATTTAAAAAGTTACCCCTGGCAGTGAAACATTTGACCCAAATCTTAGATTGAGAACAAAAAAAGAGCCACTTTGATTGACGTAAGGAGTCTTCTGAATTGCTGTGACTGGATTTCTGCTTAGCATGGCAGGGGATGTTTTATTAATCTCCACCCTTCTTATTGTTATCTCTCACACCAATAACAAAACTTTGTAGTTATCCCCAACTCTTTGCAGAGGAGTTTCTTATTGTTTGCACATGTTGATTAGGTGGATCTTTCTTTCAAGTCCCACAAGATACGATAGCCACGTGCTTTTGCCATTTCACAGGCAAGTGTTCTGGTGTTGAGAAAAGAAAGCCCAGACCCATCTGTGATTTTCAGGCAACTTCCTTCCAGCTAGGTACCACGTCATCCATTTCAGCAGAGCATAAGCATCTGTGTGACTTGCGTAAGGTTACAAAACATGTGAACATGGGAAGCCAGGGCTTCACACTTCTGTTCACCTCCTAACCAGTGGATGATCTAACATCTCTGTGCAAATCAGTTATCATAGCAAAGTAATTTATTTCTTTGAACTGAAGTTTAAGTTAATAAGGCTTCTGTTTTGCCCCTGTGGTCCTCATTCTTCTGGTATAGTACTATTTGTCTCTTCAGTATGAAGGACGTTATGTGGGAGATCCCATATTGAAAAAATCTATGGTTTCCATAAACATCTGATTTATATTCTACTAAAATCAACCAGAAAAAATATTTCAAGAGCAACTTTGTTTTCAAATAGCTCCAGAAGCAAAACGCTCCATGGCTGTATGTCAGGATTGTAAAAAATGAATAGAGCACAGTGAATTAATTTTGCTAATGAGCTTTGCAACCACATGATGCACTTAGGCATCTTCATACAATTAAACCACAGAACTAGGCAAGCAGATCCCAAGTGCCACCCTTTGTCAGAGTGCTTCAGGACCCTCCAAAGCATTATGTCTCCCCCTCCCTTTAATTTCTTTCCATCACAAAGAAGAGAAATACACAGATCGGTTGTTTCAACAATTGAAAAATGATGTGCAGTGTTAGTTGCAACAGTATTTTTGTAGCTCTCATTTATTCTCCTATCCAGACAAGAAAGGCAAAGCAGTAGCATTTTATAGAGCAGAGAACATTTTTACACAGTTCTCTTAAATCTTTTTAGTAGCCCTTGAACAAAATGTTTACACTGTAAACAGAATTTAGTAAACGATCCACAAGACTTATCATGACAACCTGCCTATCCCTCCTGAACCATTGTATTTCTATCCCATTCATTCCTAACATCTGCTGCTGCTGACCCTGTAGCCCATATTTACCCAGTTATAGTACTCTCTCTGCAGCCTTAAAATATTTTCTGTTGATTTACATCCATTTCTCTTCTATTGTCTGTTTTTGGCTGGTGGATTTTCTGTTTTTCTTTTTGTAAAGAGAAAAAAAAAGATGGTAACTCATTTTTGTTGCTCATGACTAAGAACCAGATAACAATGTGAATAAGCCCTGTACAAATGGCTGTGATCAGATAAAACCATGAATAAGGGGTGTGTATGCCTCCCCAAAACTCTTCAGCCAACAGCTAGCAGTCCTGCCAAGCTCATGGGGTGTCATTCCTGTGCTCTCCTACTGCTTCTGACCTTCGGTGCTCCATCTCCTGCTTCCCTGTGGCTCAGCCCGAGCCAGCACTCACTGCCTGCTTAATGTGGTCCTGAGCTCAAGAGTCCTGTGAAGACTAATGATTATTAGGCTGATATTCAAGGACAAGAGCAAGGGTAAGCCTGAAGAGCATGCCACTGGCTTACAGAAGTCAGGCTCTGACCTCAGGTCTCTCAAAGTGAAAGGATTTACATGAACCTACTGCACAGTCAAGCTGTTTTAATATGAAAAGAAAACTCACTTTTCTTTTTTAAAAAAAGAAAAAGCAGCATACAAGGAAACATAAGTCTGAGCTCTGTGGAATTAAACCTCCACCAGGAACCACCTCTAATGCTAATCTTCTATCAGGGACTTGCATCTATTCTTTCTTTCATTGTGGTTTTCTTCAATAGAGGTCAGCCATATAGAAGGTTTTATAGACAGAATATAGAGTGATTGCCACCAGGATAAAATAGTAACTCTATTTTTGTAAGCCAGGGAAGTGTGGCTAATTGCAAGCAACTTCCCCCTTCATCGTCAACTCTTAAACACTAGACTGACACTCGGGAAGCCTGGGTTCTCAGCTGAGCCACAGACTTCCTGGGTGAATTTGGGCAAGTCAATAATGAGGAACCATTGCCCCATGCCTCAGTTTCCAGCTCCAGGTAATGGAGCAAGGCAGAGTCCCATTAATGGCTGTGCTATGGCTACGTACAAGGATATCAGCTTCGGAGGCAAGCACCAGGCAATTCCTTCAAGAGTGCAGTCCTCATCAGTCCTGTGAAAAAGCCATTTCAGACAAATTTCTCAGGAAAATTCTGCAACAATTCCTTTAGCGCTTAGGGTCCCCGTGCACTGTTTGTAGGACAGACAGATTTATACCCTCCAAAGATTTGCCTTCTAAAAAACAAACAGAGGAAATAAACCTGCCATTCTGTCCAGTCCTTCTCCTGCCTCTCTACCAGCTGGTTAAGTGGTCAGCTAATTTATTTTGTGTTGCTTTCCATTAGGAGTGGAGGATTGATGCCTGGAAGTATTTTAATGGCACTGTTGACCTTGATAATAAAACTGTCCATTCTAGTTCATACTGATAATGGCATCCAATACCCTGAGTCACACAGAAGCAGCAAGTCTAATAACACCACTGGTGAGAAGCCCCATGGAAAGACATTAGTGGAGAGGCCCATTTTCAGTGCTGTCTCCCTTCTTATATCAGGCCCATCAGTGCTGTATGTGATTTGCCTATCCATTAGCAGATATTTGGGGCTGTGGTGATGCCCAGAACCATTTCCACGCTCTCTCCTGCAATGTGCTGGGTGCTCAACACCATATGACACTGACAGCTGCAACTGCTACTAGCTGCTATCTCAGGGCTGTGTGTAATTTGGAGAACAATTTGCATAATTCTGAAACCTAAAAATACCCCTGCAGAAATGAAATGCATTAATATGTGCTATTCTAACAGACGTGGAAATGGCTGCTGCTTTCCCTGTGCATTTTGAAACAGGGATTCTCAACGCCTCTTCTTCATCTGACAGGGCTGATATTTGTGAGAGACATTTAAGGACACAGAGCAAGTGATAATTATCCTCAACATGCATCACAGGCTTTTTGTCAAATGATTAGAGAGGTGCCTTCCAGAATAATTAGCTTTCTGAAATGGCTGAGCCCCCGTCTGCTGCATATTGACTAAAAGGGACATGAAGTCTAAAGATTGAGCGAGAAGATGGCAGGTTCCCACCCCAGGGCTCACCTGTCCACCCATTTCCTTCCTCAGCCCTGCTGATAATGTTCTCAACCGTGCCGTGCCACCCATCCCTCTTTGCTCCGTTAAATAATAGCACTTGCTTTTCACGTCTCCTTGGTGATATAAGAGGAATATTTGTGACCTTTTCGCTTCCTGTGTAACGAGCATCCTTGCAGGTCATGGCAGAACAGTCTGTGACAAAACAAGCTTCCCTGCGCTACCAAGTCAGCACCATGAGCGGGAAATGCTATTTGGATCTCTGCTAAAATATGTAAGCTAATTACCTTCAGCAACAATATGGGCATGCATCCCATAGGGATTTGCCTGAGGTCGCGGTGACTTTGACAGGTACCCACTGCCATGGCCATGGCACTGGCAGTGAGATGTATTTGTGTTTGGCAGTGATTTTTTCTGCTCACTGGTGGGATCCAGGAGTGTACTCACTTGGGGATAGTCTGGGAGGAGGCTATGCTGAGTTCTGTATAATTTTAGTCTTCTGAGTTTCCTACAGTGAAGTCTAGAAGACTATGAAAGATATGGCCAATGCATAGCAGCAAATCACATGAACTCTTGCTCTCTTTTAAAAAAAAGCATCGAGATATATGCACTATCTCTCCATGTAGTCTGTAGGCCTTAGGTGTCTTGTACCTAGCAATTCTTGAGGATGAGAAGATATGAGGAAAGTCTCTGGGTCATATTGGTAGGATCACTGTAGCGAGCTGTAAATGATGGCTGAAATGATGAACAGGGAAAACGGACCATCCAAAAACAGAGTAAAGATGACTTGGGCATTGCATTGCTTGCTGTGATGTTCTACTTGAAGAAACGCAAGTAGATTAATCTGATAAAAGGCGTGGCAAAACCCCAGCCACTAAACTCACTGTAAATAGAGATACTCAACCAAAAATCAGGTCTGAGCAGCCATGAACTTGAGCATGCTCCAAAGCTGTCTCTAACCTTCACTGGGCTAAGGCTTTCTCAAGAGGGAAGTATTTGTTGTGATAGGACAGTAGTCAACTGGTTTGTCGACTGGAAAATGCCTAGACAGCAGCTGCTGGACATTGCAGGGGTGTCCAATTACAGTACATGGGCTTAATTATCACTTTCTCACCATACATTCACAAAGACATTCCTTGGTCTGTATTTGCTTGGCTGGGCTGCTAGATTTCCCAACTAGGCTCATCGAGAATGTACTTCTGGGTCCAAAACTGCCAAAGACATGTGGCCATGCAGCTTTGTCAACTTAATAGAGCTGTACTCGTGTCAAAACAGCTAGCGATGCCTCTGCCGTGCTGGCGAAACTTTCAGGAATACCCTAATTGTATAACTAATTTCAGTGGAAGTCAAGAGCTCAAAATATTCATAAAACCATCTGAACCAAAATTAGGCCAAATGTCAGTAGGTACCAACTCTGATTATTTATTGATTGATTTGGGCTAGAGTTTGTCTCCCTTGCTTTGATTAGGCAGAGCCCAGCAGAACAGGCACTCGGCTCAACAAGTTCCCACAAATGAAAAAAAAAAAAACATTTTACTGTCACTCAGTGTCCCAGTGACTACTACAATTTTACCCAGGACAAATTGTTTACCTTCTTCTCCCAGGTGGCAGACTAATATTTTATTAAGAATAGCAAATATTTGGCTTAGTACAAAGGCATATTAATCTTTTTTTCTAGGTTCAACACTCCCTACTTTTCTTTGCCCTCAGTCTCTTTAGAAGTCACTCATTTGGCAAAATCGGAAATTAATTCACCACAGTGGGAGGACATGCTATTAATAAGTCTGGTGGTGTATAAGGGAGACACAACTGAAACTGGTGTCATATTGAGCTCCTCTAGAAAAGACAAGGAGCTTGACTTCTCTTGGATTGATCTATTTTGCTCTTTATTCTAATAATTTTCATTTCCTGGTTCTCAAATCATAAAAATATTTTCTCCTTTGATCCTTAGTTGCCTTAGGTAGCTCTATTCAAGTCAGTGGATTTACCAGATGTCAAAAAAATATGAAAAGCCAATCGTGCATTTTAGTGATTGCCCTTCATGCCCTTGCTTTGTTTGCTGCACACTTCTGCCCATGGTGTAGAAGTTACATTCATTTTGTACCATCACTGAAAGCCACATCAGTCGAAGTTGCACTTTATTACAAACATTTGTTTTCTTTCCTGCTAGCACAGCCAGGCTGACTCTCATCCCACTTACACTGGTTTTACAGCACATAATGACAGTAATCACAATAACTGTTCCTCTTTTACTGGTCTGACATAATACTCAGACCAGTAAAATACCAGTGACACCACACCACTACATTGGTGGCTTGAAAAGTGTTTGATATTGTACATTTAAGATTAAGTTTAATGTGTTCTCCTCCTGTTTTTTTTTCTTTTTATAAAGACAGAACTGCCTGGGATGAAATAGTCCAAGTCAGCTTTTTTTTTCAGTTCTATCCAATTATACATGGACAAACCAAGTTGGCACGTCCTAAAAAAGGGTAAGACCAATAGGTTTCCAGCAGACTTGCTGTGCAGGCACAATTGATCTGAGCATTTGCAGCACATCTGATGTACTGAGGATGGATTGAACCCTGTGTGTATGTGCAGATTATTTCTAAAAGCAGTAGTGGACTGTCTAAAGCAATAAAGTTGGGATGTCTGCGTGTACCCTCTACGAGAAATATTGTATGCATTTTTACTCCTCTTTGGTTTCAGATCAGGCCTCTTGGATGCCACTTTCCCAGCTCTGACAGCAATGGCAATGGATGTATTTGTTGCACAAAGGAAGACTTTTGTCGGGGCAGACAGTGGCGAGACTAATTGCAAGCCTCTTGGCTACCCTTGGTTCTCAAAAAAAAAAAAAATCTGTCAGTTCAGAAGGGTTATGAAAGGAAACCTACAGTGTTATTTTAAAATCCAGAGAAATTAACTGTGGGAATGTGGACGCGTGTCTGGTCTGCATGCTTTCAACCCCACTTAGAAGACAACCGGTCCTAGGAGGTTGCTTTGCTGTGCTTGTTACAACCTAGTACTCTCCCCAGACATGTGGTATTCACTGAAAGAATAAACAGCTGTCAGTCCAAGCTTGCCAAAATTTCCTATGCAGAGTAATACTTCTGCAGTTTTTCCAAGGTGCTTTTCCTATGAGTAAACATTACATCTCAAATCAAGACTAAATACAGTGGAGGAAAGGGGGAATGTCGGAATCTGATTTTGCCTTGGCAGGGAATGATTTCACAGCTTTCTCATACATTGTCTAAATGTACAGACAATTTTTCTCTCCTGTTTCCCCTCTAGAAATGAATGAGTAGGCTAGGAACTATATATTCAAATGAAGAGTTTCATCTGAATGCACATACACTGTTATAAACAGCATTGGGTTTTGTAGTGAATGGACCCAGTATACTAAAAACCATTCAAGAAGATTAACATATGTTCAGAATGTCTTCTTAAAAACTGTATTTCTCCTTAATCCTCCCTATTAGAATCCTTTCCTGCCTCAAAAACCATCTATGAATCAAGAAAACAAGGCAACATTTGGCTCAGTCCTGCAGACTCTCCACATACCCAGCTGTCACATCACTGAGCAACTAGCTCAGTTGATGCAAAAGGGAGAAGGGCATTGCCCAACCGTCAGGTGGTTATTCCAGGCAATACGGGCTTTAGGCTATATGTGCCAAACACTTGAACATGCGATTAACTCACAGCTTTTCCTTAAGTCCAACTTCAGCGCTGAAGAGCATTGCTGAGTAAGAGTTGACATGTGTTACAAGTTAAGAACGTGACTGAGTGAAGAATTTGTGCTCAATCCCATGACGCTGAGATTAACAGGGGTCAGCCAGTGATTCCCCTGGGAGGTGGATTGGGTTCCTTGGGCTGAAGCCAGAAAGTATAATAGGCTCATTGGGTGGACAATGCTGTTTTGCAAAGAGATGTAGAGATGGTAGGATTTGATGGAGGACCTCAAACAAAGAACTCATAAAGAATGAGGACAAATGCACAGTTTTAATAAGCTCTAACAAAAGTCTATTGAATAGTTTGTTCAATTTAGTTGTGTTTTTATTATTTCTATTGTCCTTTGTTTCCCGTATGTGGTTGTGATGCATCCAGGAAAAAATCACGAACATTTGCATTGAGAGTCATCCAGAATTTCCATTTAAAATGATCCACTTTGTTACAGTAATTAGCCTTGTAAGTGGAACAAAGCACACAACATTGACAATAGTTGCTAGTGATCACTTCACTTCCTAATCAGGCTGCTCCTTCAAGCATTCTAATTTATTTTACTAATGATTATAGGGCAGATGCTGCACAGATTTGCACCTCTAGGAACTCCAGTGAAACAGAGAAGCAGAAAATCTTGCCCAGTATGCCCAATCCTGAAGTATCCTGAGTAATTTGAGGGCCAAGCAGTTATAAATAAAAGACTTTCCTTTCAGAGGTTTATTGACTTCAGATTTTAATTCACTAACTTATATCAATTGCTGGCACTGAAGTGTTTCTGGGAGAGGGATGGTTGGTGCTGAGCCCTTCTCAGAATGGCACTGACAATCCCTGAAGATGGGGATGGCTTGCACCTACTTGCTTTGAGTTCTCCATAAGAACAAATAACCTCCCAGTTCATTCTGCACCTTTAAATCAAAGCACCCACTCATCTCAGAGAGAAAAAACTTAGCTTCCTTGAGAAGAATGATAATAAGGAGAGGCTGGTGAGGGGCTTAAACTGTTAATCCTGTAG
Organism: Ciconia boyciana; assembly: GCF_034638445.1. Classification (NCBI taxonomy): domain Eukaryota; kingdom Metazoa; phylum Chordata; class Aves; order Ciconiiformes; family Ciconiidae; genus Ciconia; species Ciconia boyciana. Next base: position 11,383,190 of record NC_132942.1, read on the forward strand.
CAGAAATACGTATTTTTTTTAATCAAAATACAGGTCCAGTTATATCGGTGTAATCCTTCACAATTAAAATCCCAACTGACCATTAATTTTCTCCACTTTCTATGATTCAAAGCCAGTTCAGCTAGTGCCTTTAGTGTGCTATTTTTCCTCCTTGTTCTAGGAATACATCAGACGGACTTTAGCTACAGTTTGCCTTTTGTGAAAGGGCAAAATAATCAATGTAGGTACAACAAATTGGCGTCTGTATAAGCAAACACATGCATATATAGGCGTAGTCAGGTGCTGCTGGGAACATTAAGGGGTGCCTTTTCTCCATGTCCTTGGCATGACCCTTGCCACTTTTAGTTTCTTCCAGAACTCACTGAACAGTTGAGATATCTGCAGTAAACTTGCATCTGGATGGGCTTGGTGTAGGAGTAGTGACTTACTTAGGCTAGTTTTTATTCTGGGTAAAAACCATCAGCTGAATCAGTGTACTGGATAGCCTGCTGCATTGCTTTGCTGTGCTCCCTCCCTTTCCTTGGTTTATGTGTCTGTGTGTTGTTTAGCTGCCTGGTGTGTTTTTCAGAAAGTGCACAAAGGGGTGGGGGGAGGGGTGTGAATCTAAAAAAGTTCCTATTTCATCAAATAAAAAATGAATTTGAGATCATCAGGCTTGAAACAGGGAGAACTTTTCAAAACACTGTGATTTCTTTCATGCAGTCTGTGGGATGCTATCAGTAGAAGAGCCTTCATCCTCCAAAGTCTCAACTCCTTCGTGATCTGGGTTGATGCGTAGTGGTGCGGAACTTCTGACACACAGTCGAGCAGTTCTGGTCACAGATTTATGCTGACTGGTTCATTCATGTCTGGGAGGCAGAAAAAAAGTCATTTGAGACTCATAGTGTCTCTTGGACTTTGTGCCCAAGAACCATAAGCAGCCTAAGCTGTAACAGCCCACTTCATGACCAAAATATTTCCTCTTTCTAACCCCTTAGGACTTCGCTACTGCTGCCCATTTCCCCTTCCACAGTTATAATCCTATTTGTGGTGTCACATGTTCATTTGGAAGAGCTGTGTAAAAGTAAACTGAGTTTGAGTGGAATATTTGAGGCAAACCGTACAGACACAATTTTCATGTCTTATGATCAGAGCTCATCCCCATCAACAGAAAATAAAGCTCAAGGAGGACAAATGCAGACAGGAATAACATGCACAGGGACTCAGAGTTAAGGAATGATCTTAAATTCCACCTCCAATTCTGCTCTGCTGGGATGGATTTGGAGTTGCCATACATATGGCACATTCATCTGTCCTCCCCACCACAGTTTCTCTGTTTGTCACCAAGAGGATAAATGCTTATTTACCCAACAGGGAACGATGCATCCATCAGTAGCTGCAAAATACATGTTACTGAGAACACAAAATATATTGTATGTGTTACCAGAGGGTTAAGACCCTTTGTTAAGATGCCTCTGAGTGGAGGAATCCGTTCTCTGCCAAACTCATTCTAGAGGCTTTGAAAAGAAAGACAGGATAGATTTCCTGCAGTCACCATTCAGGCCTGCTCCTGCCATGTCTAGGAGTGATAGCATCCTTGTTGCAGCCAGCAGCAAGGGGATTCAGCCCTCCCTGGGCATAAGGCAGAGCTGCCCTTGGTGCAATGTCTGGAGAGGACCGAGGAATTCAGCCCAGCAGTGCAGAGTTTAGCATTTTCTTCTGCTCACAGGTTCTGCAGAAAGGCAAAAGCTGCAAGATCTCGATGAGACCGAAATATTAATTCTCTGTTATTGCATCAAGTTTAACTAACAAGCCACATGAATAAATCTGCAGTCTTAGTTTCTGCCAGCACTAAGTTTCTATGGCAACAACAACCCATCTCATCTTTAGGAATTTCGTTAGCAAGGGAGGGAAACGAAACAAAAAAAAATCCCACCCCAAGTCAAAAAAGATTTGTCAAATTAAGAGCAGCATCTCCCTCCTCCACCTCATTTTTTAGGAAAAGTCCTCTTGGATATTTTCTCATTTGTAAAGGTGTTTTTTTAAATTCACATCATTGTCTTAGACAAAAAAAACCCAGCAAATGCTTTTGTACATCCGAGTCGGAGAGGGAGGGAACATAAACATGCAGACTGGAGATGCACTGGAGGAGTGAACACGGCTGTTGCAGTGCATTCAGCATTCAGATGAGCCCATTTGTGTATACACACAGAGCTCAGTGCTGTCTCCTTTCCCAACGTTTGGAAATGGGAAAGAGAGCTGAGAGAGGGAGACCTTTTGGTGTGATCATAGTGGAGGTGCCTCATGATATAAACACTATGGGAGGAACAGGCGACATTTGGGAAATTATAATGGAGCTTCATCTGTTTGTGTACTCGTGTGCTTCTGCTTACAGAGCCTCAGTATTCGATATTCTTGACATGGGAATTGAGTTTGTTGGATTTAGAAAGCGTGGCTGTGCTTTCTCCTCCTCTCACCTTGGGCTGCCCTATACCCTTGTGACAAATGAAATAAATGCAATTTAAAAAGTCAATTGAATCAAATTGTTTTAGGAAAAAAAAAGCCACATGCACACACAAAAAAGGAGGAAGCGATGCACAGCCTCTGCTATGTAAAATAGGTTGGTGCTTACATTGCCCCACCACCCTCTCCTCTGAGTGGTTTTGTTACCACCTTTAAGCAACAGGAGGGGGGACTGCAGAGCTGTTGCACTCCTCAATTTGGGGAATTTGGCTTTGGCCCCACTTAAGAGGTTAAAAAGTGTTACCCTTAATACAGCGAACATCAGGGTCTCAGTTTTTGCCCTGGACCTTCTGGTGCCATGGTGCAAGGAGATGCAGAGAGCCCTGCATGTAGCATAGGAAAGATGCTGGTCCCTGTCATTTCTGGTTGCCTGTCCTGAGTCTGCAGAGGCAGCACCACAGCCGTGCTGGTGAGGACATGGATGGGAAAAGACAGGCTGGGGAGAAGAGTCAGCTAATAGCAGAGGGGAGGGGGCATAGTCAAAGTGGGGCAAAGGAGCGCAGGCTGTGAACTTGAGGAAGGATTTTGGGGCAGGGAGGACACGGTTTAATCCAATGTTTGTTCAACTGGAGTTAACACTGAAATTTGAACGAAATGCTCTGTTACAGCCATTAGCACTATAAAGCAAACAGCAGCTAGAGAAGCCTTTTATGAACCTTTTCTGTTGACTCATGAATACACAAGTACACCAGATTCACTGGGAAAAATCCCATATAAATGATATGAAACAATGGTTAAAAGAGTGTTCTGCTTCTTAGGTAATTTTTATCTGTGACCAGATGCCAGCTAGGAAGCCCCCAGAGATGGTATTATTTCAGAAATACTGACTGTAATGCCTTTTTCACCTCAGTTTTACAGTCAGCGTTTCTGCTGACATCAGTGAAGCAATCTCCCAATTATGTCAGTATAAGTGGATGGAGAAACATACCTGCCACTAACAAACATCCACACTCAGATTATTTTCCCCACTTTGCCTAGAAATGGCCAATCAAGACTTTTACAATCACAATTCATTCCACGCTCCCTGGTGAGCTATATAATTCATCCAGTGGGAGACAGTATCACAAAACATAGCTAACATATCAAATCACAACATGAATTTTGTATAGTGAATTACAACTATTCACAAAAAGCTGTTAGTGAACAATCTCCAGCCCAATTTCATTATTCATGGAAGAAATTTATAAGCAATTCTGAATAACAAATAAATCTGAGAATTTTGTGAACCATTCAGAACCAATTCAGGAGCTGGGAAGGGAAGCAATATTTGTGGAATAAATTATTTGCTGTGAAATTGGTTGGTTGGTTCTTTCCAGCACACCCTTGGGGGCTACTGGCCTGATACTTAAAAATCAACTAATGTATATTCCGAAAAGGGAACAACAGTATTTATTCAACTGTATCAGTGAAGAATGCAAAGTGATGAAGGTAAACCAATTCTTTGCTCAGAATTTGCCCACCAGTACAGAGATGAGTTCTGGGCAAAGGCATTAGCATTTTCTTTTTGATTTGTCTCCTAGCTGTCCTTCTGGATGATTTATGTTTTCTCATGTCCACAACAAAACCGAGGTAGCTTTGAACAGAATATCTGGCTTCTAGTTTTTGTCATAACTATAAATTCCCACACCCTTTTTCCCCTCTCCTGAGAGTTTGCAGGAAGGCACTCAACAGTGGAAGCTCCTGGTAGGTGTATTTGCTACCAGGGAAAGAGGGGAAAAAGCAGTGGGGTTATGCACATTGTTTCTCCATATTTCTGGCTGTCAGCCTGGCCTTAGCATTGATTGTGTTGCATGAATGTGGTGCAAAGGTAATTTCAGCATATGTGCTCAGACTAGTGATCTGTCCTGATCATCCTCCAAATGAACAAGTGCTGGATGTCATGCTAAAGCACGATTTCATTGGGCACTATTGCATCTTCCTGTCTGGAGAGCTCCAAAACTCAAGCTACACGGGCCTCTTAGCATAGACATGGTGGTTTATCGTTACCACTAGAGTCTGGTCTGCAAAGTGGACTTGAATCCACACTTCCCTGATCATGTTAATGCACCCTGATAGCTGCAAACAGGCTTTAGATCGAAGCCTAAAGTTGGGCTTTGGGTTCGCAGACAAATCTCCCAGAAGGGAATAAGCATTGAAAGTACCTTACTTCTCTGGCCAAACGCTAACATACTAAACTGAGAACATCCCCTTGTTTAGTAACAAGAATACTAATTGCCATTTGCCTCGAACAGAAGTTGCTGGTGAAAAACCGGTGTCACACCATTAGGATGCTCAGAGTGTGTTATTTGATGAGCCCTTCTAAGAGAACTTATGCATGGCTCTATTATTAAAAGTAAAAAAGGCTTCCATGGCCATAGCTATAGTGCTAGGCCAAAGAACAGAAAAATACTATATTGCAATGTATTCTGGTGACACCGTTACAGTTCTGAAAGGGATGCAGTGGGTGGTTTTAGTTTCAGATTTTTATCGAGCAGCCAGATCCTCTTTGTACCCTTGATTCATCCTTGTTATGTGATTCGTCCTAATTGCATTCGTTAGTATTGTTGCAGATACTGTACAAAATGTTCAAAGAGAGCTGGCTGGGGAGCTGGAGTGGCTGGCATCCTTAATGCAGGAAGACTAGTGATTGTCCCGCTGTATTCAGCACTGGTGAGGCCACACCTCGAATACTGTGTTCAGTTTTGGGCCCCTCACTACAAGAGAGACATTGAGGTGCTGGAGCGTGTCCAGAGAAGGGCAATGAAGCTGGTGAAGGGTTCTAGAGCACAAGTCCTATGAGGAGCAGCTGAGGGAACTGGGGTTGTTTAGCCTGGAGAAAAGGAGGCTGAGGGGAGACCTTATTGCTCTCTACAACTACCTGAAAGGAGGTTGTAGCGAGGTGGGGGTCAGTCTCTTCTCCTAGGTAACAAGTGATAGGACGAGAGGAAACGGCCTCAAGTTGCGCCAGGGGAGGTTTAGGTTGGATATTAGGAAAAATTTATTCACCGAAAGGGTTGTCAAGCATTGGAACAGGCTGAGTCACCATCAGTCACCAGGCTGAGTGGTTGAGTCACCATCCCTGGAGGTATCCAAAAGACCTGTATATGTGGTGCTTAGGGACATGGTTTAGTGGTGGACTTGGCAGTGCTAGGTTAACAGTTGTACCTGATGATCTTAAAGGTCTTTTCCAACCTAAACGATTCTATGATTCTATGATTCTTTTATCTTGGTGCCATAAGACAGAATCCTAGTGCTATTTTAATGTTGCTTTTCATTACACAAGTTTCCTGTGCCCACCAACGAGAAAAACATTAGCAGGAATTAGATAACTTGGATCAGCTGCACTCAGGGTCTTGGATCCACCCTTCATTTCGCCACCCCAAGAACCACACAGTGCAAGGATATGGTATGAATAATGAGGATGTTTCCCATTAGGGAAAGTGCTTTCCCATTGTCATTGCAGACACTCCCTTATTGTCTGCATGTCCACCAGGCATTTTGCAAAATTCTCTTCTCAAGACCAGTCTTGCATTCATGTGAATACCATAAAACCACTCGCTCTTGCACCAGCTTTCTGGGGGGAAGCTCATGCTGTAGGATTTCCATGCATTCTTCAAGGGTCTGATACTCACATTGCTGACCCTGTTTGAACACCTTTCTCTGGAAATAGGCTGAGACTTCAGGTGGATAAAAAAAAAACCAAAACCAAAGGAGGTAATTTCACATGCTTTGGCATTTTCTTTTACAAACCAGTTTTTAAAATACCAGTAGAGAAACTATTTTATGGGCCTTTTTCCATTAAGGCTGAGTTACAACATGGCAATTTCTCTCACACTGGCACTATTTCACCTTGTAGCTCTCAACCAAAACTTCTTCTCTTCTTCCTTGTCCTTGGACATCTGCTTGTGCCTTTCTCTATTCCTTGTGTTCACTACACTTGGCTGTATGTGTTTGCAGGGTTCAGCACCCCTAATCAACATTTCTGTAGCCTGCTTTTTGTTGTAATTATGTATTTGAGATGCAGTTAAGAACAGTCTCCATGTACTACATGCAGTATAATGGTGAGAAATACTGTATGTCTCAAAGACTTTGTAGGCTAAATAGACCAGACAGATGCAGATTGAGGGAAAGGGTGTATCATCCCCACTTCATAGATGAGAAATGGAGTCACTGAACGAAAAGGTGACTTGATTGGGGAAGAGATTTAGCTGAGCTCTGAACAGTATTAAACTAAGCACGTTTTATAATTCTCTTTAAAACATTATAAGGCAACTAGGAAAAAAATGTAGAAAGAAATAACAATGCATAGATGCTGCGGGATAAATCTTGCCCTTGTTAGCTTCATTCTCTCCCCTCCCCCATGGATTTCAAACATCACTCAAGAGCAAGCTTCTATTATTAGGCAAAACTCTCCCTGATACTTCAGAAGTCAGTTTCCCCCCTTTCTGTAAGAAAAGAGGGAATATGATGGTAGGAACCTAATTATGAACGCTCTCAAAAAAACCTGGACTAGCTGATTTGCACTTAGCCCCTTTGACGGAAAGCAACTGAACAGTATACTTGAGCTGTAATTATTATTATCAGTCACTCTTCACGGTGACAACAAATAATTATTTTTAAAAAGCATGAAAACAGAATTAACCCTTTCCTCATACATTGTCTCTCTAAAGTGGCACGGTCAATTGTCGTTGCAGTTCAGAATACTGTTTGCAGAGCTGCTGATTTTGATTGTTTTTTCTCCCATTAAAATACCCTGAACTGAATTGCGAGTGTGGTTTTTGGCAGTGACTACTGATTTGGAGTCCCTTAGCTCCTGCAGGTTAGCTTGGCAGAGTCTAGGTTTCAGAAGGAGGTTGCTTGGGTGGGTTTTTTTAGCCATCAGGCCTTTTTTGGATACTTCAGAAATGGGTGCCAAATTCTGGTGAGGCCCTTGGCTTCAGACTGAAATGATTCACTGAGATTTTGACACAGAATTGCATTTCAGGCATCAACCATGCCATGTCTTGGATTCACCCACTCTCACATTAGGTAAGAGCTGTGGCAGTGACATCAGGAGCATGGTCACTTTGGGCTTTCTGTAGGGCCAGAATTCAGCATTGCTCCACCACCAGCTCAGGACTGCAGCCACCTCCTCTGTACCCCGTGAGCCTGAGTCCCATCCTGACATGCAATGTCCACTCTGATTTTCTTGTCCCTCAGCCCTGAAAGGTCACCGTCCCCCAACAGATGGAGCTTGGGCAAGTGCTTCTTGCAGTCCTGGGATGTAGACCCAGCTGAGGACAGTGAAAACACAAGAGGGTGGAAGGAAAGGCCAGATGTAGGAGACCACTTACCCCTGGTATGCAGCACTCGTTTCTGTAGGCAGTGAGAGAGAGTGGAGCGTGAATGTTAAAACATGGTCTAGGACACTGTGGTTTAATTTATGGCTTTGTTTGTACATCTGTTCGTGTTTTAAGACAGGCACAGATTTAGCTGGATGGTAGGGGGGGCTGTAGCCCCTCTTTTGGGACTTCTCAGTGCTGTGTTCAGCTCTTAACTCGTTCCCTTCAAGGCTGTGGCTCCCAGCAGCCCTGTTACCCCATGGTGGGTGAGGGGTTTTTTTCAGCCCTGTTAACCCAGAGTCAACCTTATCAGTATTTCTTTAGAAGCAAAAACAAATATACAGGATCAAAAGCACATATTTCTTTCAGCCTAAAAGATCTCACAACCTTTGATACAAGGGAAAAATCTACTGGGGCTGTTTGAGCAGAGAAGGCAACTGACCATAGAGGAATCAAGTACCTCATCTGCACCCCTCCAGTCAGGCAACTAGAAAGCTGGGAACCCTGGTCCCCTCATCTTCCTCAGCCCCTGGACCAACCCTCCTGAGACAGCAGTACAGCCTGGCAGGTATCCCTGGTTGCCATCTGTGGCTGTGTGCTGGCACGAAGCATTGCCCTCAGTAATGTGCTGGAAGCGCGGGGATGCCGTGGCTGAACCTCCCGAGAGGGGATGAAGCGTGGCAGCAAGGGAAAAGAATGCAATGATCAATAAGCACAGGATTTTTAATCTGTTCAATATGTGGCCAGTGTCTGTAGGAAATCTGTTTGCAATCGTTCCTTATTAAAGACAAATGACAAGCTGTTTTCCAGGCACAAACCTCTGCCTTTCTTCTCTAGAATGCCAAGACAATTATTTGTGGCATTGTTATTTTTTTCCCTCACTTTCTTTCCTCTTCTCAAAGGGTTCTCCCACACACGGAAACTCCTCGTTTCCAACGCATTTACAGTGGCAGGAGTTAATAGATAGAGTGTTGCACTATTAAATAACAACAAGCTCAAACGCGGGGAGGAGAGGAGGGCCTCCCCACTGCTCAGTAATGCTTTGATTCAAACCAAAGCAAAAGAAGAAAAGGCAGGGAAATTTACAGTTTCAAAGCAGACCCATCTGTGGTTATCTCGCCCCATTTCCCTGAGTATTATGGCAAAGTGCACTGTGCATTCATAGAGTTTCCCAGGCCCTGCACACGGTGCAAGGTGCTGAGAAGAGAGCTCTAGAAGTGTCATGCTTAGCACCAAAAGATGAGCAAGAAAGAGAGCAAAACAGGCATTCAGAAAATGAAAGGATTGCTCTGAGACTGGCTTTAAATACTTCTGAGAAATAGCAGACTTGCTTGCCCCATTGGCAAGTGCCTAAGTTAGGTCTGTGTCAACAGTCACTGCCCGCTGTGGAGCCCTTGAACGTTCAGATCTGTGAATTCAGCTTCCATTTGCTGCTCCTGGAGGATCCTCAGACTGATTGGGAAATTCCTCCTGTTCACTATTCTCTCTATTCAAGCTCTTTGTAAAAATCTGCAAATCCAGAAAGTTAGATGCCAAAACAGGACCAGATACTCCCTCTCAGTCCCAAAAAGCTATCGCAGGCAGAGGCAGTCATAGCCATCTCCTGCTACATTTTGAAGAAAAGGAGGTTAAGAGATGGGTCTTGTTATGCCAGTGCTAATCAGCTGGCTCTCAGCTGTACCAAGGCTTTAGCATGCTGGCTCAGGAGGTGGAGAGAAGAACCCTCACACCTCTGGTTTTCACATGCTTTCTGCCTCTGCCAGTTTCTACAGCAGCTCTCTCCCTCCTAAGGGTGTTGCTTTTAAAGTCTATGATTCCTGGGAAATGATCTAGAAATCTGCATGAGCCAGGCCACGCCAGCCTCTTGAAAGCTCAGAAGAGATCTGTTATGGCCAGCTCTGGTAGTGTCCTTTTGGGTAGTGACAGTGATGATGGAATTGGTGGAATCTCCCCCCCAAAAAACTGTTGTGGAAGGGTCCATATGGAGATGCCATCCTTTGTGCTTCAGTCTTCTCATTATTTTTTCCATGGAACAGAGTTTTCTAGACCACAGTAAAGGTGTCCTTGGTCCCATACCAGGGAATCGGTTACTGCCAGTTACCGAGAGCTTCATGACAAGGAGCGCAGGACACCAGAGAAGGCGTTAAGAGAATGCCACATAAATGGCATTTCTTGTGGCCCTGCAATAGACTATTCACAACTTTCAAGCAAAGGCCAGATTCTGGTCTTTCCACCTAGGGGGAGAAAAAGATGTCACCAAAGCTCCTGTCACAGGCACTGAAACAGTTAAAAGCAAATTAAAATGCAAATTAAAAGGCAGTTCACGCAGGCAGGGCGTGTAGGGAAGGCAAAGGCACCCTAGCAGCTCAAGAGGTGAGTTCATTCAGTAGTCCCCATCCTTTCAGAAGAAACTAAGCTATGGTATTCACTCATCAGAAAGCGATGCCCTCTGTGCTCGCCAGAGTGGATGTGGCTACCCAGCCACATTGGAGTTCCCACAAAAACATGCGGCCACCCAGGTCTCAGGCTGCAGGGAGTGCCTGGGCCTCTCACTGTTCACACATGGCAACCGTGAGGACAGCTGCGTGAGGTGCGACCAGGTGGATGATTTGCTCTGCATGGTGGCAGAGCTATGGGAGGAGGTAGAAAGGTTAAGGAGCATCAGGGAGGCTGAGAAAGAGATCGACTGGTGGTGCCATGCTCTGCCACCCCCGAGACAGGAACAGGAGCAGCAGCAGCCACCAGTAAGAACCCACGATCGAGGGGATCCTCTGTCCCCCCCACCGGGCTGAAGGCAGCAGCTCAAAGGAAAAGAATGAATGGAGGCAAGTCCATGCTCGTGGCGGCAGGCGAAGGCCCTCCCTGCCCACCTCGCCTTCTCGGGTGCCTCTGTACAACAGGTATGAGGCCCTGGAGGTAGAAGGCCAGTCAATGGAGGATGGGGATGACAGTCCATCTACGCCAGAGGTGTCGCCCAGGTCAGAAAAGCGTACCTCTCATATCAACACCACCTCCACAAGGAAGAGAAGACAGGTTATAGTTGTGGGCGACTCCCTTCTGAGGGGAACCGAGGGTCCGATATGCCGGGCGGACCCTCCTCTTAGGGAAGTCTGCTGCCTCCCTGGGGCCCGGGTGAAGGATATCACCAGGATACTCCCTAGCCTGGTACGGCCCTCAGACTATTACCCCCTACTGCTCTTCCATGTGGGGGGCGATGAAGCTGCAACACGAACTCCTAGGGCAATCAGAAGAGACTTCAGGGCCTTGGGACGGCTAGTAAGGGACTCTGGAGCACAGGTTATTTTTTCCTCTCCCCTTCTAGTTGTGGGCAGTGACACTAGAAGGAACAGAGGCACCCAATCTATTAACTCATGGCTCCGTGGCTGGTGTCATTGCCACAGTTCTGGTTTTTTTGATAATGGGATAGCCTACGCAGCACCAGGTTTGCTGGCATCTGATGGGATTCATCTTTCTCAAAGGGGAACGAGAATCTTTGCTCAGGAACTTGCGGGGCTCATCGACAGAGCTTTAAACTGGACTCGAAGAGGGAGGGGAGTAATATCAGGCTTGCCCGAGAGAAGCTGAGGGACGACGTGCCACAGGAGGTGCCAGCGAGGGCACTCAGCCTGTGTCTCTGAGATGTGCGGCGTACACTGGTGCACAATTGAAGTCGAACAGAGTTGAGCTAGGGGATACTGAGGCAATAGGAGCCAAGAGGGAAACACCAGTGAAACACCTCAAAGCACATAAGGGGTGTTCCTCTATGAAGGAGACATGGACGACAGCCCAGCTGAAGTGCCTCTACACCAATGCACGCAGCATGGGCAACAAGCAGGAGGAGTTGGAAGCCATTGTACATCAGGAAAACTATGATATGGTTGCCATCACGGAAACATGGTGGGATGACTCGCACAACTGGAGTGTGGTGATGGATGGCTATAAAGTCTTCAGGAGGGATAGGCAAGGCAGGAGAGGCGGTGGGGTAGCCCTGTATGTTAGGGACTGTCTGGATAGTTTTGAGCTTAATGATGGTGACGATAGGGTGGAGTGTCTATGGGTAAGAATCAGGGGGAAGGCCAACAAGGCAGATATTGTGGTGGGAGTCTGTTACAGACCACCCAACCAGGATGAGGAGACAGATGAACTATTCTATAAACAGCTCAGAGAAGCCTCACGATCACTAGCCCTTGTTCTTGTGGGGGACTTCAACCTACCGGATGTCTGCTGGAAATACATTACAGCAGAGAGGAAACAGTCTAGGAGGTTCCTGGAGCGTGTGGCAGCTAACTTCCTGACACAGCTGGTGAGGGAGCCAACTAGGGAAGGTGCCCCGCTGGACCTCTTATTCACGAACAGAGAAGGACTTGTGAGCGATGTGATGGTTGGAGGCCGACTTGGGCAGAGTGATCACAAAATGATAGAGTTTTTGATACTTGGAGAAGCGAGGAGGGGATCAGCAAAACTGCCACCTTAGACTTCCGGAGGGCAGACTTTGGCCTGTTTAGAAGACTGGTCAACAGAGTCCCCTGGGAGGCAGCCCTAAAGGGCAAAGGAGTCCAGGAAGGCTGGACATTCTTTAAGGAGGAAGTCCTAAAGGCACAAGAGCGGGCTGTCCCCAGGTGTCAAAAGATGAGCCGGCAGGGAAGAAGACCAGCCTGGCTGAATAGAGAGCTCTGGCTCGAACTCAGGAAAAAGAGGAGAGTCTACAATCTCTGGAAGATGGGGCAGGCAAGTCAAGAGGACTACAAAGGTGTAGCGAGGTTGTGCAGGGAGAAAATTAGAAGGGCCGAAGCTGAGCTAGAGCTCAATCTGGCTACTACTGTAAAAGATAACAAAAAATACTTCTTCAAATACATTAGCAGCAAAAGGAGAGCTAAGGAGAATCTCCAGCCCCTAGTAGATGGGGGAGGGAACACAGTGACCAAGGATGAGGAAAAGGCTGAGGTACTTAATGCCTTCTTTGCCTCAGTCTTTAATAGCAGGGCCAATTGTTCTCTGGGTACCCAGCCCCCTGAGTCAGAAGATAGGGACGGGGACCAGAATGGAGCCCCCATAATCCAGGGGGAAATGGTTAGTGACCTGCTGCACCGCTTAGACACTCTCAAGTCTATGGGGCCTGATGAGATCCACCCGAGAGTACTGAAGGAACTGGCAGATGTGCTCACCAAGCCCTTTTCCATCATTTACCAGCAGTCCTGGCTAACTGGGGAGGTCCCAGTTGACTGGCAATTAGCCAATGTGACACCCATCTACAAGAAGGGCCGGAAGGAGGACCCAGGGAACTATAGGCCTGTCAGCCTGACCTTGGTACTGGGAAAGCTGATGGAGCAGATCATCCTGAGTGCCATCACACAGCATGTAGAGGATAACCATGGGATCAAGCCCAGCCAGCATGGGTTTAGGAAAGGCAGGTCCTGCTTGACCAACCTGATCTCCTTCTACGACAAGGTGACCTGCCTAGTGGATGAGGGAAAGGCTGTGGATGTTGTCTACCTAGACTTCAGTAAGGCCTTTGACACGGTTTCCTACAGCATTCTCCTGGAGAAACTGGCTGCTCATGGCTTGGACGGGTGTACTCTTCTCTGGGTAAAGAACTGGCTGGACGGCCGGGCCCAAAGAGTGGTGGTGAATGGAGTTTACTCCAGTTGGCAGCCGGTCACAAGTGGTGTTCCCCAGGGCTCTGTGTTGGGGCCAGTCCTGTTCAATATCTTTATCAATGATCTGGACAAAGAGATCGAGTGCACCCTCAGTAAGTTTGCAGATGACACCAAGTTGTGCGGGAGTGTTGATCAGTTTGAGGGTAGGAAGGCTCTACAGAGGGATCTGGACAGGCTGGATCGATGGGCTGGGGCCAATTGTATGAGGTTCAACAAGGCTAAGTGCAAGGTCCTGCACTTGGGCCACAACAACCCCATGCAACGCTACAGGCTTGGGGAAGAGTGGCTGGAAAGCTGCCTGGCAGAAAAGGACCTGGGGGTGTTGTTTGACAGCCAGCTGAATATGAGCCAGCAGTGTGCCCAGGTGGCCAAGAAAGCCAATGGCATCCTAGCTTGTATCAAAAATAGTGTGGCCAGCAGGACTAGGGAAGTGATCGTGCCCCTGTACTCAGCACTGGTGAGGCTGCACCTCAAATACTGTGTTCAGTTTTGGGCCCCTCGCTACAAGAGAGACATTGAGGTGCTGGAGCGTGTCCAGAGAAGGGCAACGAAGCTGGTGAAGGGCCTGGAGCACAAGTCTGATGAGGAGCGGCTGAGGGAACTGGGCTTGTTTAGCCTGGAGAAAAGGAGGCTGAGGGGAGACCTTATTGCTCTCTACAACTACTTGAAAGGAGGTTGTAGTGAGGTGGGGGTCAGTCTCTTCTCCCAGGTAACAAGTGATAGGATGAGAGGAAATGGCCTCAAGTTGCACCAGGGGAGGATTAGACTGGATATTAGGAAATTTTACTTCACTGAAAGTGTTGTCAAGCATTGGAACAGGCTGCCCAGGGAAGGGGTTGAGTCGCCATCCCTGGAAGTATTTAAAAGACGTTTGGATGAGGTGCTTAGGGACATGGTTTAGTGGTGGACTTGGCAGTGCTAGGTTGATGGTTGGACTTGATGATCTTAAAGGTCTTTTCCAACCTATACAATTCTGTGATTCTGTGAAATCTCTACCACCCTGTCATAAATTGCAGTGTTGGCACTAACCTGAGCTGCACTGGCCACTATATAATTGCACAGAACAAGAGCTTTGCTCAGGAACAAACACTTGTTTGCTTAATCCAATTCTTCAGCTCCAGGACCTTCCTGGTGGGTGCTTAAGAGGCTATTGTTGGAGCTGAATAGAGCCATCAGGACCTGGCCCTAGAAGAAACAATCTAGGTAATCACACCTGGCTTTGCAGAGTAAATTTGAGACTGAAATGAAGCATGATTGCGTGAGTAATTGAGAAATGGGCAATAGGCTTTTGATAGGAGGTATTATTTTTCTCTTGTTTTAGATGTCGGAAGGACACATCATCTCAATTGGATTACACTTATGTCCTAAGAAGCTTGCATACATAATCACACTACAGCCATGACTAATTTATTCTACCTCCAGATATTTCTTTTTAGTCTTGGGTTTTCTGGTTTTGGTAATTGTTCATTTTGTTTTACTTTACTTGCCACCAAATGGTGCTCTGGAGACTATTTCATAACCACTAGAGATTTCTCAGTGTGTGGAGTGGTGGTGCAGACATACAGAGACACACACAGACACTGTTTGCAGCAACCAGCAAACAGTGATCTTCTGCAAATTAGCGCATAAGGGAAGACCACACAGAGTGTAGCAGTCTCTAAATTAGTCTCTAACAAAAGTGTCCAGGAGAAATGAGTCTTTGGGGGGGAGTACTAGCAACATTAACCTAATTCCATAGAGGGATAACCTCTCTTGGGCATGTCAGTGGTTCTGTTACATTTTTAAGAGCTGAAACCTGCATGTGGACCTCTGAGGGGCAAAAGGCCTGGGGACTGCAAGAGGGGCAGGACTGATGTAAACCCACCTTCCAGATACCTGTCAGTGATATGCATCGGCGAGACTTGGCCAAAAGGGAAAGTGAACACATACCCCAGGGCTTGCTGAAGAATGAATGCTCTTGTAGACATTTCAGACAGGCTGCTGAAAGCAGGCAGCAGCCATTTCTTGCCTGTGCAGTCTCTTTCCTACTTCTGGTACATCCACACCCACCCACGCAGGGCAGAGAATGTAAATCAAAAAACTGAAGTGGTGCAACAGGTCTGTATTGGCAGGGTTAGTGTTTTTTCTTTGAACAGTGCTGTATACTCACTATATATATTCACTTCCTGCCTTCTTTTTACCTCTAGATGTTCATTTAAACATATAGAGAGAGTGTGCACACACAGGAAGACAAAAGCTTTTAACTTTTAATATCCTGATCGTGAGAATTATCAACACTGCTCAGAAAAAATGATACAGAAATGCTACACCTGACAACACGGTCATGAGCTGTGAAAGCAACCCTCAAATAATGGGACATGAATAATCAAGTAAAATAAAGCAGATGGATGGAGGGATAGATGTACAGATAGATAGAGAAACAAGGGTCTGTATCTCCAGATGCAGTTAGGCAATTAACTCTCAGAGAAACCAAAAGGAGTAATTCCAATTAATACCTTGGAGGATCTAAGTTTATATCGATATAAAGAACTATAGTGAGATTTGGCATGAATTCCTCACCTTATTAAAGATAATAGGTCCAGGTCCCTCCCGGAGCCATCGTTTCGTTCATCATTCTGAGATGCGTATCTTGGTACTTGCTGGGCATTATCGGCTTTTCCAAAATTGATTGGCATTGACCATCTGGGCCAGATTTTCAAAGGAATTTTTTCTCCTTTGAGACAGGGAGCAGATTGCATGTCACAGTGCTCCTGGAGGGTATTGAGATGGTTTGAAAATCTGGCCACAAGTGACAGAAAAGAAGCAGCTGGTTGCTGAGCACTCAGAAATGTGATTGTAAGACCTTGTAAAAACCTGGATCAGGCATTTGGGGGTGCATGGAATCAACATCATCTTTTGATTTGGGTTTTTTTGCAAACATAGTTGTCACCACAGAGAAATACCTCCGCTGCATTAAGTTTTTGACATCAATGTATGCATGCCTACCTCTCTGTCTGTCTGTCTAGCCACCAGCCTACTCTCCGATTACAGTGTAAGGGTCTTTTCTTGCAAGATCACCCTCTACTCTCATTTCTCATCTTCATCCCAGTGAAAATAATAGGGCTAGTTGCAAGAAAAGCCTTTGAATTAAGTGATTTCACCCATTTACAATTCAGGGAACCTATGAGTATCTTAGATGAAGGCCTAACCCCAAATAAGTTGGATTGTTTCTTTCCCCAAATTACTGTTTTACAGAGAAGGGGAAAAATTTTCATCCAGAGGGAAAGTAGGAGAAGGTTATTGGGGGTGGGAGGGAGAAAGGAAGGCAAGCTAGGCACAGAATGGGCCAGCTATTTTTCCTCTTTTATTTCAAAAATCCCTGCCAATATGCTAGCTGTGCCATCTGGCATCCGTGATAAATTTGACTATGTGTAATTGCAAGCTGCAGAGAATTTTAGAGAGGCTGGAAATTTCTCTGTCTAGGTTCTTATGTAGCCATTATCACTGTAATCGTTGAATACAGGAAAGCAAAATTTTCTTTTTTCATACTCTCCTGGAATGAAGAGCTCTTCAGTCACTTACTGTCTTTTTCACTTCAGTTTGTTTCAGTTGAACAGCAAAGCAAAGGTGATGTTAGTTCCCTCCCAATCCTCCATGAATATTTCATGTAATTTTAAAACTATAATTTTAGAGAGACAGAGAACATAAAATTAATCTATTTCTAAACAAATTCCCCACCATAGGTTTGTAAATGAGAGAAGAATTTTAAACTTTGAATTTACATTTCAACTTTTCTCCATTTCTTTTGATTCATGTTTTCTTTACACATTTCATTTTGAGCGATGAATCTCCATCAGTTAGTTTCACTCCTATTTCTAACTATTTAAGCTACTGTCTGCTTTTCATGTATTATTTTTACATTTCTGGAGTATGAGACTTTCTTTCGTCAGTCAAGTAAAGCACAAGCAGAGAACCAGTATTCAAAGGAGGCCTTGCCAAATCCTTTTCCATATGTATGGTTGCTGCTATTTTTTCCTTCCTAGAATTTACTTCTACCCAGACAACAGATAAAGACTCTATTAATCACTAGGTCAGGTGAAGGAGGCAGATGGGATACCATTTAGGGATTCCTGTGCCCTAGAGAAGAGCCGGACCCCACAAAGCTCTTGCACGCTTTACAGCTACCTGGGGATGCTCTAATTCGCACCGTTTGGCCATGACCCCTATTGGATCATCCACCAGCTCTGTGCACTTAGAGCACGCTGTGTTCAGGTCATGCCTCTCCCCATCTCTCTGCACTGGAGTTAAGTGGATAGTGGTGAACATATTAGTTCTGCACCACCTGCCAGTCTCTGCCATGCCAGAAAAATTATCACTGAACCGGCTCTGGATGCCTTCCAGGTCTTGTGGGCAAAAGGGCAGGACACCAGGGAGACTATGGCATCCCAGGACACAACACACAGACAAACCAGGGCATGTCGCTTTATGAGCAATGAGAAAGCTTTTGCGCTGTTCCACTGACCCCTTTCCCTTTGCAATTCCCTCCCCAAATTACAGAAGCATGGGGATGTGTGGATGCTTCCGTGTCACGCGGTCCATTTGCTTCTTTCTGTACGTGGAACAAAACTAACTGCAGTCTCAATCCTGCAAGTGCATTTGCTCGTGGACTGACCTCAGCATAGTGTGGTAACACATGCGTGACTCCTGGGCTGGAGCGTGGGCACAAACCAGAGCAGCTGAAACAGGGAAAATTCAGCCTGAACATGCAGAGAGAGACCCGTGAGTGAAATGAAGAGCACGTGGGGCAGAAGCTGTGTGTAGACTGTCTAAAGTAACAATGGAAAAAGAACAACTAAACGTATGTAGTGCAAATAATAAGATATCCAGGGAGGAGGGATGTATTAGCAACAGGTCTATAACCGTCTGGCTGCAACTATGCCAGAAATGCTATCTCACCAGCAGATCACAATCAGCCTCTCACCTCTGCCTGCCAAATGCTCATCTGGTTGCTCTTTAGCTTCTTTCAGGGAAGGGAGCTGAGCTACTTTAAATAGTAGATCACTGCTAGCTTAATTTGTTTTGATTGAAGGTCATTAAGGAGTGACCACACCAGAAGCTCAGCCACAGCCAAAGGACAGTGAGGACCAGGTGGCAGATGGTGAGGGCACTTTCCTTTCCAGCCTTCAGAGTTGGTGCCAGAAGAAGACCGGTGTCCACAGTGTCAGTCCCAATGGCTCAGAGAAGTGGTTCAGATCCAGGGCTGCATTTACTCAAATCCTTCCCTTAATATCTTAATGAATCAACCCTTCTCTGCTTTCTCAGTGTTAATATGCAGAGAAACAAACAGCAAACATCTTGCTATGAAATAATTTGTGTGTCAAAGAGAGAAAAACCTGAGAAGGAGGGAGGATTATATTTTCCAGGGGAAGCAAAGGCTGAGTGGTGAGCCCTGGAGAAGGTGAATGAGCAATGAAGCCAAATCAGGTGTGCCAGGCAGGGTGCCAGCAACCATCAGCCTGGAGGTAATGAAGCAGCAGCTTTGCATGTGCACACACCTCTTTGGACTTTGATCCTGGTGCTGCAACCAACTGTGCACGACAGCACAGCCAGGCAATGCGAAAGCAGCTGCTGCGTTCAGCTGTGAGCACCAGCCTCTTCCAAAGGTCCAAAGAAAAAGATGTGATAATTGTGTGGAGCTAACCACAAACTAACATGTGAGGTCCACAGCTATATCTGGCTACTCGTGCAAAGGCCAGTGGACACGGACAATGCAGGAAGCACCTGGGTCCTTAGCTGCATTTGTGAAGGCATGTGTTTTAAATGCAAGCATAGCCCCTGTTCCTGAACTCTCATAGCAAACCCTTAGCCTTGGGGAACACACTCAGAAATCATCACACACCTCTGTGGGGAAAAAGCCAGTGTCTATTTCAAACAATGTCACTGTCTCCCCGCTGATAAAACAGACACAGAAGTCAGGACTGGTTTAACAACCTCCTTTCTCAGAAGTTTCCAACCATCAAATTTCAAGGGTTGCTCCTTTGATCTCAGAAGCACTAGAAAGATGTTTTTCTCTTTTCTTTCCTTTTCCTTTTTTATTTTAATTTCACTAGCATGCCGTGGCACAATACCTAACCCTGTGTAGCTCAGAAGACTTCTGCTACTCTGGATTGTTTTTGTTTCTAGCTAGTCTCTAATTATTCTAGTCTTGTAGAAGGGGGAAGGGAAAGGGAGGATGGGAACATCGTCAGTTTGAGCATCTTGCTAAGTGAAAATGAGAAAGCTAAGAGGCAAAAAGAAATTGGTACAGTTTGTAATTGTTTTTGTTCTTCAATCAATCAGGAAATAAATTCCTGTAGAAAAAAAATAAAGGGTCTTTGAACATCCAAAGCAGAAGAGAGTCAATAAAGGCACTGCATTTCTTTGAAAAGCAGCCCCTTTTCCTCAGCCCATTTCCACTCCTTCTCATTAGTTCAGATAACTCTCATAACTCTAATTCATTAGGCTCTTCCAGGGTTATTTCCCTTCAAACAGCTGCTGAGAAAATAGAAATAATCTCCTTGTCGCTGATTGAGCCCGTGATTGTGACTGCCAACAATACGTCTCCTGCCGGCGCCGTGGGGAGGTGCCAGGTCTCAGCCCTGGGTGGCTGTTTGATGTTCAGGAGAACAGAGGGAATGAGGGCAGGAAACCTGATTTGGGCTGAGTTTTATGGCTTGCATTTATTTTATATATAATTGGCAGCTGTGATTTAAGGGGGAATCCATCTTTGACTGAAAGCAAAAAACAGTCTCTCCTGACAGTACTGGGAATGGTTTCTTAGGAGGTGAGGTTTAAATGGCTCTTAGACAGTGGGGGTTTTTCCCCTCTTTTTTCCTCTTTCACCAGCATCTCACAGCTGCAGTAACTGTGGGTATCATTTTGCTACCTGGGAGATGGCTATTTCCCAGTGGCTATTTCTCAGTCCCTTGGTGTCCCTCTTACCCTGGGTCCCAGGCTAAGGCAGCTCATCTGCAGTCAGGGTGAGGCTATCTGGTGTTTTGCATCCACCTTCAAACTGAGGACCTCAGTTAATGCAAATACAGAGAAGAGAGAGTATTAAAACCACCACTTTTTAAGCCTTTTTCTTTCTTCTCTTTCCAAAGACCTGAAAGCAGAATGAAAAAGCCTTTCCTGTAACCCAGCATACAGCAGTGAGCATGATCTGAGCTGCAGTGGGTTTCTTACCTCATATGGCTGCAGCACATTTTATGGGAAGAAAAGAGGTAAAGCAACTTCATTTTCTTGCAGTCTATTGCTGGTCTGTACAGAAAGCCCTCAATCCTAGAAGCAACACCGAAGGAATGAGGTGATATATTATATAGGTCTTTTTAATTCAATGGGACATGGACCATGATGTGACTTATGGGGTCCAGCTATGGTTTTCCTCAGCCTCAATGGCCAGCTGTCAGTCAGGTTCTGCAAGCCTCAGTTTCCTCATCTGTGAAAAAAAAAGCAGAGAAGACTACACAATGCTGTGTATTAGCAACAGTATGGCTAAGATCCTTTGAACATGTAAGGTGGTGCATAAGATCCTGCATGCTCACGGATTTCCTATTATATCTGCTGGGTCCTCCACTGCAGACCGTAGCCCCCAGAGACTGCTGCGTGCAGCAGCCCAGGAACCACCCGGCATTGCTCAGGGCTGGGTAACACAGGCGGCTTAGGACAAGGGAGTACGGTCCTTATTCTTGGGGGGATGGGAATCATTTCTCTGCAGCCATTTTTCACTTTTCTGCTCCATCTTCTTCCCTTCTTCATGATGAGATCATCCGAATCCAAGCAACATGTAAGGATCTTGTGGCTGTGTAAATGCCAAGAGCTTTTTATTCCACACTTGCCAGCCCTTCACAGGTTTTCTGGTGCACCAGTGCATTTTGTGAAGCCGTTTCCAGCTCTTTTCTGGCTGTTGCAGAACACAAGACAAATTATCAAGGATTCAAAATAGCACAAAAGGTGTCACTTGATATTCATTACTCAGCCAGATATTTCATTATGATCCCACATATCTTCTACCTATTTAAGGAAGCAGAAACACACACATTCATATTCACAAGCTTTTTCAGACACATACCAAATAATCCAATGACCAGAGGATCCAAGCACTTGAATAAGAATATCTTCCTTCCTTCCGCCCCGCCGTCCATTCATCCCCCATCTCCCCAAAAAGCTAAAAATAACCCAGCATGTGAGCTGCAATTTGATGTGAGGTTTCCAGCAGCTATGGGGATGTGTGGAAGGCAGCTGGGTAGCCTAGCAACAGGGTGCAGCTATTTGAGGCTGGTCCAGACAAAAAGCAGAGGAGGACTGATTTTCCTTGCAGTGGAGGCAGTAGCAGGATGGGGGAGAGTGCTCCCTCCATGCCCAAAAAGCAGGCTGTACCCAGCATTGTGGTTGCATTTATACCTCCATCCTGCTGCCCATTGTTCTATGAGACAGAGGGACTTGCAGCTCATCTGCATGAATGTTGGAGTGCTGATGTACCACTTGCATGAGTGGGGTGAAAAGCAAGACCTGAAAGGTGTTAGGACTGGGGAGGAGAGAGTTACACCTAAAGAAAAATGCCTGTGCTGTCAGAGCATCTTATAATGGGTCCCTATATGCTCTGTGTTACGAGGACGGTTTGTCTCTAATCACATCCCTCATGCACACAGAGCAAAGATTCACATGATGACTAGAGGGAATCTTCTGCGATTTATGGTTTCAGCCTGCATCCTCGCAACCTGTGGGGCTTTTGCTGGAACCTTCAGTGGTGCTTCGTCAAGCCCTTGCATCGCATCCTGACAGGGCTGCCCTTTCAAACTGACTGCGTGGCAACTGCATGGCCCCTTAAATCACACCTGGCCCTTCTTTCAAATGATCGGCTCTTCAAGCCTGCAACAGAGGTAGCATTGCCTACCACCTCAGCCTGGGCAACGGATGAAGGCTGGAGCCTTTCCTCTGATGCTGGCTGGTGGTTGACCTTGAGTCAGCTGTTTGATCTCACCAGGTTTCAGTTTTGCCATTTGTGAAGAAGGAACAATGATATTTACCTCCCTTCATGAGGCATTCTGCGAGCTAGACATGAAAAACACCTATAAAAATGCAAAGCATGACTATGATTTATTTAACAGATTTTCCACCTCAATCCTCAGCCTCTTCATTACCAAGACTGACAACTGTGCTGAATGCAGAAGCAGACAACATGTGGGTTTCCTGAATTGAGCCTGAGCTCCCCCTCGCAGGGAATGCACAGGCTGGCACCGAGGTGGCGGGAAAGGAGGACTTGGCTGGAAAGGAGGTTTGGCACATTAGTAAAGGGATGTCCCGGTTTGAATGAGGCACCTTCATCCCAGGGTATAATTCTGCAAGCAGGAGGGCCGTGGCTGGAATTAACAGGCATGCTGCAACAATTTATCCCTTGCGACTGCAAGGCACAGCCTAGCACAAACCACAGCCCAAATCTGCTGCAGGAGGGAGGGAGGAAGGTGGACAGAGCAGCAGCATGAGAGTGGGACAAACCATGACATGGCACAGGAATTCAAACCAAGGAGGGGGATCCCTTTTCTAGACAGATTGGGCAATTTATCATTTTCGCTGTCAATTAAAATAGCCTGCTGAGGATAAGATTTCACTGTCAGGATCAATAAGAGGCCTTCTTCCCTTTCCATGCTTACTGTGACCAGTTTTACTCTCATCTAAATGCAAATCTATTACCAGCCCATAAGCGAAAGTCTTGAATAAAGGGGCAAGAGAAGTCCATGGACAATATACAGGCAACTGATTCCCTAATGCCAACACTATTAATAATGCTCCACCTCAGCCAGCGTACTTTGGACCTGAATCCTAGTGAACAGGATGAGAGGTCTTTTAAATGATCTACACACTCCTCACCAGGGACTCCCTTGCATTGATCTGTAAAGACGGGCATTTCATTTCCATAATTTGTCTCGGATAGGTTTCTCTCTGAGTTCTCTAGATGTGTTTGCAGTCAGCTCTCATCCATATTTCAAAATGCTTTTCAGCCCAGACAGGAGAATTTGTAAAAGGCTTATATGTGTGTGCATATGTTTTGTGAGTGGCTTTAGCCAAAATCTTTCAATGCAGGCTGCTATTTTAAAGGTAAGCATTAAATTACATCAGGATCAATTCCTTTTCTTCACTTTACTAATAATACAGAAGACCAGGCTGTCATGGGCACATGACATTCCCCAAGACAAGACAGGGGATACTGCTGAGTGATATGTTGTCCTTCCATTCCCACAGAGACCTCAGCACTCATCTTCACATCTCTTTTCTCCCCTTCCTCCCCAACTCCTCCTCTCTGCTACTGTTGAATAAAACCGATGCAGTTCTCCATGCAGATGGCCAGTCCTGTCCCCTTCTCTTGAGAGCAGCCCTGACTCTTTCTGAAATAACAAACTCACCTCTTCTGACCTGTGGTATGGCTTCACGTATTTCATAAGAAGAGCCCAAAAAGCACTGAAGCAGACAACTCTGCAGTCTATTTCACCCTGATTTAACATCAGATTTTAGGTCTGAAATGTCATCAAGTTAAGCATATAATGATAAAACTAGGTCCCAAGGCAGCAAAGCATTTAAACTTGCACTTTAATTTAAGCATATGAGTAATCTCACTGACTGTGTACGGAAATATAGTTTTGGTGGGAAACATGATCATGTTCTTTGCCAGACTGGGCAGTTAGTAGCCCAAAATGTTAGTGTGTAAACAAATCAGGGAAGTGCATGCATAAATAATCACCTTTAAGCCTTTATTGGGGAAATTATTCGAGTACAGATGCAATTGCAGCAACTGTATGAGCACTTTGCTCCTGCTAATGGGTCTGAAAGTTGCTCAAAATCCAGGTGTTTTCCCTTTTGCTCTTTATACTAACATCAACACACTGATGCCCAGAGTGATGTCCTCTACACATCCCTTGTACTTGCTGGCCATTTGATTCTGCTGCAGCAGATCCTGAAGTCTTAAGTAAAACTGCAGTTTCATTCCCTGGGGATAGAGACTGAAACGCATTTCAGTAGTTTGCCTTTTCCATATTTATTGCTTCAGCAGTCTGTCTGGCAAGTCTCTGCTAGGCTGGTGTTGCAGTTTGGTTAAGTTAATGAAGCTTTGGAGGCTCTCTGCCTCATCCCTCCTGAGAAGGGGACAAGAGTTGCCTGATGAATCTCATCCAGCAGACTGGATGGCACAGGGGGGATTTTCCTGATCCTTTCTACATCCGCAGTGTCACCTGGAGCTGGGAGAAACCCCACTGGTTTCTTCATCACAGCCCCTTCCTTCACTGACTCACTGAAGAGCTGCACTGTGTTTCAATGCTGCCTCACCTACAGCATCCCCAAGCCCCACAGAGGACCCTGCTCTTGTCGTGATCTCACCCACAACCAATGTTAATGCGCAAGGAGTTAACCTGGAGGGTTTTAACATTCCCACTCCCGACCTCCACCGTGCCAGATTTGCTCTCTGGCTTTGTTTTCTAAGCCCTTGTTTAGCAGCATTGCTTCTCCCTCCTTCAGTCACAGCCCTTCAGTCACTCGCCTGATAAAGCTGCCCTGAGCCCCATCGTCCGCTCAGTTCTCTGACACACAGATTAGCCAACAGCTACAAATAAAGGCACCAGCTTTGCTTTTCTGGGAGGGATTAGTGTGCTTCCAGAAGAATATCAAATCCACAAACCGGTCCCTTTGTTCTGCTCCACTTCATACACATGTGTTTTTGTTGAGCCTTATAAAAAAGAAATGAAAAAAAAGGGGGGGGGAAGGGAGAGAGGGGGAGGAAAAGGGACAGATTGCTTCACTATTGCCTGGCATTATCTCTCCTTGACTTTATCGGGGGTGGAGAGGAGGCAGCAGTGTCAAAGCAACAGTGGATTCTCTGGATGGTGCGGCCGCTTACCATTCCGCAAGTCAGATGTTAATAATTATTTAGCAGTTGAGTGTGCGGGGAGGGGGGAAATTGAATTTACATGCATCACTACAGTGGCCTTTAAAAGTCTTAGCATGAAAAATGCATGACTGCCCATGCATTATTTATTCAGCAATGAATAGAATTTCCCGAAGATCAGACTCGCAGGTCAAGACTGACAAATTTGGCAGAATTAAGCATCGTGTCTATCAGCCCAATAGCAGATATGAAGGGGAACAGTGCTTCAACATGTAAGGCATTGCTGCTTTGTTGCATAAATCTGGCTTTAGAAAGACGTGTAGGGTTTACCCCAAACAGCACTCCCTTGCCAGCTTGTGTTTAGCAGAAGGGAGCCTTGTTTTTCTGTTCATAGTGGATTAAGATTGGGTTCACTCCCTCTTTCCACAATGAAAAGCCTTTTAATGCTAAGTATCTGTGGCAGAATCTAGTCGTTTTGATCCACGAAGCATCATTTGTTTCAGGTTTTCTTGTGTTTATTCTGTCATCAGCAAGGCAGCTTGAATACAACCTTGAGGCTCTCAGCTGACAAATGCTCCCAAAATTCTCTCCGTCTCTCTCTTTTTGCCTTTCCAATTGTAATTCTTGTTTGAAAATAATTTTGTGCAGTCTCTAGTCCAGCTGCCTCCAGAATACCAATGAAGTACATCTGAGACAGCAACTCTATTTTTGCTAGCTGGCCTGATCTGGTATTAGGCAGTATGCAGACCCTACCAAATACATGTTTCCCTAACTATACGCACAGGCATACATTCATTGCTCCCGGCATGCCAGTACCCCTACAGACCAAACTTCTAAGCAAAATCATTGCTGCCTGACAGTGCATCCCAGCAGTAGGGGAAGAGCTGGACCGTGTAGCGTGGGGAAAGCTCTGCATGCAGAGCACCCAGCTCCAAGCTCCAGCCCAACATTACCAAACCTTGTTAGCTAATGAATGGAGAAACATCTGGTCACTCTGTGGGCTCTCATTCTGGAAAGATAAATCAGAAATGCTTGGAGTTCTCTCCCTTTCATGACTAGAAAGCCATGAAGACAGGCACACATCAGTTATTTTGCACAGCTTAGCAGCTTATTAAAAAGGAGCACATTTAACTTGTGTGCGGGTCTCCTTACAGAGTAATTTCTTAACCCGTTTGCCTTTGAGCTCTGCTGCGGAGACATAGGAGAGGTGAGCTACAGGTTTTGAGGTCTAATAAATACCTACCCATTGCTTAGTGATGGGAGGACAGATCTGTAATCACTGTATTTTCCTTGCATGTATTGCAGCAGTTTTGAGCGGGAAGAAGTGCCTCTCTGTTACAGCTGCTCCAGGGAATCTGTCCCAGAGGGACCCCGTTGAACAGGGCAGACAGACCTAGGCCACCCCAATGGGAGCTAATGGAGACAAATGGCCTGGGGGCGTGAGAAATGAGAGGGGTATGGAAGGGGATGAGCTGAATGGAAATCATCACAATTTCCATGGCAAGAGCCGAGCAGGGCAGACGAGCAAAAAAGGCAGGTGGGGAGTGAAATGGAGACAAGGCAATTTGGGGGAAGGGGAGGCAAATGGTGCAAAGCGCTACCAAGTACAGGCTGGAAGAGTGCAGCCAAGCCTCTTCTGGCTTTGGCTCACTGCCATCACATGTAAGCTTTCCTGACTCTGCACATGCTTTCATCTGTGGAGGGCTGGGAAAAGCTGCTTGGAGCAAATTGACGCTGATGCTCTGCAGGTTGTCTGTCTCCCATGAGGACAGAGGGCTCAGGGGCTAGATGTGTCACACGAAGAGACAGCAAACATCTTGTGTCCTACCACTGTGCCCCATTCTTTGTGCAGAGGGGTCCATATCATGAGCCCTAGTTCTGCATTCAGAAAGCAAATGAAAAATAAGGTTGTGTGAAACAGGCGCAATCCCTGCACACACTAAGGAAACTGTAGGGTTTATCAGCTTGGTACACTGTTAGTCCTGTATAAGGTCAGTAAGATTTTCCCCACCACCATCCCCCTCACAAATGCCATAAGTGCATAATATGCATCCTACAAGTACAGAAGCATCTCAGGAGCAATCTACTCTGGAGCTTGCTTGAAAATTGCTGTTTGCTGTAATGGTACCCAGGGGAGCACTGCTCTCTAATATTTGTTTAAAGCAGACTGGTAAAAGTAAAGTAATGCCCTTACTCACTTTCTGAATGCAGGCTGTTCCCCACAACATTGGGCAAAATTGAATTGCTGAAAGAACAGCAACAAATTTTTCTGCTCTGGAGTGAGGGAGCCTAATGCAATCAAAACATACAGGTAGAGGGGTGAAGCCTATGTAGGAGGCAGATAATGTCTACAGTTGGCATTTGGTATGATGCTTATAGCAAGGTTGCCTGCCTAAACATGAGCTAGGTTTTGGCTTGTTTTGTTGCCTGGTTAGGATTTTGTTTGTTTGTTTGTTTTTAAAACAGATACATGGTCTTATGAGAACCTCAGAAGAGGGAGAAAGCATCTGCAGTGGCAGTGGCCAATGCCAAGATGTGCAGAGGCACTTTTGGAGTCTCAAGCTCTAAATGCCTTTAGGAAACAGTCCAGTGGGAAAGCGCTGTCAAGGTGATATCACTTCACATGCACAGACTTCTATAATGAAGCCTGAGAAAAGCTAGAGGCACTGAGTGTCTGACTGCTGCATACATATAGCATTGTGTTTCTACACAGGGCAGGCTTAGTAAGTGTATGGAGTGATGGGAGGGCTGTTGCTCCACCATTCACACCTCCCAGTTAAGGGTTAGGGAAGCCTGGGCAACCCTTAGTGCCCTTCACCCACCTCCCAACTGCATTCAAAAAAGAATAATCCCCCGTGCCTAAAATATCTCCTTTCATGCTGAGGCTGCTGCTTTTCCATGCCCATGCTCTGTTTCATAATAGCCGATCTGATGAAGGTGACATAGCTCATACAGAGAAGTGTTTTTTTCCTTTCCATTGAAGTTGCTCAGTGTCAGTCTCTCCTTTTGTACAGCTACACACTTAGACTGCCTTGCTGGGGCCTGATCATGTCTACCCTTGCTGATATGAAGTGGTGCCTTTTCATATAAGGTCCCTCAGCAGCACTCTAGCCCTGCCCTGGCTTAATAATGGCAGCAAAACTCAGCCCTGGAAATCACCCATGCAAGGTAATAACCATGTGTGAATCTTAGCATTAATGTTTGTGAAGTGCTTTGAGATCCCAGCAGGGAAATTGCGTTACAGTGAAATATTAAACTACACAGATTCCTACAACCTTGCAGGCAATCGCCAAGTGACCTGAGAGGCTTTTTGTTCTTCCCCAGCCTCTTAGTTTCTCTGTACAAACTATGGTTCACTAGGTACAAGATCATCTGCAGTTCAGTTGTAAGGAATATCTTCATACCACTTCCAGGCAGAAAGAGAGGGCAGATAATAGAATGTAACGCAGAATCTTTTGTTGCTCGAGTCATATTTTCGTAATTCAGCTACCATTTACAGATGGTAAGAGAGAACTAAAGTGACTGTCCTTAAAAAATATATTGGTTGAAATAATTCTAGGCACTGCTATTCCTATTGCACACTGTCGTGTTCATTGTTATCAGAATGGCTCTGTAAAATTGCCATGGATGTACAAGCCTATTTTCATAATTCACTTTTGACACACATTCTGGGCTGCTGCTTTTACAGTGGACTTTTGCTTCTTGTCTTTAATCATTTGGCTTGTATATTGCTTTCTCTTCATTCTCATCACAACAAGCAATGATCCCAGAACAGGTATATATCTCTCCTGAATTTGGTATTTCTGCACATTCCAGGCAGGTGTGGACTCAAGAATTCTCGATGTGCCTCGATTTATCCTTATGGACTGCAGCCATTTCAGAAACATTCAATGTTGCACCCAGAGCTTACTCTGGGTTCTTTCAGAGTTGCATTTTATTAGGTTGTATTGGATCACAAAATCCTGAAAACCAACTTTTTTTTTGAAAGATTTCTTACAACACTTTGTAATGACTATAATAAGTTCCATATGAAGATCTCCAAATGTACGTTACCAAATGAGGTTTGTGGCACTCCTTGGAGGTGTATAAATATTATTATTACCACTTTATGGGTAAGGAATTTAAATAATGAGGAGGAGAGGTGATGTACCTAAGGTCCTGCTGGAACTGTGTTGGAGAGGATAGGATAACATGAAATCAAATACAGCTCTGACCTCCTAAATCTCACTTCATTAATTTGAACTCTGAATGATGCATCCTTCTTATCCAGAGGGCTGTACATTGATGTACTACCACTGGGGCTTTTTTCCTGAGGATCAAAAGGGTTATGAGCCATGTTGGGCTTGGTTGGAGTTCTACGTCTTGACTACACAATGGCTAGAAACAAATAAATTAGTTTTCTTTATTTGAAAGTGTGATTTCTAATGTAAAGAAAACTTAGTCATAACCAAAAATGTTTCTTTCATCCATTTAATGAGATAAGCATGTTGTGTCTCTGCTGCCCCTGGAGATCTCTGGCAATGGAAAGCTGGGGCTACCTGCGCAGGTGGCCTTTTGAACTCTGCATAGCTGAGAGCTTGTTTATGTCCCTGCAACCAGAGTGAATTAGTGGACTTTAATTTCAAAGCTATTCCTTTTGTGTCCACCTCTTACTAACCTTTAATTATGCCTTCATGCTCATTTTAGCAGGCTCTGTAATTGACCACAAATTTAGTTGTGTGGCCCAAATCAAAGGCAAAGGCACATAACTCTATTAAGGTCAATTATCTTGTGCTACAGTTCTCCTGCAAAGTGAGCTGCTTCTGGTAAACTGTATTATTAAACAGGCGGTTATTCAATGCTAAAGTTGCTTTAGTTGTGCTTTTTCCTCAAAGTAACACTAACAGGTCATCAGCATCACAGAGGGTTGCAGTGTTGGAGACAATAAGGCAGCCAAATCTCATTGCATGCCTGTGATCAGGGTTTGAAATTCATTAAAAAGGAGTAGTTGATGATGGACTATGGTTTTATCTGCTTTACAGCCAGTTCTTCTGGAGGGTATAACATCTGAACCTATCAAAGTTTTGCAATAATAGTTAAGTCATCTAATACCCCGTTGAATTAGCACGCATTTCACAAATGAAAATGGAGCCCTCAAAGTTCAGTTTGTCTAAAGCCAGCCTGAACATCAGTGGCAAAGGATCATAAAAGCTAGAGAGGGGAAAAGCCTGTGAGAACATTGAGTCACTCCTCTTTTAATGCAAGATTATTCTTAAAGAATAGTAGGCTGAACTGTATGCAGCAGAGGTTTTAAAATCCCATTTCAAAAAATAAATTAAAAGTGTTAGGGTGGTTTTTGTATGGTGCTAACTGGGAAATCAATCTGTACTCTTGTTTTATATCTAAAAAAATGCCATAGAAATAAAAAATCTATATAAATGTGGGGAACTGTGTCGGGTAGAGTAATTAGGGAACTTCTTTATCTGTGAAAGACAAATTCTACCTTCTATATAGCACTACAGATTTCAGCAGCTAGCAGGGGATTTCTGAATTGCATGGTGTTTTCACAGCTGAGTTTCCCAAGGAATAGCCAAACTGAAATAGATCCTTGTATTGAACAAAACAAGCAAACAAACAAACAAAGACCAAAACCCCCAGAGCTGATGTTTTTCATCCCCAGTAAGCCACAATCAGCCAGGAAGTTGTGTACACACTTGACTTTGGGTGAATGAATGGTCAGGTATGTGCTGGAGCCAGGCAAGAGCTGGTGTTCCTGGCTGAACTGGGATCAATTACTGGTTTGCACCTATTACAGATATTCTTCATCTCGGCTGCCTTTTCAGACAGGTAGCTGTTGGAGTTACAGATGCTTCTGCTGTTTGTTAAAAGCTGTTGCTGTGTGGGGCCAAGCAGTGTTGTTTATATATCAGCTAGAAGCACCTGCAAGGTACAGCTGTATTTCCCATTGCACACTGTTTTGCTGTGCTATGAAGTATCACTCGGGTTTTTTTTTTTAATAAACATCACACATATGGAAAAAAAAGCACATGGAAAATGTTGCTGTTTTCATTTACACAGTCTAATGCAGTGACTTTTAAGAGAGAGATAAGGAAATTTTACCACTGTGTCAAAACTGAACTTGGTAACGGAATCAGAAAATAATTGCAGTTTAAGAGAGAAATGTTTAAAATTTCAGGAATAAAGGGCACCTTATTATGAGCTGAAGGTCTATGAATAATCCATTATCTGGAATCTGCAGAGGATTCAATAGGAAAGCTGTTGTATTCCCTTTATACTTGCTGGAATTCAATTTCATTTTGTATTCTTCTTTGACATTAAAATATTGATGTTTACATCACTACTACACCTAGATGCCAAAACTGGTAATGGGAAGACAGTGGACTGCAGCTAACATGAAAATTAGGAGAAAAATAAGTTCTCTTCTACAAGATTTATGGCTCCCAGTGGTTTTGTGGTGTGAGGTGCGCTTGTACTGCTTGGGAAAGGAAACGTATGTTTTTACAGCTCAGGATGGGAAGCAGTTTAGGATTTTAGACCTTGAATAAAATAGCCTTGCACTTTCTTTTTAATTTCCTTACAGTCAATGTTTTTGGTCAGGATAGTCCTTGAATCTACAGTGCTAGAAAGTGTCATCTTTCTGCCAGACCTGGGATAATTCAATTTCTGTGTGAAACGCATCAAACCTCCGAGCCTGCCAACAACTGCCAGGAGGCTCAGCCGCGCTGCAGGCAGCATTCGGCCCCTCATTACTGAAGTTCACCCCAGGCACATCGCAGTGGTCTGAGCCTGGATTCAGGCTCCCATCTTTCCAAGGGACCCTGTTGCAGGGGACTCAGCCCAGCAAAAAGGAGGCAGCCCCCAAGGACCTACAGTCAGCGGGCACACACAGCACCCAGGTCGACACTTCCTAACCCTAAACCTGAGCAACTATGGGAATAGAGCATATCAGTTCATCTCATCTTGGTTTAAAGCCAGGATTTCCAGACTCTCTTGATCACGTGTTCCAATGGTAAAGTGCCCTTGCTGTTAAAAAAATAAATTTTAATCATTTTATTTCTAATTTAATCTTTGCTGAATTCAACTTCCAGCAATTTAATGCCTTTGTCTGTTAGAATAAAGAACCCTCTTGTATCAAATGCTCTCCCTATGTAGGTACTCACAAACTGTGATTAAATTGTCTCTTAATCTTCTTTCAATAAGCTTAATTGAACATCATAATATCAGTTGAATCTCCCAAAAAGGGCCACCTCTTGATAACTGATTTTCCAAAGAATCTTAAAGCCACAGGAACAAAAAAAGTGTCCTAGTTCCTCCCTCCTCTTTTTTCTTCTGGCCTCCATTAAATAAAAACAAAATATGTGGCAAAGAGTCTGTCTTCTGCCTGCGTAGTTGAAGCTCATTTCCAAGGCAGGTTGATGATACAACAAATCAAAATATTAAAAGTCCTCCATGGTGCCAAGGTGCTCTTGGCACTGAATTCAAAATGAATCTGAATAATGAAAGAAATGGAATAAATTCTGAGATATGTGGAAAGGAGATATCATCCAAGATATCTTGGTAGAGCTATTAAATGGTAACTGGTTATCTATTATCACTTTCACAAATTATAATTGCTTTTCCCTCTTTATGGCTGTTTTAAGAGACTGCTATTTCTCTTCCCTGGCTGCAGGAGAGCTCCCTGCCAGGTGCTCCCTCTCCTCGCCACCAGCCAGTGCTGCTCGTGGGCCAGTGGAGAGGAGGGAGCATCTTCCCTGAGGACGGGAGCTCCTCCGAAACCCAAGGAGGAATCCACTGGAGACGTTCCCACACTGCCCATCTCCCCTGGCCGCTCACCCTGTCGCCCCCAGCGCCTCCCGCCTCTGCCTGGGATTCCCTGGACCAGGGACCATTCACCTGGCTTCATTGTCAGAGAGGGGTTGGCAGTCTCCGGCAAACACAGGGGCCAGGAATGGAGCTGGAATTAGTCTGTAATTCTGAGCTTTGTGATGTGATGGGAGCTAACGCCTGGTATTTTATGTTCCGTTTCCTCCTACAAAGCCAAGGACTAGGAGGTGCTTTTTCTTCTTTTCCCCTGTGAGATCTTTGCAAAACTCTCTCTTTTTCTGTTCGTACTGCAAGCAACACCAAGCAACACCAAGCCATCAAATGCTAGGTGTTCCTGCCTCCGTGTAATCCTAGTTTAAATGCACAATCTAAGGGTATGTAAACAGCTGTCCCTCCCGGTGCAGCAAGACAGGTTCTATTCCCAAGACAGCTAACAAAGCTCAGCATACTACAGTTTCCAAAATCATCTAAAACTTGTCAGACATTGTATTGACACCTTAGAAACAGGGGCATCTACCCAGCAGCCTGCTGACCTGTTCCACTGATAGTCAATCCCACATTGCGCTGCTTAAAACACTCGCAAGAATCAATACTGCAGGAAAGTCCCCAGCCCAGCTGGAGGGCTGTGAGCTCACCGAGCATGAATATGGCTGGTGCAGACATCTTCGTCTCCTGTTAGAACACTTTTTAATTTTTTTTTTAAATTTTAAATCTTAAAAACTATAAACTGAGCCCTGTGCAATACAAGAGATGTTTCAGTCAAGAAATTGGGGATGTCCCTCCACAGTTGCCTTGTGCAATTGTCAGCAATGCTGTGAAACACTACCAGCGACAAACAAATAAGAAACATAGAAAATGAGGAATGGTGAGCTAAAGCTTGGATGTCAGCTTCGGTTTGCTGTTTCTTCCACTGCCTTTGTCAGTCATTTTGGCAAGGTGTCAAAAGCTACAATGTTAGTGTCTATGCGGAGTTGCACCCCCTCTTACGTGTGTATGTCTGATTTGAACACATTCACTGAGAATCTGCTTCCCTGCGAATCCCTGCACATACATCCTCCTGCTTCAGCCATGGGTAGGATCAGGAATAGTATCTGTGTGACAGCTTTGAACAGATGGAAAATACTAGTGTCGATGTCTCAATTATTAAGCTTCTGTGTATTCCCAGTAATTGCTGCCATGCTCTAAAGAGCTAAATACATGCACTAAGCCTTTCGCCTAGACTTCCAGGTGTTGCTGGGTTTTGAGTTCTTAGTTCTGCAGAGCATGACTTAGAGTAGCCGATCCATTGTAGTTATTGGCATTTTTCTTTGACATCTTAACACCTTCCTAAATCTCTAGCATAAATGCATCCCCAAACAAATGTCTCTTGCTCTTCCACTGCCATTTTTATGTACTGCCAGAAGGCATGCTGTAGGCCATCACCAAAATAAAACATTAATTGCGAGTAAGTGTTTTCAATGCAGAAGCCTCAATGGAAAAAAAGGTACTTTGGTTGCCAGTGGGAGTCCATGGAACAGCAAGTCTCTGGGTTTTAGATCTGTGTAGCCCCAGGTGGCTTTGAGGGGAGACTTCACAGTTGCGCACATATACACACAGAGCAGAGAACATAATCCTATAATCTGGTTATATCTGGTGCTTAGTTGCCAAGGAATTGCATGCATTACAGCAGTTGCCAGGTCAATGAAACTCTATAGTCTTTGGTGCATATGCACGAGAAACCCAGAGGATGTCAGTGAAACTCCTCTTGAGTTTGATGTTCGGCGTGTGCTTAACTGGGCCTTACGCTGGAAAAACATCCGTAAACACTCAAAAAATCAAAGATGTATTGCTCTGAATAGCTTAAGAATATTTAGAGTAAATTTCAGGAACATATGGTCACTGCGCATTGGTTTCTTTTTTTCTTGCTAATATGTTTCTGGTTGCCCATTCATCTTATAATTAACAAACCCAGTGGGATAAAACATTGTTTCCAGCAGCTTAGTGTATAGTTACTGGGACAATGGCCTGGAAACTCAGTACAGGACTGTTTATCAGCTATTTCCCATTCTCTGGCAGCCAAATAAAGAACCCTGGAAAGTGTCGCTGTTGGTGTTCAGTAAAGTTGTTGCCCACTTCTTGGTGTGCTGTAAACTCTGCATTACCCACACTGTGCCTCACTAGGCTGTTGGACCTGGCAGGAGGCTGTTACGGCTCCACTCCTCAGCCACATGTATGGGGGTATTGATTATTTATACCCCAGCTGCCTTAAAACTAAGGCAGTTGAGAAAGCGAGAGAGAAAAGCAGCATTCCCAGGAAAATGGCTGAAGCAGGTCCAGCTTGTGGTTCCTTCACACTGTGAGTCTCCAGGAAATGAGTATTTGAATCTGTTATTCTTAAGGGAAGCACTTAATCACAAGCTTAACTTTAAAAAGCTTAAATGGTTTGCTGGATTTTCTGACTGAGGGGAAAAAGAAGGTGGGAGGAAAGAAAACAGCATAGAGGAGTCCAAAAAGAATAAAAGAGAAAGCAAAAAAATAAAGACACAGAGAAGAAATACAGAGCTGCAAGGAGAAATAAAAAGTTAAGTACTAAATTGGGAGGGGGAAAGGGAGAATTCAAATGTAGTTGAAGGAAAATAAGAGCAGCACAGGCCACAAAACCCCAACCCACCCACATCCCCCCCCAAGTTTGGAAATAAAAAATCAGAGACAATATACCCCTGTCTTAAACTTGAGTTAATATTCCAGTGAGTCAGAATAAATTATTTGTACTCTACAGCCCTCCATGTTTTCCTGGTACACAACTGGAATGCTTATTATTATTATTATTACGGGGAGTAGTTGGTTTCTGGGGGAGTACTAACAAACCAGATCTATTCTTTCCATTTCTCTTTCATGCTCTGCTTCTGCAAGATGAATGTGAATGAAATCAGAGCTCCAACCCCAGCAGTCACACCCACCGCATCGTGAGATGTGAGTCACCCCAGGTATTTGCAGCTGTGGCAGGTGAGGTACCAATGCTTTGGTGCCTTTCCGACGCTGCATTCAGCATGAGCTGCGTAGCCTGTCTGCTGCTCCTGCCTGTGCCGCTCTTGCTCAGCTAACTCAAGATGGATGTTAAAAATCCTGTCTGAGAGGAGGATGTGCTGCAATATGCTGCTGTATTCTGTGCTAAAGCTTATGCCATGCTCAGAGCAGCAGCGTACATCATATGTGCAAACCCAAAGTGCATGGATAATAAATATAGTAACAGAGTTCTTATGCCTTGTGTTAAAATACATTTCCAGGGTAGCACATGCTGTGGCGTCGTGGAAGTTGCACGGATGGGATATTCAGGGCTGTAGCAAGGGAGGAGCAGAAAGGCAGACACAGGTCTCTTAGTGGGACCACGAATTGCCTTAGCAGAAGTGTCTTACCTCAGCAAGGTGTGCTTCTGGCCGTACACTCAAGAGTATGGAGAGAAGTCTTTGCCCCTGCTGATTGCAGGGGGGGCAGGAGGGGAGGGAGACATTTATCCTAGGACAACCAAGTGCCTTATTATGGTCTTAAATGTATTCTTCTTGTTATGGTTTAGCCCCAGTCGGCAACTAAGCACCACGCAGCCACTCGCTCATGCTCCCCCCTCCTGGTGGGATGTGAGAGAGAATCTGAAAAGCACAAGTAAGAAAATTCGTGGGCTGAGATAAGAACAGTTTAATAATTGAAATAATAATAATAATAATAATAATAATAATAATAATAATAATAATAAAGGAAAACAATGAGAGAGAGGAACAAAATCCAGGGAAAAAAACCCAAGTGATGCAACCGCTCACCACCTGCCAACTGATGCTCAGCCAGTCCCCAAGCAGCAATCGCTGCTCTTCAGCCAGTTCCCCCCAGTTTCTATAATGAGCATGATGTCATATGGTATGGAATAGCCCTTTGGCCAGTTTGGATCAACTATCTTGTCTGTGCCCCCTCCCAGCTTCTTGTGCACCTGGCAGAGCATGGGAAGCTGAAAAGACCTTGACTGGTGTAAGCATTACTTAGCAACAACTAAAACTTCAGTGTGTTATCAACATTATTCTCACACTAAATCCAAAACACAGCACTATACCAGCTACTAGGAAGAAAATTAACTCTATCCCAGCAGAAACCAGGACACTTCTCTATCACACAACTTGCTGCTCAGCAATGCTTCACTGCAGGGAACTGCTGAGCTTTAGGACTCGAATCCTCATCCACAGCAAGCGCACCTGCTATTGATGCTTATTACTGTGAGTCTGTGATGCCAGAAAGAGTTACTGAATTCAGGAGGAAAGTAAATTTTCAAATCTTTTGCAGTTCCCTGCCCTGCTGGTTCTCCTCAGTACATCTGGGCTTCCTAGGCTGGTTTCACACTGGCTTTTATCTCCTTGGGCCAAAATGAAAACTCAAAAGGCAGCAGCTTTAGCTGCAAGAGATTCAGCCCAGGCTGATTAGCAGATCTCCCCTGTCACCCCAGAGAAGGCAATTCCTGCAAACTGCAGGTGAAAGCGACATGAGCTGCGTGACCTGCTCAGGACAAGCTGAACACGGCAAGGGAATGTGCAGACTCCAGGCAGCAGAAAGCAGAGGTTGTTTTGGGAGCTTGGAAACTGAGTGAGCCTCAAGTTTTCAGAGGCACAGGCATGAGTAGAGGCAGTTCCCTGTAGACAGAGGGTTATATATGATCCTCCAGTTGCTAGGCTGAAGGCTGGGGAACACAGGTGGTAAAACAGCAAGGGAGCTGAGTATATTCAGTTACTAGTCAAGGACCCCTGCAGCTCAGCAGGCTGCAGTGCCGCAGGCAGCGAGCTGCCTGCAGAAGGGAGGAAGAAGGGGAGCAGAGACATAGCAAGGAGTCAAGGAACGGATGGCACGGTGCAGAGCCAGGGTCATTTGTTTCTGCATGAACCTTGACCTTCTGGTGCCGTGCATGGTCTAGACACCGAAATACAATCGGGAAAGCAGCAAATACATGGAATAAAGAGCTGTCCCCCAAAAGCCCTAGATCTGCCCAGAGCAGCCCCCACTCTCCCATCTCAGAGCACCAGTCAAGGTAGACAAAATTCCACGTAGGCTCTTTGCCTGGGGGAAGGAGCAGAGAAGGACAAAATAAAATGTTCCTCTAAACCTTGCACACGCGTGGCCAAGAATTTAATTACATGCCATCTTTTGAGTCTGTCCCATACCTCACTCCCTCAGGGCCTTGCTGATTTCTTTCCTCATTGAAACTAATCCCGATCCCCTTGTTTGGATGGTTGTCCTTGGCTGGCCCAGACGCGTTATTGCTTCTGCCAAGATACTGTTTCATTCTAAAATTCATGTTTCATGACAGAAGACTCCTCATGATACAGATGATTTTGCTCAATGAACAAGAGCAATTGGGAAATAAGGAGGACCTACGAACAGAAGTGTCGCATGGCTTGCATCGCCTGTCACTGGATGTCTGTTTTCTCAGAAAACCTATACTGTGAAGATGAAGTTCTCTAGGTAAAATAGAAAGTCCTGTCCAGGGGTGTCTCCCTTCCATTCCTGGGGCTTTGGAGTCATCCTTCCACAGCTGCTAGGAAATAGCATCTTGTGAGCATCTGCCAACAGTGACAATCTGCCACAGCGTGAGGGGGTGGGTGTGTAATGTCCAGGATATGGGTAAAGATGCACAGTTAATCTTTGACATGAGAGCAGACCTGGGAGATCTTTGGTGGTTTCTTATAGGCTATCATTTGGGGCTATCCCCAAAGGAAGGAGGTTGGATTGCAGCTGCTTTGCTGCTGTTTGTTTGAATGCAGGTAATCCAGTGTGGCTCAGAGACACTCATTCCTCACACGGGCATTGTTTTTGCTTTGATCATTGTATAATTTATGTCCAGCAATCCTCATCACAAACTCTGCATGACTGCAAATAAAAAAAGTATAACAAATTTGTCCTTGTTTTGGGTTAATAAATAGAAACCTCAGATCTGACGGAAGAAAGGAGCAACTTGGAGAATTTTTCTTTGGGATCCATTAGTGAGCTCTTTCCAATCATATTTTGGATTGATGCTTAGTTCTACATAAGCCTCCATGGAATCTAGCGTACCGTGTGAAACTGGCTTTCTCTTGCACTTCCACTGTGGTCCTGGCTGTCTCTACATTAATCCCATACTCAGTCAATGCACAGTCTTCATTACCGTTCTGACTTGGGCTTCAGGTTTTGCTGGAACATGGGAAAGCAAAGGGAGACAACAAAAATTATATCCATGGGCCAGGGAACATATGTGACCTTTGCATTTGTCACAGCCACTTAGAGAAGGGGATGCTGTTTGCTTCGTAACTGTTGCAATATCCTTCACAGGTGGTTAATGCATTCTGCCAGCACATGAAAGAATAATTGGATAGCCACTTTTTTAAGCTGTATGTAACCAACCATATCAAGTTTATCACTAAATGTCACAGTTTATCATAATCTAATCACCCGAGAGCAAGAAAAATGAGCATACTTGTCTCCATCAATAAACGAGTGATTATTCAGACAATAACTAGGTTTATTTCCTTTATTTCCATAAATGTTTGAAGTCTTATGAAGATGCTCTGGAGAAAGGATTATTTATGTTGGCATCCAGACAGTGTAGTGATAGGAGGTTTAGAAAAGCTGGAGAGAGATGTTAATTTAGAAATGATCCTAAAAGTCTTAATCATTTTCATTCTGCAGAAGGAAATTGGGACGTCAGATTATTTATCAGATTAAAAATGCACTGTCTGTTCTATCTGGTAGCATGCAAGCCTGATGCACAATAGCATCACTGGAAAGCCAGTAACAAGGAAAGAGCCAAAATTTCTGCTTTATTTTTTATTTTTAAGGTAACACGGTTTTCTCCTGCCAGTTGGCCCTTCTTCTATGTCCCATTTTTGGAAGTTATGTAGTATCAAATGCTGACATGTTACCAAAGAAAACCACTCCACTGACAACAGTAAAAACAGTTTTGATCAGCATGAGAAAAAAAAAAATTATAAAATATGGCCCCAAGTCTCCAATATGTTCTAACATGAAGAAAGTTATAGCTTATCCCCAGAGGGATGACAAACTGCATCTCTGATGGCTGAGCAAATCTAATGCCACATGACACCTGCACACCCACGCGTGCCAGGGGACAGGTGTGTGCTGTAGTATTTCATACAAACAGATGTCCTCAAGCAATGCACCAAGTTGCCTGAGCCTCTTACGAGAAAATAGAGATGTCAGGAAAGGAAAACAATTTCCTCCATGATCCATTTGCCCTTGCAGCTATTCCTCACGCCTCCAGACTTAAGAGTGAACATCTGATGGCCGCTCAGGCAGCAGCAGCAGCTCTGGGGTTGCGAGGAGGAAGCATATGAGGAAGAGCTGGAAAATATTTTTGTGACAAAAATAGCAATACATCAGCCTGAGTGAATGATAAGAGATAAGGACTCTTTTTCCTCGCTCAAGTGGAAATACTAGTGAAAACAGTCTAGGGAAGCTTTGCCAAATATGGCCACGAGTGTCCGACGGGTGCTTGCAGTGCAGTCATGGTTAATGACTTCTTGCTTTACCTGCAGAGAGCTACCAGTTTCAGAGCATTTCCCCTCAATTTCCTTGGAAACACGGAGGAGATCCCACGAGAGGGGAACTTCTCTGTGAGTTCCTCACCCATTTCAAGTGTGTATTCAGGATGACAGACTGAAATCCCTGAGCAGGGATGCAGGAGATCTGGCTTCAATTCTTCTCTCTTTACCACTTCTCTCTCTCTCGCCCTGACCTTTGAAGCCACCACATCTCTTTAGATGCAAGTTCCCCAGCCTTATTGATGGGGAATAGCCAAAATACCTTTTTTTCTGTCCCTGCTCTGTTTTATCATATTACGCATGCATGAAGTACTTAGCA
This sequence comes from Ciconia boyciana, assembly GCF_034638445.1. Lineage (NCBI taxonomy): Eukaryota > Metazoa > Chordata > Aves > Ciconiiformes > Ciconiidae > Ciconia > Ciconia boyciana. Next base: position 11,424,232 of record NC_132942.1, read on the forward strand.
ACAAAAAATCTGGATCTTTTCAGTGCTGCTGTAACATAACAAGAAGACAGCTCCACGTATTTCCTTCTAAGGTATTCTGTGACTTTCTGTGGCTCGACAGCCAACCTGGTTTTCCTGGAGGCACTGAGCAAGGGCTTGTGCTGGAAAATAGGCAGAGCCATTCATCCCTAAAAAAGGGTTAAATGAAAACTAAAGAAAATTGAAATCTGGGTCTTGAGCAGGTTTGCCACTTCACAACTTGGGTCTATAGCTGCTGGAGATCTCCTTTGAAAATGTCCTTTAACCCCTTTAAAACATTCATTTTAAAGCTTCTTTTAGCCTGACATTTCTGTAATACGTCACTGCAAAATATCTTCTTAACAGCTGCTGGCAGTTCATGGCATCTTGGTGACCTAAATGCTGCTTTTGTGCAACAGTGGCCTGCAAACAGCAAATACTCTGGATGATTTTGCATTTCCTACAGCCCTGCTGCTGGGAAGAGGGGAGGGAGGAATAACAACAGCAGGAAGCACCAAAGCGGGGGACAGGAGTTGGAGGACGGGAGGCAGGGGACAAGCTGGAGAAGATGGATGGGGGGCAGGAGGCACTGTTTCTGCAAAGGGAGGTTTGAATTCCAGACTTAGGGGGAACTGGGTGGCAAATGGACCCAAGCAGCCCTCTCGTGTCTGCTATCAGAAACCTTGTCAGGGACAGATGAGTGCCCTTGCTGCCTATCACTCCTGGCAGCACCTGCCATGCTGCTGCCGGTGCCCATGCTGCAGAGGACAGCGCACCTCAACATCCCTCCTATGCCTGGGGCAGACCACTGCTTTCCATTCTGCAGCGGTTTATCTGCAGGCTGAGATCTCAGCTGGATACTTTTTCACTTATTTAACTGAAATTATGCTGATTAGACCAAGAATGCCAATGAGAGCTCTATTTTGTTCAGCCCTCTCCATGCCCGTAACAAGAAGCGGAGCCTGCATGGCGGGGCATCTCACCTGGGCAGACAGGACAAAGACTGAGAGGATTCCCCCCCCCCCAATTCCTTTGTGCAAAATGAGCTGAATATATGTTTGATCTTCCTAGTGAACATGCTTTTAAAAAAGGCAGACAGTGCTTTCTTCTTACCTTTTTCAATTACTGTTTACAACTATTTTCTACCACATTTATGAACTACTTCAAAAGCTTTCTTGGAAGTCATACACCCCAGAGTGGTTTGGATGTAGTACAAACCAAGCAATCAAAAAAAGGGGGGTGAAAAAATAAAAAAAAATCACTTGCAGGTTAATAAGATTTCAGATGGAAGAAAAAAGCAATAGCTCAGAGCCGCTGTGTGAGAAACTCTGAACCTATTTATTTCTATTCTCTCACTTCTTATTTTAATGCATCACAGTTGAATTAGCCTTGGCAGAATTTACAGCCCTTTTGGTCTATTGGGTACGCTGAGTCTTTAATGTCCCAAGTGGTCCTATGATCTGTTAATTACCTTATTGCATGCAAAACTCTATAGGGCTATTTCTCCACAAGAATTCTTTGTCAGGATCAAATTAGTTCTGGGGAACCCCTTTCTGTGTGATGCCGAGCGTCCTCAGCTCCACGCAGGCAGTGTAAGATCCTCTGCTCATCACAGGATGCATTCAGCCCTTTGCAGGATAAGACAGTGCGTGAAGTAAATGATCTAAGTGGCCCATTAGATAAATCCATGCTCTCACGGTTAACCACCCTGAAAGTTGCAGGGGAATGGTTTACATTTTTCATTTTGTATTCCAAGCGCTGTGCCTAATTTTGACTTTCCCTCTCTTTGTAAGGACAATGCTGTTGCTTGGCTCTGAAGGGCTGAACAGCAGGTAACAGCTGAACTGAGGTGGTAAAACATCATCCTGTTTCTTCCTAACCCAGAGGAATTGTCATAAGCAAGGGGAGGTTTTGAATGAAAGGTATTTCTGTAAGGGACGGCCCCATTCAAAGGCAATAGGTGAAAAGCATTGCAACAAACAGTTCAGAGAGATTTGAGTTTCCCCTGTTTATACAATGTCTTTGAACCCTTCCTGGCAGAAATACCAGTTGATTAGAGACACTCACTTTCCCATCCCCTAAACCCCATGCCACAGTTTGCTTTTCTTCAGCCAAAACTATTGCCCATTACCTTCTAAAATGGCAAAATTTTACTTCTGTAAGTAGCAAAGATCCCCAGGTTTATGGTCCCCATGGCAGCAATGTCTTCTGGGGTGCTCCTTATGTCCTTACAAAGCTCAGTCACTGCAAGTCTCTGTTAATAACATCACTGCAGTATTGTTTCAGCTCTCTTTTCTCATCTGCACAGGCGAAATGCATAATGCTTCTCCTCCTGAGGATCGCTTCTTAGGGGAGGTTGTCGCTGTATTCTCAACCCTGAGCATCTTTCTTCCCAGTCCCTGCCACAGCAAAGAAATCTGGACTCTTTTTGCTGTCTGGCAGAGGCAGAGGCAGGCAGCCGGCTCCCCTCCAGCCCCGGAGGTGGCTGTGCAGTGCCTCACTGCTGGTCCCACTCGGCTCGCTGGACCGCAGAGCAGTGCCCTGAGTTCATCTGCAAGGTGGCCCTCCACGAAGCACCACGCAGGGCTGCAGCACAGGGCTTTGCTCTGCATCTAAAGCTCTGTAAGGCCTTACAATAAGCTCCCCAGGGTAGCTATTGTGATGGCCTGTGCTTACCCCTGCTTCTCCACTCTCCTGCAACTGGGAAACAGTCCCCACACCTCTCGGTCACAACTCTATTTTGTGCAACTAGAACATCTCTCCCCTGAGGATCTCAGAGCTGTTTATGATCTGCAGGGACTAGGTCCCCACAGGATCCCTGCTGAGGGAGGTGAACCTGGGATTCCATCCATCAGACACTGCATGAGGGTGGATTTTCTAGAGGATGAGGAGAAACTTTGGTTACTGCAGTCCATCCCACCATGCCCCATCCAGCTGCCCCCTCCATCCTCGTCTCCCTCCAGCCCAGGCAGCAGCTGCATCATCCCCGTCTCCTCATCTGGATTAGGAATCTGATTCAGCACAGGATTAAATACATGTTCAGTTAAGGCAGAGGGCTATGAATGCACTGTAGGATTTTGCTGAGCCTGAAAGAGGATGCTTTTTAAAAGTCACTGTATTTAGGCCACAGGGAGAAAAAAGCCTACAAATCAGAGAGAAAAGGGGATTATAAATGGGAATCAAACTAAGCTATCATTTCTTCATATGTCTTACTCCTTCAAAAAGCCATCCCTGACATCTCCCTGGCTAACTGTTTCAGCTGGGCAGCTCATTTTGACTATGTTTTCACACTTTCTTCTTTTTTTGGTTTTCTGGTACAACATCTGGAAGCGGGAGGATAGGGACATTACAAAGACATGGAAGGAGCAGGGCCAGTTTTCTGCACCGCCAAGTGAGCACCACTTTCAATAGTACGGCAGTACCTACATGTGCCCTTGATAAGCAGAACTTGCTAATGCAGTCCCCGGTGAGCAGCAGTCATTACCAGTCACAATTATTAGGCTAACTCGGTTTCCAGAGAGGCATCCAACTAAAGAGAGCAGCTTCTTAAAGCTGTGCAAATTTGTTATCACCACCTGCAGATGGGGAAAAGCGATGCCCACTTTGCTTCTTACTGCTTTTCCCAAGGTGGCCGCTATCAGTCAGCAGTTGGGTCCAACCAACCTGCTCCAATGGGGCTGCTCCTTTCACACCTTCTCATGCAGAAACAACCACGTTGGTGGGGAAAATGGTTGCATTGCATCTCCAGGGGAGAAACAGGACGGGGACTCCAACCTCCTGACACCCTGTCCCTTGTTGGAGCCGCTACACTTGTGCCATGATAGTGCGTTTTCTTCTCTGTGTTGGCTCCTTGCCACAGCACATAATTCCTGGTGCCATTACCATAGTGATGGGGTTGCCCCAAATGGGAGTTAAATTATACCAAGAATAGAAATGGGTAGGATTTTTTCTGACTTTCCTTGCGGGAAATAACAACTGCAGCAGCATTCATACCAACAATATTTGTACAAAGTTAAATACTAGATTCAGTGCTGATACATACAAAGAAGGACTACTTAATTCCCAAAAAAGAGAGGCCAAAAGCATTTCTTTTAATACTGAATCTCGAATTACAGAGCTGATACGAGTTTTATGGCTAAAACCGCAGACTTTCTTTTTCTTCTGAAATATATACGAAGAATATTGAGGTCAAACAAGTGTGGGTACTAATAAGCCCTTCACAAATGTGGTGGAGGACCAGTTAGCAGGATATTAGGAGACACTGAGAGAATTGACTTCTATAATCATTTAGAAGCTCCTCAGAAGGAAAAAACTGTTAAGTAAAATAAAATTAAGTCTTAATTATATAAACTCAGAAGTTTAACATACACAGTATAGACAAGGGAAGAAGCATATATATATATGATATTCAGATGCAATAGTAAAAGGGACAGGGTAAACAGAACAATTAGGAAGAAATTCACAATGTGTAACGTCACAGTTGTGGGGTTATATGAAAATGTTTTATGCTGACGGGAAGATCAGAGGAAAGGACATGTGGGTGCTGCAGAATTGGAGCATATAATGATAGTAAACTATATCAGAGATGGACAATAGACTGACTGGTTCTCTAGTACCAAAACTAAATGAGGACTATGTTCTAATTGTGACACGATCATTAGACAGACAATGGCAAGAGATACACAATTAAAGAATGGAAAAAAACCCCAAGGTGGAGATGGTTTTCTTTGAAAAGACCACGTTAAAAAATAATGTGGCAAATGAGAGTCTTGTCAAAGCTGGATTAAAAGGAGAAAATACAAGTATAGTCATGTCTGCACCAATATGCAAAAGAAAAGATAAAAGGTAGAAAGATGTAATCCCGACTATGCAGACATGCTCCAGGGTGTATTAGGTGTATTACAGGAGGGTGTGCAAAGTTACCCAGAGGTAGGTGTGGAGAACAATATGACAAATGTGGCAGGACTGAGCACTGGATGATCTGCCAGTACGAGCTATGTATTACACTATGAGCCTGACAAAATGATAGGGACATAAGAAGATAAGAATAATGGAATTTCTCGTTCATTGTTTTTCTTAAAATATTTCCTAAAGGTCCTGTCAAGGTTAGCATAAACACAAGGTATGATAGTGCTTTACTGTGGGCTTTGCCACTCAGTTAGTGTGTTTCACTAGAAACAGAAAAAAATATATATACATCTGCAGCTATGGATGTAACTTGGTAAGGGATGTAAAAAAAGATGAGAAGTGTAAGAACTGTACCACTTATTTTCACACACCTGTGCAACGGGATCTCATGAAGCACGTATCACACCACGCAAGTGAGAAACCGGATCCACCGAGCCCTTCTGGCAGCTGTGTTGATGGCAGTGTCTAAAGCCTGGAGGAAAGCTTTTGAAAGGATTCCTTGGCTCTCCCTGCCCTATGCTTGTGCCCCCATAGCAGTCAGTGACTGATGACAACTGCATCCTTATGCTTATGTCATGGTAGTGTCACAAACTGAAAACAGGGAAAGCCAGGAACAGCATCACTGAAAGATCTCGCACTCCCAGTCATGTTAGCACGCTGCACGTTTACAGCTATTCCCTTTTCTCTTAGCCTAGCAATTAGACTCACTGCTTCAATACCTTAAAACACCATGCTCAGCAATTCATAGTTTGCTGGCTGGTACAGTTTACAATTTGAGCCTTATCCTCAAAGCCACATTTAGTAGCCTATGCAAGGTGCATGAACATCTGATTTGTAAACAACAAAAGCACAGCGACTGTGTATCCTTTTTTTGGATTATAAATATCAGCCAAGTGCTTTGGGGGTGAAGGCTTCCCACTGTGCACCCCTCTTTGAAAGGGACTCTGTTAAATTATACATGTGCTTGTATAAAAATGGCAGGCGTTTGCTGCAAGCTGGGTTAATAAATAGGTATATTGTACAGCTGCCTCATTCACTCTAAAGGGTAAGCCACCTTGTCATGCAGAGTCATGGAAAGCCAAAGCCAGGACCGTGAGGGTCAGCTTGGGCTTGATTCTTCCTGGGGATGGAGTTGCCCTGTGGACTTTCTGTTCAGTTTTCGGTACACAGCATTTGCAATAGCAGTCCCAGGACTGTGATTCAGGGGTGGGATTTTTATTCGCTCCTCCCTCTCCTATACGTTGGCGTTGTTCATAGCCATGTCCAGGCTATTTAGCTTTGCCAGGCCTCCTTCACTCTTGTCTTTCAGGTGGGCAGAGGTCCTCCCACTCTCCACCCACTCTGTGTGCAGGTCCAGGAGCTGTGCTGCAAATTCTGCTTATAGTTAATTTTTGCTTTTTCTGCCTTCCTGGTGTTTCCAAAACCACACATGATAGAGGCACTTGGTCCCCTGTAACAAAACTCTGCATTTGACTCACACTGTTCAAAGGATTAAAGCCAAGTTATGGCACAGTTCCCTTTCCCTCCTCCCAGATCAAGAGCAGTATCACTGTAGCCCAATATGCAACCCCTCCATCACTGACTTTTTTGGGGGTGATTCCACCACATATCAGTGGGCTGCAATACAACCTCCACAGACAAGGTCACGTCCAGCCTCAAATGAATAGGCAAAGCAGGGCAGGAAGCTTCTCGCTGTCTTTGGCAAGCCATCAAGGTGACGGAGGGGGTTCATACCGCACAACTGCCACCTCCAATTCTCTCTCGCATGCCGGTCAGAGCGAAGGCTGTGCCCTGTCCACCCCTCTCCATTGATGGGCTGCGCTGGGGCTGCTGTGTGCCTGGAGCTGCCACTGAGTCTAATTGGGAGAGACAGCAGTCTGAGGGTATTCGGTGGCTCCCGTAGTTAAGAGCAGCACAAATGCTTTTTAATATCCTGTATATCATTCTGATTAACAGCTGGGGGACATTAACGCTGATACAGTCTCCGTGTGGCAGAACGAGCCGGAACAAAGGCAACAACAAAAAAGTCTTTCTCCTGTTCCTAACACCCCCCGCTGGGGTGGGTGGAAGTGCTAAACTTTCCAGTACTTGGAAAGAGGGAAATTATATGAAAAGGAGAGTGTCAAAGAAACATCCTCCATTCCCAACTCCTCCGACTGTACTCCCCTTTCCTGCCTCCTCCACACACACACACACTCTTCAGCATAATCTGTGCAAACTTTCAGACTAAAAAAACGAGCTGTTCTTCAAAAAGAAGGAGTGAGGTTTTTTCCCCCAATATTATGGTACCATGCACAAAGGCTGGGTCTGCGTACCCTGGTTTGCCATGGTAGCAGGCTTTGGGAAGAGAAGGCTCCACAGGCTGGGAATTCTCCTCCGGGGAACAAAACTGATGAAGCTTAGTTCGAGACTCCCATGGTTGTGGCAAACAGACCACGGTCAGAGGAAATGTGTTATGCTTCAGGCCTCATCAGCGATCCTTTAAATACACTTTGTCTCTGGAATGCCAGAGATTTAATCTTGAACATTAGTGCAATTAATATGGAATAAAAGTGTTTACTCTGGTATCTTGTGTTGATATTTTGACAAAATGGAGGTGCTGAGAGCAGAGAATAAAATACTTTAATGAACAGGAGAAATAGTTGCTCTTTATTCTACACCTCCCTAAATTAAATAATTTCCTTTCAGTTTGCTTAGCTCCTGAGTGGGAAAATTGCTGAAAATGGACAAGACTATTAAAGAGAGTTATAGGTGGCATAAACGGACCTTCGAGGAGAGAAATGATAGACTGTATTAGAAAAATAGATCTTAGTGCAGCCCAGTGAAAAGCAACAGTTTGGGTTTACAATGTAATTTGCAAAACCTGCAGGTGATTGCAGGAATACAGACAGCGTAAAAAAATCAATGGTGTGAATTATTAAAAAACAGAGGGCCAGATCCTCCATTAATATGAACTGGCTTGGTCCTTAGCACCTCTAGGATATATAGAGAACTACAAGTGAGTTTAGCAAGACTATTTTGAAGGGCAATACAAGGATGAGACAAAAAACTGTCTAATTATAATTTGGGATGAGTGTAGCATTCGTTAGTGGTGAAGCTGGGAGTAAATCATTCTGACTACTACAAGAACAAGCTGAAAATTCCCTTAAGCCACTCTGCTCCGTCATATATTGTGTGTGGTAAACGTATTACCAAAACAGTTTGAAAAATGTTTTAGAAGGCTAAAAATACATCCTTGGAGCTATCACTACTAAACCCTAAAGCAAGGTTTCTTGGCATCATACAGGATTCAGAGAAAAGCATTTGAAGCACCTGAAATTACCTTAAAATAGTCATTCTATATCTGAAAGTTACCTAAGTGGAAATCTAGGGGTTTTCAGTCAACGGAAGATTTGCTGCTGATCTCAACACATCCAAGAACCTGCCCTAAGGTAACATTCCCCACTGTGGGGACCTGGCACAGAGGCAGGTGAACAGCAGCTCCTCAGGAAGCTGAGACTTTCCCTTTCCCAGTGGGATAGAGCTACAGGGATAATCTTTCCAAAGAGTTCAGTTCCCCTGTGGCATCAGGCCTAACTGTGGTTGTTCAGGTTTTCTGAAAATCTGGACACCCACTTCAGAATGGAGGACGGCTGTAGGATAACTGCCTGGAAATATAGTGGGGTTTCTTGGAGAAAAGTCACCATTTCCCCGGTGAAGGGCTGATTCTTCCCCACCCAAGTTATCATTCCAGCAAAACTACCCCATATGATGCCATCTGCAGAAGTGGGCATGCACACCTTCCCCAGCCAGCCACAGGAACTCAGATGGGTGGGACTGGTCACTGTTTCCCCATAAAGCACACAGCAGCGAGCTTTGCCATTAAATGTCAGAAAGGAAACTCCCTAGGAGTTGCCAGACTGAATTCAGATTAGAAAGCAGCACCGAGCCAGCTGATGGAGGGTGTAAGGACTGTCACTGAAAATCCCAGGGCACCAACAGTCCTCTCCTTTCTACATGCCTCGGCAGTCACCACCCACCCGTTCGCCATCATAACAATTTGGAGGTAGGCTTAGTTTGGGCTATGTTTGACAGCCTTGGCACGCTCTATATTCAGGGGGATCAGACAGTAACATCCTCTTATTTCTCCATAGAGCCATTTGTCAGCAGGTGCTCGCAGTCATTCTGGGTTATATAGTATCTGGTCCTTTTTATAGTGCAGACTCCTTACATTGATAATTAATCCGATAATGCCTATATGTCTGCTGTTATCTCTGAGGAACATGCAGCTTGAGCGGTGAGCCATTAACACACCTCACCACTCATTGTCTTATAGCCACGATGAAAGCTTCCCTAAACTTCACTCACTCTCCTTCCAGCCAGACTTCACCATCAACTTGAGCTTATACCCAGGTGGGGTCTTTTTAAATGTGATTTTTCAATTATGGAGCCAAGCCTTGTTCTTGTGGCTGGTGGTGGCATTCCCAGTGCAAGTGGATGGGATCATGGGCTGAAAGGTAAGTGAGAGATCCCGCTCCTTTGGCTTCTTGCTCTAAGCAGAGACTGTTGCAGCTCCAGCCCTTGCCAACTCTCTGAAGTAAAGCGATGCATCAGGCAGCCTGCCGGGGCAGGGGACAGTGGTTATAAATGGCAACGTACGTGGGTCTCAAACTGCAGCCTTGCAGACTTATTTCATGTCTCACAAATATTAAAACATTAAGTCCTTAAAATTAAGAAAATCCAGCCTCAGGTGAGATCCTTCAGCAGGGTACCTCTGATCTTTACCAGGGAAAAAATGGTATGCCTGTGCCTGGCTTTAGGAAGACCCCTGATCAGGGTGTCCAGCCCCTCTCCAGATCAGTTAACCCTGCAGGAAAGATAGTTTGTATCAGTCACAGATTTTGAGTTTGTGTTTTCTCATTTCCATGTGTCTGAAGGAATTGGTGAGTGGGAGGCCTTCTGTTTGGGTCCAAAAGATGCTATTATTTGCCTTGTGTTCCTTGTGCCATTATAAAGTCCTGATACAGGGAAAGGAATAAAGGACAGACTATAGAAGCAAGGGGAGGGCAGCACAGAAGTGATTTCTGCTGAAGCAAATGAAGATGTGCTGTAGCTATTTCGAAAATAAATCGAAAAAAAAGAAAGAAAGAAAAAAACCAGAAGGAGCATTTCATCTCAATTACAATGCTGTTCTTTCCAGTGGAAGCTGAATCGAGTGGTCTTCAAACAGTCCAGAGAAATAGAATTCAAATTGAAATTTTATATCCCCCACTCGCACCCTGCTGAGCCCACCGGGGCGGCTGGAGAAGGCTGAGCCCGAGGCTCTGCCGACTGCCTGCTCCTGCTCCCACCGTGCTGCTCAAGCCGGTCGTGTGAGTGCGTTGCAAAAGGGTCTGACAGCCCCCGAGAGCCAAGAGCAACAGTCCCTCATGGCATCACTAGCCTTTACCTTTCCCTTTAACTTCGAGGTGTTGTTCCTCCATCAATCAAGAAAGAATGTGGCATCAGGCTGTTTCCCTAAAATGACTGTGATGGTTTTTATTTCTCACAGCAGGCAGCTCCCTGACACAAAATGCATCACAGGCAGAGGTAATCAGGGATCCCAGACCAGCAGCCTAGCCACACCAACTAACTTTCTCTCATCTTTCTACCCAATTACGTGCTGTAAAATGCTCTCTCCAAAAGTAATTAGGTTGTCTTGTTTAGTCGCTGCACAAGCAATTACAGAGAGGCTCTTGCTCCTGTGAGTGGTGGAATTACTCACAGCAGATACATCCCAGATAAAAGCACCCTCGCTACGGCCTTAGTGTGCTTCAAGAGCTTATTTATGCTGTTTGATTTTAAATACGCACCAAAGCTTAAGCTCATGTCACTTCAATGCGTTGCACTGTCCACACTGCAGGAATACCTCTCTGCCTCGGCAGCTCTCAATAAGCAGAACAGGACAACTGCCATTCAGTAATAAAAAAGGAAAAAACCCACCAAAAATAATACATTATCAATTAAATGTCTGTATTCTCATGTGCCCCAGCAAATCTGACTTAAAGAGCCACATATCCAAAGGCTGTCGGATTACCAGCACTCCTGGCAATGCCCAGGCATCCGCTTCCTTGCTCACAGATGGCACAAATTGGCATTTTTTTGTTCCCATCTCTGATACGCATCTCCGGACTTAGGAACTTGTGCCAGGTTAATGCAGAGGGAGAATCCCTTTCTAAAGGCAGAATCCAGACAAGGGAGAGAGAGGGCTGAGTCCAGACCTGCCATTAAATCCAAACACGACTGATCCAAACAGGTGAGTGGGTCCATGCAGTGCCCTGAGCCCAAGGATCTGGCCTCTGCTGACGGCCGGCTGGGCTGTGCTGCTGGCCACGTGTGCTCCAGGCCCCGCAGTGACCCAGGGCTGTGCAATTCTCTTTGCTGGATAAAATTTTGGAGGGGGTTGCAGAGGCTGTGCCACGGGGAGCCTCACGCATTGCATCTGAGGTCCCCACCACCATGCAAGTGCATTTCCCAGTTTAAGTGCTCAAACTTCACAGTTGAGCCTAGAGGACATGGAAAGTAGAGCCCAAACAGCACCGATATAAAGGCAAGTGGCTGGGTAGGACACAATTTCTTGTCTGTTCTATGACTTTAATAATTGTTAGATTTCTTCCTGACTGGGGATTGCCTAATCCCTCCCCCTCCCACAGCAATGCAGCTCTGGGCATGGGGCCTTTGCTGACAGCAACCGCTTCCAGACTTCATCTTGGTGCAGGGCTGTGCATGCTCTACTCTATAATCATTGCTAAGACTGTATCAACCAATGTATACACTGCTGAAATGTAAAGCTTTAAATACCATCCTCGTTGTTCTCCAGCTACTCTCCTTCTCTTTCTAGCCCATAAACTTCCCCCTTTCCACCACTCTCCATCATTTTGCTGTCTTATGTCAATTTTAAAGGGTTCCCCCAGGAACAATTTTATTATCCGTGGCAGGACAGAGGCAGATTTAAATACACTCAGCTGAAGCTGTCGCTCAAATTCTCAGAACAGCCTTTCTTCCACCATGGGGCTGTGGGTTTTCTTTACGCAGCTCTCCCTGAGGGCCTGGTTGCGGGGAGCGAGCAGCGGGATTTGATATAGAATTAGGAAATACAGGACTCTGCTGTCTGAGCATTATATAGTGCCTTTTTTCATAGACACACAGACTTTAAAGGGGAACCTCTATTTAAGCAGCCAGCTCATGCGCGGCTGTTCAATGTGGCACTGCGGTTCCGCCCTGGGTGGTAATGCAGGAGTGTGTGCCTGGCCCCACACACGTTTCCACACAGGTCCCTGGATACCGTAGGACTTGCAGCACTTCCACACCCTCTGCACCACGGAAACTGGCAGCAAAGCTTTGCAAATGCTGTGTGTAGCCGGTGGCGACCCACCTCTCATACAGACTTTTCCACTTAGGCTTGGACAGAAAGGATAAAATAACCCGAGGAACAAATGGGAAGGGAATAGATTCTGGAAGTGCAGAGGAGTTGCCGAGTACCTCCTGACTTCCAGCTGGGAGATGAAAAGCTGCCGTTCCCCTCCAGGAGCATCTGATGTTATCTGAAGACCTGTTCTCAGCTTGGGCACAGCTCCTCCCGCTGATGCTCTGGGGTTAACTTGTGTGGCCTCGCAGTGTGCGGGTTTGTCTGCCCACACCCTGCAACCCATCCTTCCTCGGTCATCCCCACGAACGCGCCCTGGGTGCCCCAGGCTCCCCTGCAGGTTGTTGCCGCCTTGGTCTTGTCTCTGCCCAGCTGGTGCTCTGCTGAGAGGAACCCACACTGATGTAGGGATAAAACAAATTGGTATGTGAACCAACTTGAAAGAAAGTGAAAACTTCATAATGAACACATTTACTATTCAAAAAAAGCCAGTTTTAAGGAAATATATTATCTGTTCTACCCTGTGTTTGTGCAAAGACTTAGAAAAAAGGTGTTTGATCTTAGCTATTGGAGGGCTTTCCTGTTTCTCTATCAGTTATGTGGTGCTTCCAATAAACCTGTGATTCCTTAATCCCCTGTTACTTCACACAGGCATTCACTGACGTGACACAAAGCCCACAACAGTGTCTGCTAGTGTTTCAGCCCTCTACGTATTGTTTACTAACATGAACTAATCCCCTCCTGCAGCCCAACATGGTTCATCAGTTTCCCTCGCATGGGGAAACTGAGGCAGGTATGTGCACGGTGCCGTGGTGTGGGGCTGTCACCATCACAGCCAGGACTGCAAGGTGGGTGTGCAGCCTGCGCACATGGGTGAGAAACATGATCCCATCGCTTTCCCCGAAAGACAAAAAAAAAAAAAAAAAGGTGAAGAATAAATAAATTAATTGCTCCATTCAGCATCAGCATCTCCCTCTCTCTCTCTCTTTGACCTGGCAGGAGAAGGAATAAATGTTTGTTATTTCTTTAACATGTTTTTAAAACCCAGTTCTTTTTTAACTACTTAGATGTCATAGATGTCATCATGCATAGATGTCATCAAACCAAGGATGGACTGTGGGCTGAATTACCTGTATTCCTGATGCTTAAAATGCGTCACCAGGCTGTAACCTGCTACAGAAATTCGCTGCAACTCTAAACTGATTAGCGGGTGGCTCTGTCTCACCCAGTGCCATTCATTTATTTATTTTAATAAACAAGAGCAAATTGTTATAGATAGCTGTGTCCTGTGCATTTTAATCAGGTGCAATATTAGCCATGCTGGCAGGGTGATGACCAAGGAAAATAGTCCTGGATACCCTTTGCTTTCTGAACTGACATTTCAATTCACTGCTTGCCCTGAGACACAACATGAGCTCAGGTACATGGGGCTTATTTTTCCTGCAGAGTTTATTTTCTCCTTATCGTATTTGACCACCACAGTATCTGCCATTTGCTGGAGAAAAGGACTGAAATAAATAAGCCCTTCCTGAGACTCCCTGGATAAACTGGGAAGCAGGGGCATGCAGTGCTGCTCGCTGCACGCCTCCCGGGGGCATCGAGTCATGGCAAGCGGGGGTCCTTTGTACAGCTGCAAATCCTCCGAGCTAATCACTTTAAAACCAGTTCACCTCCAACAGTGGTGCCCAGTGACCGGTTCAGGCTGGGGGTTTGTTTTCTCTCAGCCCCACCATATTCAGGAATCTCTCGGCCCTTGGGCGAGTTATTTCACCTCCATGCAGGTATTGCTCCTGCTTCCTTTGACCACCCACCCGCTCTCTTCAATCACATTTTTCTGAGGCACTGTCTTTTTGTAGCGTGTTTGTAGAGGCTGCAGCACAGGGAAACCCTGAGTTTACTGAGAACCTTCAGGTTTTCCTCTATGCAGCAATAAGGCAGATATGGGGCCCACAAAAAGTAGTATAAGGCCCATTTCTTTAATAGCAGTAAATCCACACAGAATTAGTTCTAGCAGGTGGATTATGGCTGTATGTCCCTTAAAGTAATAATAATAGTAATGGGAGGAGGTGTTTTCCTGAAAATATACTTACGGTTTACCAGAGTTGCCTCTTTTCGCTCATATGTGGATTTTTGTGGGGAGCACTCGTGTGTGTACGGCTAGACGAATGCATGCCATGCACACCCACACATGCACACCAGCAGAGGTGCCAGTGAACAGCCTGGCTGTGCCCTTCCATATGGCCTCCAAAGACAGCAGCCGCTCGTCGTTTCGGTCTCTCAGACTCTGATGGTGCACACAAACCCTTGCAGTCCTGCTGCGGTTTTAATGGGTCTCAACTTTTCACAGAAGCAACCACCAATACCTATGAAATATCAGCTGTTGTAGGGACCCGAATGTTTTATTTCCTCCTCCCCTTCATACTCTCCTGCCCTTTCTCGCGTCCCTCCATCAGGCAGGTTATTAGTATGTGTCTGTGCGAAAATCAACAGCTTCTCCATCATGTGCATGTCAAAATACTAGAAATAAAAGGGCTGAAGAGATGGCAAGTCATCCCTCTTTTATAGGCAGTCACCGCTGTGCCTCACAGATTGAACGCAGCAGGGAAAAGCAACAAAACCCTGGTGCTGAATAAGGAACAGAATAGATTTTTCTCCCTTTCTTTGTTTATTTAGTTTGAGGAGGTTAAAGTGGCATGTTTTGCTTTTTTTAAAAAAAAAAACCCCACACTTCATTGTCATTTTTTCAAGCAAGGTCAAGACACAGAAGTAAGCAGATAATGGGGTATGTTGCAAGATGGGGTGACAGCACAGATGTGGAGCGTGCACAGATTAATGTCATTTGTATGAGCCAAAGACTTTAACATCTTAATTACTCATCTTAAGGTCTCAGTGATTATGCCAATTGATCAAAACCATCAGAAAAATGCCTTCTCAAGGGATAACGTGGAGGAAGGAGAGAATGCTACATCTTTAAAGGTTAAGTGACTGCAACACCTCCATGAACTGTAGCCTGAGTCAGCTCATGCTAAACAGCGATGCCGGAGCCCCACGGGACCCCGCTTCTGCTGACACTGCCTCTTTCTCAGCAAAAATCATAAACCCACTTCTCTCCCTCTGTTATTCTCTTCTAGACCTTCAGCCTGAGGATCAGATTGAGAAAAAATGTTTCCTCTGAAATACCCATTACTTGCAGCATCAAACCAAACCTCTATTCAAATGAGCTTGTGCAACCTGTAACCTGCTCTTAGGCATTAGCACCCGACAGCTAATGAGGTTGCATTTGAAATGCTGATCCTGCTTAAATGCATGGAGCAGTCCACATCAAATCATTGCCATGTGTGTTTGCCTGCATCCTCCTTGCAGAGTCCCCAGGGATCCTTTCCTGTTACAGGAGTACAGAAATGACCACGGCTCCTCTACAATAACAGCTGAGAGTCTGCAAAACAAAATGGTGCCTCCAATAAGCTGTGTGTTGGGGAGACGACCCATAAAACGGCATGATGAGGGCTCATTTACAGCCCTGCGCGTGTGAGGTAGCTGGAGTTTGCTCAAGGTACTCATATGAGAAAAGTGTTGGAAATGTTGGTGGGTCAAAAGTTTTTGGAAAAAGACAGGTTCAGCTTCCCCTTCATTAATGACTTTATGAAAACATATCTGAAAAAAATGTTGGGTTTTTTTTGCTCTTTAGGTACTTTCATTACTACCACTCTAATTTTGAAATTCCCTTCACATTTATTTTGGGGTTTTTTTTCTTTAACATTTATACTTGTAAATTCCCAAAGATGCTCCAGCTCTACTACAAAAATTATATTTTCAGCAGAAGAAATTATCTTATTCCACTCCCCCCTGCAACAATTCCTTTTTTCTTGATGGCAGGGGGGAGTTGTTTTTCCAGTGAGCCAAAGCTCCATAATTCACACAGTAATTCTACTGGCTGCTATAAAAATAGCCACATCTTCCCAGTGGATTAAGCTGTCTTGCACACCAGACTAGCCAGTCCGGACCTCTGCCAAATGCTATATTTACATTTCCAAACTAGAATCTGTTTCTAATATATTTTTATGGGGAGTTTTGACCCTTTATATTTATTGTTAATGAGCTTTCATCTCTATAATAGCCTTTCATCCCAAAGGATCCTGAAGAGTAATTGTAATAACCTGGCATACAAAATATACACCGAAATCAATTTACCCACCATTGAAATGTAGCCATGACTGGAGGGGCTCAGAATAAGCGACTGTTTAGCAGAAACCTGTGCAATGCTGCAGTGTTGTTTCCATTTGAGTGACAGGGCGAGCTAATTACCTGTGCCGGCTGTTGTCCAGACGAGCAGGGTTCACCCACAGGCCTGCAAAGCAGCTTGTGGATAAGATATTTAGTGACTGCGAGGGCTTTGGAGCTTGGGTTTTTGAGTTGTTGAAAGGCCACCAGTAGCTGCACACTTATCCAGCTGGGAGATGGAACTGGTGGAGCCCCCAGCATCGGTCCCTGCAGAGACCTGCTGCCACCATAGCATTCAAGCAGTGGCTGGAAAGCTGCTGGCAGAAGCTGGCATCATCGCTGGGCATCGCTCCTCTTGCCACAGCAGACAGTACCTCGGGTTTGCACTGTGTGCTTAAGCACCCTGCTGGCATGGACCTACTGACTCTGAAGGAGAGCTGGGCTTGCTGTGACTTAGCAGCCCCGCATAGCATGAGCTTGGCTCTTTTTAACCCCCAGGACTGTGAAGGGCTAGACTCTCCCTGGCCATTTGCAGCTGGCGAACTCTGGCCTTCAATAAGCCATGCCGATGGAGGAGGGCAGGGGAGTGGTAAATAATGTCACCATCAATCACTGATTGGCACGGGGAAGCCTCAGCACGCGATTCATCTAAAACGCCGCCGCCACTGCCCGAGTGGTGTAAATATTTTATTAATGGCTGCCTCAGTTTGCAGTGTTTTCATTATTGCTCGCATCAGTAGTGCTCACGCTTTGTATTATCAGCAAGGGAAGCCACAGGGCGTCTTGTTTCCGACCCCCCGCCCCTGCGCTAATGGGGACTGCCGGCAGCTGCAGCAGCCCCTCCACGCAGGCAGGAGCCCTTGGCGGAGGGAAGCGATGCACATCCCCAGCAGCCGGTTCCTGCACCGGCAGCGGGCTCAAGCTAGGCAATCCCGTCATGTCAGAGCAGGGCAGGGCACTGGCCATGCCAGGATGAACCGTGTAACCTGCTGTTAAGAGGCTTTTCCATTTCTTCTTGCTCTGCTTTTACCATTCACAGTCTGCAGGACAAAAGCCTCTTCAGCACTAATCCTGCCCAACCTTTCCCAGTGACAAGAGTTCAGGCATAATGCCAATGCCAATGATAAATGCCATTATCACCTTCCTGTACTTCAACTTGCTGTGGATTATTTTCCATGACGGAGCAAACCACAACCCATCAAATGACTTATCAGCCACCCTCCTGAGTAAAGTAAAATTCTCAATCAAAAGGATTTTACCTTTCTTTTGCCCCTCGAGGGGCACCAGTACACGTGAGAAAGGGACCTGAGTACCAGAGACCCCTGATTTTGCTGGGCACTCATCCAGTGCGCTCAGTGGGATCCCTGTAATGCCCCTGCCACTGCACAGCATTTCAAAAAAGCAAAGGCAAAAGAGATGGAAGGAAAGAGCCTTCCCTTCCCCCGTCCCCTCCCGTAAGTCATTTTCTCTGGCCTATTTTACAGGAACTGAAAATCTATTAGAGGAATAGCTTAATCCGGTTTGACTGTAATAATTAGGGTGCTTTAAAAAACCCTGACTAATCGTATAAAATGTGACTGTAGACAGTTCAGTGCACGACCCTTACACTTATCACTTGAGGTATTATTACAAACCAGAAACAGCTGGCAAGCATGGAGGAGGATAAAGGGGGGGGGACGGAATTCACATGCAAAGGGATAGGGACTGTTCCTTTTCTGATCTTGTAACAGAGGCACTGGCGGCACCTTGAGCTGTCTTTCTAACGTGGATCCAAAGCATGAGGTCACCTCCAAGACCCTGGACAGACACATCTGTTTTCGCCAGTGGTGCACCCCGCCAGCCCTGGGGTCCTGCCGTCGGCACCTCCTTTTCTCACACTCTTTTTGCAGGCAGTCCAAGAGGATTTGAATCAGTGGTGGAGCGATTACCCTTGGGGCATGCTGCAGTCAGCAGATGTTTGTAGCAACAATGGGCAGCTTTTCTAAAACAAGACAGTCTGTATTAGTCAAGCAGAATATAGTGCTTTAGGGTCACTGAGTTACAACAGAAAAGCAATGCTTGCTTCCATGTCTTGGCTGGTAGCAATCTCTTTTTCTCTTGCTCTCAATCTTTCTCAGGCTCCAATAGCCACAATTTCTTCCTTCCCTTCCCCAGCCTAGGCTGGGGGCAGCTGAGTTCCCATCACACCTTTAGTAAAGCTATTTTTTTCCACATGTTCTGCCAGTCATTCTACAGGATTGCTGCCTGTTTGGGATGCCCTTGTACCTGCAAGATGAGCTCATTCATGTGCTGACACTTCTTGTTCATCCCTTCCTACCACTCCAGCCAGGACAAACAAACAGTCCAGGCACCCACCTCCTGCATGACTGTCTCAGAACAGAAATCAACTCTTCCAGTCCCAGTGGCCCAAAAGCATATTTTGGTGGAGAATTCAAAATGTGAGCCCACTGCAGTAATCTAGTATAATGCAGAAGATCGCCCAAAGGGACTCATGCTTTAGCAGGGTCAGTCACAGATGAAGACGTTGGAGCTGACTTGACTTGGCCATCACATAACGTTGAGAGAAGCACTGGGAAGGCTCTTGTTCATCAGTACCGTTCAGAGCTGAGACTGAGCCCTTGCCCAGACACTAGCTCACAAAACCACTACTCGGTAGAGCCAGTCAGGCGCTTTAGACTTCACAGAGAGATGACAGCCAGGATGAGACTGTACTATCACCAATACACTATTTTAATTAGCATTGAAAACAGATGATCAACCTTGAAGGAGGCTTTTAAAGACTGAAATAATAAGAGGATGTACTACAATTTCAATTTACTCTCTCTCTTACTGTGATTAAAATACGTGGTTGATCTTGGAAGTTCTCCTGCAGCTTGTACAAAAACCGTAATAACAACATTCACAGTAATGGAACTTGCAGATGGAGTTGGGTTGTTTGGTTTCTTTTGCTCTCCCATGAGTCTTCCTTGGGTCTTTTATTTTCCATTCTGCTCCATACAGATTTTGATCTTTCCTTTATTAAATAGGAATGGTTATTCCCACTGACTCACTTATCTAATAACAGCTAGAACCTTTTAATTCAAATGATTTGATTCCTGGGTTTTTTCGATTAAAGTAAACATACGGTTAGAGTATTACTGGGAGAGTGGCAATAGAAATACCATGGTCAAATTATCCTGTGACTCAATTCTGCAAAGCGCGCTGAATCCCTTTTAATACATTTCACAAGTACTCGGTGGTGACCTCTAACACCAGAGTGGTTTCTGTCCTACAGTAGCTCAATTTCACAACTCTGAATACTTTTTTTTGGAAGGAAAGCCATCCAAAAGCTTTTTATAAAACATTCTTTAGCCTTTGGGAATGAGCTAATTTAATGCCAGGGTATCATTCCATTTCAGAGAGTTGAAGGACTTGGGGAAACACAATCTGCTTTCTGAACAATGTGAGATGAATATAGTTGTGGTATCATTAGAAAGCAAGCTGCAGAGTTTAGGTACGGAGCTCAACTTTTTCAAAGTTCAGCTGTGGCTCTTGGTTTGTCAGCTGTATTTCCCTGCAGCGCTGTTTTTGTAACAGACCCTCTGAAGGAGCTTGCTCCAGCATAGATGAACACTTGCATTGGGGGTAGATGGCAAAGGAGACATTGCTGCCAGCCAAAGCTTCTATCATTCGTTGGCCTTAAAATGGGAATGGAGGGGAGGTCCCTCCATAAAGTCAAGAATCACCAATAGAAAGCATCTCCACTTGCTTTGAAGACCAGCTTGGTTTTAATTACTCTTTTTCTATTTGCAATTGAAAAATGGGCAGGAACATAGGGAATAAGCCCCCAGTGATTAAAGGGGAAAATAGCAAGCTCTGAAAATGCCTCCTGAAAGCCAGAGTCACCTCGGTCCCGTGCAAAGGTGCAGTCTCCGCTGCAGCCACACTCGGCAGCACCAGGCACGCACACATCACCACCCGCCACCTCCCAGCCCACAGCACAAGTCACCAAAAAAAACCTGCTGGAGCCACAGAGACGCTCAGTCACATCTAGCTTTATTTTAATCCCGTCAGAAAAGTTCAAGAATTACACCAAAAAATACTTCAGTCTCTGCTACCTACTGACAAAAAATACACCACAAAATTATAAACTGTTCAGTGGTTTGCTGGAGTTTTGATTGTTGGTGGAGGGGGTGGTTTGTACATTTTGAGTGAGAAATGAATTTACAGGTGGAAGGGGAAGGAAGGATAGGAAATCAGACAATGGCTTTTGGCACTACATTTTTAGCTACACTATACAGTTATTTATCATGATGCCTGTTAGGACTGAGGAGTTCTGCCCTCATTTACACCCTCTAGTGTCTATGTATGCGAAATGGAGGACAAAACTGCCCAATGCAGGGGAAGAAGGGGCCAGTTCCTAATTTCCATTCCAGTCTAGCCACAAATCTGAAAAAGCAGCCTTAGTCAAATGTGAACCTTGCCCTCCCTGTGCACTCTGCTCCTGCTGCTCAGTCTCACCCTGCCTGTACTACTGAGGAGCAGAGTTGCTTTGCAGCAACAGCTTGCAGCTCTGAAAAAAGAGAATCCTTTTTTTTTTTTTTTTTTTTTTTAAATCCCACCAGTCTGCACTAATTGCACATGCCATTTGGGGGTAGAGGATGTTTTACATTGGCCAGGACTGGATTAAGCTTGGGGTCTGGTCTGTGTTTGCAAGCAGAGATTTGATGGGACCCTTATACTCTGGCGCATGCTATGGCCATCCCTCTCTAATTACCTAGAATGACATTAAATACTGAAGTATCTAAAATTGAAGGAGGGAAGCAGGAGCATCCCACTTCATGGATGAGGGAAAATTAGGGGCTGAAAAGTTAGAGGCTTAATACTGTTCTATACTATTGCCACTCTTGAGAGGCTCCTCAATTTATAACGGCATTTCTTTGTCTCTTGCTGACCCTCCAGAGGGAGGTCCCAAAGGATGAAGCCTCATGTAACTTGCCAAAGGTCATGCAGGAAATCTGTGCCAGCAGCAGAAATAAAGCCCTGATCTCCTGACTCCTAGCCAGATGCTCAGGAGTATATTCTTGATCTCGCTATGGCAGCCTCTGTCTGCTTCCATCCTGCTCCATTCCCAAATGCCAACCAGGATTTCAGCCTCAGAGCCCAGCCAAGATCACCAGCACAGCGGTGGCTCATTACAAATGCCTACATCTTTCTGGATTTACTTAGGCCACTGTGCAGGGCTGTGTGTGCATGTGTGTTTGCACATGTGTATGTTTGAGGGAGGAGGAGATGCTTGTATTTCTGTATCAGCGAATTAACACTGAAGCTAGATTCAATTTGACAGCAACATATCCCCCCTTTGGCAAGCTAAACAACATCACAATGTCTTTGTAACAGGTTCTCTCTACCCTCTCTCTCGAAAGGATTTCAGTTGTTCCTTCACTGCATGTTAAGCCATGTCACAGCTTTCCAGCAATGATAAACTTTGCGGGATTCTCTTTGCTGCTTTTATCTTCTCTGGCTGTTTATCTAATTTGCTTTTTTTGTTTTTTAATTTCTTTTTCTAACAAATAGTTAAGCAATGGTTTAAAAATATTTTTACATCGTAAGGTACAGTCAACATCAAACATGCCTTTGTACAAGAGCTCGACTCGATTACAAATCAACGAGAACAATGCACGAAAAGAAATATCCATTAAGATGACTCCTGCACTTGGGTTTTATTTATTCCTGTCGTGCTGTTAGCACAGCACCCTCAGCTAGAGCAATGCAGTATAGACATGGTGGTGTCCCCCCACCCTCCCACTTTGCCCATCACCACTTGTTAACTTTAATGACCTTCTGTCTTGGCAGCCTTGGCTTCATGGTTTACCGATCCTGAAGACAGCCAGGGCGATACGGCCCGGGAGCTGGTCTGCTTGGCCATGCTGTAGTGGCTGATGACAGTGTAGAACCTGCCCCGGGAGTTGGAATCCTGTGCCGAGTAGTATGCGTCCAGTGAGGCCGGGATGCACCGCTTGTGCTGGAAAGGGGAAGAAAGCAAAGGAAGTAAAGAGTGGTCCCGTCAGCCTCAGGTTCTCACTTTAAAAATCTCAGGGTTAGCTGTTTGCATGGATGACGTTTGACTCAGACTTGCTGCAGTGAGAGCGTCTGCTGCACAGCCCCGACTGCCTTCCAGCGCTGTGGGAATGCACAAAGTTTAGAGTCAGGCAGCAGCCTTCAAACCTGTTGCTATTGGCAACCCTGATTGCAGGCTGATTTCATCCATGGATGGGAAATGGAGACTGTAAAATGAAGGTCTGACTGCTTTGGTACATTACTGGCATGCACAGAGACCGAGGCCCCTTGCTGGAGTCCTAGCAGGGCTGGCTGAGCAGCTCTTATCACATGCTGGACTGAAAGCTCTGTAGAGCGAAGTCCAGAATTAATCCTCAGACAAGTAGAGGACAGGCAAAGGCAGAGTAAGCTGCTTACGTGCTGCTCTGTAACAGTGTGTTATCTCTGACCTGTAGGACAACCACCTCGGTCGGGGATGGTAGGAAGCGTAGCCCAACTGGCCAGCCCTTGTCAGAGCTTCTTGTCTGTGCAGACACTGCCCATGTATCTCCGCTGTGCTAGTGCGGACACTTGTGTGCTAAGAACTGCACAGATAAAACAATTTGCTTTGCAACAGCCGTAAGAGAGCAATCAAATGGTAACAAATGTCGGACCAGTTGGTATTCACTGGAGTCGAAGTAGCACCAAGGACACAAAGGGCCCCAGGTACAATTATTATTAAATTATGATATACCCCAACTCCCAGTTCAATGTGACTAGCTGAAATCTGAGTCCAAAACCTTTGATCTTTTCAGAAGTTCAGGTTTGGATCTGATTCTGAAATTCATGACTCTGTCCTAACTTCATTTTTATATAACCTAAGAGAATAATTCACAATGACTAATACACCAATATCCTTACTCTATTTTCCAGCCCACAGACTATCCCCAGTGTGGTCAAGACTCCTGTGAGTTTAAGAGTTTATTCACAGTAAGGAGTCAGTGAACTATTTTGCAAACTTTTTTTTTTTTTTTTAAATCTCACCAGACCAGGCAAATAGTTCTCTTTGAATATTCAATATAAAATCACTGGGCAGTGGGGTTTCAGCAATTAAGTTACATGGTTTTGTTCTTGATAGAGGCTCAAAAGCACCTAAAAATTAACTACATGGCAAATCGGGATTTCTTTCACAAAGGACACATGTGCCAGCACTCTGGGAGTTTGCTTTGCATTAAAATGTATGCCAGTAAACCTCAGTCACTTGAACGTGTGGGAAGCAAATGTGGGATTCCAGCTGCAATAAATCCATTCACAAATATGAGGGATTGTTCCTGAACATCTGTCTGTAGTGTTCACCAAATGCTAATCCCAACAATTACAGTGTAACAGTAGCTGATGGAGGCAGATGCAAGTCCACGTTTCCCATAACACTGTTCCTACTTCAATACATTCTTGCCAAATGTTCTGTTGGGCCTGGTCAAAAAAGCAGACTAGACTGTAACCATGTAGTCAATTAGAGTCTATCATTATCTCAGGCAATTCATCCGCCTGAAGTTTCTTACCTTATAAACAAATCCATCTGGGCAACTGTGGTCGTAAGTAAAGGCTTTGTATACCACAAGAAACACTATGCAGGCAAGGAATGCAAGAGCCAGACTTATGAGAATAGTGACCTACAAAAGAGGGATAATGTTACTCTACATATGTTAAAATGGCATATGAGCAACCTCATAATTCAATGACTTATAGTAACAGCCATCCTAACAGACTGCAGTCTTCACTCCACTGTGCAGTACTTAACTAAGCATGGTAATTGAATGAATGCTAGATCCAATAGCCCTGAATTCTCACATCATTTCCATTCCCCCACAGACCTTCAGGAGTGCACATTCCTGTGTTTAACCCCTTGCAAATGTATGGATTTTGCTCAGGCATTTGGTGTTCTCGGAGGCTTTGTGTTCCCATGCTCTCAGCTATTCAACCGGCAGCATCACCTGCTGGCCCAGCAGGATCCACCAGCAGCCAGAGTCCATGTTCCGGGTCTAATCTGTGCAGCTGAGCTGCCTTATAACCATGGAGAGATCCTGCTTTTCTGATAGCAGAGGTAGGTGAGCAGGTAGGAAGAATGAAGCCTTTGTAGCACACATACCTTCGTGCGTTCTGGGTGATGTGACAAGGATAAGTTGTGCCTCAAGTACCTTGCAGAAGGGAGGGTGGGAGAAAGGGAATCCTTCTCCATTTATCAAAGCTGTAGAAGGAGAATACCCACTGACAAAGCTCAGGACGTAAATCCTGCAGCATGTCCAACAGCAGATGCCAGTGTTGGAGGTACCAGACACAATACCCTCTTTGGGGCTCAAATATTCCCCCTCTCCTCATTCCCAAGCAGGTTACTTTGCTGCACCATTCTGTTTCTTTGCTGTAGCTCTCTCCTCTCCAGCCCTTCCAGATCCCTCTTAAATAGTTCATTCGACAGCAAGTTTTCTGGCCCCATTCAGATGTCTGGACTGATTTTAGCTTAGCTGTGTCCTCCCTAAGGACTGAGCAATAGTCCCAAATGCACTCTCGTTCTCCCCTTCCCTGAAGCTTTCTTGGTCCCAGCTGGTAATTCTGCAAATGCAGCATAAATGGCTCTGGACTTCTACTGCCTAAATTACAGCAACCCATCCTGTCAAGACTGCTGTCTCACACTGATCTGGATTGGCATGAAAAAAAATCATAATCCCTGGGGCTCCAGTGTTACCATGCAAACTAGAGTTCCTAATCAAATGAACTCACTTACAGAGATGATGGGGGTGGGAACAGCAGTAGGGGAAACATCTAAAGCTGTTGCATGGCCAGCAGCATGGGGAGGGAGCTGCAGCAGCTCCCCAGCTTGCTCTGGCTCGCTGGGACTGAGCACCAGCAGTACGCATTTTGCAGGATATTTGCCTGCATGAGGAAGGGTCTGCAATGTTCCTGTGCTTGGTGAGCCTGTGAGAGCTCATGCTGAAGAAGTACCTACAGCAAATGGGTTTACAGGAGGGATAGCAATCAATGAGGCTTTTTCCTACCCACAACCTCAATCTGTTTGCTTCAGAACCCCACTTTCTCATCAGGGCACCAGAAGCTGAGCCCAGGGCTGCAAATTTTCCCTGGTCACATCAAAAGCCATCCACTGAGAGAACCACAATGGTAGGACGTGGCAAGGACTGTGTGCCTGACCCCAGCTAATGCCCCTGCATGCAGGCATGCTACCACCATACCATGCATGTGCTCATCCTCCAAAACATGCCCCCGTCCCAGTATCAGGGCTGCACCTACCTGTACTAAGGCAATCATTACAATTTACTGCACCAGCAAGGAAGAGACACAAATTTTTCAGCTCCATCTAGTCATTCAGGGTTCATCCACCCTTTTGTTGTTACAGTTATGTCACAATCCTCTTTGTTTTCTTGTATGGGTGTTCAAGGAAATTGAATAGTAGGTATAGGCAGAAGTTGTTCCTTAACTAATGTAGGAGACTGCTGATGGTAGAAAGTGGGGAAATACAGAGATAATTCCTACAGTATACTGGACAGGCTTGTCAGGAAGAGCAGCTAATAAAGAGCAAGCTGGCCACATCTCAGAATTCATCAATACAATATTATTAATATAACAATAACATTATGTAATATTATATCAATAAAGATATACTAATTGCTTAATATTGGTTTACACTGAATTTTGCTCTAATTCTCTCCTTCAGTCATTGTAGCAGCTGTAATTCTGAGAACCTGTATGACATGCAATCCCCACACAGACTCAAAGGGGCCACTGTAATTGCTTGCAGTGCAGGAAAAGACTTCTCATCCTCATCAATCCTGCAGAAAGATTCACTGCCTGATGAGATGTATTCCTACATCTCACACAGCACATTGGGACTATTACTCAGAGAAGCTAAAGCAGCCCTGGCAATGCCACCTGCAATGCTGGAAGACCCAGAGATACAATTTTGGTGGCTGTTTTAAGACAAAAAGAAAGAGTGAAAGTAAATCTGCATGTATGGTGTTAAATCTGACCCAACACATCCCATTCAAAAGTCAGGAAAGACAGAGGTGTGGAGACTATATCTAGCAGGAGAGATTCATAAGTTCATTGTTAAGTCAGAATATATTAGAATAAAGTATAAAAAGGTAAGAAAATTGGGGCTAACAGGCTTTTCCAGTGATGAACAGTTCACTGAAGCCCCGACCTGCCTTTTAGAATAACTGCTCATATTAACCTCCTCCTTGGGGCCTAATCTGCTGCAAAATGGGTCAATTAGGCAAAAGGCAGCTGCAGAGGGAGAAGCACTTACTGCTGGATCTCATCAGAGAACATGTGTAAGAGAGTCCTGGTGTGCTGAAAAGGTAGCTGGTAGGAAAGGAGTACAGTTGTATGAATTGCACTAGTCTGACCAAGAAAATATGGGCTCCACCTCCTCTCCATCAAAGCACACTTGCCTGCAAGTTTGCATAGAAATATTTCAGACCAGCTTTATGGTAGCCCATGGGTTCCCAGCCTGGGGAAGCCATGTCCCTTTTCATAGTGCTGAAGAGGAAGAAGTCTCAGTTGGATTCAAGGCATACGGGAATGGAATTTGCCATGATTTCTGCCCCCAAAAGAAGTCATATTACACCTGAAAAAATGAAAATAAAAGTTACTTTGAAAAAGTAGTCAAAAGGAGAGACTTCCTGGATTTTTATACCAACACTCTCTACTTTTTCCAACAGGAGACCTGGGAAAAAAGACCCCTCTCCAAAAAGACCCATCACAGCCCAGCTCTGGCAGGCCAATGTGGAAGAGCATTTCCCTCTGTAGAATATATGTTCATCAACTCTTCCCCATTTAAAAGGGGAGCATGTTAGGCCCGGTACTTCCTCCAATAACAATTTATGTAGTAATACAAAGATGACAATGACACAAGTGCCCTTTGAGGTTAGTTTGAAGGCACTAAAGCAAGACATACATCTTGCTCTACAAAAGCCAATGCTTAGAGGGCAGCCCTGGCTAGAAATTCAGAAAATAAGAAATGCTCAGCTCTCCACTTTGGTTGCTCTGCCCTAAATACAATGTACAATGAAAAAAGAAATCTTGCTTGGGTTAAGCTGAAGGAACAAACTTGTGCTCAAGGCAAAGGAAGAGACAAAGGGCAATGATATTACACCAAATGCCACCTGGGAATGCATAGAGCGTAACTCTTGTTCCTGAGAAATAAGAAGCTGCTCATCGTCTAGCTTTCTTTAGTAAATACAACCTTCATCATCAGGGCTAGCAACAGCCACATACCAGCAGGATGCATACACCCTGTGCTATGATTCCTTCTGCCCTAATGCCTACCTGGTTCCTTTCTCCCTCTCTGCATTCCTATTATTTCCTCCATCCCAGAGGGATCCCTCAGGGCTGACTGCACCCAGAGAAGAGGCTGTGAAAGGGGAATATCCCTGAACTGTCAGATGTCTCCCTCACCCGGAATGACTCTGTCTGCCTTCCCCAAGAGTTGCGACCAAAGTTGCTTTGAAGGCTTCTCACTCTGAGCCCGTTAAAATGGCCAAGTTCTTCCTTTAGCCTTCAGAAAAAGAAAGAAATGAGCTGTCTGGAGCAAGAATGAATGTCCCTTCTTTTGTTAAATCCCATGTACACGTACAGCCTATGGAAATGACCATTAGTAATGCGATTTGACTGGTTCCTTTCCTCTTGTCTGCCCACTGAGCCCCTAAAAATAATAAATTCCCCTCTGCTCTGTTGCTCTGCTCTGGCAAAGTGCTGACACCCAATTCATTACCTCCTAGGAGCAGGTCCCTCCACTGAGCTCTCCCCTCCCTTCAGGGTGTAATTGAGCCCATTCTCACCTCCCTCCTGCCCTTCCATGCACTTGCAAAATTACAGCGTGACACAATATTACACATGATGATACATAGTGTAAAACTGCTCTGGGATGAAATGTCACATAAGATGTTAAAACCCAGAGGAAAGGGAAGAAAAATCCACCCTCAGATATTTTGCCACGCCAGAGCTAAAATCCACCTCTCTAGCTACTCCAGAGCATACAAAGCTTCATTAACATTCAAACACCAAAGAATCACAGAGCAGTAATACCTAATAAACCTCCACTTTTTTTTATGATTAACATGAACCTTGGCAGTCTCTAAGCAATATAAACACTCACAGAGGGGAAATAAAATTTAGTGAGCAGATAAAACCTAGAAGTGCTGCAGGCATGAATCTGTCACGTGTGACTGCTCGAGTGGGTAAAAGAAGGGGGGGATTCGCCTGCCCCTTCCCCAAAGTCTTATATGGTTCCCAAAGGTTCCCTTAAAAGGGGAGTATCTGCTGGAATGGAGAAGAGAGAACATCATTACCATACCAAAAACTCCCCATCCTCCACAGAACATGGAAAGACGCCCTTAGCATCAGTGAAAGATGATGTCAACCTCTCATCAACGACAGCACACTTGGCTTGGTTCCTCCCCACCTTTCCCACAGATGAAGTACATGTTGCATGTTCGCAACAGCACGGATTAAAAAAAGATATATCCTCATCAAGCAACAGGACATAAGTTGCCACTAGGTTTTGTTCCAGTGAGATGATATCTAATTGCAATGATGTTCCAGTTAACCTGGCTTTCATGCTGTCCATCGAAGTAGCCTTCCTACTCTCTTTGATTTCAACAGCTGCTCATGATATTTTTTCATCAAAAACTCCTTTTTTCCCTCTCTAGCTACAATGAAAAGACTTATTTAAAAGCAAACCAGAGAACAATGCCACATCCAAACAGCAGGGCATTCTTTTAATGGCCTTTTCCATTGCAAGGTTTCTACATTTTTATTCCTTGTTTTCCTTAGCAAAAATTTTCTAGTTTGTGCCCTTAGCTTTCAGAGAGGGTGTGCACCTTTCACTCCCCATGGAAGTCAACAAGAGCAGGGAGCTGCTGGTCCCTCCAAAAATCGAGCCTCATGGGCTTTGACAGCAATACTGATAACCTCCTGAGCTACAGAGCCTGCAGGTAGCTACACACCAGCATTGAGCTGGTACTGACTGTCACACAAACCAGTGAGGTATTTCGGTTCAGGGAAACCTGAACTCTCTGGAAATAGCTGGGGGAAAAAAGGAAGCATAGAAAGGCAGACCCTGAATGGAGGTTGATGGGAATACTACTGCACAGAGCAGATATTCATAAGGAAGGCTTTTCAGGCAGTGTAGGTGGGGGAAGGGTCTGTCAGCAGATGGCAGTTCCCTCAAATTTATGCACTGTTTGAACTGAGTTGACAAATATTTTTTTTTCCCAGTGGGGACTGGATGCAGACGGCTCTCTATTAGTATTCAGCATCTGACCTGTGCTGGTGAGTTGTGGGGGGGTGTGGTTTTGTTCCCACTTAAGCCACATGTTACTTGCATTAGCAGCTGGAGGAACATAACTTATAATCATCGCCCTGGTGTCATGGCTTGTCATACCACCTTTATGTTTTGTTCACAGGCTCTGCTGATGGTGTCACATACTGCGAGGACTCAGCATAAAAATGGTAAAAAAAAAAATACTGGATAGGGAGAGAAAATAACATGGGCATTCAAATGCAAGCCACCTCACAGTCAAACACAGAAGAAGACATCCTACAAAACTATGAAGCCACACCTTTTGAAGAAGGGTTGTTTTTTCTAACCCAAACCACAATTATTCTATGAAATTAATCACAATTAATCTAACAAATTTACTGTGTACAATATGGTCGGCAGAAGGAGCTCAGTAAGATTCCAAAAAGATTAGACATTCATATGGAGAGCCTCCACATGGCTTGAAGTAGGGCTTAACAAAACAAGAGGCACAGCCCCCCCTCTTCCCCCACCAAGTTCTCGTATTTGATGGCATGAACCAGTCATTCAGATCCAGATCCACAAAGGCAGTCAGGTGTCTAAATCTCTAAATCCAGGACACTAAATTCAGTAGGCACCTTCTGTAGGCTCAGATGTTTTCAGAGGGGTAAGAAATTGTCCATTTTGGGTTTTCATACTGCTCTGTCACATCTGCCTCTGGGTCATTACAATGAGTTTCAGCTAGTCTGGTACAGCATTGCAATCCCTGTGCTCCACTACTAAAGCTCAGTCCCATCACTGCTCATACTCAGGCAGCAGCCTTATCATCTGCTGTCTAAAATTAATTTGGAAAATCACTGTGCTGGCCTTTCTTCGGGGGGAAAACAGCTGCATTCAGTCCAGCTTTGGAGGAACTCAGCAAGAACTGCCTGCTGTTTGTGGACAAGGCACAAGCCCCGGGTGCCCAGGCATTTGAAATCGCCCTCCATTTGCCACCTAAATGGAGCAAGTCTCAGGGTGCAAACAGATTATGTGATCTCTATCAATCTGTCTGAAGAAAACAGCGCAGAATATCTCTTCCATGCTCATGCAACTCTTGTGAGAGGCTAGCAAGCAGGGATTTTCATCAGTGTGGGTGGCGCTTCTTAGATATCAAGCATGATTTTTTTTCTAAACCTGGCAAATAAATGTTTGACTCTGGACACCTTTCCCACTGCTCAGAGCAAGCAATATATATGCTTATATACGCTCAAAATAGGAGTACAGTCAAGAAGATTCCACAACCAGGAAAAGCATTGCTGTCTATAGAAAAAACAGCCAGGCAAGCAGCACCCAGAGAAGAGTTTAATGCTCTCAGAGTGTAGAGTTGTGTGTTACTGTGAAGGAGATCAGTTTAATTCCCAGGTAAAGATCATTTACCATGGAAAAATCCCTACAAAATTCTACACAGTTTTCCTAGTCTTACCAGCTGTAATGGGAATAAGGGACCTCAGAAGCTAGATGCCTCTGTCCATTCCTGCACTGCAGTCTCACCCTCTTCACATTCAAGTTTGTCAGGAAAGGATGCCACTGACGATGCCATGTCTGGTTCTCCACGATACCTTCAGTGTTGCTGGGTATTGGGAAATTTTGTAACCTTTAATAGGTAACTCAGTTGAAGAAATTATCTTGTTTTTAATTTTCTCTTTGTAGAAGAAGAAGGACTCTGAATGAGGCAAAATTTGTTATAAATAAAATTGGCAGAAATTCTGTCAAGATTATTTTCATAGAAGGGCATAAGAGCTATGCTTGGACAGGCAACAAGGCTCTTTCCATAGTTACACCTGGAAACCTATCAATCCATTGACAACCTAGACAACTTACATGCAAGAAAAAAAATCACAAAATCATCAATCCATTTGCCACAGGGCCAGTCCCAGAAGTCCTGCTGCTCAGTAGAAAGGTTTCAGCTGTACGGCCATCTCAGTATACATTCATAGATTCATGATCTCATTATAAGGATTTTTGCGTGACAATGAGAAATTCAGGAGAGTAATTTTTTCCCCTTCATAACCCATAACTTCTTCCAGCTGATAATTAGATATAAGATTGACAACATTAGATCTTGACATGAAAGCTACGGCTAAAGGGAAAGACTCAGGAGCGCTTCCCAGCTCCTGGATCCAGCTGTCTATCCTGGCTGCCTCCCACCTGTATGCCAGGATGAAATCCAAGTGTGAACCAGCCCATCATTTGAATCCAGGTTGCTAATGTAAGAAAACCTAGGCACATAGGCAGGGAGGAAGCCACAGGCTAACAGGTCACTCGGATCAATCAGGGCGATAAGGACTCTGAAATACACCCCAGGAAAAGCTGCTGCACTCTTTAGACTCAGCCAAAGAAATGGTGTGGTGCATTGCCCAGCACCCTGTTACACAGCCTAATCTGCTCTGCAGGTAAAAGTGATTAGGCTGCACTTCTCTGAAAATGGCATTTCACTTCTGATTTTTAACAATCTTTTTGTAATAAGTTGCTGATTTTGCTGGTTTTATGGCAACATCCTAGCCTCTGAAATTTTGAAAGACTAACTGAAAAAAAGTGACACAATCGGGTCTTCGTATTTGCTTGGTACTGTTCAAGAAGATGTAGGATTTGTCCTTTATAATTACAGCACAGCTTTATTCCAGATGGTGTCCAGATTCTTAAGTAGCATCTCTTAGGAGATGCTTTCTAAAAGGGAAATGTCCTTAGTCATGTACCTAAATCTTCAGAGCTATGGCAAAATACTCCTTAGTGATGCATGGCTTCTCACATGAAGCTTAAGGGGTTTTTTTTTTGGTCCTTTACCTTAGAATTCATAACCATAAACCAATTTGGCCCCAATTCTCCTAAGAACACTGAACACCATCCATGAGGATGGTATAATCTTGGGGTCCAAAAACATCTCACATCTGCTCCACTATTTCATGGGTTCCTTTCAGCCCCCACAGCCCAGCAATCGATGTCCAAAAGACTCACAGAGTAGAGAAAAGAGAGGAACATTTCTCCAACTACCCTAACGCCTCAAAGGTATCCATTTGAAACGGCACTAGCTGTCTCTGAGTCAGTTTGCTATCCCAGCCATGTCCTCATTGGCTCTACTCATCTCTGCATACACCACCCCACCACAACTACACCAGTGAACCTCTCCAAATTTGCAAATCTTAAAAAGAAACATCTGTCTTCCGAGATGACTACGTACCCACCAGCAATTCCTCTGCTCTGCGCCTTGTAATAGTGTGAGTGCACCACGAGTGTGGAAGAAGAACACCATGTTTCTAAGCAATTTGTCAAATAATTAAATTATGCACACAATAACTAGCTGGCTCAATTATATTAGCCAGTCTCCATCATGTAATATAATTTCTAGTGGCTGTTTAGGCACTAATAGCCTCAGATCTTTTTAACTGTGTCTGGTGCCAGCTGCAATCTGCATGATGTCTTTCTGTGCCAAGTCAAACCCCTTGAAAGGAAAATTCATGGCTTGGCTTCCAAGCCCCCGTTCCTTATGGAAGTTCTAAAATGCCGTTTCCAATAAGGATGCTTCCACCATTGAATATTAGTGAATTTCCACTTAGGTAAATAAAAAGCTCTGTTTGGTTTTCTTTTTCTCTTCTGCCATTTAATGCCATTAAAAAAAAATCCTTCATCAGAATAGGCTGGTATGTTGAGATGCTATAATATTGCTTCTAGGAACACCAAATAAATACATGGCCTTTTTGTCAGACCATACAGGTGTTTAAATGTCTTTTTCCCCTCCTCCTACAAGAATATTTTCTTCCTTTTTCAACTATCATAAGCCTTCCCTCCTTATTTTTGTGCCTCTGCTACCTTCAAAAGAAAAGAAGCAAAACCCCAAAATTAAACAAGTGAGGTGACTCAGGAACACTGCTTATAAAGGTGCTTTTCTTCCCAAACCCATGGTCCTAATAACACACCTGACATACCATTTAATGAGCTGAGCAATGCTGGAAGAGGCTTCCTTCCAGATCACTAATTTGAGATGGTTTTTCAATTAGTGGGATTGCAGTAGACAGACGCATCATCTCCACAGCTAACCCTTCATCAGTGGCATGCTGCAATTTCCCATTGCATTGCGCAAAGCCTTGGCTGTGACATTTCCTTCGGTCATTTCACGTGGGATATGACAATGGGTGCCTCAGCTCATCAAGGGCCCTTTTTAAATGCATTAACAGGAATACAAGATAAATCAAGTAATCAATAAAATGCCTCCTTGCCTACCCTTTGCCTGCCAAGACTCAACCTCTGAAGAGTCTCATACATGCAAAATAATCTTCCCTCCCTGCTTCCCTCACATTGGATTTGGTGCAGGGAAAGCATTAGGAACCCTGAGTAAGTACAGGTTCAGGGATTAGCACATGGCAACAGACCTGGGAAATGCAGGTTGTGTTCCCTGCTGTGCTGCTAGCTTTCTTTGACAGCTGACACACACTCAGGTCCAGCTCCATGGCTTGCTCCCCATTGATACTCACAGACACTCCAGCGAGATCCACCCAAAGCTACAAGCATCTAAGTCTCCAAAAGCTTGGCTTTCTCTGGGCCCATGTGTGCAAAACCACCCAAGCACCAACACCATCCCACAGCCAAGGATCAGGCTGGTTCTGGGGAAAAGCTGAGGTCTGTTTGCTTTATGAAATTACCTTCTTCCACAGACAGGGCAATTTTCAAAGCAAACCTTTCAGACTCGAGTATTGATGTACGGGGCTAAGGCACAAAATGGTGTTCCTCCAGCCATGTTTTCTTGCGTATTTGCCTCTCCCATCACTTTCTTATATTTTGATTTTACATGTGACACTACCATTTTCCTCATCAGCCATCAACAACAGAAGACTGGATTTAAAAATGCCCAGAACAATTTAAGCTCTTTATATGCCAGGGCACAAGATAACTTTCCCCTACCACTCCCCAGTCCCATGGACTTCTTACATAAAATTAAATCGAAGGTCAAGCTTGCACAAATTAAAACACCTTTGTTCAGTGCACTCTTGTGGTTAAAAAAAAAATCAATTGGAAGTTTGTTCGTTCAAGAAGGTCAACATATTCACACGCATTTCAGCACCTATGTCTACCATGACAGGTCAGGAAATAAAGCTAATAATATGGCAGCATTCACGGTCCAGTACACCCGTTTCTCTTAAAAAACTTATTATGTGGGTGCTTCACACAAGGATGAAGTGAGGACTTGGCGAGCAAAGTGTCTCCTGGGTAAATGAAGAATTAAAAGCCTTTCCATTTTAAATTAGAAATGTGAAGCTTTATTGCTGCAAATTACTTACAAAAACTACTCTTTTAAAAACAAACAACAAAAATAAATAATCTAGCTGATTATGATGCCTTCAAAGGCATGAGGCCAGTTTCATTAGCTGTGGATCTGGCCCAACAGGCTTAATACATCTGCAAGTACTAACAACAGGGAGCTCAGGTCTGTTTAACATTCAATCAGCAGCCTGTGCTGCTTTATAAATAGAGAGAATGAAACATTACATGGAAAAAAAAAAGTATGAGTGAAGCATTTCACTTCCCTGATTATTTTTTTTTTAGCATTCTGTGGTTTGGCTACCAGACTCAAAATGCACTTCATGACAGTCAATAAACTTTGCCTTGGCTTCAGTCAGCTGAAAACTCTTTCCTCCTCCATCCCATTCAGTCCCTTTTGCTACATTAGCCAAACTAGCATTAAGCATATTTCATTCCACCTCAAATGCTGACAAGAAAATTACCCAACAAATAAGGTTTACTGTAGGGTGGCAGAGGTACCAGAACAAAACATGGCATTGTGTTGTTGAAGACAAAGATGCAGTGTAAGAAATCATTCAGACTAAATGGAAACTGCAATTACATTTTGTAATTAGCAGAATGGGTATCTTCATGCAGTCGCTTATGAAAATCTTTTCCAAGCATTTTGTTCCAAAGCAAAGGGTCAGTTGAGGTTTCTGCTCTGTTACTCCTTTCTTCCTCCAATATATCATGGTCTGGAGAATTTAGATTCAGCAGGTCTACCCCACAAACCCTTAGTCATGTGAATATTCTCTGTGACTTCCATTTTTAGACATTTTCTGCATAGCAATTAACTTCCTTCTTCTCTTCAAAAATCAATTAAAGGAAAAAAATAACCCTGAACAAATCTCTTCAGCTGATTACTCTGCCAGTGCTCCCAGATGGCAAAAATAAAATATATTTGAGGTCTTTTTTCTGACTTTGCAAAAGAGTATGTGTGTGTATTTCTGTAAAAAAAGAATATAAAACAAGAATACACTTTAAGGAATGATCCATTTCATAGAAAAGCTATGCCTTTTTTTTTTTTCTTTGCTTTGCTAGGTGGTCCCTAAGCCAGTCATACAGAGAATTCTAGTTAAATCAAAATATACTTTTCTTGTGTGTGTTTTAGACATGGAAGCTCATCCTGGCTTTACCTTCTTGGGACCTAGCCTGTACCAGAAAGCCAGGTATTAGCTGAGAACTCTCACAAAAACCACAGACTTTTACCCAGACAGCAAAAAGCTTGCAGGGTTTATAGTACCATACCTGGGGATGTGATCAGAAATATCTGTTTTCTGGCAGCTGAGCCACAAATCCACATTTGGTTCATCCTCACAGCTCCGAATTGTCACTGATGATCACAAATGGCTCCATCAATCTATCTCCATGCAAGCTGTGAGACCAACTAGGACAAATATGACCTATCCTCTTCTCTTCCCATTACAGCCAGAGGAGGAGAAGAATGATTTCTGAGCTCAGGCAGAAAGATGATGAGCAACATTTCTCACTTCCTTTCATACACACCACAAGTGAGAGTCTGAATCCATGCAGGTGCTAGTTTGCATCAGATCTAAGTAGATGCAAGGCCAGGCAGGGCTGGGCAGTGGATTTTTCAGAAAGGAGAAACTGTGACCCTCTGCATTGCAGTGGAAAATGTTCAACCTCCAAAGACAAGGCAAAGCGTAGGCTCCAGAGACAAGTCACTCCATCACTGTCTGGAGAAGACTTAGGTGTAGTGAGAGCTGCCTGACACGCCTGCAAGAAGAACATGCCCACTGCATCTGAGCCCACTGGGAAAGGAGATTGCTTGATGATAGTTGAGAACGCCCAAAGGGAGTGAATAAGACTCCAAATCCATCCCTGGAGACTGAAATCAACCCCTTCATACTGACACCTCTCCAAGCCCCTCTTTGAATGCAAGACTCAACAGGAAACTACTATACCATCCCCAATGCTGGTGCCAGTGCAACAAGATGCCTGAATGCTATTGCCACTGATCCCCTGCGCCTGCTAGCTTTCTGATTTTCCTTCGCTTTGTCCCTTGTTCTCCTGGATCACACAGCTCATCTGAGTGCTGTGTAGCCTGGAAACAACATCTCAGCCACATTAGCAATTATCACCAAAGTGAGAAAAATCTCTGTGTATTAGAGCGTGTTCCCTCCCTCGAGCACCACTCACATTAGCCAGTGTAATGGGATCTTTCAGCAGCCACTCTGCATCTTCCAGATAACCAATGTGATGTGTCAGTCGCCATGGTAACATTGTTATTGTTAGTATTAAAAAGCAGTAAGGAAAATTGTCCTGCTCACACTCAGAGTCCTTTCTCTATGAGTTACTCCTGCCCTGTGGTAACTTAACAATTAAAGGAATCTTTAAATTTATTTAGCTATTGAATAGGCACAATGAAAAGCCCCACGCCATTTTTCTGGGATTCATTCCTTTGCAGGTTAGAGGAAGAACTATCAACACAAAGCAATAGCCTACAGGTGAAAGCAGAACATCCTATGGAGAAGTTTGCAGGAACCATGGCATGGAAGGGGAGTTTGGGAAGGGGGAGTGGGGGGAGCAATGCCACATTTGGGAGGAATGCCACATTTGGGGCTGGGTGTGTGTGCAGCAGAGCAAGGGAGAGTTGCCACCTACACAGCGGCAATGGTGATGTGCCCTTGAAAAACAAGAACAGAGTGGGCAGGTAGATAAATGTATGCATTCAGGGAAACAAGGCATTTCTCAAAGCTATGTTCACGGTGCAGTCGTTTGGCAGTCCAGAGGCCACACAGCAATTCTCTGCACCACACTGTACAAGACACCTTGGGCTAACGTCTCAGCAGATCTTACCTACAGAAAGTAAGTGATCAAGACCTGCTCCCCACCTTCCTCCACAAGCATATAAGCCTAGGACTCTCCTTTCCTCTGAACTGCAATGCCTTTCACATGAGGATCCTTCCACTACAAGACATAGCTGAATGCCCTGGGGATTCGATGGGTCAGATTCTAGCGGTGCAAGCAGGTGAAGCATCTTCCATTTCAGCAAAGCTGTTACGAAGAGCAAATCAAGCCCTGGCTCTGGCCCAGAAAAATCTTTCTTAATTAGGAGCCAAGCATTTCAGATACCGGTTTGGTTTTGATAATGAACAGTTATTGCATCAATGTCTGTTCTGTAGGGTGTGGCTGGAGACAAACCGATTTTGTTCTAAGTCTTTCACATTAGGTCAGAGGAAAATAATTGTTTCAGTCTGAGCATAACAGAAACATTTGAATGGGTTCCACTATATTTTAAGAACCTGATGAAAAGTGTGGTGAGTAATTACATCCACTGGATACTGGATCTGCATGTATCAGAGCAGTTTCAGGGTGGAGGAAGGAGAGGGTTGATCTCATGATAAGAAATATATTGTCATTGGATACTCAACAGGAATGGATTACACAGCCAGTGACTCTGAAAATGGATCTTGCCAACTTGTAGCAAAAAGAGTGAAGTTCCCAGTCTTCTTCAGTGAAGTAATGATCAATACTTGCAGATGATTTTTCCAGGTAGATAAATTGCTCATAAGAAAACATCTTAAATATCTCAATTTCTCCCCCGTACACCCACTCCCAACTTGTTCTGTTAAAGACAAGCACATAGTTTAATTATTCTAACTCTGAAAGACCGATAACTTCAACTTTCTTAAGAAAATGATCCATGAAAAGGAAAGAACTGTGGAAGACTTGAGAAGTCAGATAACTATGGTAGGTAACTATCACCCAGCTAATAGTCATTAAATCATTGTCTCCCTGAAAAGGCAGTAATGAATAGCTCTATGGCATTTAGTGATAACAGAGGTCAAACTCGTTGCACGTGAACTTACTTGTGTAATAAAGAAGAGCAATTTGCGCAAAACCAGTAGCAGACAGACAGTTACATGTGTCAACCCAACGCTCCATGATGTAAGCCTGTGTTGAAAGACCACTCTGGTATCTTTTCTAGTGCTATTTGGAGATAGAAAAATCTAGGCAAACTCAGGGCTAGCACAGGTCTACCTACACTCACTGGGTCTGACTGGATCAAGCACAAAATCCACCAGCAACTATTCTCCAGCTTTCTTCTTCTTAAGCTGGGTGCTGATGTCTTGAACACAAGCTTCAGCTAAGTGACAGTCAAGAAAGTGGGTAGAAACCCACTCTTCACCTTTTAAATGCTTCTGGTTGTTTTCTGTGTTATCTGGACTGGTTGGAAGACAAAAGGAGTCACTGGAAACCCTGTCCTCCAGAAGTAATAAGTCTTCATTCAGTGGATAATCTGCTTTAAAAGCAAAAGAGCATTTGATCTCATTTCAGTATTGATAGAAAGAAGTAAGGGCAGAAACTCACAGGAATGAAGATACTTGCATATGAGAGATTGTTCTTTAAAGCTGTAACATAGGATATCACTGGCAAAAAGAAGCAGCAAGCCCTACCTCAAATGCAAAGGATTAGATCTGTTGTCCCACAAAGGAACAAGAGAGAGAGAGTCATCACATTTGCAGACCTTTTCTAGTGCACTTTGGTGTCATCACTGGATGGCAAAGCATGGTAACATGCACTACCTTCAAAGCATGCAAAATGGAAGGCAAACACCAGACACTATTCCCCTCCAGACCAAGAAACCTTGGTACACATCATTACTTCAAAATAAGATCTTTGCAGTTCAAAAACTTCCTAGAGGGACACACTCCGAAGGCATAAACAGTCTGGAGGACACAAGGTCTATAAATCACTGCCAGTCAGCTTAGAAAAAATTTTGTCATTGCTGCTCTGTGGAGGAGTGAAACAATAAAAGAAATTTCTTTTATGTATGGATGGCTCAACCATAACGCTATTTTAACATCATTTTCTTGCAACCCATCTACACACAACTATTTAAACATTTGTTATAAAGTATGTATGGGGTGACTCATCCAGCTGAAGAATAAGCCTAATTGGTCAAAGTTCCAGGACACTGTGTGCTGAGCTATAGAGAATCATAATCTCATCTATTAGGAGATGTGACAAGTTGCAGAAGCTAGCTACGATTCCTGGAAGAGGTAGTGTGAAATAAGAACCGTTGCCTAGGGACAGTCTCTTCTTTACGATAATTAAAAAGCTCAGATCTGTGCTATTCTGGATGGATGAAAAATATGCATGCATAAGCTTAAATTCTGGCTTTGGCTTGCTCATGCGAGAAAGTTGTCTAATAATTCATTAGCCTCTTCAATAAAAGATACCCAAAAGGCAGAATAAAGGGCATCTGTGGATTTGACTGCCATGTTCATACGGTCCCAAAATTTCCCCCCCGAGATCCTGCTCTTCTGTATAATTCAGGTACATGACTCAGAAAAAAAAACAAGAACTTGGGAAGAGTTTCCTTCTTCCCTGAGAACATTCCCATACCAAGTGTCCAGAAGTAGAGAGGAAAGAAAAGCACTTCATAGACTGAAACAGAAATGTTAAAAACCCCTCCAGAGAGGTTATTAGTGGGTGGGGAGCACAGTCATAAATATGGAGTCCAGCAGCATTTTTCCACACACACTCATTAATGATATTCACTTTGCCATATTTCTGTTTGAATTGATGATAATTGTACCATTTGGGTGAAAAATAAAATACAAGACATCTCAGTTTGTATTCTCCAGGATACCAAAGTAGTGCAGTAGCAGATAGGAGAGGACCTCTTGGCTATTTCTTCGCATTCTCTTACTGTCCTGTCTCTTTCCCCAACGTACAGGTACCACGTGCTGAGATTTATTACTCCTCATACAGATTAGTAGAGCTGTAGTACCAAAACAGTTCCCTATGAAAACCCTTGAATTCAAGCATTGCTGTGGGCTTACAGTAGTTGCACATGCATTTCCCATACAGCTCTCACATATTTGGAGTGCACTAAACCAATGGACCATCTACACTTGGATGGACTATTGGCCTTTCCCTCCATCATTTCTCTTGCAGAAATCAATAGGATGATTTACTTGCTTCTGCCAGTGTATAGCTACCAACAGCCCGGCTCAAGTATAGATGAATACTTTAATTTTAATCGGTGTGTTAGGAAGAAGTTGTGGATGATATTTCCAATGCACCACATACTGGAAGGCTATACAAAGCAACCAGCCAGCAAAAGAAAATATGATGATCTCATTTATATTATCTTTTTTTAAGCTTTTAAAAGTGTAGCCAAACTGAGATAATAAAAGTAAAGTATTTACTATGATTTCCTCTTACAAAAAACAAATGTAAAATGATTTCATCAGTACCAGATAATAGGCCTGCTTATAACCAGAGGGCAGTATTTTTAATAACTTCACTAAAAATATGCAGTGGTACAAAAATGTGGTGCAATAAAAAAAAAGTACAAAAGGTAATGAAATATTACCTATTATCTCAGCTCATTTTTGTCAGGAAATAATACTACAAACTTAATACGATACATGGAAGCCTTATGAAAAGCAGGCAGGGAGAGGCTTATAGTCTTAACCAGTATTAGACGAAAGGCTGAGTGATTAATAAGTTGACATTGAAGAGCAGAGAATGGAAATCACATGGACTTTAGGGAAAGGAAATAGCATAAAAATGAAACTGTCATGCTGCCAGGCTGCCTAGGAAGAGGCACAGCTCCCACAGCCACCCCCACCGTGCAGCAAAGGGGAAGGCAGCTTAAACCTCTGTCAGTGCTGTGCACGCAGCTGGAGCCTCCAGCTCCCCCTCGCCTGCTGCTGTGCGGTCCTTGTGCACACACGAGTGAGAGCAATGGGAGAACCGCACCAAAAATAGGAAAGGGAGAGGAAAAAGGAGAGCTTTGAATGCAACAGCAAGTTGGGGGTTTGAAGAATGGGAAAAATAAGATACTCTGTAGAAGGAGTAGATGAAATGAGATTTATCCATAGCAGTGGATGAGCTATGTATCTAACTTACGGGCCTCCAGCATGCACA
Organism: Ciconia boyciana; assembly: GCF_034638445.1. Classification (NCBI taxonomy): domain Eukaryota; kingdom Metazoa; phylum Chordata; class Aves; order Ciconiiformes; family Ciconiidae; genus Ciconia; species Ciconia boyciana. The sequence goes on from NC_132942.1 coordinate 11,466,294, forward strand.
GCATGTAAGGATGAGATGTTCTTGATTGCTTTTTTAAATAACAGGGCCAGATCTTTTGATGGGATTAAAACTTGGTCTTACACTGACCTTAACACTGTTCAGGGCTGCAGGATTAAGTTTTAAATACCCAGTGAAGCACCGTTACTTACAATATCAACAATAATGCCATTTATTGCAGGTCACAAGCCAACACATCACTTCCAGGAGACTCTACGTTTACTGTTGTTTCTCAGGCATATTGTGTCTGGTTCTGATTTGTACGTTGTTCACACTGGAAAATGTCTGCTACAGTTTCCAAGACTGGGGATTTAACTGTGGTTAATTTGCTGTTTACTTTACTAGCGGTACCAATGGAGAGTCGCTATTGGTGCTAAATACGCACGCAATAAGATCAATGAAGAACTCGGTCAAAACCAACAGCACGTAAGCCCCTGGTAAGTAATTTAGATCAAAACATGTGATGTCCACTGAAAAAAAACCCAAGAAGCTATAAACTTTGATTCATAGACCTCTTAAGAATAAATTATGGCTTTAAATATCCTGGATGAAAGCAACAGAATTGTCCTTGTGAAATATATGTTAGTGAATTTCTGGAAAAAACAGAAACAGTGCCATTCTGTAGTACTTCAGAAGAAAGTAGCTAAACATTTCTCCTTTCAATAAGTTGAGCAAGCCTTATCTTGAAGTTTATCAAGGATGAATGGTAACAATTTTTCCTGTATCACATTCCAATTTTAAAAGTGATAGTTTTCTTCTAAATTACTAGAAAATAATTACAATAAACTTTTTTATTTCTTGCAAAACTAAGAACAACTGGGCCAAATGAAAGACTATTCAATTCCTTGAGTCAATTCCTATTAATTGTCAAGGATGATACCCTTTCACAAAAATTTATAAGCCCAATCCTAGCTTTTCAAGGAGCAGGACTACAGCTAGGCACTGCCTACTGTCTATGTTTTCTACTCAAATCATTGATATTTCCTCTGACTTTGGAAATGTGGAATCAGATCTCACATTTTTATCACTCCCATGCTCTGTGGTTTAGGAAAAGCACCATATCTTCTCAATGAAAAGGCAGAAAATACTAGCAGCTACACGCTTGGAGTCTAATTTTAGGAGGAACTGAGCCATTCTAATATGCTGCAGTCAACAGGAACTGAGGGCACTCAATAATTCATGAGTTTCTTTCCATGTTTGAGTAGAGCTTGTTGAAAATTTCTCAAGGAAACATTTTTCATCAGAAAATTCCCATTCCTGTGAACCAAAACTGCTTACAGGACAGGGTATGCTTGGATACTTGTCCAATATCTCTTCTTTTGTCCAGTTTGAAATGGCTTTTAATCCATAATAATATAATTATATAATGATAAAATATTTTAACTATGGAAAGGGTTGCTTGACTACAAGACAAAAGAATTTTTAAAAGATGAAACAAACTGTTTCAATCAATCTTCACTGTGATTTTTTTTTCTTTTTAAACACAAACGTTTGAGAAGAAAAAAGATTCAAACATGTTTTACTTTCAATTTGGGCTGGAAAACATTTTCGTAACTTTTCCTGGGAAAAGAAAAACATTTCCTACTTTAGATCTAGTTAGTTTCATGCTTGTCCTAAAAAAAGCTCAAACCTTTATACTCATGCAGATAAACCTCTCTTTGACCCTAGGGATGAGTGGAGTGTTAAATTTGTTATGTCTTTACTGTCACTTTGATTCAGTTATTTTAAAATGAATGGCATTTGCATCAGGAGGCAGCAGAATACACATTTCTTACCTTTAGTCTTTCTGTTACACCATCAGTGAAACTGACTGTGAATTCAGCAATTTTGGGCACTCTGAGTTTTCCTTTGTTCTTCTGGTCAGGCTGATATTCTGTTCTTGTTTTCACAATTACCTGGAAAATATCAACACCTTTAAGGTTTCTGCACACAGTATACATTTTCTTTGTTATCTGAGCTTTTCTATATAAACCATCCCTCGGATCTACACAAGTATCTTAGAACCATAAATTAACACAAACTCATCATATGCTCAGGAACTAAGACAGACAGATAAATAGGCAGATACACAGACCTAGGACAGTGAGCTTACCACACTGAGTCTTAAAACAGCTGACAGCAAAATGTTTAACACCCACTTTTCTTTAGGACCAGGTATATAATTTTTATATCATATTCAACAGGCAGAACATGCAGAATACCAGCCCATCCTAAAGAAGAGCCTCACTTATTAAAAGCCCCGTCCTAACAAGTTTCACTGAAGCCAATTTAAATTTAGGCTATTTGGTGTCTCATTTATTCAGGCTCTAGATTATCAATATTAATCTCATACTACCACCTTGGGTTTTCCTGAGAAGATCTCAGTGTCATTTGCTGACTAATCCAGACCCTACTAATCTTATAAAAATGAGGTGGCTTACACCAATGGAGAAGCCCTAAGTGGCTTTTAAAAGGGTACGGTCAAATTACCAAAACTGCATTGTCAATGTATATTGAATTTAATTGTAACCCAGAATGACCCAAAATATTTTGGGTAAAATCCACCCACTGCAAACACAGAAAAGGTAACACCTAATGCCAACTGCTCCTGGAGGGGACTGGCATCGGGGCTGTACTCTGAAACTAACAGCCCTTCAGGGGAGTGAGCGTATCCATCCCATTAGACATGAGAATCTTAAAAGACTACCCATACATGAGCCTATGCAGCAAAATAGCAGTGTAAGAGCATCCCAGCATAGCTACACTATCTTAATCTAGCTGGAAAATGCAAGAGAAGACAAAATGGCCCTGTCTTCAGCACTGGCCAAGAGCTGGAGCTCATCCCTAGAGAGGGAGCTGTGGCTGTGAGCACACACTACCCCTGCGCTTCTGCACAGGATTCCCCGACCAGACACAAGGTCCACAAAGCATATAGCAATTTGGTGTGGTTTGCAAGGTTCACATAGGTTAAACACAAAAGGATAGAAAGAACATTGAAGCTCTCAATCCCAGGGCCAACATTTCCACTTTTTGGCCTCCCATTCTGAATTGCAGGACTATGCAGCCAACAGCCTCGCCAAGGTGAAAATTAAATACTCAAATAATACAGTGGTGACTGGTTCATATGAGAGTGACAAGAGTGATCCTCAAGCTCTTTGTTAGAAACAAAAATTCTTGCAGGATTGAAAAAGATTAAGTGATGCACAAGGTTGAGTTACCAGCTAATGAAGAACTTATTTCCAAATGAAGATAGCAAAGTCTGGTTTGGACCAGAGAAAACCCCAGGTATTTAATCCTCCTGCACTTAATGCCATGTCAAAATCAGAGTGAGAGAAAATCAGTGTGGAGTCATAAGCCAATTCTCTGGATTCAAATGCAAAGACTGATGAATATTTACACCCTTCAGTGAATCCCTTTCAATAATATTTATTTCAGTAGCATTTGCAACATTAAAACTTGGGAAGAAGAGGTGACAAAAAGCCACCCAAATGTATTTATATTAGCATTTTGGAACTCAGGATTTCTGATGACACAGCATAGATGACGGGCAATGACACATGGGGACAAGCTTGATTCAGCAGGTTTGGGATGAACCCTAATCCTACTATGAACTTACTACTGAACCTAACCCCACTATGCTCTGAAAAGCAGCCCACCACACTGTGGACCAAATAAAGCAAAGCTCCCTCTCCAGCCAGGACAAGCTGGCCCAGGTTAGCTCTGAGTTAAGAACAAGCAATAACCTTATTTTCTCACTCAAAAGGAGGCAAGTGCACTCAGAGCTCCATGCAGCTCGCCCCTAGCTTTCAGCCTCCTTACTGGCCTTTTGTAAACCCAGGATAGTAAATTACAGAGTGTCAGCCATCAACACCTGCCAACCAGTGTTCAGAAATTGCACTCATTCTGTTTTCAAACCTACCAGCCACAATATCCCCTTCCCCCAAATTGATGTTTCCTGCTTGATATAAATCTTCATTTCAGACAAAATCTTTAAATATGTATGAGGGCTTTTCCACAAACTCTAATGTTAGGTCTTAATGAAGGACCATGAAGCCAGAATATAAGAAAAAAAAAGTAAAAGCCTTACTTGTTTCTACATATAATTTACATTTTCTTCCACTCCTTGTCATTAACACCAGTTTTCTTACAGGTATTTTTTAACTGTCATTACATTCAACCAATATCCTATAAGTAGGAAAGTTTGAATTATGCTGTCTACAGGGATACAGCAGGAGACTGAAAATAAACCCACACAGCCCTTCACATGGCATCAGATTCAAGTCCAGTAGCAATGTCTATCATGTCTGTGAATAAATAAGTAAGCTCAGTCCCCAGCCAGATCAGAAGCTACTTGAAACTCAATTTGCTGACTGTGCCAGCAGTGAAATGTGTGTGCGTGCAGGGCCATAGTCATCCTGCTGGTCAGTGTTTCGCAGAGAAATTTGCAGAGGTATCAAAAAGCTTCAGTAGAGGAGGTAAGAAGTACCTTTGCTAAATGCCTTTTGGCATTGCAAAAGCTAAATATCTGCTCTCCAGAAGTATCTTTGTCAGACACCTGGTGGAACTACTCAGCAGAACAAAGACAGGGCAGTCAGTAAGGTCTCCTCTTTAAAGGAGAGCACAGAAATAAAATGACAAAGGACAAATAGAAAACTGAAAACCGGTAGTGTGGGGGTAGCATTCAATATTGTGGCAGTAACAACAAAAATGCAATTTTGCTGAGGGCAGGGGGTGCACATTTAGAAGAAAAGAGCTACCTCTTGTTCAGTCGCCTACAGTCTAAATAAATAAGCCTGAGCACGGATCCCACATTTGCAGTGACGTTCACCCCCTCTCCATCCAACAAGCTGCCATCGGGAAGCCCACGCAAAGGCTTCTGGAAATTGAGTTGTGTTCATCACACTCCTTGAGCCTCCTGCACTAGTGAGACCACCTCAGTCAGGGCTACCTTAGCAGTATCCAGAGACAGAAGTGAACACTGTCAGATGATGATACACAAATACACACACACACTCCCCCACCCCAGTTTTTACCGGAGCATTTGCTACACTGACAGCCTCCCATGCATGTGTCAGTTGTGAGTGTCTCTGAAACAAGTCTAAATGAGACCTGGTCAAACCCCAAAATAACTTTTCTAAAGCACCAAGTATTAATCTAAGTGCAAATTTAGAAAATGAATAATTAATCTTATAAAGACTTTTTTCTATATTTTTAGCCTTTTTTTTTTTTTTTTTTTTTTTTTCTATTTTGGTTGCTTGTTCTGTTTTCATTTTCCAGTTTTCTGATTTGGGTTGGGTGGGAAAGAAGATTTACCTTCCCTCGTTCCCTGCCATCACTCCTTTTTCACTTTTTCTTTCCATTTTGTCACCGATAAAAAATTTCTAGCAGTAAAGTCTTCCAGAAATTCTAACCAAATTGCTGTTGGATGTACAGTAATAAAAACCCCACTGACTCCACAGTCAGCACAACGATCAGCATTCAGCTATCAACGGCTGCCCCAGAGCAGTTCCATCAGAGCCCAGGATCCCACTGTTTCAATGCAAACAAGGTACATTCATCTCACACCACGACAGGTTTCCTGCGAGAGCTACTGGCATTTATTACAAACCACAGCAAACAGAATGATCCCCATTCCCTCTTCTTGTCCATTTTGCAGCTTTGCTGACTTCAGTAGAGTTATTCTTGATTGAAACTGGTGAAAGGGAGTACAAAATTGGGGTCCTGTGTAGGTTGCAATTCAAAGCAAACTGAAGTGAAAGAAATGCCCATCCCCTCATTCCCTTCTCTGCAATGCTGTTACGGGGAAAATAAACTGCTGTAAGGGGGTAACTTCCAGAACTGGCAGCACTGCTTGGCTGTGCTCTGGCCTCGTGAGTACAGACAATAAATGCAAACAATCAAACCACTGCTTAAATGGACAAGTAGTCTCTTGAATACTCCCAAAAAGACAATTAGCACCCTCTCCACCCCCACTGCAGCAACACCATTCTGCCCATTCTCTGCACTTGCCTCCGTGAGCTCTCACCTCCTCCTGGACGCTCCCTAAGCCTTGTCTTAACTCATACTCCTCATGGTGAGAAGGGTCTGGCTGTTTTAGGTTGGCATCCCTAACCGTGAGCTTACTAGGGCAGAGAATAATAATAATAATTATTATTAATAATAATTATTATTATTGTTGTTGTTGTTGTTATTAACCTCATGAAGCAACCTGCACACCTGCAAATGAATATTAAAAAGCAAGAACAGTCCCATCAGCTTTTTTGATTGTCTAAGCCTTTGCAAATGCCAGATGAATACCCTTTGAGCTTTTTTGGACACTTGTCAGCCTTTGTGTTTCGTTATCTAGGCCCTGATCCAGCAGCAGTTTATGCCTGTGCCTCACTTTGTGTGTTGTGACCGTCCACCAGAGAGCAGCCTCCCTGCCAGCTCAGTCCAGCCTATCTATACCGCTTTAAAGTCAGTACTGTGGATGGAGTTAGAAGAATACTAGCTCAGGTGATCTACCTGCAAATTATGTTGCTGCTGTAACCTGTTCTTCATTAAAGTTTTCACACTATTTCCCAGAGATCCTCCACCTTTAAACTGCAGAGAGGTTGTGCTGTTTATGACAGATGCAATAAAGGGGACACAAATAAATTACCTGGGACTTTCTTCATTTTACATCCAACATAAAACCGTTCTTTGAAAGTTGCTTCCTGGCTGAAGTTTGCAGACTGATTGTAAGAATACAAGAAAAGAGAAAAGGGCTTCCACAGAGCAGCAAAAAGACACGTCTAGTTACAGGAATCCACACCGCCAGACCTTGCAGCTTCCTCCAAAACTAGGTTTATCTAGCATTTGAACTCATTAACTTCCAATTCAGGGAAGCACTTAAGCACACAAGTAGTCCTACTAACATCAGCAGGATTAGTCAGATATTTAAAGTTAAGTGTGCATTTAAGCGCTTTGGCCAGATCAGAGCTTAAGCTGGCTTCAATCACCTTCCCACAGCCAGTCGTAACACTGATGCTCAGGGCTCCTGTGGCATTCTTCAGCAAGACCACTCAAAGCGCTTTACATACCAGCACGACCCCAGTATTCCCATATTACTGATGGAGGAGTAGAAAAAAAAAGAGAAAAAAAAGAAGCTTAGTAATGTGCTGAGTCACACCAGCAATTGGTGGCTGAGTCAGGAAGACAGACCATGGCTCGCTGCTACTTGCAGTGCACCATGTTTTCTCAGGTTTTCATTAACTGAGCGATAACAGTAGCTCCAGCACGTTCTCCATATAAAAATAACATTTTTGGGATTAGGGGCTAGCAAGAGATATGGCTGGGGTGGGTAGGAAGTCAGACACTCTATGGAAAATGGCAGCTCTCTGCAGAATTGTTGTCCTCAATCATCCTAGCTTAGCAGATGTAATAACACTCTCCATGTCTTGAAAGGTTTTTACTTTCTATTCTCTTTCTTGCATCTTCTGGTTCCTCACTCCAATCCCTCAAACACTTTCCTGCAAGAGCTCAGTAGCAGACTATAGAGAATGGCCTGTAAAATTTATAAAAAACCCAAACATGACAGGACAACAACCCATATTTATCATGCTGCTCCACATAAGCAAGATTTTTCTAATGATGCTGTTTGCTAATACATTTATCGAGTCCTAAACCTAAATGCACTTATTATTCTAGGCTTAATGCTAGTGACACCATGGGAATCAATAGGAAACCTTTCCTTGGCTTTAATGAATGCACGACCAGGCACCTTCTCTGTAGTGATGCTTTGGAAAATTATAGGTGTACTGAGGTGAGAAACAACAGATGAGAGTCTGCGTACACCAGCAGGAAATCCATCATTGACAACCTTGAGAAAGTAAACAGTAGGAGAGTGCTGGGAAATCTAGATATTTTGGATGCTGAAAGAAAAAGAAAGCAAGCTTCTAACCAAGTGGACTATATTAAAAGCATTTGCTTTCAGGAGGAAGGAGCAGAGTAGACGTGAAATGTGACAAATGAAAAAGTATCACATTAAGCATGGAACCTTAAAAAGGATTTTCCTGCAATGGGATGAAGTAAGTGTTTCAGAAAATGAACTGATATGAATTCTGAGTCTTGTCTCAGACTGGCTAAATGTAACATCATTTATTGCCACTTTATATTTGCGTTTGAGCTCTATGGTTTTCCCTGAAGAAATGAGTAATAATATTTAACATAACTGGCATTGTGAAAACTTTAAATTATTCATTTGGAAAAGGACACGCAGCCCTGCTGTAATTCCCACTTCACTGCCACGGTGCATGTAATATATTGTGGTTCAGGTGCCGCAAAGTGCGAACCATAAAAATTTAAAATACTACTTCCTGGGATTATTAATAATGAAGAGTCTCTCACTCAGAGTGGCTTTCAGATTGACAGAAGAGATAAACAAAATGTGTTTCTCCTACCAAGGAGAAAGGTTTCCTCCAGGTTCAAAGCTGGACTTTGTAGTCCCACAAAATGATTGTAACATACCCATCAGTTTCCATGTGGATTATTCATGCTCACTTTTAAATTAAAATGAGACTTTTGGCTTCCAAAGACATGTCTGTCTTCATTCCTTGCAGAGAGAGAACAGAAAATATAAACTCATCACTGGCACCAACATTATAGTTTCCTTTGCCTTCATTACCCAACTGAGCATCAATAGCTGAGAAAGACCTTAGACCAAGTCCTAGCTGTAGCATGCTGTCCAGGTTACTGATAGCAAAATGGTGACCCCCAGTCTTGGCACTAAACCTGCTTTGACTGCGTCGGTTTCTATGCTTACATGCTACAAGCCAAGGGATGGCTACAATTCACCACCTCCTCACACACAAAATCCTCCAGTGACCTACAAGTTCTAATCCTCACACACTGCCAGCTTCAAAGAGCAAATGAGATGTGCACATTGCCAACAGTAACTGAAGTTAAAATACTTTAGCAGTAAAAAAGTATAAGAAAAGAGATGGAAAAATCATGTTTCAGGGCTTAAGACAATCTCTTTCTTTGCAGGCTTAGGATGAAACATTTGTAGACATGAGCAGCTCCACGCCTGCTGCAGCATCTCCTGTACCTCCTTCTGACTCTTGCACTGGCTACTTCTAGAAACAGGACACATCAGACTGGGTGGACCAGTAATCTCAGACTACCTGGCAATCATCATGCTGCAAATTCCCAGAGTTTTAGACAATTAGGTCTTTAAAAACTTTCCCAAATAATTATGAGTATGTCCCATCCCACGAGAGAGGCAGCTATGCTTCCAAATCTACAGGATGAACACGTCTCAGCAGGCAGACTTCCCAGAGATTGGTATTAAAATTGGCATTTGGGACGTATGTAATGGTAGACCCCATGGCATCCTAGTCATTATTTGAATACATGAAATGCCTGAAATATCAAGCAGCAAAAATAAGGAAAAAAAAAAAAAAGGGAAGGAAAAAAAAAAAGAAAAAAAAAAAGGGATGCCCGGGGATCAAATCCATAGTCAATGGAGAAAGCCACAGTCAGTAGAAAAAGTCTGCTTTTTTTTCCCCCCCGTATCAGCTCATCTAATGGGTGTTGTGCTGAAAATTAGTTTCACAGAGGGTGGTAGAAAAAAGTGGTCTCCTGAATCAGTGCCAAGAGGATATCCCAGGCATAAGGAACATCACAAAAGGACAAAGACAGCAAATGTAATCAGCCCTGGCATCACCAATGAAAGGCAGCACAGAATGCAAAGGCTGCACTGGGAGCTGAAAGCAGGTGGGAAGGGAAAGGCATAGCTCGTAAGCACAAAGGGAGCTTGGAAATTGTTCAGCTAAGTCTCCCTACAAATCCCTAGGTGACCATAACCATCAGGAACCCACAGGAGGCTGTGAAGGGGTGACACAAATTGACTTCAGTAGGTTCAGCCAAGGGAGGGTATAGCAAAGCAGACAAAAGAATCAATCACTCGGCTGTAGTGATGGTAAATTGGCCAGGGTAAATTAGCAGAGCTCCACTGATTTCATCCAAACTACACTGATTTACACCAGTCAAGAATCTTACCCAGTCTCACTTTCCAGACCAGTAAGTATGTGGGGTTCACTTCATGGTCTTGCTGAAATAACTTCCACCTGCAGCAATGGGCTTTCATGTTAGAATAGATTGCAACAGGCTTAGCCAAACTTCCATACCCAAACGCACTTTTCCTGTGTCCATTTCTGCTGTTTCTGCAGAATGCAGCTCTAGGCATTGCACTGCAGACATAACTGGGTTTAAGAGAGGCAATGGAGCTCACAAAACCAGACATGAGCTAGCTTTAAACAATCTAATTCAGACACTGATAGCAGTGCAGTTAAGGAGAGAAATTTCTGCACAGGCTACATAAATCCCAAGACTTTCCATACTCAAGAGCTGCAGTAGCAACATGTTATCTGTATGCAAGTGAGGCAGTTGAATGCTACCCTGGGTGTCTGCAAAGGCTGCGAGCACACGCTTGGATTGCAGCACAGCCCTGCCGCGAGTGGATTGCCCGGAGGTGTTCAGTATGCTAGGGGAAGGCTAGCCCAACGGTGGCTATATCCAAAGAAGAGGATCATGAAGTGCCAAGAACCTCAAGCAGGGCTGTCCAAGACACACAAACAAAATAAAAAAGATTACCCCAGAACCCCTGCACCGCCAGAGTGAGCATTGCTGCAAATACTTATTACAGCTTAATGAGCAGAGGCGGTGTTTACATTCAAATACACATTTAGAAGACAAATGGAATTGTACAGTGCAGACGGGGGACAAATGTCACAGGAGAGGAAGGCTCAGACTTTGGTATTTGTGGGGCTTAGGCAGAGGATCCCAAGTGGAGAAAGGAAAAGACGGGGAAAGGCAAGACAGCCTGCCCATTCCTTCATATTGCAATGCTCTCTTTTTATTCCCTTCCTTTCTTTTATTCATGCTTTCTTTCCCTTTGCATCCTCCTCCTCCTCCCTTTTACTCTTCCTTCCTTCAGCTGTCACAATTACTAGCCCTGCCCCATCTCTCCTTTTGCCATTTGCTCCATCCCACCAAACTCACCAGCAGTGGGAGCGGGAGCACAGATGCCTGCCCCCAGCTGCATCAGGAGCCCTCCCAGACAGCGGCAAGGAAGGCTGAGCTGCCTCTGGCCTCACCACATGTAGCAGCACCCCGAAACCAGCTCCACGCTGCCCTGATGGCGTGTGCCTTCAGGCTGGCTAGAGCCACCGTGCGCTGCTGGGCTTTGCAGAGGGCAGACTGACATCGGCATTTCAGGACAGAGCTGCAAGTAGTCCCCTAGGTACAAAAGCACTCATCCAGTGTACTATTAATTATGCCTGCTCAGCTGGCCACGACAAAACATTATTTTCTGTTAAACCAATAGGGACAGGCTGTGAACACAAGGGACCCTCCTGATTTTCAGGAACTCTTGATTACTCTGTGTAAACGCATGGCCTCGGCCACTCAGAGAGGGGTGTGGCCAGGGAGGGCAAGGGGCAGGAGCATGGGATGGGAAAATCATTTGAAGAGAGCAATTACATCTATTTTTTTCTTTCTTGGGCTGTATGGCAGGAATTTGTCACCAGAGAAATTATTTCTCAAGCCTCCAGATGCATTCAAAATAAAGAACAATGGACCACATGATAAGCCTTCTGCAGCTTTCCCCACAAAAGAGATGCCGGATGTTTTTTTTCAGCCCTGACAATAGCTTTCATGCACTTTTGTGTTATGTAAAATTAGGATTTTTACTGCCAGAACAGAGGCATTTCCTGCTGGATTATACTGAAGCAGGCCTATGAGACCAAGTGGTCCCCAGTTGTTGGTCTCATTTAAAATTTCAGTGAAACAGTATGGTCCCTGAAAAGCTGCATATCTTTTAGCATTATCATTGCAGAGACACGTAACAATTACAGCCAAAGCACTTTGTCTATGCCTAGGAAAACAACTGAACAGCTAGCTTTTTCCCCTTTAGTCCTAAAAGAAAAAAGACTTCTTTTTTTTTCCTTTTTAAATAAGAAGAAATTAAATTCAGAGACATAAAAAGCCAGGTCAAGGGCTTGTCACCGGTGATGGCTATTATTCCTATTACATGGATGGATTTCAGCAAAAAGGCCACGCAAAAATTATTTAAGAGCATCTGTGTCTGTCTCCTGCAAATGCCGCCCCAGCAAGAGAACAGGGGGCAAGGGAAATGCTTGAAGATAGTCAATAAATATAAATACACAGCAGGTTTAGCACCCTAGGGGAGAAATTACTGTCCCAAGTACATTTCTCCCCTTGCAGCCATACAACTGCTGACAGAACGATGAGAATGCTGATGCTGCAGGAGGAATAGCATGACCTTTGGGAGGCGACATCCTCATATGATGGAAAAAGAGATAGTCAGTCCAGTGGCCAATAATTTTTAAAAAAGGTTGCCAAATTCAAGCCTCCTGAATTTCTGCCTGGATTTTTTCAACAGCATCACGGTGGAAGTCAGAGGGAGCTGCTAAGCTCACAGCACTTTGAAAAAACAAGCCTGTTAGGAAAGCATCCCCAAAAGAACAGCCAGTAAGTTTAAGTATACCTTTAAGAAAGTGTTTCCCCCTATCACCTCCCACATTATTTCTTATAATCAAGGAACTGTCTGAAAAGAGATGGGTTTCAGGGATTACATCACATGAGCAAAAGCCTCATTTTTATATTCTTTCTCTGTATCCTTTCTCTGAAAGGGGAGCCAGACACAGAAAACACCTTGAAAGAGATGAAGCTGTGGTGAAACACCTACAGAGGTTAATGCTGAGAGTCACTTCGAGTGGCTCTGAAGTGATCCAGTTACAAAAATATCCTTAAAATGAAGAAAAATCAGGTATTTAAAGCCTTTAAAACACAATTTTCAGTCTGTAGATTCCACAGGCTTTGTGCTTTTAAGGATCTGCAAAGGTAGGTATATTGACAACAACAGGTTTGTTTTTCTTCAACTTGCATGCAGGTGTCTAAGACTCAACTGGAAGAAGCCTATAAACTGACAGAGCTTGCAAACCTTTGCCATGCAATATACATACACCAGGTGAAGGCATTATTGCACACCAGTAATAACAGCAGTTGGGTTGCCCTGCACAGATCTAGTATACTCTTGGACTGCCAGCCAAAGCCTGGACTACTCCTCCTTTACCAGACAGACTGAAGCTAGAGCAAGTACACAGCCCCAGGCTGCAGTCAAACCTCCTTGCTCTTGCTCTGGTTTTGATGCACCCTGGATTGCCCCAGACCCAAGGCTAGATCCAGGTTGAGAGCTCACATTGTCTTAAATGAAGATATCATCTAATGGTGAAGAGAAGTCCAGAAATTGGAGTATTTAGCAGGGATTTTTTTTTCTTCCCCCCCCCCCCGATTTCACTTACAGGAAGACGCCAGGGCGCACCAGCTCTTTGTTGCAGTGGCACAGGCGATGTGGTGCAGCAGCTGAGGGCCAGGCGGGAGCAGGGCCGGGAGCATTGCCTCCTTGTGGTTTCAAGTGGGCAGCAATGGGTTTGCATTTAAGAAAACGAGCGAGCAAAGCCCTTCTCAGCTGTTGCACACAGACCCCCAACACCAATCCTGGTTTGGCTCTGGTCGTTTATGTGGCATCCCATGCAAGAGGCACAGAAAGTGCCTTGGTTTATGTTCTCACTCTCCCAAGCTAAAAATCAACTGTTAGGAGGTTTTAAGAAGAGATAGGAAAAAAGTCAAATCGATTTTTTATTTTTTCTTTTTTAACCCTGCCTCCTCACTGCAAGGCAAGTCCAAACAAGAATACTCTCTGAAAGACTTGAAATCCATGTCTATTATTCCTCAGGCTCACAGTCTGCCTGAATTCAGTAGCAGCTTTGCTTTCCTAAGTACAAAGCTGAAATTTCCCCCCTATCACTTAACCTTTGCCCAAGCTTTTCACCTGAGGCTCAACTCCTTATTAGCAGATCTTTAAACAGACCCTCTGCCCTAGGGTGAACTCACCCCAACAGAATCTGTTCTACAAAGAGCAAAGGAAAAAGATTGTGAATTATTTTGCTTTTATCGTAAATAACCTCTCCTTCTTGTAAATGGATCTCCAGTTGCCGTTAACTCCAGGCCTACTGCACATAGGAGCTGAACCACAGCCTGCAGAAATCAATACCATTGACTCTAATGAGTTCTGAATCACGCTTAGCACTCTTGGAGATACATCCCACTGTTCCAGCAAAGAAAAATATGGATGTCAGTAGATGCATTGACAGTAATGTATGCTAATGAAGGTAATGTAACCTAACAACATGTGAATTATTGATGTAGGCATGTTTAAACAGAAAAATCAGCAAGGAATCGCACCAGACCAATACACTCCAGTGTTTGTTCACCAACAGGCAATTGGAACGTGGTGGTCGTGAGAACACTCATTACCACTTTATTAGCTTGAAAGGATTTTTGATAGGTTATCTGTGTCTCACCTGATACATGAGTCATTTAAATTTCATGTCATGTGACACTGTGTGATCTCAATGCACCATTTGTACTAGCACCAAATGAGTTACTTTTACGCACCTATAGTTTCCTCTGAACTTTTCAGACATTTATGATAAATCATACTGCTTGCCTGAATTATTTTCCTTAATCTTATTTATCAGAGTCATAGATAAGGGCCCGTTTAGTCTCTCTCATTCACAACAATTCATGGAAGTGTAACTCTCCTGGATGCAGCAAAGTTGATCCTGATTGCCATGAGGCACAAGGAGAATGAAACCAGCTCCTTTGTCTGGCATGGCTCTGGTTCCCAGGATATCAAGGCATTTGACTCGGCTCTGTCATAAAATAAACATAGTTTGCCTATCTAGACAATTTTATCACATCCATCATCATGTTCTCCTAATGTATTCAGAGAAAATTCATTTTGTACTACAGTAAAAACAGGATATATGTTCAATAATCATCAGTGTTAATTTTACTATTATTCCATTATCCTGTAAGATCTAATCATTCTGTCTGTACTTTCGGGTGAGTTGGCTCCATCTCTGTGGTATCTGGGAACTACATTGCAGACAGGCTTTGTTTTTGTAAGGACTGTTGGGGCATACGGATTTTTACGGTCTCATCATGTCCTCACCAGGTTATATCGATACGCATCGTCACTGCATCGATATAGACAAAAGATTTCCTAGTACATACTGCATCTAAAAAACCCCAACCACCCCAAACCACAGCCAATCGCTGATGCACATTTCTGGACATTTTAGTGCTGCATTCAGTTCTGAGAGTGTTGAGTGGGCAGGGGAGAAAGCTGTCCCCTGGCTGGAGCCAATCGGGGAAACGAATCCCTGGATTGCTCCATCACCACCCTGTGCCTGGGGGAACTCAGCCGCTCTCTTCAGAGAAATCAGCATCCTCAATGCCCAAATAAGCTTTGCAAAGCCATGGAGAAGAAAACAAACGTTAACTGAGATAATTAAAATAGCTACTTATTTTGGAAGAGTTATCACATTACTCTCAATGCAGGCAATTAATCTTACTGGTAATAACGCACTGTAAGCTGCTCCTCAATTTCTCCAGCACTTGCAAGAGAAACACACTAAGCCTTTTCCAGTTGTATTTATGAAGGTATATTTGGGGCTTTTTTGAGGAGGGAAGGAGTTGGGGGGACACTTGCGTTCTTATTTGCCGTGTTAAAACAGATAAACACACTACAAAAGATAACCCCTTTTTATTTATTGAATAAATACTATGCCACGGTTCATATCATCAGAGACCAGTAAGTCACCAAGGCAGTGAAAACCAAGGGGCATGTATGTGTGTGTAATCATGCAGGAGCACTGTTTGATTTTGTTTTACCTTTTCCGGAGCCGGGAACTGCAGGTGATTTACTTCCAAAGGTGTGATCAGAGGAACTGTTTGAAAACCATCTTCGTTGGATGGTTGTTTGTTGTTCTTGTCGTTCAAATTACTCCCCAGCTTCACCATTCTTGGACCTTGCTTTCCAGACCTAAAACCAGCAAGACGATCAATGTCACAAGGGTAGCGGGAAGGGAAGGATTTCTGCCTTACCCTGCTCGGTTTGACTTAGCGTATCGGTTACCTGGGCTTTTACGCCTGGGTTTTTAGACACACCGCATACCACACCGTGACTTGACTTCACACATGCATTTTGCCGTGCCTTACGCAGGCACCCCACGAATACCCCTTAAAAGCCCCTGCTGTGAGCCCAAGCACTGCTGCTCCCAACGCACCGACACCGCAAACAGCATTACCGACCGGGACTGCCACCACCACCGAAACAACCGCAAACATTCACAGGGATGGGGCGCATCTCCCGCTGGCGGTCTCGCCCCAGGGGTGCTTTGCCCACCGCCCCCCCTCATTATTTTTTGCAGCCCCCTTGAGGGTACAGAAACCCTCCCTTGCAAACCCCACACCCTGGGGGACTTGGGGGTCCCCTCCTCCCAGCTCCCCCGGGGGCGGCGGGGCTGGGGGTCGCGCCGCAGGGGGGATGCTGGGGGCGGGGGGGCCTGCGGGCACCCCCCCGCGCCCCTCCCGCCGCCCCCGAGCCCCTACTTACTGCAAACCACGCGGTCACTGGCGGCGGCTCGGCCCGGGCGCTGCGGCGGGGGGGGGCGGGGGAAGGCGGAGGCGAGGGGGGAAAGGTTTCCGTTAATTTTTACTGGCGGTAATGAGGCGCGCGGGGGAGCGGTGCTGAAGGGACAGCGCTGCGCCCTGCGCTCGGCTGCGGCTCCGCAAGCGCGACTGAGGGCGGGCGCGGGCGGCAGCTCTCCCCCCCCCCGCCCGCCGCCCGCCGCGCGCGCGCACGCCCCGCGCCCCCGCGCGCCGCCGCGCGGCCTCGGGCACCCCCTGGCGTCCCCGCCGCGCACGGCCGCGCGCCCCGGCGGGCGGTGGCGCCCCCTGCAGGCCGAGCGCGGGGCCGCCTGCGGAGCCGCAGGGAGGCGTCGCGTGGGCGCGGTGCGGCTGCACGGGGGCGTGGGCTGCAGAGGGCCCCGCGGCAGCCGCGGCACTGCAGGAACGTGCCGTGCACGCACGCACACAGCTGCATGAAGGTCAGAGAGGGCCCCAAGCAAGCTGTGACGCTTCCGCAGCGCACTGCACGGGCACAGACGCAGTCACAGAGAGGGCTGGGGGCTGGAGAGGGTCCCAGGGCGGCTGTGGTGCTGCAAGGAGACGGGGCTGGTGCTGCTACTGGGTCAAGTGGGCACCCCATTCCCCCGCTTTGGCCCACATTGCCATTGACCACTGTGTCCCTCACCAGGGCGTTGCACAAGATCAGTCACCGCTTTCTGGTGCCCACTCAAATGCTGCAACAGCAGGACAGGAACGAGCCCCTGGCCCTGCTCGGCTTTGTACAGGACTCTCTTCCTATTTCCAGAAGCCAGCCTGGTGACACATCCCCACAACAGGAGGTACAGCCACAAAGTGCCAGGCTGGCCTGCCAACAAGCACACTCCCTGAAACCACCAGCCCCTGCAGGAGGAGGCTGAAGCACTTTGCTTGGAGTCAGAGGATACTTTGGGATTACTTTAGCCTGATTTGTTTATAAATACAGAATTTGCCTCCAGAGCTTGCAACGTGGCATCTTTTGCAAGACCTAAATATACTCCTAAAAGGCGTGAACTGTTTCCATAATAAAGCCTTTTAGAACCGACTTGTGAAAATTAATTTAAAGCCGTACTTTGGCAGAGCAAGTGAAAGTGCTTAATGCATCGGTATGAGCTTGTTCACAGTACGGCAGTTCAGTGTCTGGAGCGAGAAGTACTGAGAAGCAGTCAGTAGAGCTGGGGCAGCTAAAACTATCTTCTACTATTATCATCTTACATGGTCCCTTAAAGAGCTTGTTTCCGGTAGCTTCACCAGTTTTTAATGCTTGGGTTGGAATATTCTGTATCACATTTCTGCATAAGGCCAAACTTCTACAGAAAATTCCATCTGAGAGAGTTCTTCTGGTTTTGAGAATAAGGTTCTGCCATATAGAAAACTTAACTTTGACAAACTTTTGCTCAGAGTGTTAAAAATTGTCAGCAGGTAGCTTTTTGATGTGCTCAGAATCATCTGCAAAAAATTGATCACATCATAAGGTTTTGGGAGTTCATATTCAGGAAATTCAGGAAAGATTTCTTAAGCTCAGTAGCAGAATTCCCCTCAGATCCCATCCATTAGAGGCATGTTCAGCTCAAGATTTTCCCTGTAACTACAACTCCAGGTTGCTGCAGACTGGACCAGGAATAGACGCCTACAAAGAAAGCTGGCAGGTTGTATCCCGCACATAAGGGAAAGTGTAGGACCTACACTCCATAGGCCTGAAGAAGCACATAAAAACACTAAAGATTATTGATTACTACAATATAATGATTTAATACTGTAGTAATACCAGAGATCAACCATCAATGCCCATCTGGGCTAGGATCTGTGCAAATATATAGCAAGTTATAAGCCCTGCAAAGAAGTCCTTTGCTCATGCTCTGCACAGAGATGAAAGTCACTGTGATAGTTTGGCTCAGGATGGTAATTAGGGCCTTCAAAATGTGGAGGTGGTAAGAAAATCCAAAAGCACATACTTTGCAAATGTTGACAGAAGCCCAGTCTTGTCTCAGACACTGCCCGCTCTCCAGATCCTGAGCAGAAGCCCTCTGGTCCTAGAGGGGCACTGGACCATGCTCCTATCAGAGTAGTTCTTTTCTTTCATGTACAGCATCACTGAGGCTGGCAGGAACCTCTGGAGATCATCCAGGCCAACCCCCCTGCTTAAAGCAGGGGCAGCAAGAGCAGGTTGCTCAGGTCCGTGTCCAGCTGGGTCTTGAATAACTCCAAGGATGGAGACACTACAAATGCTCTGGTAAACCTGTTCCAGTGTTCAGCCACCCTCATAGTAAAATAGTTTTTCTTATGTTTAAATGAAATTTCCTGTGTTTCAGTTTGGGCCCATTGTCCCTTGTCCTGTCACTGGGCACAACTGAGAAGAGGCTTGCTCTGAGCCCCCTGAGCCTTCTCCAGGCTGAACAATCCTGACTCTCAGCCTCTCCCCTTATGGCAGATGCTCCAAGCAAGAAAGTGCAATTGCAGCAACTCTCTCCCCAACTTTCAATATATTACAGATTATATCATCTGAAGTGATTTGACCATCCAAAGAGATTCAGAGACTCTATAGTTATCGTCATCCACTGAATGCATACATTTGAACTACTCCAGCTCCACTGTCAGCAAAATGGCTATTTTCAACTGAAGGACTAGGAAATATTATTAAAAAATGCAAAGGAAACATTGCATTGTAACTCCATAGAAATGACATTGTGGTTTTCCACCTTTATCTGGTAATTACCAAGGAACATGAGAGCTCTTTGTTGAAAAGCAAAGTGGTGTCCTTCATAGCTTGCAAAGGCATTCTGAGATCTGAAAACCAAATCATTTTTATGCACATCAACATTAGTAATTAATATCCTGCTAGCCAAAATACTACCTTAGCAACACCTAGGCAGATCCTCTGACTTAAGAGATGTCTTAAGCAACACTTCACAAACACACTGATATTAAACCTCCAGAATCACTTGTGCAAACCCATGAGAAGTATGGTTACACAATGGAAAATAAGGTTGCAAATAAGGTTATCTACTTGCTCAGCGTGTCTACTCACTTGAACACACTGATATGCTTGCAGAGTTCAATATATTAACTTGTGTTGGTTATACTTGAATACTCTTCAGAGTAACATAGCTAAGGGGCAATGAAGTGAATCCCATTCCTTCTTGTCCATTACTACCACTGTAAAATACCTTTCATGTAGCTGCAAATCTACTGATAACTAAACAGAACTAAACTCTGCTGGAGATACTCCATATAACCCAGAGAATGCAGCTCAACATTGCCAGCACTCGAGCACTGGCAGTTAGAGCCACTTTTTCACTAGAAGACTTTTAGTTGTGAGTACTAGCAGCGAGAACCTGCGATAAGTGAGCAGATGCTGCTTTTGCCTAATGACTTTTCAGGGTAGAAGCACATTTTAAGCAACGTCTTTCAGTGGCACCATCTGAGAATTTTGGCAGTGTGGTGGAGAGAGATGTGCAGAGAGATGTTGAATCTCTCAAAACCCTCCTTGGCATTACATCCAATAACTTCCATTTCCTCCACAAACTAGCCCTGTAACTACTTAGTGTCAGTATGCCCCATTTCAGTTTGAAATTTCTCTTTGCAAAATGCCTCTTTCACAAACAGAGAAACTATCAGGAGTAAATTTATGTAGCAGGATGCTTTATGGAAAAAATAGATGCCTAAAGTTGCCAGCAAGATCCTAAAAGTGAACATTCTCTAGGGACAACATTAAAGCAAACCCAACTGAATATGAGAAATCAAAGAGTAACATAGAAATTTTCTTATGGAGTGAATACAGAGTCTGACATTTCCACCCACACAGAGCAGCTCAGTGACTGGCAATGAGATAAAGCAGCAATATGAGCAACAGGAGACCCCAGAGGAATAAACAATATATTTCTTCTGTCAACAAAAATATATGCCTCTTTTTATTCTTTTAATAAGACTCCCATGATATATTATTTCCTATTTCCAGTTAAACAAATCAGAGCAGAATTACTGTTTTCATTATCAGTTTACACTGAAGATTATTGGCTGTCGTTAAGAAGCATAATATTTGTAATAGGGCTTGGGTATAACATTTCACTGTATTGTAAATTCTGCAACTTGTAAACAAAATGTCAGTCACAGAATAGTTCAACCTCTACCCACTTTAAGCCTGAACATATAAATCAACTTCTCTTCAATGTTAATGAATCTTACTTGCTCCTTGATCTATGAAGTTCTTATGCTCATCTCTCTTCATAAAATATATTTCCAGCACAGCGTGCATTTTTCCCTATAGTGTTCTTGCTCATTATTATCAGTAACATTATTTTTATCTGTTTTCATATATTGAAAAACTGGGATCAGGCTTTCAATGAAAGTATTTGAAAATAGGAGCAGGCAGTAGCAATTACTAAGAAGAGAAACAACAAAACTTGAAGGCACAAAGTGAGGAGAAAGTCTCAGGAAGTCTGACCAGTCACAGTAGTCAAGGTAGGGCAATCCTAGGAGGAACATCAGGCACCTGAGACTCTTCTACCAAAAGATCAGGTTTGTTTCTCAAACATTCATGTTAATTCCTTTCAAAATTAGTCTAATACAACAATGAAAACCAGTACAGAAGTTCAGGAGACAGTTCAGGCCAAACCCAGCCCTGATCTGAGTCTTGTGACTTACCAAATCTATACAGTCAGAATTCAGATCTGTGTTTTCCTGGAGAAAACACCATAATGTGGATGGAAAGTAACATTTAGACAGAGCACATCAACACGGGAAGGAATCTTACCACAACCTCAACCTAAACCCAAAATACAGGACTATTACCACTAAAATGCTTGCCTGAGTGAACTGCAGACCTGTAGAGGTTACAAAAGGACAAGTCTTTGTTCCCTGCTCATGCTCCAAACTGCTCCTCACTGCTCATCCTCCATTGATTTGCTTGGTCTAGGACAACAGTCAGGCAAGGAGGGCATTTCTGTTCTTTTCCTTGGGAGATCACTCCACAAATTAGCACCACAGTTGTGAATTTTTACTCTATATGTAGTTAAAGGAATTTAAAATACCAAGGGATGTAAAAAGTGATCATGTACATTTTAAGTTGAGGTTAACTAGTTGTAGTCACTGCTGTGGAAGGATCTCATCCATTATACAGAATTACATCGGTGCCGCTGACTTCCTGTCACACACACATTAGGAACAAGAAAATAAGCATACAGCAGAACAGGAAAAAAAGCCATGTCAATTCATTATTTGTTTTAAAATACAAGAGATTACAAAGATTCTGGAAGAGAGGGAGCACTTCTCAGTGCCTTAGTGAACCTTCCTGCACAGCTCTTTTAATCTGCCTCCATTCCTTGTCCAAGCAGGAATGCCAGGCGTGCAATAAATTACACACGTTCACAGCATGAATGTATTCTTGTCATGATCTTTGGGAGACTACACAAATCAGACATGTTCACAAGCAGCCCAGCAGCATCCGCAGTTCAGCTGAACCACTCGGATGAGACACATGTGGGTTCACAATTTAGAGGAAGAAGGAGAGAGCTTCTCGTTAATATGCCCCATACATACAGCACAGAAGATGCAATATAGCCCATTCTAAGAGATGCCACAGTCAATGGGAGGTGAAAGTACTCAGCATCTTCCAGGAGGTATTCAGCCTCTCTCTGGATCAAGACATACTCCCTTTTTCCTTAGGAGCCTCCATATCTTTTGTTTCTAACAAAATGAAACTGCAGCTACACACAATGATTTTTCACTAGCTACTAGGCAGGCAGAAACTTTCAAACATGAATTTTTCTGCATCAGATCAGATGGTTGCAATGCTGTCACTAACAAGTGAGCAGCTTCCTGTGAATATTTATTAAAAATTCACTGTGGCCTTAATATGCTTCAGTAAATTTTGCTCTTTTCCTCATAAAGTAAGCTTCCACTTAAGCAATAGGTTCCCCTGCTACTTCAATTTGCTGGAAAGCCTATAATGTTAAACTCATCAAAGTATGGCTGCTTTGGTTTTTATGCAAATTCTTATCATCATAGTTATATAAGTGCTTATGCAATGAAAATATACATAATACACAAACCTGCCTGTGTCACTGAGAATTATTTACAAGAGCTATAAATCAAAGTTGCATCCTGTTTTGTTTTATATTTAAGGGCCTACTGCACACATAAAATGTCACATATGCCCAAAATTTGCTTTCAGTCACTTCCCCCCAAACAAAACCCCCAGAACTGAACTGCCTGCTGAAGGCTATTCTTTAGTCAGAGTCCATGCAAAATTGTATTAGAAGCTTTGAAGTTAAAACATGAACATTGACTACCAGAGAGGGCCCTAAAGACAAAGACATTTACTGGATGTAAATGTTCAGTGAAGACAAAGGTCACCTTCTACTTTCCCGAAATCTGACCATGTTAGAAACTCCACATCCTGTCCTCAAGTTTTGCTCAAGAGCTGAAATCTTTTCATGGAAGGAATCAGCAATGAAATATTATTAACCCTGGTGATTGATTATGTTGTAATGGCCAAGTTATGATAACCTCACAGGCCATGGGACTGCAGAACCTCTGCTGTTAGGACAGAGGAATCTGATTCATCACAACACCAGAGCAGATGGGGCATGAGCAGAAGAGCTACCTGGCAAGCCAAGCCTCCAGTTTGCAGGAAATGGGATTTTATCTGAATTGGTGGCTTTGGTCCAAATCAAGCAGGAAACAAACTCTTTTGAAAATGCCCACAAACTGGAAATTCCCAGAAAGGTCACTTCAGAAACATCAAAACACTTCCAAAACACAATTCCCAAGTTCCCAAGCCTGCGGCTCATCAATGACATAGTCTCTGGCAATAGCAGCAGCATCTGCAAACGCCAGCTCCACACAGTAGCTGTGGGAGCTCCCAAGACCCTCTGGTTCCAGTGAAGCCTTGATGCTGAGGTCTACCCTGGGAAGCCTGCCCAAAGTCACAGCTCCACATCAGGGAGTGCAGGAGCTCCGGCAGTCCTGCTTCAGCCAAGCTTCTTAGAGTGCTTCCAGACATGGAAATCAAAGTGGAGTTCAAGCTCCCAGGATTTTCTTGCTTTTAACTTTACAGCAGGTTGGAAGCGGTAGCCCAAGACCACCGGCTGGAGCCTCAAGCCCCCAAGACCTGGACAGTCCTCGGTGCCATTGGACAGATTACTCCAAGACAGAGGCGGCTGCATTTTCTGGGCTGACCTGCCAAGAAGTGCTCCAGGAACCAGGGGAGCTCAATTTGGCAAGAACTCACTGAATGGGATAACTTCAATCAAACATTTCAGGCCCAACAGATGTGCTATGTCCAGCTAAACTTTGTTTTACCAATAAAACTCTAACTAGCATGGAACAGCAATATAAAAACCAAAGGCCTTACTCTCCATTGCTTATCTTCATATAGAGTCATTTGTATTTATGAAAACACAGTACAAAAGAATGCTTATTCAGACCAACTTTAAGATCTGGAGACAAGTGTCTGACACTATTATTTACGGATAACAAAAATTCAGTAGCAATACCTTTAGTTACTCTGTGTGCCCTGGCTGCTCCCTCCCACCTCTATGCCACAAGGTATCTCCTCAGATCTCTTGGCAACTGTTCATAGGGTTGAGATGAAAAATTTTCAAACTTTTAGACTAAGCTAGAGCTTTTGTTTTCTGTAGAAAGGTAAATCATGTACTGAGAACAAGGCGAAGCAAAGACAAAGCATGACCTCTGTATTTGCACATCTGCTTCGGTTCACACTCCAAGTGAGATTCGTTATTAAAAACTTCAGGTAACTGATATGCATTTTGAGGAATGTGAAAGAACAACACTGCTTCCCAGGAACCACAGCAGGATGGTATGACACTTGCTTTTGGTTCTGCAGTGATGATTAAGGACTTGAGAGGAGGATCAGTTGCTTTCTGAATCTCAAGTATATAATCTAGTATCCTGAGGTCCCCTTATTTATTTCTGACTCCTTTTAACAAAGAGGGTTTAAATAAAGTTTTTCCTGTCTAAACCAATCCTTTTTTTTCTTGTTGAAGATGTTACTTACTTGGATCATATAAGCATATTTTAATGCAACACAACAATTACTTTCTCTTCTGCAGTTTACACTTAAATGGCCATATGAAGAAAAAAAAAGAATACCTTACTAGAGGGGTCTGAGCGGATGGTGATGGTGTATGTGTCAGCTGGTCTGGTTTGTATAGCTAGGTTTTTCTCCAGGCTTTTTTCAGCAGCTTAGCTGCTCTGACTACCCTTGTTCACAACAGTACCTTTGAAATCTGGTCTCTACATTAATAAGTTAGACTTCATCACCCAAAGAGTTAGAAATTGAACCTAAATCAGCATATATCTTTTTGCCCCACTGCATTAGCTGTTCTGTCCCTAAGTGATTTGAAATGTAAGATCCCTTTCAAGTACTGCCAACTGAAAGTTCTTTTCTATTAGTAGATCCCAACCAATTAATTATATCATCAGCACCACAGGGTTTCTGGGGAAGGGGCTGCTGGCTCTTACTTGCAGTTTCACACACCTCACAGGCTGAGAAGCACTGTTGCTCACCAGCCTTGGCTCTGGATATGAACTGCATTCCGGAGTGAGCTGCAAGTTAAGCGAAGGCATGTTGGACAAGGGCTAAGGCAAGTAGGCAAGAAGACAGATTTGCTGGCATTAATAAGGAAGGCAGTAGTTATTTTTTTCTCTTAATTAGCAGGATGTTAACAAGTATAAAGCCATGTGGCAAAGTCGATGCTGCATAGGCCCTCCCCCTCAAATCACACCTGAATGAAAACAGAGCAGCACAGCACATAAGTCCAGGCTACTCTGTGTCCCCACAAAATCTAGCAAAGCCACTGAAGCTGGGCAATGCTGGGGCTAGACTATCACACCTCACTGGTCCCTGAACACACAAAGGGGAAGCTACCACCCCTCCATTCCCAGATGTGTACCAATAAAAGATCAAATCTGTTTTATAGGGTCTGACTCTTCCCTTGCCCCTTCTGGTCATTTACACATTTGAATTGGCTGCAGCATGCAAGGTAGAATGCTATCAGGTAGCCCTGGCAGCTACTGACAACCAACCTGTACAGGCTTTTCAGATTTTAAGACCTATATAGACAGGGATGATCTAGGCCCGTATTTATCTTTTATAATTTCTTCCTTTAGCGTAGTCCCACAGACGAAGGTCTATATTTATCCAAAGAATCTTAATGAGTTGGCTGAATTTCATTCAGAGATTTAGGTTAATGCATCCCATCTATCCTGTAAAAGTAGCAATTATGCACCTGGAAGAAAAACCTTGGTTCCAGGGCCCCTTTGGCAGTAAAGGTACCAACTGCAGCTGTAGTTTACAAGAAAAGAAACATTAGAGCAACAACTCTACAATTTAAAGTCCAGGATTATAAACTAAATATTCTCCATGGAAACATTTCATTGAAAGAACTGTGGGAACAGGGAGATCACCACCCTTAGTAAAAAAAAAAAAAAAAAAGTGTGACTCCAAACATGTATTTTGAAAATACCAAAGAACTATGACATTTTTTCTCTGCCAGAAGAATGATCACATCTTGATTGAATACTTTGCTTTCTCATTTCCTTTTCCAAGCTGAAATGTCAACTATTTTAAGTAAAATCAGAATATTACTCAACCACAAATCAGAAAAGAACCTTGATGCCAGAGCTGTAATCAAAAAGGCACATTCCAGTTACATACTTGCAGTGTTGCTATTGAGAAAACAGAGATTAAACCCTTCCAAATGCTTTGCTGCTTAATGACACAGTCACTAGCAGGTTATTAAAGCTCAACACTCTGACTTTCCAGTCATTATCTCTGCAAACACTAAAACATTATGCAATGAGAAAACAATCCTTTTATTGAAACCAAGGACATCTAATTGTGACAGGTGAATGTTTTATCTACAGACATGAAATCCATATACATACGATTTTTATGCAGTCTTCGTGTTCCATTTACACAATTTGCTACTTTAAAAGGGTTTAACAATCAATCAAGAGTTCAGGTATGAAACTCCATAACAGAAGAAAATTATATCATGTTATTGAAGTCAGCTAGATAAACAATACCTTCTGATTATGATGATATCATTATGTGCTTCACGATGAACAGTAAGACAGAAAACATTCACCTGGTTTCATATTCAAAATACTTGCTGAGATTCATGTATAAATGGATGAATGAACAGAAGGGTAATTGTGTATTATTTTAATATAATAAAGCCAAAATTATTCAAATCAGTAAGAAAAAAAGTGTTTCTTCATATCTTGTGTGGAGTTCTGCCTTACTGAATTTGTGTTTGTTTATGATTCTGACAAGCTACAAAAAAATAGATATAAATACAGAGACAACGCTAAATGTGTATCTCTATTCCTTTGCAAGCAAACTGTCACAATATTATGCTCATTAAAAAGCTTTTGAAAACTAATAGCTAAGTGAAACACTAGACTTAATGACTTGAAATAAATATCTCGCAACAGAGCTGTTTAAGCCACTGTAAAAACAAACCTCTTAAACAGTAGAAGCACATACCAAACAAACAAGAGAACCTGTGTTCACTGAAATTACTTGCAGTCTTGCCACCAGCTTCAGTGAAAACTAGATCAAAATAAAAACTTCCACTACTTTTATATTTCCATTCAGGTTGAATCTTCCTTTATTTTCTTGCTATACCCAGCCAAAGATGGACTCCTCCTAGAGAAAAAAAGATGACAGAAGTGGTGCATTCCCTTTAATATAAAAAAGTCAGATATAAAGTGTGACAAATAAAGACCCTATTCAGATTCTTCAGATTTTACTTTAGACAATCACAGAAGGATTTAGCTCAATAAAAAGGCAACATTCACCTCCCAGTCTTGGCAATACACACAGCCCTTCCTGCTGAGGACAGAGCTGTTCTGCTTCCCAAACATGACTGAAATCTTGAAAAACATTTAAGCCCAATGTCAGTACTGAAGTATACAACCAGTACTTATTAATAACATTAAACAATATCAGTGTGTCTTTTTACTATGATTATTTTGTTTATTTTAGCATTTAAGCATGCTTGGCAGTTAATGGACTACATACATACCCTGTCCAGGTAGGATGCCTCATTCTGTGAACTTTGGTTCATATCATTGCCTGTGGAAGAATATTATGTGGAGGCACATCGTCATTTTCAGTCACACTGAATCTAATCTTAATTGCAGCATTCCAAGGATTAAATAGGTAGCATTAGAATTCAAGTAGATTTTTGTTCTCTCAAGAAAACTATTTATAGGAGCAATAAAGTGCAGCATTAATTCTTTAGCTTTATTAATCTAGTAAAAATAAAATGAACCCAGTTTATTCAGATTTGTTGATCCATATCTAAATGTCTGCTAGAATTATTCCATTTGCTTCTTGTTTAATGAAAAATTCAGATGAATAGGAGACTTATCTCCTTGATTTGATGTTGTCCAAAATCGGCTAATTAGAAAGAAGGTATTAGAATTGATGGTTTTCACCTAAATGGAGCATAATAGTAGATTCTCAATTAAAGCTCCTGAAAAATGAGGTACAATTACTATTAAGGATAAATTAAGTGTTGGGGGGGAGCGGGGGGGTTGGTTGGTTGGATTGGATGGGGTTTTTTTTAAGTCACTGGAAATTATATATAAAGATAATTCACTCCCTCCAGATGACAAAAAGAAATTAGTATCTGAAAGGGGAATGGGCCCTGTCCATAAATACAAGCTTGACAAAGCAGCACATTGCATATCCATAACAAACAGAAAAGCAGATTAGCAGCCATTATGTGGACATGGTAAATCCACCTAGGAGATCTTTTGTAGCAGCAGAATTTTTGGCTTTTTTACAATTACTTGAAATTTTGGAGGCAACCACATATTAAAGATTTTTCCTTGTCTCTTGTTTTCCTTTTTTTTAAAAGCAAGCAAACAAAAATCCTGGAAGACTTATTTTTTTCTTCAGTGACTGCTAGGTCCTACATATACATTAATAGCTGTGCACAAAAACTTCTGCAATGATCTAAGCTGCAGGAGAAAGTACGTGGAAGCTGCTAGATCAAAACCTTTAGATTAGGTAGAGAAGCATAGTGTTATAACAGCTTCTGCAGCAGGTGTTATAGAAGAAACTATAAGAGGAATTCTTGTATTTCACAGGTGCTCACTTATACAGGCATGAGTCAGATGTAGCGTTACAGTTGCAAATAATTACTCTCATTACCGCAAACAAATGAGCAATAATATAGATGAACCATGCACCATATAGCGAAGTAGATAGCATTTTAATTGATGACAAAGATACGAGAATAAGGATCATCAGAGCCAGGAAACAGTTTCCGTATGAGGAGAGATTTAGTAGGCTGGAACTTCTCAGCTTGAGAGAGAGACAACTAAATGGAAATATGACAGAGGCCAATGGAATCATGATTGGTATAAAGAATATGAATAGCACATAATTAATACCCAGCATCTCATAATGACCAAATTAATCAGGAATTGGTTTTAAAGCAAACAGAAGAAGTGCTTTTCCACATAATGCAGAATATTTGCAGAATAATTGCAGAATATATTATTGCAGCATATTGTGGAATTTCTTCTACTGTTCCAATAACATCCACTGTAGGTTGCAGGGGACATCCATTGGGGTAGACAGATTTCTGTTTTGAATGAGAATTGCACTTCTTTTGTTCTCATGAAGAAAATTTTTGAGGGAGCATTTTCTTGACATGTATGTGGAAATCTAACCAGTATGCAACATACAACGTTTTACAAAAATAAGATACTGGCAACAATGGACATACATTTTGGTATATACCCTAACATGCCAACATGTGGAAAACTTCCATCAACACAAATCTAAGTTAAGCAGAGGCGCTGCAGGTGAATATGCCATTTTTAAACTTGCCTGGTAGCTCTTCATGGATTAGTATATCCTTTTTCCTAAAAACTCATCAGACTGAGAGGCCTGAAATTCCAATTACCTTTGTAAGCATACACTGTATTATCTTAAATTGTGCAGCAACTACAATGTCTCTAATTGAAGTTGTCTCAATGCAGAGCACCAGTTTTAATTCCCGAGTCATTTTCCAGTAATGAAATAGCTGTATTCAGGGCACAGTGTGAGAACATGTTCGATGGTTATGTTAAATTGTGTTACAGCTACCTTTGGGGAGCATCTAATTTATTTATTGTCTGTATGAAACCAAACACTATTTTCCCACGTGAAAAAATAAATTATTATTCATACCGGTACTGCCTTAGACCAATCTGTGAATAATAGTTTAATTACATATTTCATGTGTACAGAAAAACTTGCAGATATTTTATGTTCATGCCTTTAATGTCAGACTGCAGCAAATGCTTCTGCCATCCTTCCTCCAAATTAATACATATAAGACCCTCAATGAAACACAAGGGTTTTTCAAATATGGCCAGAAGCGTCTAAAGTATGCAATGAATTCCATAATTTGTGAGTTGTAAAACCTACTACCCAAAACAAACAGTTGAATGGACCTTAAACCTAGGAATCTTAAGTCAAAGCACTTGCATTAATAATTTGTTTTCTCAAAACATTATCAGTTCATTGCCTACCTTCTCCATTAAACTGACTGCAAGTCAAGAGTCGACTTCTGAACTTTTCATTTTCTTCAAGCATTTTTGAAATTACTTTCCAGACCTTAAGCCAGACTTTGGACTGAAAGATAAAATTGAATTTTCTCAGTGAAGCATATAAAAAGTTTGCATTAAAACATCTATAGGGCAGAACTTTGAATTCTCCAGCATGACTATGAAGTCCAACTGGTTTTTTTGTTGAGGATTGGGAAGGGGGAGATGTGGAGGAGGGATATATATGGAAGAATCACCTCTATTTAAAAGTCAAAAAACATAAATTACTCCACAATTTTCCACATGAGATATCCTCCTCCTTTCTTGCCTAGAACTCTTGTTTATCCAGGATTTGTGAAGTGCCCTTCTAGATAAGAAGAGCTTATGAAAACGTGTGTAGAGCCATTAAACTCTCTTCAAAGTCATCCAAAATGGGGGGGAAAATAAGATGGCTTATTTTTCCAGGAGCAAAAACTTTCCCATGTAATCCCTCAACAGCAGCTTAATGCAGACCCCATGCTCAGATTCCAGAATAGCAACAGCCTTGCCTATTTCATATCAAATCCATATTAATCTGTTTTATAGATGTTGATGACCTTTATTTTAGAGGCATACAGCTCCGTCTATAGTGGGCACATTTCAAACTTGTGCACTGAAAATATTAAATTGGAACTGTTGACAAAGGCATTCAGACAGAGAGGCAGTCTAACAAATATAAATGGCTGTTAACATGCTAACGTTATGACTTTTGCTGGACCTCATCCGTGAAACTAGTTTAAATCTAAAGATAATTCCTTTCTCATGGACATTTATTGCTAAAACATAATACATATTCCTCATTCTTCTTGAAGACTATTTAATGTACTAGAAGAGCGATATTACTGTATGTTAGTAGCTGTTCCTCTGAAGTCAGTAGTATTTTGCTGGTTTTAAATCAAGTATCTGTGACATTACTACATTATCGTCTAGCTGATTACTTGTACTTCACACATTACAAAATCTTATAATGAGTTACTGTTCTAATAAATGTGCCTTTTAAAATTTCAAGCATTTGTTGAACTACTGAACAGGAACAGAAATACATTCGTGAAACAGAAAGTAATTTCATATAGCTACTAGTATAGTGTTAGTACCTCTGATTCTTGCCTTCACTTATTTGTAACCTGTGGGATTTCTTTGCTTAAAACAGAAGGGGAAGAGGAGCTGCAGAGCTTTTCCCTGCCCGGTTTCACCCAGCAAGGTGTGCAGCACCCTGGCCCCAATCCAGCAAAGCATTTCAGTACAGGCTTTAAGTCAACAGCATACTCTCATATTTCAAGGTGAGCACACACTTAAGTGCTTTATTGAATGAGAGCCAGAATTTTAAAGCCTCCAGAGAGGGAAAATAATACCATTTTTCTTTTCTGTAAGTAAGGTTTTTTAGTAACAGACTACCAATTCAATCTTTTAATCTCCCTTATGCTCTCACATAGACATATGCACCACAAGCAGGAAGCCATTTTTCTCAAATACAAAGCCAGCTAATTCAGCTCCCACATTTTATACCTTTTGCTTCTTTCGTTTAATTACTTTATCAACATTTCTTGAAGGGAAGGGAAAGTCAAAGGTGTCAGCCTTATCCTGTCGAAGGTCACCTAGGAAGAGAGT
Organism: Ciconia boyciana; assembly: GCF_034638445.1. NCBI lineage: Eukaryota > Metazoa > Chordata > Aves > Ciconiiformes > Ciconiidae > Ciconia > Ciconia boyciana. Next base: position 11,498,049 of record NC_132942.1, read on the forward strand.
TTAGAAAGCATATTCTGAGTGTTTACAATATATTCCTGAGGAAGCTGTACATTCCCCACCTTCCTGAGGGATACTTATTTCTGGTCCCAGCGGGTTACAGGATGTCACTCCTCACATTGTGCTGACTGTCATCTTGCTTATTTTCTCCATTATAACCACGGGGCAAGTGGGTGTCTCAAACTCCACAAAACAACTTTCAAAACTGTACAGCAACCAAAAATGAAGACAACAGGCTTCTGGGCAATACAACTAGCTTTTAAATCCCTCTTTTCCCCCTTGCTATGGCAGCTGCTAGAATTCTGCCTGAGCTCAAAGAGGAAATGGTGAGTCAACTGAGGCGAGAAACCAGACAAATCACCTCTGCTAGCACTAAAACACAGAAGCAAGAAGGACAGGTTGATCTTGTGGACTCAAGACACACATAGCCGCAAGGAGGAAGGACTCAGGTGAGTTCCCAGTGGGGTGAGGACAGCGGCTTTCCAAGGAGCTGCTGGACAGGCCGGGCATGGCATGAGCTGAGCAAAAGGATGACCCATGTGGGGATGCTGAATGCGGTCACAGCCGTGGGCTCGTCCCCTGCCGCAGCAGGGCTTCAGGCAAACCAGCATCCTCCAGGCCACCACAGCCCCACCACCAAATATCCAAGGCGGCCACATTGCAGGAGCAAGGCTTCGAGTTACCGATAGTCACAGGCTGCCTCTGAGCCACAGGTTGGCATCACTTAGATAATAACCCAGCAGAACTGGTGCTTTTAATTACAGATTAATGTAACATTTCACTTTGTCATTGTTAGAAAAATGGCTTTTAGGAGGAGGAAAAAAATACAAGAAAATGAAAATATCTCAAGAGGAACAAGTTAGTAAAATTCAGGACCACCCTATCTGTGTCACCCATCATTTCCAGCTCACACCCTGGCTTCTTCTCCAGAAGCCAGGTCATGTTCTCCATTTTCACCCCATTTCGTTTCATAACAGATCACAGCCAGTGGAAAACTGCCTAATCTTTTTTGTTTGCCTTTTTTTTTTTTAAAAAAAAAAGGCACTCACACCCATGCCCATTCCAACTTTCTTTGGTCCCAGCCACAAAGAAAGAAAATTAAGAAACATCTTTGGGCTGTCATAGAAAGAGGGATCCAGCAGCACAGTGGCTCTCTGGTTAGGCGGGAACCTCCTGAGAAAAGGCAGAAAGGACCCAGAAGTACAGTGAGTAACAGAGCAGCCCTGTTGGACATAGCTTATTTTTGGCCTTATTGCTATCACAGAAAGGGACAGGGAAGGCTGCACTGCAGGCAGCCACCTCACCTTACAGGATGGAGACACTGTAGCTCAACAGTGTAAGAGTTTGGGGTAAAAACATTAAATTTTTCACTCATGTAAGTTTAACACCATGTTCCACCTCCTGCCTAAATACCCAGTCCGACTGTACTGGGCACATTAACAAAAAAATTGTGCCATGTTCACCTCTCAGCGTGCACAGTCTGATTGCAAGGGAAGACCCTGGCAGGACTGTATCAACAACACCCCACAGGGAAACAGTTTCCCACCAGAAGCAGAAGACATGGCGGGGGCTCAGCTCTGTGCCCTCCAATGCCCAGGCACACAGAGGTCCCCGGGGCTCAACGACACGTACCGCAATGGCGGCTGACAGGCTTCGCCACGCCACAGCTTCCCACCGCCTGCGCCCTGCCACCAGCGGCGGGCGGCCCAGGGCCGGCCCTGTTCCCTGGTGCCGGGGCAGCCCTCAGCCCCCCAGCCTCCCCCGTGGGGCTCGGCTGGGAAAGCGGGGGCCCAGCCTGGCCCGCCTCAGCCTGTCGACAGCCCCTGCTATAGCGGATGACGGAGCCGCAGCGGTGGGAGCCGAAGCTGTTGACATAAATGAGTTGCACGCGCGGCCTCCCCTGGCTGCGGCCAGGCTCCATCTGTGGTGGGGCAGGACGGCGGTGAGGCCCCACCGAGGCAGGGCGCTGAGGAGAGATGGGGACTGGGGGGGCAGGCCTCCCAGCCACCACACTGTGGGTGCACAGCACCAGCGGCCCCTTCCTCTGGGCAGGCATGGCAGAGCACCCCTCCTGCCTCGTCCTGTCAGATCGTCATTGTCCCATTTCAGTGTCCTGGCTGGATGGTGACAATTTTCTGAGCAGGCAGGAACAACGAGCTCAGTGCAGAATAGGAGTGGGCCTTGTATCATCCCAGCCTCTCTGTCTCTTAGACACACGCAGACACACACAGCAGTAACCTGCTCCACAAGGTTGCATTTGGCCAGCGTTAGGGTTTAGCACAAAGTATGCTGCCTGAAGTCATATATTGATATACTTCATGTAAGTTATTGATAAAGTGATACACAGGACTGCAGTCTGAAGGCAGTGATGTATTGTCTGTCTCTGCTGCAATTTACAGACAAGGAACAAGCGACATCTCTTTGATGCAGTTCCTGCGTTGATACCATTTTCACACCGGTGTACTCCAAACAAGCTTACCTGCTAGTGCCTGTGTGGGCTCCAGCCACCTGGTGACAACATTTATGAAACATTAGTTTAATTACCTGTTTGTCCCTCAAGCAACAGCAGATGTACATGCGCGTTGTGTGACACCAAGAGGACGCCCATAGCAGTCGGGAGTCCTTCCCATGAAGGTGCTCTAAAGAGACGTTGCCCCACTGCAGCAGCAGGTTTATGAGATACAGCCAGCAACAAGTGGGATTTCTCAAACCACTTAAGAGCACAAATGCCACCGATTTTTGCTTTGGCACTGAAATACTGCTCTGTATTACTTCCCAGAGTTTCAGCACACTTAGCTGTTCAGAGGAGGGAAAGCATGACGAATTAGAAAGAATAAATTCTACAGAAAGACTTTTTTTTAATTGCTTCAGTAGCACCAGCAATATGAATGGTGCTGACAATTTGTCGCCCTTGCGAATGGATCTGAAAAGACCACGAAGCAAACCGGAGTCTTTCCCCAGCCTTCGGAGGGGGCTGAAAGTCCTCAAGGTCTCCAGGGCTGCTGTCACCTTGTCCCTCGGCAGGGCAGGGTGCTGTGCAGGCGGACCCCACGAGGTGGCAGCCTTACCTACCGAACAAGCCTGTGTCCCTGCTCCTCCAGCGACCCGACGTGAAGACGGAGAGTCCAGGGCAGGGAAAAAACCCACAGCACTCTTCTGCGAAGTATCCCAGGATTTCCAGCTATTTTACACACTGTCAGAAAAAGGCATTTTGTGTATCCGGTTGAAAAAGAGGAAAACAACTGCCAGAGGCACAGCCTGACAGTTTGCCACAGCAATTTGTTATCTCCCAATGATAAAAGGGCATCTACTGCAGGCTCCAAGGTGCATGGGCTTAAAAAGGAGGTCACAGATATGACACAACCACCAAGTCAGTAGCCTTGAGATCAACTGTGATCTCAAAAAAACCCCCAAACAACAGGGACTCCCTCCTCCTCTGCAAAGACCTGAGCTAACCAATTGGCCTAGTGAGGTAGCAGCCAGTGAGTTCAGTCTGGGGGTATGAAGCCCAGAGAGGGGCAACTGAATAGCTTCATTAAAAACTGATCTGGAGTGCAAACTTTGTCATGTCCATTAATCACAAAGCCCTGGTAAAGAAAGCGCTCCTTTTGCTGAAGTACCTAACACTCAGTCCGCACCACAAAATAACCGTGAACACACACCCATAAACCTAAAGGGCACCTGTTTTCATTCCATGACTGTCTTCGCACTGTGCATGAACACTTGCTGCTGTATCTTCCTGGCCAGGAGTTCCCTTTGCCAATTGGCAGGCTGCTTCCTTCCTATGGCCCCGTCAGGGCATCAGGGCTGCCAAATCAGTGGTTTTCTCAACATCTGTATTTATAGAATATGCTTCCACCCTGCTCATACAAACACACATGCCTTGTGTGGCACATTTTGTCCACTTTTCCCAACAGCACGTTGCCAGGACTTTGATTTCAAATGCAAATTCAGATCAGATCCCTTTTAGGATCTATTACTACTGACAAAAATCAATGCGACCTAAAAATCTATGAGCAATCTGCAGAACTGGAAAATTCAGCTATTTTAGCTGCACACTGTTCTTCGTCCTCCTTTCCACATATGTGAATTGACTACCAGCTAGCCAAAGTGACAAATATCTCTGTATTTGTCACTTTGAACAAACATCTCTGTTTTTCACCACATCTTCAACTGTCTAGTTAAAAATGCACCAGATTCTAGCTTTCAGTCTGCACCTCATCATGCCATTTGTTTTGTATTCAAATGTCAGCTTCTCCAGCTCAGAACTTGCATTGTTTCCTGAATTCTATTGTTTCATCAGTTTTATTGTGGTCAAGTATGCATTGTCTTCTATTAACCTTGACTATCGTTTTAAAATAAGGCAGGTTTTGGTGGTAGCAAGCCTACAGCTTATGCCAAGGAGAAGGAAGGAAGGAGCCAATGGGACATTGCTGCATGCACGTTTAGTGATTCCCTGCAAAAAGGAAACTCCTTCTGCTGTTGGAGATTTGTTTTTCTATGAGGATTCTTTGCAATGGAGTTAAACGAAGTACTCGCATGATTCAACATAAATCAGGCAAGGCAGATTGCTTATTAAGTATTACATTATCTTGATCAACTGCAAATTGTGAATACATCTGAAATACGAATCTTAACACTGTTAACAGGGATTTTTATGTGGAAAGTATGCTAATTCTGACAACAGCTACAGTCAAACCTTGTTAATTACACCCTCAGCAGTAGCACAAACAATTACTGTATCTCCTTTGTTTTCACAGAATATTTAAGAAGAGTCACTGGAGTGAGATATTTTATTGGAATGTGGTTACTTTACAGAATACACTGGGGACCATTTATTAGTATAACCAGGAATCACTATAAAAACAAAACTCACCGCTTCTGGTAAATCGAAGCAATTCATTATGCCTTCAGTTTTTGCTTACTTGTAAAATTTTGTAATTTACAATGGATCTCACAGTTAATTATGTAAGCAACAACACAGTGCAGCAGAGAGATAAAATGGCCAGCTGCCTTTTTAAACACACCTGCATTTCATATTAATGAACCTGCATATCTCAGATTGCTTTACAAACCATACATGTGGGAATCACTTCATCCACACCAGTCATAAGGAGAGGCATATTTTCCCATTTCTCCATAAACATAAAAATATTTAGCAGACTATAAACTAAGTTTGTTACATAAAAGCCTGAGCCTCCCCTTGGGAGATTTTCAAATCACCAAGAAGATCCATAGACTTCATAATCAAAACCCAAGTCAATGGGACTGAAACCCTTGGCTTAGAAGAACTTTGTGTTGCAGTATTTAAATAGAGATTCCCAATCTGAAATAAATCTATGGGGGAAACTCAAAAAGGCAAAATGATCACTGAAGAGAACACCAAAATTAAACAGCCTTATTTCTGGGAAAGATTTGTATTCAAGTAGATAACAGCAAGATGTGGGTAAGGACTTCAGTTTCTCTGATTTCATTTTTCCACACAAATGTGCAAGTTACTGGTATTTAATGATGACATCCTTTGTTTCCAAATCAGAGATAGTAAAACTTTACTTTGGCTCTTTCAAATTTCAGGCTGCAGGGACTATGATATTAAATGTTACCACTGCTATTCTGGGGAATGTGCAGTTAGACCTGACGTGAACACACAGATGGGGAAGTTTAGTCCTACCTGCGATAAACCTCCAGATACTGTTCTCTCACACCCTGGAAGAATACTGGTTCGGTACAGGATATAAAAAGCAAAAATCACTAAATCATCCTCAGATTCAGCAGTAATGTAGGTCTTCCAAGACCATCTGTCCAAGCACAGAAAGCTCATGTTTTCTTAGCCTCTCTTCTGAAATCTAACATGATCTCAGGCCAAAGTGTGCCTGCAGGCTAACGTAATCACCAATACATCTGTCTGCATATACAAGACAGTGCTATTTAACTCCAGTATAAATACCACTGAACTTCCTCAGCAGTAAGTCCACTTTGTAATGGTACTAGGGTCTTTGCAGAACTGTTCCAGATACTGAACATTCACTCCCTCCCTACCCCCTGAGACATAAGGATGCTGCCAGAAAAGGAAGAGAGCAGGGCTTCTGTCTCCAAGGATTGCTAGCTCTGCAGAGAAAATTGAAGCAGTCACTGCTTTGTTCTGCCTTCACATTCCTCCAAAGACATCGCCCTGTAAAAGCAACCCTTGAGCAAATTTTCTTGCCACTGACTGAAGAGCCGAGTTGATTCTGCCAGTGTGTACAGAGCAACATCTGCCTGTGAACAGCTGGCCCACTGAAGCAAAGCTAGGGGCTACTGCCTGCTGCTTACAATGAGAATGTTCCTCAAAAACCTAAAAAAAAAAAATCGCACTTAACTCACTGAAAGAAAATTCAAAAACACTTGGCATGAATGTACTCCATACACAAACCAGTACTGGGCATGTGCTTAAAGTGACAACCACTGTCTTGAAAAATGACACTTTGCTAAATTGACAACTTAATGCTTTCACACGCATAGCAAGGCATAAACAATCACTAAGCAAACTGATCCTGGTTCATGAGTCAGCAGCGGTGTGAGTTGGTGATTTAGACTGAGCAAACATTTTCTCAAACGTTGGGTTGGAGAAGGTTGGCAGAGATTTTTCTTTTTCTAAAATGCATTGCTCTCTGTGTGAATTGCTACCGTTCCACAGATTACAAAACTGTGTTAAGAATTACTAAGGCACACAGCGCGTGTCAACTGCAGCTACACTATCAGTCTGCCATTGAAGTAAAATCAGTGTTCTTCACGCACATGAAAAGCTAACAACTCAGCCTGCTATACAGTTTTGGAATAAAAAATGCTGCACAGCTGAGAGTGATAAAACTAAGTCCATTTTAAACATTAAATTAATGCAAAACCAAAAATGTGTTCTCACAGTCACCCTTTACCTGCTTTGTGTTCAGAGGATTTAATCTCAGCTTTCATGACTCATCAAAATTAAATTTCAGGAAGAAAAACACAATCAAACACAGACCTTATATATTTCCATATTTCATATATACAAGAAGGACTGAAAACTTTTGACTAGCAAATTTTGTGAAGGAACCTTAACAGAATAGTACTGCACTATGGTCTCCCAAACTCCATAAACAAGGTGACTGAGGGAGCTTCCCTTAGTGATATATACATTCAAATAAATTAACTTTTAGTATCAAATTGTCTCTCTGACAAGCCCTACAAAGTGTCAGCAAATTATAGCTCATGTGTCACGAAAACAGGTGATATCTGATAGCATTAATCAGAGCATCAAGTTTCAGAAAGACTTTATCCCCATCTTAAATGGGGAGTTCTGTAACGTATTTAGAGCACCAATTCAACCCCTCCGCCCCCTGCAATTTCTATGACTGCAAAGACAGCTGCAAGTATATTCTTATCCCAGAGGCTGTTTTTCATACTGACAGACTGAATCAGCTTATTTTACACAGAGGAAGAGATGTCAGTGTTTTTTCCTCCTCTATCCTTTCTGAGACTGTTATTTGTCTTAGATTTCCTGTAGGCAAGCAATGTGCATTTTGGACTGTGGCTGAGCAGGCTTTCATAGTACTGAATAAACAGCAGCTGGAGAATCGGGACAGACAGCAGAAACTGTCCAACGACTTGACAGCCAAGAGACTCTCTTTAAAATATACCTTAGCCTTTAAGTCTGTACTAGATGGGTTATATCCATCTCCACCCAAATGGAGTTTCTTCACTGATGTGGAATGTAGCAGTTAATTTAGTGAAAGTAGCACCCAAAAGAAAGCTGGTGGCTGACTCTGCTCGACGAGCAGTTTGTGCTGCAAGAAAATAGTTGAGATTCATGCACTGTGGAAATTCTGAAATTCCACCCAGCAGGCATACCTCCATCTTCTGGAGTCTGCCTGTAGCATTTATTTATAGTTTCAGGACAAACTGAAACCCAAAAGGGATTTGTTATACCTTCTTTCCTAGAAAGTCACTTCTCAGCAATTCAGAATCAGACAAGGCCATCACTACCAAGAGTGATTAGTTTTAGTTTTGAACGCTCCAGACTTTTGGCATTTCACCTTATTGAGTTGAATTTTTTAGCCTCTGCCATGTAATAAAATTTCATTTATTAAACGTTCAACACAGTATTTTGCAGTCTTCATATAGGACATTTTAGAATGAATATACACATCCCCAACTGTAAATTAGATGCTGTATCCTGATAAACACCTCTAAGTTTATAGCATTTGTGAACTGAAAGCAGTCAGGGAGTGCCTTGTTTGTGAAGGACATCGCTAATTCCACCATCATGGCATCAAAAGACTTAAAATCCCCGTATTCCAAGACCAAATTTTAAGTCTATCATACTTGTTAAAAAACATTATCAGATAAACCACTGATAAGCACATGCTTTCTAAAAGACCATTTGCACTTGAAAACAATATCAAGAACTTGTTATCACATTGGGAGAGGCTGAACTATGACTATTTCCGAACAAGACCAACGCAGAGAACAGAGAGATAATGCTTCCGTTACCAGCCAAGTCACGCGAAGAACTGGTCAATGCTGTCTGGTGCTGTGTGGCTGGCACAAAACGCCGCACTGAGGAATTCATTATTCACCAGGCAGACAACCCATCTCTAGCCTCTGTATTTTTGATCCAAAGTGTACCAGCATTTTCTGTTTATTTTTAAATAGCCATTTTAAGATTGGAAATATCTGCATGGAGTCACCAGCAAAACTTTTTATTCTTGTTAAAAACTAATTTCTAAAGGCATTAGCTTCTAAGTTTGCATCATCTGAAGCCAGTGGGAATTGAAGTGATTAGCAACTTGCAGATTTAATCCCATTATAGCTCAGTTCTGTAAGATCTGCATTTCTTGAAGCACCCACAGAAAAGAATGATACTCAACATCTATTTAACATTTACAACACCATTAGATGATGGCACAAGAGATTAGGGGCTCAGACGCCAACAGCAAAGTGCTGGTCAGTGCAGTGGGCACAGTGTGATTCCTGCTGCAGTACTGTATTTTGGGAAGCAGTTTTTTCTCACAAGGTACATGTGCATATTCCACCTCACAGTTCCACTTAGCAGAGCTACTTCCGGACCAATCAGAATTATACTTCATTGAAGTTTAGCTGTTTGTATCAAGGTAAGAAAACGAAAAAAGTTTGGGGAATTCCTACCTACCGAGGATGCAAAACTCTTGAATCCTTCCTACAGAGTTCCTGTTGAATAGTCCTTGAAGGGCAGATACATAAAGTTGTAACACTTCACAAGACTTTTTAGGTATTTCAAGTTTAGATATTTTAAATTAAAGGCTGGCACTAGCAAGCCCTTTAAAATGCCAGACTTTTTCCTTCTGTTAGTATCAAATCACAACCACGAGACAATTAAAAAAGAATCCTTGTCTGTCCACACCTTGCTTGGCTCTACTCTGGCCCTAGTCTAGTTATCTTTTTGACCCAGCTGCACAGTGGTTTCTGACTTACATGATGCATTACATGTGCCTCAGAGGTATTCTTCTCATTGAACATGTCACCTGCCCAGTTATCCTGATTTCACAGCTGTGTATTGGTTTTCATCTTTGTACCTATGAATTAGCAGCAGAGAGCACGAAGTAGAAACAAGTGATCCAACTACAATTCTTTGGCTAGGTTGATATGCTTAAGGCTGTGCAAAAAACCAGAAACGGCAGTGCTGAAGCTGCTGAAAGGCTTTTCCAAAGCTACAGATAATTTCTAATGAATACTCAACAAGCACCAAATTCACAAAGTTAAGTAGTTAGCATTCAATATTCCGTAAAGACAACATCTGGACACAAGCAGTAAAAAGGGTTCTTCTTACATCCTGATTCAACAGTCCTCTAGACATCGTCCCTTCCATTTCTGCAACACTGTACATTTATTTTGTACCAATTTAATGCAGTGTTAAGGGTACTCAGCATCTCTCAAGTGGTTATACCCTCCCTTACACACCCCGTACAAAACCATGCTCCAAGTTTTGACTGGAACACGACTGCAGAACTTAGCCTAAAGCACTTCACACACCATATAGCCAGACGTGTGCTGTACAATTCATCAAAATCACTTCCCCAAGCCCCATGAGCTTCAGCCACAAAGGAACATGTTTCTACAGAAAGCTTAAAATAAAAAGGTTAAGAAGAAACATTGAGTTAAAAGTTTTATTCATTCAACATCTCACATTACAAATATTTAAAAATTATATGCATACTGGTATAAATAGTCATTTGCAAACTATTTAATAACATTAATTTTCACTAGCACTTCAACAAATGAACTCTTTAAAAAAAGTAACTTGTGTTATATAACTTAGAGTAGAACATACAAAAATATGAACTTAAACGTGAAAATGACTTTAATAAAAAATGAATTACCCTTATTTAAAATGCTATAATAAATACTACAACCTCCCCATACACAGTAAAAACTATATGGAAATTCAGCCAAGTAGTACAATTAACTGACATACTTAAATAACTTTTCCTTCTGATAATATGAGCAATACATTGGGGGAAAAACATATTAGGGATTAGTAAAAACTAGACACCCACTTGCTAAAAGTTTCACTTCCAAAAAATATAACAAAAAAATCTGATGAAAATTATAAAAACTAATTATACTTTAAAATTTAAAAATATAAAAAATAAAACAGTTGAATACAATATTGTCCCAATTCTTACAATGCTATCACAGTAGCTTTAAAATAAGATAATAAAATAAAGCAAATGACCAAAACCTTTTATTCCATTTTTTTAAAAATAATCTCAAATTTACATTAGTAGAAAGATTGATTTCTGATTCTTTTCTTTAGAAACACCAGCAAGAAAGAGGATTTACTAGAACAGTAGAAAATGACATTTTTAAATGTCTGCAATTAAAAACAAAGAATTAAACTGCAAAGATCTTCCAGAAGTCTGAAATAGGTATTGCACATAACTTGAAGTTAACTTGCCACAATTCATCACATTCAAGTTTTAAATCACCTTTTAACAGAAGGTTTTAACTCTTCAAAAACAAAAGGGGTGAATTATCAAGTCTTTCCAACAGCATCCTTATAAAACGCTAAATTCATTCACTGCAAGTTTTAAATTTGCATTCTGCAGAGGTCTGTGTATGGAGAAGTATATACTATACCAAAAAGCACGGGGCAGTGGGGTTCCTTTACATATAAAATAATCAGAAACACTTTATTTTACATTGCAAAAATAACCATGTAATTACTCTGTAACTACATTGTAAATACATGGCCAGTGCCATGCTAGTGTGATAAAACTACATGCTTATTAACCCCTTTGCAAATTGAAGTGATACCCTAAGACTGGTAACCTAATTACATGTTAATTATGTTTGGAGCTACATGGTAACCCCAACTAGAAATCCCATGTAATCAGAAGGACATGTAATCACTATTTAAGTACAGAGTAATGTATATAATTGTTTATGCCCTGTAAATCGAAGTGTAACCAAATAATCTGTAAACACGCTTGTCACACAATCACAAGTGAATATTAGTAGAATAGCAATTTCTTACATTAGTCATGCATACTAACATTACACGCCTGCCACTTAGCAGGCTCTCTTTTATTCTTTAAATATAATTTAAAAGAGCAGACACATTTCTGCATCAAACACCTAACATCAATTTTTTATTAATATTAAAAATGGCTAAACATTCACCAAAAACGTCTGCATTTGTGTATAATTTTTAAAAACTTAGTAAGAAGCGGTAGACAATTCTGATGTTTCTTTACTTTTAAATTTCTACACTATATTTATGTATTTAAATTTCATGGGTCTAAAGACAGTGTCATTTGTCACTTTCATGCTTTTCTTCTTTAATTCTCAACTTTACATATACTATTTCTTAAATTATATGTACACCAAATACCTGGTGCTGGGCTAAGATGTTTAAGCAACATGCTTTCTTTTCTCTGCAGATTCTAAAATAGCATTGCCAGTGCACAACATCCATAATTCAAAATGTATGCAGAGCACTGAAATGTATAAAAAGCAGAATATAAGAAAATAAAATTTATTAAAATTATTTATATTAAAAAATGAAGTATATGAAGATCTCTCAGTAATAAAAGTACAAAAAGCTACTCTTTGCAATATGAAAAATTGAGGTATTGCATAAAGAGATATCCCGTCAGTGAAAAGTGTGCCTAAAAATGCTCACTGTTGGAAAAACAAGATATACAAAAGTAGTGCATAACAAATATACATTATGTGCATGACAAAATAAGTTAGCTACAAAAACACTGTACCGAAATTCAGCAGGTCATGTACAAAGGGAAAATTATTATTCAAAGCTAGTTCTCAAACAGTGTTATTTCTTGTAATGGTAACCCATCTCACCTGTTTACTGGGTAGGATCGGCACAATAGCACACCCCAAGCCACCTACAAGCATTAAAAAAATTAAAGGAACATTCCAACTATAATTATGTACTTCAGAGAAAAAAAAGTCCCTGACAATCTACACAAGAGCACTCTGCATTTGCATTACTGTTGTCAATATTTTCAGGGATTTCATTAAAAGCAGCTCCCTTTCTATACTTGACTAGTAGACAGCAAATGTCTCCATTTTGACCTTTGGAACTTGGTAAGGTATAGTTCATTAAAGCCTGTATTGAAAATAAAAACTGCTTCTCATAAAGATAATCTGGGCTGGGGGAATGGGATGAGGGGGGCTGACAAAGGCTTTTAACGGAGCAGATGTTTTCCAAGCAGTGCTGAGGCAAGTCTTTGGTTTGAGAGAGTCTAGGATGGTACCATGCCACTGGGGCAGTTCAGAAGATTGCCACTAAATTTGTTTGCTTGCACACTGCTAAATAATCATTTGAGAAGTTGGCCAGGGCATTAGTTCAAAAGTAATAAAAATAATTTTCAGAACTACTCCTTCATTCAACTATTTCAAACTAAACCCCTGCACCCACTCTTTATCATTCAATTAACACGTACTGTGTTAATGCTTCTCAAGGTAGAACTTATTTATAATAAAGCAGGCATTAACTTAGCAATGTTGGCACTTCAAATACCTGTGTTTCTTTATTTCCCCATGTTAAGTTCTGAAGAGGTGGAATCTTAGTTGGGATTCTTTCTACAGGAAAAGTAAGAAAGGCATATGCACACTTGCACCATTTCATGCACAAATTCAGAAAACAGTGCAAAACAAGACTTGGAAACTACTTAGGTTCATGCCTTCTGTTACAACTAAGTTAGAGGGTATTTAAAACTAACTTTACATCCAAGATGGGAAACGAATAAGCAGCCAATTTTAGTTTGTGTGACACAATGGAATATCAAAACTTCAGTAAAAATCAGTGATATCCTTGAGGTATCTTTAGGTTTTCTACTTTTTCACGCCAAAATGGAGAGCAAAGGCTGGCCCCTGATGAATGTTAGTATATTAGGATATAGAGTTATATATAGCCATCAAAAATAAAATCTATATATTTATCCTTCAGGAGAGGAAATGCCAGTTAACTAGTTGTCATTACTCTAGCTTTGGTAGGATTTCTAGGGCTGTAACCAGACAATTGAGTTCTCTTAAAGAAAAAAAAAAGTGCACTCCCCCCTCAGTAGTAACTTTACTCAACTTTTACATTCAGGAATTCTTAAAATGTAATCATTTTGATGAAAATATAGTAAGCTCTGCCTATCTCATTAGTAATTTGGATGTGGGTGGTAGTCAGAGGCACGGTCAGATACACACCAAGCTAAAATTTCAGCCTCAAAACCCTTAACAGATTTTTAAAAAGATCATTATTATAATGCTGCTTCAACTTTGCTCATGCATTTTTGTTGCTTTAAACATGCTCTTTCCTGTTGGTAGGTAAATGCTAACTTCATCTGTTGCTGGAAAAAAACGAAGTCAAAACAAAAAGAGAGGCAAAAACAGGCTTCCCTGGGGGAAAAGTGTCAGAACAGACTGATAGTGTTATTGTTACATGGTTATTTTAATAAAAGTATTCTTATGTTCTTTATAACAATAATTTAATTAAAAAACCAAAATACTCTATTGTTTCAATTCTCTTTTCTTAATATTTTTCTCTCCTCTAAGAAAATGTTGCATGAAATTAAGTGTTCTCTTGGTAGTAAAGACAAGAGAATGCAACTCACTTGCAACATGTTATCAATACGAAAAGGAGTTCCCAATACAGTTTTCAATGACAAGATTCTACAAAATACCCATATTATAGGTCATTCTTTCATTATACTATTGTTAAATTACAGACTACTACAAAAGGACATGCTATCTTGAATAAGAGAAAGGGTAGGGTGGGGTAGGGTAGGGACAATCAGGATAACAGAAGAGTGCACTTAATTTGAGGCCTGCATATGAGCACTGCAGTGATCATTTAGTTCCAGCGGAATGAAATATGTCTTGGGCGATCTCCTCCCTCCTTCACCAGGGGCTTGTGGAATTCCCTGCCAGCACGTGAATGGATAGCAGCCCAGCAATATTCACAGTAATACTGCAGACAGGTAACATTAGCACAGAAAAATGGAGCAAATTTTCCACCGCAACGGGCCCCCTGACATTCATCACAAAGCTGATCATCCAAGACATATGGCTTAACTTCCACCTGTATTCAGAAAATGAGAAGAAAGTTTACAATTCTTAGTAACAACGTAGATAATGAGAATTCCACACTATTTACTATCTGTGTTCTAGCAGGATTGCGATCACAGTTCTGTAGTAGGGAACATCACACCCAAAAATTTTCCCCCTCACTACACGTGATCATCGTCATTAAACACCCAAAACGACAGGCACTTAACTTGAGAACAATCCTGCTCCCACTGTCCTCCTTGATCCTTAAAAAAAACCCCAGAAACCAATGCTGACCATCAGTATCACACACGCTGTCATTGATTTACAGAAAGGACCAATCAACCTATTGTTACAGAACTGATACACAGACTCACATCAAAACCCTGGAGAATTCTGGGGGTTTATTTTTAAGTATGGTGATGCACAATTAAGCTCCTACCCTTTCAGGTAGGAATATAAACTGTTTACACAACACTGTAACTGCAGATTAAATATGCACATGGTCTGCAATTTCAATATCTGAATTTCCAACTTTAAAAAATTTCATTTATCATCTTAATAAACAGCACATTTGTGTTTTCTTTTTCTGTGGCTTAGTCCTCTCAGCAAAAGGAAACCTACTTAATCTTGTTGGGATCAAATGAGAAGCTTAAAATGGGACTGATGGCCACCTACACTGTTGACATTAAGGGTCAGATGATAAGCAGTAATTCAGGTACAGCAGACAAGAAAGGAGAAGAAAAATTTCTTCAAGTTCTTAACTGATAATGACTCACAGGAACTTACCAGCTGGTGCTTCAAGGATACATCTACACTGCAACATCTGCAGGCTACTAGCTTCTAATCTAGGCATTTGCATACCAAAACCAAGCCTGCTGTACTGTGGGCTACAAAACCCTGCTCACAGCACTCCAGAGCATTTTCTCTGTGACAGCAAGGCAAAGCTTGCTGCTCACAGTATCCAAGCTGGCTACAGCACAGCTCGTTTAGACATGCCTATGTGTTTAAATCACAACTGCAGCACTGCCATCCCCTAAAGGCTCAGTTTCACCTCAAAACCAGTAATCACCTCCACTGCCATTCCTTCGCTCCACAAAACTGTGAAAGGTCCATGTGACGTATCAGAAGCGCAACATAAAACTTCATGTTAAAAAAGTATAGGTACAAGTTCCTGTTCTAGAAGCGTTTGCGAGCCTTCTCTCAAGCTCATTTAATTAGGTGTTTTCACAAACATTTCCAAATATCCAGACTGTGACTGGTGTCTCTACTGTTAACCTGTTATCTCTACATCTGGCTTAGGGATGCTCCTTTCTGTATCTCACAAACCTCAGAGGTATGCCAGCTCATTCTAATAAGGAAATTCACAAGTTCCTATGTTTTTAAACTTACCCAATTTTATCACAGTCCAGACAGGGCACTGCAGTAGTTTGATGCCATTTGTGCTTATAGTACATATAAACTACTTGGAGACAGTACAGCAGCCTTTTTTCTGGCCTCAGTTTTTCTCCTTTTCCACTGCTAGAGTTCTGTTTCTCAAACACCCCTCCATGCCAACTCAGAAGAATGAAATTGTAAAGGAGCAGAGACAGACAAATATTCCTAACACCACATTCTCCCTTCATCACCTAGTTTGCTGCACAGTTTGAGGTTGGGTATTCATTGATGAGCGTCATCTTCTACAAGTGCTAAGAGGAGAACCTACAAATATGCTATGTGTGCCTCCTTAACATGGCAATTCTGCTGCTCTATTATGTCTACTCAGACATATTCAGAGGCCAAGCTACAGTGCAGGTAATTATACCTCTGCTTGCTTTAGCCTGTTACTGTGGCACTGGTTTTTGTGCAAGTTTGCAACCCATAGATAATAGTCAGAGTCCTCAGCACATTTATTCAGTGTGTGCTAAAGTGCATATGCCAAATGTGGCCTGCAATTGTTACTTGTGCTAGGTTTATCCAGGTTGCCCAACTACAGAGAAATAGCTTAAATTACAGCAACTTCATCAGGCTCACTTAGGGTGGCAGGACTCATCGGAAGCTCTGCAGTGGTGGGTGCTGCAGGCCACTGAGCATTTAATTTGCATTATCTCTTTGAAAAGCACACCCTTTAGCAGCACCTCCTTGCCTAATTTTACAGGAAATCCCTTCTTGTTACTAATTTTATTTTTACAGAAAAACTTTATTAGAAAAAATTATTAATAAAAGTAGTATTGCTACTGTTGCACTTCTGTATCTCTCACGCACCCAACCCCTCTTATAATGAATCCTCTGAGCACTTATCTCCCCACATTTCTTCTTAACTACACACAAAATGGGGAAATAAGGAGGAGTGGGAGGAGAGAAGGAAGGGGAAATAGATTGCAAAATCTTTGCTAGAGTTCACAAGTACTTACTTAAATTTGTAGTTCCACCAGCTTCAATGGACCTATTCACTGAAATGTCTGCTTATGCAAGCAGGAGTTGCACAAGGGCAGCCCAAATTATTTGTTCAAAGCTGTACAGAACTTATTTCAGAGCCAAGATTAGAACAAAGACATTCCAATTCGCAGGCCCACAGTCAAATTGTTTTTACAATTCTTCCACCCAAGCTTTATAGCCAAAGCAGAAGTGAAATGATAATCAGCTGATCAGACAACTTTGGAGGTTTTCCTCTGTAGTAATTACAAAATTAAGATCAATAATGACAGTCATGTAAGAAAAATCCAGAGACAAAGCATGAATTAGACAGAACGATAGATGTAAGGATCCGAGTTTCTCAAAATTGCGTCCCAAAGATCACTGTAATTGGCAAAATCACATTTTATATAGATGAGCGGGCAGAGGCAAGCAGACTGCAGATCCATTTGGCATATTCCTTTATTTTATAATAATAAAGGAATAAATAACTGGACACAGACATTATGTAAGCTATGGAGGATGGCTGTGAGGCTGTAATGCACACTAGCGAGTTTACAATGCATGACTATGCTGCTCTTTAGGAACACCCAGCACACAATGTGTAACACTAGGGCCAGATTCTGCCCAATCTCTCAAAAGATGCAGAACAGGAATAAGAACTGCTCCATCCTTGGCAGATACCTTACTCCCTGACATTATACAAACACTACAAGTGCAAATACTTGCAGTGGGAGTATATGACGAGTGCAATATTCTTATAAAAGGGCAAGGCAGCTGACATGCTTCCCATTATGTTAAGCAATTTGAGAAAGTCTGCTTCACAGTTGCCTCCCACGTTCCAGAAGCAACAGCTCTGTACCACTCCTTCATTTTTATTCTGTGTTGTATCTAAGTGGCACAATCTAGCCCTAAATATGCAATTAATCTGATATAACATTTACAGTCTTCACAATGACACGCATTTACATGGAAAAGCATTTCTAGAGAAAGCACTGAGCAAAAATAGAACATGCTTGAAGACCTTACCCGTTTATCTATCTCTCCATGCTGCAGCTGAACAAAGCGAGCACTGATAGCAGCTATGTAACTTTGTTGATTAGAAAATGCAACCCGCCCAGCTCCTTTCGGGTACTTCAGCTCAGGGTCTGTGTCAATTCCAGCATAGCACACCCCTCCATACAGCCGATCCATTATCATTGCAAGTTCCACTAAACCAGACAGGAAAACGAAACATTGGTGTAGACTTAGTAAATTTTTCTAAAAGCATCAAATTAAACAGTCCGTTCGTATTCATGTCCCCCATTATAAGTGCCAAGAACACTTAATACTTCCCTTGCTGAAATAACTTGTTTCCCCCGCTGTTCCCCAAATCAGACTGCATATTCAACATGCCCAGTGCTGCGGAACACGCAGTGTACCTGCTCGTAAAGGCCGAGGAACACCACCAACAAAAATGGTTTTTCGTGGGTCAAGAGGCTGTGAACCATCCATAACAAAATCACTATCACTAAGGTTCCAAGGCCGGATCTGAACCTATGGACAAAAAGCCTTTTTTTTTAACCATTCACAATTCAAAGTATCTCAGTAATACAAATTAAAACAGTATCCTACAAAGAAGAAAACCTCTTAAACAGCTGTATTTTCTATTTTCTGAACTCATTTGCTACTCGTTCAGCAATCATTTCTCAAAATGAAATGGTAATAAGCTCTGTTAAGACAGACCACTTGATCATACTAAATTTCACCACTTCCCTGTTACCCAAATTTCTGGGAAAAAACTCACTCTCTACTTACACATTTACTTAATCATGACTGACCTGTGCTGTATGAACCACATTGGTGCATATGTATCTACGCTATTTGTGGTGTTCTAGCCAAGTGTAAGCACTAGACTAGTGTTATCTCAATGCAACAGGCTCCAGTGCGCAAAGATGCGTGTTTATTTACTAAGCAAAACTAACTGCTTTATATTTGCCTACAGCTGGCCAAACTTGAAGTACAGGAATAAAACAGAAGTCTCTCCAACTATAAGCAGACTCACATCAGCCCCAAAACCATCTGTACTAATAATTTACAGTTCAATGCCACATTATGGTTTTTTGGATTTAATTCGTCTTTGTCAAAACATGTTACATGCAACACTCAGACAATATGAATTCTACATTTTATTCAATAATAAGCATAAAAAATATCTGTCTGGAAATATATTTATTACATCAGCAATGGTAAAATTTAGCAAACCTTTTTCTAACAAAAATATGAATTGTAACTAGACTAAAAAACGTCATACTGTCTAGTTTAAAAATAAGTAAGTTGGTCTTCTCTTTGAGAACTTAATTTGACACCTTAAAGAAATTTAAACATTAGCACTCTGAAGACAGAAAAAAAGGAAAACAGGCATCTGAAGAGAACAATTTCCAGTTATCATACAGGAACTGTGTAAGCCCTGACAATTCTACCTACCGGTTTGTCTTTGATAGTGGGGCTGGAAACACAAAGGTAGAGCTTTCCATCTTCTTCAATACATGCATCAATCAGTGCCTGTACAGAACTTTCATCTTGGAACAGCAAAAATGCATATCCTACATAAGGGAAAACAAACACGTAACTTATTTTGTCTATTTGCCTATAGGATAATAATTTAACCCAGAATTATGCTTGGCACCATGTCATCATGGCTACCATACAGTAAGGAACAAACTTTAAGATGCTCTCACACATTTCCAACCCAGCCTCCTGCAAGTCCTCTGCAGAGACATGAAGGAAAGCAGGGAGCTTGCTGATCAGCACACTCTCTCCCCATTTCCTTTGAAAAGTATAAGCCAGCAGTACGAACTGAACAAAAGCCACAGCTGTAGAGGCAAACCTGCCAGGATGGTTGTTAATATAAAGTACAAATCCTTCCCCGCTTCTGTGGAGGGTGTTTAGTTCCTTTAAAGAGGACTAGTCCTGACTATTATTACAAAAATGAAGAACAACAGGGGGACAAAAAGCAAAATGGAATAAAGTAAAACAGGAAGTTAAGGAAGAATTCTTTTAGTGCAGAATAATTGCAAAGTCACATTCTAAATTCCACCAGTTTACAACAATCCCAATAATTCAACTTTTTTTCCCCTAAATATTGGGTTATTGTCACAAAAATCTTGTCTAAAATGCAGTCTTGTCAAGAAAAATGATTCTAAAATATTCGTATGTTATTGGTTATCAGATATTTACCTTTAGGAGGAAAATAAGATTTGCTCTCTGCCTTGTGTGGCCAGTCTACAATCAAAGGTCCAAAGCGACGAAAACTAGCAGTGATCTCATCTGTAAAGAGAGAAGGGAAAAGGCACGAATTGAAATTAAAATAAATTGAATGGAAGACATTTGAAGAACACTGGTTTCCAGGTAGCTTCATCCTATAAATAAACATTCTGTGACCCTAAAGGTTCAGCAGCTCATAGCAAGGCTTACTAGCTGATGAGGAAACTTTATAACAAGTCAGAACACACATTAGAAAACAAAACGGGTGAAAGATCAAGCTTTTATTTCTACTGATGATTATAAAGAAAAGGTCATAACCCACTAATTCGCAGAAAGGGAGTCACTGCATCTATACAGCTATAATAACCCAGCTTCAACTATTCTCCCACAAAAGAGTTTAGAGACAATTTGCTGACTTGCTAGTAAGCAATCAGCTCTGCCAATATGCCTTGTAATTGCAGAAAGACTGGAAAAAAAATGAAGGGACTATCACAAGACCCAGCTATGCCTGTTCATATCACATGCCAGTGCCATATGTGCAAACACCACCTGAGCTTGACCTCAAACTAACAGAGTAAACTTGCAGGACATAGTTATGTAACTTTATAGGAGAGATGGCAAGAACATATTACTATATCAAGAAGCAATTCTTGCATCCATGTAAATTCTGCCTTTGACCTCAAATTACTGGTATAAATTTGCATATGCTAGTCCCATAGAAGTCTTCTAGTTGCAATTCTGTTCTTCTTGAAAATGAGTGATTATTCCCTCTTCCTTCTCCACAAACACACTTGAACCATCTCTAGTTAAACTTCTCTGGACAAGAATTTTTCATTAAAAAATTGAAACAAAAAGGACAAACTTCATTTTGCTGGAGCATCATCTAAATTGTCAAACTGCTCAGCTGTATTCTGTTTACGGTATTACAGGGCTTTCTATACTAGCACACTATTGGGGGTTCCTCATACACAATTTAGAGGATTTTCCCCATCCTCAAATGTGGTTGGAAATCTGAAAAGGTGTTACTAATTATGTATTTTTCAGCTTGTTTACACTCTTTGATGACATTGATAAGGAAACAGCAACTGACAATCCACTGTACTGACAGCTTCTCTGTGCACTACAGATCATCAGGAACATATACAGCAATGGTAGCATGTCAAGGTTACATGCTGATGAAGATATAAACCAAGGAGAACAAGACTTACTACATATCTACTCTTAAAATAGATCTCCATTCAAAACAGCACTTAACACAAATTTAATGTTAAAGCACCTAGATAAAATGCTTTCTAGAAACAGGATCAGAAAAACCTAAAAAATTAAGCTGTGATGTAGATTTTAAATCGTATACTCCTTATTCTAATTCACACTCGTGCATTTAACAGGAACAGCGCTGACAGAAGCAACTCTGAAAAATTCAAGCTACCCTCCTAGCACAAGTTTAGGAAAGGTCCTATTCTTCAATAACTAGGGTCCACAGAGACCAAACTATTCAAGTGCTCATCTCCTTTTAAAACAACATAGGTGACAAATTTAAAAAACAAATAAAACCACAACAACAACAAAGAAAGAGAGACCATAAGATCATTTTTCCTCTTGTAAACACCATGTTATATTTGACCGTTTAATAATAAAGTAGCTCTTATGTTTGACATGAAAGTCAGGTTGTCACGTCACAGTAGTACACACTGCAGTGCATTACAATCACTCTCCATGACACAAAAAGCGGGTATTAAAACGATTCTGTGATTAAGAAAAAGCAATGTTTCAGATTTACAGTTGCTGTAGTTCTTTTAATCACTATCCCAGCACGCTCATACATACAAAATACAGAACTCTGGTGAAATGAAGCTTCACAACACTTGTGCATGATTTTTTTTTTTTAAATAACAACTGCAGTATTCTGTCACCTTAGTCTGTATGATGGACCCACCACAAATTCCTGGTTCCTCACTGTATGCAGTTGCCTCTGTACAGATTCATTCCTGTCTGAGTCCTCACTGTGCACACGTTAGAAGCTACCACAGGACATAATCATTGCTGAAAACAACCTCTGAGACTACACATAAGCATCCAAATAAAGAGCTATGACTTACTATGCTATACAAACTTTATAAAGCTACTAGCAATGCTTTTCCTACTGCTGGCTTCTGGTGCCCATAAAATGATTGCAATGTATTTATGAGTTTCAACAAGTGATATTTACTTGCTTATTTTTGCACCACTATCCCTTACTTATAATTTTTATACTGTAAAAGTCACTTATATGTGTAGTAACATATGATTTTGTTCTTCAATGGCAGAACATTGCTATAGCCTAGGCTAGTTTGAATTATCTCATGTTTGCCATGAAGTAAAAGTGGTAACATGCAAAGATCCATTTACGTACCAAAGCTTTTCTGTAGAGTTTGGAAAACAATCATTCATTAGCTAACAAATAAAAGGTTTCACACCACAGTTTTGTCATTAAGCCAGAAGGAGTTTTTCTGGATAAGATTTTCTGGGCATACCTTCATCAATATCTGGTGGCAGTCCACCAACAAAGACTTTACGGGAATACCGTTCCACTCTTTCTCCATTCTGATGGGAGAAGCAGTGAGGTGATCCTAAACCACTGTGAAGAGTCTGATCCCCACGTCCATCATCCAAGAACCCATCTTCCATTGGAAACAGTGAAGACTGACCTGAAGGGGGGGTTAAAAAAAAAAGAAGGAAAAAAAACATACTAACAGAACAAAGCACACACTGTTTAAATAATTTTTTAAAAATGCAGTAGTTGCTGCATTAGCAGTAGAACTGTTTGCAATCTTCCCTTTTAATGAGCAGTTATGTTCTCAATTTCATATGACCCGTGTAGTTTTCAATTTCATTCAACAACTCAAATGCATTATTTCAGAAAAAAGGTTGCTACCTTCTTCATAACTGCACTACAACTGATAAAAATTTGAAACAAAACAGTATTTCTAATGGATGCTCAAGTTGACCATTTTCCATAACATTTTGTGTTTCCAACTAGATTTCTTTTAAAAAGGTGTAAAAGCAGAAGAGAATATAAGCCAAATTTTTTTCTGGGACTTTCCCAATAGCAGACATCACTAAAACCTAAGCTGTATGTATCATTTTCCAGGGAACAGCTTCTTACAATGGGTAAGTTCAACTTCACAGTGCACATGGGAAAACAAGAATTCTACCAGCTAAATACATTAGACATTTAAATTACCTGATATCAAAACATATAATAAACCACCCACTTGTAAATAACAAAAATATCCTGATAAAAACAGGAAGTCCCACTGTAATTTACTGCAAATGAAGACTGAAAACTAGGCAATACCGTGTCATTCCTAGAAGCAAGTTCACTTAGATGTTACAACAGAGTTTCGTTAATGGACTCACTCTAAGAGAAAATGTTGTAAGCATGCTTCCCCTCACAGCCCAATATTCTTCCGTGACAACCCTTTATCATAGATTTCCTTAATATTTATTAATTTTAAATAAGATTCTTTGATTTATAAATGCAACTGTACAATAACATAAACAGAGCACACAAGCTGATCTCTTCCATGAATTCACCCTTTAGTTATAGGATTCAATATCTAGACAACAAACTGCATAGACTTCTACTCATTTAAGGAGCATTTCAGGAATAAATAAATATATATAGGGAAAGTAAGCAAATAAATGAGGTGTGCTACAAGTTTTAGCATACATTTCCTTTTGCCTATGATGTGATTTACTATGTCTGCTTTTTCAGAATGCATTACAATCTACCACAGTAATGTATTAGTAAGGTTAATTTATCCTGCTCTTGCTTCCTTCCTTTGAAATAAATTTATTTTAAAAAAGAAAACATCTTGAAAACAGAAAATTTGACCAGTTCCAATATCCAGACATTTTCCATGCAAAAAATCAAAACAGCTAACAAGTTCAAAGAAAAAAATACAATAAAATCCACAGTCCACAGAATTTACGCGAATAAAAAATGGAAGGCTCAGTCAGCTTGCTTTATTTGAAATTTCAATAATCTTTGTACACCTTTAATTAAAATAAACTATAATCAGGCCTATTTCTGTAGCTAGGCAAACCTGGTTCCAACTATGATAAAAATATTGTAATATAGACTTAAACATTATTTTGTTTTCCCCTAATGAACTGATGCACATGTCTTTTGTTTCATCTCTTAAGACCCCAGTCCTGCAGGTATTGTTGGAAGAGAGCAATTCTCCATACGTAAACAACCTTTTCAGGTTCATCAGCGTTACCACTGCTGTTAGAAAATTCAACATGCATGCTTGCAGGATCTGGTTCTTCAACCTAGCAGGCCAGGACGTATATTCACTAGAGTCTATGCTGCGTCAAGAAAACCATCAGCACCCAAAAGAACCAAAGTAAACTTCTCCAGCATTGGCATTCATAACATACACACAAACACAGCAACATAGCCCTCCAGTGTAACAAATCATATAGATGATGTCCACTGTAAGTACTGTGATCATTTCAGCCTCAATAGTACTACTGTGGAGTGCTACCTAATTCATTTTAAATGTTTATTTATGGCATGCAGACTATGTAAACTTATGTGAAACTGATTCTTTATAATCTTAAATTTTGGAGTTTGCCCTTTAGTAACAACTTAATGTTATTTCTCCCATGAGACATTGTCAACAGTAGAAAATTAAATAGGAATATTGTTACCTCGCCTTCTCCCATATGTCCTTGCTGCATGTTAAATGAGAAAGAAAACAGCCTTTCAAACATTGTTATAAGGACCAAAAGACCTTGTTTTATCGCCTTTATACTAACTCAGAGATTCTCAAGCCTTTTCATACTCCAGGTCATTTAAAATGGTGTTGCCAAGCTGACCTCCCCCACCACCCACAATACCATGCCTTCCTTGCACCATCTCTGTTATTTATTGGTAAAACATGTTGATACGAGGCTGACAAAGTATATATGTATACTCAAAG
Organism: Ciconia boyciana; assembly: GCF_034638445.1. Lineage (NCBI taxonomy): Eukaryota > Metazoa > Chordata > Aves > Ciconiiformes > Ciconiidae > Ciconia > Ciconia boyciana. Next base: position 11,523,212 of record NC_132942.1, read on the forward strand.
AGACTTTTTGAAAATAATTTTAGTTCTTAATTTGCACATCTATTTTCGAATCTATTCCTGAATCCTCTGCTGGGTGTACATCTGTAAGTAAATGGATCTTTTCTCATGCACCAGGTCTCCTGACACATTCTGCAACGGACCATGCTCTCTACCTTGCCAAGTTCAAGCATATTCTAACACTGATCTTCATCTGAACTGTAGGAAAAGCCCTAACACAAGGAAAGTGGAGGACTATTGTGTTAATTTCTGTTTTCAAACTAGGTTGGTATAAAAGCTTTGCACAACCCACAATATCATTGGTTAAATTATTACTGGAAAATAACCAGCTGAAAGTCAAGGAGAAAACGTCTGGGCCACTAAAACTGGGCCTTTCAGACCTCCTGCAGTCTGTGTACAACAGTATAGATTCTCTCACTAACTTAGTACACTTTGCTGTGATTATTCAACAACTACCCACTGCTTCCTACTTTTCATTTTCCAAAACAAATCAATTCTACTACTAAAAACTACAACATTTTTCTGTTCTGGCTTCCAGGACCCATTGCCAGAATATGGCCAAACTTTCTAATCAAATGTGCACATTCCTTCTCTTTTAATCTCATTAAAATCTGTGTCTGAAAGCAGGCCAACTGTTTTCAAAACTTGGTTTCTCCTGGCAAGTACTATGAGAAACTCAGAGCACATCATGCATTTTATTTTGCTTCCTCATTCAAAATTGAGGCTGACAATTAGTTTAAGCATTTAAATATTTGTAAACCACAACAGGAGTCGTTTCCTCTTTCAAAATAGAAATCATATCAATCCAATTTATTTCATGATTATTTAACATCTGTAAGATCATTTTACTTCTCTGATCTTTTGCTGATAGAGATACTCACAATGAACACCAAGAATACAAAATAACAAAGCCCTAGTCTTCAGACTGGAGCATACTCTCGAGTGTTCACACAGGTACTCGCTTTATGGGAGAATCTTAAAGGCTGAGGACCTTTACAAGTATAATTTTTCCATGGTAATTTTGAATTTAGAAACACAAGATGCTCATATAGTCCTCAAAGTAGAAAGTTTGAAGGAACTTGTCTTTCATGGAAAGCAATCAGCAATCTTACTGCATTTTTGACAAAGCTCAGATGCCCTTGCACGTTTTAGAAAACATCAAGCACTTTCAAAAACAGCTCTGCCTATAAAGCCATAAAAATCTTGCTTGTGGTTTCTAAATTACTAACAAAACCACACAAACTCCTTCACTTGGTACACCCATTCTTGGCAACGAAGCATGCAGCAGAGATACAATTCCCACTGCGGATCTGTGACCACAATTTAGGTCAGCAGACTCCTCACTGCTTTGCCACCTGTGTCACTCAAGGCAATAGGATTTTTCTCCTTTATCAGTACACAAAACAATAACAAAAGCTCAGCCACCAGCTAGGAAGTATTTCCAGTGCCAAATACTACTGAAGAGGTTTTGAGAACCAAGTACTAAGATTTTTTTTTCTTCTTAATTTGCTTCTTATTTTCTGCATTTGCTTCATCTAACCCACAAAATACCAACATTTGACATTTCAAAACTTTCTCAGGAGCCACAGTTTATAAACTACCCCAGTGCAGCACAGATACAAACTTTCTCTGCTCACTGAGTTCAGAGCTCATCACATGCCATTAATTTCACACAATGTAATACACAACACTGAAACTAAAGAATGCTCTTTTGGCAGGCCAGGAAGACAGCTAACTGCGGTTTACCAATTCTGTCTCTGGCTTTCATAATTTCATATTAAGAGAAATCTTTGCTATGGGAGTACCCTAGCTAAGCTGCAACATAAAAGAAGCCTTAAGGTAACTGTTACCAACCAGAGAAAAAAAATTAAATTCTGAAGATCAGGATGCTTGCCTATCCCCTGCTGAGAAATGAGACAACTACAACACTGGTTTGGATTCCTCAAATCTATTTTTCCTTTTCCCATTTCTTCAACATTTCAGATAATTGCATAAAGGGCCTAGGATGGATTTACTAATCTCACAAGATATTTGAGCAAGAATTATGTTACAAAACCTAAAAAATACAAAGTGTTTATGCAACCGTTCAACTTCTTATTAATAACCTATGCAGACATATTTTTCTGATAAAATCAGTCTGAAATTTAAAATGCTATTAGCTGCTGCTTCAATTATTTTGTCACCTCAGCCATCCCTGCAACACTCCTTTCTATGTAAGAAATAAAGCCATACAGAAAGCCAACGATCTTTTGCAAAAATCTGCCGCTTTTACTGTCTTTCATTTTAAGGAACTTAATGAATAAGCAACCCATCAATTTTTTGTGTCTTTTCTTCATTTGAGACACTTCATGAGCTCCTGGCCATCTCCCTCTCTCTTTTTTTTTTTTTTTTTTTAAATCACATCTTTTGTGTCTAACGTACCTCCAATTAAATGTGTTGAGCTTTCTTCTCTCTATAGGAAGCACCAAAAAGACTGTCAGCATGTTGTGTATCATCACACATGCAATTCTTTATAAAGTACACAGTTCCCAATGACAAAGATAGTCTGCTGAGGAAGCATGGAAAATGTATGCAGGAGTCCTAAATCACTTAAACCCCAAACTTACTACAAGGCTGTCTTGCAAAAAGTGTGCCCAGGCTGAGCACCTGGTGCTCTTTAATAGTTCTTGCTGCCTTCCAACCTGCAGGATGGTAGCAATTTCAGGTGTATTTTGTGCCATTAATTGTGGAAGATTTACATAAAAAGGTCAGCTCAAGAGCAGACTGTTTAAAGCAAAGGGACCAGCAAGCAAGAAGATCCGTATCTCCTGTGAATGTCATCCCAACTTTCTAAGGCCAAGTTACAACTAGGAGAATTATACAAGCATCCATAGTTAATATTAATATAAACATCATAAAACCCTGGAATGGACAGAGCAACTGAATGCTCAACACTAAATTACGGTTGTACCTTCATTCTCACTACCTTCCTATAGTTGTTTTAAGGCATGTAAATCTAGGTTGATGTAATATCTGTCCAGTTCTGTACCTAATTTGTATCTTTAGTCCAAAAGCTCCTCAAGGCAGGGATTCTGTTCTTTACCTTGGCACAGAGGCCAATATAGTAACACACTGCAATCTTTTACAGTAGTCATTGATATGCTCTCATTTCTTTCCTCTCAAAGACTAAACCAGACTAGCTTAATCAGTGAGTTCCAAGGAATTTCAGGTTTCTATGCACATTAATCACTGAAGTTACCAGAGAAATATTTTTGAAATTTAAAAGGGACAAATATTCATGTTGACTTTTTACACAGCCTGACTGTCAGAACAACTAAGACCCAATCACACCCTTCCACCAGGCATTAGCTCTACCACTGAGACAGCCTCCCACCATCCAGCTCCAGGAAAGCTAGGAAACTTACACCAATTTGCATATACTCTTTCATATTCTACACCAATCATACAGGCTCTAGGAAAAATATTCAAGCTGAACAAGATTTGCTGAAGTGACCCCAATTTCATAAGCTTTCATGATTGAAGTAATGATTTTAACTGCTGATTTTCTGATTTTTAGGGACAAAAAGTGACAAACAAGAACATGCAGTACAAATGAGGGAACCACGACAGCGGAAATGGGCCACAACTCTTGCAGATGAAAGCAGTAAAGAGCAGAAGGGAAAACAAAGCCTCTATACCATCATCGGCTATTTGTCAAGTATTATATAAATGGTGACAAGTGTATGAGTCCAGATTTTTAAAAAAGGGGGGATAATAAGGTTTTATCTAAGACTATCTTGAAACCTCACCATATTATTTAAAAAAACTTTTAACTGTAGATGGTCATAGGTGGCCAGTTTCTTATGCCGGAAGGCAAATATGATCAATACACAAACATAGAGTTTCAAGCTTTCACTTTTCTCTGCTAGTCATTTCCTTCCCCTAAACAGAAGATAGGGAGATAATTTGGTGCTGGTCTGTCTTCTGTTTCACTTAGAACTTAGCTTTTAGAGAAACAGAAGTACCAAAGTTTCACAGGATTATTTCTAAATGTGAGCTAGATATCCCTGAATCTATTACAGAAAATATTTATGCTTTCTTGAGTTTTATTTTTAAATTATAGAAAAATAATTCAAGTACAATCTGGTTTTGCCATTCCAACAGCAAAGCCTTATTTCTAAATTATTCTACACTACACTATATTTTGTAACTGTAGCAAGACTGACAATGCTGTGCACAAGGCCATTAAAATACGAACTATAGTATTTTATTACCTTTTTTCCCCTATGACTCCCTGAGGGCAGGTAGGCTTGATTATAACTCAAGAGTGAGATTTTATCATCACTTCATGTTTCACAATGCATTTCATACGTAATGCATAGACCATATGTTTCTACCACAGGTACATTTCACAAGAAGTTCTGTAAGGTCATCACAAACCCAGTTTCACTAGTGAAGGATCTAATTGTATCCAAACCAAAAGCAGAAAAATGAAAATTATAAAGAACATCTATATTTAACCTACCTTTGGTTAAATTATCTCTGTATATGAAGGAGCAATTCAGAGATCAAGGCAGGTATTTTCAGAGAGGTATATATACCTCTCAAATTAGAGAGGTATATATACCTCTCAAATTATATTCTCAAATTAGAACATAAAATCATATCTACCTATATGTATCTATACACAAAGGTATTTCTTCCTATTTAGAAGAGGCTTACAACTTAAGTCTTGGATGACATTTTCAATAGGAAAGCAGACAGTGTCTTAAGTGTTGCATGGCAGGCAAAAAAGTACTGCTTTTTATGCATTCCTTGGTTTTAGTTCTAAAAGATTAAGGACAAAAGGATTAGGCCACAGTTCCATGATTGTTAACATAAGACATGTGCAGGTGTGCAAAAATTTGCCCAGTTCAAGCACATAATCTCATTTCTGTCAAATTATCCCGAGCACATGTTATGTTGACTGTGGAATCAACAGCCGGGGCATGGTAAAGAGTGGCACAGACACGTGATACTTGATCCAGGATAAATTCTGTCCATATAGAATAAATTGATCAAAATTTTAACAAATCTACACTGACAGTGAATTTATTCCATGTCAGAACTTTGCATCATACAGTCACAGCCATCTTTGATATTGTCAAATGAGATCCCTGTTTTGAAAATTCTTGTCAAAACCAAGCTACTAAAAAGGGATATGAGATTCTCTATTACATGGATTTCAAACACTACTGAACTTCAAAGAATGAAAAACATCCAAATAGTATTTTCTTAACCTAAGACAATCTTACAAAAATTAAACACCTCTATATATACATCTGGAGAACGTATATTTGTCACACTTTTACCAATGTCAAAGTCAGCATGAAACCAGAAAAGCAGACTACATTTGTCTGCACAGTAAAATCAAGGATTAACACCTTTGGAAGTACTGATTCTGCAAAATTAAGTGGCAGAGATGCCCAAAATTGCATTTTTTTCCTCCTAAGTGATTTTTAAAGAAACACAATAGAAAAAAAAAGCATGTGGTGAGAAATATAGCTCTAGTTTATGTCCAAAATGACCAAAGAAATGCTGAAAAACAAGAGTACGATCGTAGATGCAAGTGTTATGCTTTATTTCAAGTAAAGCCAGATGCCTGAAGACAAGTATTTACCCATTCCTTCTGTTGAGAACACTAACAAAATGAAGTTTCTGGTATTCCGTAGCATTCAAGTACAGGTCTGACTAGAATTTTTCATTTTAAATTCCAGGTCACTGCCACAAAACACAACCGACATACAAAAAGCAAACAATTTTCTTTTCTTCTAAAACCCTGAAGAGAATCTACCTATAAAAGCCTTTTAGCACTGGCTCTTCTGATGGTAACACTGTTTTACCTGTGATTATGTTGAATTAATTGGGTTCACATGGTAAAAAGGTAGAACCTGACTGTACGGCACAAAGTGGGTTATCAGCATAACAACATCTAATAGTTAGATTGGGGGGGGGCGCGGGAGAGAAGCTGAGAAACAGTGAAAGCTACTGTTTCCAAGGCTTGTGCAACAAGCTCCAAGTTTTTAGGACTTTAATCTGCCTCAAGCAAAACTGCCTCACTGAAAAGATTGTGCAGTTATATTCAGAAAAGAATAATCTTTGGCGGGAAAAAATCCTAATGGCTCTCATTCCCATGCACTGCACAAACCCAGCTGTAGTGGTACCCAGAGATGCTGCCACTGCACAACCCAGGGCAGAAAGGCACGCGTGCTTCCAACTCAGCCAGTCCAGCCCAGCATCAGTTCAAATCCACCTTTGTGAGAAGTTCAAGCTAACTCCCAGATTGGGCAACTGGGGCAAAAAGTCCTAGACATGCTTCCAGCATGCTACTCAAGCATAAGTCTGAAGGGGAAATAGAAACAAAAAAAGTTTAACTATGAAAACACTGCAGTTAGGTTTGTGTAAGAGCTTTAAAAACCACCATCGTTATTATTCCTTTGCTGCTGATGATCTCAGATAGTCTGCCAGACTAACAGTGCCATGTGGACTGAACCTCAAGAGATGGTGTTTCATACATTTCAACAGCCACTTGACTACTCATGAAAGGTGACAAACCAAATCCAGTCTCACTCCTCATAAAAATACAGAAGCTGCTGTTTCTTCAAAGAAAAAGCTGACGTTTTCTTCGCTATCAAACAGAATACAAAGAAATCTCCTCCTAAACAAACGTGCTTTAAATCCTAAACATAGCTACAGCTTTGTCTACAAGGTATCAATATTTTTTCCAATTACGTTACACTGCGTTACTGCTAATCAATTTAAGTGGAACTCTTAAATATCATACGTATTTGAATATAACTCTTCCCTATCCTCTAGGACTCCCCCCAGGGTGAGAGATAAGAAACCAAAAGCAGAAAAGCAAATCCTGGAGCACAACCCTATGCTGGAGACTGGATGTTAGCTGGAATTACACATGTATCTCAGAAAAGCAGCTACCCTACTGCTGGTGGCACAGAGCTTTACTTTATATTAATGTATGAGTTCTGGAGAATAGATAAGAAGTTATAAAAACATCCAATCTTTCCCCTCAATACACTTCCAGTTTATGATATGGAATAATTGGCAGCATTTATCTTTTGAACACTTAAACTATTACTATATTCACTTTAAAAATAAAAAATGAAAGGCAGAGTTTGCAACTGGAAGAAGCGAAAGCATTATACAGCTTTGCCAGCAAAGAGCATATCAGGTTCTCGGCCACAGAACTACTTCAAATGTGGTAACTTCAGTAAATTTCGAAATGCATACTAATGATGGACTTTCTGACAGGAGGAAAGAATGGGATGTCATATGCTAAAAGTCACTAGACAGGATTTATTTTGTAAGTGACAAGAACAATTTATTGAACCTATTATAGAATTTATTGAACAACTTATAAAAACATATGGAAAAGGTGCAAGAACTTCACAAACCTCCCATTTGCAGTCATGGTTCACATGCACTATGTTCCTGGATTCTTTACACGTAGCATTTTGCCTCAAGAGATGCTGGTATCTGCCTATACCATCTTACCTATACCATGAATTCTGCCCATGCTTTAATGAATAACCTGAAATGCAATTCCTGCATGTGATTTGCAACAGCTGGATTTACACTGGCATATACTTACATGCTTCAAGATTTAAAACCAGCGTTCCTTAAGTACAATAATAGGTTCAAAGCAACTTATTTTTGTCTGTGGAAGGAATGATCACAAGACAGCCTGGAATGCAACATGAGGGCTTTGTTCCTTTTTTAAGCATCCTCTTACTTCACTCCCAAACAACAAGGAAATAGTAACACAAGCAAGTCAACATCAAGCACGCCCAAGTCTCTGCAGCATAACATTTTCCCATTTTTCATTTTTACAGTAACCAGCATATATAAGACACTAATTTTTCCAGAAATATATGTGAAAAAACTGCACCCCACACCCAATCCAAATGGAAAGAGGAATAGAAAATTGTATTTTAAAAGAATCAGCACTTCATTTCCTCTGCCTAGATTCAAAATGGTATACAGGACCAGACACCAGCACTATTCATTATAACAATTTAAAATGACACATGAACAAACAAGACATTCTTCAGAATGCCTTCAGAAAGCTATCCCCACCTCCCTCATCATTTGTGCACTTACACTAATTACAACATTAAGATTTGTATGTAGCATTACTATAAATTACTGAGAATTTATTAATGTATTATAAATTGTTTTATATATTTGATTTTACTTATCACAAGTATCCTCACATTCCATACACAGAATTTATCCTTTTCTTAGACCTACCCAATCTGACTGCTGAGCTGGGATTGTTGTTAATACGATTTCTAACTAAAGCTGAAAGAATACCACTCCCTGTACCTCTAAAGACACTTGACATTTGCATAGCTAGAGATAGCATGTGACTGCTCCACTCATCTGAAAGTCCAACTATCAACATTATAGTGAAAAAAACCCAAAACCCCAAAAACTAGCATCCCAGATAACCAATCTGCATTCCAACAAACAATACATTAAGCCAAGTACAGATAAATCTACTGTAAGATGTATTTTCAGATTTGCCTCATCAATTGTTCTCATCATTCTGCCTAATGCCAAATTAAAATAAGTAGATACTGAATACACAAATTGTATATGCATCACAATTCTTTCTTGAAATATCTTAAGTAATTGATGCAAAAATCAGATTTCAGGCTGCTGCAGCCACTCTTGGGTATACGCAAAGACTGCCCACTACTAAAAAGTGTTTCGGTATGACTTTCCTGGGAGCTTTTTCCCATTTACACTTACACCTCATCTCTCACCTCCTTATTTTTTTTCAAAACTCATCCCCATTCTCATTATACCTCCCATTTCTTCTTTATCTCCAGGTTTAAGAAAAGCACTTCAAGCTTTTCTTTCTGCTCCTTTCATGCCATTTCTAGCCTGATAAACATGATGGTAAAGAGTATGCAAAACATGGCTAACAAAAGACTCAAAGAGCTAACAATTCAACATCAAGGAAAAAAGTGAACAAAGTGAGCAAAAAGACGAAAGACAGGTAGTTTCAGCAGTTTGGGAGGGGAGGCGGGCGAGGTCTCTGTCTTCTAAAACAAGGAACAGACACTACTCATGGAGTACAGCTCCAAATTAAAGGCTTCTTTGAAGATGATCGAGAATGGTCAGAGATTATCAAAGCAAGAATTCAGAAAAGAAAAAAAGAAAAACACAAAAAAACCCAAAAAACACACTTGGTGAATAAGGCAGAAGATTAAACACACTTCTAAAAGGGATGGAATTAATTTAACAAAGACAAAAATATAAAAAAGCAAGAAAACCTTGCTGTCATGGAATTCAGCACGATTTTGTTGGTTGTAACACTTTTCAAGATCAAATCACTGATTTAGACATGAAAATTTTTAGGAGTATTTAAATGTTCTGTTGTGTTCTAAAAATCTCTGCCATATCATTTGCAGCACATACGTTCCTAGGAAGTATCTTGTCTAAGGAGTATGAAAGGCATTTAATTTTCCACACAGACTCTGGAGATGGGATGGCATGGCAACGGGCCTATGAGAAATGTTTCAGGATTGGACAAAAAAAATGTAGGTCTCATACTCTCATGAAGTTAACAGGAATCCTAACACTGATTTCAAAGCTGGACCAGGATCAGAAAACCCTGGGATATTTGTACTGCTCTGTGGTGGCAGAGGAAGGAATTTCCTGGCCTCAAAGGGTGGTTACATTAATACCCTCTAGCTTATTGCTCAATGGCTCCATTTTAGACAGATAGCATAAATGAAGGTGTTGCTCTTCCTCAGCTGAATTAATACCCTACCTCAAAATCCTGCCGTAGTGAAGTATAAACATCTAGTTGTCCGACAGCTGCATTATCAAGACCTGTATTTCTATAAAAATGCAGGTATTATCACAAAGTTTAAACTACTCAGTAATTCTTGTGTAAAAGTAGTACCAGGATAGGTAACCAACAGTACCTGTTTCCTTACCTTATTTTCTTTCAGTACTATATTTAATATTATATATATTTAACATAAGTCAAACTTAAGTTCTGAATGCAGTTCCAAAGCAAAGAAATGTCAACATTTTGAACATTTCTCCAAACTCTGAGGAGCGCCATAACCTACAAACTACTTCCCACACACTTAAAATTAAGAATATCAATAAATGCAAGGGAATTAATTTAATGTCAACAGTAATTCACCTCTTCCAACTGATATTTTCCATCACTGAAAACAAATACTAACCTGCTACATTTCACTACATTATTTGGATTGTGCTAGAATTTCCCAAATTATTCCAGTTGATTGCAAAAATGTTTATTATATCATCTTAGATGTTGCATCCCTGTCCTGGGATTTTTGCAGTTTTCACCATAATAAGAGAATTTGCAACAAATAGTAAACCAAACAACAGTAACTTAAATACTGCTTTGTTTTTTAAATCATATGCATCAGTGTACATGGTTTAAATTATCTGTTAGGTAATGCACAATGTTTTCTGAGATAGTATAAACGGGTCTCGGCTTTTCACAGTTAAAACAGAAAATTAAGCTGTCAAAGCCAAGGAATAATCAGGAAAAAAAAAGTCAAAAGTCTTAACCTAAATGACACTCTACCTTTGCCTCAGGGCAACTTGTGTTCCAGTCCACATACGTCTTCCAAAGAACAGGCAAATTCTTGTTTCATTTACATCCACCTAAATGGTGCCAATTCCAGACTGCTATAAATTAAAAACCTTTTTTTAAATTGACCCCATTTTCTTATGGCATACAGTCCCACAAAACCGGGCAATCATTCCATAACTTAGCAATCAGTCTAGTTTCAAGGCTTTAACTGTCCAAAATATCCTGGAAACACCCATGTTCTTTCTCTTGCTACAGAAATAATTCACACCCAGTGCACTCACGCTGCTGATGGGCCTGTGGGTTTTGTAGGTGAGGAATCAGGAGCCTGAATTATGGTGAGGGGGGAAGAGAGGGACTGCCTGTGACTTTAAGAATACAGCCATATTAAAAGTCTCCATTGCTGTCTAATATCGGTATTACACAAACTGAGCAGAGCACGCAGGCTTCAGCATGCCTTCAGGAAGCACAACACAAACGGTGACCTTTAAATCAGAGCACGCTCCAAACAAAGTTACTGGAACCTGCCAGTAAGGCTAACACTCTGCAGTATTTTCCCATCTCCCCTCCTAACTACAACAGAAATCTTGTCAACTTGCAGCAGCTTGAAAACACAGCAAAGGCAAAAGATTCGGCTACCATTCCGAAGCAACGCATGCTGTCGCCTGTTTCTGAGCACAGCCCTAACACGAGCAACCCCGCTAGCAGAGCAAAGCTACCTTGCGGTGTGAAATCCTCATAGGCCGGCGCACACTGCTCGGGGACAGGGCTCGAGGAGGCAGCGGCAGCCAGAGGGGCACAGCGGCAGTACCCGGGATAGTCCACAGAGGCAACAACTGCAGGGGGGTTCCTACGCCCCCTCCTTTCTGAGGGCCCCCTCTAAACCAGAGATCGGCCGCGCAGAGGGAGCTTGCTTTTGAACTGGAGTGTGTTAATCCGTGTTTCAGTGGGCTGACACTTTAAAAAAAAAATTCTCTTCACCCCTGTCTGAAATGAAAAGGCGCTCACCTCCACTTTGGAGTATTTGGTAGTGCCAGGTGAGACCGCTGACTGCCGCTCAGAACCACGGAAGGGATCCTCAGTGAAACGTGTCCCCTCACAGGGGCAGCTGGTGTGGTGGGGTTTTATTTTAATTTCTCCCCGCATAGTATCTGTGTTCAAGTCCTCATATTTTTTGCAAGTTTGAGGCATGATTTTTTCTTCCAAATCAAGTTTTGCCTTTCTAAGCCTCATCAAATTAAGCATCTCTTGCAAAGGAGCATGCAGTTCAAGCCACAAGACCAAATGTCAATTTAAATGAGAAAGCTGGAAGTTTATTAGATAATAGACAATGAATGTAAAATCATACATTATGTATGGTTGTGATTACTTCTATGTAAGGTTAGAATCCAATCTATGGTCTGATCTCAGTATTTATTAATGGAAGATTTCTGTTCGTTCCTGTTGCCCAGGGGATTTCACTTTCTTACTAGATTGTTGGCTGTTTCTAAATAAAGGCTCTGGTAAACCCCGAATATTGGAAAGGTAGGGATAAATCAACGAACACTTCAATTGCCAAGAGAGGAACTGGGGAAAAAAATCATACCAAAAGACTAAAAAATTAAAATATTGAATATTGCCCCAAAATTTTGAATATTAGCTGCATTTGGAAAGAAGGCATGCCCGTACTTGTTAACAGCAGTTATAACACTTCTATTCTAGCCCAGCTGAAAATAGTGGAGTGCAACAGAAATGGGAGCTGCTGATTTCACATAAAATTCACACAGACTGTGTTTCCCCCATCATGGCTCCATCAGCATGGGTTGTAGTTTATTGCTATTAGACCCAGTTCAGCAATATTTTGAGATAATAAAACAATAGGTTTTCCTCTTAATTAATATGCACTCAGATCTGCAAATCCTGTTAGCCTTTCCTGGTTACTGCATAGGAGGTAAAATTCAAGAAGGTCTGAGTAGGAAACATTCAACACAGCAATTCATCGACAGTTTCCAAAGACAATACGGCAAACCGTAATTGTCTACAAAAATTTGTGTACAGCATGGTGCAGTGGAAGCAAAAGTTTTTGTGCATTTCATCCTAAATTGGATACATTAAAAGTTGCAAATGAGTAATCCTTAGACAAGATTGCTCTGAGACAAGGCACACAAACGAGATCAATCACTGATGCTGCTCTCAGAAGTCTGAGGTACGACCACCACGGTTCCGCTGAGAGCTCGCTCACATACAAGAGGCAGCAGAGGCATGAAGATGACTGCAGCGTCAGTACAGACGTATACATTGGCCAGAGGCCTTTGACTTTCAGAACTCTATAACTAGATCATGTACCTCTTCGCACAGAACAAGAGTAGGGAAGAAAGGCTCATCTTAGCCACCAACCTCAAGCATTCCTCACTGCTATGAAAACGAAGATGGTTTTAAAATTTAAGAAAAGCCTAAAAATCCATTATTTCAACATTTTAAAATAGCTTGGATTTTGTCCTGTGCACATATAAAGGACCACTTCCCCAAAAAGAATCATAGCCTTAGTTATTTAGCCCTTGGCAAAAATTGGGCCGGATTCTCACCAGATTCTCATTAATTTTCTGGATCATACAGGAAACCAAATGGCCCATTCTACTCAATTAATATGAACATGTTGCATAATCCATACAGCTAGAAAAGAAACAACTAGTTCAGTTTCTTATCCAATATTCATAAAATGCTGTCAAAACTATTTTGATCCCTTTCATCAAAGAACACTTTATAAGGTTTACCTGCTTTCTTCACATCTGAAACAGTTTTTCAGATCAATAGTTAGGGGCTGATGATTGCTTTAAAAATACAGTTAGGTGTATCCACTTGCTCAGAGAAATCCTGAACAGTGCCAGTTCTCATCATTCTGGCTTTCTTATCTCTAAAACTTAGAGCTGCTGTTCAACTCTCTCTCCCAGTGTCTGTAGGTATACCCTGACCTTACGCTACTTCCAAAACCTTCCTTTTTGTGCATAAGTATGTTTAGTGTTTAGAGACTATTTCACACTCATAGCATTCATGCAGATACTGAACTATTCACACCTAAATTTTACAGGAGTGCTTCGCAGTGCTAGAAGCAGATGTGCTAGCCTGCTTCTTTAATCCATTTCACCTTACGTAATTTCCAGGCAATAACCTTATATCCTGAACTGAACCATAGGATATTTCAGTAATAAAACAGCCTGTGGTTATAAAGTATTTAAAGACATTTCAGTGTCACTTAAAAAGGAAATATTTAGTCAATCAACTACTATTACAGTAATGCTCAAATTGCCATCTGGAAGACCCAGATTCAAAAATCGGTCTCTGGATCCCAGGCTCAGCTCATGAAGGCCGAATACATTGTAAAGAAGATGCAATTAGTCTCCAGGGAAAGGCTTCTGCAGGCTGTCATTGGCTATGCAGCATGCAGCACACTCACTCGTGTGGATAAAAATAACATATTGAAATGGCAGCTGCTCAGCAAAGGAAGAGGATTTGAGCAGGGATAAAAATATACCTTAAAAAGGAGGGGGGAAAATGGTAAAATGCCTATCAAAAGCATTAGAAGGTAATATTGAATGTACTGAATCAATGATACTTTGAACCTCAAGCAGGAAACACTATTTATAGCAAGACAACCCAAGAACATAATTATTATTGTCCTGAACAAATCCAAGGCTAGCACAGCCTAATCACCTCAGTCAAGAAGTACACTGAATAGATTTTGTTAAATTTGGAAGAATTCCTACTTATAATTTTATTACAGGATCCAAAACCTGCTGCTCTGAACATACCATTTAAAGATAGAAATTATTTCCAAGAGACAGCGGGTTCCAAACTATAACTGGTATCTATTATCATGTCCATACTCTTTAAGTTGTTTTGAAGGTATATTTTAGCATAGTACCTCTTTCTCTTGAAGTCCATTACAATATGAAAGGGGGTGGTGTTAGTGTTACATACTAAACTCATGTTGAGTCAATATTAAAGCCTCTCAAAGACTCACAAGATAGCAGTGAGACCTATTAGATCATCTAAATTATTTCCATGCCATTCTGAGATTGCTCTCTACAGTATGTTTTATTAGTGTCTTGCCCAGGCTATTTTTAAAGTCTCAAACCCAGAAGCTTTTCCTTTCTGAGAGTATCCAACTTTAGTTTAAAAGCACTGCATGCACTCATTAATCCATTTAAAATGCAAAACAAAAAACTTCTTATGGATCTGCTTATTTAACTGCAGGTGTTTGAAATGGCAAGCAAGATTTGAACTGACAACCATAATTTGTCAAATTTTAATATTTCTAGATCCAAGGTTTTTAAAGATTCCTTCCAATCAGTTTAAATAAAGGTGAGGCAAGAAGAGAAAACTGAAAACAGGACACAGAATCTGTGTTAAGATGTAATCATACACCAACTGATACAGATGGAAAAAAACACAAAAGGCTTGTGATCACATGAGCCCTTATTCAGACTTGACTTGAAATATGTTTTGTACCAGCAAGTTACAATTTTTTTTCCACCTGTATCAGTTGGTTTAACTAAAGGTATTCCCTCTCCTTACAAATCCCGCCCTACTTACAGATGGTCACTGCAGCATTACCAGAACACGGTAGATGCTAGTTTGAATAAAGATCCATTCCTAAGTATATTACAGCAAATAAGTTACTGTATTAAGTCTGCTATGCCAGATAAGCAGCAGTCAAATTCAGTGTACTGCATATTTCACTATAAGCAAATTTAATGTTTTTGCTGAGGAAATCCTTGAAAAATGAGACTTCACAACAAAGTATTTCATGTAGGATCACTTAAATCTTTCATCTCAGTTTTGAGGCTTTTTCTTTATAGTTTTACAACTATTAACCATGAAACAGAACAATTTATAAAGAACTTAAGAAATAATTCCCAGAACAATACCTGATTGATATTACTGTGTTCCAATCAGCATGATATAACGCACACAAAACTTTAGACCAACCATAGATGACTGCAGAGGGGATTAATAATCAAGCTCAAGCAGGAATTAACATGTATCAGAACTACACATATTCTTTGCTGACACACTTATTCCATCATTCTCAAAATATGGTGAGCACTCAAAAAAAAAATTTTAATTGCAAAGAATCTTTTCAAAGCATTTAAACTAAACATCATACTACTGTACAGAACTACCCTTGTTTAGTTGCTGAATACATATGAACCTGACTTTGTTAAATTCAAATTTAAAAGGAAATTTTATTTGTTCTACAGCTATGTCACCTTGGGTTGTTATCTTGCCAGATTTCAGCAGCTAAAACCTGGGTTGGGCCTGCCTGACAGTTGAATAGAAGGTCTCAGGGCAAATCCCAGGTGCTGCAGTCAAGGAAGGGCACCTGATTCCTGGTTCAGTATACAATGCTGGGGGCACAGGATGGTGCCAGACAGCATATAAAACAAATGAAAGCTATTACTACTTGTCATTAATAAAAGCCTGGCCCCCACCACATAAGGAGGGAATGTATTTTGGTTAATTCATTTGGCATTACTTTTATCTACACCAAGCTCTCCTTGTCATTTCAATAGGAAAGTGTATTTCTTGGTGTTTCTCATCACCCTGAATTGCTGTACAGTACTGGGGATGTGAAATGCAAGCTGCATCTCAGACCACGGTGAATGCAACAAGTGCAAGTTATTGCCAGTTTATCAAAGGTTGGTCTTCTGAGCAAGAATCACTATTAAAACAAGTCAGATTTCATTAACACCACAAGCCTTGATATAAAAAAAAAATTGCTTTCAGAAACTGCAAATGCAGGCTTGTTTATTTAGTGGTCTCATGACTGGTAACAAAACTGAATGCTTAGATAATGAGCATAAGTAAGAGTTTGACTACTTTTACTTATAAAAGTAACCACTGAACTGAAATAGATTACTCATTATACAGAACAAGAATAAGAAACTAGACTTCTGAATTGTATACCATAAGCAGTTTCTATTCAGGTTTAGATAAAATATGTAGACAATGCTTTGAATATTTTGTAAGTTGAGGTATTTTCAAAGAAAGATTACCTTTGCCCAAAAAAAAAAAAAAAAAAAAAGAGATAAATCCCAAGTGCAAGTCAGTTCAAGCCCCCTTTTCCTTTACCAATGGTACACAGAATTCTGCAATTCAAGGCAGCAACAAAAAGAGAAGTAAAGAACTAAAAAAATTGTGATGAAATACTCAGTGTTCTTCTCAAAATGACATCGATAAACCTCATTCTTCCCCAAGACAGAAAGAACTATGACTTCAGCAGGAAAACACTATTAAGCAAACAGTTACGTCTCACTGAGCTGCACAAGATTCCTGAAGTTGATCATTTTTACAGGCTGCACACATTGTATCTATTAAAAACAACACTGGCAACTTACACAAAAGATCAGCTTATGTTTGTGTTTCGCATTGTTTTGTACAAAGACAAAACACACTCAAGTAAGTGCTCATGTGTTGCAATAGCTTCATCTAGAGACAACTGAAAAAAAGGAGGCCTACCCGAGCTGACTGACATGCATTAGGTGCACAATGTTAACTTTACTTTTCCTAAACAAAACTGAAGTTTCCCATTCTAAATAAGCAGTCTTCCCAATTATTTACTGCAGGAAATAGTCTCTTTCTAAATTTACCTTTCAGAGAATCGTTT
This sequence comes from Ciconia boyciana, assembly GCF_034638445.1. Classification (NCBI taxonomy): domain Eukaryota; kingdom Metazoa; phylum Chordata; class Aves; order Ciconiiformes; family Ciconiidae; genus Ciconia; species Ciconia boyciana. Next base: position 11,540,476 of record NC_132942.1, read on the forward strand.
TCAGCTCTCATTATGTCAATTAGCGAGTTCTCCAGTGAATGCATGTCAAAAGTCCTTGTGCGATCCTGCAAGCAAATACAAACAAAGCCAGTTTAGGCAACACATAGTGTTAAACAAGACCATCTGAAACATAAAAACTTAAGTTTCGTTCTACGTTACTACAGCAGAATTAAACAAAAACACATACACCACTAAATTCAGTCTGATATAGGAATATTAAAAATTAGAATATTCTTAAATATGAATCTGATCTATATTTATCATAACCAATCCTTTAAGAACCCCAATTCGATATTTAGTTTGTATTCCTTGCTATACAGTTAAACTTTGTTAAAAATAATTTCACAGTTAGGAAGTAAAGATCATATCCTGCAGTTGCAAGGAGAAATCATAAAACAGGTATTTCAGCCCGAATTTAAGAAAATCTAAATTCCAGAAACACACAGAATTCCCTTCACCTAAACTACTACCTCAACAACTGAAATAATCTAATTCTGCAAGTCAGTTTAAATTCTGCATAATTATAAGTATTCCATACAAGCAATAGTGTTCCAAATAGTCTGGTTTACTAGGTGACAACTTTGCTCTGATTTTCAATTCCCTGAATTCACAAGTTTGGTATTCCAAGCATCACTAGAATTGAAGGACGACTCAACAAATGGGAGGCAAGATGTCTCATGTACCTTACTGTTTAATTATCTCAAGCCATTTGAAGTACACTTACCAAATATTTCTCCTTCATATTAACCAAAGCCATCACTTAACACATGTATGGTTCAGACTTTCCCAACTAAAACAATAAATTCCACATCTTACAAATCTGATACTATAAAATATCCAGGCACTGCATTATTTTAATTAGTGAATTCAGAATAACTGAAATTTTATATATACTTTGAATCTTTACAGTATCATAAAAGGTCACTAATGGATGCAAAAAATCACTCATTCCCAAAATTATTCACCTATCCATGTTATCTATGTATTTATACATTTGGAAATTTGTAGAAACACCTGGATAGAATTTTATACAATTATATTAATCCACCTTGAATTTAATTTTTCTGTGTCGAAGAAGAACTCTAACATCAGTTCTAAAGATTTTATTTCATTCATGTTCTAAGAGATTCACCTCTGAACTGAGATCAAGCATGGAAAGTACTTGTTCAAATAAGAAAGCAAAATACGAACAATTCAAGACAGACATTTGCTCTAAACTGCTTCTCTACAACTATCATGACTACAGCAGTGAATATGTATTTTTTTTGCTCCTAACTCTAGCTGTGAAGCTGAAATTTCTCCAAAGCACATAGATCCAGCTTTGATCATTTTTAAAACCAGTGGTGAAATAAAAAACAGTATTGCACAGACTCTTGTGTTTCAAGTTATAATATCCTTTACTTCCAGTGATGAAGTGCTAAAGCAGTATTGATTGCAGTGTTGCAAGAGACATTCTTTATATAAGACAGTGATCAGTCATCTTGTACTTTAAACACCTAATACTATTTTAAGAGCAGGAATCCACTAGCTCTTGGAGTCCTGATCCATTTCCAAGTTCATAAGTTATATTCTGACCACTAAAAAATACTATTTTTCAATGAAATTTTCTGATGTTTTTCCTCTCTTCAGAACAGTTTATTACTGACACAGAACAGGTGAAGTGTTTCTACCTGGATGTGCTGCATTTCAAATAGCATTAGAAAGATCTGAGTTTGGAACCATTTGCTTTATCAGTCTAGCCCAATATCAAATTTGCCATAAAAAGCATAGCGCTGCCCTGTCTTTCCACAGTATTTATTTCCTTGATCATTTATATTACAAGGTAATTGAGGCACCTTAGAGAAACCATCACGAGCATTTAAATTCTTAAATTCTGTGTTTTACTTTCACACAGTTCCTACTGGTTTCTTCCTTTCCTAGTAGCATTTAGTTTGCTGTCTTGGTTTATACATTACTAGTTCGTAACTATTTCAAACTCTAGTTACACTAAAATACCTTAGCAGGATTGAATAGAAGTCCTTGGGTCTGCATCCTGGACTCACTAGGATCTAACAGCTGTTAGTTAACATCTAACTCAGAAATGGATCTAGAAGACGATCTCTACATTTTCATCAGTCCTCGCAACATGACAAAAATAGGCTAAAACACAGGTGGGAGCATTTTCTGAAAACCTGACATCCCTTAGTAGCTACTCCTTCTTCCATTCTGGCTTTCATACTGCATTGTGTTTCTCTGTGTGGAATTAACCTCAAGTCCAACCCATGAACAGCTACAAAATTCTTATTTCACAAAGTGCAGAACCTCAGTAGTTCCAAGTCTTTGTTGAATTGGTGGCACTTAACATTTCAGTTGTCTGAGAGACACAAAAGGAGAAACCCAAGCCGAGTAAATTATAGTTTATTGTGCTGGGTATGTGCTGGAGTATGTGAGCCCAAAGATAGTCTCTTGACTCTAAAATGTCTGTGTTGTATTGAGTTGAGCTATAGTAACAAACAGAGGGTTTTGCTGCAATGGTAAGTTTTTCATATTGAGAACAGAGAGTTTAAACCTTTGAGAAAAAAAATGGAATTCGACTAGTTAGCTGGTAGGGACACCACATTCTCCAATGGAAGCTTTTTGTGGTGAGGAGTTTATAGTTTTCCCCTTCTGAGTGAACCACCTAGCTGTCACTTTTGTAGTATAAGGTCCATAAGATTCTAATCATACTGCAGACATTTTAAAACATGAACCTGCGCATCGATACAAAAGATTAACTGGCCATATTCCTACCTGCAGCTATTAGCAATCACATAAAAAGGAGGACTGGCTAAAATATGGCCCACATTCATACTCATGCTGTCCAGTAGTTCCAGTAACTTGTCATAGCAATGGAGAAGGCTGCCATAGGCTAGAGCACCCTCAAAATACTGATCTGTTACTACCTATTTCTTGCCTATCTTTCCAATAAAAGGTCTCTGTGCTTACAGCAGATCTACTTTATAGCAAGCAGCCTTCCGGTACTTAAAGGGGGCCTATAGGAAAGATGGGGACAGACTTTTTAGCAAGGCCTGTTGTGACAGAACAAGGAGCAATGGTTTTAAACTAAGGGAGGGCAGATTTATACTGGGTTTAAGAAAGAAATTTTTTACAATGAGGGTGGTGAGGCACTGGAACAGGTTGCCCAGAGAGGTAGTGGAGGCCCCATCCCTGGAAACATTCAAGGTCAGGTTGGATGGGGCTCTGAGCAACCTGATCTAGTTAAAGATGTCCCTGCTCTTGCAGGGGGGTTGGACTAGATGACCTGTAAAGGTCCCTTCCAATCCAAAGCATTCTATGATTCTACCCGTCATCGTCAATTCATGGTGCTGAACTGTCCCAGCCTCAACACCTTTGGGAAGATCAGTCTTGTTCCTGGGTTGTTTGAGTTTGCTCTTCCATGTCTCTTCTTATTAATTAGAAGACAGCAAACCATGTTAAGCACAACCCTAACAGCCACTACTACTGTTACATTGAATTTAGATATATTCCTGAAATTAATGTAGCTGTCCACCTCTCTGGAAATGCAGAGTAGTTCAAGAACTTGCTATATAAGTAAACCTGTATACATCTATCCAATGAAAAGATGTCAGTCATGTATGTCCTAAATAAAGACCAGCCAAAATACCATGCTCAACTGGTTCAGATGTTTGCACAGTGCTTATTAGAAAAGAACTCAGTTAATTTAGTTGACTACTTGCCCTGATACTGAAAGGGTCCACACTACTTGAGAAAGTCACCATTGGTAGTTTTTTAGAATTTTTATACAATTTAAAGGCCTTTTATTCTGAGACTGCTTTTAAAACAGTAACACAAATTTTGCCAGTCTTAACTTCCAAGATGGCCAGCACATTTTATCAAAAACACATATTATGTCTGAAAAAATATATATATATGTATTATATACCTAACATAAAAAAGAGGACTGATGACAGGTTAGTGGTAGTGGCCATATTGCTGAAGAAGTCTGTAACTATACATTTAATTCCATAACATCAAAAAAAGCTGTAACAGTCAAGATATTGATCATTAACTGGTAACTAAATGTGAGCTACTCTCAGATACACATTAGTTATGAGTTATAAAGCACGTAAGCCATGCTGCACTTAGGGAAAAAAAAAAAAGTTATGTTTTCTTCAAGAGACTTCCTGTAGAGAGAATTAATAACAATACAGTGGTGTTTTTAATGGATCAATTCACAAAGTTACAGTGCTTTCCATGGAGCCGGATTGCTTACTGTATACTTTTTCATTTATTTACAAAGAAAAGATATAGGGGTAATGACTACCCTGTAATAAAGCGGAGTATGTACACTTCAGTAACAAAATAAGTTAACTACAGCCTGATATTATTTACCCAGGTTGATCACAAGAACTTGGCTTTACATAAGTTTGTTTAGGGCACCTAAAATTTTGCTTTATCAGAGGACTTAAAGGGCACACACATTTATCCCTGGGAAACAGAATAGAGGCAGAAAGACGTCAGGTTGAACACAAGGCCACAAAAAAAAGCCAAACAAAAAGAAAGAAATCAACCTGCAGTCTTAATACATGACTAGGTTTAAAATGTCAGCCAACATTTCAAAAGACATTCATTAAACATAATTTTGAATAAGCAGTATTGTTTTCACAATAATATACAAGAGGTGACAGCTAGCAGATCTTGTTATCAAGACTGTAAATATTCTACAACAGCAAACGCAACAGTTTTGAGCTATACACTGGCCAGCTCTGTCTACAGAAAAATAAAATTATTCTGATTCTCCTACTGTCTAGAAATCATTCATAAGTATGTAGAGTGCTCATAATAATGCAATGTCATTGTTAAAGCATAGAGAGTAGAACTCAGGACTCATGTCACAACTTTGTCATTGGATTCATACAGTATGGGCAAACCACTTCATCTCAGTGACTACAGTGGTTTCCCCACTAGCACCCGGACAAATTATGTTTAGAGGTCTTGTAAAAAATGGAGCCACCTGTAAACTGGAAATCACTAAATTCTAATTACTATTCCAATTTTATTTTTCAAAGTCCAAAGACATTTCATTCCAAAAAGAAAGTCACTTGGTACGAAGCACGTATGATATATACAGGGACATCCTCCTATGCAAAAGAAACTAAACATGAATTTTTCATGCACAGGAAGATCATACTTTACACTTTAAAATCTTATACCTGAATTCTCTTGCACATCAGAAAAATGTACATCTAACTTAACTATTAAAGTTCAGATTCATTATATTTAATGCTGCACCCACAGCATTATCATCACCTGAACAATTAAGATTCCAGAACCTGAGAGTTTCTATTCAGTGTTCCCCATGATGGGCCTTCCAATGCTAAAAACCCAAACTGTACAAAAAGTAAAGCCTGGCAAGGTATGAGCACTTGCTAGTAGCTAAGGCTGTGCCTAATCTTATATGATTCCTCTGAAGACAGAGGCAGCAATAATAATGTGAAGTGTGCCATTGCATTAAGCAATTTCTTGAAGGCGATTAATCAGTATTTATGGAGTAGGTATAGTTGTAAAACTGGGGCTTACTTTATATATTTAAATCTTTGTCAAACCAGAACACCTATGAAAATTAGAAAACTCACAACTACATTTGCTACTCTCATTATAGCATGGGAAGCCTGAAGCTTTCTGAAACCTCTTACATATTTCCCACAATTAAAAAGCCTTGCGTCTCAGGCAAAGTAAAGTGTGTAGGGAGAGGTAATATTGTAGGCACTAAACACAAGTTCCACATTTTTCTTTTAATTGCGAAGCAAATTTGGACTTGATTATGCTTCTGGGTAAGCTTCTCCTCCTTCCCACCACCCTGCAAATGCTGTATTCTAGCTCCCAGTCCAGTATCCAGTGAATTAAAGGCTTTGAATAAACAGGTTTTTCCTGAAAGGATGTTGCTGTATGCTGCCCTGATCATCTTTTATAGCTTCAGCAGGGAACAATAAGAAAAAGCTGGAAAAGTTAAGTGACGCATAACATAGGAGTTTTTTTGGGAGGGAGCACTTCTGGTTTAGTCAAACTTGAACTTTTTTTTTTTTTAAGTGTTAGAAATTACAGACCTTTATAAAAATTTCCAGTAACATGTCTGATTCTATTTTAGCCACATATTAAGGTTTTTTATGTATCTTCTAGAAATTATTTTCCACAATATCTTATGTTCTCAGTCTTTGTGCTGGGCTGCTAAGTATGCAATTTTCAAAGCAAAATGCTTAATAAGAGGAGTACTTTTAATCTTCGGAAAATACAAACATAATTCAAATAGCTTCTAACAAAAGCTTTCTTTAAAAAGAAATCCTGAGGTCAAAAACACAGGAGGGCCAAAGCCGAAGTATTAAGGTCAGTAGTTAAGTTTATAAAACAAGAACAGTGTTAACTTCCACAGTACTTAACTTGTGTATGTCATACCACATTAAAGTGCTTCTAATTCCACAGATCAGTAGCGGTGGGGAACAGCATACAAAACACTAATTACTACACAGCTGATGTAGTTATAGAAAAATGGGTGAACAGACATTTAAAGATCCAGCTTCAAGTATTTATTCTATTTTAAAGTGATAGCTTGAAATTCCTTGGAGTAATTGCTGTTGCTAGAATAAAAATAAAATTCTGCAAAACTTTCTGCAAAAGAAGTAGCCTCATTTTATGCAACCAGCTATCATGATTTATGAAAAGGTTCCTCAAAAACAAAGAACAAATATTGAAATAAAGAGGCATGGTAAAGAAATTTATTTGCAAAATTCCTTCAAGAGGAAAGACTGGCAAATGCATTCAAGAGGTTATTTTTTAATCCCAGTTCCCCATGAATTTGTTTAATGCACTTATTAAATCAACCCATTTCTATGGGCAAACAAATCATGACATATAGTTCAGAATTAAAACACATTCTGTAATCACGTATGTGTTTTCTCAAACATTCCGTATCTGCCTGGGGGAAGAGAAAGTCTCTCTGGCACAGACCCTCAATGGATTTGGAAGGGGTTATATACCTGGAAACTAGCCACTGTAGAAGAAAGGAAAAAACATTTTGAACAAGTGGATATAATGACCTCCTCTCATGTACAAAATTATTTGAAATGGGCAGTTATTTTCAAGCCTGATTCCAGGAAGAAACACAAATTATTTTGAAGCATTTTTACAGAAAGCTGAACACTATTGCTTAACTTGCTTGTGCCTTCAAAGACCAATTGAAAAAACATCGTCTCGCATTTGAAGATGAGATCTGGAAACCTGGAAATGCCTATCAAAGCAAGATTTATGCATTGCATAACAGGCAGGATGTTCCACTCTCATGAGGAAGTGCAAGTACACAGCAAAAGGAAAGCCAAAACAATCTTGAGGGCAATGCTGCAGTAAAATGCAATTACTGAGCCCTTAGTTTGTCAGGGCTGCTGAAGGAATTATTTTTTTTTAAATTGGTAACTTTGTAAGATGCAATAGTCACAGTCAAAGCATTTTCATTTATTAATTCTCAGGGAAGGCCGTTGTAGCCAAAAGACTCGATTTTATTTTATTTTTTTATTCAGGAACCATTTTTGCATTTGGAGACCATTTCCTTTTCAAATGAACGTACAAAGAACAATGGCTTTTCTCTTTTCAAAAGATCTTTGAAGGGGGAAGGCTGCCCAGTGGCTAAAGCACAATATCAAAACTTAATTTCATTAACAGATCTGGTAACAGTCTTCTCTGACCTTGCTTCCAGTTCCATCTCTGCAACAAGAGGTTCCTACAGACATGCTAGTTCTGAAATGTTATGAGACAGAATTCCAAATAAAAAACACTTACAAAAGTACAATGTTTTGCATGCAGCTCTCAATACCAAGCAAGCAATCATCAAATTGCAAGATTATCAAACAGATCACCACAGTATTTTCCTTTTATCTGCGCCATTTGGAATGCTCACTTCATTGCAAGTGTCTAAGGGCCGTGGGCAGAAATATTTGAAGTGAGCAGTAGTTCGCACTAGTGGCTTATAGGGACATTATGCAATGTTGTCCTCTCCGAAGAGGAAACGAGCACTTACACTTGGTTACCCTAAGATTTCCATCAAAACATAGACTTCTGTGTTTCACCAAGCTTTGGACTAGAGATCACCTTTGAGAGAAAAAAAGTGATCCCCAAATATTTGCAATTGCTGGTTTACATCTTGCCTTCTAATGAAACTAATTTTCTCTAGATTGCAGCAACACTTGTTAATGATTTAAGCAGCAAAACATAAATATTAAATGAAAGGGATAGTTGTATCAAATTACTCCATTATGTTGCTGCCGCAAAGACAGCTTTGAATTATTTCCTAAATAGGAATCTAAGAAGATTCCAGTAACAAAATAGCCTTGTCCAGTACATGACTGCATCATCAAGGACATTTCATATATATATATGCATGAACACTAATATACAATAAGCAAAACTCCTTATTTCTGCTTTGATTCAGGCATACAATCAGCATAATCAAGAAAAAATAAAAAGACAAAGGTCAAATTTTACATCATTTGTTTCCAGCGATTCAAAAATTCAGTATGCTTTCAACCCACAAGTGACTAAGTGACCAAAAGAGCTAAAGATTTTATACAAAAAAAGTTATAAAAAGCAGTTGCCCAAGATGGCTTCAAAATTAATCAGCATCTTTCTAGGTCTGCAGTGCTGAAGTCCTGTTTTGCTGCCCTGCCCTTTTCTTCACAGAAGTGATAGTAACAGACTGAAAAGCACTTCACTCCAACACTTTCCTTTTCTTGGCATGAAGAAGTGTCAGACTTGGTCTTGACATGTACAGCTTCATCTTAGTGTTTATGTAAACACATACCAACATGCTACCCAAAAAGTATTTCTTTACCATGATCAAAATACGTGTGCATGATATTTTATGTTTGGAACATAACCCAGAAGTCAAGGTTGACTTTGCCAATTTCCTGAAATTTCCTTGATGTCAAACCAAGCACATTTCTACCACTGCGTATATATTTGGGCTTTATACACAGCAGCAAGGACACACTTGATCTCATTCTGTCACTCTGAACATCAGCTATGTGTCAGGGTACAGAATGAATTAAACTGTGAGCCAAGTCTCGCTGCAGTGAGGCTGAAAAAAGACCAACTCCAGCTGTGTCCCTTTTTTAATGGTTTCAGTGTGTAAATTTGGTATGCTGGACACAGGTTCATTATATTAATTACAAATCCTGACATTAAAATCAATTATTACTACGCATTCTAAATTTACAATGGCTCTACCTGATATTGAACCAGCTAGTAGCTCTGCAGTAGAAAAAAGGTCTCTAATGGAAAGTTATTGCCAGCAGCTGCTCTGCTGTCAGAAGGCTGCATAGGCAGGCCCTGCAAACCAAACAGAAACTGAACAGTTTATGAAGAACTGAACTGTTCCTATGTCTGAATCCACAAAGTCATTATTAAATATATTTTATTTCTTTAGGGTGGTTTATAACATGAGACATACTGCATGTTTTTTATCTACAGATCTTTCAAATTATTTTAAAGTAGGTCACCCTGGTTCTTACAGCACGGCTAGAAATACTGCAATAATTTTGAAATTTTTACTTTTGCCCTCATTTCAAGATCTTGAAAGACAACCCACTAAATGTAAAAGAACTCTTGGGTTTTTGGATTCACCATAAAGGAGTTTACAAAAGGCAGACACACACATAAAAGCTAGATTTAACTAACAGTCAGTTGAAGAGAAGAGTACTTCTGTTTTAATTTTTACTGCAAGTTAGGTTCAACATTATACAGTTCTTTTCAAATTCATAAAGACTCAGCCTAGAAGGAGAGGTTGAACTGCCAGACAACCTGCCCTCTGCCAGGATAAGGCCATATTAAAATATAGCAGACCACCAACTGAAACTCACCCAGATCTATTTTTGGTGATTATTTAAGGGCCTATAACCAAAATTTGCTGCCATTACTGAGGAAAGCAAACTGCATTGATCACCATCATGTAAAAAAAAAAATATCAAAGTTTCCAAAAAAAAGCTACAAAAATTATGTTGCATTACAAGTCCATATGATACTGTAAAACAAAATACAATCACTCAGTACTTTTTCTCAGATGTGGTACATTCTCGAATACTTTAGAAGGCCTCAGATCTTTCATGCTTCATCAGGCAGCACTTTTTTCCTTACTCCTTTTTGTAGATATACCTGCTACTTGTAGATAAATTTGTTCATTGGCTATTTCTGAATGTGTGCAAGTATTAAGCTGAAAGAAACTGGCTAATACAGATGTCTGGTGGGCAACAGATATTTATATGACCACCACTATTAAAAAAAAGCCAAACAACCATGATTCACAGCTCAGAGCATAATTCACCCTATGGCATTTTAGGTTAGCCATATATTTTTTTTTAGTTGCAAGCACAGAAGTCATACAATCAGACTGTACTGTTCAAACCCCCAACCCTTTCTAGGGCATTTTAATGCACTTACGTGTTATTTTTCTTATGGATATAACAGAGTATGCTCACCTGAAAAGGAAAAATATTGTCAGCTCTATTCAAACTGTCTTCCATCCACGATTTTGGAGCAAAGGCTGAGCTGGGTCGAGCATATTTCTGCAACTGGATATGATTACTTGCAAAATTCTTCTTTAAGGGTGAGATGGAGTTCAGGGGTGTTATCCCTCCATTCAGTCCCCTGCGGTGGTCTCGGCCTTGGGACCCACCCCACCCACCGTATCCACCGCCACCAGGGCTCCATGAAGATGGTGTAGGCGATGGACTTTGGTAGCTGCTCCATGGAGAAGGTGGCTTGTTAAGATTATTAGCCAAATGAGGCAACTGATTAAAAGCAGCATTTCTATGTGTGAATGGAGGTGGATGAGGACTTGCAGGAGACCTCCTCTGTTGCTGATGCTGATTGTGATGATGCTGAAAATGGGGGTGGTGAGGGTGGTGTTGAGAGAGGGGTCCAATTTGGGGGGAAAAGCTACCACCAAAGCCAGGGCTGACGTGATGTGGAAAATTCTGAAACAGCAGAGCACCATTATTAGCTGAGGCAGTAGGGACCCCTCCCTGGTGAAAAAAACTTGCATCTTCATTGATTATTGTAGAAGAAGAAGGAGCTATCGCTGCAGACCAGTTACTAAAACCAGTCAGAGAAGATGCAGTGGATGTCAAGGGCTGCGTCGAAGTACCTAGCCCCGAAGCCTCTTGATAATCAAATCCTGTTAACACCGGCGACTCTATTCTTATTTTCTCCTTTCCATTGCCGTTCTCTGAAGAATTATCGCCCTGATTTTCTTCAGTTTTAGCTTTCTCAGGTTCAGAGAGCATGCCTGCTTCCTGACTTTGACCAGGGGAAAGCTGCTGTTTTTCTAGGGACTCTTGCTTTTCCTGTTGCTGAGTTTTAGATTTTTCTGACCCCAGAATCTCATCCTGAATATTATGGGCAGCTGGAGCCGGAAAGAGCCAAGCTGACCCAGCACTACTGCCATTGGCAGCTGTGTTATTATTTATAAAAGCAGCAGGGCTGGGGGTTGCATTTTGATGATGGTGTGGAGGCTGCAGATGTGGATGAAATCTGACTGGAAAAGCTGACTTATTTCCAGTGTTGTTTTGCACTAACACTCCAAACCCGTAATCCCCCATTGATTGTATTTAGGGTTTGAAACCTCCCTGTAAGAACAAGTTGATGTTTAGTGTTTACCTCGTCCTCTTCTGAGGCGAGATTAGTAAGTATCCTGTTTTTAGCTAGATATTCCAGTTTCTCCCTCCACACTATTTATTTCAGATTTGGATAAAGATGTTTGTTTTTTGCAAAAAAGATAGATCTCTTCAACTATTTAAATGTGTCAATTTGTGTCCGTTTCCTTCCTTTGGCCAGGAGGAAGGGAAAAATAAATCTTTGGTTCACAAAATAAGAGGTTTCCTTTTTCTAAAGGAAATGCACAGCAATGAGAGAAAAAGCTTCTGGGGAATAAGGATAAAGAGATTCTAACTATCCTGTTTTTTCCTCCTCAGCAGCCTTGACTCGCCCGTAAATGAGTTAAGAGGGAAGAAAAAAAAAAATATACAATGACGTCTGGTCCCCTGACCCCTTGGCAGCAAAAAATAGATTTAAATCTGGAATAATTTAATACATCTCTATAATCTAATATATATTTGTGTCCTGTTCAAAAAGAGTCTTTGCTGTGGGTAAGGGAAAAATTTACCTCAGGATCTCAGCATTCAGAAGGGTGAAAAGGGGGAGTGAGTTACAGAAGAGGCTTTTTCCCGTGCTGCTGGGTTTAACCTATTATATTTAGTAATAATATACACTCTGTGCGTGTGTGTGTATGCGCGTGTGTGGTTGTTTAAAGGGGTAAGATCTTATCTCAGGAAATTAGTATTCTATGTGTGTTGGGTGGGGAGTGAGTTGTGCAGGAGAAGGGTGGATTCTTGATGCTGCTCCTTTTGGGCTGGGTTTCTGAGCTTGCCAGACTCGCTTCTTTTTTATGATCCAATATTTGCGTGTCCTTCATATGAGTCCTGGCTGGCCGAAGAGGAAGATTTTCATCTCAGAAATCAGCATTCAGCGTTCGGGAAAGGGGAAGGGAGGGGACAGCGAGTTGTGCAGGAGGAAGGGGAAGGAGATTTTCTTGCTCTCACTGCTGCTGGGAGGGTGGTTTCTGGTGCGGGGCTCGCCTCCTTCCACCGAGATACGTGGGTTCCCTGCAGACGAGCGAGCCCCTGGCTGAAAGGCCGGCTGGATATGCGTGTGTGTGTTTTTCCTCCTCAGGGACTCGGCATCCAGCGGGGCAGGGGCGGGCGGCGCAGGCAGGCTCGGCTCGCCAGGCCCCGGCTCTCTGTGGGGTGCCCCCCGCGGTGTCCCCCCTCCCTCGCAAGAGTCCTGGCGTCGGGGAAGGCAGGAGGGATTTTTTTTACCTCAGGAGAGGAGCAGCCTCCGGCAGGGAGGGGAAGGTGCAGGCGGCGGGGGGCCGGGCTCCTCTCTCCCCCATGGAAGGTGTTTAACCGGTTCTCCCAAATTGCCCGGAGATTACGGGACAGGGTCTCGGCCGCTGGGCGCAGCGCAGGGGGGGCCCGGCAGACTAACCGGGGCGCGGGGTCCGGCGGCGGCGGCGGCGGCTCCTCGGAGCAGTCCTTCCCCTGCTGCGCGTCTTCTCGGCTCCAGGCGGGCTTCCTTCCCCCTCATGTAAACCGGCCGGGCACCGGGAGGGTCGCCGCGGAGGACGCTGCTGCCGGGAGGTGGAAGGAGGGGGGAGGCTCCGCGAGCGAGAGCGACAGGAGAGGGGGGAGGGCTGCCGCGACACCGGCTCCGGGGAGTCGGGAGGCGCTTCGGTAGCCGGCGAGCCTGGCCGCGACGGGTCCTCCGCACGAAGCCTCCGCTGCTGCTGCTGCTGCCTTGTTTTGCCTCTTTTTCTTTTTTTTTTTTTTTCCTGTCTCCTTCCCCTCCCCCCACCCCACCAGCGGCCGCCGCTTCCTGCCTCGGTGCCGCAGCCGGTGCCTCCCTCCTCCCCACCCGGCCGCTGCCGAGCCCCGTCTCCTCAGGACAGAGCTGCCGCACGAAATGACAACCAGCTGGAGGAGGCAGCGCGGCACTTCCGGTTCAGCGGCGGGCGCGCCCCCGCCCCGCCCCCGGGTCCGGCTCCCCGGGCGGAGGCCCCGCCCCGCCCGCCGGCTGCCGCTTCGCGCCGCCATTTTTGGTAGGGGCAGGGAACACCCTGGCTGGGGCGGCCACCTTTGTTTTGGGCACGTCGCCCCCAGCTTGGTAGCCATCCTAAGTAAGGGCAAAAGGTCAGACGGATGCCGGCGGGGCGACCATCTTGGACTGCGGAGCGCAGTTCCCGCCGCGAGCGGCCATCTTTGGGCAGGGCAGGTCGTCCTCCTCGATGGAGGGCTGGTGGCGGGGCCGGGCCCTGACAGGCCGGGTTCGTTGGGGGCACCCCAAGCCGGTGTCCATTGACAGTCATTCCCTGCTGTAATATCATGGCTAATATCTAAAAATCAAATCCTACCTGAAACGCTGCCTGCTTGTAACACCCTTCGGAACCCAAGGGCTGAGGCCCCTCTAGTGAACCATCCCCTCCCTAAAGTGTCCTGGCCGGGGCCACCACGTTCGAGTGATCTCACTCGTGGAATGGAAAGTGAGCAAAAAAATGTAACAAAATGTTCAAAGAGCAACTTACGTGGAGAAAATACCACAATACCTGACTTCTGCTTGGTTTTTAGCTCTTGAAAAATAGAAATCGGATACAATGACAGAGGGTCGTATTAAAAATATGTGAAAAACTTCGGGAGTTTTCCAAGATTGTAATTCTGAAAGTCTTCTGAAACTCCAGCTCACTTAGGTATTTTAAAGGCTTTCCCAAATAACTTGTGTTATGTTGGTTTTAAAAAAGGCAAAAAAATAGTGAACGATACGAACAGATAGAAGCAAATAAATGGGCAGTAATTTGGAATTATTCAGGGATGGTTTCTGCTGCAGGGCCCACACCGTGCCAGCCAGGTCCTCCCCATCCAGCGCGAGGGAACTGCTACCTATCACATGGGCTGAAGGGGGATGTTTCTGATTCTCAGCTGTATTTGCCAATGGCAGGAGGTTGGAGCTGTGACAGCCAGCAAGTCTCGTCTTTCAGGATGATGGATGAGGCCATTACAACATTTTAAGCACTATAAATAGAGGTGTTTATGGGGAGGGGGATTACAGAGATGCGTCCGCATTGAAATGCAGCTCTCAGAGCTGGAGTGGTGGTAGGAAGAGAGGGCCTTTGTTGCATTACTGTGATATCTTGAATTTTCTTGTGGCTCGTGTAGTGCCTCCTGGACCACCATACCTTCACCTCAGCCTGGTGTAAAACTGGCTCAAGCATGTGGTAGCTTAGGACGGGATTGCCCCAGCGAGAATTTCTGTCCCAGTAACCAATACAAAGGCCCTAGTTTCTAGTATACTGTAGGAAGTTCTGGATTGAAAGTGAATGCATATTACAGCAAGTTGTACAACATAAAATATTAATTCAGCATGTATTTTATATAGCTCTGTTATTTATAAAACATTTAGTGATTATTACTTTGTCACGCATAGCAAATCTGTATAAAAGCAATGGGCTTGGTTGCCTCCAGCTGCCAGGCATACGAAGTGAAATTCCAGTTTTACTTCTACTGCAGTTACTAGATGGCTAACACCACACATTGCACATCTGATCGGTTTTTTGTACATACAGTTATGTGGTCTATGGGCACAACCATGGGTCCAAAATTGACGTGCGCTTTAAAATTTATTCTTGCACAGGAATGTGGATTGTTCAAGAGCAAGCATCAAAACTTTTTGTCTACTACAGATCTGTTCTGTAAAATAGTTCATTTCTGGGATGGGTGCCCTTTTTGCACATTTACAAATTAAAATATGCAAATAAAATATAGTCCAAAATTAAATAACAAAAAATAGTGAAATTAAAATAGCTGTATGTAGATACACCAGCAGAAAAATCAAGTGGAAAAGGAAACATGCAGAAACATTTCCTGAATAATTTTCATTTAGTAGTGGAGTGTCCACTACTACTTCCTCCAAGACTCTTTCCAACCTACTCAGTCACCTGATTGCAAGTTTGGATGATACAGATATTTTTACCAAACCCAGTATTTCTCAACAATTTTATTAAATAAACATTTTTCTTTGCAATTGTATGTACCTTGTTTCCATGTGTGCAAATAGACTTGTTTACATATGGTGAAAACATCATCGTTTGCGAATGTGTTATTACTGGGTTATAATTTTCCCTTTTGTTTACTGTTTGCAACCTATGTGAGCCCATCTGATATTAAGTATTATTTTCCTCTGTATTTTTCTAGTCATACTGTTATTATTATCATCATCAGATTCAGGGTTAACAAGCACTTCTGTCAAGAAGCTATGAACCTGGCTCCAGCAGTAGATTGCTATTACATGAATAGTTTGGGAAAGACTGAGTAGATGGCCTTAATTTAATTTCAGGCACACCCTTGCAATGCATTAGGGTGGATGCAGATCAACTGGAGTTATATGAGCAGAACTTCCAAAATCTGATTTTAATCACTTTGCTTGACAAACATGGTTTGCTGAAACCATGGGAGGTTTCTTAATGGCTGACGTTTTGATGGTATCAGCTGCCCAGCAGGATTTGTGTCATTTTATTCAGCCTCTTTGAGGAAAAATGCCTGAACAATATACAGGGATTGCAGTCACTACATTTAGTTGCAAAGAAGAACAAATCACTAAAGAAAGTGAGTAGTGTCTATAAATAAGTGCATTTAACAACCTGTGAGGAAGTTGCCACTTTGATGACTGGATGACGTAAAGAGAGTCGCAGATAATGTGTCTGAGCTTTATTTGGAATGCATGAAAACCAACAGGATTTTTTTTGAATTGTCACATAAGTTTTGCAGAAACTAATCATCAAATCAGCTACATGATTAGCTTAAAAATTGGTCAAACATTTTAAAATTAATTACTTTTAATAGCAATAGAATTTCATTTGCCACCTTCTTTTACAGGAGAGAATCTTCCCTTCCCAGCTGTCTTAACACTGCAAAACCAAGCTAGTTTCCATGGAGTGATGAAGATATTGTTGTTGTTTCTTTTAATTACAGACACATTAAAATAGTGACAAGCATTTCTTACTGCTCTAATTCCACATACAGCTAATGGTATGAGGAAGATTTTTTTAAATCACTCAAGCCATAAGCTCAAATCTTTGCACAGTCAAATCAACCCTTTATTGTGTAGGAAGTGACACGCTGATTTTCCTGTAGCTTATACCATGACCTAACTTTGGATGAAACTTGAAACATACGATCGAAATAATTAAAAAAAAAACAAACCACCACTTAGGCATCTAAATAATGTGAATCTAACTAATTTAGAATTTTAATCCTAAATTTCCCTTTACCTCAACAATAAATATCCAAGGATATTTTCAATGGGAAGGAAGGGGGAGAGTTTTCTCAGTAGCATTTGCTCACGTACAGCGGTGCGATTCAGTGCCCAGATGTGCTGCCACATCCACCTGCAGCTCAGTCGTGATGTATCTAACACCTTTCACCTGAAAGGGATTTCAGACGGAATTACACTTGAAGTACTTTTCGTCATTATGGTACCTTACACTAATCACTATTGGCACCTAATGGATTCATTTCTAGAAGCAATTTAACTCTTCTGGCTACCATACAAGAGAGGATTCCCCTGGCCACTCCAGCTGACATCATTAGGCAGCTTTAGCTGATCATTGCCAGTGGCACTGTGCACTAAGCAGGCTCCCCCCCAGAATCAATCTCCAGGATCGCAAACCCCTTGACAACCTCTTCACTGTGAGACTAAATCACAAGTGGGAACATACTGCTCTCCTCTGAGGATTAGATTTCTTAGCCTGCTTTTATTCTGACAGTCTCACCGTAACACGTCACCCAATAAGTGCTTGACTGTGACTCAGGTCACAGGAGAAATTGAGGATGGCTGAACTGGTGTGGAGAAATCTGTTTGCTCACTTTTACTCAGCCAGAAACAATCTGGAGATCTGTGGTTTGCTTGGGTCTGGTGTAGCACCCATTCAACCTTTCAGTGTTACACACCCAATGAAACACAGCAAAGGGGAAAATCTTCAGGGCAAAACAGAACAATTTTGTCAGCTAGACCACATAGCGTTGGTAAGGTCATATGACCCATAAGATGTGGAATCATTAACAATAATTTACTAGAATTAGCTCACAGATAAACTAAACCTGAAAAAAATGGAATCCCCAAGAAGAAGCCTCTCCATCTCGGTCACAGCGCTCATCCTAGGAGACTCCGGGAGAACAGATGTGCGGTTTGTGATATATACCCTGAGTGTTATCAAATCAAGGTCCTATTGAGCTAAGAAATGAAATGACTTACAGAGCTTAGAAGGAACTCCTTATGGAAAATGCCTTGCCAGCAACCCTCTTTTTTAAAAATCAAAGGACTGTCATCTCTCATGCATCTGCTGATTGCAGCTGTCACGGTGTCATCTGGAAAGAAAGGTGAACCCTCGGTGACTCAACACATGAACTTCAAAGGTTAACACTGCACACATTGCCGAGTACAGAAACATCAGACTGATGCACCTATTTAACACTGTTGGTGGGGAAACTGAGAATTCAGGTCCCACAGCCGTACATTTAAAGTCATCCTCTGCCTTAAAAAAAAGGAGCAGAAAGAGGATAAGAATCTTTTCTCTAGGACCAAAATTATCAATGAGATCTTATGTATCAAAAATTGTAACAAAGCCTAATGTTTTCTTGAATGTCAAAAGCCTTGTCAGGATGTCCAGATCTCTAGTTTTATATTAACGGTTGTCGTGTCTTGTCCATACAACAGTCTACGGCATATTAACACAATTCAGTAAATCAAATTAAAAGGAAAAATTAACTCTATACTTGCATCATAAGGACTTTAGGAAGGGTGCAGTGGGCTGTACTAAAATTCAAAGGGATCATTTATGGGATTATTAGTCACTCAGGTGTTCCTCCACATTACTTTAGGTCTAATGTAGCACGTAAGACACAGGACTTGCTCATGTTCAATGGTAGTAAAGGCAACGAACAGACCTGAAAAGCTGCATCAACATTTTATCCTAAATAATTGCTCCAGGAAGGCTAAGCTAAAAACTCCAGGCAAGCTGTCAGTACCTAATATTAGCCTACACGTAGAGAATTTTTTTTAATTTCAGAGCAATTTTCAAAGACTGCAGAAAATGTTCTCTAGGCCGCAGATAAAATCCAACAGTTCATTTTTGTGCTGATGCAGCTGCAACTGTTGTTTGCTAGATCATATCTCAGCTTGATCATTGCAATATCAAAGTACGATTTTATAAACCCAGTAAACCATTTAACTCTTGTGTAAAACACATTATACATGCTAATGGCTTCATTTGGCTAAGCTGGCTTCATAATTTTTCTGCAACTGGATGAAGGTACTATATATTGATATACTCTCATACGTTAAGCAACACCCTAATGGAATACATTGCCTTGGAGTCTTTAGTCTTTATGAAAAAAATCCTTATCACTGCCCAGAGAACTATTTTGTGTGCAGTAATTATGTAATATTAATGAACAATATTACGTACAACTGTATTTTCCAGCCCTATTCTTTGTATGGAATGTACTTTAGAATGACCTGACACTGCAAAAATGCCTCTAGCTTCCATGGCTCATGTAAAATACAAAAAATACATAAATAATTTAGATGAGGAAATAGTAGTGTTGTGACAGCGGTGGTGTTCTTATCACTGTACTTCAAAATCTGGCGATGTAGCCTTTGAAAATGCGTTTTTCTTTTTTCATTTAAGGATACTGCTTCCTCAAGCTGGACAAAAAATTCCGCACAGATACGGAGCTTTAAAATGCAAATTGGAAAACTAACTTTCTAATTTTATTTCTGAAATTGTAGAAGGAAAAAAGCACAGGAGGGGTATTTGTCTGCCCACTGCAGGCTTTCACAGAGAGCCTTGCGTATCTCTGTGCTAAGATGGGATTTCTGAAGCTGAAAGTTCCTAAACGTTGATCACAACTGCGTCACAGCATTGCGTCCTTGGGGGAAGCAAGAGGGAGACGCCTCTCTGGCGCCTGGTCTGTATGCTAAGGGCTGCCCCAAACCCCTTTCAAGACAGGCTCCTCTGCCCTGAACGCAGTTAGCCTGGAAGCACGGCCTCGGGCACAGCCAGGGTGCCCTTCTCCAAATATTTGGGAGGCTGAGCCTGAGCACAGTGGGTGAGCCAGCCCCAGGCGTGCCAGGACAGCCTGTCCACGGGCACCCACCAGTTGTCCAGGAGGCATCTGGAAGGCAGTAGTCGTTCAGTGCATTTAATGGGAAAGAAGCTGTTTACGCTATGGAGACTTAGCTTCTCAATCTCTTGGATTTGGGGTTTTTTTTCCACTTCTAAAATAAAATAACTGGTTATTTAATTGCTATTAATAGAGGAATGCATCAGGGCTGTTGCAAGGGCCAATTAGTCAGGGCTTACAAAGTGCACTGGTGCTAAGTATCATTTTTACTGCAACACGGTGACACCTTCATTTCTCAAAATAAGATTTCATAGCCTATTCATTTACAAAGTGGGCTAGTGCCTTTGGGTATTTGGGAAGGGCAAAAAGACAAATTGAAAAGCACCAAATCATTTAATTTCAAAGTGCATTAAGCACACACCTTCCAATTTTCTGACTAAAATGTTCATTGGCTTTTTCCAAAGAGGTTTATATTCAGGGCACAGAAATAGTTTGTGGATTTTAGATTCCTGAAATACTTAACAATGCTATTCAGGGGAAAAAACACTGGCTTCGTGTCCTAAAAATAACAGATTCACGTGCAAAGTGTTAATGAATCCAAGTGACAGCTTAAGGATAAAAATAGCATAAAACCCCCCAAATGTTAGCTAAGCAAACATTTTCAAGAATAGAATTTCTGAAAAGTGTGGGATATAACAATAAAAAGGCAAAGAGAACAATATTAAGAGTCCAATTCAGAGATAGGTCTTTTTTTTTCCACTCTGGAGTCACAGTACCCCTTACTGCAGCATTGCAGGACCCAGACCTCAGGGCTGGGTCCCAGTGTGCAATGCTCTGTCTCCAGCGCAGCGCCTGGGCTGCTTGGCTCGTTTTGGAGCATTGCTTGCTGGAATCTGTAGTCTCCAGGCTGCATCTCCATTATTAAAAAGGAGAGCAGTGGTAATCTGCTCCATTTTAGGCAAATTAAGTGCAGCTCTTTGGCTCCTGGCACATTCCCAGCACGGCTCTGAGATGAGCATAATTCCACAAAATCCATAAAATTCAGAGCCTGAGACTGCTACTGTTCCCCCTTCCCCATGCCTTGCAGATAATGTAAAGTCCTCTGCTGGGGTACTTCACAGGGGAGAGACATATTCTGTATGTGCCTAATGAATATTGGTTTTCTATGTGCTAAGGGGATGAGTTAAGAAGAGAGTTTCGGTCTTACCTTTGAGTTCTCTACCTTATGGGTTTCATGTCATATTTCCACTGGCAAAGGAGGGGGGGATGTTGGATATTCAGTGTTCCCCTCCTTCTGCTTTGCAGGGGAAAGAGGGTGTGTTTCCACCAACAGCGTAGAATGAACTCATGCTTTCCAGTTTTTCCCCATGTTAGGAAATAGGTCCTGTCTCATTACTGATGACAGCACATATTGGTAGGTCATAGAGCAAAGGGAGAGCCTTGCGTAGAACAGCTGGGGCCCAGAGCCAGAAATCTCATTAAAGTAAGCTGCTGCTATTTCCAGCCTGTAATAGAGCTTTGGAGCTTGATTATATTCAGTGAAAGCAGGTCATTACAAACACAGTGCTTTTTGCATATTATCTAAATTGAAATAATAATATGTTCTCTCCTTTCATGTGCTATATTGATAAATCCCAACTTATGAATGAAACATGTTGATTAGTTAGTTAAAAATAATTAGTTCCGTATTATGCCTCCAAGTTTAAGGCTTGATTAGTGCAAACAAATAACTTTTCTTGATAATAAGTAATTTACAGATTATTCTCTTAAATGGAGCACACAGGCATAAAAATAATCTGCAGTAATAAATTGTGTTATTTGTTCTCTCTTTTCTCTTTGACTTGAAATATAACACTACTTTTAGAACTTGAGAGATAGAACATCTATATGCAGATTCTGATCTCAACAGCAATTGCCTCAATGCAACTCTGGTGTTATTTGATTGAGGTGGTGGTGTACCAGATAAGAATGTGACCTATAAGTGTTCTTTGATTCAGTCTTTCTGGCCATGTAGTCCCAGAAGAACAACAATTATTGCTTACAGTGACTGAGAATATTGCTCTGTTTAGCTTCTCGTTATTTAACTTGCATTTCAATATTCTAATATTTACATCAGACCTGAGCTAATGAGTGGTTGGTGGTGGTTTAAGGTTTTCCTTAGTAGTGGTAGCACTAAGTAACCTTTTCAGTTCTTTTGAAGGAAAACAAAACCCTGCATGAACATTTTTTTCTAGTCATCAGTTCACTGAAGCCAGCACAATTCAACAATGTCCATAAAGCTTAAGCACAGTCCTGAATATGAACATTTTCCTGAACCAGGGCTTAGGGCAGTCATAAGGACAAAGTCTTTTTCTTAGCTCCCCTAGGGTTCTTTTCACACTGGCAAAAGATGGGTCCATAACTGTGTACAGGAGACATCCTCTAAAGAAAGGCTGTACATTGATAGGATTACGGTATATATACTATAATAAAATTAGGTAACATGCTGGTAAAAAGCCTCGACTCTGTTGATACTACTGTCTCTGCTGTTGCTCCCACCTACAGAGCCTCCCTGATGGAAAGTTATGGCTCTCAATTATCACTGTGAAAATCCAGCCCTATTTTGGGAGTGCTTATAACTTCTAGCAGTCATCTACAGTGTGGGAGTTTGACGGGGCTGTTAGAGAATATCAGCCTTCGTATTTAGGTGCTGGAGCATGACAATTCTGGATGAGGCAAATAATACACTTTTGTAAAGCATTTTTGTAAAACACTTTCCTTCCTGGTTGACAGGAAAATTTGCAAAGCCTGGGAAGAGAACCAGACCCATGCTCCATTCACACTCTTTCCAGATTGCCAGCAAGGGAGCTAATTCGATAGCAGTAGTTGTGGACACATGTCCACCGGTGGCTGAGACCACCAGCTTACCAACTATACATAATCGCCAAATAGCCAGTAGCTAGAAATGGCTAAATCTCTACTGTTTTGTGAAAGACCCAAAGTGACTTACTGGTTAAAAACTCTTCAATCCTTCCCAATCCTCTCAGAGGGCACTTACTGAGAAATGGTAATGGGTTACAGTCTCAGAGTGCTTTTAAAGCACTCAATGTCAGAAAAAATGGCATTAACCCACTCTCCTCCCTGTATTCTGGACCTGATTCTCAATGCTAATCAGGAGTAATTTCACTGCAGTGAATGGAGTTATACAAGACCTGTGTAAAAGTGGAATCAGATCCGTGTATCATATGTTTAAGATTCCTGGCAACATAAGCTCTATTTACTTGAGGAAATTAAAACATTTCAAAGAGTCTGGATGATTTAAGGGCTATGTTCTTACTTCCTAGAAATTAGAACAGTACATCAGGTAATCAATAAGTGTATAAAACTGTCTAAAATGCAAGCATTGCAGAGGTCAGGAATGGAAAGAAAGCAGCTGAAATCACTTTACATGATATGCTGCAAAAGCAACATTATTTTTACCAACAGCACTGAGAAGCCATTGCAAAAGGCAAGAAACTGATTTAATGGTATGGCCAACAACATTTGTTTCATATAGCCAATTTTGCCACTTCCATGACAAAGCTAAACACAAAATTAGACTGTTCAGTTAAGCACTTTGGCTCCAACCTCCCTTGAACTTTAAGAAATTCAGGGAAACAAGCTCTTGGGTTGGGCCCATCTGTATCGGAAACACAGCACTGCATTCATACCACATTATCAGTATTTTTTTCACTTCAAATCACAAGCACCAGGCAGTGTGGAGTGTATATCTCCTCGATGGTCTGTAATAGAAATTCCTCAGTTACATGCGAAGCCTCTCCAGTGTCTTCCACAAGAAGAGGCTCCATTAAGACTAATAAAAGTGCTGATTCTGCACAATAGACGCCGAAGATCCTCCAGGAGAGCTGTAGGAAAGAAATGAGCTCTTAAACATGTAGGGAGTCACTCAGCTTCTACCCTCGAATATGAAAGAGCTGCTTGATGAGGCTTGATGAGACTTAGAGGTAAGCAAGAAATTCAAGAAGGAAATATCCAGGACTTTGAAAGCATAAATAAGCTGCACATAGTTTTCTGACTTGTAATAACTCACAGATCACTGTATCAGCTCCTGGGCTACTGCAGGAGTGTAAAGAGGCTGCTAGAAAGAGGAACAAACACTCCTCTATGCTGCTCCTTCCCCCTGCGTAACCATAAGCCAAGGCTTGTGATGTTTGGCCAAAGAATGGGGAAACCTAGGAGTGACTTTGGACAATACATGCTGGTGATCATGAGTCACTGGCTAATGTTAAAGACAGATCTACAGTCAGATGTGGTGTGTATAACAGTGAATTTGTTTGCCATCAGTGGAGTTGCCGTTTGCTTTATGCCTGATCTGAATTTTGCATCACATATGCTCCTCCTAATGGCATTAAAAGAAATTTTTGTGAATGTACAGTGCAGGGAATAGACCCCTGCAGTGTCAGCCTCAATTTTGAATGGGTTGGCTTTTTTGGCTTGTCACACACTTTCTAGTCTCTAAAGCTCTGCCTTTGTATTGTAATATGGTGTGCTGTAAATATCTGTAATGGAATGGATTACATCAGCTAACTTAGTGTTGCCAATCTCAATATTAAACTCTGCAGCAGTAAGGAGCCCTGCCCAAAGGACTATGACAAGTATTCAGCTCCATTTATATTAGAATACAAAGTACAGAATAAACCCACATCGTTTCTGGCAACTGATACTACCTGTCAGATAAGAATGGCACAAGGGAAAACAATGCCAGAGCACTGAAGTTCCTTCTCAGAATTAAGAGCTGTGGAGTACTTGATACATACCCTTCCTGAATTTGCTGTAGGTTAGTAATTTATTTTTTTTTTAATAGTAACTTCCCATCCCCAATACCCAGGCAAAAGCAAAAAGTAGTTTCCTATTTCTACACCCACTGACTCTGTTAAGGCCATGCTGGCTGCAACAATGGAGAGAGAAATCTGGTGGGATTTCAACATATTTTCACTTTGTTTCAGGTACACAAAAGAGACTGGTTAAAATGCTTAAAAATATGTTCAACATTTTCTTGCGCTTTCTATACGCTGTCAGCTGCACATTGACCGTACTGTTCTCATGGCAATTTCAAGTTTGCTTGAGGTTGTTTGGGGCCAAATAAAATCCCATTCCTACGAGATAAGTCAACATTAGGTTCCAGTGAGCTTGATCAGAACTATTGTCCCCATGTTAGACTGTTCATCAGAACTTTTTTTTCAACCCTCACCATGAATATTCTTGGAAGAGACTGCTCAGAGATATATGTAGCAAGTGTGAAATAATTAGACTCAGTGGAACACAAGTTCTAAAGCGTGGGAGGCATGATTCAGCACTTTATCTTTCCAACGGTAATGCTGTGTTGTTTATTTTTTTGAGATTTTCAAGGGAAAAACTGGACTGACTTCTCTGCATGGGTCTTAAAGATTCTGTAACTGGAAAGATAAAGAAGTTGGCAAGAACGTCCTTTATCCACCATGATGTTTTCTGACTGCTGCTAGCCCCGCAGAGATGGCTTCATTCCGTTAGTATTTACTGCATATAAATTGCAAACAGCATGTTGAGATGCTCTAAGGAAAGAAGCAATAAACACACAGAAAATATGAATGCTCAGAAATTGTACTGTCTGTCGTAGGAATATGGAACCAGATCCTCGGGTCCTGTGCCTTTATTTCAGCAAAGGAGCTGGCCTATTGTTTCTATTTAAAATTGGTTGCCATGGTGGTATCATCCGGGCTTTCACCCTGATGAAAACTGTTTGCATCTGTGACGCAGTAGCGCTGGCAACCCAGTGTTTGCATCTACCTCTAACACAGAAGTAATTGTGAAAATGGAATCTGACTGTTTACCTTTGCACAGTAAACAGGTTCCTTAGACACGCACGTACCTCTTGCTGTTAAAGCTGCATGGAAGTGGAAAAGCAGTTGGTTTGACAGCTTCTGAAGCTGCAGAGACCTCAGACAAAATGGAAGTGCTGAAGTGAAACTCCATGACCGGGCTGGCCCTTCCCCAGGCATGGCTCTGGTGCATGGTTTTGATTTTGCAGCACTGCCTGGAATTTCTGGGAAGTTACAGGTCTCATGTTTTCAGACTGATGGGAAGCCCTGCCTGACATTCAGATCTGCTGATACGAGAGTCTCTCTCTTCCATTTTCTAATGAGTCTCAATCATTAACCTCCTTACTTCACAGGCGGCTAGTGATCCCATTACTTAGGTGAACAGCAGCCACTACCAGGAGACTCAGAAATGTTTATGAACAATAAAACAAGTTTAAAAAGGGACTCTTCACATGCATTTATTTTAGGTGGCAATTCAACTTCTGGTCCAAACTCGCTATGGGTTCAGTTTTAAGAGTGCCAGAATCTCATGAGGGTCCTCCAGAACTTCACCCTGCTTCCTCCTTGGTGCTGATTCTGTAGGGCACCTTCACAGAAACAAACCCAAGACAGTCCCAGGTCTCAAAGGGACATTTAGGCTTAAAGCTTTCTCACTAATTAAAAAAGTTATCTTGGAATATTAAACCTTGTACAAGGAACAGATGGGGTTAATGCTCCTCCCTGCATAAGCTGTCAGCACTATACTTTGAACAAAACAGCAGCAGCTTTACTAGCTAGAGTAGTGCTTGTTAAATTGAATTAGATCTGGAGCATTAGTATCAGTCCGTTCTCTTTACCTTTATTGGGAAATCCTCCTTTCCAGCATATGTGATAAGTGGGGGAGGAGGAACTCAAGAGCAGCTCTGAACAATGAACAAACGTTATCAGCAGGAAAGAAAACCTAGTAGTGCCAACTCCATAATGGCAGTTAGCATTTTGCAGAGCAGAATTGACCTGGGGTGCCGCCTCTGTATTCCTTTCTAGTTTGCAAATGAAAAAGCTGGGCAGTCACCTGTCTGTCTTTCCAGCATGCATATTGTATTTCAGCTGATGTGTCTGCAATGCCGATTCTGCTGAGCTGTAAGTGAAAGATCTGCTGAGTAAGAGATTATTAAAGACAAGCAAGAGCCTCGTTGTCTTTTGGTGATGTCAGTGTGACCCTTATCAATAATTGAACGGCTTTTCCAGGAACACAATCTAGCGAGACCAGAGTCTGTGTTACCATGTCACTGCTTCAGTCAAATGTTCCAGGAAAGGCTGCTCTCCATGGAAGCAATATTGTGTCATTTCTTTATTCTGCAGGCTCACGATGTTGAGAGCTGAGACAGTGCTCCATCTGATACACCGCTTCCCGCCCACACGCTGTCATACTGGAAAGCATCGCAGGCTGGAAATAGGGACCATTCTAAAAGGGCCTGTCTGCTGCAGACTGGAGCCCAGCGGGGCATCTGGAGGGAGAGCTGTGGGTCTTTCACAGTCCTGTGAACCTTCACTGCTGACTCTTCCATTGGAAAGAGGAAAGCTGCAGGTCAGAGCTTCACCCCATTGCTATCACAAGGACTTGGCATGGGAAGCAATGGTCATATCAGAGCACCTGGATACTAAAGCCAGAAGCTTTGTGTAAAAACTGAGAAGCAGATTCCTGAAAGCTCCCTGTTAAAAACCTGACACCCAAAGGATGGGAGAAGCCAGGTGATTTTGCATTTGTATCACTCCTGCAGAAGACCTCTTTCTCTTAAGGCCTCCAAATCAATACACCACTCTAAGAAGGGGCCAACTTGTAATAAATGCGGAGAAAAAACCCCAGCATACGAGGGGAGAATATCAGAGGTTACACTTGGTTAGGCCTTTTATACAGGTATATTCTGAATGATACAAGCTGATAGCTGTGCTCTCCTGGCAACAGATTTTGTGGGACAGAATTTCATCCCTCACCACAGATCTTGTGGGTTATTCTGATGGCATAAAGGGGCTAGAAACTGTGCCCTGCAAGGCTCTGCTACGCAGGCACACTTTGGGTAGGGCCCTGGCCCCTTCTCAAGCTCAGGCTTATCATTACACTGCGATCGGGAGAGGCAAGAGAGAGATTTCACCAGTAAATACTGTATCAAGCAGTCTGGGCTGCTTCAAATGAGAGCAGCTCATAAGAAGCTGCTAAATATAAAATCATCCTCAGGGCAGCTCCAGTTTAAGCCAGGTCATGTCAGCCCTCAGAGAAGCACAGAATCTCCTGGATGTAAATAAGATAAAGGCAGGATGAGGAGAATTTGAAGTTTACAATTGAAATTCTGAAAAACGAATGGAAGGTGTGCCATGTAAAGGGAGAGGAGCAAAAAAAACCCCATCAGAAACATGAAATGTCCCTTATCTGCAGTCCTACAGTTGGGAATTTCAAGTGTCCTCCACCACAGTCTCATGTATTACTCCCTTACACTAACCACCTGTCTTGCATACCTCGGCGTCTTCTCTACCTTGGAGGATCTTTCAGCTCATTCTAACCCTTCCCTCCCCTCTGGTTTCTTCGGGTCATTTCTTCCCCTGTGTTTGTACGCCACAACATATTGGTGCCCTAAAAGCCACTAGAATTAAAAAAAAATACAACAATTAAATATTTCGGTAACAGAACTGAGTCTTCCATTTCTGCAGTCTAAAGTCCACCTACTAAAAAGGCAGAAGACGTTCTCTGAGGTTTTCCGGTTTGCGTCCCCCAGTTCTGTGGATGGTAGGTCTAGACCTAGTTCTACACTTTACACTGTTGTAACTTGGTCTAATGGGGGTAGAAGTGTGCAAGAGAAGCAGATCTCCAAAACCCCCAAAACAGACAGGGTATCTGGTGGGGTCACTTTCCTGCTGGATATTATTGAACTAGTTCAGTGATCCAAAACTAGATCTGAACTTTGCTGCTCTGGCCTATATCCGACAGAGATAAAAGATTCTATCTATATCCTTTGGGCCACACAAGCCCATTTCTAAGCTGTATTGTGTTTCCAGGTTGTATTACAGACAGCTGACTCTGATGACTTTTGCATCTGAATCATTCCTCCACTTTTATCCATGTTTTCAGCTGCAGAATATAGCTAATTCAACAACATACGGAAATCAACAATTATCAGTAAATGCCGAACTTTAATGTGACAGCAAGACACACTGACTAGTATTTAATCATACGAGCCAGACCATACTGACAGGTTTACAAATACCTTTCCTGAGCTTCAGTGTCAACGCAATTTTATATAGTAAAGGCAGGTCCCCTCTTGCAGTGTACTTGCACCATCCCTGAGGTTGGTGTCCTGGTACTTTTTCTATGTATACTCGCTATTCCATAAGCATGCCTCTCAGAAGTTTTTCAAGTTCTCACCGTACCTGGGCCAATTGCACTGCATGTAATTAATCTGCATTCTGAAAATAATCTTTTAACCATAGCATTAAAAGCATACTTTTGAAAGAAAAAAAAAACAAACCAGATTCTACAGTACAAGACAAAATTAGTAAGGAAAAGTAGCTATATCCCAATCTTCTATAAGCCAGCCCAATTTAACCTGTGGTTTTGTGATCTCCTGCTATATCAATTTAGACCTATCAGGGAAAGTACACACATCCTCTAAATGGCTGTTTACCACTGAAGCAGGTGCCTCAGCCTCACCGTCCTTTATACCTGGCACCTGATGAAAAATGAGCAAGGAAATGGAGCAGGACACATTTGACAAGTAGGAGTGGAGGCAGATTAGGTGGGCACCTAAACAAGAACCAGGAATCTAATTTGTCTTGGTATCAACAGTATTCAAGCATCTAACCACCTTTTAGTACCTCACCCAATTGGGTGACTTGGACACAGTTCACCCAATAAATCTGTAGCAAAGCAATTCAGGTGTCCCCAGGTCATCTGCTAGCACCTGAAATAATAAGCTATCTTTCTGCTGTTGTGGTTGGGCATTGTAATAAATGGTTCTTCAGGATGGTAAAAGTGGAACATTGACCTATCGGGCCAGTAAAAACCCACTGGCTTATTTCTTCTTGTGCAGCCTTAACTTAATTCTGGCAGCTTTCCTGAGGTGTACGTAGCTTGTCCCAGAGTCAACTACTACTGTAGGCTGTGGGCTGAAATTCATCCAAGGTTCTGTAGATCTTCAAGCCAAACTCTGCTCTCTGTGCAAAATGTGTTGCAACAGTCAACTCCTGCTGAGCACCAGAAACTGGCCCAGGAATTACAGCACTGAGTGTTCGGGTTGGTGACAGATTGCTTTACTGATGCTTAAAACAAGAACACCAACCTGCAGAGATAATTAAGCAGTTGTTGCTAGGAGGCTTCAGAGCTGCTTTCTGAAGTTCTCCTAAAATGATAGGTGCTTTGTTTGGATTGTTAAGAAACTTTGAAAGCTAAATACAGCTGGATCAAAATCACCATAAAAGGGAATTGGATTTGGTGACCCTCCATTTCCTGAGACTAATATTTTCTGGGCACAAAACAGCTGTTTGAATCTGTCTCTGAAAGATTCAAGAATGAAAAACAGATTTTTTGACACTGTTCATTTGCACTAAGATGGGAACAGAATATCTCAGTCCAGAATGTATGTAGTACACACATACAATGTACACTTCTACTCATATTTAAAGTGATGTGTATATATGTACATGTATATACAGTGTATACAAACAAACCTCCTTTTAGCATTCATGTATGTAACTTAGCTGTCATAACACTTGTAATAGAGCTAGGCACCATTTAATTTTTCATAGTCCTTGATCACCAACCCAAAACCATATGATCGATTTACACTTTTAAATGTCTATACCACAAGTCAGATTGTTTGTGAATGTGTTACATTTATTTTAATTTGTTTGAGCTCTTCATAAAGTTTATTTCTATTCTTCTGATTGGACAGTAGAATCTGAGAACATCTCTGTTTCACAGACAGATTAAAAATGGGTAAAAATAGATACAGCATTTTGGTTTACTCAGGACCTTTGCTGAAAGGAAGAATCGAATTAAAACCACATCTTTGCTGCAAACAAAATCTGGGGGTTTTTACCCAAATAGTTAACATACAGTCTTATTGGAAAGAAGGCA
Organism: Ciconia boyciana; assembly: GCF_034638445.1. Lineage (NCBI taxonomy): Eukaryota > Metazoa > Chordata > Aves > Ciconiiformes > Ciconiidae > Ciconia > Ciconia boyciana. The sequence goes on from NC_132942.1 coordinate 11,571,171, forward strand.
CTATAATTTTTTTTCCTGAAAACTCAACTGTTTCCTTGTTGGCAGTTTTCACAGAGAAGTTATGGATGGCATAGGCATGATGGCTAAGGGAGGGAAGAGCACTGGAGTGACGTTAGAGAAAGACATAAAGTTTAATAAGGCCAAGGGACCCACTGACAAGAGAGACACAAGGGAAGAAGGATGAGAAAGGTCATAAAAGTATGTACCCACACAAGTATTTAAATAATATTACCAAAAAGCAGAGTTATCACATAAAGTCCATGCTGTATAAGTAAGGGACTTCTCCACTCCTCCTCCTTACTATCGGGGAGGGATCCACTGGGCAGAGAAGATAACATATTTCCTAGAGCCCTACTCTAGTCTGAGAGCCATTAACTAATTAAAAGTAGATTTTTTGGCCCCATCTCCACAGTAAGTCATCAGGATTAATGGAAAGTGTATTTAAACGAGGTAAAGCAGTGATGAACCACCAAATCTACTGCCTGCTGAGATGGATCACCCCTCCACATGGGATCTGCTTCTCCTGCCTCTGGCTGAGGTACCACTGATTCTTGGTGAGAGAAGTCACTGGAGTTAAATTAAATCACAGCTTTTTCTGAGTACCTTCAAGAGTAATTTGTATATTTGATTCATGTTTCAGAAGCGGAAAAATCATTAAGCCCATTAAAGGAATAATACTGAAAGCCACAGTGCAGGGGGGGTGAAGCCTGACGACTGCAGCTGGATGGGGAAGAGAGGGAGAAACCAGTCTGTGAGCCCTGACTCTCACAGTGCATAAAGCACCATGTATTTAGCATGGCTAAAGCATCTGCCTTTGACAGAGATCCTCTCACTAAGGACAGAAAGAAACGTTTATCAATAGCAACAAAAGACCTTGGAGCATCCCTCCTTAGCCCTTTATTCCCTGAGTGTGTAAGCCATGAATGATGAGTATGCTGAGGGTTAAAGTAAAAATAAAAAATCACTCTGTAGGAAAACATACAAGAAAAGGGCAGCTAAATCTCTGACAGATGAGAACACTCTCGGGGTGTCAGCAACAGGAGTTCTGATTTACACTATCTGGAGGGAGAGATAAGGACTCCGCAGTACAGCAGCATCTAATAAATGATGCCTGCAGCACAATAACAAGTGCGAGCTCTTCATTTCATTTATTTATTTTGCAGTTAATTTAGTGTTCCTGAAAGCAAGAGCTTTTTTGTTCTGGTCACTGACAATACAGCCAAGTTCTCCTTCACTCACAGCTCTGTCAAAAGACACTTTATAAATAACTGGATAGGAGGATCTTCACCCCTGACCTGTGGGTTCTACCACTTGAAAAGAAAGATGAGGAGCACTGACGCCTGGCAGACATAGCATGTCCCTGCCCTGCAGATTGCTCACACAAATCTACCTAGTTCAGACCTGGTTTTCAAAGCAATAAGCAACAGGGCCATATGTATGTAGTAAGCACATGATGTACATAACCAGCAACTCCGGTTATAAAACTAATCTCATTGTGATTTCTAGGGTCTGCCAGAAGAATTTGAAATGAAGTCTTGAGACAAGATCAGATCAAAGTTGAAATATAAAATAACAACTCCTCCACTCTCCCCCCATCCCCAAATTGGAAAAAAACAACTGCTAATTTGAGGGAGAAAGTAAAAAAAATCATCTAACACATAATCTAGAGCCATTTCCTCTGCTTTGCAGGAAGGATTGCCGCATAATTTCAGTGCACTTGTTCAGAACAAGCGGTGTTGCAAACACCTACTTTGTTTTTGCTGTTGCTTCCATGTTCCTCATTCCCTCCAGACTGTCCCTAGCTCATTAGTCATGTTGGGGCAACGATAAGGTGGAGAATGATTACATAGTTGGCTCAGACTTTTCCCTTCCCAGTACAGAGTGTGCTTGGATCCCTCCTGGGTGGAGACTGACCTGAATGCCTTCTTTAAACCATACACATGCAAGCCTGTACTGTAATGATTTCCAGTTTGGTTAGGTACCTGTTCCTGTTCCCAGGACCCATCTTTCAAACCAGGATGGTCCCAATTCAGTTCCTGTTGTTGGTTCTGTTGATTTGGGTAAAAAACTGCAGATCCCCACTGAAACAACTCACCTTTTCTCAGTTATCTTCAGAAAAAAATGTTACTCTGTGCATTCCTCACCTGTTATTATGTGCAAGTGAATTCAGCGAGTGAGTGAGTGTGTTGTGACAGTCCCCTGAGGAATATTGCCTCTGGGAATAACTTTCTGAGCTACTTGGAAAGCTCTTTGTGAGCGACTGTGTTTGGACATGCTCAGTGGTGAGATTCTGGTTTTGCCTCTCTCTCTTTTGAGCCCTGAGCTCCATGTTAGGACAGTGGTGGTTTTTACCCATCTCAGCAACAAGATGTACCTCACCCTGAGACAGACCAGAGCTTGCCTCACTGGGTAACACACAGTCATAGCACAGGACAACTGTCCTCACATGCCATGCAACCAAGTATGTGCTCCATCTTTTCCCCCAAACCTTCTCTTCTCACATTTTCTTTTGCAGAAAGTACTAACATCCCTCCTCTACCAGCCTGAGCCTTGGTTTCCTTCTTGACTCAGTCTTTGACTCAACATTACATCGAAGGCTTGTCATTTCTTCTGCTGTATGTTCAATTTTAGCCCTTCCTCTATTCCCACATTGAGGAAACTAACCCAAAGACAAATCACCTTGTGACTTGCCTGTAGCAAACTTCTTTCTGCCACGACGCTGCCGGTATTACCTGTTCAAAGCCATTCACATTGTTCCTCCTGTTGCTCCACAGCCTCCGACCGATTATGCCCTCATGTTCATGCCCTTCTCATGCAGTGCTTATGGAAAAGAAGGTGGAAGATGCAGGGTGAGGACGGGGGGTTGGGTAGGAAGTTTTGGGCAGTAAAACAGAACTGCTGGCAGCAGGGGCTGGCTTAGCCCTGCCGAGGTACCACCGCTCCAGCCCTTAGTCCTACACAGCTCTACCTGCTCTTCCAGTTCCCAGCTCCCACAGCTGTCAAAACACTTATGCCAGGAAAAGTAATGCTCTCCCTCACCTGCCTCTGGCCGTACCCACATAATAAGCTTTTATGCCTTAGTCCTTGCCTAGAACACCTCCTGCTGCTTTGCACTTCTGCATCCGACTTGGCGGCCCACAAGGGCACCCTGCTCTGCCTCAGCCTGGCAGAGGTCTGACCCACTCATGTCTGTGACCAGCAGAAGAGAGGCAGCGACAGCTTCTGACACGTCTCCTGTCCATCTGTGGACACGGTAATGCGAAAGAGAACCACGTGATACACTTTGCCTGCTCTCCCCCAGTTTTGCTTTCTTTCAGACCCAGGCCTTCACATCAACTTCAGTGCCACCAAGTTCTCACACTGTTGTCCAAACTTCACCGTAGGTCTGAACCCTGTTGTCAGCTGTCTTGGCAGACTGAGTGGTTAACCCAGTTGTTACTGAGGCATCCATCCACTCCACCAAAATACATAAAAAGCCAAGGAACTAAAACATTCTAGATATTAAATCAGACATCTCAAGTCATCACCAACTTATTTTGCTTTTAAGTCCCCTAGTGATAAAAGGGACCTCAACAGAGATTTTTCAAAGCTGCTTTGGGATTTAGATTAATCTAATTTTGGGGTTTGTGCACCTACACATCTTACGCTGCACTGAAAATCCCAAGCTAAACTGATTTTCTATGTGGGAGAAGATGCTGCTTCCCAAAGTGAAGGGAACCGCTTGCCTTGCAGCCAAAGTCCACAAAGTTAAAAAGGCCGGGGGGGGGGGGGGGGGGGGCTGGGGAAGAAAGAGGGGAGGCACATTCGCAGTGGAAAATGCTATTGATCCTTTGCCATAACAGCAATAGCTGGTAATACTGCAACATGAACTAACCTGCCCATGAAAGCAAAATGCTCAGTGATTTGTAAAAATCTCCTCTAGAATGTAAAGAACAAGACCAGAAAAGCTATTTAAGGTTTGCAGGTTTCCTCGGGCAATGAAAGAAATAGAAGCCTGATTAAGTCGCAGGTTTGTTACTCCGCAGGCGAATAAACACATCCCCTGCGCTCACACACAAAACTCGCTTGGGAAGGGCTGGTGGTTGGGTTTATCACTGCTGAGGGAAAACATGCAGAGAGAGGGGGAGAGGGAGAAAATGCTCTCCCTACCACGAGAAACATGTCCTCAGCTGAAGGCATGGTGCTCATACAGCTTACCCAGTCACAGCAATACTGAGCTTGGGGGAACCCCTAACTCAGATGCATTTTGTGATAGAAAGGGATCATCTCTGCTGCCCTGACCCTAGTAAAACTTCTTGTTTTCTTTTTCACTGGGCTTCAGAGCTAGAGCTTGATAGATGCACTTTTAAATAAATGCTAAAGAAGAAATTCCCATTGGTGCAGAGGAGTCAGTAGCAAGATTTGGTATGGTGACGTACTATTGCAGATACAGGCTGAAATGAGTGTACCATGGTGCAAACAACTACATGCTCCCAGAAAATACCCTCTGGAGAATTATTGGAAACCATTTCCATCTGACAGGTTGGCACTCAGCCCTTTCCCTGGTCAGCATTCATCTCTCTGGTAGCAGCTAATGAGCTCTGTGCTGAAGCACTGGGCAGCACAGGTGTAGAAAAGCCACAGTAAAGAGAGGATTTCTGACATCTTCTATCGTGTGACTTGAAAGGGAAAGAAACACTATGCTGGACATCTACTGACTTCAGAGGGAAGTGGCTCAAACCATTTCATATTATTATTGTAATACAGCAGTGCCCAATGGGCCTTAGTAATGAAAGAGGCTCCATTGCGCTAAGTGGTGTATCAGCATTTTCCAACAATAATGTGGCGAGGTACGAATGAGAGGAACAAGTGGGTACAGACAGACCAGGCAAGGGAGCATGAGAGCAAATGAGTTTTCAGTTTGCTGGCAATTCTGTAAACATGAATGTGTAATTTTGTTTGTCCAAGATTTTAGAAGTTAAAAAGAGGCAGCTTGGCACTGGACAAAAATGTTTCCTGCTGGACTTTGTAATAACGAAACTCCAGAACATTTTTAAATGAAGAGTCAGCCTGAATCAAAACAAGGATTAAAAAAAAAGCCATGTTTGAAATGTCAAGTGAAATGGTCTGGACATTTCTGTGCCTTTTTCAAAATTAACCAAAATGGGTTTTCGGTTTTTTGGGTTTTGTTTTGGTTTGGTTTGGGGTTTTTTTGCCAAATCTTCTGTTCTTGCCAGAAGGAGCAGCTGGGGTGGAGGCAAACCATCTCACCCTGCTCCCTGCAAAGACCACGTGGAAACAAGCCTGGCTATCCGGATAGCGTGTCAGCTGCCAAACCACTGCTGAGGTTTTCGGTGCAATCCTGGGCTAAGGAGGATTTTGAGGAAGAATGTGGAAGGGGAGAGGGCAGCCTTGAAGGTACCTACCAGCACAAGAGAGGCTCTAGGAAAAAAAGATGGGGGTGTAGTGTAGAAATGGTTTAAAAATGGAAGAGCAAGGCAAAACATAGAAGGGATCTAAGTACTCTACAGCCTAGCAGACATGACAGATAGGACTGAACTTGGGTACAAAAGCAGTCATTTCTCTGGGATACCCCAGAGAAGGGGGAGCCCAGGGTGAGAGATGCTCCAGCCCAAGTGATGAGCCAGGAAACAGATCCCCATATCCTGCAGGGTCTGAGACTAAAATATATGCGTCTCAGAAAGCCCAAGAGACTAAATATCATTTCCAACCCGCAGTGATGGCACTAGCCAGCACTGTGTGACTCATGCTCAGACCTGACCTCTCAGAGGCTGCGGAGGTTGGTGTGGAAAGTATTATACTGACACAGCAGTGGAGAGCTGACCTGGCCGTTGGTGGTGAGCGAAGCAAGGAGACACCGATCTCCTTGACCAAAAGTTTCCTGAAGGCTTAGGAAAGACTGAGTGCTGTCACCAGATGTTTTCTGGGAGGGATGGGAAGAGGACCCTTTTCAGAGATGTGTGTCGGAGCGAGGAGCTACCAGAGGCACAAGGCTGCTTTGCAAAGCATTTGCGATCAATTATTTATCATCAGGCAAGTTTGGGACAGATGGCAGGAGGGCTGTGCACCTGTGCGGTTACACTGCTGCTAGAACAGACCACGGCTCCAAACAGGAGCCCCGAGGCAGGACCAGAGGGACCCCTTGGCAGAGACAGGCATCACCACAGCAGGGCATGGAGCTCAGCACCCTCCTGCTCCACTCCTATTTTCTGCCTCACTGCATGCAGCAGGCAGTAGCAGCCCAGCACAGCACATGGGCAGGAAAGAGTGAACAACCCAGCTATGGCGTGAAGGGTTCAGGGGAGAGGAGAGGACCTTGCAACACATGTGGGCCAAGGGGGAGCTAATTTGGGTGTCATGTGGGAGTTGGCAGCGACCAACAATTTGGGCTCCAATACTAGGGTCTGATTAGGCCGTCCTGGTTTCTCCCTGAGCTGGCAAACCCATCTATGAGCACCCCGCAGAAGTGCTGCCCTGTCACACATGGGCTGCAAGAGACCGTGGCAAGCAAAGATCTTTTCTACCTCCATTTGAAACAGCCCGTGGGTGGGCAGCGTTTTTCTCTATTATTCAAAATCATTTGACAAGCTATTTATTTTTTACCCTCTAATCATTATTTGATATTCAAGTATCTGGCTGGAATTCATTCCTGCTCTGTAATGTGAGAAATAAAACTGCCGTGGAGTTTTCCCACCGTGAAAGCTCACGGTGAGCCCATATAAAGTTTGCTCCTCCACAGGTACTTGCATACGTGAGCTCAGTATTTCCACCCATACCGGTGCAAGGACTACTTAGCTGTGTGGGAATGCCTGGAGAAGGCCTTTGAAGAGGGCCGGATCAAACTGGAATTTCAGTTTTAATTAATTGCCATAGAAAATGTCACCGGTATTATTCACCCAGCTGTACTCTTATGTCATGTTTGCCTGAAACAAAGTTCTCCCATGTACCGTAATGAATCATAATATTTAAGATGAATACAGAGAAGCAGTGACATTCACCGGGGCTTTCGGCGGCTGGAGCTTGGGGTGAGCTCTGCCGGGCTCCTCTCCCAGCTGCAGATGGATGTGCTTCAACTTGACCCCGTCCCAAGCTTCCCGAGATTTTTTTGTGCTCAGAGGCAGGCACGCACCCCACACGCCGCCTTCGCAGGGTGTGAGCCATGGGGAGAGCCTTTCTGCACCCTCTGTGCTGGGAATTTCACACACACACCCCCCACACCCCCCCACATCCCCCGGGAGGACCCATGCGTCTGCCCGCGCAGCTGGAGTGGGAGGGCAGAAGGAGGTGTTGGTAGGGCTGTAAATCACCTTTGCTTCCTGCTGATCTCCAGAGCTGCCAGAGATCAGTCTGCTTCAAGCTGAAGAAACTGTCTGAGCGAAGGTGGAAAGAGGTTGCTATTATGTATGATCAGCTTACGCTGCAATTAATGCCTTTTTTAAAAAAAAAAAATATCCCTTTGCATAGCAGGTTCCTCTCTGTTCTCTCCTTTGAGCTAAACCTTCCACCACTCCCATTCCTGCCAACACCCACTGGTAACTGAGTACTGCAGTGAAATCTAATCAGAGCGGAGATCAACTCATTACCCTGAGAAGTAAACGTGTCTCTCAGACAAAGCAGCAATTTTGTCTGAGTCATTGCAGCATCCCTGAGTGTATCCAAAACAATCAAAAGCTGGCTAAACCAGTCCATTAGTAGCAGAGCCATCACCTTTTCCTCCTGCATAGTCCCAAGGAGAAGCCGCTCTCTGCTTGCCCTACTTCTGGCGAGGAAACCTCCTGCTCCTTTGTTCCCACGATTAATAATTCAGTGAAATCCCATGGCCCAAGTGTTCATATTTCCTCTTTGCTACAGGACTTTAAAATATGGCAAGAGAAGGGACACTTTTAATTCCTTGGGCTAACTGGTGAAGGGCTGAGAATGGTGTAATTGTTGGTGTGGATGGGGATAAACAACCCAGACTTGTGTGTGCACATGCGGATGAACATAAACAGGAGGAGGAACAGTGTTACCATAGAAATGAAGAGCTGCCTGCGCAGGCAGACATCGTTTGTCACATCAGCATCCCTGCCATGGGGTGTTGCTTCTGCCCTTGAGCTGTAATGAGGGTGGTGGTGCCTTGGGGTGTGCAGGTGTTCATCTGCTCAGAGTTATTCCTGGTGCCATTTGGGAGAACTGATACTGAACCCTGATAATGGTCAGAAAAGTTTTGGTGAAGGAGCAAAAGTGGTATCTCAGGGGCCAGCCAGGAAACAGGCTTTGGAGCTGCGGCAGGGGCACCAGCCCTGCTTCCTGCCACAAAGCCAGGGGATGGAGAAGGCTTGCGGGAGACCAAGAGATAAACACCTTGTCAGGCAGTGGATGCGCACAGCAGGGCCAAGAGCTTTAAATTCCTCCCTCGGGATCAGAAAAATTTTTGTCTCTGGACCGGTGCCAGCCTATAATCTAGTTGAGAACCTGCGCTCTCCCTAGGATGGGATTATAACACTGCAGTGAGTAATACAACCTCATTTGCAGAGAGACAGAAAGGTTTGGGGTGTACTGCTGCCCTGGGAGTTACAAAGCCAGCTCTCTTTGTTCCCCTAAAAGATCCTTACGTATTAGGAGTAGAAGCCCAGGCAGTGTTTCCTAACAACCCTCCCTGGGGGACGGCTGGGGTTGACAACACTAGCAATTTTCCTGCAAGCCTTGTGGAATTTGGTATTTTTCATGAAGTCTAAACTCCTGGACTCTTCTCATTAACTGAAAGTCTTAGCTTTCATTTTTTCCTAGGTCTCATGACTGCAAAGAAAAGCTTAAAAACATGACCCTTAAGCCTCATAAATCAGAAGTTAAATAATTTCTTTTTTAAACTCAGCCCAAACATCCCTATTAAAAAAAAAGAAAAAGAGAGAGAAGCAAGAGCTCATGACATTTTTTAACCAGGAGTCTTTTTCTTTTGCAGGGAGAAGCTGGGGGCTGCAGAACCAAGTCTTGATTTTTTAACACTTAGAAGATATGTAAGTATTACACATAAAAATAAACATCATACAATATATGTAATATATATTTCAGCTCTGACCTTGCAAGTCCCTCCTAGTTTGTGAAGAGAATTTATTGTCAAGACACGGTCTCCCCTTGGCCTCTGTGAAAACTGCCAATGAAATAGGACATTCTTGGAGAGAACAGAGGAGCTAAAATCATAAACATCCATGACGCAGTCAGAACATACAAGCCTATAAAAAAATATACCTGAATGCTAACAGCTTTCAGTCAAGAAAAATTAGTGTTGACCACTGGCCAGCAAGTTGGCAAACAGCTGTAGAAAACAGCTCTGTATCACCCTACAGTTTGCAATGCCTTTCAAACCAGACAAGCAGAGAACAGGCTTCAGAATGTTGTTTTGTCCCTCTATGGATGCTGCCCCAGTAAATGATTTTCCTTGATCAAGACTTAATCCAATAAGGAAGACACAATAAGAATGTAAATGTCAATTGTAGTTGAAATATTTGACCTGTTGGTCATAGAAGCAGCTTAATTTAATTAGAGCTACTTATTGGAATAAAATAAATGCCCATTGTAGTAAGACTCTCAGACAACTGTGCAAAGATAATGCGAAGAAGAGGAAAAGAGGAACCTGACCTAAATCGCCAAAAGTGAGAAACTGCAAGGTCACAGGCAGGACAGACACCTCTGCTCGCCCTTCCTGCCTCCTGGACCACGTACAAAACCACTGCACCGCTCTGGCACAGCAGTAATAACGCTTCACATTCAGGAAGCATTTTTCATTGAGGCTCTAGGAGAGCTTTGTTGGCACTGATTATTTAAGCTTCACGCTAGCACATTACGGATAGAAAAGCTGTAGCTCAAAGAGGTGAAGTGACTTGTCCCACGGTCACCCAGTGAGTCACTGGCAGAGCTGGGAGCAGAGTCCCGCCTGACACTGGCACTTCTTTGTTCCAGCCAGCACGACATGCGCTCACTTAAGAGGCAGCATTTGAGCACGTGCGATTGCTCTCTGCAGTCGATTCCTCTCATCTCCCAGTTCAAATTAGACTCTTAAGTTTTCCTGCTTTCAAATCTGTGCGTAGAGCATTTGGGGTTGGTTGTGCAAATTTCCTGCTGCGTTAAAGGTATGGGCTGGTGTGGTTAACACCCTGTGAAGTGCTTTGAATGTTTAAGGCTTGACACTGCTTTGACAGATCGAGTATTTCAGTGTGAGTAGTGTAAAACCCCAAAACCAAGGGGGTGAACTTCAGGCCAAACCGATTTGGTCTTATACAATTGCCTAGAGGTACTAAAGCTTGATCTCCATGCCAAAACCCTTAGTTTTGCTCAATCACTGAGCCTTTTCAAAGTTTGTTACTTGGCACAACAAATCAGAGCAACTCTTGTAACATTCAGTTTTCAAGTGTTTATAAACAGCCCTTCAAAACCACCTGCAATTAAGTAAGCAAGTTTTCACACTTACAGGTCCAGGTCTCTGTTTTGCATTTTGATGTGTTCTCAACAAAACAGTCTCAGAAAATGTGAATGCCAAAGACAAAGTAGTGTTTTGTCTCAGCCTGACATTTAGCACTCAGGTCTACAATCTTGGTTCAGATGCAACTCCAGAAAGCAGGATGCCTGAATATATATTTAATCAAGGAAGCTAGAAGAGAACTGCTCTAAGAAAAGATGCTAAAGGAAAAGGATGGAAAAAAGATAAAAATAATTATTTCAGAGCCAAAAAAATAACAGCAGCAGAGACAACCCTTGCAGAGCACGGTAAGCACTGAAAAACATGCCTGAGAAAGTCATGGGATTCCAAGACATGGCTTCCACCCAAAAATCCTGCAAGCATGGCACAAGCAAACCCAGATAAAGACATTTTTAAACAGCCCCTCAAAACAAAAATTAACAGAAGGAGCTGAACTAGAAAATGTTCACATGTAATTCCAGAGCAGATGGACTGTAAGTCTCTGAAACAGAAGGCCTCACCCACAGAAGTTCCTACCCATCCTTAGAGTACGAACGACAACAAAAGCAGATCTGGATGTGCTCGTGTTCGCTTACCTCTGCGAGACTGTGAGTCTCAACGCACAAGTTTGGAGGTTTAACTCTCCTTGGGCTGAGTGCTGCCAGGCTCACAGATCTGTGGCTGTGATACAGTACATCCCTTAAACCTGACTGCAGTCAGATTAAAGGTCTCCTGTAGGAGCACATACCTAACAGGGAACCCTGTCCCGATCAGGCCGGTGGGCAGCGGGACTCTGCACACTGTGCTTATGTCATCCTGGTACCTAAAGCTGCAAAACTGGGATTTAGATCCAGAGTTCATTGGTATCTGGAGGTGAAATCATGGTTTAGACCCACCTCTTCCGTTCAGAGAGAGACGGACCATTGCAAGACAGCTCACCAATCCGTTTGGGGAGGCATAGGTTGGGAAGGAGGCACAGGTTGGGAAGGAGGCACAGGTTGGGAAGGAGGCACAGCCAGGTGTCTGAACACTGTGTTGCACAATAATGCTGGACTAGGGCACAGGCTTGTGCAAACCAGAAAGAAAACATGTTTTAATTCAAGAAGGCTCCCCAGTAACAGTATTCTGTTGGCCTGAAGGGCAACCTCATGAAGCGAAAACTTTAAGGTGATATATACTGGTATGTATCTTACCAGGAGGATAGATGGGATGTAAAACATCCAAACTTGTCTGGGAAGCTGCCTGGATTTTTGTCTGTCCAGATAAACCTTTAATTGCAAGAGATTAGGGAACACACAGACCATTTGCCTGTGCTTCAGGAACCCCAAACTCCTGCATGAATTCAGTGGGGTTTGGGCATCTCAACCTTTTAACCGACCAAGTTCTGAAAGGGTGAATGAAACTTCAGTATTGGGGGGCTTATTGGCATGTGAACAGGCAGGATCCTCACTGGGGTAGGAGAGTCTGCAATCCAAAAGGACGGAGGAGTTGGATTTGGGGATTGCGCTGAGAGCAATAGCTCTGCTTGAACTGATAGATATGGATCTATTGAACTGGTTCTTCCAGCACAGCCTGAGTGCCTGGACTCCTGGCATTTTTGTAGCGTAATAGCACATACGTGAATGGTAAGGAGTGGCTGAATGAATAAAACACTGCAGCAGGAGCAATAATTTAGGAGTCCATTTAACAGATGATGGCTTTCAGGGCTGTAAATACCTATGAAAGCTTCTGGTCACAGGGCCAGAAAGCCTTGGTAGGGCTGGTCTAGGCACTGCAGCGGAACTGATGCCCCAAAACTGGTGCAGAAGGCAGGCAAGACTGCAGTGCCCGGCAGCACCCCTTGCACTGGGACCCTTACCCAGGTGGTCTCTGCGAGCACTTCACACCTCATACCCAGCAGCCAGATTTGCAAAAGGCCAGGTTTGCAAAAAGTCACCTTTTCCAACATTCAGGATCCTCAAGAGGAGGAGTGATTGTCAAAAGAAATAATTTTATATTTACACACCTAAGTATAGACTGTTAAACTCAGCTGGGAGTCTGATCCAAAGAACTTCTACTGCATCCTGCCTGTCTCCAGGATGCTGGAGGTTCCCATCCCCCTGCTTCGCCACACCTCAGTGATTTCGACTGCCAACCCTCATAAACATAAACCTGCATAAATCAGGGATTTACTGCTGGGAAGCTGAGCACTGATCACAATTGCTCTAGCTCCATACGGTAGGCCTGGCTAGAACATGGTAAGAATTCTCCCCTGCGGGGACTTTTAAGCAGCTGCCAATAATTTCCCATGCTCCCGGTGCCAATAATAAATAAATAAATAAACAGGGGGGGAAATGCAAATGGAGAGGACACGTAAAACTGCCAAACCAAATTCAGGACGCAAAAGAAAAAAGCTGGGGGGAGGGAGGGAAGGCATTGAGAAGAGCACAGTTTAGCCAGTAACACTTTCCAGTCCCATCCATAGCTGAGCTCAGAACAGTAATTCCTTGTTTGCAGGCTCCTCTATTAGAAGCTAAATGTGATTGCAACTGAAGTACATTGATTAACCCAAAATAACTTTCCCTCAATTTGCTGGCTGCTCAAGAATACTCAGGAGACCTGCTTTTGTTCTGAACTAGTCACTCAGGAGCTCTGGCTCCGGTCCTTGTGCATCTATTGAAACTGAGTGAACCAGAAAAACACCAGGAACTGCACAAGGACACATAGTACAGTTTAATTAGTTTAGAGAGAGTTTATTTTTTTTCCAAGCATCGCTTGGGCAAATTGTTGTTGTTGTTGTTGTTGCCTTTTTTTTTTTATGGTCTTGTTAAAATAATTTCATGGTTGCAGTTTTTGTTGCTGTGCTTAGCAAAGCAAACCGTAGCAGTTACAGCTGGTGGAGGCCTGAGGGGGAGGGCTGGGACAGGCTCTCTCTTCATAGAAAAAAAAAGTAGTGCGGCATTTTATCACGCTGCTTGCAAAATGATGCATTTAAAGGGCAGAATTGTCAATGTCAGATGCGAGGCTAAGGTACCTATTAATAAACAGCCTCTGCATAGGAAATTCTTTGCAGACTTTAATCAGGAATTTTCCATAGTAACGCCGTGTTCCTACAGTTAGCTCAGCGACAGCGGTTTAAATTCCACCCAATGGACTTTGCATTCGTCTTTGAAAATAGAAATAATACGTGTGAGATCACAGGTGCTTCATTCCCTTCATTAGCAAACATTTTATGATGGCTTTTTATTCCTCCGCTTTCCTCCCTGTACGTACGTGTGAGCTGAAAAGGGAAGTTAATTTTAGAATGACTGAAAGATCTGGAACCAAATCTAGCGTAAAATTCAGGTTCGGATTCAACACTGTTATTATCATAAAAGTTGATCTAAGAGATCCTTCCACAAAATGATGGAAATCTCACAAGAGTCACTGCTCTCGTAAGTCCCACAAAATCATACGCCAAACTCTTGTAGGAGCGGCTGTTATTGTAAGTTTTTGGCCACATCTAAACAAGGAAATAAGCAGCTTCTGCTTTGGGATTTAACTCAGAACTGAGAAAATCAAATCTCAAGACTCTAAAGCAAACATCTCCCTTTGATCCAAACTCCAACAACTGCAGGGCTTTTTCCATCTCCAGATTTAACCGTTCAGCCACTCCAGCACTATTCAGCTCATCGTGAATGCTGGAGGTGGAAACGCCATGTGTGTAAAACTGCCTGGGAAAATGCATGCCAGCTCTCCTGCCACTGTCTCCCTGTTCCCTTCAATCGTTTTTAGTTTCTCCAAGCCGGTTTCATACGTCTTTGTGAATGCTTGCCCTTATCCTCTCCCAGGCATGACTGTCCTCCTTGTGTGGCCAAACCCTCCTTTCCCTGGCTCTCTGAGATAGCCTCCCTGGGTTTTGTACACCAGCAGGGACTGCAGTCCCAGTTTCTCATTCTGCGATTAGCAGGTGGAGTGTCCTTTAGTATTACCTGTCATTCCCAATAATTATCTTACCTGCTACCCACACTGCAAGATCGAGGCCTAAAAGATCAGCAGTCCCATGCCTTAGATCTGACTCCTGAGTTACCTGCCTTGTCCCAAAGGCGTTTTGTTTGCCACATAGAGTCCCTGAATACTTTTCTGCTACGTTCCACAGGCGTCATATGCTATGCATGCCACAGGCTAAATAAAAGCTTTAATAACCCTATTACTCCAAGGATAGATGTCTTTCCACTTTATTCTGGTTTTCAATTTTATAGACGAAAACCGTCTCAACTGCAGTGGATTTATGCTTAGGCCACAAATTGCTTGAGGCTAAAAGAATATACCAAGGAGTTATCTCTGGCTGTTTGGCTTGTTCGTATACTTTTCTCTATACATTACATCCACTCTGAACCACTGCTGAAGAGAAGATACTGGGATAGGTAAACACCTGGTCTGATCCAACCTGCACTCTATTCTTAGGCTTTTATAAAGATATTTGCTATATGGCCTAGCAACAAAAGGCTTAAATAGTTAACTAATATGGACATCATGCAAATCTACCCAAAGTGCTCAAAAAATGACATCTGTAGGAAATGTTATAATAAAGAAACCAAAATCATGTGTCTTATCTCATATGCCAGTACTAGTGCATTTGAAAGAGCCTGGAAATAATAGCTATTGAGACAACCTAATGGAAGTGCAATAGGCTTTCTGTGGCTTTATTTCTTTTTCAGGAGCAAGTATTAACAAATTCAGCAGCAAACGCAGACCCTGTGTTCAGCAAAACTTCCATGAGCAGCTTAAGGAGTGATTGATGGGTAATTTTCCAGATCTCAACAATAATAAGAACAGCAACAAACATGAAAGGATCCAGCAGCATTTTTGTGTAGTAATGTTTAATGGCTCAGTGTCCTATTGTGACGATTGTTTCCCGGGTCTGCGGGGGGAGCCGGTTTTAATCAATGGAGCCCTTTGGAATCAAATGCAGGTATTTACTCGAACGCGACATGCAGACCAGTGTTTGTCTAGCTAGCAGTCTGCCTGTGTCAGCTAATGCTGTGTTTGGAAGAGGTTTCTGACTCTGACAAAGAAATAGATAACCAGACATTTCCTCATCATCCCATCTAAAAATCTGGGAGTGGACAGTGTCCATGAATGAGAGGAGAGGCTCTCTGCAATCAGTAAAATGAAGCTGGCCTCTGAATCTCAGCAAATAAACAAAGCCGTGATCCCAGGTCAGCCCTCAGATTTTCAGCAGTATAAAGAAGCGGAGAAGACAGCTGATGATTTTCAGTCTTTGGCTGTAGGTCTGCTTTTTTCTCCTGGTGCCTGTGGGAACTTCACCAGACGAGGAGGTCAGGAGAGGGACCACCATTTAGGTACTCAGCATCAGGGTGCCCAGACCCTGACCATGGTTAGGGTCTTAAAAACAACTTAAAACAATGACTATGAGACTCTCAAGGCTCTTCTCTTCACAAAGAAGAATGATTATCTCCTCTTTCCAAGCATACTGACATGCCCAAGGTCAAAGATGAAGGGAAAGAGCCAGTCAGAAGCCCAGAGACTCTTGAGGAAATGCCTAATCCAATGGATTGCCACAGCAGATTACCTTCATGTGACACAGTGCACCGTTGCCCCGTGTTCCCTGCCCAGGGAACCAAACTGAGATGAAGCTGAGTCACAGTTCCTAACGTTGATTAGTCCGGCATTACTATGTAATGATGCTTATTATTACTTAGTGCTTGATAAGGGCAGGATCGCATTCCACTTGTGAGGCATCTTTGGACTCTGGCTACAAGCAGACAATTTGTAAAATAAAGAAATGAGCATCCCTTACACCTCACAAGTGAACTCAAACGGGGGTGAAACCCTGCCTCATTCCAACAGTTGTCACTAGATTTTTAAACTGTACATTAAAGCAGCGTTCCTGCAAGTTGGGAGAGTGATATGAACCCGGAATCAGAGGCTATGAAATCCTTTGTATTTGTACAGCCTCTGCCAAAAGTGCTTTATTAGCAGGTCACAAAGTCTCATAGGCTGGAATTTCTGCAGTAAATTGCATTCAGGCTAAGCTCACAAATCATTAGCCATGCAATCTTGTTTTTCCTGCTAGGACTTGGAGTTTGTCCTGTTACAAAATCAAAGCAGCAAGGTTGAATGGTTCCAAGTGAAAAGCCTAACAAATGGATAAGATTCTCTGAGGAAGGACAAGGGGGCTGGAGGGACAGTCACTTAATGTAAACATGGCCAGGAGATAGCATGTGAATGGTCCTGTTGAGGTGAAATCCCACTGAACAGCCAGAGAATCACATCAGTGTTATTGAGGGCCCTGTTGTTTATTCTGCAGCACACTGGGGAGTTTGCTCTGGACACCAACAGCCCCTGAAACAGGCTAACAGCAGTTTTTATTATTCCACTAATGCATGTGATTAGGACATGTACAAAAGGTTCCCTGGGAAATTAAGCATGCTCCAAGTTGGGGAGCTCTGCCTAGTGGGGGACGAGGCACAGAGAACTGGTTTATGGGAATAAGATGGGGATGGTGATTTCAATACCAAAAGCTTCTTAATTAATATATATTATTTAAAAGACAAAGAGATATTGTATATTTTTTTCATGTGACAAGTCACCATATTTTGCTCTGCAGAGCTAAGGCTTGACCACAGTGCCCAGGTCTCCCCTAATACGCGACACTGTAGCTCATCGTCAGGGGGGCTGTGGCCCTTTTGGAGCTGCTAGTGCAGCTCAGAGAAGCCCAGACTGGAGGGTCCACATAATGAGGTGTCTTGAGAATCGGGAATGACAGGTTGGAGGAGCTGAGGAGAAAAGGAGAAGGTCCAAGACAAGCTCTTTTACCTCCTGTTGGTCCCCAGGACAGGCAGTGGCTGGACAAGGACCTGCTGGCTGCACAGGGGCTTGTCCATCTTCCACAGGGCTGGGTCAAACAGCACAGAGCTTTTGGTCCTCTAAAACACCAGCTTTTATCATTTACTGTCAAATGCTTAATTGCCAATTTATTGGTGAAGTTTCAGGTACTACCTAGACCACTTAGTTCTCAGGCTGCACCTCTCCTTACTCTTACCATATCCTCCATGCCACTTCTCAAGCACAGGTATTATCTTTGGCTACTTCTTCACACAGTGCTGCTACTCACAAAACCCAGCCTGTGGGCTTGTTGGGACCTAGTATAGCACAAAATATAACTCCAATAACTGTAAAAAACCAATACCCTTCATGTATTTGAGACAGACTTATCCTCTGCACCAGTCACCTGCTATAATCTGATAGCATTCTCCAGTTTAAAGCCTGTAGCCGCTTCTTCTAGGAGCAGCATTGAGATTCTGGCAGCCCATCACCCACCACAGATCATCAAAGCACCCAATTTGCGAACAATTCATCGGCTGAGATGTATTTGCTGCTATTCAGCAAACTCTTCTGCCTATCAGCTGAATCTGGAAAGCAGATTTGGATCAGGAGAGAGCAACAAGAAGGAATAAAGGTTGATTTAGCAGGTAGTTTTTTTCACAAAATTAATTTTTCCACTTCCAAGACAATGTTTTATAAACTCAGGCTAACTTTGCAGAACCCAGAAAATCACCAAGGCGACGCTAAATGTCAAGACTGGCTAACAGCAAACGAGCCATTGCAGCATTGTGCACGTGAACAGAACTGTACTACCTCTGCAGTCTGTGAGCAGGGAAAGCCACACACAGCTTCATGTTATGTTCATCAGTAATTATGCAGAAAGCAACACACTATGACCTGAACAATAAATAACCAGGAATGACACAATGCTGTCCATGGATTACATACAGCTGGCAGAGGGTCAGAAACTGGGTTCAGTTCCAATGTATAACCAGAAAACCATTACATCTCATGTGAAAAGTCAAGATTTTTCTTTCATTGCAGCATATATTAGCATTGCATGTTCCCAGAATAAGAAGGGCTTTTTGCTTCTTCCAATTCGGTAGAATACCTTTTTATGTTAACATTTACATTACCCTTTCCGAGTACATGGAGCACACCATGTATGAAAGGCATCGCATTTATATGAGCTCATTCAGGAACTTATTTTGTGCTTAATGAGCACTAATACCAAACTTATCCTGCAAGTTTGGTATACAAAACACATAGTCTGATTTTACAGCAATTGTACTAAAATGACAGATTTACAAAACAATGGTAGAAAGTACCCTTTGGATTCTCTCTGCTTTAATGGCAAATGTGCTGAGAATAGATGAATGCCATGAGCAACTATTGTCATGCTTTCTTCATGGGCTCCCAGGTGTATTTTCAGCATTTGCTCTGTTATATAAATACATGTTGAGGAAGGGGAGTTGCACATCACCTTTGAGTATCATTGCTAATAAATGGATTAGATTCCCCTTTTCATTTTTCAAACCCATCTACCTCTTTGAAGGAGCCTTTGAAGGAGTGTAGGGGAAAATCCTTTGCTAAGGGAAATTACAGTCAGAACCACTTTTAGAGGACTGTCAAAACCGATCAGGCCTCAATTCTGCTCCGTGGTGTAATCAGTCTAAGGGCTGGCATGGAAAGAGACAATCGCTGAATAAATGCTTGTGGAGGCAAGGCTGAAATTTTGGCCCAGCAGCTCCAAAAAAAGTACATGCCTCTATCCGGACTCCTCTAGCAGGTTATAGTATCACAGCTCTCCTGCCTTCTATGTGAGCCGAGCCATTACAGAGCCAAAACCTGCATGCATGCCTGTGTACACCCCGCCGCATCAATCCTGCAATGAGGATCTACACCAAGGAGCAGGAGCAAGCCCTGCACCCACATAAAATCATATTCTAACACCAGAAGAAAAAATGACATTATAGGCCAGCTGGCATTAGGCAGAATGGGAAAGCAAGAGCAACTGCCAGTTCTCTGATGCACTGCAGCATAGAATTGTGTCAGCCGCTGCGCTGCTAATGTGGTTTTGTGGCTCTTCTGCTCCAAAAAGAACCAGTAGCACCAAGCATTGCAGGTAAAGACGCTTTCAAACTACAAATTTCCAAGAAAGTCACTCTTGGGAGTGAAAACATAAAGGTGTTGCAAGAACATGCAAGGAGAAATTCAGCAAAAACTCTAGTCAAATGGAGACAGAGGCTGTGGATTTACTGCTTCCCTCTTCCCCACCAGCTCCCTGGTAGCAACGGGTACGTGTTCAGGCAGCAGAAAGTGCTGGTGCTTTCACAGAGGTGCAGCAGCGGGAAAGGCGGAGGGAAGAGGCACACGCGTGCGTGCAGAAGTCATAAATAGGAGCCCTGCCGGCAGCAGCAATGAGGCATGGAGACATCAGCCAAATGAAAGGTCACCATGAAATCCCACAGGGACAATTGATGTTGGCGCTTGGCTGCGAGAGAGATAACATCACCAGTGCCTGGAGCTGCCGGAGTTATGGGCTCCGGCCCGGCCGGGGAAGATCGGCCAACTAACCTATCACCAGAAGAAGAAGTGCTGCAGCCGCGCAGCTGGATGAATAAGCAACGTGGGACTCTTGTAACTCAGAAGCACCTGGACGTATAGCACCGGCCGCGGTGCAGGGGTGTACCCCGTGCACAGGGGTCGTTATCAGACCAAGGCTAATTCAGCCTCGTGGCTTTGCTCAGCCAGGCTCAAGCATGGAGGTGAAGGAACAAACCAGCAGTGAGGCCCCGAAGCCGGGCCCATGGACGGCTGGCTTGGCTCCGACCACGAAGCGCAGCATATCACGCAGGGCTAACGCCACACGTGTACCTCAGCTGCCAAGTCCCACTGCGAGAGGCTATTCTGGGAGCTGGAACAAAAGAGAATATCCTCTCGCAACCCAAATAAATACCTCTGCAGTTGTTCATGAAGGTTTTCCAGCTGGGGAAAGGTTATGTTGTCCATGCACCTGCTGCGGTTTCCCCAAAATATGGAAAGAATTTTTTGGGTGTCACCAGTAAATTTGCTACCTGGCAGAGCTGTCGCACATGACTGAAATCCTTGAGAACCAACAGAGCTTTACAGACCTGTCTATGCAGCAACAGTGTCCCTGCAACCTACACCCAAACCGACTGCCTCATGCAGTTCTTTATGACTAAAGT
This sequence comes from Ciconia boyciana, assembly GCF_034638445.1. Lineage (NCBI taxonomy): Eukaryota > Metazoa > Chordata > Aves > Ciconiiformes > Ciconiidae > Ciconia > Ciconia boyciana. The sequence goes on from NC_132942.1 coordinate 11,591,625, forward strand.
AGATTTATGGTTAAAGCAAGAGTGCCTTGTCTCTGGGAAAATTTGGGTCTATTTGGTAAAGATGGGCGAGGAAAGGGTCTGAGAGTGTAACATAATATGTTGCAGAGCATATTGCAGTGGCTTTGGCTTGGGTCTGTGCTGAGTGTGTGTTTCTGGGAATGAGGCATCGCAGCCAGAAAACCCACCTCTTTCTCACTTTTCCACGAATTCCAGATGCATTGGCAGCTCACCTCTGGCCTGGGAACAGCCGGCCGGGAGGGGAAATATATTGGGCTGTTTTCTGCCCATGTCTCCCTTCAGAGGCTTTTGGGGTTTCATTTTTTAGACTCACCCTACCCTGAGCTGAGGTACATAAGCACTGTGTATTAAAAAAGGTGACTTCTTAAAAGACAGGCCTGTGTGACAAAGTTAATGCCATGGTTGTTAAGAAGAATAAAGTATTGATTTGTCTATGTTTTTTATATGATTTGAAACCGTGATATGATTCTGCCTTAAAGCAAAAATCCAGCCTGTATTTCATCATTATAGAAGGAGGAAGAGAGAGAGATTCCTGCAGAGATTATTGTATTTGTGAGACTGATTTTTTTTTCCTCTCTGCACATGAACAGCCCATGTGAGACTAAGTACTTTCCATGTGACTAACTCATTCCCATGCTTGCTGTGTAACAGGGCATTTAAAGCATCAACAGGCAAGGTCAGAGCCTGTTTGTTGATGCTAATGTGAGAACAAACATTGCAGAAAAAATTAGGATTATAAAAGTACATGTGTGTTGCCCCCAAGTCTGTTCCCTTCTGGGGAACAGCCTGTGTTTGCCGGGGACTCTCTCCTCTCTGTCCCTCCGTGCTCTCTAGTGTCTGAGATAGAAGGCAGCCCCACTAGAGCCGGAGGAAAGGAGAAGGAGCCGAGTCAGGTGCCGACGTGGTGTGTGGAGGCACTGGATCGCGCAGCTGCTGAGCTGGTGTGGGGTACCAGCCCGGGGGAGAGCTTCCTGCTTCCCTGAACAGCTCTTATCTGTCCTGCTCTGTTAATGCGGTATGGTATCTCCAGGAAGCAGGGAGCTTCTCAAGCTATCACCTTAGTATTTACTGGTGTGATTATTTAGATTTGTATAAATTGTATTTTGTTAGGCCTGCCCTTTCTCCATCCAACTCTGTGCTTGGGACAGCAGTTCGGAGCAGGCAGGGGCTGAGCGATCCCCTGCTGATAAGAGCAGGCAATGAATTGGTTAATGTCCTGTCTCAAACTGAGATCTGAACACATCTTCATTTTGGTTTTTTTTTAAGTTTCCCGAGTTCATAGTGGTCGTTGAAAAGAGCAGAGGGATCAGATTAGCATACGTATTTCAGAGGTATGAACCTTTTGAGGAGGCATTACATTTTTAACCTGAGCTACAGCCATTTCAGTAGGAAATCTTATTTGACTACAAAAGCAGAAAAGTCAGAGCAATCCCCCAGAGGTAGATCTATCAGTAATTTATACAGCTCCTTGCCTCAGATAGGAAGGAGATGTCTCAAAGCCTGGGTCGATCGCCAGCCTCTTCCACATCTGTATCACATGCTGCAAGAAAGCCTGGTCAATGCAGCCTTGATTTCCAGCCTCTCTGTGCCCCGCTGGTAAGATCTGCTGTGAGTTGCACAGAGGTGGGTGAGCTCTGTAGCTTCAAGGGCTGGTGAGAGACAGATGTGAAGGATCAAGTCACATTTCCCCATGGGGCCAGCGGAGTGAGGGCAGAGCGTAGCGTGCCCAGCCTGTCCAGCCCCACTGCCCTCTGAAGCCTGAAGGGGAGGGAGATGCTGCCTCAGGCACCCACTCAGTTCTTGGCTTTATGTCTAACATATCCACATTACTGCTGCAACGCCATTAAACACTTTTTTTTTTTTTAATAACTGCTGGAACATCTTTTTAATCTTTTTTTTAACCTTAGAACTGTACAGAAAGTGGCAGCGCAGTAACTATTTGCAGCTCTTCTGGATGTTTATCACTGACACAGCAGACATGACTCTAGGCTGCTCTGACTTCAGCAGCCCTGGGGAGAAGTCCTGACATCTCCAGTTCTGGAGGACAAATGTGTGAATGGGCAGAAAGCAGGGAGAGACGAACATTTATTGATCCACTGCTGGAAGTATAAAGGGGCTTTACAGCATTACTGTCAGTGATGGGCTGATTGTGCTGATTAAAACAAAGTAAAATGAAGAGGAACTGATCAAATATCCCCTAGCAAGAAGTGATGAAGGTGTTCACAGCCCACATAACATAGATCCTGGTCTGCAGCATTTCTAATGTTTGATTAATCATTGGCGTAAGCTTGTAATTAACACTAATGAGATGTATCACAGAAATCCTTGAAAATGGTTCAAATCAAGTTTCAGCTTCTTTCTGATCCGTGATTTACACTGCACGCAAAACCAGTTTTCTCTCCAGCTCCTGGTGGTGCACAGTCACTCCTCAATACACTCACACTGTCATTCAGCAGCAGCTGCATTTTGCTGCAGAGGCAGCAATGTATGAACCTTGCTATTGACATTAAAATAGACGGGAATGGACAGTTATCCAGGCTTCAAAGTCACCAAGCCACTAGCTTAGGTGCCAAATACTTCTTGGTTTTGCCAACCAATTTGATCATTGGGCTAAAGGTCAGGAAATAATTTTCCTCTGACTTTACAATTCCTTAGCCACTTTCTTCCGTCTGACTGCATCTAAAATCCTGGGAATAGAGAACTGGCTCCCTTTAGCCTCTTGTGCGTTTGACTCTCTGTAATTCCTACAAAAACACGTTAAACCTGAATGAATCTGTACAACCTAAAACGGCGCTGACCAGCCTGACTGCCATCTCTTTTGCTTTTGTTCTGCTGGAGGATCAGCTATGTAGCTGTACAGAAAAACCGTGGGCTCAGTTTATTTGCGGCATGTTTTCTGCTCTTTACAAGCATATTGAAAGTGATTTGTATCTTTTAGCTTGGGGAGTAAAACTGAAAACACCGAGGGGTTAAAATACAGGATAGAGAAGGAACTGGATGTGAAATTAAGAAATGCTAACTCTGTCACCCTTGAACACAGTGGCTGCAGCGAGGGAAAGGTGAAGTTATTTGGCAAGCAAAAAGCAAAATGAATGGCAGTTGAAAGGCGGCGTTTTGATAGGCATTAATTATTAAACTGTAATTAGCACAAGGATGCAGTGATCTGTTCAAATCCCAGCTAAGCAAACAGGTAGAGGTTAAAGACAAAAGTAGCTGCAGAGTTGCCAACCTTGCGGCTGCAGGTGCTGAAGAGGCACAGCACAGGCGGCGCGGCCACGTGCTGATCTCCCGTCTTTTGAGGCATGACACTTTGGACCTGTGTCCTATCATCTGATACCATGGGGGGAAAATAGCAGATAGGTTAGTTTTGGAGAACCACAGTGGTACCTTGTTGTGCCCAAGTCAGAGCTGGATTCACAGCAGGCATCCTGGTCAGCCCGGAGAGCCCGGAGGAGTCTGGGGTCAGGATGAGCAGCCAGTGGGCAGCTGGAGCTGCGGGACAGGGTTAGGTGGGGAGCCAAGGGCTGGCCAGGCTGGAGTGCTGCTTATCCCAAAGACCATGGCTGGGCACTGAGCCTGAATTGGACCTGGACCTCGGTGGGCATTGGAGGCTCGGATGGGATGCAGGGCAGGGGTGTGGTTGGGGTGAGAGGACCGAGGGCTCTCTGAGATGCTCAACCCAGGGAGCACTGCAGCAGGAAAACATCACCTGCAGCAGAGGAGCCACTGAAAATCAGGAGAACTAGGTTTAAAACCATTTCCTCCAATATAATGGCAGTTTCAATCATGTTTATCCACCATTAGTGAGACAGTTGAAAAACCTGAGCCTGTTAGTAGCAAACCAAGGTTAAAAATATTGTGCTATTGAAAAGTGTCGCTTTCCCTCTCCTACAAGGCTATTCTCAAAACTAACCAAGGGCTGAGAGAGACCTGGAAACTTTTCTGTTGGGTGTAGTCAGCTTGTCACTGAATCTAAAAATAGTCTTCAGAGTATTGATTAACCCGTCTGAAGGAAGCAACGATGAATTAGAGAGAAGAAAATGAAACCAAGCAAAGCTTTAGAGCGTATTTGACAGCAAGATCTGGGTTAGGAGTAGCAGAGCATCTTTTATTACAAGTGAGTGACTGCTGCTTTGTCAAGATACTATATTTTTATTCATTCTCAGCCAGCAGCACTATACCTATAGAAGTCCACTCAGCATGGTAGGAAGACCTTTCTCCTAGGGTGGTAATTTATCTATTCAATCATTTGCTCCTGACTAATTTTTTACTTTGTCTTTTTCTTTTTTTAAACACAGGATGATTCTCCAGTACCTAGTCTGGAGTTTTAGAGTTTGCTTAATGATCTCTTGGTTATTTGTGTAGATCTAAGCATATAAAATTTATAAAGATTATTACCAAGAAAAGTAAGTCTCCCTCCCCCCTTCTCCCTCACTGAGGAAGCAGATTCAGCCACACACACACACAAAACCCCAAAATAAAACACAAAAAAAGTACTATAAAATCCTATAAGCACACTCAAATCCCAGGGAGAAAAACCATGGCAATGCTTAAAATTAGAAAAATTAGGATCTTCCTTCCACAAGATTTTATGATCTTCTTGCCTCAAGATTTTATATGAGATCATTAATTGACGCTATTTAAATTTGAGAGCTAACAAAGGTCAAACTACTACTCAATAACACAGTTTCGTTGGAGATCAAAGCAAGTATATGACTATATGGAGCAGGCAAAAGTGCAGCGTCAAGTGTGGATTCCTTCGCAAACATTCTTCTGTTACCAGGAGAAATCCAATTACAATAGGCAGAGATACCTATAATCACATCAGCTTTGTGATAACTCTTCCTCCTGTGTCTTAGTATCTCACAATAAACCAACAATCAGTGTGTGTAAACACCACATGATGGCTGCTCTCTGTTATTATGACCTTTCTCATGGTGAGTAATCTCATCTGCCCTCACAAGTGAAGATAATTGCTAGATTAGATTAGTGTTCGCATATTATATCGCATATCTCATGGATATTTTTTCCAGTCCTATGGGTGCAGTAGGACTGACTGGGAAAAGCTCTAGCCAAGATCTACAGGGAGGGAGAGGAAAGGGATGGATGGCTCCAAAGACTGTCAAGGCTGCAGTAAAGGGTAAATGCAGTCATCAGCGAGGTGGAGGTTTAACTCCTTATCTTAAGACATCTTCACATGCTTTACTGAGCCAAGCGACTTCAACTGAAGCCATTTGACTGAAGGGTCAATAAACAAAATGCAGAGTCTGGAGAAAGAAAAAGTACACAAGGGGGAAACAATTCTGAAAAGTCTAAAACTAAAACAATCTCACTGTGCCAGAACAGGCCTATGACATGAAGGAAACAACACAGTACCTGGAGCTCTTTCAAATGCAGCCAGGAGCAGTAATGACCAAAACAGCCTTCAGAAAGCTGCCTCGCTGCCTCTGCAGGGACCCTGAGCAGAGAAAGCACAGCCAGGGCACTAACTGGCTTCTTGGCCAAGCCCAAAAAATTCCTAGCAAGGAGGCTTTTTCAAAAGCCAAATTCAGGTTTCTTTAGAGACACACCGAGCGACCACCAGACAGTGACCACTTTTGGCTACTGGCAAAGCAGGCTGGGCTTGCTGGGTAGGTCTACTATAGGGAACAAATATTTTCAGCACAAGCCCAAGCCTGCATTCAAATCTAAATTCAGTCTATCCAGAAAGTTGGGATGCAAGTCTCTGCTTAAGCAAACGTTTTCAAAATTGCATGAGGAAAAGTCTGCCACCCATTAGTGTGAATCCCTAACGGCATGGAGAGAGGTTCCCAATATGCTCACTCCCACTCCATCACCACCAGCCCTTGTACTGGTGACACATGGCCAGGGAGGCAGACAGACTGACTGTGGAGTCCTTCCTAAGTCCCAAAATATTACATACTACAAATGTAGGCTGGTTGTGCTCTTGAAAAGGGCTGTCCTGGATAAATCAGTCTTTCTGTGAAACACCGTGTGTTTCTGCTGACAGAAGTTGGAACAGATGCTACATGATTTTAGCTCTGAAGATGTGTATTTCCTCTGCCTGACTGATACAGTACTTTAAACTTGCCCAGGTATTGGGAGATAAGCAAAGTAAAATAGATCCTTTCTCCAGTTTGTTCTTTTCATTTAGAAATTGCTCATCATTTAATTCTGGAGGAGAAAACTGTTAGATATAAAGGAGACCCAGCAAATTCCTAAATGCAGCATCTCTGAAGAGAACAAATACACTTGCAGTGTCATGAAGAGAGTGGTCTAGTGGATGAAATGTTTGCTATGGAGGGATTCATGCCAGCTCTCTGCTAACAGGGTCCATTGCAAGCATACTGTACAGTGACTGCAGCGTGAAGGCAACAAAACACCTGGTACTGTTTTGACAGTGAATGGTGACTAATTAATACAAATTTTATAATTCTTTCCTGTTTTTTAGGAGCCGATCCCTGGATCACAATTGTACCAGCAGCAAACAAATAGACCCTCATGGACCTCTAGAGAGCATTCATATCTTCATTTTACAATGGGGGAAATGGAGGCACCAAGACTTGAGCTGATGCTAATCAATGGTGAAAAGATCTTTGGATCTCAGTGCAGCCAAGGTTTACCCTTAGGATTTTTAAATGACCTTCCCAAAGTCTTAACAGAGTGAACCTGCGACCACTAGAAAGCTGTAGCTACAATATCAGCAGCGTCACATCAGGTCATCCCTGCTTTCCATCTGAGGATATTAGCTTCCTCCAAAGCAAAACACTGAACATGCAAAGATGCCTAATCCAAAACACGTGCCTACAATCCTGATAGGGAAAACAACATTTCCCTCTGTTTATTTGGTTTCTTTTTTTTCATATGCACTGGGAGAATCCCACCAGGCAGTTTGGTAATTACTATAGCAAAAACGAAAAGCGTCCCTTGCCTTCAGCGTTCACGCAACAGTCTGAGATGTCTCTCAGGCTTTCACCGCACTCTCTCCGACTGCACCATCCTGGTTTCATGGCACGTGTGAACAACGAGGGGCATTTCCCTTGCAGCCTGTGCCACGGCTCTGGTTTGCTTTCTGAAAGACCATTTCAGGAGGGCAAATCCTAAACTTCTGCTGCAAGTTTAATGGAGTTGGTGAAGTCTTTGAAACAGGCAGAGTTAAAAAGGTATTTGGTAATTTCCCCAAATACCTGAATTTGCATGCAGTGGATGATACAAGAAGAGAAGTAGAAGATAATTTGTTTTAAAATACTGACGTCTGCCTCACCTTATAGAACTTGATGGCAAATTCAATAAATATACGTATTACATAGCACCTGGAAAGGTTATTCACTGTCTGCAGGTGGGTGCATGTTTTGCTGTCATGCAAAAGGGGTGTGTTTAGGAAAGAGGGGGTAGCCAGCCTTCTTTTGGGTTTTTGTTTGTTTTGGGTTTTTTTAAGATGAAGCGGAAAATACACCTGCCAAAGAAATGAACCTGGGTTGTGAATAAATGAACTCACAGAAGGAAAAAATATTTGTTTAGCTCCCTTTCTCTTTATGCTACACCTGGCTGCCACAGCCACTGCAAAATTTCTAACAATCTTACCAGGCTATTTGCATTTAAATCGCTTTTCCTGACATTATGTAAATCTCTTAGTAGAGCTGAAGTTTTCTTTTTCTCTCGGGAGCTGCACTCAGTGGCTTGCTCTCAGTCCTACCCTGTTCTCCTCCCTCTGCTCCACTGGGTTATATTAGCACCACATGAAACTATTTATGAAACCCCAGCTCTCATAGGTTTTGTCTGGAGCTGGGTCAAAGATGATGGTATGCAGATTTCTCAGATCTACATAACAAAATTACATTACAAATGAATTCATGCTTGGGTCTAAAAGCGAACATATGCTTAGGTCCAATATTATCAAAATTCAGAGGTGTTCTCATAAGGATGTATTTCCAAAGTGACTATTCAGTGGTATTTTCACTATTCTCTATTTAAGGATTCTGCTGCCTGCACTGCATCAGAAGAGTACTCTACTAGTTGGGTAACTGTGTGGATAATTTTTTAATCCAGAAGTTTGCATTTTTCCCCTCTGTGAATTTCAGACAGCTGGAAATGGGGTATCAGGTTTGCAGCTCTAGCTCCAGTCTCGCTCCAAACCCAGAGCTCTGTCCAGACCTGTGAAAAACACCTACATTTGAGGTGGTGTTTGATTACTTGATTTCATGCTGAAATTCTGTAAACTTGGTTTTGAATGGTGGGTGAAAAGAATAGCATAGCAGCAACAGGAGTCTACAAATTGCAAGCAAAGGCAGATACAGGGCAACATCAGCTGTGCCTTCTACAGTGTTTAAGTCAAGACAGCGAAGTAGGAGCAACCAAGAAGACATGAGAAAATTGTCTATGCTCTAATTCTGGACTTGACTGGAGACCGCTCCACTCCCTACCTCAAATTACCACAACTCCAGGGCCTTCCTAATTAACTTCCTATAGCGCCTATGGACTGCAACCCAGACAAGACAGAGCATGGAGAGGCTACAGCCCAACATCTTTTGATACTGAATATTCAGGCACTCCTAACATACTTCATTGCTTAGATGAGGGGGGGTTTGCAACACAACACCATTTGCCAATCTCATATTACCCAGAGAATGCCCATGTGTCAGGGAAATTCCCAGCTGGTAGGTGGGATGGGCTATTTTCCATAGGAGCAGCATAGGGAAATGGGAACAAAGACTTGGACAGGAGCCAGGGCTCATAGACACCACAGTAAAGTTATCTGGATATTTGGGTGGGCACAAGCACCTTAGCTTGGGGAAAAAAAAAATTAAAACCTCATTATTACGTCCTCTTAATGTTGTCATAAATGAAAAAAGAAATATCTCAGTGGCAACACCAGACATCCAGTCAGAGAACATCACCTGGTATTTGTTAGTCATATTAGCCTAACATTTTGCAGCCTTCTCTAGTGGTTGCAATGTACTTTTCACCCTGCTCTCTAGGTACCATCCACTGGTTATACTATAAGGTTTAGTATCTCCCAAGCAAACCACTAATGTTTGCCAAATACTTTGAGATCATCTGATGAAAGGCTCTATAGAGCCACAATGTATTATTTCTTAGTCAGAAAAACACATTTGCTGAACAGGAAGAACAAAAGAATGAGCTGTGGGCCCCCAATAAGCATTCAACACAAGTTAATTTGCTCAGCAGCTGTATTTTGCTGAGACAGATTGCATATTTTCATTGTTAAAATAAAAATGTCCACTGGGCTTGTATCCTTCATGCTTTACATTGCTGCCTGTTACATTCCGAGTCTAGTCTAGTGAACAAATTCAATTCCTTTAATAAATAAGAGATCCACTCGAATAATTCTGCCTTTGTCCAGGCAAAAATTAATGAAGCCAGAAGACTTACAAGGCTGCAGAATATTCCCCCTCATGGAAAAAAATAGTGGAAATCTGGCACCTAGCAAGGCAGGCAGTATGTGTGAATCATGGCTGTCTGCCGACGCGCCTGATTCAGAGCAAGGCAATAAGAACAATAATACTGCGCTACACCAACTAACCTTCAAGCTTAGTCACAGTTTCACACAGCTAATGAGCAGAGGGAGCAATGAATCTTCGATTTATGGTGCTCTGTTCCGATAGATTTAGCCTGAAGACAACAGCAGCATTTCCTTGCATCTCTAACAACTTATCTTGTCTTTAGGTCTTTTTTTTCCCCTTGTCCTTCCCCACATCAGTGAGGGTTTTTTTAAATCATTATTGAATTTTTAAAATCCTGGTGGGTAAATTCTTATCATCAGGTCCTACAGTAAAAATATGGAGTAACATCCATGAATCTGCCAAATTTTGTTCCTTGTTGTTTTTCTCGTCTCCCTGTCTCTCCCGCATCAGGCTGTTTACACAGAATTATCAGGGCTGTCGTGCAATACTCTGACTATGCAAGAGAAGATGCTTTGAATCCCAACCCCTGCTTTCATGCATACTTCTTTTGTAAATTACCCTGAAGTGCCTCCTGTTTTATTTTTAGCCCAGAGGTGAATCATTCAGGAAAATCTGATAAAATCCATTTAACCACAGTTAAACTATCAAAACCTGAGCAAGTCCTAGTTAACTTTTAAGAAGTTTACATATGTTTATTTGAGCTCACATGATTAAAGAGAGCACATGTTTATTTTAAATCTAACAGAGTGGCTCTGGACTTAGAACCCGTGGAGAATCAGGCCCGTAAACATACCCAGCATTACTGTATGGAGACATAATGAAGGCAGAACTGGGGGAAAAATGTCACAAACAAAACATTTTTTTGGGAAATGGCAGAGGAAAAATGTGCTACATTGACATCAGCAGCTCAAATGAAGGGGGTTGCTCTCTTTGGAAAGGAATTGGGTTTATTTTGAGGACAGTAGTGAGATGGCAACGCTGATGCCCATAGCACACATGAAGCACAGTCTAGCCTCGAGCCCAAACATGCCTTGTGTTTGGAGAGCACGTAGCCTGCTCCAGGTGAACTCCACAGTCCACGTGGGACGAGTATGACAGCAGTGGTGGGGACAGGAAGGCAGAAAACCATCACCACCTACCTCCATCTGCCTTCACTGCTGTCAGGCAGATAAATCAGCCAGGCTCTTCTTGGGAAATACCTGATGTGCTGCGAGGTAGAAGGGATACAGGATGCTGAGATATGGATATCCACCCCACAGGTGTGCAGTGCATGTCTGCCAGGTGCCAGGCTCTAGGTTGTTCCAACCCTTCTTCCAGGAGGCAGATAAAGCTAAAAACCCCGTTTTTGTGAAATTTAAAAAAAAAAAGTTCCATGCTATTGACAGCCAGCATCTGTAGAAGAAAGTTGTACAAAGGGTGCTCTGCATACTGGATGTGACCCATGAGACAATTCTGTCCAGCCTCCACCCATGTATAACATTTATATATAGCCCCAGAACAAACTCTTTTTTATAATCCTGCCACAAGCTGTCAAGCAGGGCAGCCCTAGACTGGATTTTGCTGCTGTTGTAGAAAAGGAAGAGCATGTCTCATTTTATTAAAATACTAGAACAAGCCTGCCATATCATAAAAATTTAAAAATAGTGCAGAGTGCTACCTTACATAAAACACTGCCCTGAGCTGCCTTCTATTCACAGCATCCCAAATATACTGTAATCCCAGAACAAGCCACAGACCAATAAAGGGATCTGAAGCTGACGTTTCAGACACACAAATGCCCCCCTTCCACTCCAAGTCTACGTGAAAAAGCTAAGAAAAATGACCATTTTTTGTGCAATTAAACAGTATACCCATCTACCCACAACAATCTTTCATTCCACTCAATTCTCAAGCAAGTCTAATTTAATTAACTACATTTTTCAAAGATGCTCAAAGGAATTTGGTACCTTTTAAAAATCAGTGGGACTCAGCTTCACCCACCACTCTGCTTTTGAGTAGCCTCTTCAAAACACCCACGTGGGAAGGAGTGGGACCTATGAATACCTGGGATGCATAAGAGACTTCCCATGGCATCGCTGATGCCTTGCAGTCTAGCTTTTCCAGTGCTCCTGTATTTTGAAGGAGAAGGCCCTGCCACACCACCAGGTCTGTGGGTTGGTGCTCTCAAAGACTTTGGGTTGACTTTGTCCCTCATGCTGAAGCTCCCGTTCGAGGTCCCTCTGGGTCAGCGTGGAACCAACGCCCTCTCCCCACACCCCAGTCATGGGTGTGCTCTGGAGTGCTGCTCTGTTTAACATCAGACTGGACAACACACGGGAAGCTGTGTGAAGGCACCTGGTCCACAGCCCCTTTGGGGAGCTCCAGATCTGTCTCGAAGCAGCAACACAAGCGTGTCAGAAATGTCACTGCCAAAACGTTGTAGTTTTTCTTGCCTGCATCTCCAGGGAGGTTACCATCCCCAAGCCAACTGCAGTCTGTTTGTCGCCTTCCTATCTTTTCTCCACAAACATCATCATCTCCCTCCCTGCATTTAAACTAACCACAAATATTTTGACAGAACTGGGCTAGGAAGCAATTACGCTTGCAGTTGTGCTGGCACATCTAAGGGGACGGCAACCTCTTGGCCTGACAGAGCAGCAGCCACAACAATGTATCTGACTTCAGCCTTTAGTTTTTATTCCTATTTCTTCTCCAGTGACTATATATCTCTACAATCTTTACAGGCAGTAGAGGAAAATCTCTTGGTCTGACCACATGAAGTGGTTGTCACATGAACCCTCGGAGCTGAACCCTCAAATATGAACTTCCAAGATATATTAGCCATGCAGTCTTGAATCCAGAATCCTATCACAGCATGTACACAATGAGTCTGACACTGGTAAAGGGTTATTTCAGCAGGTTGGGGTCTGCCTGGCTATGTGACAGCTCTGCAGAAGAGGACCTGGCATGCTGATGGATATCAAGTTAAACATAAATTAGCTGTGTGCCCTTGCAGCAATGAAGACTAACCTTGTTGGGTTGTATTAGCAAAAGCATAGCCAGACAGCCAGAAGAAGGGATTATCCGCCTCTCCTCAGCACCTGTGAAGCTGCATCTGGGGTACTGGGTCCAGTTTGAGGGTCCCCAGGGTAGGGAAGAGATTGGCAAACAGGAGAGAGCGCAGCAGAGGGTCACTGAAACATCAGGGAGCCGGGACACACAACACACAAGCATGGGCTGAGAGGACCAAGGTTTTTTAGCCTTCACAAAAGAAAAGGCTCTGGAGGTGTTTAATTGCAGTCTTCCACAACCTAAATAGAAAAAACAGAGCTGTCTCCTCTCAGAGATGCATAGTAAAGAGATGAGAGGCAACGGCCATAAGTTGCAGTAAGGACAATTCAGACGGGATATAGGAAAAAAATCCATGAGAGTGTTTACACTGCGCAGAGAGTCTGTTCAATCTCCATCCTTGGAGATACTCAAAACTTGACTGGGCAAGGTCGTGAGTAACTCGATCTAACTTTGAAGTTGACCTTGTTTTGAACAGGAGGTTGGACTAGGTGACCTCCAGAGGTCCCTTCCAACCTAAATTATTCTATGATTTTCTGGAAAAAGTTCACATGCAGAAGTTATCTTAAAAGCACTTCTCTGAAAGATTCAGCTAAAAATGCAGCAGCTCTCAGGAGGCTATAGCAATCCTGATAAGGTGTCTGGTATGCATAGCTGAATTCTCAGGGGAACAGCTCGTGGGACTGCACAGCTGCAAAACAAGAGACTCAGCCCTAGTTGAGCCCTGAATGCTGAATCCTATCACCCAGACTGATCCAACTCAATCCAAACAGTGCTCCCTCAGCTCTTCTCTAATGACAATAGAGGGTTTTTCTTTTAAGAGTTCAGTCTGCAGAGCTATCACAACAGCAGTGCTTCCCCCTGTCAAATTCACTTTTTAAAAGCCATGAAAAATGGAGTGGAGAGATTATGGAGGGATATCTCTGCACAAAAGCGGGACCAAAGTAAATCTGTTTCTATAGTGGGACTAGGCGGGGAGATCAGGCTATTGGGAAGAATAAAGAGATCCCAATTCTTTGGAAAGAGCCATAGGTTAACTGGAAGAACCATTTCTCCTTTTCACCCCCCAGGCTCTAGAGATACACTGGCCACCACTGGCACTCGCTTCCTTGGGAGCTCTGGTCCCTTGGCACCAGGAAGAGCTAAAGATTTTGGCCAGAAGAATGTAAGATAAGATGATGATGGTCACATATCAGCCAACAATCCCTTGGCCACTCCCTGTTCTCTGAGCTTTTTAACTGACTTTCCTTGAAGCAGAGTTCACAGAAGTCAACAGGATGGCTCTTCTTTTGGGTGCCCAAGGCTTTGTCACTGCACAGAGGAGCCACGTGTCCCACATGGATGGGGACGGGGACAACCTCGGCCGGCTGCATGCACACCGTGGGTGCAGCACAGCCCTCCATGCAACGTTCTCCATAGTACAGGAACGTCTCCACCTGCATTTATGCCTTTTGCAGTAAATACTTTCTGCCTTAATGTGAATTCACTGCTCCAAAAATAACTGTAATTACCCAAGAAGCAGAGGAGCCTATTTACAAGATTTAAAGGGGAAGAGGAAAGAAAATCTCTTAGAAGAAAAATTCCAACACCTGGGCCTCAAGGTACAAAACTGAACTGAAAAGTGGCAACTGGCTCCTCTGGGAGAAGCTCAGGCTATTTGGAGGGGCATGCACTTCTTAGTACTTTTCCCATACCAATCATCAGGAATTGCTCAAGTCAGATGGCAATAAAATATTACATGAAAACCAATTACTCCTCAAGAGCAAACTATCGGGGGGGGTAGGGGGGGGCTGGCAATAATTGCACCTGTGAAAGTTTATAAGTCATTGCTGAACGTAAAGAAAAGAAAAAAAAGAAAGAAGGCATAAAAAAGGCATGGGTGTGCACACAAGAGAGTACCAGAAAATAATAATTTAAAATAATAAACTTGTTACAACAGCAGCAATGATTGCTGTCTATCCAAGCTCTGAATAATTCAAAAGGTTCCTGCTTCACTTAGTATCTCAGGGTATTTTCAGACCTGCCAGAATTTTCTGCTGGTAAATAATGCATCTGTGGTATGCAAACAGACATGATCCCCAATTAATACTAAAGATTTAAGTTTGCTGATTTTGAAATAGGGGAAGGTCTGAGGAAGGCAAATTCCTACTGAGCTGCCTGGGCTTTCTGTCCTTCCCATTTTCACCTTTACCTTTGAGTGCTAAAACTGCTGGCCTCTCTTGCAGTTGCCATTTTCACACAGGTAGTAAGGAGCTAATACAGCTGATTAGCCTACAAAATAATTCACAATAGGATTCCAGAAAGGGGAAAAAAATAAGGAAAAATAAAGGCGCATCAACGTGCAGCATTTTGAGCTTTTGTTTCTGCACTGGGGGTTGTCTGCTGCGGTGTCCTGGTGCTAGCACAAGTACCCTGGAAAGAGCCAGGTGCTTTGAGAAGTGGGTACCCGGCAGCTGCAGCTCGTGGCAGAGGGAGCTCGGGCAGGCGGCCACGGTCACATCCCAGCCCAGGGCAGGCATACAGCAGGACCCGCAGCCCCGACAGCTGTGGAACGCTCTCAGCCACACTCCTGGCCCACTGACTTCCCCTTGTAGGAGGATTTCGGAGACACAAGGAAAAGATTTTAAACAATTACCAAAGCATGACTAGGACTTCCATAATGCAGCTTTGCATTCAACACTTGTGAACTTTGGTCCAAAACAAGAAACAAAGCATCTAAAAGTCACTAATAACCACATTTGCATTGAGACATTAAATAATGATGACATACAAGCTGCAAGGCAGACAAGTAGTAATGAAGTTAATACACATCACATATAGAGCGGAGGCACGCTGAAGGCTTTCATTTGAACTACTGAATTTTGCTGGTTTAGAGAAAATGCCTCCTGGATCCAAACTGCCTGTGAAGCCAGCTCCTGCTTTACCTGAACTCAAAGCAAGGTGAATTCATGTACAGCGCAACAGGTCCAAGAGGGACTTGGAGAAGCCTCTCCAAACATCCTCCTCCTGTTTTACTGACCATTTCTATTCCACCCCACAAACGCTGCTAGCTTTAGAGCTACAGAAAGAGAAGGATAAGCTGTTCCTCTGGTTGATATGGCAATTTTAGGAATTTTCCTCTAGTCAGAGTGGAGATTCAGCAGCTGCTTCTCTGGAAATGAAACCAGGGTTGAGAAAGGAGCCCAACCCAAGAGAGTCAATGGTGACCTGGAAAATGAATTAGTAAAGACAAGGAAAGGCCTACATTTTTATGCAGTATCTGAATTTTTCTTTAATCCAGACTTGATTTCATATGAATTTTCTTCTAATAGTATCTGAACGTGTTGCTGTCTGTGTTCATCACAGGGAGAGTGCACACAAGTTGCAGCCTTTGTACCATCCAAATGCAAACAGCGGTACCCTACATTTCAGCCCACACAGTCAGGAGCAGGGACACGGTGCTCACGTTCCAGGTTTTAAATCAATCAAATTTAAGAATCAGGGTGAGATCTGGAGATTCTGGTGCTGGCCACTGTCCGAGGCAGGCAGCTGCAGGAAAGCACCCAGCTCCTATGAGGACTCATGCCAGCTCGGCTCTGTCCTCCAGATGCTGGTTTCCTACTCAGCCCTTGGTGGTATCAGGTGGTTGTCCTCTTATTACTGGTCCCCAGGGAGACCGGCATCTCTGATTTCAAGGCACTTAGTCCAAACTTTTCTAGCCCTGGACTTTTAAAATATTTTGTTTATCTTGCTGCTGTGGTTCCTATTGTTCCTAAACTGTTTTTCTTATTAAATTACAGAGGTTTCGAGTTGGAATAAACCTTCCTTTCCAAATGTGTCCGCTAGCAATTGGCTGGCTGCAGGGGAGAGAGAAGGGCGAGGGGGAGGGAAAGCAGAGGAGAATTACAAGGTTTCATGTTCCTGTAAACAGAGAAACATTTTTCCAGTCATCAGTCTGAGCCCCGTGGAAATAGGGCTTCAGTTTCCTCTAGTTAACACTGGGGATCCGGTGGCAATGCTGTTGACATGCCTCCTTTTTCTCTAGCAGTTGCTGGATGCTGTTTAGTCTGCAGCTGATCAGCAAGCCCATGTGCTGGCAGTCATCGCTGTGGTTTCCTTCTCCTTCGTTTTCCAAGTGTGCCCTACTTGCAGCCCAGGAGCAGGTGTCTGCGCTCCGGGGGAGAGCCCTGCAAATGCGCCTGCTTGCCTCAAATCCTGGCTCTGAACTCTACTATGCATTGGAGCAGCTCCGAAGTGGCTTTGAGGACTGCAGCTGAACTCCCTTAAAGGGCAGCATAAACTTTCCCGAATCCATCCCCTTCTGCTCCTGCATAATCCCAGCAACCCTTCACCCTGCCCACAACTGTTGTTTCTTGGCTTAACTGTATGTGGTGTGGGGTCTAGGTTAGGAAGAGTCTTCGTGTTCTGTATAAATACAGCACCTCGTGCACATGTGGTCACACTCCATGAATGGTATATTTAGTAACCACCACAGTGCAAACACCCAGTAAGTTGTAGCTGGGCCACCGTCACCAAAGACTTACATACCTCTTTGCATCAGTCAATGTCAATATTTTTCCAGTGTGGTCACGCTAGCACTGTTCATTTCAGAAGAATATCCTTGCCAGTGGCGATATCCTCAGTGGTCTCCAATCAAGCATTAAGCCAACTCAATTCAGATCTCCCTGCAAAAGCTGATCAACAGCCTGTGCGCAGGCGTGAGTTTCCCAAATACATCACTAAACACCTCCCTAGGAGGAGCTGAGTATAAAAGAACACTATAAATGACTTGGAGAGCAAAACCACAATGTGTAGACATTTGCTTGGACATGTGCAGTAATAATATTAACTTAAATCTTTTGCATATTGCTAACACTTGAGTTTACAATCCATACGTGTACCATTCATAAATACTGTACATTCCTAAAAGGGCAAAGAATTACCGTGCTGCATTTGCTGACAGTGCCAGCTGACACATTTAGCAGGAAGGAGTCTTGTGGTTAAAGCTCCTGTCTGGGCACCAGGAGAGGCTGGGTTTATACTTGGCTCTGCTACAGGCTTCCTATGTCACCTTGCTGAAATCACTTTGCTCAGTTCCCTCAGCCGTGAAGCCAGCTATTGTGAGGTGAGGCTCAGACTGGTAAGTCACCCTGTGACCAGCAAAGGACAGGTGCTACGGAAATGATCTTACATTTGTGCATGTATATATATATTTAGGTACAGCACAAATGGCTTGCTAGAAGGGGATTCAAGCATTCAAGTCACTTCCTAGAAACTTCTGTTTGTTTAGGTGGCTTGGCATACTGTGTGATAACATTTCCTTACTGTCGCTGTGGGCACAGATCTCCAGATGCACCCAGGGCAAACAGCAGTCTCTCCAAAAGTATTCCTGATGCACCTGTCAAAGATTACAATTAATTCATGACTGTTTGATGGCTTATGCTAAATGAGTTTGGCTCCAGTCCAGTTTCCATTGGGCAAGTGTCTCCATCCCAGGAACACCGTGACATTTGGCATTTATTGTCCTCTTGGCTGGCACTCCTACCCAGGGCCACGTATGGAATGTGTCAGGGGAACAGACTCACTTTTCAGTCCCCAGTCTGCATTGAGGTAGGGCGGTATAGAGGAGCCTTTTGTTGTTATTCATGTTTAACTTCCCTCTTGAAGACAGATGGAAGAGGTTTTGTTTTGTAGCTGTTAATACAGCACCTCTCACCACTGCAAAATCCTCTTCATGCTCTATCTGACAATTCCTAAACCAGTCTCCTCCTGATACAAGGTGTTTGTTCACAAAGACTAAACCATAAGCTCTCCCGCAATGCTTAGATTAGCATGATATGATTCAGTAATTTCCTTTGTTGCAATCTCTCTCACCCTGTCAGCACATTCACTCAATATTGTTTTAAGCCTAGTCCTTGTGCGAGGTTACTGCCTCTGTCCCCAGCTCCACACCAAGCCACACAAAACAAGTCAGACAGCAACATTCCTGTGCTGAGCAGCGTTATGTTCCCGGCACACTCCCAATAGCCATGGCAACATGGTTTTCAAATAGCTGACTACCTCCAGCCCTCTCCGGTGCTCCTCATGCTCACTCACCGATGGGCTTTTGGGGTGGCAGTGCCACTCCGATGCCTGTGCCCACTGGCACATCCCGCTGCTCCATGGCTCGTGCCCTGGGAGACTTTATCTTCTTCTGTGCAACGAAGGTTAAAGGCCACATTGCCAAAGCCATATTTATTGCATGTACCGGGCCAGCTCACTTTGCTGATACAATGGTTAAGCAATGAGGAGATTAACTGTTTGCTCTGTCCCAAGGAGATGATCTCATCTGGGATAGATTCTGCTTTTGTGCCACGGTGAGAACATGTGGAGCTTCAGCGCTGTGCACACCGCAGAGCAAGCAGGTGCAGAGCGGGGCCCCGCAGCTCCCGCAGAGCCGCCAGTGCCCCCGGCTTCAGGCAGGGCACTGTGTGTTCTGGCCCAGTGGCCGGGAGGAGGGAGAGCGAGAGAGAGAAAAAGCAAGCACAGAGGTGTGTGCGTATGGTCCTGGGGTCACTCAGGAAGAGGAACAGGCAGGGTGAAATACATCCCTCCAGAGATGAGACAAGGAAAAGTAAACGTCTGCGAAAGAGCTCGGCTGAAGTTGCCTTTCCAGCGATTCCACTGGCAGCGAGGCCCCGGATACCCCAGTCTGTGCTGCTGCAGATGGCAGAGGGTGGCCGGCATGTTGGCTGGACCAAAATGTCACTGTCACCATTTCTCCATCCTGGGCGGCCAAATGAAGAAGTGGGGCTGAAAGCCTGCCTCACTGGGTGGTGCAGGATGCATTGGATGTCTGTGGGGCCAGGATTTCACCTAAGAGCCTTTCCATCATGTAATGCTGCAGATCCACTGCCCAGCATGAAGCCTGCAGGCATCCTACACTGACCCAAACGCATCCCACAGGCCACCTGCAGTCCTCGCCAGGCTTCAAGTATTTACCGGAGCAGCAGGACAAGATTGTATAATTGCTTCATCTCTTAGAGATAGTCACACTAAGGGGATCAGAGCTAGCCCAGATCCACTTATTCCTGCCAGTTGTACCTTGCATACCTCCACAGACATATCCACAGCCCACGGGAGGACCTGCGCTTCTCGCCGCCGTCCCCCCGTGAAGGCAGCAGGCACAGGGTTTCTTTACTTGGCTCCAACCTGTGACCCAGAACCAGGGAAACCCACTCTGATCTGATATTCACAAAGGTTTGAGAGGTCGATCTCAGTTCCTACCCCTGTAGAAAAGCAGTTGCTGTATGCCCAAAAGCCATGCTGCAAGGCAGGCTCAGCCAGCCCCCAGCGTTGCAGCATGGGGGGTCCCCTGTCTCCCAAAGGACAAGAACTTTCTCAGCGATGCTTGGCAGAGCGGCGTGCACCGCCTCGGCAGGATCGCACCCTCCAGCACCCACAAACTGAAGCTGGGCTCTCTCACTTGATCAAAACCTGCCTCCTACACCCCAGACTCCTGAAATCAAACCCTTCTAGAGGAATGCGTCAGTGCCCAGCCAGTGGGAGTGAAATGCCAAATTTTTAGCAGATTGGAGTTTATTTTTAAGCACTGTCAAAAAAAACTCACCCAAAACAAAGCAACCTCCCCGAACACACACACACAGAGGAATGAAATCAGCACGTAGAAACAACAAGCCCAGCACAACAGCCAGACCTCAGCACTGGACGCTGCCGCCTTCCCGGGCACGATCCCAGCCCGCCCCAGCCATCTATTTGTGAAATTCCTTGAGGGGGAGCGCAGAGGAGACAGCCAGGTGGCTGCCAGGGAGGTGAAGCACCCGCATTGGGATCTCAGTAAACAGGAAAACAGGGAGAGGAGATGCGGGAAATGCTTTCATTCACAGTGCACACAGAAAGGTGAGAGCCTGGGGACTGCACTCACGGCCATCCAAGTTTCCAGCATCCCTCCTGCTTTGCACCAAACACGAGCCCACTTGCATCGCATGCCCTTCCCCAGCCCACATGCCAGCCACGCTCAACTGCCCCAAATCCTCCCAGTGTCGGAGGCACTCAGCACCATGCCAGCTCAAGCCCAATGTGTTGGGGTCTCTCACCCTATTCCCTGCCTTGAGGTAACAGCATATGTCACCTCCTTGCTGAACATTTAACCCCTAACTACTCCAGGTGGGTCCTGTTTCGGCTCCCCCCAGCAGAGCAAGGCCAGGTAAAGCGCCGGGCTCCCGAGCAGAGCCATGGTGCTCACCGGTGTCACACTGACCACAGAGCCTTTCCAAGCCGGTTGCAAACCCCTCCCCAGCCACAAAGAGGAGAGACCTGATGCTGCCGGCACAGGGCGAGCAAGATCTGAGGGTGGAGGTCTGACAGGAGCTCTGGCAGGAGCAGGGGCACAGCAGGAAGGAGAAGCTGAGATGAGATCTGATCCCCAGCCTTTCTCTGGCAGGGCACACTGGCAACACACAAAGGGGCCCATTCTCCCCCATGCTGCGCTGCAGTGACGGATGCACGAGCACAGCCGCTCCCTGTCCCTCCTGAGACAGAAACCTTCAGCCACGGGCAGCCAAGGCAGCTCTTTCAATCTCATCCGCCACATCCAGGTCTGCCCAAGACCCCTGGGGGGGCCTCCTTCCTCCAGCACAGGCTAAAACGAGTTTTGTTGGGCCTATCACGGTTTTGCTGTACTGCAAAAGATCAGAGTAAGCCTTTGCTGCAGTGAGGTGGGGCTCAAGACTGGGGGCAGTGGGGGGAGAATCGATGGCTCTCCTGTACTAGCTGATACTGGAGGTTTTCCTGCTACCACGGTGCAGGGGGTGAGTGCTGCGAGGCAGGATGCTATGGAGAGTTACCATCCTGTGCCAGAGGCTTGGCCCTCCAGCCCCGCAGGCAAAGGGATGTCTGCTGAGACACAAACTCTACAGGCTGCTGTATGATACCTGGCATGCACCAGGCTCGTTTCCTCCTCAGTTCTGCAAGCACCATATTTACTCATTCGTTTTAAAAATGGGATGATATTATGTACTAGAGCAGAAGTCTTATGAGGAGCGGCTGAGGGGACTGGGGTTGTTTAGCCTGGAGAAAAGGAGGCTCAGGGGAGACCTTATTGCTCTCTACAACTACCTGAAAGGAGGTTGTAGAGAGGTGGGGGTCGGTCTCTTCTCCCAGGTAACAAGTGATAGGATGAGAGGAAATGGCCTCAAGTTGCGTCAGGAGAGGTTAGATTGGGTATTAGGAAATTTTACTTCACTGAAAGGGTTATCAAGCATTGGAACAGGCTGCCCAGGGAAGTGGTTGAGTTGCCATCCCTGGAGGTATTTAAAAGACATTTGGATGAGGTGCTTAGGGACGTGGTTTAGTGGTGGACTTGGTAGTGTTAGGTTTACGGTTGGACTCGATGATCTTAAAGGTCTTTTCCGACATATACGATTCTGTGATTCTGTGAAATTCTGCCTTCACTGAGGATTTGCCCTAATGCCTTCCAGTTCCATTACCTTCCTTGTGCCTCTTTGGGTGCTTCCAATTCAGCTTCCATCAGGATAACCCAACTGTATTTTAAAAGAACATTCCCAATATTTATAAAACATAAAACTCCTTTACCATGAGTTCAAGCCACTATTCCCTGTATTTCCCTTTAAACAGCAATCCATACATACATGGATGTCAGAGAGGCAAATGCTTTATTAAATCATCCAGTCCAGTCCTTTATGTTTTCTCTTCTGGGGTTGCCCATTTTCCCTAGGAAGCTCAAGACTATATGAGCTTGAGCTCATACAGCTGGAAAACTGGTCACAAATGGTGCTGCTGAAGGGGGCAAGGTTGTCCACAAATTCTGTGGTACTCATCCAGATGACGAGGATTTTTTCCTTAATCAAAGAACTCAGACATTTGCCAAGGTGAACTCTACCTGTATCAATCTGCTACAGTTAATGCTGTAATAACACTGTAATAACACTGTAATAACACAGCAGTCAGATGTGCTGAACACCTGGAAGGACGGGAGGATGTTTAAATGAGGAGCCTCTGAAGAAGACTGCCCCTTCACACAGCCAGCGTGCAGTAGCGAGGGCTTGTCCTGCAAGTCTTGTTCGAGCTCTTTCCTGGGGACAGCGAGGAGGAGCAGCTAAGCCATAGCCAAGCCAAGTCCAGAGGCAAATACCTCCAGCAGGAAAGGAGAAATAAATGTGTCTGGAAGTGGCAGGCCTGAGGGTGCAGGCAGTACCACTCCTGGCTGCCTCCTCATCCTCCCTTCCATGGAGAAACCCTCAGAGAGAGCTCACACCACACATGGGGCCAGGAACGTTTCTATGGGCCTGCAGATACCTACAGCAGCAAAATCAGTGGTGCAGAGAGGACATGAATAACCTCCTCATTAAGCTCCTGCCTTGTGCTACTGAGGCACATAAAGAGCCACCAATATCACATCCTAGCCGCATGCAAAGCTGTCTCTGTGCTGCATAAATCATGCATAGCCACATCATCTGTTATAGATGCACAAAGCCGTAATCGCTAATTATGCCAAGGAGTATACCATTACCTACGGGATATGGCTGGTAGAAGCTGCAGTTAGCAACATACACGTATGGCATATGTTTCTAGATTTGAATATTACAGCTCTGGTTTTTGCCTCCTTTAGTATGTGGTAGTTTATACATCTGGAAGAGGGTGCTGGGACTTTCCATTAAATTAACACCAATGACTTCTGCTTTATCACTCTGGAAAGGAACCACAGCACCAAAAGGGCCCATTGCAAGACCCCAGATGAGTAAGTCCCAGATGTCTTATTACACACAGGCTTTTCATAGACTATTTCCAACTTGGAAAGCAACTTAGGAAGCTAAAATTATACCCTATCTGCTGATATTTTGTGACATCTACTACCCAGGCACAGAACTGCTGTGAGAAGACCAGAACTTGCATTTAATGGACTCCTAAGACATTTTTAAATAAAACTGAAATAGAGGTCCATGTAAGTACACAGGATAGAACCAGTGTGTGTCCCTCCTGTGCAGCAGCACAAATGCCAAGTGATGGGTGTACTGGCAATATTAGCAATGTAACCAGCTGTAGCTGGGGTCCAGTTTGAAACCTGTAAACCTATTTAAAAGCTGTGACAAGTGGTAGCAAGGTCCAGTGTGGACTTATGTTCTCCTCTATATACGTGAAGGCACACACATATTCTCCGTCTTTAAATATCATGGAAAAAATATCTCAGGTTGAATAGCTTCCTCATGTAGCAGAATTTGCTTTAATGCTTGTCCCTGGCATCATTCACACTCTGCTGACACTGGTTTCCAGGCTATGGGTAGTGCTTGTGCTGCACTATAACAAATGTTGTATAATGCACAAGGAGTCCTCTACTCTCTCCTGTATGTGCGTTCACCTGGAAAGTTCATTACAAAGGCAAGTGATATAGCACAGATAGTACTTCCAGATTCAAACCCAAAAACTCAATCAGGAGAGAGAAAGAAGTTATGTTTAGACAAATAACTGAATCTGCTGTCAAATTCCCCGAAGTGCCTTACCTCATCTCACCTCTAGTGTGCTTAAGTCTAGGACCCAGCACTTGTGATCACTCCTGGCATTTCACAGCACACCCCGTGGGCCTTTGAGGTGGCCAGGACTGAACTCCCAGGCTGCAACATCTCCTAATCATTCCCTGTTCACATGAAAGTCAGTCCCAGAAACTGCACCGATATACACAAACCACGTAATCATCAACTACCTCCCATCTAACCTTATAAATGATCCAAGCTCCCCATTTCACTTTCAGAGCTCTGCTGCTCCTTTTCAGATTGCTTAGTTCTGGCTTTGCAGCTACTCATTTTCTCCTCATCCACCTATTCAAAGCACAACCCAAGAATGCAAAGGCCATCTTCTTCCAAAACTATAGGCAGAGCTATACATCTCTGATGTCCATTTGCTGCTCAATGTTCATTCTCATTACACTGGCATATAAATCTCTGGAGAGTTACAGGGGAAATCAGGTGCTTGCTGTCCTCAGACATTTCCCAGGGCGCAAAATAAAGGGACAGTATGTCTCTGATATCAATTTATTGCCTGTGAACTCTGAAAGCAGCATAAAAAATGAGGCTAAAGCGTATCACCAGGAATAGAATAGCAGGATGCATTTTATATGGATGTAGTTGAAAAGTCTTCAGAGCTAATGGCTTGGCGTGGTTAGGGAAGCTGACAGACTACAATAGATGTGACTTTTTTCTTCCTTCTCTATGGAGACGACATTGATTGGCTGGGCTTGGAGTTTGCACAGAGCTGGCACTGGCACAGCAAACTGCCTGTTGTGCGGATAGACCAAACGCCACATGAGCTCTGTGGTACATATGCAATTTTAGCATGCTTAAAAATAGAAAACAAGCTTGAGAGCTGTGTGATATAAGCTGTGACCCCTCAAAAATAAACTGCAGGCTTCCCCATGGCCTGTATGTGCCCAGAGGGTGGACTTTCAGAGGTGCAACTGAAAACGGGCAATCACAAAGGAAGGGAGTTTAACCACCTTTGTGCTCTCGAAGGGTCTCAGGGACCCGGAAAAGTGAGCGGGCTTTGAGATGTGCAAGCAGACAGCAATTCCCTGAGGGTTAGCTATGCTCAGCACAAGAAAGAGAGTTGAGGTAAGTCCAAAGGTGTGACCCCAACTCTGAGCAAGGCGAGTGCTTGCTCAGCATTCTTTGGGCTGGTCAGCACAATCCTCACTGCTGTCATTTTGTGCATGAAGTAGGGACACTGATAACATTTCACAGAAGTTTAAGAGATTAACATAATGCTTGTGCAAGCTCTGGAAGTGTGGTACAAATCCTGCCAAGTCTCCTGTCTACCTCCAAATTCTGCTCTGCCATCTTGTCCATATTTGCCATCCCGTAAGCACGAGCAAAGGTAGCAAACTGTAAGGGAAGAAGCATTTTTTTTCTCCTCCCACTCCCTAGATTTTAAAGAAAAGCTTTCAAGAATGAAGCAGCTGTTCCAGGAGACAGGCAAAGCACAGCCCTCCTCATACTGGACCCTGTTGCTGGGGCAGGTACACACAACCACGTGTACGCACAAGCCTTGGTTGACTCACGCGAGTTGACCAGAAGCCCTGATTACAAACACCAAGTGCCAGCCTGTCCATCGCACAGGGCGCGCTTGCTGCAATGCCGGCTGCGCGCTGCCAACACCAGCCTGCGCAGAGCTGCCGCCTGCCCCGTCCCGCACCCTCCAGCGGCTCGAGGCCGGAGTGCAGCGGTCCTTCCGCACGCTGATTTATGAGCCTCACCCTGCAGTTCCCTCTGAGGTTGGGGGCGGCAGGACAGACTCGTTTGATGACCTGCCTTCGGGGCTGAGCAAATGAGATTCATTAGGATATGCAAAAAGCTGAGAGCAAAGCAAGCCTATCTTTCTGTCTGAGCATCTGAGCTCCACTGATCTGATAAGAGCACGTTGCTCCAACATGTCTGCAGAGGAAGATCTGAAGCTTTCTTCTTCCCTTGCATTCCCAGATAGTCATTGCAACTAATAGACAAATAGGTCAGAATAAGTAACAGCCCCCTCATTTCCCCCAGCATGCGAGTCTGGATGGCTTTAGTCAAGTGTTAATAAGAAACAAGGCTGCTGTAACAAGATGTCCTGATGCACTGCAAAGAATATGTAGCATAATAGCATCTTTCATACAAACCTTTCACTAAAAGCTTGTCATTACCCAGACAGAAGAGACATCATTTGCATAGAGAAACAGAGGAAAAGCAGCTTGAATGAGGTGATCCAAAACTGGAGTCATCAAGTCACTGAATTGTTGTATAAAATAATACAGAACTATATTTTCCTTAAGTTCAGCATTTTTGTAGCAGCACAATAGGCAAAGTAAAAATACTACACCTAGATGGAGTGATTGGTTGGAGGAAAACCAGTCTGTACTCTATTATGGGACTGAAATACGGCCCTGCGGTGTAACTGGGCAACGGGGAAGGAAGACCCATATTAGCATGTGTTGATTAACAGCTCCTCATGCCAGGCCACATGATTTTTAGATGGAAATGCTGGGCTTGCCCCACGGAAATCGGGAGGCAAGGGCTGGGGCAAGAGTGACACTGGAGCAGGCAGCAGGCAAACCTCATGGCGTCTGCTCGCAGTGCTTAACCTAACCCCACTGAGAGCAGAGACGCTTAAATATTGATTATGGTTCCTTGGCTTTTTTGACAATACATTTGGCCCCTTTGCTGGAGGCGTTCAAAAGAAAACAAAAGCCATTAGTGAGCACATACTACAAAAAGCAGCATGCTCTCTTAAACCAGGGCGGGGGAGAGAACAAGAGCTGGAAAATCTAAATTTAGCAGCCAGCACTTCGGCTGTTGGCTTCGGGCATGGCTCCCTAGCCCACCGGCGGAGCAGGCTCCCTTCCGCATTTGCTTCTACCTAGTGAAGGATTTTCAGTAGCAACCATCACCATGGTATCACAGTGCCACTTCTGTTCAGCGATTTTGCCAGTCCCTGTGGGTTTACTGAAACACTCGTGACATTTTAGGTGTGGTGAAGGGGCAGGTGGGTGGGAGGGATGTTTCTTAAAGCACCAGCTCCTGGAATCAAGGGAGGGCAAATGCAGCACTTCACCTTTTTTCTTATAAGAAGCCTATAGCCCTTCTGGGTGCAGAGCAAAGCTCGAAAGCTCAGGAAACCCAGAGCGTCCTTGTCTGAGGGGAGGAAGGTTCTCTCACTGTTGCCCTGATTTTGGGGTGAAGAAGGGCTGAGTCACAGGATTCGAGCTCCTGGAATTGGCTGTAGTGAGACAGTTTCACTTCCCGCCTCCGACTGTTGCAATGTCCGCGTTGCAAACAGCAAGAGCAAACATTTTTAATACAATTTCCATGTTGATTTTTCAGCTATGGCCCTCTGAACGCCTGCTCCTCCTGGGCCTGTTCTGTTCTTTGCATCTTTCCTGCTGCCCGCTCCTCGGTGATGACAAACCGCGAAGCATTTCCCAAGAGTGAGAAATCCTCACAAGAATCATCTGTTGCAAGTCCTGTCTGACAAAACCGTGTCAGAGCTTTGGGGACTTTCTCTCTATTTTTAATTGAGTGCATCTTTCCCTGGCATTTCCCCCTGCTGGCTCCTGCATCCCTGCTATTTCGGGGGATATTGGAGGGGAAGCAGTGCTCGTGCCGGGATGTGGAAGAGCTGTTGTTCCCACCTGAGCTGCGAGGACTGCTATATAAAAGGTACACACAGGGCATCACTGCTGCTGGAGCGCAGGGCTCCCTTTCTCCCTTTATTCCTCCCATGCAATCAGCATTCGTGATTTAGTCCTTTCTTATCACAGCCTTGCAGTATCACATCTTGGCTTGGTATTTAGTCTTCCAGAGGCTTGAAAGGGCAGCTTCTCCTTGAGTTTATCAGCTCAAGTAGGGGACACCGCTTGATGGTGTGCCAGCGAGCTTCTGTATGATGCCTTTTATGTCTCGATCAAGTCAGCATGTCTATTTAATTAAAAGGATGGTAATACAAAAGGCTCCTCTTGGATAAAATCTGGGGGAGAAAACGTGCTACCTGACTTGAAGGGGAAGGGGGGATGGATTCGCAAACCCAACGGAGCCCGATGAGAGCTGAGGGCACAGTAGCATGGGGTGGTTTAACAGAAGGGAAGGCAGCCGCTCTGCCAGCAGAAGCCCGTGAGCAGAGAACCATGGAGCACAAAATTAACACACTGGCTCATCAGGAAATGTTAATGTGGGCAAGATGGGGAATTGCTTCATATGGGCAAACAATCTGTGCAGAATGGATAAGCGTGATCAAAACCTGGTACAAATCTGGGCACGTTTCTCCAAAATCTGCCCTCTACCCTCAGTTTGAGGTTCAAGACAGATAACGCAAAGCCCTGATTAAGGTGTTAAATCCTTATGGCAAAAAAACAACAAAACATTTTGCTGAAATAAAACAAAATGAAAGCATCCAACGGGGCTTTTCTAGAAACGACTAAGCCACTGCCACACAGATCCCAGGAGGGGAACCTTGCAGCCTGGAGTAAGTGGTTTGGCGTTGGACCTCCATGTTGATACACAGTTGAGGAGCTGAGCACAGAAGCTATCGTATTCCTCGTTGGGTTTTTTGTCATTAAATCTGCCACCACTACTTTTCAAAGCAGGAGCACTTGGGTGCCTGTAGCGGATTGATGCACGGACTCCGATCAAGGGGTAAATCGAAGACCCTTTACTGAACTATTACATGGCTTATATACTTTCTAATTGTTTGTACATGCGCTACTGAGAGAACTCTTATTAGTTTATATGTCTTGTTCACGCGTCCTTCATGCGTCCCTTCAGTTAATACGATTGGCTATCTTTTTGCAACTTTGCAGCTCCTTTCTTCACAACAAAAAATCACGCGCTCACCGATCTCTCTCCAATCCCATCCACCCCTGCTCCTGACACACAGCCTCCTTCCCTCAGACATAACCCAGACCCTCAGTACTTCAATCTTGTTAACCCTTTCACTCCTGCTATGCCTAATTCCTCCTCAGGTGCCTGGACTTTGCCTAATCCTCACTTTGCCTTTCCCCCTGCTTAGTCGGATTCTGTCAAATCATTCCCTCCTCTGAAGAAAGCTGAGTCATCTCCTTCAGCCATGCCACTGTCTTCAGGACTGGAGAGCCTTGGCAGAGGGCACCTAGGCTGGGTACAACAGGGACACTGCTCCACAGGGCCTCCAGGGCCAGTGCTGAAGCAGCAGATACTGCCCAAGGGCAGGGCTGATGTCCTCACCATATTGCAGGGGTGAAGGCAACACCTGCCTTCTTAATGAAATGACAACCATCGGGGTTAAATAATTTCCTATAAACTCTGGGAAATACCTCATTTTCATGAGCTGAATATCCACCTCAAAATATTAAACATTTAAAAACTAAATAATTCAGTGTTTAAAGAAATACAGACTCATTATAACAACTTCATTCTCTTCAGAACAGCCCTCCTAAAACCAAACATCAACCGCTAATGAACTCATGTCCACTACAAATGCTGGCTGCACTTTCATCTGCCGACCTCTCCTGAAATTTAACCAGGCGCTTGTTGTCCCCGGCCTCCGCCATTCCCCACTGCTCCCATATGTTGTCCCTAACGGAGAGCTGGGACCAGCTTCGCCCAGCCACCACCTCACCTCTTTACCCATCACAGCGCTAAGCAGGGGCCCTTTTCGCCTTTGCAATGACAGTAAGGGAAGCCAACTCCACCTACAGCATAACCAGATGCTGAATTTAGTCCCCTTGCACTTACAGTCCCACCTGGGAGGAGCAGGAGGTCCAGCATTACCGATGTCTTACAGTCAGAGAGACTCCGATTTCGACATCCCAGATGAGCAATTTCTTTATATCCTGCTCAAAGCCTGTCTGGATAGGGCCACAGGCAAGGTAATGCATGCAGCACTTTTCAGGAAGAAGGCCAGAAGAACATTAAAAAGTAATTGAAAGGCCTGGGGGATCAGGGGAAGAAGAGGACAAGCTCAAAGAAACCAAGGAAAAAACCTGAGGCATGGCAGCGTGTGAGTGCACTTGTCTGAGAAGACCTAAAAAAAGGTCATTTGGAAGAAAATGAGGAAACTGTCTCTGAAAGGATTCTTTGAAAGAGTAGCAATGGCAGGGAAACAGTAAATGGCAGGCTACAGACCCCACACTGTTAAAGGGAGGGAGTTCAGCTGGAGGATACGTCTGTAGGTCTACCGGAGTGTTGCCTCCCAAGTCAAGGCTGCACAAACCACTACACGGAAAGGTTGCATTGACATAGTACCAATGCAAAAGTAACCCTAAAAATATTAAAAGCACACTGCTCCTTATGTAGTACTTATTTTACTAAATGAATGCTTCCTTTTCATCCAGAGAGACTTCAGAATTACACAGATGGTTAAAACATATCTATAGTAGTGGTAGTAATTTAGAAATCTCTCTGGGGGGAAACAAGGTTTTAGCCCTTTTTTTCTTTTAAATGGCAGTGAGCTGGATTTTAAGGTGGAATGAGTTTATTTCTGTCGTGGCTGCTGCAGAGAAAGCTCCATCACCCACAGATAATGCCAGATGGTGACCCGTGCCCAAATCCATCAGGCAGAGGCCTCAAGAAGAGGTTCAAAGTATAACTGGGGATTGCATCCCTCACTCAAGGGGCAGCCAATGGAAACAAAACCAGAGCAGGTTGGATATAACCATGGTAGCACAAATCCACGGGCTGCCGCCATGCTCCAAACAGCTCTGCAAGTGGCAGAGAAGCCTCTGACCAGCCTATGGGATAAAAGATGACACAGAGTAAGGAAACCGCGTGCGTTCAGTGGCATGGCTGATTCAGGGCTAGTTTTATCGAAAACCCTGTTAACTTACTGGTATATCATTAAGGTGGATGAATGGTTACACGGTTCAACAGAGCTGATAATCCTTTGCCTGTGGTGCAGTTGCAGAGGGTATAAAATTTTCTGAAAATGGTGGAGGGGACTCTTGATGCACCATATGGTCTCTTCCAGCCCTTGTGCTGCGCCGAGGCTCGTGCTCTCATGTGACACACCATTAGCGAGTCACATGCAGCAGAAAGCAATTTTATGGCCAGATCCTGCTCTTAGAAGCTATGATGACTAAACTAGCTAATCAAATCAGCATAAATTTGCAAACACCGTTTTAGCAGCTGTGACCGTAAATATCATCAGCAGAATGTGAATAATCCCGAGCACAAGATGAGTTGAGTAATGGGTTCCCAATGGGCGTTGAAGCCATCAGTCCGCTGCCTGGCAACTCAGAGACGGGGGCGAGGGGGGGAGGTTTGATTATGATGAGCCTGAAACAGCAGATGCAGTTATCACGACAAAGCAGCTAGAGCACACGCACCAGAAAAAGAAAAAAAAATTCATTTACAGAGACAAATAATTGTGGTGGATGCCCTGTTCTCGCCCCGCTGTCTCCCAAATGCAGGCACATGTGCATGTTCCATGTGGAGGGATGTGTTTTAGCATTCCCAAAGTGACTCATTTGGCATTTTCCAGGGACCTGCAATAGACTCCCCACACACGCGTACCATTTTGTCAACAGCCATAAAAATAATCAGCTGAGGTGAAATTCACTGAGAACACAGACACCAAGGCTAAATTTGTTTTTAATTTGTGCCAGCTTCTGCTAATGGGAGCCAGGGTGCAGGGCTCCCGGCACTAACAAAGGGGAGGAGGGGAAAATCTGCCGAAATTAACAGTACGCAGCAGTCTTAACCTCCCCTCTGGTGAGGACCGGCCATGCATGTGGTCCCAGAGCAGATGGAGCAGACCGGAGTGGGCATGGCCAGAGTGGAAGGACTATCCCATGAACTGCTCTGCTAGGGGCCCTGGGGAGAAGGTGGCTGGAAATACAGCCAGCTTTTCCCCTAGCAAAGCCCTTTAGTGAGGGAAGCAGCTTTTGCAGCTCAGAAAAATGAATATACCTCCCTGCACCTGCCAGCATGAATCTGTCTCAGCCATATATATGTATATATATATATGTTTGCAAAACACATGGTAAAAAGACCAATGATGATGTCTCAGTCTTGATGGCTTTTGGTAGGCTGTTAAAAATGCTTGGCTATTATGGACCATATCCTGGTCTGATGATGATATCCCACCCTACTTTGAGGCAAAATCCAGAGTCTAGAGGGCAGGAGAAATATCGTATTGCATCTTGCATTGTATTGCGTAAAGGTAACCTGTGTTTGCTGGAGTTGTCAAAACCTCATGAAGAAAAGGCCTAAGTGTGGGTATAGCTACATGACAGTCATTACAGCTCATGCCGATAATGCAATTTTTAGCTGAGCTTTAAAGCTGATCTGCAGTAGTGTAGAAACCAAAGTGAACAAGGAATGTGAGCATTTCCAAGTTTCCAAGGAGCTGGCAGCCCAACCTGGGCTTCGCCTTGCTGCAACCAGGCATGTTGCTTGGAGTACCAGACATGTAGATACCCTAGGCTGCTAGTTTAAAGCTTAGATACAAACAAATGCATGGTCACTGCAAATTTTTGGTTTGCTGTATTTCCTTAGTTATGGTGATTATTGTTATATTTAGCTTTCAAGCATTTCCAAAAGACTAAGCTGTGCCCAGGACCAAGAGGCAACCTTTCTGAGCTCATAAATCAGGGGATTTGAAGATACAGACCTTCCTAAGTAACTGGCAGCTGTGGTGGACCACACAAATGAACATGACAGGTTCAGTGCTTAGAAAATTAAGAT
Organism: Ciconia boyciana; assembly: GCF_034638445.1. Classification (NCBI taxonomy): domain Eukaryota; kingdom Metazoa; phylum Chordata; class Aves; order Ciconiiformes; family Ciconiidae; genus Ciconia; species Ciconia boyciana. The sequence goes on from NC_132942.1 coordinate 11,624,293, forward strand.
GAAAGCTGAAACGGAAAAAAAAAAAAAAAAAAGCTCTTCCTTGGCCAAGAAGCAAAAGAACAAGTGACAGAGCATCTTGACATGCTGGTGGAGAACATCAAAGACAAGGGTGGTGCCAGGTGCTGGTTCCTCAGATCACGGCAGTCTCAGTTTATGCCAGGAAAGCTTGTACAAGCACTGGCACAGGGAGCGTCTCAGTAAATATGTGGAAACACCCGTAATAAGAACAGGAAAATATCAGAAGCAAATGCAGGGGATCTAGCTGCCTCCCATACCAGCACTTAAGGTGTGTCTCTCAGCAGCTTTCCCTAGAGAAGGTCTGTGGTTTGCATTTAGGGTTTTTTCACTTGTGTGGCATTTTAAATAACCTCCTTCCTCCTAAAGGGGAGTTTCTTTCAGCAGTGTCTGCCCACTGAAGCTACCTCAGCTGTTAGCTACCCACTGACCTGAAACACTTCTACAAGACAACTACATGCTGCTGACACCAGATGTGAATGAGAAGATGGAGGGAAAAGAGCTGCATCTCTTGGTGCAGAAAAGGACTGGAGGAAGTCAGAACTGTGGAAAAGCTGGGCTCAAGCAGCAAAAAGGGCAACAATATTTCTCTAGAGCAGGGAGATAATTTGGAACAAAGGAGTGTGTTCAACACATTACACTCGGATGAGCCCAATCTGAAAACATACACCAAGATCTCGGTCCAAGACAGCGTACCCATCCTGAGCCAGACCTATCACTAGTAACTAGTTTCTCCTTAAAAAACACACTCCAACTGGAACTCCAGTTACTAAAGCCAGGATGGAGAATTATTGGCAGAACCAGTACAAACTCTGGCATGCGGTTTAAAGCCTTTTTTTCAAGGTCCAGAAAATTCCAGCTCGCTCTCTTCAGCATGTTTCACTGCAGCATCAGGCTCTGCATGCCTGCATTGTGGCTGGGGCCAGGGCCAGGAGGTGCCAGATACTACAAAAGATTGTTCTTGTGCTATTCCTGGTTTGATCTGAAACAAAATGTACTGGAAATTTTGGAAGAACATCTGTTCCCATCAAGCATCCAGCCCAAGCCTCCCAGACCCACAAGCTCTGGGTAATTCAATGAAAAAGTGAGGGAACATCTCAATTTGTAGATGCAGAACTTTTAGCAGCGTTTGCTGCTCTTTGCTGCGCGAACAGAATCCCTGTCCTTTGTGACCCTCTGCACACAACAAGCTTAGTTCATGGGCTTTCAGGGAGAGTAGAAAAGAGCTGCCTTTCCCATATACATTTTTTCCCGAAGAGACATAAAGATGAAGGACATGTTCCCCAATTCTGAGAATACTTACATTGATTTTAATTGATTAATGTGATTGTTTGAGGGGGAACAAATATAGTTGTTATTTATTTTTGGTGCAACAGCACATCCCAACCATCTTCCACCCCAAGAGCTGCCACAGGGCCCACATGACAGGATCCTACCCAGATTCCAGCCATCGGGTTCGTGAGATAACAAAACCTTTCTTTGGCTCCCTGTGCTTCAGGCAAGGCATGACTTGGAGCAAGCCCACCCACAACAAGCAGCACGTCTGTGAGGAATAACCCGGCTGTAGTGCCATGTGATACCTTCCCCTTTCCAGGGGATTTTGAAAGCAAGCATCCTCGAGCGGCTCCTGTGCCACAGCGGGGAGGCTGGGCTCCTCTCCGGCCAGACATCACCTGCCCACGTAACTCCCCTTCGAGCCCTCCCCTGCCCCAAGTCTGACATGTGTGCAGGGACAATTTTTCCTGGGATTACAGTAGCCCCAGACTGCATGGGGTCTGGATATTGCCACATCACTGCAGGGACATGGTGTATAAAATAGTAATTTGTGGTAAGGTCTTAGAGCTGAAGTAGATACGACAAACAAAGCAAGATAAAAGCTATTGCTCTTTCTATTATAGTGTGGAAGCACTGAAAAATATAGACTGTATCCCAGTTACAGTTACAAGTTATGATATTTGCCACACTCTTGTGCCTGTAAGGCCAATATCACAGCCGGCAGATGGGGAATGAGCAGACTAAACCTGGGTCCATCTACCCTACTCTTGGGAGCTGTGTCTGACGAGCAGTTTACAACCAGCGTTCAAAGATAAAACTAAATTAGGTGACAGTTTACCTCGAAATGCCATAAACCCTCGCAGTTTAGGAAGTGGCTGCACAGACCTCCTCGCAGCGGGCTGGGGATCTCCAAGAGGGGCAAGGGGCAAGGCTGAAGGCAGGAGTGTTTTCAGCCAGGTCACGCTGGGACCAAGGGAAGGGGTTGGTGGGTCAGAGCCCCTCGTTTCCCACATCGAACCTCCCGTGAGGCCCAACTGCAGCTGGTGGAGCAGGACAGCTTCCTCTGCTCTCTGCCCATTGCTGTTACCGGGGAGCATGCAATGAGCAGGATTAATTCTGGATAAATCCCATTGCCAGAAAGAGGATGTGAAGTGTTCCTGCAACATCCCAATTAGAGAGAGGTGCACGCAGCAGAGTTATCTGCTTCACACTCCATATTTTTTCCCAGCAGCAGGAAAAAGGATTTCCTGTCGCCCACTAAATCATCAGTGTTTCTTGCCTGGCTGTTTCAAGCACAGCTTTATTATCCCTTACACTAACTTCTGGGGGCACTGTTATTTTTTCGTAAGAGAAAACCAGAGTTTGAAGTTCCTTTTTTTTTTTTTTTGTTATCCACTCTGGTTTTGTTTCATTTTTTTCCTGATAGGGGAAGTAGTGACATTTCAAAGCAGCACATTTGCTGTATGCTCGCTCAGAAGAAATTAAGGTCCTATCTATGCACTTTCCTTCAGAAAACACCTCCCAAGCTTGCAGCATTAAAAAAAAAATCTGATTTCACAGAAGTACAAAGACACAAATTATTTCAAAGCAAGGCCATGCAAAATAAAACCTACCATTAAATACAAGAGGCTGGAATCAGAGATCCCATCTCTGATTATATTCATTCCCCAACAGAAGTTTTGCCCAAGTTAGAGCTGCCGGGTCACGTCCATTATTTTCTCACACATACCATTAAACCAAGAAGGCTCACCGATGTGACATCTTCAGCACATATGCAAAAGGCTTTGACATTTTATATGCTTAATCCTCACACACAGGGGTATCTTCTCATAACAGGTATAACGGCACAACTGCGTGCACTGGGGTCAGCTATAACCATCTTAGACCAGAGGTACAGAGATATTGATGTTACCTATCTACCTCTCTGTGCTAGACACATCTGAGGATGAACGCAGCCCACACTCCCGTCTCGCAGGCGCTGGGGCTTGGGTTTGGAGGCCAGCATCGCAGGCGCTGGGGCTTGGGTTTGGAGGCCAGCAGCAGCCGCAGAGATTTCAGGGCTGGGAGTGTTTCACCACCACCAGCACCAGTGCTGCTGTGGGAAGGTTGGGACTCAGTGAGGCTAGGGAGTATGACAGTTATGCTTCACTCAGGTTAGAAACAATAGGAATAAAACCAAGCTTGAACACAAGCACGTCTCCACCCAAAGCAAAGCCATATGCAGCTCACCTCAGGAATGAGAACTATGCAGCCAGAGGTTTCCTCTAGTTATTGTTTTGGGTTTGGGCTGCAGTGCGCAGGGAGGGGAGGAACAAAAAACACAGAGGGTGCAGGAAAGAAGCCGAAAGCCAGGCACAGCCACGGGAGCCTCAGCCCGACCTCAGGCCCTGGTTTCAGGACGCAAGGCAAGAGGCGGTGATGCTCTCTGCAGCTATTCTCTCACCCTCCGCTGCTCCTCACTGCCCCTGTATCTCAGCTGTACCGGTACAACAGTTTGTGAGACACCAATGTTTGTGTGACACACATGTGCGACATCGACTTGATCTGCACAGGCACCTATCAATTTTGCACGTTCACTAGACAGCAGAGCAGACGTGGCAATGTCTAAACAGGAACTGTATTAAAAAGAGCAAACTCCAATATAATTCTTTTTTCCCAGAAGGATATGTCCAAGAAGACCACAAATTTTCAGCTTGCCATTTCAGTTTAAAAGATACAACCTGAAGCATGTTGTGTGCTGGGTGAGACATGCTGTAGTTTTTCTTTCCCTCTTGTCCAGATTAAGCTTAACATTTTTTCAGCCCAATATGCAGACATTCACCACCACACTGACTCCTTCCCAGACCTGCTGGGAATGCCAGGACTGTGGAGCAATCAGTGGAGATTCATGGACAAAAACTAATAAGCTTCATGCAAATTGTGCCTAAAATCAGAGGTAAGGGATCGCACTGTTACTGGCCAGCTTTCCTCTCCAACATCACCACTGAGCTCCCAGCAAACACAGCAATATTTCACCGGGTGGAAAGTTAGCTCACTATGCTCCTCATCCCAGCTCCTGGCTTTTTTGGTGCAGCAGACTCAGGGAGAGTCTCAGTAGAGACTCAGGGAGCAGTGGTTTTGTAATTAAGCTGATTTTAGTTCAAACTGCCAAGGAAAGGGGTATTTTCACTTTCTCCCCACTCCTGTCCCTACCTTGTGTTGGCATGAGCATCAGCCAATCCAGGGAACTGATCCAGCTGGAAACTATCTGTTTGTCTTTTCCCTTTCTGCTGGGTTAGTTTTCAGAGGGATCAGATTCCTAATCTGGCAGATCTCTCAAGAGCTGATTTTGGCACCGGAGAGAGCACATGACCCAGCAGCCTGGACTTAGATCAGCTGAAACCAAGCATAAACCTACGCCCGCAGAGAACACCCACGACCCACCCTGTACCCACCCATGCAAAGATCCTCTGCCTGCAGAAGGAAAGAGGCTTTTTCCATGGTACTGTTCGGGTCTCAGAGGAGAAGAGGCATGTTTTGGGTAGTGGTGAGACACCACCTCCCATCTCTACCTGCTCCACTTACACGTCCCTTGCCACTGCTCTGTTGCCCCTTCTCCTCGGTTCTTTGATAAAGCCTAGGGCTCCACTCCAGTCTTCCTCTCCCATCAGTATATCTTTCTTTAAACAGTACCGTGCCACTTACCCAGGTACTTTCTGTCCTCGTGGACACTCATGTATTTACCAGCAGACACGTGTAAGATATGCATGTGCATGCCCAGGACAGATGCACGCAAGCACAGACCTAAAATACCACCAAAATAGTCTAGTTCCCCCAGGGCGAAGAAACGGGCTGTATTGCTCTGAACCATTACTATGAAGCACACAGTGTTTCTATGGCTACACCTTCCCCAGCTTTCACTCCTGCATTCAGCAACACATTCATTTTGTCTGTCTGTCTGTCTGCCTCTCCCTCGCACATACACGCACACAAACTAGACATCCCTTCTTTCCTCACTCAGCCACCCCCTCTCCACTCCAAATAACACCTCCGCTCTTCCTCCCACACACAGCCTAAAAATTCAGAGTGGCTGTTTCTTGAGACCCAGCAGAAGAGGGGGCAAAGACTTCTGATCCAAACCGATTTCAAATGCCAGCAATCCCACAGCCAGTGTCCTGAGCCTCCATGCCTATTTACAGCAAAGGTGGAGCTGGTAGTGTTTACTGGAGATCTTTAGTGTTATTTATGGTGGCATGAAACCAAAGCAGCATGCAAAGAGCAGGCAGACCCCTTCGTCCCCCAAGCCGCTCACAAGAGGCTGGAGAGCTGGCGTGCTGAGTGATAATGAAGAAAATATCTCCCAGGGATGCTCTAACAAGAAACCTCGTGCAGAGGAGGTCAGTAGTACCTTGGCCTCAAGGTGACTTGTTTAGCAGTGTGAAAAGAAGATATCGGTTGGATGTTGGGGAAATGCTAATGGCTGGGAGCAGCTCATGTCAAGCTGAATAAATCCCTTGCTCTCCATTCTGAAACACAATGGCACATGAATGACTAAGCGATTCTGATAACAATTCAATAGACAAATGTCAGCTTGCTTTGATTAAACATTACTTCTGGAGCTGTTTCAGGGCAGCTAAAGACACATCAGCCTGTCTCTCTCACCCCAGCCCTCCCAGCAACCCAGCCAGGGCAGAGAGACATTTATTTCACAACTATAACTGATTTTTTTCCAAAGCAGTTGGAACTCCTGTAACATCTGAACTAAGTCTAGATTTATGCAAGCACAGCTGGGGGAAAAAAAAAAGCAAAATAGCCCCTCTCTATTTTTAAGATCTCCGTTTCACTGTCACTTCTCCCTTGCTACATCACAGTTATCCCTTAGCACAGTAATAACACAGTCCAATTCGGAGATATAGGTGCAACTGAGCCATGTAATTACCACATTTCCACATATATTCTTTTATATTTGCAGTACTGAAATAGCACTCCCCTAGCGCAGGGTTAGTCCAGACAAACAGTTCAATTTAGGAATGTGGCTAAAACATGCAGCTAGGCTTTTATATGGTGCAAGTCTAACCCATCTTTTAATTATGTCCATATCTGTGCTGTAGGCTGGTCCTTTAAAAATGATAACTAGTCCTTTTATTTTTGCAGAGAACATTTACGTGAGCAGCTTTTCCCGATTTGACCCTTCCACCTTGCCAACCCCCAAATCAGTTTTGAATGATGAAAGGAATAACCTCATACGCACACATGGGCTTATACCCTTGCCTTCAGTCAGTTGTGAAATAAGCTGCTCAGCGCTGCATCTGTAATGGGGACTGCAGTGCAGACGGCAAAAGCACAGTCACAACTCGCGCTGTGCCTCTGCCAATAGAGGTGTCTAATGCAAGCAGAGCAGCTCAAAGAAGCGTAACACACTGGCAGCGAGGAGGGGAAGAGAGGCTGCTACTCCTGAAGCATTTTCACTGTTCTATCTATAGAAGAGGCTATCTGGAGTAACAATAACATGGAACGATGTCTGGAAGATCCTGAGTGAAATACTGTCTGCACTGCAGTCCGTGGGAATGCACCCCGTGATCAATTCTAGGCTGTGTTTCAGCTGTGCTCACTGCTTTGTAGTTCAGAGAGAAAAAAAAGCAAGAATCTCCTACACCTCTGGCCTACTGATCTGTTGATCACTAAGAAGGAAAATCATCCCTTGCAAGTGTCCACAGCCACCACCAGTCCCAGGGGCCTCATTGCTGCATTTGACGATGGTCTAGAACAGCGAGTGATAATAATATTTCCCTAATTCCACTCTCAAGAAAGCCCCTTGGCTGCTTTCCTTTCTCCTGGGCTGAGAATGAGCATGTGGAAACAATCTGCCCTTGTATACGCACAATCCACATCTACAAGAGTACTTTGAATCTGCGCTACCTGGGCTATTGTGAACTGAGGCTATTTCTTTAGATGTGGTAATTGGCAGATGCTGCGTCCTACAGGCAGAGGTCTCAGAGGAGACATCTACACTGAGTATGCACAAAAAATTCATAGGGACAATGACTGCACGTTTGTGTATAGGTGTATATACATATACATGCACAGCAAGTAACTAGAAGACAGAAGAGTCATGCTTGCCCCTAGCTGCAAAGGGGAATTCTCAACTGATCTTTGCAGCTCCCATTTGATAGCACAAAGCCGTTTTGCAAAATCACCAGGTCGGCCCTTATAGCTTTGTTGTTTTCAATATTCTTTGAGAGTTTCCTCTGATGCCCGATTTGCTTTATTAGAGAAACCTACTCAAAGGGATTTGTGTGCATGCTCAGCTTGATTTGTGAACTCCAACAGGAGGGGCAGCCAGTAAAATTAATGAGGTTCTGAGCAAATGATTGCACATGCAGACCCGCAGACATAAAGCATTAACTGACTGTCTAATTAACAAAGGCCACGTGCCCGATTAAGCATGCAAACGCTGCTGCTTATACACGCACATTGACACACATTAATGTCTCAGTGACGATACATTTGCAAGTGTCTGTTTGGAACAATGATGAAGCACGCAATCTGCTTCCATAAACACTTTTCAGTATGCAGAAAATATATACATGAAATAATCTGCTGCCCACTTCTGTAATGAGCACAAATTCTTTCTGGAAAGCAACACAGCAGGTCTCCAGGCTCATGTGGGCACTGCTTTAAAACCACCTTCTAGAAGGGGGCAAACGAAGGACAAAGAGGCCTTGAAAGAAAAGTTTTAACTCGGTTTCAGTCATCTTGTCGTTGCAAGTGAAGGGCTGCTTTCATGTTATGTCATTGTACTAGGTGATAAGAGGTCAGGGGCATATGGTCCTATTCCTAACTCTGCTATGTTCTTAGCACATAACACTCACCCTCTGGGTCTTCATCTCCTTCCTGATTGAAGCTCAGTTGTTTTAAATTCACAGCCATAAAATTCAAAATAAGAGGAAAAAAAAAAGATAAAAAAATGTCCAACAAACAAGAGCTAGAAACAGCAATGTCTCTCTCAGAGGTGGTGGTTATAGTACAGGATACCTGTTCTGTATCAGTTCACTTAACTCAATTAACCGTGCTGCCAGATCACATCATTTTGGGACACAGATATGATCACTCAGCTGGGGAGGCCAGGCAGGCAAAATCCGGGAAAGCTAGTAGCAATCTCAGGGTGCCAGAGAAGAAATTTTCAGCATCAGCTGCAGACCCGCGCCTGTTGTTCAGCAGGGTCACCGCTGCACCGACCAGCAGCCGACCTGCAAAGGGTATTCCTGAGAGTGCTATAAAGGTCAGGCAGTATAGGAGAGCTATGAAGGATCCTGGTCTGCGTGAAACAGGGAGGCAATTTGAACTTCTCCTCACCTCTGAGCCTTAATGACCAAATCCTGCCTTCTGCTCCTCTCTGTGCACCTCTGCCATCTGCAGCGCGAATTGCACAGAAGATATCTGAGCCTCCACTTCGCATTTGCTTGTGACTGGTGGGTTCACTGAACTGAAGCTCAGGGCTTCCCTCAAGCCCGTGACTCAGCCCCACTCCCCCCTAAATGCTCAGAAACTCAGTTTCTCCAAGGAGCCAGGGAGGCCAAGGGGGGTGTTAGAAAAACTAGTCATGTCTGCGGTGTGTTTCCTTGCTGCTGGAAGGTCTCCAAAGACATTTCAGGTGCTGATGAGACCTTCCAGCACATCCATTTAGAGTCTGCAGTTTCCCTTCCTTCCTGCATTATTTACCATACAATCCCAAGCTGCTTAAAGGACTGTTGCAAGCTATTTTCTGAATCATCCTTTCCTCTCTGTGCTGTTTCATGTAACAATCTCTCCAAAATCTATTTTGGGAGTGGTGTTTTGCAGCAGAGGGTTGTTTTGTTTGTTTTCTCCAACTGTTCTGTTGCAGCCATAGAAAGTTGGTTCATCAATGTAAAGTTGCTGACAAGGACAGGGTTACAGATGCTGTGTCCTGACAGTCATGCCTTGCTCAACTGTCCTTGCTGGAGTAGGGACGCAGAGGCTCCGAATGACAAGTGCAAGGCTGTGCCCATTAATTTGTTGCTGCAGAGTTGCTCCTGATTATTAGAGCTGCAGGCAAGGGTTTGTTTTCAGAGTTGCTTGGGGATGGCAGGTCATATTGATTTCTCAGAGCAAGGTCTCTGATAAAGGTTTGGATAGCTGAATTATACTATGCAGAGCATCTTGGCAGTCTGACTATTAAAGGAAAAAGAGTGTGGACTTTGCAAGCAGCTGTGTTAGAAAATGGGGAAAAAAAAAAACAACCGAGGGGTATATTTTGTGCTGACCAAATTTGAAAATGCTTTTTTCAGAAACACCCAGAAATCCTGAGTCTTTATACCTCAGACCTTATCCTGGAACAAAGACACATTTTGCATAAAAGAGACTACACTTCATTTGCTACCCTAACTCAAAAGTTTCTCAACCACCCAACATTCATATCAGCTTATGATTTCAAATTTAGCTGCCCTGCTCTTGCCCCGAGAGCATCTGACTGGGAAGAGATTGCACTTCCATGCCATACGTTCAAAGCCAGAGTGCTTTGCTTGCTTCAGCAGTTTTTGGCAAAATTCAGTGCAGTTCTCAGCTTTGAAGCATAATTGCCCAACTACAGCAGTGACTCTGGTCTCCAAAGGCCAAAAGGAGAAAGAGAAAGGAGGGAGGTGGGAGGATAGCTGAGGATAGCACATTTCAGATGTGGGATACAATTATTTCTTTTTTGGAGGCCTATTTCTGGATACTGCCAGAGAACTGGACAGCTAAAACAAGAAAGCAAATATAAAATGAAAGATCACATTAGAAAGCACACACACCCAGACAGCATGGCAGGCAAGAGCTGGGGGACCTGTGTAATCAGAGCTATAATGATTCCATAATTTCACATCCAAACATAATTAGTTGAGGTACGTTCTTTGACAGCTAGAGATTTGCAAAATTAGGGTCAAGCAGGTTCATTTTTTTAATTGCTCTCATTTCCCCCCTCTGTGTTGTTTCTTGTCGCTTTATAGCCTCCTCCCTGGGCCAAATTCATCCCTGGGGTAACCCCCTTTTAAAAAAACCTCCACGAATTTGATCCTTTGTACCTTGGAAGCATGGAAACATGGCAGCAAATAGCTTTCTGCCTGCGTGACTGGCCTGTCACGTGTTTCGACACATCTGAAGGACTGTGTGTTCGGCTTGCCAGCCGTAAGAACCCAATTCCCTGAAAAAAAATCAAACTGTAGGCTGCTCCCTGCTTCATACATTATTGCTGTCAACTGCAGCAACAGCAGATAGTAGAAAACCAGCCTGCCTAATTCCAGCGAGATTAGTGTCCACAGTTTCAGATGGCAGCAGAATGTGCAAGGGGCGATTTAAATACGCAGCCAGATTTCATTAACTAGTTTGATTCCACCTAACTGAACAAGGCAGGATGAAAAGCCCTCTGTGTTCAGACATCCCGTAAAACGGTCTCTCTCAAAGATCATGCTTCCTTGGTTTAGGCACATCAGACATTTGAATTGTTTAGACATTTGCTTACACAGTACTTACTTGATGGCCCTCACTTATCTGAAGCAGAACTGTATCATCCACAGTCTATCAATGGACTTAAAGTTCCCCTGATTGCCCATGCATCACTCGCACATATTCTATCCCTGGGAAGTGGATAACAGCAACTCCAGTAAACAGAGCCCAGGTCTGTGCAAAGGGCTCCCCAGTCAGAAGTCACAGCCCAGGTTAGGGCTAGCGGAGCTAAATTAAGTAGTTTCAGCTTGCATGGAAACAGCCGAGACGAACAAAGCTGACAGCCCCAGCACAGCAGAAAATTAAAAAGCCCAAATATGTGTCCGGCCACATGTTGCATGGCTGGCACTGCTTTTACGTGTCTCCCTGGGCACTCCGGGCAAATAAAATGGCTGAAAATTAATGTGGGCATAAATGGTACATGTACAGGTACAAATTTTATGTGCCTTTCACCATGATACAAGCCCCTGCATTAATTTCATAACTGGGTGACAGGCAGAAGTACCAAGCGATAGAAACTTTACATAAACATACCCACATGCAGCAAACATTTCTATGGGTGTTACTTTGACATATTTTATGAGTTTGGGGAGGTTTTTGTTTAGGAAACACAGAACACAGGAGATGTGAATTTTTCTGGTAGATGCTCTGTGTCTTTTTTTGCACTCCAAATCCTTTTAGTGATTAATTGGCATATCCGAGGCCACAGTAAAGCCTCAGGTAGTTTGTGATGAAGTGCATAGGAGGTCACATGAGGTGTGATGGGGGGAGCAGAGATTATATTTGTGCAGCACACAATGCTTTGGTATAAATTATGTTAATATTTACATAATCTATAAATATGCTAATTTTACATGTGCATCTTTTGTCCTCCAAAATAGCAGAGTCCTTCACAACACACGAGAAACACAGCTACTTGAAGGATACAGCAACCCACACAAAATGGCAAACTGAAATCTGTGGTAAGGTCACCAGGACACAAGTTTTACTCTTCAAAAGGATGTAACAATCTGTAATGTCAACACTGATTGCCATTTTACATCATCATTCATAAAACACCCTTTATTCAAAGAACAGCCACATGAAAGGAGGATCAGTGACAATGAACCTACAGAAATTTCAGTGCTACTGTTAGATGTCTTGATTTTGAAGCTGTCCTGTAAAACCAGAAAATACACGGGCATCACATGGAACGTTTTGTCTTAGAGGACCTGAGGAAAAGGCATTCAGTATCCAGGCCCAGTGCCCAGGTTTGGAGTAGCTATGTACAGTCTGTCCCTTCTCCAACCCACGACCTTTCAGTATCACCCAGGAACGCTGAGTGCTACGTGTCTCCCAGTCCCTGTGATGGCAAACCCAGCAGCTCCAAAGCTTCACATGCATGCACTCAAAAGCCAGAGCAGCTGTGGGACATTTATACCCTGCTGTTGCTGAAGGGCCACTTCTTCAAGCTGTTGCTTTAGTTAGATTAAAAGCAGCACCCTGCACTGGGTCATCTGTAGAAGACCTTCCTCAAGCTATAAGGACTGAAGATCCCTCAAATATTGTTGGCTTTAATGAAAGCTTCAATTCACCGAAAGATCATGGTACAGCCACTTTCACCTGGTGTCATTCCACCCTGAACTGCCCCCCACACCCACTCTACGTGCTTACGGGCACCCAGTACAGCTTTTGAAGGCTGATACAGAACATAAGGACATGGATCTGAATCAAGATCAAAGTATAGGTGTTTCCTCAATCCAAACCAACAGGAACAGGTTTTAGAGGCTAGTCCCACCTACCACCCTAGGAACCTACAGCCAGCATTGCCACGCCATTTTGTAGGCTGGCGGGGGTGGTCACTATCTGTTCCATAAAGGGAAGTGAGGAGCCATCCACTGACATCCCATTTTAGAGGGCAACAAGATAAACTCCATTAAAATGGAATCTAGGATGCCAGGGGACGAGCTGAAAAGACATTATACAGTCTGGCAGCAAAGGCAATGGAGTTCCAAAAAAATAAATCACGTTAAAGCATATGCAGCCCCTGCGAGGACACCTGAAGTTTGCACATATGGCTGCTCCACTGGGACAGGCCTGTCTGCTGCGGGCGTGCAAATCAAAGTGTTTGCATCTCATTACCCAGGCTGGGATGAGTGGCTGAGATTCCCCCAATGCTGTAATGGGGTGACAGTTTGGCAGCATCAGCAGTCAGATTGGCCTTTATCCTTCACAGATGTTGCTGTGCTAAGGATGAGGAGGTGTTTATTTTACAGGATGATGGTGTCTTGGCCTATGGCACACAGCCAAACAGCCCAAGGTCAGCTCTCCAAATATATTGTAGGGTTTCTTTGGCATCCCTCCCAGGCAGCTACAGCATTCTTGGTTGCAGCACTGGTGAGGCAGGAGGGAAGGTGGGGAGTGTCCCTACGAGGGGAATCCTCCAAGTCAGCAACGCCCAGGGTCTGCGCAGCCCAAGGCAATGACACTGGAGCTCCTCAGAGCTTAGGTGTCCAGATGGCTGCTGTGGATCAGATGCTTTAGAGGCAATAAAAGGGAAAATGTCATGTTAATATTCTCAGTTCTCCTCTTCTTGTCATAACACCATTCATCTCCACTGATCCTACTTCAGGTGCAACTAGATTGGGGTGTGTGCACTGCAGGGAAACCTTGGAAAATAGTATTTCCAATCCACTAAAGAGATTATTGTCTCCGTGTGTGCCACAAAGCCATAATAATGTTTCCTTAAGGACCAAATCTTGTCTCACTTGTACCTGTGTCAATATGGAGCAACTGCACTGAAGTTGAGTTGCTAATAGTATTCATTTCTAGGGCTGTCAACTCACTATTTGAAAGCTTTCTAAGTATTCAGAATTAACAGCTCTCATGATTTCCAGTGATGCAAATGAAATCAGAATCTGGCTTAATTTTAATACAGAGAACAGAGGAGGATCAAAAAGAGCTTGGCACATCTCCGCCTTCGTGGAAAAGCTCTGACTATGAGGTTTCCTATTTCTAGTTTGGGGGAAATTCCGAAAGGATACTGCTCCAAGTGACAGCTTTCCATTTACATTGCACTTTCAAACACAGCCCACAGAACCCAGTATTCCCTAAACAGTACACATGGAGCTCCTGAACACTGCCATACAGAGAGGTTCCTGTTTGCTTATTTTAAGGACTGCATTAAGCGACGTTCCCCAATATCTGCTACTGCCCATTTTGCACTAACTCTTGATAAAATCAGCTCTCAGACTCTAAGTTTCTGTCTCAGTCTCTGATGACCTGATACAGTGACCACTAAGGAGACATACCTAGAGATCCTCACCTTGAAAGCCATGCTGAGTTCATTGCATTTTAACAATGTGAAATATAAATACTGCAGGAAGTACTGAAGCAAACAGCACCTTATTACTCCAGAGAAGCAAGCATTAGGGAAAAATAGTTTAAAATGCAGATTGGCTTTGTGTACCTTTGAACTGGAATATCCTCACCTTCAAATCCTCCCCCCCAAGCTTTAATGGGGATTGATAGTCCTATGTGCCAAGACAGATCGAACACTATTTTTAATCACATCTTGCAACCACATTGTCCCAAATGCTTTACATGACAAAGAAACCAAGGCAGCAAAATGAGAGAAAACCATGATGCAGAGCTGCAATGCAAGGAACACATTTGTGCTTCAGATCCAAAGCCCTTGTAGGAAAGAGTGATCTCAAAAGGCAGAAGCAAGGAAGAAAGGAAAGGCTGTAAGAGATGAGGCTGGAGCAGAGCTGGAGAGCTGACAAGGTGGAGAGAAACAGGAAGGGAACGCTTCGTAAAATGGATTAAGCTGTAGGAGCCGAAAGCATTAGAGGCAAAGGCTTGGGGCAGAGGGAGGGCACTCAAGGACACTGCAGCAGAACTTGCAAGCGCTTGAAGCTTGCGCTGAACTTTTTGTTCCCGGCTGCCTGTTTTGGAGTGTGTTCTGGGGATGCCTCCTCTTGGGAGCTTGCCTGCTGGAAGAAGGTTACGAAGCCGCAGCTCAGCAGTGCTTATGTTGTAGCATGACAGCAGCACATAGGCATGCTGTGACGTAGCATCTTTATATGGCGCTGAAAAGTCGTGCTGGGGTAAAGGGATGGGATTTGCAGGTTTTACAGCTCCAGGGACCCTTTGTGGCCCGCAACAGTAGCCACGCAGCACATGTGAAATTCAGCTGTTTCTTTCTGCATAAGATTGGAGCAGTTTCCTCAGGTCTGTTCCATGTGTTGCTCAATTCTACCCCACTCTGCAAACTCCCCTGAGCTAGGATTTGAATCTGCTCTGCGCACAATAAATCTCAGCCAAAAAAGAAGCCTCATATGGTTTGCCCAAATCTGTTCAGGGATCCCAGAGGTCATTACAAAAGTTAGTAAATATTAACAAACTCTCTTGCAAGACAGCATGTACAGTCAGCGTGCCAGACCTGGGAAGTTTCTTCTTCTCCAACATGCAAGGTGAGGGCCTGTGTTTGGCAAGTTGATGCTGGGACATGGCAGGGGACCCCAGAGGCAAACTGGAGCTGGAGTGTGTGCTCATTAACACAGCCCACCGAGAGCAGGGGGGGGTGAACGGCTCATCAGCTATTTGCAGCACAGTGTGCTCAACTCTCCGTTTCTGCATAACCCCACATGCCAGAGGCAGCTGGGCAGTGTCTTGAGCATGGGGTCACGAAAGGGGAGAGAGGTTGTTGTGCTGAGCTGCAAGAGGCAGCACTAGCAGAGGCGGAAGGCAAGACAGGAGCCAACTGTGTGAGTTGCACACTTGGTGTGGGAATGACAACAGGTCCATCCTGTGCAGCGTGTGAACGTGTTGCTTTCTCATAGAGTGGGAGATCCCCATGTGTGCCTCTGTCTGAATATTCAACATATAAATACAGGATGTGTTTTCATTCTGGGGATGAGCTACAGTGGGGTACAGATAGGCTGGAGGAGAGAAGAGGTGGAGCAAGTGCATGGTGGGAGCAGAAAAAGCCTGGGTTACCCTGTGGTCCTGCAGACCTCCCCAAGCCATTGAATCAGGGCTGCACTATGCGTCAGACTTAAAAATTTGCACTGGAGGCCTGTAAGAGCCAGCCACGCATGAATAATAGAAATGCAAGTGGTTTGCCTCCCATCAACCCCAGCAAGGAGGCATCAAACCCAGTTAATCAGATTTAGTAACATTTTAACCCAGGTAGACCCTAACACCAAGCATCTGGCAGGGGAGTCAGGACCCATGTGTATTTGCCACCTTTGCCCCAACAGCACAGGGAAAGCTCCTGTTTTGCAACCTCAGTGCTCCCCTTCAAGGGCTCTGTCTTTTGCCTCGTGCTCCCAAATGCCATGTGAACCCTTGAGGAAGGTGGGCCAGGGGAAATCCAGGCTCAGCACTTCTTGCAGCTCTTTTCTGTGCGACAGGGGCCTGTCGTCCATGCAGGAGTTTCTTGCTGTGGTGCGCACCGTTTTCATTTTCCTGAAAGGAGCTAAAAGCCAACAGCTTATTTCTTGGGAAAGGGGAAGGGGTGTCTCTTCAGCCAGCCAGCAGTGACCTGAGCTCTGAAGGATGGAAAGGAGGAGGCTGACACTTCTGTACTGCTCATCACCTTATCAGAAGCAAACTGGCATTAACCTCACCCACATGTAGGACAGACAGAGATTTAAAGTCACAGAAAGCATGAGGGCTGTTTACAGCATAAATGTCAGAGTATCTCAGTCCCACAGGATACACAAATGGCTGCTGCTCCCACCCAGGTACAAACTGTAAACGCTGCAGAAGGGGTTCTGCCTCTTCTTCCCCTGCATCATCAAACCCTGCTCCTTTGACTCACTAAACTTACTTTCCTAAAATGATAAATTTGCCTCTAAGTAAATGCCATTGAGAAAGTTTCAGCCCTAGGAGAAGGATTTTGAGAGCTGTGCTCAGATAAGCAATCTGTACTGAATCCTGACTAGAACATCTAATGGGCACACTTACAGTCATTATTATATAAAAAGTAGTTTAATATGAAATTAAGTTTCTGTATCTTTTGTACTCCACAGACAAAGTACGAGGCAAGGCAAGGAAACAGAGGAGCTTTATAATTGTCTCATGTCCACACAGGACTGCTACTGCTGCTCAGTTCTTAAATAGCACAACACAAACCCTAAGTCAGAATTCCCTGTACACCCAGTTCTTCCATTAACTTCTCTATGCAAGGAATGCAGGATCGGACACCATCATGCAGGGCCAAGCCACTGTCCTTCCCATGCTCTCTGCTTACTGGGAACCCCTTGAAAGGCTCAAACTGAAATCTGTTACTGTAATGAAGCAGACACTGTTGCTCATGAAAACTAAGCTGCACAGACTGCTTTGTTTTTGCAGGGTTGCTAGGGAGCACTGGTTAGTATTATTGATTTTTTTTTAAGGCCTCTGAACTACTTATCAAAACAAGTTATTCCACGCGCACCAGAAGTAATGAAGCCTGGTTCCCTACAGCTTTGTGTCCTTTGTCCCTGAACTTTTTTCCCAGGGCAATGTCCCCTCCCTCTCCCAAAAGCCAGGATCTCCCTCCCACATCTCCCTTCTGCTTGGCAGAGCAAGAGGGAGCAGAAGCGATAGCTGGGTCACAACTATAAACTTGTTTATTGGCTGGCTGGGAGCTACGAACAGTGGCTGATTGCTAAATTCTGCCTATTTTGCTCTCACTGGGGGACTAATTTTGGACTTTCTATACTATCCAGTCATCAGTTTTCATAAAATTTGTAGGAACTTCATTCTCTTTGTGATTTGATGAGTCTAGCTGAAATCTGGCCAAAAGCTTCTTCTGAGGGGAAAAGGGAGCAGTGGATAGGCAGGCAGTCAAGCTGCACAATCTGGAAATCAGGCTGAAAGCACATACAGTAAGGGACTACCTAGATTTTGCAACCACATACACAGAAAAAAAACCTCATTAAGTCCCAGATACTCAATATCATATTTGTAGCTGTATCTGATAATGATTCTTCTGACACAGACTATTTAATGAACACACCTAGGACCTGGCAAGTGTGACTATCAGAACATTAATGTGATGATTATTCACACATTAGGATGTTGCAATTTAAATTACATACATACCATTAAAATGCCAGGGTCCAGAGTGCAAAAGCAAACAGAAAAGGCCTGAGAAACCCTAGTCTTGCTAGAAGCTGACTGCTTGTTAATGGCAGCTTTGCACCTCTTCTACAAGACAGGAGCGTAAGTAGCCTTCCCTTTCTCAAGTTTTCCTTTTAAAAGAACATTCTTGGGAAAATTGCTGATGGTTCTAACAAACATTCAGCTGCACCAGCACTAGCAACACAGGGAGAGTGTAGGTGTGACGCACCTGTGAATATACTGCAATCATGTGTGAGCACTTGTGTGTGTGTGCATGTGAACAAGTATTTCTGAGCAAAGGATAGCACATGTGGGTGCACAGACACAGAGGCATAGGCAACAAGCCCAGTGCGCCTGATCTACTCATCTGGTCACCTTTGCTACAGAGCATGTGGTTAAATGTGGAAACAAGCATACTCAGGAGAAAGCAGGCCCATGCAAACACACATCACAGAGTCACAGACCGGTTGAGGATAGCAGGCACCTCTGGAGGTCATCTGGTCCAAGCCCCTGCTCAAGCAGGGCCACCCATAGCCAGTTGCCCAGGATCATGTCCAGACAGCTTTTCAATATCTCCAAGGATGGAGAGTCTACAGACTCTCTGGGTAACCTGCTCCAGTGCTCAGTCACCTCCACAGCAAAGAAGTGTTTCCTGATGTTCAGATGGACCCTCTTGTGTTTCAATGTGTGCCCATTGCCTCTTGTCCTGCCACTGGCCGCCACTGAAAAGAGCCTGGCTCTGTCTTCTTTATCACTTCAGGTATTTGTACACATTGATACCCTCTGAGCCTTCTCTTCTCTACGCTGAACAGTCCCAGCTCTCAGCTTCTCCTCATAGGAGAGATGCTCCAGTCCCTTAATCATCTTAGTGGCCCTTTGCTGGACTCTCTCCAGTAGCTCCACACCTCTCCTGTCCTGGGGAACCCAGAACTGGACACAATACTCCAGACATGCCCACGAGCACAAATCCAGAGTACTTAAGGAACTGTCATGGGAGACAGTACCAACAGCAGAGTGGCAGGCATTCGGTTGTGTGAATACCTTCTTCCTAAACCTGGAGACTTCCTTCTCATTGCCTTCCTGCTCCGATGCAACTTTAAGATGAACAGCCTCTGGGGAAGAGGAATTTGGTCACAGGGAAAAGGGTACCAGGACTATGTAATAAGGAACCAGGACCTGGAAATACACTGGCCTACAGAGCATGGCTGTGTACCACTCCCAGGCTCTTAAGACAGGGCTGAGGCAAGCAAGGACAAAGCAGCAGCTATCAGATCGATATCTCAAAGATGTCTTCAAACATTAGTTATCATCAACAACTAGAAGAGTTTCATCTCGTGTGAACAGCTCACTCCCCAGAGTCCCACCACATTCAACAAGATTATATTTATATTGAAAAAGGCTTTTTATTGACTCTTTCGTCTCACATAATTGATAAGCTCTTACTGCCATCCCACTTTGATCAGCCTCAGCCCCAGTTGTGCCCAAGGTCTGGTCTATCTCATTATCTAAAGCACCAGAAGCAGGTGGTGTTTACAGAACTTGTTAGAATAAACTGGATTTCTGCACAAAGAATACAAATCTGAAGGCCACATTGGGAAACATGACTTATTCAGAGCAAACACTATCCAGCCATATTCAATTATGTATCTCTTTGCTGTCTTATTCCTATCCCATTTCTATTTCCTTCTTCTTTCCCATTCCTTCTCTCCTTCCTCATTGTCTTTTCCTCTCTAAAGGATAGAGTCAGCATCCATCAGTCAGGGAGGAAACTTCCACAGACTTTGGTGCTCTTTGAAACCTTTCAAACCATCTGACCTGTCCTCCCTGGGCAGAGGGACGCAAATCACCTCAGTTAGTTTCACCATGTCCACGTATGGGGAGAGCATTAAACCAGTGAACAAAATGAAGGGTATGAGAGATTATCTAGGCCAATCTCTCTGATCCAGTTTGGACATTTTTTCCGTGGACTAAAAAGGTAAGGACTGTGCTGTGCCAGGATGGATTCAGGGAGGTTTCGGGAAACCCCACATGAGATACCTTTGAAGGCTGAGCTTGCTCTTTTCAATCCACTTGATGGATTGTAAATTCAATCCACTATTCTGACTGTAATTTTTTTTTAATGTCAACTTGCAAAAAAAAAAAAAAAAAAGAAGATGACAGTGAAAGGAACAGTGGTAGACACTCCCACCAGTGTCACTTGGAATCCTGAGCTCCACCATGACACCTCCAGTCCTTCATCACGCTATCCAAAAGATGCCATTTCCAGCCTAGACCAGAGTATAACTTCTTCCACCAGAGTATAACTTCTACAGCTCTGCTCCCCCCTCCGTATCCCCTTCCATTCCTCATGGGAGAGGTAAGGCTACATCCCACCAAACTATTGTGGACCTTGGAGAATTTGCACATGCCTGAGGATAGCAGAGGTTACTGGAAACATTTAGGTATACATGTTGAGGTACCACATCTCCACAATGGCACTTTCCTCTGTGCTGCTGTGAGCTGGTTGGCCAACACAGGGACCTTCATCCTCAGCAGCCCCTTTAGAGGAAGCTCCTAATTTCAGAGTTTGCATAGCAGCTCCCCCACAGCCCTCCCCATTTCATATATACTCACCAGAGCAGACTCCCTAGTGTGTGCCAGTGCACCCCCCACCCTCTCCAAGCATAGCTAAGACCCGAACCCTGAACTTAACCCCAGTTCTGCTTTGCAGTTGCTGCTAGGATTTGCCAAGCTTTCAATTCAGTCACGCTCAGCTCAAAATTAGACTCCATGCTAAGCACTGTGGGAAGCCGCAATGGAACAAAATGGACTACAAGGTTGTCGGACTTATTTTTCACTCCTTACATTAACTAATTAGCTTTCTTCCTCATTAAAGTCCCTTCAAGCATATCAATTACCCAGCTCTGATGGCAGGGACGGTACAATAGCCCTCAGTGCAATCAGATGAGTTGGAATTCAGCACAGCAGACCAACAGAGCAGAGGATTGGGTTACCCGTGTGTCAGCAAAAGGGCATTATTCTCCTGACCTCCCTTTTGCAACAAGAGCTGAATGGTGGTTAGGAATGGGGAGAGGAAATGCCAGGAAAATGGCACAATAAGCATCCTCCTAGGAGCTGCAAGGGGAAACCAGTGCTGTGACAAAAGACAAGAGAAATATTTGAATGTCGGTCTAAAATTAGGACAGCCTAAAACTTGGCCTCCGTCTTCTTTTGTTTCTATGTAATGGGAGCAGCCTTGCAATTTCTGTCTTGGTTAAAACAATTCTCTCACTTCCCTCTAGGAAAATGGAGGGAATGGTGAAGACAAGGGATCCATCTCAGCAGTTCCTCCACTCTCAGAAGTGGGCATTCAGCTGAGCCATGCTCATGGCCCAGCACTCACCCACAACAAACATGCTTAGCCCAGCAGCTCAACCACACCAGATTTCCATAGGTGAATTTTGGGTCAGTCCCAGTTTTTCCAAGCCCATTTGCCCATCATTTGTTACAGTAATATCATATTTGTGAATTGGTGCTATTGCCTCTATTAACTGGGTTCTTTGCATTGTCTCGTACCTGAACTGTACATTCCCCATCTGCCAGGGACTATTACAGCTACGCTTACCTCAAATGCAAATGATTTCTTGAGCACCAACAAAAAAAGGTAACAGCACTGACATTGTATCCGTTAATCTTAAACCACTACATTCAGTTGGTTACATGGATGAAGATGCATTGCTCAGTGCAGCTGAATACTTAAAAGCACTGAGACAATAAGAATGCATTAAACTTTTATCTTCAGTGCTACAGCTACAATAAGCAATCAAAGAAATTGCCACTCTCCCAGGGCTCTGGATTGCCTAAAGGAAACTAACTTTTGTCTGTGTGTGTGTGTGTATGAAGAAAGATGGATAAAAGGATCTCAAATACCAGCTGCAGAGTGTTTGGCTACTTTGCGTTAGTCAAATGATGAGCGCTGAGCATTGCACAAAGCTCAGAAGAAGGCAATTTTATGCAGTCATATATAGGGAGGAAGAAATAAGATATTTTTCACTCCAAGGATTTAATGATCAAGCTCAGCTTTTTTTTTTTAATGTAAAATTTATAGGAGACAATTACCAACCTGATATTCCTTTCAGAGCCATGTTGTGAAAAAGCCCTTTACATAAGTCTTTATTTCCCTTGATACAACATTTGGGGGCCTGTATGCCACTACATGACAGGTGTAGCTCACCTTTCCATGAGTGGTAGCAATAGCAAGACTATCAAATCACATTATAGTTTCTAAAACTACAACAAATTAATTTAAAAGCTCTCATAAAAATTATACGTGTTCCTTTTCAATTTACTCTCTGGCCATTTAATGATGTAGAAATTTCATTTCTCATGAAATATCTACAAACTGGCTACTTTCCTCATTAAATATGCATGAATTATAAAATACCTTACGCTGTTGAGAAAATAAACCACTTTAATCTGAGAAAATACTCATTTTTATAATATCAGAATGCTTTCTTTTCCTTTTTTGACTCAGAACTAGGGCAGTTTCAGAAAAGGAGGTACTTGACATGTTCCAACCTTTTAACGTGAAGGGAAACACTGTTTAAAAAAAACAAAAAGCTGATAGAGATAATTCCAAAACAAATCTTTGCTTTTCAAATGTTGTCTTCTTGTTTATTTTCCCGCATTCCTTCAATGGGCAAAATTCTGCAGTAAGAAATCGTAGTATTTAAATAACTTTCTGTTTTCAATCCAGTTTGTTTCTTGGGTTCACATTTCTCTGTGTGTGTTTTCTCTGTAGTGCAGATAAAACTGTGTGAGTATCAACGAGGTATTTGCTACAAGGACTATAACACCATTTTCTCAATTTGATTAATATAGCTCTAGGAAAAAAAAAATTCCCCCATCACCCCGTGTGCACAATTGTCTCACTTATAATAGTGCCTTTCATCAAAGAATCTGCAAGAGCTTTACTGAGAATTAGTGTATGTAAATACACTTTACAGTGTATTAAAAATAACCTTTTCTAGAAGCCGTTGATGTGAAAAACTTTTTTTTTTTTTTAAATCCAGCATGAAGCATTTTTATTTCAGCCTTTAAAAGTGGGAAGCTACTGCAAGTTACAGACTTAAGATGGATTTGGGGCTTTAGACAATTTTAAAATTAACCCCAAAGTGTGTCACCTGGGCAGGCAGACACCGATGTGCCTAAAAAGCAAACATGTTGGGAAGTGTTTCCTCTGTGAGCTGCCTTAAGCCCCACAATGAGTAAATACAGGAGTAACAACAGCCTCTCAAATCCCAGATGAGTGCACAGCCAAGTGTGTCAAATCATGGCCCTGGCCATGCTCTCCAGACACAATGTTCAGGGCATCACAGCCAACCAGCCTTCATGTCAGGTGGAGTTGTTCATACAAAGAATGAGCGTTTGGGCAGCCAGAAGCTCCGCAAAGCACAGTTTTTAGTTTAGAGCTTTAAGCATTTCTAACTCTGTCAGTATCTCCCTCAGTTTGGGATTTCCGTAGCAACTTGGGCTGTTACATACACCTTTTCTTTGCATTCTTTCATTGTTTTCCAGTTCCAGAAAGATATCAAACTAACGTCCTCTCACCCCATCCCCAAAATATCAAGGGGATATTTTAAAATTAGAGGCAGAAAAACATTTCCCTTTGCAAATGGAACAGCCATGTGAAAAAGGAGTGCCTCTCCTTCTCATAATGGGAAGGGATGAGGAGGATAGGACACACAAGCCTAAAATGAAAGCCTCAGGAAGGAGATTTCATGAAGAAATGTGTTTTTGTTTCTTGAGAATAAGCAGCATCTTCCTGAGATCCATCATTTTGATTCACTGTTTCATGTGTAAATAATTTACTAGGCTAAAAGGTCAAGAGCTGCAGGTCCTTGGAGAAGGGAAGAAAACTGCAAGCTGTAAATAAGGGACAAGTAACTTATGTGGAGCATAAAATGTGTTATGAGGCAACACATAGATATACATATGCACATAGCCACAAAGAAATAGGCTAAAGCAGAGCTCCAGAACCAGCATGCAGAGGGAGAAATAACCTCTACTTCATGTTTGCTCCCCCTTGAACTTGACTTGAGAGCAGGAAGTACAGTGAATATGATCTTTTGGGATAGAAATTACACTTTTAAATTAGATCCATGATGCCCAGATGTACTGCTGATGGATGCATGAAACAGAGGGGCAAAAGAAATTAATTTTCAGCCTACTTGTTTTCATCTTTTCATCCTCTAATGTCAGGGTAATTGCTCCTCTACTCCTGGATGTGACAGAGTCTAGTCCTTGCCTCTCTGCAGAAGGTAAGCGAACAGCTGGTTTCCTTTCTGACACCAGTGTATTTCCAATCAGCTGTCAGACAGCATTATGTCCCTAAATGCTTACAGTGTGTCACGCTTTCCTCCTGCTCAGAAACTCTAAATATGGGGGTTCCTTCCCCAGTTTGAAGGAGGATAGGGCAAGGAGAAGAAAAGGGTCAAACCCTGCTCAGGTTCAAAACTATAGAGAATTCCAGGGAAGAAATTCTGGAAAGACGCAGTAGAAACCAGCAAGGGAACACTGACTATCATAGTATGTTATCCTGACACAGATATTAAAATGGAAAGATCAGAAATAAGCTGCACTTTATCCCATGCACATCACTCCTCATAGTGGTTTTTATAGAAGCACTGCCCTCAATAGTAAAATCTGCGGTATGGAAAGTGAGATACTTCTCAGGCTCAGGCAAAAAAGGTAAATACTGCATTTTGAGAAACATTATTTTGTCCAGCCGTTTGCACAGATAGTCTAGGTTTCTCAGTTTTATTCCCGTCTCTGACACTACATTCCAGAGCAATCACAAGCAATTCATTTTACCACCAAAAAGCCTCTATTTCCCTGCATAGTGGGGCAGTTACTGAATTCATCAGCTTAATTGGCATTTTTCTATAAACATTTATAAAACATGTGAAAACCTCAAATGAAAGCCACTTATTCCAACGTATTATATTACACAGACACACTACAAGGTTTCATTTGATGATCTAGTACGGAAAATTACCCTCTTCTGCATATATGGCAATAATATTTATATTATTTTTCCCACATGCTTTTAGTCTTTCATAATAATGGAAACAATGATATAAGAATGAACAACTAACATTTCTGTTTGAGGACACAGCATGCATCTCCTCTGAAAAGTTCTGCAGCGGCTGTGCTTTACAAATATATTTTCCTTAGGTACTTAAAGATACAGTACTTTGAGTCCAAATTGTTTCAGCTGCAAGATAGAAACCACCAAAAAGATACAGAGTAAAACACCATTCTGGAGATGGCATGTTGTATACAAATTCTGTCTACCTAAGTCTCTATATACCTGCTGTTATAACACCCAGATACTTCTAAAAGTATATTGTGCATATGCACGCACACACATGTATATACATTTATGTATAAAATAAACCAATATATAAATTGCAATGTAGAGTTTTGCGCCAGTAATATTTATAATGCTAGAGGGCCCAGTCTTGCAAGCAATACATAAAAACTGAACCTCAAGAGTAAATCTATTGTGCTGGAATCATTACCATTAGCACATTTGCAGGATTGGGACCTTAGTCTAAATTGAGGCCGATTCAGAAAGTGTGTCATATATACAGCATATGTTCCATGGATAAAATGTTGCCCAGCATGAATGGCAAACGTGCAGGGAATACTAGTTTTCTTCCAGGGCTCTGGATCCTCTGAAAGGTTGGCAGGCTGGGTGCATGGTGCACATTCTTCAGGAGAGAATTATGGGTTGGGGAACATTCCTCTGACTTCTCAACTCTTTCAATAATTTGCCACCTGTGTAGCCAAGCTGTTCGTTCTGTAAATCTACAGGATCTAAAAACTCTGACACTTCCTCTGGCTGCCAAAGAAAGCTCACCGCAGCGCTGACCCCAATCCATCCAAACACACAGTGAATACTGCATTAACTAGTTCAAGGTCTGATGTAAAGATTAAATAGCGAGCTTGGAACTGGTGACACCAAATGGACCAAACTCTCATGCACACATTTTCTCTACTTCAGAGGTTTCTGCACTGCTGTGTAGTTACCACCATGGTGCAGAGGACTAGGGTTGTATTCCTGAACACAGCTCCATCCTACCACGTGAAAGGAGCAGCATCTGAGCTTCTGCAAAATGACACTACCCTACAAAAAGTAGGCAAACTTGGCCCAAAGCCAGTGGGCATTGCTTGTATGCCCCTAACAGAGAAGAGCGAATTTAGTCTCATTGACACTGCTGCCAGATGCATCTTGGTTTATAGTCAGCTCGTACTAAACCGCACATTACAGCTCTCATACACAGATGTATCAGGGCAATATCTAGGTTGCAAACACACCAGGGAAAAAGCTCACCTGCTAATAACAGCAAACCAGATTTGGGTCTGTACTGCTGGAGATCCCAGCGCAGGGAGAAAGGGAGGCAGCTTCTACAGCTCCTATCCAGGAGCAGCTGTTTTTTGTGTTGCACAAGCTACGGCTGTGTTGATATCAACTCTAGCTTCAGCAGCGTTTTACAGGGACACAGAATTGCTGGAGCAGAAGTGTGCGCCATTCACGGTCTTCTCCACCTTCTGTAACCCCATTTCCAACCCAGAAAGCCTTTCCTGCAGAGGAAATGGAGGGGCTGGTGGTGAAGAAACCTAGCACTGATGTTACTTTCCCTGGCAAAAAATACACATCTGTCAGATGCCCATTTTAAGCGTGCTACAAAACTACAAAACAAAACCAAAACAAAATTAAAAAGTAACAAAATTAAAAGTGCAACTTCAGTAAGGCCCTGAAAAGGCCCTTTATTTTTTGATAGCATGGCAAGATTCCTAGGGGGCTTCTCCTACATGAATATTAGAATAGCAAGCTTTAAAACTAATTTTAACCTTTTTAATATATAAATAGGTTGGATTTACAGAGGGGAAATTCCATTCAGAGAAGGGAATGCCTGCATACCTACTGAGCTTTCTCTAATCTCCTCTTGGGGTTAACCTGGACTTTCTTTCACATTACCCTGATTCTTCATTTCAGAAGAGCAGATTTGTCTCTCTTTCTCTGCCTCAAATCCTTCCCAGCACTGAGCTCTACAGAACTGGTAATGAGAGACATCTTGGAGCACCACGAGTTCAAGACTCTGTTCATTGTCTTTAGATGAACATATGAGCCTTTATGCTGAAAGCAATATCTGCAGTTTCAGAACCATCCCAGGCAGCCTCTGCTCCCAGACACCACTCCCAAATTACTAATACAGCTTGTAATCTACTATTACAAGTTTGACATCTGATTTTTCCCTAAACACATTGAGCTTCTTACCCTATTCCCAAACCCAAAACACACAGGCAATAGAAAATCATAGTCCCTCTTCAATGCTCTGTGACCTAGTCTATCAGGAAACCCAGCACTGTTGCTAGAACGCTACAGTTTTTCAGTTAAAATGGCCAGAGTTCAATAATGTCATTGCTAGCAATCTGAACGTGTGTGCGCATGTGTGCACGAGAGAGGCAGTGGGAGTGCGTGTATACGTAGGTTCACCTTCTACCTCTGCAACGGTCCCCATGGTAATTCCAGCTGCATTTCAGCACATATAGTGCCTGGCCACAGCCACTTATTCCAGGTTTCTCTGTCTAATCATTGGCAAGGGCAAAGCTGTTAGAAACTAGACTCAGTAACTTGCTTTTAATTTTGCAGCCAGAGGTTGTCAGGACAAGGAAGAGAAAACTGCCAACTATGTCTCCTCTGTACAGTCTCTGTCTTTTAAGAACAATACAGGAGCTGGAGGTAGAAAACCTCAAGAGAGGAAAATGAACCTTCCCCTCTTCCCAGCCACAGTGGTTGTCCCCACCCCAAATCCTCACGATCAGGGGCTTGTATCTCAAATTATTCTGTAGGAAAAAGCTACACACGTTGTCTAAGGAAGAAATCTTGTCAAACATGCAAAAGCCAGCAATGCTGTACAAAACATGGTTTACGATATACTCTGGCTTTTTCTGCCTCTCCAGCAGCTGACCTGTTCCCGAGCACTGGAAATGGGCAGATTATACCAGGGCTGGTATCAGGCAAAAGTATGAACAAAGGTAGAAAGCTGGTCTCCGCTGCTGAGGAAGGGAAAAAACTCACATCTCCGCAGAGCGATGAAACACAATACAGGATACATTCCTCAACGGTAAGTGCATTCCTACAGACTTCTTGAAAATCAGAAGCTGGGTGGACAGGAACCCAAATGAGTCCCATCACTAAGGAAAACGCAGGCAGGACTCCACTGCTGTGTATTCTGCATGGCGAGCACCAGACTGCCAGCTACACCATCCCTTGCAAGACAGAAGGATCATATAGGAACTGCACAATGGTGCAGTTTTTAGTGATAGCTTTAAGGAGCAGAAAGGACTTGAGCACCCACAGAACCAGACTTCATTCACACCACTTTTATGGAACAACTTCGTCTTGTCAGCCAACTGCAACGTCCATGAACTCTTGGTAGGCAGCTGTAGCAGAGGGTAACGTTTTCCCTGGGGTATCAGAATTTCCATGGAAGGAGGTGTTGGTTTACAGCTCTTGTGATAGAGGTGACAGGAGGGGGAGTAGAGAACAGGGGCTGAGAAAGGAGGAGACCTGAAAGGCAAACACTGACAAAAAAAGGACTGAGCTCTGGCTCTGATCATCTGTGATAGAAAGTGTGACTCTGGAAGGATGGTCCTTTACAAATTGAAATTACAATTAAGTATCATTATCTCCCTGGTCAACCAAAGGAATGGGTTTCAGGGGGATTGTAACATAGGACAAGAAGACTAAAATTCATTGCTTTGATTGTCATTTTGATCCAAATAACTTTCTAAGCAATTTTTTTTTCTATTTATTTCTCCTGAAATAAACTCTCTCCCTAAGGTTTACAAGTTTGCTTCCCCCCACAGCCTAAGCATTTATCCCATCATGAGAACTGTGTCTTCAAAAGCAGCAGCAAACAGGTAAGATTTGTCCCTTCCTGAGTCTCCTACTGACCTGAACTGTGCAAACTGCCTAAACCTTTCCTTGAGGGCATGGATATAGGGAGAGTTCACAGATGTCATAAATTTTGTACTAGAGATCTGATGCAAGGAGAGGTTCACAGTTCTCCTCCCTGGCAGATAGGCTGCTTTATCTAAGACACCACAGTTTAATATGCTTGCCTGTGTGCTATGATGTTGGACAAAAATACCCATATAGATTAAATGCTATGTTTTTCTTGTGCCCCAGCTACAGATCTCAAAACTACGAAACACTATTTGACCTCGGTCACACAGCCAGCCAACTCGTAAGAGGAACCCTGTGCATCCTCGTTATCCCTGCTAACTACCAGGTTTACCCTTTCCCCCACACCGTGAAACACCAATTGCATGTCCCTTTTTTGCCATGCTGGGAAACAGATAACTGCATCCACCTACAGATAAAGGAAGAGGCCTAATGGAGGGACTGTGAGTAGTGCTTCCTTAATAACAGCAGCATCAGGACTTTCTCCCATCTCATCACCATCAAGGCAGTTCCAGAAAAGCTGCCATGGCTGGGGATGGTGACAGCATTTAACTGAAGCAAGACGCTGCTCTGAGTGCTGCAGCTGGGAGACATCCTGGGTATGAGAGGTTTGCACTAAGGCCTTACCTCTCCTGCAGCATGGATGCTCACAGTCTCTTTGAGTCATTTGTTAATTGGGAGGAATTTTCACTTGTGGCAGTCCCCAGTAAATCCTGGGCTGGATTCTCCTGAATGCAGTGTACTGCTGAGAGGCTACTTTTGCCTTTGAGGTTGCTCTCTCCCTGCCCTTCAGCCGCGCAGAGGGAAGGAGCCCTTCCCACGACAGCGGAAAATTCGCGCAAAAAATAACCACCTTCTCCTTAGCTCCTTTTCTGCTGCTGCCTGAGCGGTTGCGCTTTACGCGGGCAGAGGGACCATCCCTCTGGCTTCTGCTGCTCCTTCCCTAGTGACGCTAATCGATGAACTACGTCCCTGCCTCGCGGGGTGACGGCGGAGGGGAGGCCGGGCCGTGCCGGCCCCGGGACCGCGGCCGCCGGCCGCCCTCTGCTGGGGCCGCCGCTCCGCCTCCCTTCCCACCGGGAAACCCGGCCTGGGCTGCGGGCCCGGCCCCCGCCAGCAGCCAGCTGCTCGAATGCCCCCCTCAGCCCCCGCGGCCTCCCCAGCCCGCGGGAGGAGTCGGGGCCGCGTCCCCTAAAAAATACAGAACGCGGAGGTGAAGGCTCACGCGAGGTTTTTGTCTCAGAAAAAGCGTTTACGCGCTGGTTAAAGTCTCCGGCGTGTCCTGTCGATGCTGCTGAATGTACTGCATCGGCACAGGGCTTGAACGAACTCCGAGTAACGCGTCCCCGCGGATCTCCCTGGGGCAGGGCGTTACGACCGCCAGATTAATGCATTCCTATGCGGGGTTGTCTTCCCGCGAAAGGACAGCGCGATGTCAGCAAACTCCGTGCTGGCGGGAGCTGGTCACAAGTGGCGGGGAGAAGACTGCTGGCAGCTGTCAGGCAGGAATGCGATTCCACGGATACTTCTGAGTGCCTGGATGAGTCTTGGGGGTTTTATACCCGACTTCGAGATAGCCAAGGCGGACTACTGTCAGTGACAAGGTTTTCTGCTCCAGCAGGAGAGCGCTCGTGTGTCTCCACAGAACACGGCAGTCGCACGAGATGCCTTTGTCAGTGTAAAGCTTGAGCTCTGTACCCACTACCGTTTTTCCCTCTTCTCTCCTCAAAGCTGACAGATGGAAAGGGAAAGCTTACGCCGCTTCTCAGAGCTGCTGAATTTTAATCAGGTAGAGAAGGACAATGTGTTGCACGCAAAACGTTGCCATCTTTTTGCTCATTCAGTAGTATACGAAAAGAAAGGTGAGGATGCACCTATGCAGTGCATCTTTGTGGAGGATTGGATTATTACATCCATGCACGGCTTGTCCTCCTGCAGTTAAGATGGGAATACCCTATTGTGTTCAATTCTTCTTTACAATGGGACTAGGAAAGAAATGAAACTAATGCATATAATTTGTACCCTGTAGCTTGCAGACATAATCAGAACAATAAATGACACCAATAGTCTAAGCACACACAACAGGGAAAGCACCTTTAACAGAGTCTCCCTTGCTCACTCACCCTGCAGGGACCAGTATCGGGGTAGGCCTTTGGTGCTGCCCTTCCTTTTGCTAGCAGTGTAATACACGAAATTCAGGTCCTGATGGAAATCCAGGATGATCCCACGCAAATTTATTTTTTTCTGAATTTACATTAGTGCTGTCCTCACCACACCACTGAAAAACACTCTGAAGTCGCAACCTGGCAGATACACTCTGGGGAGCCCGAGAGCCTCGCCGGGACAGGGATCCCAGACCGTCAAGCAGCACGTCCAGAGGGGCCTGCGCGATGCTGAGGTAAGCCCAGGGCCCTCTGCCGCAAACGCAGCACCTGTGGAGCGGAGGCCTGACTGACTCTGCTCCGGGTGGACCCAGGGAGCAAGAGGACTGCGTGCTCAGCGTCCTGTGACCGACCTGGCTGGCTTATAACGGCACCACCCCCAAACTGCCCGCCGGGGCAGCCTCGTCCCCAGACAGGCTGCTGGGGGGGGGGGGAGGCCGGCACCCCCCCCCCAGCGAACTACAATTCCCAAGATGCATCGCAAAAGCCAGTCGCCCGCCCCTCTGCGGCTTTGTGGGAATGCCATCGCGGTTCACCCTGGGGTTTGTAGTTCCCCGAGCCACAGAGCGGCCCACGGCCTATAACGGCTTCTCCTGTGGAGGACTCGCCTCCCCATGATGCAGCGCGCCAGGGCTACGCAGAACGCAGCGCGCCGCCAGCGACGGTCGCGGTGCCGGGGGCCGCGGGCGAGCGGGGCGCAGCCGCTGGCGGGCCCCGGGCGCAGGCCGTGGGCCATGTCCGAGAGCGGCGGCGCCGGTGGGACCGCCCCGGGGGGGGGAGGTGGCGGAGCGGGCGGCGGAGGAAGCGCGGGCGGCGCGGCCTCCGGCTCGGGGCCCGGCGCCACCGACCCGGCCTCGCTACCGCCCGGCGACGCGCAGCTCATCGCCATCATCGTGGAGCAGCTCAAGAGCCGCGGCCTGTTCGACGGCTTCCGCCGGGACTGCCTGGCCGACGTGGACACCAAGGTAGCGCCGCCGAACCGGGCGGCCCGGCTCCCGGGCAGCCCCCGGGGATCGCCGGCGGGGCGGGGCGGCCAGTGTCTCCTCCCCAGGCCGGAGCTGCTCGCACCGTCCCTGGAGCCCGGCTACTCTTGGCCGAAGGGGCACCCGCATCCCTTCCCTTCCCTTCTTCTCTCCCCGCCCCTTTCGCCCCGGTGTCCCGCACTCGGGACTGGGGGAGGCCGGCCAGGATGGCGTGCAGCAGCTGCAGTGCTGCTCTTTTGGTCGGTGGGGTTTCACGCCCCTGCTGCGACCGGCATCTGTCAGACAGGCTGCTCTAGAGGTGGTCCTGGCTCGAAGCGATAGCGACAGCCCAGAGGAGAAACAGGGCAGAGAACAGGCTCAGACTTTCATTTTTTAGCCCAGGCTTAAGTAGGAAAATGGTCTCCCTTAAGAACACTGCTCCTCTTGAGTGTAATTCCCACGTTTCCAAAACAAACTCTGAACCTTTATTTTTTGAGTAGATGTTCTCAGACTATTGTTTGAAGCTCATTTCTTCCTCAGTCACAACATGAACTCCTGAGCATTTGTTGGCAATATTGACATTGGATTGTTCACAATTGCCCTGTCAAAATTAAACACTAAGTGTTTTGCTTTCCCAAACTGTTATGCTTTCAGCAAGAGTGCTGTTCTGGGACCTACAATCGTCATTCTAGGCCACTTCAGCAGCTATAGCAAAACCATTCCTGAAGCTGTCAGGTCATCTGCACAGAGCAGCCATAGGTCAGAGCAGCTTTGTTAGGATAGATATACGCTGCCCAGGACAGACGCTGCTCCTCTGTTGGTACCCTTTCGTTCATCATCCCATGCATATGTGTATCAGATTCTGAAATGTAAATGTTGCCACCCTCTTGTCCTTTCCTTGCACGGTACCAGAATCTGGATGGTCTTACGTATTTATGTGGGTTTGTTAGTTCAATTCCTGTTCACTGGAATTAAGTTTCCACTGATAAAACCCACATAATTCTTACCTTCTGTGTTAGTGTCACAGAAGCAAATAATTAAGTTCTTTGTTAGTGACAATATGACTCAGGCAGTTTCCTAGGAATTCTGTGATGGAGGGTTTTCAAACAATAAGAACTCTGCTTAAACAACTCCTGTCTGCACAGGCAGTTTGCATTTCACTAAGTAATATTATGAGCAGACAACAATTTTAAAATCAATCTAACCAGCTATTTAAATTATTATAACAGGACACTGACCAACTGTTCTTTGCATTTACCATTTGCGTTCTTAGCTAAAACAGGCTTAGTTTTGTTCAGAAAGTGAAAGGATGGAGAATATAGACAACAAAACAGTAGTGTACATGACAAAAGATGTACTATGAAGGACTCTGGCAGGGGGGATTGTTCTGAGATCTTTTGGCTGTTTAACCGGAATTTTTTTATTTATTTTTTTTTTTAGCCAGCCTATCAAAATTTGAGGCAAAAAGTAGACAACTTTGTATCAACCCACCTGGACAAACAGGAATGGAATCCAACAATGAACAAAAACCAGTTACGAAATGGGCTAAGGCAGAGTGTGATTCAGTAAGTAAGCAACATTCTGTAAAATAATGGTAATGCTATTTGATAATTAATATATAACTATGTTGTCTCATCACCTAAGTCAAATAAGAATTTGCAGAATTAAGTTTTTCACAACACTTTCTGTTGTGCTCTTCTGAGTTTCATTATAATAGTGGATGCAGTCTTAACTCTCATCAAAATGCTTATATTACTGCTTTACCTGAAATTTGTATTTTCATGAGTTGAGCAGCATGGTGAAGTACTCAGATTCGCTGTCTAGCCAAGTTATTGCTGCAAATAACCAACACTGTGCCTGCTAGCAAAACTGTGCCTGCTGTGCTGAGGTGAATGGCCTTGATCTTTATTTTCAGAAAAGAGAAGAGCCTACATCACTTAAAGAAAAAATCCTGAAGATGCCAAAGCTTGTTTAAGTAGACTCTGACCACTAGCAGGCAGTAATCAAACTAGGCTAGCCTATTTCATGCAGCAGAGGGTAGCTTTTGTACAGCTATTTAAGATAGTACATTTCCAGCATGACAGGAAAGCCAGCTTAAACTATGCTGCTTAGAGATTTAGGTTTAGTATCTCTTGCTGCTAACTCATTGCAGTCTGAAGCACAAGCCTTAACTTGTTTGACTAAAAGTCATGGATAAAACCTTCATAGTAAAAGTTGTGGGGAGAGGGGCAGTAGGGAACTTGATAAGGGCATTTATGCTTATAAAGAAAGCTATTAGAATGTCTCGCACACAGAATAAACTGTATTTCAGAGCACTTGATAGAATCTGTAAATCATTAGTATGTAACATTAGTTTGTTTAATCTGTAACTAGAGAAGGGGGTGTCCACTGGATGTACAGAATTTCCTGTCTTTTTACTTCAAGTCCTTGAGACATGTTTTTCAATGCTTCCTCTTATTTCACATTACTCTACCACTAGAGTGGAGTGAACAATTGAAAATTGTTGTATCAGAGAGCCTGTAATGAGAAGAATGTAAATTGCTCCCTTTAAGTAGGCTATTAGTACAAAGAATAGACACGCAGTATTAGGGAGTTTGAAGAGTCCCTGTCATTCCTGTAGTTGCAAGACTGAGCACTGAGGGTGTCAAGATGTGCAAGTCCTTTGTTGCATGTACGTATATGTCTGTTGTTACCTGGAGGTGACATGATGTGCTATGACCCTGCACCCACTCACTCACCAGCATTCACGGCCTTATTAGTCTTGTGGCTACTTTTCCAAGCGCCAGGCAAGGTTTCCATTTCCTGTCCCCTGCTCCCTTGCAGACATGACTTAAGCCTGCTAGACAGCCTGTGCCCCACAATCCAAGAGTCTGACGCAGCCCCTGAAGTAATAAGTCACTTCAGTTACTAGTGTTCAGTTCCAGAACTTTGCTGTGTGCTAAATGTGCTTGTTTTTATAATTAATACCCATCTGTCTAGACTAACAGTTATAAGGAGTGAGTGACAGTAATGTTATTAGGGGGAAGGCCTCTTCTCCCTCAAGTCAGCCAAAAAAAAGACTGTGCTCTCACCTGCCCTCCTCCTCAGAATAGCTTGTTTCCCTTGTTTGTGCCAAAACATGTTTGTTTGCTTTCATGTTGACCTCATTTCCACATGAGCCCTATTAAAGTGGCTCTTGTCCAACATGTCATTTAAGTACCTGGGAGACCAGATGTCAGTTGTTAATCCTGTAGGGAGAAGTGAGAGGGGGTGGGGGGAAATAGGTGATTGAAACAACTCCCTGTTAAGGACCTACTGAGTGGGCTGCAGTGCTCTCCATGTTAATGCTAATTGCAGTTGACAGGAGGGCTCTGGAGAATTACTGGAGGAGATTGGGGAGAAGTTTTTCAGAGGAGCTGAATGACTCCTTTGTCTTTGTTCAAGGTCAGGAATGCTGGAAGCTGGAGTGGACAGAATTATTTCTCAGGTGGTGGATCCAAAACTAAACCACATCTTCAGGCCCCAGATAGAGAGGGCAATTCATGAATTTTTGGCTGCACAAAAGAAAGAGGAAAGTGTGCCAGCTCCTCCTCCAGAACCTGAGAATAAGGATCCTCCTGCTCCATCTCAGGATGCCTCCTAAAGGTCTTGTATCTCTGCACTTACTACTTACATTTTTCATGTACCTCATCTCTGTAGTTTGTATAATGCAAGACAGAGAAGACATTGTATTCTTCCTGGCTTGACAGGGAAGACACGTTGATCATCAGCATGTTGTCAATGTCAGACAGTCATCTGAGCCGCTTCCACTTAAGTGTCTGCTAAAAATATATTAGGACTGAAGACATAGGTATGATGTAAAACAGCTATCAAGGAACACTGTGGACTCTGCCAGTGCTGGTTTTGGATCAGACCAAAAGGCCTTTTATTCCTGTAAAAGCATATCCAGCAGTGATTGACATGGAATTGGCTGGATAGCTTTCAGAACAATATCAAATGGATTAAAAATATATATCCTTTACTGAAATACAGCTGAAAGTAGAGTGGTGACAAGTTATTATGCTTTAGCATTGGAAGTTTTAGATAGCTCTTCTTTAGAACATACACTGGAGTGTTGAATTGTTAGTGACTGAAATATTCACTGCTGGAGTAAGGGTAATGTCTCTGGGAGTGAATAACTGTTCATTCCAAATTGACTGGTTTAAATAGAGCAACCTATATCTTTTCAGCTGAAAGGACTGAGGGTGCCTTTGTTGCAAACAAGTTCATTCTGGCTTTTGTGATTAAAATAACTCAAGGGGCCTCAGGGGGCTATAATTGCTACTCTGTCTTAACACAAATGACTATGCACCCATCTCTGCTAAGGCCCTGTATCTTAATGTTGATTTGACTGTTGAGGCCTGTGTGCAGATTACTGAGGAATCACTATCTTGATGGAAAATTTCAATTTGCAGCTTTTCTGAGGAACTTAAAACCATACTGCATGAAAGGAAGTTAATTGTGAATTGTTCTATCTGCTAGGGCTTTCTGAAAGCAAAAATTTTCCTTATAATCTACAGCTGATTTATTGAGAAGGAATAAGTAACCTACAATAGCTGTTCTTATGCTTGGAATTATTAGATCAATTAGCATGACTTTTAATAGTAAAAGTTAAACTGCCTGTAGTATCATCCTGAGTTATTTAGTTATCTGTGACTTGCAGCCTTAATGCCTTGATACATCTTTGCATTTGTCTGCTTCAAGTAGTTTAAAGTCCATTATAACCTGCAGCTAAGTGCAGCTGTTAATTAATATATTCTAATCTATTCTCTATCCAGATGCATTTACTCATGAAGGTACCATCCTCTAAACTCTCTTTTTTTCTTGCAGTGAGTTCCTGATACTAAGCAGCTGCAGTTGCAAAATACATGTCCTATTAGATTTGCAATGGATTACTTGTGCCATTTGGTGCAGGACTGCTGTCTGCCAAAGATGATTAACCTTTATCAGACCTGTGGGAAGGCATTGAAATCGGTTAAATTCAGATGCACCTGGAGTTCTGCGTGTGGAGGGACAGCCAAAATGTGAAGATATTTTTGCTATTAACAGCAATACAGAGAGCAGCATGTATTCTTGTTAGTCATGCCTTCAGGCAAGGGGGTGGGAAGAAAAAGGGAGTTGGCTCTTGTCTGGAGGGAGCAGGGAAGTGGTGTGAGATGATACTGGACTTGGGAGCAGGAAGAAAAGAAAGATGTTTTGGGGGGTGGGGTAGTCTCTTGGAGACCAAGTAAGAGCTGACAGATTTTCTTTGATATAAGCCAGACAAGAGGAAGCGTCATACCCCTCTGCTGCATAACACAGCATTGAGTGGTAGGTGCCAAGTCAGGTGTAACTCATTGCACTGCCTGCTTTAGGAAAGACATTTCCTGTTTAAAACTGGAAAGAACACTTCAGGATCAATTATCTAGATAATTTCTGTTGCATCGCAGGAAAATGTTTACAGTTGGCTATGACTATAGCTGATTTAATTCTTATTTCCTAGGTAACTCTGGGAAGCAAAGGGCACCAGAGTAGGTGATCAGTTTGAAACTTGTCTCTTTCAACTTGAAAGACTTTTCCTTCCTGTGAAATTTCTCAGGTGCCTAGTGGAAACTGTCCTATGCTTTCAGCTTGAATGCATGCAGTGTCCTCTGGATGACAGTCAAATAGAGAATGTGATCAAATATTCTGCCAGCAAATGTCCATACCTTTTGCAATAAAAGACTTCAAAAAGCATCTCTCGACTCCTAGCTTTTTCAGAATTTTTTTCT
Organism: Ciconia boyciana; assembly: GCF_034638445.1. Classification (NCBI taxonomy): domain Eukaryota; kingdom Metazoa; phylum Chordata; class Aves; order Ciconiiformes; family Ciconiidae; genus Ciconia; species Ciconia boyciana. Next base: position 11,662,064 of record NC_132942.1, read on the forward strand.
TAAGGAAAAACTACTTTAAAGAAATCCAGGAGTCCTGATTGTTGGAACCCTAATGGAAGTGTGACCTCACACAGTTCATAGATTAATCTAGGTCTGACAATGGGGTTGTCAGTAGAAGTTGTCATGAAATAAGATGGATATTAGTATTCCTTTCCATATAAGGGGTGTCTCAAAAAATCTAAAGTATCAAAGAACTGAACTGACTTTACCTCATATCATTTATGAGGTATAAATCCTGAGTAAGTTCAGTCTGGTGCTAGCGATGATGAAGGCATATTCAGCCTTGTGAAAACAATGCACTTCTGGCAGTAGGCTAGAGCTATTCAATTTTTTTTATTTCAGATAGCAATATATTAAGAAGCTAATAACTATGTCACTGAATAACACTTAATAACGTTTGAATCCTTGCTGTTCATGGGCTACGTACCTCAACTACATCCTTACCCATAGACCTTGCATGTGAACAGATGCAATTCCAGCTATACTCTGCTCCCTTTTTCAAAACAGGTATTGTAGGGATGATTGATGCTGTCGTTTAATCTTCCAGCTAACTTATTTTGCTTAGTACCTCCTCTCAACACAGTTATATGCAGAAATGTGAGGTGACAGAACACTGGTATTTTAAACCCTTTACAAGAGAGCTCTGTGAACTTCACCACTGCAGTAAGTTTGCACTCTGCACAGTGCTGTATAGTCCTGCTGATACATGATTCTTCTGTCAATATTTTTTTATCCCATTTAAGAGTGCTCCTCTCAGAATGGAAACTTAAATACCTGTACTTTTTAGTGATAACTATATTGGCCACAACCTTCCTGATATGCTTTGAAAAATCTGTATTTTGGGATAATCTGGTTGTGTGGCTTGGCTCTCGCTGTTATATAGTCTGTGTTCCTGCTCTAAAACAGGACAAGGGGTATGTGAGGAAAGGACTCTCTCCTGCATGTTGATTTGGTGGTTAAAGACTGCTCTCCAAATCAGTAGTAGGTGTTTTCCCTTAGAGCCTTAAGGGCAGCTCTTGGCAGGAAAAGATCCATCTTTTACCTCCTGGTAGGGTGTCTCAACCACTTTTTTGAAACTGAGCCATTTATGCAGGGGAAAAAAAAAAGTTCAAGAGTCTAGAAAGTGAGCAAGTGAAAAGGATTCTAACTGTTTATACAAAGTCTGGATCACAGTAGTAGTAGTTAGGGAGCAGGGATGCCAGTTCAGTTTTAAATAGTAAGTAGAGCTGGATTTATTGCAGTGAAGAGGGAATTTGAGCCGGTGTTCCCTACCTCTGACAAGTGCTCTAACAGCTGAGTGAAGAATAGATTCAGCCACCATAGTTTTTAAAAGATTTTTCCATTGTTCTGTCTTTGAATGTGGTGGTGTGTTAAACTCTGAACACTAATGCTGTGCCACTGCTGTGTGTGTGTACGGCTATGGCTTTAGTTGGTCTCAGCCTATGCACAGTGCACGACTGCAATGACTATGGGATCTTTCAGATCAGAACTGAGGCACCTAATGAGATTAGGCAGCCAATCCACATTTGGGATCATAGTCTTTGATGTTTGGGCTCTAAAGTCTTTGCTTTGGATCAGAGCCTTGGAAGTAATAAGCTTTGGAAGCATACCTTATATCTAATGGGACAGTGAGAAAAACCTCCAAGTCCTTACCATGATGAAGAAATGGTAGGTAGTGCCTTTCGTTATATACATTTGTCCCTGACAAGTGATAGAAACAGGATTCCAGCCTTAACAACTCAATATTATAGTAATCTTCACACCAGAACAAAAGAACAAGTTTGTACCTACTGTAGAAGTGAAATTGTTCAGTTGTGTAATAGCATGTTGGACTAAAGTTAGCATATTAGTCAGTTTACATCGCTATGCTGGATATGTTAAATATAGTTTAAAGAGTCTGGTGAGGCAGACAGGTCTAAGACACTTGAATAATTCAAGAAGCAATTAGATGCCTTTGTGGAGCTGAAGGGGCAGGGCTGTACATTATGAGGATGAGCCTCAGTGGTCAAATGGGCCTTCTCTTTGATCTCAGAGTCCTCATATTCAAGTTGACTGTTCCCATTTCCTGGACAGTCAGTCAGTACCTCTGTATTGGGTCTGCATGGCAAGGTTTTGGTAGCAGGGGGGCTACAAGGGTGGCTTCTGTGAGAAGCTGCTAGAAGCTTCCCCCATGTCCGATAGAGCCAATGCCAGCCGGCTCCAAGACGGACCCACCGCTGGCCTTGGCCCAGCCCATCAGCGACGGTGGTAGTGCCTCTGGGATAACGTATTTAAGAAGGGGGAAAAAAACCCCTGCACAACTGGAGACGGAGAGAGGAGTGAGAATATGTGAGAGAAACAGCCCTGCAGACACCCAGGTCAGTGAAGAAGGAGGGGGAGGAGGTGCTCCAGGCGCCGGAGCAGAGGTTCCCCTGCAGCCCGTGGTGAAGACCATGGTGAAGCAGGCTGTCCCCTGCAGCCCATGGAGGTCCATGGTGGAGCAGATACCCACCTGCAGCCCACGGAGGACCTCACACCAGAGCAGGTGGATGTGCCTGAAGGAGGCTGTGACCCTGTGGGAGGCTTCCCCCCGCGCTGGAGCAGGCTCCTGGCAGGACCTGTGGGGAGAGGAGCCCATGCTGGAGCAGGTTTGCTGGCAGGACTTGTGACCCTGTGGAGGGGACCCACACTGGAGCAGTCTGTTCCTGAAGGACTGCAACCTGTGGAAGGGACCCAACTGGAGCAGTTCATGAAGAACTGCAGCCTGTGGGAAGGACCCACGCTGGAGCAGGGGAAGAGTGTGAGGAGTCCTCTCCCTGAGGAGGAAGGAGTGGTAGAGACAACGTGTGATGAACTGACTGCAACCCCCATTCCCCGTCCCCACTGGGGGGGGGAAGAGGTAGAGAACTTGGGAGTAAAGTTAAGCCTGGGAAGAACAGAGGGGTGGGGGGAAGGTGATTTTAAGATCTGGTTTTATTTCTCATTATCTTACTCTGATTTGATTGATAATAAATTAAATTATTTTTTTCCCCAAGTCGAGTCTGTTTTGCCCGTGACGGTAATTGCTGAGTGATCTCCCTGCCCTTATCTCGACCCACCAGCCTTTCCTTATATTTTATCTCCCCTGTCCAGCTGAGGAGGGGAGTGACAGAGCAGCTTTGGTGGGCACCTGGCTTCCAGCCAGGGTCAACCCACCAGATGAATATGTTCATGCTTTTAATAAATTTCAAGAGATTGCACCATTTCTTCATCTCATATACTAATAATGTGAAGGAGCTTAAAAGATTTTCTGCCTCCTTGGCTTTGCCTGTCCCAACCATCTGCATTTGTTTCTGCCCAGTCACAAGAGCCCAGCTGCAGTTTAAAGAAAACACGCAGGGAGTCTGAGTCGCATTCTTGGAAAACCAGCCTTGCCACTCTGTGGCTGCTCTACCCCAGGGAAATGCTGGAGTCCAAAGCCTGCAGGAGCCAGCCTGGCTCAGTAGGTAGGTACTAGATTAGGAATGAGGAGGTACAAGTTCTCTGCAGAGTCCTGCTAGCCCACAGCCATGCCTGTGGCTAGTTGTTTTACATGTTTGCTTGCCTGTAAAGTGAAAATAACTTTGCCCTCCTACATAAGTCCTGGAGTGGGGAGGGAGTCAGGTGTTATAGTTAGGCCCAATATAATGAAAACACAGAATGAAAGGAATGCATACATCAGTATACATACACACTGGTAAGTTGTGATATACTGTACAAGTTTTAATGATTAGACATTATAGCTGAAGTCCCATGGAGTCATCTTGAAATCCACATCATGCTGTCCAGACTAGGGGTTTTAATTATGCCATTTAGTGTCAGATCATGACTTCAGAATTAGAAGCAGATGGATTGAACTATGAACCAATGAATCCAGTTTCACAAGCCCTGTGAAGGAGGAAAAAAACCTACCTAAAAGCACAAACCTATCTAGAAGGATTGCATTGCCATGCATCAGTCAATCATCCCAGCACTTATCAATCACAGCCAAGTGGCATATAAGGCAGTGCCTGAAATTCTAGCTGTTGCTTGGCTATTAAAGGAATTATCACATATCCCCTATGATTAAAATACAGTAAAGCAAAAAAAACCCTGATCTTAAGGTGGGGGGAAGAAGAAGGGAGAGCAGGGTGCCACTGATGATAGCCAGCCAAAAAGCCATAAGCAGATGTCAGCACTCCCCTCCAGCACTGCCTCAGCTGCTGCACTTTCCTGGGCTGCCTTTGGGGTTGACGGATCACTCTGGTCACTTAAGCCAGACAAGCCAGAGCACAATTAAGTAGGTTGTATTAATTGGCTTTTGCCAGCTGACCCTTCTGGCAAAGGCAGGCTTGAGAAATTAGTCTGGACACCAACTGTATGGCCCAGGTTTTTGTAGCTTTCCTGCAGAGCTGGGTGTCCTGGAGGGTTTATAACCTAGGTATCCAAGTTTTCAGCAAAACAGAAAATGCTGCTGTCCTGCACTCCGGATAGCCCAAAACTCCACTGGATACATAATTTTTAAAATTTTCACAGACATTGAACTCTAAAGTTCTTTAGTCAAAGACAAGTATAATAGGGTTCTCTTAAGTGAACCAACTAAATTTACAGTCTTACTAGAAAAAACAGAGAAGAAGGGGAGGCTTGCTTAGTTGTTCTGGGAGTTCTCATATCATGCAGACATCTCAGTTCAAGCGTTACTTGCAGCACTGCAGAACTTTTCTTACTTTCCTACCATCTGTGTTCCCTTCTTCATGTCAAAACCTGAACTGCAGCCTTACAACAGTTCTGATGTTTTTTCCTTTGACAGTGTCCCAAATGCTGTCATGTTAGAAAAACTGAGAGCAAAAGTCCATTGCCCTTCCCCCATTATTCCTGAAAAATGTACATGTAATGCATAACGCCAAACACACAAAGCAATCTAGGTGAAATCACAGTGATGTTATTTTTATGAACATACATATTTTAGTCCAAGAGAAACTTAATTACAAGTACTGAACAGGAGTTAAGTGACGAATAATGTGTTTATAAACATTCTTGAAGTAAAACTGATTCTTGCTATAAATGGCTAATAGGTATTTTATGATTTTTTTCTTTTTTTTTTGCAGCTTCTCATGCAAGTGTTACATAAAATAAATGGATGCTCCCCTAGACACTTGCTCTGTAGCTGTTCTGTGACAACGACTCCAGAGACACTTCTTTCAATTTAACCTGAAACAGATTACCAACAGAGCAAGATAGTCACTGCAGCTTCTGACCACCTTAACAAGACCACAGTTTCACCTGAGCCTGGATTTTGGACACATGCATTCTTCTAGTGCTTTTGCAACTGCAAAGAAGGCTCTTGAGCAGGTTATTTGGTTCAGGCTCAATACTACAGCATTAATTTAACATTATCAGTTCAATAGACATCCCACCATCAGGTAGCGATGCTGCTAAGTGACATAGAAAAAGTAACTTACTGAGCAAAGACTCAAGCCCAACCAGTTCTCTGCCATCATCGGCTATTTTACTGACTACTATCTAGTCCATTGGCAAGTCAGACACTGACTCAAGTAGACTTCACCAAAAGAAGCAGAATCAAAATTGCCATTATATATTTAGCCTCTGCCTAAACCAGCCAGTATTTTCCAGCGACAGTTCTTCCATTTGTAACCACATCCCATCCTAGACTTAGCATGAGGTCTCTGTCTGGTAGAGATGAACCCAACCCAAGTCTCCAGATCAATCCCTGAGTAACTGCAAGCAGGTTTGTTAGATCAGACCCCTGTAACTAAACACCTAAACCCAAGCATATCTGGTGAAGGGAGGACAGCCAAATGGGAAAGAGTAATATGTTAGAAGATCTCTCATCTTTGGTTTCTTCCCTCATTGGTACCCAGGCCTTACTCATCCCTAAAGTACTCCCACATCATAGTAATGCAGTTCCAAGTTTAAAATTTACTACAGAACTCACAACCAGCCCAGTTTTGAATCTTGATACCAGATGAGCGAGACACCCAGATTCCCAGCCTACAGGTCAGGCAACAAAACCCTTCTCCAAGAAAGGGGAATAATCATGACTGTCTGGAAGCAAGTCCAAACCACAGCTCTGAATCCTTGGCACAGAGAAGGATCAAACTTGGGCTCCTGTCAGGATAGTGGCTCAAACCAACCTCTGCCCCAAACACTGAGCTAGTAATTGCCAAAGCACTCTGAATCCACACTAGAATCAATATAGGGGTCTTGAACCCAAACCACGTCCAGCTCCACTTCCTCTCCTGTTTTTAGGACAAGCATGACTGGTTTTAATGAGGCACAGCCAATAGGCCTGGAAGAGAGAGTTTTCAAGATATCATTTTGATTTTGGCCAGAAGAAGGGGAACCAGGAGGGTTAGAAGTCACACCCAGAACATTTAACAGAGTGTTTTACTCTCTTTTCACCACGTCACTAGAAAGAGCGAGAGCAGCACCCACTCTCACAACGCTTCTTGTATGCTACCTGCTTCAAGCACACCACTGCTCCAGGACTGTGGGCATCACTGGGTACCAGCCGAGTTTTCTGACAGCACCTTCCATCTCAGCAAACAGGGTATAGCTGCAATTGCTGCTGAGCAGGATCGCGTTCTTGAACTTTTTGCTAAACTGGAGACCAGTTTCTCCAGTTCAAACCCACAAGGAACTGGTGCTGTTCAACTCTTTCACAGATATTTTCTTGTTTATACTGTAGTGAAAAATATATTTTACCAGCTTCCTTAAAGAGAGGTCAGCTTAATTCCTTGTGAGCAGTCAGGGCCCCTCATATCCACAAGCACCAAAGCTTACAAGTGCAGGGACTCCCTACCAAAAGCTGTGTGCAACACAGCCATTCTGAATCTGGCCATAAGAGGGAGATAAACTATTGCTTCATTTCTCAGTCTTAATGCCTCCTTACAAAATCCGAGCAGATACATGACTCCAAAGCCTTTGCTGACTCCTGAGTGAATCAACTCAGCAAGGTGTGGAGAAAGCTCTCTCAAAGTGTTTCCATGAACCCTGACTATACTTATCTAATGCAAATCACACAGGAGATAGGACAATTTCTCAAGAGGTTTAACAGTGGGAAACAAATACGAATTAGGATTAGGGAGAGTTTGGGGAGAAAAGTGAACAGCCCAAGTGATCAGTGACAAAAACACAGATTTAGGATGTGAAACTGTAAATTCTGACCTACCCAAATCTGTAATTCACCGATCTGGTCTAGTGTGAACAAGGCTGAAGCTAAAACACTAGCACTAGTGCCTGGGGCCCCAGATGGTAGTGCCACGAGATTGTATCAGAACCATAGCTTCAGTTCTTGCATTTTTGTGATTCAAGTGCCGAGCCCACATCAGTGCCAAGTCAGCCTTGGAAACATGACTGGGCAGTAACCAGCCCAGCAATAACTGCCCTCGTCTAGACGCCGTCAGAAGCCACGGCGCAGAGAAATGCGCTACCTCAGCCATCAGACTGGGAGCTGGCTCCAACGAAAATTCCCTCCAGCACTGGGACAAGCCCAAGGAAAGGCACCGTAGCAGAATGCAACGAGTCCAACCCACCTGTCCAGGCTAAAGGAGTGTGAGGACCTTGCATTTCACTGATTTCATCTTGCTGACTCTCATACGAGGAAATCAGTGCCTTTTGCACTTGTGTCTTTATAACAGATACCTGTTCACTTGGAAAAATAGGAAAGAAAATCCCCAAACCAGTTCAGGTCTTGGCCCTACAAAGAATTCACCTAAGGACAGATGGCTGCAGTTTGCTTTGCAGAGTTGGGGCCTTTGGGAAGTCCAAGCAACTTCATACAGTAAATGCATCCATTTTGGAAGGGATTTGTAACAGAAATAGAAAACCATGACATCCGTGAGTTTCATATTTCATTGCAACTCTGCAAAAGGGAGATAAAATAATCCTGCTTCAGAGAACGCTCATAAAATTTCACATTTTCTATAAGGGGGCAGCACAGCTGTAGCAAAAAAAGAAAATCCAGCCATTACTCTTCCCCCACAGCACTCCCTGTGAGACACCAACACATTAATCAACCCCTTCCATTTCCTCATGTAACAGCATTCACCTCCAGCATCTCCCCCTCCTAAGACTTAGTCCTCCAGGCAGCTATCTCCAACTTCTACCATCAAAACACAGCAAAACAAGGATTGCCTCAACCAGCCTCAGAGGTCACCAACGCCACCTCCTGAGCTGGTCTCCTCCAACACCAGCCTGAGCTCCACACCTTCCACTCGCTGGCTTCTCCAACCAGCAAAAACCATGCTACAAATGCAAGACCTTGCAAAAAGTACCCTACCAACACAAGACCTTCCAAGGAAACCCAAATACAGTCCAGTTCAGTCTTACCTTGCTCTAGAGAGCCATCCACTCCACTCACCCCAGGCTCTGGCACACACTCTGTTCCCCATCTGGCTCAGCCCTGCCTGCAGGGGCTCTGCCGAGCAATTGAGCTCACCTGCACCCAGGGCACACCTGAGCCATTGTCTTACCTCCGCACCCCAACCTCCTCCCGGGTGAAAAGCCGTGCTGCTTCGCCTGCAAAAAGTGATAACTAGCTATCTCCAGCCCTGCCTGAATTTCTGCTTCCTACAGGGGAGCCTGGATGTAGTCATAATCCGATGCAAAAGCCCACCTTTCCCATAACAGCATGGAAAAGTGGGATTTGGCAGCTGCTGGCCCCACAGGTGATACCTGACAGTTCCAGCTCACCACCAGCTCAAGTGTGCAGAAACGGCAGGTCCTCGAGGCTGACACTGCTCCCCAAAATATCCCACCCCCTTCCTCTAGGGATGTCATGCAGGTGCAAGGGGTGGGGGGTGTTCAGCAGCTGCCCTCAGCGGCTTATTATAGGGACAGATTTCTTTCCCCTTTTTAAACAGGACTAAGCCCAGTGTCATTTCTCTGGGGTACCAGGGCAGCCAGGATGTCGCTCCATCTTGAATAGATTTACATCAGCCTCCCCAACCCCCACGACCCCCATCACTGTTGGAGAGCCACAGGGGTCCAGCAGACACCCGCTCCAGCTCCAATGTGCACGGGAGGGGGTTGCTGAGGCAACAGCACGCCTTATTTAACCGTTATTTAACCCATCTCGCCCTCCCCTCCCTGGCCCGCCACTGCCAACGTGCGCGACCAAGGGTACAGCTTTTATTAGGGTGGGATTTTGCAGCCCCTGGGTTTATGGGACGTCCCCGACTGCCGGCCCTTGCCAGCGGCCCCTGGACAGCGGGTTTGCAAAGCTCGGCTCTGGGGCAGACAGCGGGTTCCCCAGCCCTCAGGTTGCCCTCTGCAAAGGGCGGGGCAAACAGGTGAAAAAGAGTTTTATGAAAAAGACAACCCTGAGGCATCAATCAAGACATGAGATTTCTTTTTGTATTTTTTTTCAGAGGGCCATAAAATCACAGTTTTTCAGACAGAAACCAAACTCTGTCCCCAAGACACTGCTATCTTGCCATTTGGGACCGCCCTCACTGCAGTGCTGCTGAGGACAACGAGGGGCTGAAACACAGTTGGTCACCCCAGAGCACAGCTCTTCCAAAAGCTGCGGTGCTTTTTGGGTGGAAAGTAAAACATTTATCTGGTTAGGAGACTCACTGACTCTCAAATCAAATTTTCTCACAAATCATGTGTTTTGGGAAGCCAGTCTCCTCCACAAGGAAACAGAAGAAAAAGTGGAGGCTTGGTGGGTAAACCTCACCCTGGTCCCTTTCAGTTAAGCCAGGTTTTTATAGGTTTTGTATCAACGCAGGTTTTCGTGTCAGGGTTTCATGGGCGACACTGGGGCTGGCATGCAGACCCTGGGGGGGTCACACACCCCTACCAAAGCCTCACTGCCCTGCAGAGCTACCTGAAGTAAGTTATAGCAGGAATTTGTGTGCGAAAACCAAGGAAACACGTGAATGAGGTTCTGCCACGCGTAGAAGAACCATCTTCATGCCATGGTATCCTTAGCGGCAAGGGCTAGCAAGTCTGCACCACTGCAGAGAGCACATCGAAGCCTATACGAAGCCCCTGAAAGCACCCGTATAAAGAGGCAATTGATTTCTTGGCCAATACTGCAGACACAGGAAATTCAGGGAAGAATGCATTTGGGTATGTTTTCAATTAAATATTAGGTCCCTCTGCAGTTTGTCCATCCCTAGTGAACAGCCATTTGAGAGAAGTGCTCACTATCCCAAAGTCAGGGAAATCTTCCAAGCTCATAATAAAGAAACATGGCCCTGTATGATTTCCTGAACAGAATTATTCCAAGTCTAAGGACAAATCTAGGTTTTGCTTTGATTATCTGTCATCTCACCATTAGAAACATTCATGAGATTATTAGCTGCCTTGAAATTTGCTCTTACCAGGACAGATAAAACCCCCCTAGTCTGTCCCTCTCAAGCTCAGCGCCTCATCTGTTATGCCCAGATGCAAAACCTCTCCCAGCCAGAAGAACAGCTTTACTCTAGAGGCTTCAGGATCTGGAAGAGAGCAGCTCTGAGAAGCAGTAGAAAGACAGATGACAGAACTGCCTTTGTGGGTTTGAGTCTAGCTGTGATGAATAATTCGTAATTTTTGTAGATGTAATATGTATGCCATCCCTTACCTCTGTGAGAGCCTTCTACTTGACTGCAAAGAGTGAAATCAAAGGGATACTAATGAAACTGGACTGAAGCGAAGGCAGAGCTCAGATACCAGCCTGCAGGACACCGAGTCACTGGGAGTTATTGGAAGGTGATCAATGGAGAATACTCCCAGCCAAACCAGCAGTTCAAACTTCTGCAAGCGTTAACCCAGGGCAGTTGCAATGCAAGAGCCCATCCAAGAGAAATAAAGGCATGGAAATAATGTTCTTGGGGACTGGAAAGGGGTTCCAAAAGAAACAAGTTTACAAGATACTGGCTCATAATAGTAATTAAATTGCTCTCACTGAAAAGCAGCTAAGTGATATATAGCAAAGAATTGGTCAAAACCCCAAGACTTTAATCAGAAATAACTAGACAGCTTTTTACCAGTTTCAGTGGAGGGAAGACAGCCTGAATGGGCACAGATACCCCTAAACAGGGTTCTTCAGAAAAAAGTCTAAGAAATATGAGCAGGAGGAGACTGAAAAGGAGAAGGTTGAAACTGCCCGTGCCACAGCAGCATCTCGCCTGTGACCGGTCTGTTCACATCCAGCACTTTGCACCAGCACTTGTGTCACTCTTCAAAATCACACATATTAATCCTGCTGACACCATATCATCCTGAAGATCTGAATTTTATTTATACAAAAATCAGAGGCAAGTCTAAGTGGCAATAAAGTTTCAGAAGGTCTTAAAAGTTCTAGGAATTCTGAGCATTTTATTAGGTGAACTAGCAATTCTGCAGTAAAAATAGCTTTGGGTTTCGCTGTTCAATCTTACTTTTACACATTGCTTTGAGCTTTCAAGATGTTAAAGAGTTCAGCCTGCAACGTGCTTCGGGCTGCAGGCAGGGAATAAGTTTGTAAAACATTATGTGCCACTTCTGCAGAACATGGGAGTCCTTCCCATGAGCCATGCTCTCTCATTTCTAGCAGAAGATGGTAATAAGCATAAAAGAAGAACTAATGGGACTTTAAACAATCAGAAAGCAAATTATGACAGCAATTTTGACAGCTCAGTGCTTGGCAACACCTTCACCTTTCCCAGATGTCAGAGGATAAGCTATTTTTACTGAAAAAAGATGATAGAAACTGGGGCTTATTTGGACATCTGCAGCAGAAATTGATTTAAAGGGATTTGAGCTTTGAAAATGGGATTTGGAGGCAACTCATTGGGCTTTGTTTTCCTGGAAGAGGGGACAGGCCACTTCACATTCTTGGTGCAGGATCAGTCTCTTCACTGGAATGCCTGTCAGTCACATTTAAATACATACAATATTTACTTTTTTCACTCTTTGGAACTAGACATTTAATAGGCTTTAATTTTAGACTTTGGCATTGGACAAGATGAAAGTGGCACTTTCTCCTTTTGGGCACATCAGGGCTCCCATTTTTTTCAAGGTTTTTTTCTTGCTCCTTATAGTGCAGACAAAACCATTCCCCAAACCACAACATTATTTCCCTGTTCCCCTTCCATCCCAGCAAAGCCATAGTTTCATCTGCCACCACCACTGTCCTGTTTGCAGTTGGTGACCACCAGTGCTAACCTAAGTCTGGCTCAGGTTTATTCATCCATTGGCCCCATCGTTCCCGCTCAGGCCCTGTGCTCAGCCGTGGCTGAATCCTCCATTCTCCCTCAGCATCTGCTGAGCACACCAAGTCCATTAGGGCAGGAGCACGTCAGCTCCATGTGGCAGGAGCACTTGATCCATTGTAATATTGAGTTTCATCATGCAGCCTCTCAGTTATGTGACCCAGAATATTTGACCTGATGTCAGAGGGGGCCTCGGGCTATTGAGATATTTCCCCAGGGCACCCTGCCCTCTTTCTACCAAAGGAATCCGATCCAGCAACAGGAAAGAGTGAGAATTTTCAGCTGTCCCCATCCCCTGCGAAACGGTCTAAGCTACATGCGCCTAATGCAAGGTGTCCCTTATCCACTTGCTTTCTCCTCTTTTCCTCCCTAAGTACTAATCCTGCACTAATTTCTACTAACAGCCACATAAGATACTGTGATAATTTAAGTTCTTGCAAACACAATGTATTTTCCCTTTTTCATAGGACCTTTTCATAGCCCCGCATGGGCTCCAGACTTGCAAGGTGCTAAACAGCTGATAACCCTGTTCTCCATCGAAATCAAGGCTGGCCAAAGGCGTGCAGTGTTTTGCAGAATCAGTCTGCATTTGTAGAATTTGTTTAATCCTTCACTGAAATCCAGACACCTCTGGGAGCATAAAAGGGCAGACATTTAACACAAATAAACCATAACACTTTAGGAGGGAGTGTAAACAAAAACTACAACAGCATGGATTTAAAAGGAAAAAGAAAACAAAAAAGACCAATAGCCCAACACATGCAAAATGTGGGATCTTCATTGTTTCATCAGGTTAGTAACTCAGTTGTATATCCCATTAGAAAAGCAGGGTCTCCCACAGTAAACCATGGCCAGTGTTAGCTCACAGACATCACTAACTAGCCCTAAGACTTGCTAACTTCAGCAACTGAAGGCTGGTAACCTCTCCTAAGCCACTCAGCCATTCATTGCCACAAGAGCCACCACTCAGTCACATCACTTCCTAGAGCAGCAAGTTTTCCATGGGAGACTCCTGTGTAAGCATTGCTATGCCTGTGCCCCCTTCACATCCACTTCAGCGTCCTGCAAAGAACTACATGTGAAACAGGAAGATTATTCCTGATATCAAAACTCACAGCAGTCAGGAGCTGATCCCCCCACTCCCGTATCTGTTATCCTTGTGTTTTCTAACTCTGCTGACTACAAAAGGTGAAGTCCAGAAATCCACTGGCTTTAGAAGAGGCACCAAACCTCTTCTGCAGGAAAATGCCTTTCAAGTTTATTTTCTTGCCATCTACTGTTTTCAAGCAGGGGGTTATTTTTAATGGCCAAAGAGTCTTCAAAATAAAGAAAGGTATCTGGGTATAGAGTTATTACTGCTATTGTTTAAACATCAGCATAGAAAAAAAGACTAGTCTTTTCAGGCTTTAGCAAGTCAGAGGTGAAAAACTCTCTCAGAGTTTTTGCAGATGCCAAAGTAGGCCTGGCTTCTGCAAGGAGCCACCCTTGAATGGGCTTTTGCCCCTATGTGACACACATTGCATGGATGCCTGGTCTGTCTCCCCAGAGTCCACTGTGCAGGGACATGCCTTGGTCGAAGTGGCTGTTACTGGGCTGTAGATGATCCAAACATTCAGATGTTGCCGATGGAAAAGTAATTTTTTGGCCTTTGCCGAAAGTGTGGGTGAGAGTGCCAGCTAGTAATTGTTTGAACTGGCTCATTTGTCCACATGGCATCTAGGAACTGTGCTTCATTAGGCTAGAAGTATACAAAAGAAAAGCACAGCCTCAACACTGAGGATGGAGTCAGGATCTCCTCTGTTCCAATTCCAGCTCCAGCTGGGATGCTACACTTGACTTGGGGTAACACTTTTAACCTCTCTGCATCCATTACCCCAACTTATAAAACAGGAAAGCAGCAACAACCTTCCCCCCAGATTGGCTTTGTGAGAATTAAGGTTTGAAGAATGTTCTGAAGGTTAAATCCAGCCCCAACACATACCCAAAAACATCACAGTTGCTTAAAACTGAATGGCATAATGGAGATAAGTACAGCCGCAGAGTCATTTGGAAAGTCCAGACAATGAGCACATCAATCAAGGCTGCTTCCTAAGGCAGACATCTAAATAAATGCTAATGAAGTCATTTCTACAACACCCCCAACCAATGGGGGCTGCAGTACTTAAAAGTAATAACAGCAGTGAGAACAGACTGTCCGTTAAAAAACAAAATAGAACACTGAAAAGCCAAAAAAGAAAGCAACAGTTTGTGCATTTCAGAGCTCTGAGAATCATTGTACCTTTGAGCCAGGCTTTTGTTCAAGTGAAGGCTTTTTTTTCTTTCAGCCTTCCCTTACTTTCACTGCCTGCTTTATCATTCATGCTTTTCGCTTGCCACATACCCAGATGCTACAAGAATGGGCAGACTGTGGGCCTAACTGAAGTCTACTGACATCAAAAGGCTCCCATTGACTTTAACGGACATTTAACTAACCTTCTATAAATCACTGAAAGTCAGTGATTAAAGAGACAGCCCCTTCTGAATAGTGGAGAGACTAACATAATGCCCCTGAAATTTAGTTCCTATATTAACGCCAATGCTGCATGCTTGGGGGCAAGCCTATGTCTGCTTTATCTCATAACCTCCATGCTGAGAGTATTTCAAAAAGAAGGATAAATAGTTTCTCTCCAAGCCAGGGGAGAACTTCCATAATAGTGTCCCTACTCGGGGAGTTATATCAGCTTTGCTATATTTTCTGAGAATCATGAGTGACCCACAGCAGTGCCAACCAGCTGACCCCCAGATCCTGACATGGACCACGTTCTGCGCGAGAGGGGGTACCTGGAAGCTGGTGGATGACATTAGGCAACCCATGGTGGAGGTTCATTTGAGGTCCATGACACACCCTCTGAATCCTGAACCTACTTCGTTAACACAAGTAACCAATTGACCAGCTGGGTCTTCGCAGTTGCTCCAGGTGTGCTGGTGTGCCAGCTCACAGAGCCCTCCCAGCATGCGGCTCACTTGTCTGCCTCAGCTAGTTACATGGAAATTTTTTGCAGCTGCATAAAGAACAGTACTGATGCACACCTCATCTCCATGGGGTTGAAATGTGACTAAAGTCATATCTCACAGTGCACATTGCATGCATATTTGACCATGTCATCTGCCTGAGAAGTCACTGCCCTCCTGAAGTCCCCCCTCTGAGCAGGCTGGGACAACTATCTTTCACTCATCTATTAACACCTCCCAGCCAGTCACCAGTTTCTTCTGCACAAAGCAGCACTGGGCTGACAGGTTTGATGATCTGCAGATGATGTTCGGCCTTGACTCATAAGCCAGCTATCTCCAGGAAATTTTATATCACTGAAAAGGCGAAAATGCTCAACTCAGTAATGGGACACATAACTACTTCTGACCCCGGGCCATTCCTGAGTTATCTTTTTTTTATACTTACAGCTAAAGCATTTTTAAACAAAGCAAAAAAATTGTGAATGCTGAAAAATATATAATATCTCAAAGGTCTTTTTTGAAGAAAAAAATCCCCCAAATGACTTGATTTAAAAAGTAAGGAAAAAAGCTACTGACCCAGTGGCTCGGTGTACCTGCCCCTCAGCATTTCTCCGCTGCCAGATCACTCCCTTGAGTCCCCTGGCAATTGGAAGGACTAGCAGCAGCTCCAGTGCATTCTTGGGACTACACCAGTGCCAGGACAGTCCTGGGATTGAGGTGGCTCCAATCCCCAACTTTTTGCAAGCTCTGCAACACGTGGTACTAGAAGACCCTCAGTCTGACTGGACTTGTCAGCACTAATTTGGTCCTTCAGATGGATGACAATAATTCCTAGGGTTTGCACTACTCTTTTACACTTCCCAAACATCTTTAGTTTGCAAAGAGCAAAGGGGAAAAGCCAGGCTGTAGCATCAGGGCCAGACTCTGGGATGAATCAGTGAAGTTCCTGTCAAGGAAGAAGAGCCAAAGCCTGGTGCAGACTAGGTAATTACCAGGACTCACCATCCAGAGTAAGTTTTATTTTCTTGAAAGCATTTCTGCCAGCTATTAAATTTTGCAAAATGTCCCACATATGTTTTCCTACCTTTCTCCAAGACCTGAAATTTTGGCTTTAGCTTTTAAACTTATTATTAGCCCAGCCATAGTCTTCTATGAGGTCTAACTCACCACACTTGACATTTGCCTAAGCAAAAGACATATCCTAAAAGCAGCACCAGCTCTATCTAGTAACCACTTTTATACCTTGGTCAGGCCAGTTCTTGGCCCTATAACTCTGAAGAGCCCCAGTCTATGCCTCAGACCAGTTTTGGTCTTCCCTGTGTTGACACTTTTGTTGAGTTTCACCACTGGCAGCGGATGCTCCTGTGCCACTAGCAGGTTCCCTGCTCAGCAATGTATCACGATGCTCTCGAGGTCCCTTCCTGCCCTCGCTCTGTCCTGCACCACATCTGAGCAACCCAAAACACTTCCCCTTTCCCAGCACAGCCATACCTCTAGATGGCTGTCCAGCACGGCACACAGCAGTGAGAGCCAGCCCAGACACTTTGACGGGGATGTAAGAGATTAGGCCAGTATTAGATTTCAGTCTTCCAGACATTCATATGAAGCAGCTTCTTCCGCTTTAACTACTTTCCTTTCAAATTTTTAAGCCAAGGGCTGTGTCCAGACTGTGACCAATACACTGCTGCATGTGTTGAATGCAGTGGCTTAGAAAGAAGCTGCATTCATAGCTGAGGTTCATGGACAGAGCTGCACAGCCATGTCTTTCGTGTCATCCACAAGTGTAGCCCGCAGCTAGTTTTCTTTTGTACAAGATTTCATGCCTGTGTCTTCAGCAAAAAAGCTGTAGAGCAAGTTCACACTGTCACTCCCAATCGTCTTCATGCTTTCTAAGTAGTCCTGACTACCAGAGCCACGAGTTTTGAAGTTCGGATGATTCTTTCCCTGCTTTTTTTTTTTTTTTACAGTATTCCCATTTTTTTTTAAATTCACCTTACATTTCCTGCTCATGCAGTCTGATTTTGTTAAGTCTTATCCTACCAAGTCTCTCTCCTCACCACCCTTCGCAGCGCCTCCACCAGTTTAGTACTGGCTGGAAATTTAGTTATTGTGCTGTTTGCCCATCTCTTCTGCATCACTAATAGAGATGGCAAACAAAATTAGATCTAATGTTTTAGAAAGAAAACATGAAGAAAACTGACCTCCCAACTCAAATCCCATGATTTACCTTGTTTTCTGAAGCTGCTAAACCCAAAAACAACAAAACAACTTTTGTTATGCTCCATGAAAAGTTCCCAAACAAACAAATGTTTCCCAATTGTATTTGTATCTTTCATCGAAATTGGGGAACTTTTATAAAAAGGAACAACATTTGGGAGGGTGACAAAAATGTCTTAAAAATTTCCTTTTTTTTTTTCTTTTTTTTGGTCAAAAAGCCATTTTCCCAATTTAAAAAAAAAAGCCAATAAAACAGTCCTCCAGGAGTGAGATGCCATCTTTATCAGTCAAAGAGGGACAGCAGCCTGGCAAAGGGCATGAGTGGATTAATGTCTGAAGCAGGGGGAGGGAGAAGATCAAGGGAGGTCTACCTCACCTGTGCTACACCATCCTACTTCTATGAACCATAAAACCCAGTGTGCAGCTCCTGTTCCTAGCCCAGCCCAGCATGTGCCAGTGCTGCTGCCACCGCATTGCTGCTCACCAGTAACAGCAGAGCTTGGTGGGCTTCTGAGGGAAGAGGGGCATTGCAATCAAGACCCCAAGAACATCATGCCTCGTGGAGGATCCCATTGTCTCCTTGACCTGCCAACCAGTGGGGTGACCCCCTCCAAGGACAGTGAGACCCAGCAGAGATGTGCTGCCTGCAGGGACCCTGAGCTCCACTCTCCTCCACCAGCCTGAAAATCTTTCAGGTAAATCCTGACATCTTTCCCCCAGGTCAGGGGGAATGGCCAGAGACCACACTCACACCAGCAGGGTAGAGCACGAGTTTGTCAGCCATAGCCATCGATATAATACCCATTTAATCTGCCAACCTTTCTGTGCTGCAGAAAGGAAGCCACCACACCAGAACACATTTTTGTACAACAAGGCTGAATTCCTCCCTCAGCTGTACACAAGCAGCTTTATCGCCTAAGGATTCAGGTGATAAAACTAGGAGGGAGAATTTGGTTCAGGTGTTGCCTATGTGATAGCCTCCAAACCTTTCCCTTGCTTGCCCAGCCAATGCTATTTGTTCTGCTGTGTAATCAAGGCAAAAAACATGCAAGTGTGCAGCAGTGAGCCCTCCCCAGAGGGCATCTCTAAAAGCTCAGCTATCTTTAACATCATTATGTCTAGGATTTGGGAATAGCAAATCTTCTGATTACTATCTGCAATGGCCCCTGTACTCCACACAGATGCTGCTGCTGCTGCTCCCATCTAGTGCTCAGCTATCCATGTTGAGCGCCTGCAGAGCACAGCTAGCTTCACTCCTTTCCTTCCAAGACTGCAGCTCTGTAGCATTCAGGAAACACAATACAAGGGACTGCTCTTGCAACTTCTCTTGTTATTTTTCACAGCGGGTGAAAAACGGGCCCAGCTTCTCTGGAAGCCCATGCAAGCTCAGCCCAGTTCTGCATAATACAGTCTAGTTCCACAAAAGCACGGCACATCCCTCATTTCAGGAGCACTGCAGAGCATCAGATGAAGAATACATGCTGTACTTTCCCAGTGCCAAGGGAAAGTGGTTACATGGTGATTATCTGATCATGAAAAAGAGAAATGCTTGGAAAAGTCCCTGAGCAGAGTCTTTCTGTTTGAGCAGAGCGTCCCAGCTTCGCCATCCCACCATTTGTTTTGAACACAGCTCGAGCGAGCGGCCGCACAAGGTGCCGTGCAATTGGCCCCAATGTTTGCGTACCTTTGGCAAATTTTAAATTGGGAGCAGCTGCTAGCAGACTAGCAGGGATGTTTTATAGCTTGCTGACAATGCCAGATTCTGCAGATATTACAGTCCGTACTCAGTGGCATCTCTGGAGTATTCCGTTTTTACAAGCATTTCCCAACACACCACCAGGAATGCGCAAGAACTGCTCACATTTACGCCATCAGGGATCAGGGCTGGTTCATCCCCTTCCACAGTTGGCCCAGACATGCTCCCTTCACTGCAACCAGCCCGTCAGTATGAGCTCGGCGGGGAAGTGCTGGTGTCTGTCCTCACCGGAGGTTTTACGGAGGCAAAGTGATGGTATCTGTTAGTTGGTTTGGGGCACTGGCAGTGCATCTGTTATCAGATCTCGTACTCCCTCACTTGAGAAGTTAATTGTCTCACCAAGGGACAGTTTGCTTCTTTAGAAACGGAGATTATAATATTTATTTCCCAGCCAAGATGGGAAGCTTCATCAATCGTTACTTAAGCAACTGAAGGTTTTTATTTGGATGAGGCTAAATAAGTGTAAAATTATAGAGGGGATTAAGACAGATTAAGGGGTGCCTGTTAGTCAGAAATGACTCCTGGTGGGCTGGGAATTTTTCCAAGAGAATAAACATAACTTGACTTGCAACACCACAAAGCAAGCATCTTGTGCTACTGTATCACCCCCTGTGCTTGGAGTCAGCAGCTCCAGCAATGGCTTAGAAATCTGCTGCCCGACCTGCTGTCTGCAGGTCCGCATCTGATGACAGCTTTAGCGACCACACTCAGCTGCCTCTGGAAGTGAGACCTCATGGGTCCTTGCACCTGGCTGAAGGGTTTCACCCAGAAGCAAGTGGAGACATGCCTCAAACCCTGCTCACTATCAGGTCTGGCACTGCCGTGAACTATCACTTTCAGCAGCTTCACTGCCCACAGGTCCTTATCGTGGATCCACCACCTCCAGGACAGCTTTTTTTTTTTTTTTTTTTTAACAAAAGTTATCATCACTCTGAAAAAAAAGTGTCACATCCTTCCCCTGTGTGCTGTCACAATGGTGTTGCTACATCCCTTTAAAGGGATGGTGTGCAAGTGCATAAGTACACTTTATCAATACACTTTTTCATTCTTTATCATTTGAACTCATCTTAGTAGGTTTGGACAGGTGTCTCAAGACCATTCTTTCCTCAGGAATAAGATAACGTCACCTTTTACCGATCACAAAGCCCCGATACTGTATTTCTTGGACCTCACATGTCTCAAGGGTGGCAGCAAATCACAAAGTGCAAAGACTATGCACACTGCCAGGGAATAATATTTCTTTTAAAAAAATAATCTCAGCATTTTATTTCCTTTCCCTCAGTTTGATTAAAAATTGTGCAACAGACAACTATATAAGTTCAGATAACATATAAACTGCAGTTTCAAATTGCAAGACAGCACTGGATTACCTCTGAATTGGATGGTAAAAACCTTGCTCATTTTTTGAAAGAACAGGGAAAAATATTATGCTCTAGAATATTTTGGAGGTCTTGGGACTTCTGGTTGTGTAACAACCAAAGCTTCTCTTGAGTCATTATACCCTCCTCTTGTTAACTTCTCATTTGTTTTCACATATATGACACATTAGCTTTCTACATCAGTGGGTAGGAAGATTGTACCTGCTTTATAATCCTTTATAATGCTGCTTCTCCTTCCTTCAAATAATTTCTTCCAAAAAAACCTTTTGGGTAATCAGAGTCTGCTCACGGAACTAAAGAGAATCACTGTCTCCTGACAATGACGTATTGCCTGTATTTTAGGAATGATAAAAAAAATCAGGGAGTATATTTACTGAACTGAACAGGTCTATACCTGGAATCCTCCTCTTGACACTGCAAAGGCTCATGGTGCCTGTGTTGAACAGAAATCTAACAATACAAAGCGAGATTCAGAATAAAGGGCAATTTTTTTCCAGTTTTCAGGAGAAACTGAATTATAACACTCAAGGGCCACTCCTCTAACCCAAAACCTCTTTATGGAGCTTTGCCAATGGAAAAGCTGTTTCCCTTCAGGATGGGACTCAGGACCTAGGATGGACGCAGCATGTTCCACGTGAAAGAAAGAGTCCACAGGGTGCGGGAATTGCTGACAAGAGAAGCAAACAGCAGGAGGAGATCCCAAAGGCACAAAAGCCTGAACAGCAGCAGCCATGAATATCTGCCCTCCTCCTCTCCTCACCTCTGCTGTTCTTGACTAAAAACATAAGAGGGGTTTTTTTGGTCAGTCTTAGAAAGAAACAGGTTAGCTTCTGGTTCTCAGGAGGCAGAGATGACTGCAGCTTAGCTGCTGCTCTGAATGGCCACAAACCCATGCAAAGGCCTGTGACCCCTTCAGACCTCCTCCTCCCCTCAATTGCTCGACATTGCACAGTCACTGTCCTTGGCAGGGTGTATCACGGGCTGGCGTTCAAGACATAATTAGTTGCGTTGTTTTCAGTCTAAACACTTAAAATGTAATCCTTGAATCTCCTTAATGCAACAGCCATGTTTCTGTCCAGAATTAGGGAACTGGGACAGAAGTGATGGGATGGGCATGAGAATGGGGCACAGTTGGCCATGCTTTCTTATGGTCTCCGGGAGAGCTCTTCTCCCCAGGCCATCTCTCAGAAACACGCTGGCCTGAAATGGTTGGAGCAACCCAGGAGCCAGATGCTGCCCTGTGGTTCTCCCTTTCTGAGCTATACAACAGCCACAGTGTGACTATCCATCCCATCCAAAAGTAGGGTAAAACCAAGGGCTTCCTTGCTGCGCCTACATGATCTGCTGGCACGGAGGCAAAACCCCATCTTGCAGGTGGGCACTCAACAAGCTCAGGAGCCCTTTCAGCTCCCAACGACTGTGTCCTGAGGCTCTGCTTGGTGCCAGCACAATTCATCACAAAGGTTTATCTGGGACAACTGAGAACTTGTGCCAACAGAAATTGGACCCAGCTCAGAAAGGAGGGGTCGCCCATGTCTGTAACACGACCCCCAGCACAGCCAGGGATGTTTTCTCTGTAATGAGATCCTCTGACTGCAGCAAAAGGGGACTCTGTAAGCAGTAACCAGACTCGCCTCCTTCTGGCTTCCCCTTCTCCCTTTCCAATACAAGGGATCCTTTCTCGCCCTAAAGGAGCCCAGCAGTGCACTCTCCTGTTCTCAGTACCACAGCCCCAGCCACTCCCACCCAGAAAGGGCTACTGCTTTCAAGATCAAGAAATCTCAGTCCCTTCTCTTACAGCTCCGTAGCTCACTTTCAGCTCCCTAAGGACTATCCTGAATTTATCCAGAAGAGAATATGAGTTTAAGTGACAGCTCACAGCCAAAACCTGTATTTTTTGACATAGAGGAACAGGTACTAAAAGAAAACTCTCCTAGCTGTTATACGGGTCAATACTCCTCAAGAAACCAAATAATCAGGCCACGTTCCTCATTAAATAACCCACAGTACGAGCACCAATATTTTCTAATAGCTTGGTGCTCCTAGAGGATGCTCCCCACCCATTTTCTTATCCTGGAAATAGTCTATGACTGCAATTGCAAATGTAAAAAGAAAGGTTAGAAGTGGTGATGTTGACATAGGGGCTGATAGGCCAGTACAGAAATTGATGGGAAAATAAAAGAAGAGCTTAAAACTACTGCTGTATCTCTCCCACGACTGGAAGTTTGCATACCTGCAAGATGAAGCATTTGAGTTCAGAAATAGCCATCTGACGAGTTTCATTTGATCCTTTTTCTTACCTGTTTGGATAGCTTCCCAAAATTTCTCTGTCTCATATACACTTCTTTTTTCCTCTGATAATCCCCTCAGGCTAGTCCAAAAGCGTCCATTTAGATGTCCCTTGAAATAAGCACAGTTGAGTGACCCTCACCTGTTATGTGCATAAGGGTCATACACAAAGATGCATTTACAACATTAACCCCTTTTGCCAAGCACAGCACTCCTTTCAGGATAGGACAGCACATTTGCAGATGTTTGCCTTTCCTTAAACTGGGTTAAAACCTGTTGTTTGTGCTTCCCAAGCAAACCAGACTATTCTGTGCTGCAGCTCTGACCTCACGGTTGCCAATCCTTCTGCAAACTTTAGAGTCACTGTATTACATTAGTAAGAATTAATGCTGGTGGCCCAAATCATTGCAAGTTTTGGAGCAGACTTGTCTTCCCCCAATGTTCTTCTTACTCCCAGATCAAAAAGTAGTTAGAAGAAAGCAAAGTGCAAGCCTCATGCCTAAGCTTTGATAAATCTGCTGTGCAAAATCTGTGGAGCAAGATCCCAGCAACCTCATAGGTCTCATCCTGACACCGAAAGCATTTAAGTGGCAGGAGGGGGAGCCCACAGAGCACCGGGGATATGTCTGGAGCACCGCAGTCAGCTGCCGCTTCCTCTCTGCCTTGGCAAGACAGACCAGCACGTCCCATTGTCTGCTGGGACCACAAAAATATTCATCCTGCCACGCAGCACATCCCAACTGGATTCCCAAGCCGCTTCTCCCACTCCATGCTGGCTTTGGAAGTTGCCAGTAAAATAGAGGAAACCTGTGCTAAAAAACAAACTGATGCCACCCAGTAAGAGAAAGCTAACAATTTCCCCAAGGAGCTGGCTCAGAAGGGCCCTGGCATTGTATAGGTAATAGGGAGGAACAAATGGCAAACCATAGTTTAGCCCATAACATCCATTCCAAGAGGGACCAAGCATTTACACTGGCTCACATCAACCCCCCTTTGGCACTTGGCAGAAAATAAGACACAACAGCAATAGCCCTGTGTCCATTTGAATGTAGAGCTAGATCACTATGTACTAAGGGAACTGTGCCACTCATTGCCAGTTAATCCTGCTTTAAGGGCCCTACAAGGAAGAATCCCTGCGAAGTAATGAGAAACTTATACTAAGCAGGAGGCTCTTTTCTAAAGGGGCAGTTATACTCTGAGGGGAAGCAGGGAAACACACATGGGACCGCTAGAAGCTTCGTGCTGCCTGCTTGGTACTTTGAGTCCTATTTTCACATTTTTATAATTATCACATAATGCATAATGTCATACAAAACAGGAGACGTCAGCTCTGTGCAGAGCCAAACCGAACACGGGCAGGCACTGCACACTCCCCATGGGGCCAGCCCAGCCCCGGGCTGCCCTTCCTGGCCCCATCCCATAAACACCAGCCATGTCCCCCTGCGCCCCACGCCACCCCCGTGGCAGCAGCACAGCCCTGCCTAGTGCAAAACTGCTCCTGCCCTCGTGACTGTGCTCATCTGCAGAGGATAAACCCCTCACACTGCATCTAGTGGGTTTAAATGAGGTGTCGGAGCCTTAGGTGGGTCACAGCCTCTCTTGGACACTCACCAGCCTGCAGAGTCAGGTTTCCAAGCCAGGCACGTGTGCCCTGAGCTTTCTGAATCAAGGGGGTCCAAACGCAGCCGGCCCCGAGGCGCCCCGCGGGGTCTGGCCAGCACCCTGTCCTCAGGGCACACGCGCATCCTGGCAGGACACCCATATGGCTTTCATGCCTGTCTCCAAGGCCAACGCGTACCCCTTCCCAGGACACCGACCTTGTGAAATCCCCGAAATGACAGTTCTCCTTCTCAGGGATATGGGATAACTGAAGCTTGTCACACAAACACTTCGCAAAAGGTTAATTAAAAAAAATACCCTCTCTTTCCGACCCCAACCCCCCAGCTATCATAAGGATGCATTGCCACGCAGATCAGACAGATGCTGCCTGTCATCCCTGCCTCGCTTTCCTCCCCACTCCCAAGGGCTCTGTCCTTTTGGGGCTCCAAGCTTCCTCTCGAGGGTCTCTCCCCAGGGCACCCCTCTGGCCCTATGTTCCCCCATTCAGAGATCTTCCGTTCTCCACTCCCTCTCCCCAGTTCAGACACCTTCCTCAGCATCTCCTTTGCTCTGCCGTAGCACAGGCCAGCAGCTCCCTCAGTGATCAGTGGCTTCTTTGGGACAGGGAAGATAACATGGGAGTGGGACTTCATAAAACCTGGGAGATTTGCTCTGGGCTCACAACAGAGGACAAAGGCTCCAACTCCATGGAGCACCTGTGGTCTGGTCCTCTTCAGTCTGATGAGGCATCTCACATGTGCCACTTTGGCTCCAGCATCCTAACACAGGTATGTTCCTATCGTCAGGTTCATTCACACAACAGTCACAGCTATTTTTTTCCATATTAAAAGGGCATACATATGCTTTTCATCCTCACACTTGATCCCAACAAGTCAACCTTTGCTCTGCTACCAGAACTTGTTGGCTGAAAGGCACTCTGTAAAAGCAAAGCCTACAGCAGTATGCAATCGAGTTTAGCCATGACTGGCAAAAGGCAGTAACGTTGAGCGATTTTTGCAGCAGATCCTGTTGAGAAGAATAGAAATTATCCCAAAGAGAGAGCTTTCTCCACAACTGCAGGAAAATATCTTTCTTCAGAACCAAAAGGTTTTGTTCTCCCCCCCGGCCCCAACCTGCGAGATACTTTGCCAAGCCAGGCAAAATTACAGTGCCCTAGTGCTGTGGGGCAAGGATGAACAAGAGGGAGGAATAGAGTATCTTTTTTCCCTCCTATAGGAAAGTATTATACAAGTAACCAGCTGCGCTGGTGGGGGGACTCTTCCAGAAGCACTGGCATGCTCTGCTGTTACTAGACTAAATAGATTGTTGGGCTTCTCCATCCGAAGCTTCTTTACAGAAAAGCTGTACAAAGGAAATATATTCCTTCCAAGGCCAAAACCCTTCTAGTGCCAACTCTCAGCTCAGAGCAGATGTCCACGGTTGGGCTGCAAAGCCCCCGAGGAGCAGGGGGTTTGCGCTGACCAGGTGTCCCCGTCTGTGCGGCGCAGCCCCTGCGGCAGCACGGGCTGGAGGCAGCTGGCGGAGGCTGGTGGTGTCAGACAGCGGCACGCTAATGAACTGAGAAGCACCAGAGGAAATTCCTTGCCGCGGAGATGGGAATACAACCACCACGCAATCAGGGGCATTTCAGTCACTTAGCATGAAGCCAAAGAGTTGCTGCGTAAACTTGGGTAAGTGGCTTAAATTTTTAAGATGCAGGGTTGAGCAGCACAGTGGGTCTCAGAAGAAATCTGCTCTATTACTGGCTCTGGGAGGGACTGTCCTTTGTCAAACAGTGAAAGAAAATTAGATTTTTACTAGAGATATGTTAGAGAAAATGGGATTCAGCACTGCTAACGTGGCTTCTAAGGCTGAAGCAGGAAAAAGCTTGAGGCTGAGCTAGCACCCCTCCTCCTGCACCATGCGTGAACTGGTGAAGATTGGCTTAGGAACTTCTCCCTGTTCCTCAGTTCCTCCGACACAGTGATCATCGCTGCTCGCAAAGCACTGTGCACAATCCAGAGATGTAGTATAAACACCAAAGCACCAGTTTCTCACTTCAGGGAACCCAAGATTTCACGTGATCCCAAGTGGGGAGTGAATTGTAAGGAAATCCATCTTGATGCAGATAAAAAAGAGGCCAGTTCATTCACAGGACACGTACAACGGGAAAAAGCCAGCAGTCTGTACACCAATCTCTTTTTCGCTGCTTTTAAGAAACTTGCAGTGTCAGGCAAAATTGGAACTTTAACCCAACAGCAATGAAATCGCCTTTCACAAAAAAACTCTGCCTGCATCTGGTGGCTGAGAACATTGCCAAGGCTTTAACCCTCTGATATTAACAGAAAGAGATATTGATGAGTGTCCCTCCAGCGAAGGAAACCAAATGGTGTTTTTAACTTCAGTGGATTCTTTACAGATTTTCAATTCCTTAGCAAGGCTGTTGCTCCAGACTGGGGTGTAATTGAGATGCATTATCCACTCACTCAAAAACTTTCCCAGGAACACATGTGCACCCACACAGACTATGCATTCAGATATAAATACATACCGTACCTGCACATGCATTAAGCCACTGTTCATGGGCTGTCTGGACATTTCCACTGCCAGCTCGGCTGCTCAGTCAATCGCTGCACTCAACACTGCCAGCTCAACATGACAAATAAAGCAAACTTAGAAAAATGGCTCATCACTGCTGGATATCTGACCACAGCCACGAAAAGCGGAAGAGAGTCTTTTAATGACCAGTCCTCATGAAAAGACAAGGACACTGGGTGTTTTCACCCCAAGAGGGATGGTGAACCTCTTAAAACCAGGCCACACTCTTCTATAAATGAGTGCAGCAACTTGCTGATGAACCGCACACCCCACCTCTTCTTTGTGTACTCTCTCCTCACTGGAACAAGCCACCATCTGTGCCCAGCACAGTGGAAAATCTCCCTCCAAAATATTCCATCCTCCTTTATTACATTAATGTTGACAAAAGGCCAAATTCCATCAGTATAGACTGATCCTATTCATAGCGTAGCACCTATTGAGATGAAGAAAATGTATCCTTGAAGGTTTTTGAGCTGCAGGAGGACCTGAAGCCACACCATTGATCTGAGCACACCTTAGCTCTGAAAGGCTGGGATGCCATCCAGATGCAGCTTCTGAAACTCTGATTAATTGTGGGTTTCAAAGCACATACATCTCACTCAAAAAATGGCTGTTCCATGCAAGCAGTGTTTTTTTACAGACTAGAGGAGACTAGGGTCAGCTATACTGGAAACCTTTTAATGTAATATTCAACACCAACTCTAGTCTTTCTTTTAGCCTAAGTAGTGTAAATAGGTTGGTTACATTATAGGTCTCTAGTAAGAGGCAGAGCAGGGTGTAAACCCACCTTTTTAGAGTCCTATGTCAAGGTAAGAAAAAGTATATCCTCCTCTTATGAAAAAGAGAGAATAACACAAGATGTGCCAAGGATTACTTCCATCTTGGAAAGAATGATCCATCAACAAATCCTAAAGTACTTTATGAGAGCTAAGCATCTACACCACACAGCATCCACCTCTGTCCATCTGCAGCAGGGTGAACTAATACACAGAAAACGAAATGGAGGCACAAAAATCTTGTGATTAGTGTCTGAAAACATAATCCTGTAACCAAATCAGTATGGCAACCTAATCACTTGCACACAAGGAAGGTCTCTTCAGCAGGAGAAATCACACACTTTCCTGGAGAAAAGGCCAAAGACTTATTCTTAAGGGAACCAGAGCTTTTTGGACATAGAAATAAACAGTTTATAACTTACCATGGACAAAACCTCAGAAATCTAAACAGAAAAGCTGATTAAAAGATTGTAGAAACAGTAAAACTGATTAAAAGAAATAATTTTATCAGCTTTGTACAACAGTCAGTGGCCAAAATGTTAATTCAAACTTTTAAATGTTTATTTGAAACATCCTTTAGAGGTCCTCAAAATTTTGCTGTCTATCAGTTTGAGGTCCATCATTTTATTTCATTCACATTGTTCTTCCCCACCCACACCCCTTTTAATGAATTTCTAGAGTTGCTTTGACTTTGGCACATGATGAAGTCTTACACAGCCAAATGTCTTCAGAAGTCTACGCCCAGCTTAATTTGAAGGTGTTTTATCTGGACATTCAGCCACCAACCCACTTGCTCTTCAAAGAGGAGAGAAACTGGAGGTCAAACTGGCTTATTCAGAGAGGAAATAGCTTATTCTGAAGCAGCCAGTGAAGTGACCACTTTGATTACCTTGATGTAAAATAACAGGATTTGGCCCAGTCATTTTTCCACCAAACATTTCACAGAAGCCAAGGAAAGCAGTAGTTATATCAACTTGAGACAACTATCAGGTCACCAGGCATCTTTCCCTTCCAGGTCTCCAAAGTACTGCAGGCTTGGAAGAGCCCCTGTGCAGGCAGGGCAGCTGCAGGCATCTGATGTGCATGTGCTGTGCAGGCCATGCCTCAGTTCAGGCATTTGCACAAGAGAAGGAAGAAACTTGTCTTTCATAGGAAGTATCAGGGGAACCAAGAAAGAGGTTGAAAAACTGCAAAAGTCATTTCTCAGTGCTCAGGGGCTTTACTTCAGCTGCTAACTTCTGTTTCCCTGCACAGTGCACCTGCTCCCTATGTGTCTTCAAGTCATAGATACAGAATTTTCCAACAAAAAGCAAACCTACACTTTTTTATTCCCCCCAGCCCTTCAGAGAGGTCCAGATGCTGTTTTCCTTCCTGCATTTCCAACAGGATCTGCACTCTTACCTGGGATCAGGACACCACAGCTACTCTAAATTTCACAGCAGTTAGTCACCTAGAACTCAGGTCTGCCTGCTCTGATAACACACACCTGCCCCACTCACCGTGTGGCTGGTTTCCCTTGGCCTTGAGCACGACTGAGCCTGCAGGACACAGCTGAGCAATTTGGACCATACCCCACGGAGGGCAATAATACTTCTACCCATTAATTAGGTGCATTTGTTACTGAAGATGATGGTAAAGTTGATGAAATAGCAAAAGAAAACAAGAGTCGCTTGCCCAACCCTCACTTTTGCAGTCTGAGCACTGCAGATGCTGTGCCCGGCAGTCTAGCAGAGGTCAGGTCTGCAGTGAAATGCCCCCTCCCATACAAAAGCCGAATCTCATCATCACAGCCTAAAGGGAGGAGGAGTACAGACAGTCTGACTTTAACTAAGCTTTGGAAACCTGAGAAGATTGCACAGGATTAGTCAGTGGGTAACACAAAACCCAAAAGCCACAATTACCAGCCAAGCAGCAGCCACTCTGCCCAAATTGCTCTCAGCCATCCCAGAGGTTGTATTTGTGGGAAACAAGGAGCAGAGAGCACCTGATCCCTTCAGCTACCCCAGAAGGCAGCTCCTGGCCGGCTCTGCCTAGGGAAAGGAATATGCAGGTTTTCAGGACCGGCATCTCTTGAAATAGGTGAAACCCACAGGGTGGGCAGTGGAGCAAGGTGGGAGAGGGGTCTGACTTACACAGAGTTAAAAACCCTCAGTGAAGGGGAAGGGAAACCAGACCATGTTTGTGCCCATTCCTGGATATTAAAGAGCCTTTTAGGCATCTGAGATATTAGGGATCATACTTGCTTGATGCACAAGAGATGCTTTGAAACAGCTACAGCCTTTTTATTAACATAAACTCCCTCTGAGTTGCCTTTTCTTCTCTTTGGGCAGAAGTTTGCACCAAGGTTTTATTTGGCTTCAGGGCAAACATGATGCTTTGCAGGAAAGCACTGTCAAACAGACCCCTCTCCTAGACAAGTAATTATGAGAACAAATAGCTCCTTCTTAACACACAGGGGAGTCTGCCAACGCCTCTCTCTGCTATTCTCAGCTTCCCGGCTTATAAAGGGTTACGTGCAATCTAAATGAATGGCTTGTCCTTCTCCTGCTAGTTGGGAAGCTGAACAGATTTCAGCTGGCAGCGGGGCAGAGCTGTGCTGCAGATACTCACTGCAGGTTACCCTGTAATGGTAACAGGAGATATCCTATGCCCTCCCAAACAGGACTCAGGCAAATGCATAGCAGTGTTGCAGCATTGCAGAGCAGGTTTAGATATGTCAGGTGCTCCACAACAAAAAAAAAAAAACCAAAGCAGTTCCTGCCCTGAAGACCCCACAGACTAAATGCAAGATGATGCTACAGGCAAAGATAAACGTGCAGACATATTTTTAAGTAGTAGGATGAATATCTGGATAGGATGCTGTGAGCTAGAGAGCCATTACGATGCCAGACCTGGGTGCAGTGGTTGGAGCACGGGGAAGTCCTGGGAGCAAGAGTGGCAGTGCCCCAGGGCTCTGCAGCAGTCTGTCTCTGAGTGCAGTTCAAGAAAGTAATTTCCAGCTGTGATCTCTAAGCCCAACTCTTAACTTTAGTTTTTGCTAAGCAGTGCAATGTTTTAGATTTACTGTGAAATACACCTATTTTCATAAATCCATACAGAATGCCCCTAATGCTTCAATTTTAACTACAGTTCTACTATTGCCTTTGTCAAACAGGCCTGACTTTTATCTCACTTACCTGAGAATAGCCAGTGTAGGTCAAAATCCATGGGATTTCTGAGGCCTCAGTGCCAGCTCCATAGATCCATAGCCAAAACCTAGCCAAAACCAGCACACAGTATGTCATCTCCTTACATTTAAGACTGAATAGAACTTCACAAAGCAAGAGGATTTCAAAAAGGGATCTACGACCTGCAGTGAGATTAGATAACCCACTTCGCTGAAATGAGCAGGACATGGAGAACTGGTCCTCCATATTACAAGTTGCATCCAGTGTTGCAAGAGGCCCCTTCTATCAGGCATGAATTTAGGATGTTACACTGCTTTATAGATGGGTAGCACCCTGAATCCAAAATCCCTGCCTGCACTGAGCACTAGTTATGACTGGTGTCAATGAAGTGAAGGGCAGTCCTTAAGAAATAATGTGCAATCTGATGTCAGTAAAACTATCAAAGCCTGGCCCTTCGCTTTTATTGGCCAGCAAGTGCGAAAAAGAGGTGCTGATGTTGAAAGAGGGCATTCTAGATTCAGTAAGGAAAATAATAAATCACGCAGCAGCCATTCATTAAAGGAGTTAAAAGTCTTCCCCAGAGCTGTATGACTCCTCAGAGAGCAAATGGGAATGATCACGTGTTTTCAGAGGCATCTGATGAATTCTCTATTTTTGTGCACTTTGCTTTCTAACTCTGCTACCCGGAATGCCCCTTTTCCCCTACAAGCAAAACTGTAGCCATAAGGCTGGACACAGATAGAATTGATGAAAAAAAGAGGGATCATTTCAGGAAAGCATCCCACAGTTCAGCTGTTCCTCATAACGCACCTCAACTATCAGGACTTCATCTAACTGTACCCTTATGCATGCCTGGAACATTCCTCACAGGAGCACCAGGATACGTGTTCCTGTTCCAGCAGTGAGTCACAGTAGTTCATCCTCAAATAGCGATCAGGTTCTTATGTTTTAAACCTGATGCAGGTGCAGGAGACTCTTCTGGGATTTCCAGCCAGTCTTACTTGCAAAACATTTCGAGATTCTCTCTTCCCATGACATCTGAGGCTTCTCACAGAGTGTCCCTGTCTGTGGCCTCTGGTGCAGAACAGCACCAGTAGAAAACGTGTGTGAGCAGAGACAGGACCATCTTCAATTAAAGGTATAACAGAGAGATAACAGGATGAATGGGAGCAAGGGAAGTGAGGGAGAAGAGTTGTGTCTTATGTTATACTCGATGGCTTGCCAAACAACATGAATGCTTAGCAAGACTTGCCTTATGATCCTGCTCTTGATCAGAGCAAAACTCATATCCAGCCTTGGAAACAGGAAAATATCCAAAACCATGAAACTAGGCTCTTGTCATTCACATTTGCTTACTGAACTTTACTCAGAAATTTACAGGGGGAGATTCCTAAAAAAAGGGGAGATCTCTCCTCTTTATTTGCATGAAGGTAGCATGAGAATGGGGGAAAAATCCTTTGACCTCTCAAGATGTGGTTTGCAAATCGCCTCTCCATCTGAGAAGCTCTGGATGAGTAAATATTAGTAATAATCTCTCTGCCTTGGCCAGAAGAAAATGAAAAGGTGGGAGGACAAAATGAACCCTTGTGTTGAAATCATGGAACAGTTTTGCCTCTGCCTTGCAGTCCAACACACACATCTTGGCATGCACACAGCACCCAGACAAGCACTCTTGCTCCCCATTTTCTTCCTGATGAGACCACCCATGGGCAGTGGAGCAGGACGGATTCAGGAGGAGGATGTTGGGGTACGCTGGCCATACACCCCATCTCCATCACTGGAAAGACCTCGTCGCATGGAAGAAACAAGGACACATTCCACTGGTGCAATCAAAAAAACATTGACCTCACTGGGACCTAACATTGATGTTATTATGATGTTGGGGCAAGAAGTGTCTATTTATCCTCCTTTCATTTCTTGTTAAAAAGCATAGCCCATGTCAGAGCTGAGGAGAGCTGCAACACAGAGGAGACATTATTCTCAGCTTTGGATTAAGATCAGTATTTTAATGAAAGCACTTATTAGCCCCAGCTGGGGCTCAATTTTCCAGTGAGTTGGGAAAAAAAATATATTGCCCTGGCCATTCTTCTCTGGGGATTGTGCAGAGACATCTGAGAGTATCAATTACTGATCATAATACTCTATTGGAAACGAACAGCTGGGGAAAAGCCGCTGGCTGGAAACGACTGGATTACTTTACATTTTAAAGTATAGTTCTTAGCTATATGGTGTCCATTTTTTTCCCACTCTGGGATCCCGACTACTCTCAACGGGCTGCAGTAACCCTGCCCTTGCCACCCTCTCATGCCAGTGCCACCTTTCCAACCATCAGAGGAGGCTCAGCTCTCTGCAGAGACCACAGTTGGCCTTGGGCTGCCCGACCTGTGGAGCTGAGCACAGCCTCAGGGGTCCTCCTACGGGCTGTGCATATCGATCAGAGCCACCCAAACCCTCCGCCTTAGGGAGGGAGACGCTCCATGTACTCTGTCTCCCAAGAGCCACAGCAACCCAAATGGCCTCTGGGCCATTCATGTGCCAACGCATGTTACTGCCCATGGAAGTGGGAGATGTGCCAGTGTAATTCCTGACTTCAGACCCCTCCCAGAGCCTTAACTCTGAATTCACATGCATCCTGTACTGCCCTGGGGGAGGAGGGAGGGTTGCCCAGGGATTAAAAGCAAAGCAATCTCTTGCTGCCCAGGTCTGCTCCAGCCCTGCACACCCTGCTGCGGCACCACATCTGCACTCCGATGGGAGGGTGTCCTGTCACGCAGGCAGGGCAAGGGCGACAAAAGGGAACTCACTACCATGTCAATAACTTGGTTTTGACAAAATTACTATGTGGGAAGGGAAGCATTATTCAGCCAGCTGAGCATACAAGTCTCCTCCTTCCTCCTGCAGTTATGGGGTGGAGGAACGACTACATGGACACAAGGTTATTCCTGGAGAACACAGATGCTAACGTGCCCTCTTTGAATGTTTGTACCATCCAGTGACTTAGGTACCCAGGCCCCATTGAAACAGGCTTAGGAAGATTTGTAACTTAATGCAGTGACGAAAGGAAGGTGAGTGAGCAACGATGCAGGGGGCAATCGTGCAGAGGTGTCTGCATGTCCTTGTGTGTATAGAGAGCTTTGCGCTGGACGTGTGGAGGAAGACAGACCCTGAGCTGGGAGCTTGCAGTGTGAACTAAAACTTGATGCCATCTCAACACCTTATACAACAGCTGATCCAGAAATGGATGAAATCAGAGCAGCGTTGGGGAAGCTGTTATTTCAAAGTTAAACACCATAAAATGCACAAGAGGGTTCATAAAGAGGGGCAGATTTCTGCCTTGTTCAGCAAGAAGGGTATGGAGATGTGCATGTGTGATGTTACACTTACAAAAGAACTGGCACAAGGGTAAAGTGGCCAACAGCAGCGGGCATGTGGGTGGGATGTGTGCAGAGCCACCAGCTTTTCCCTCATGGCCCCCACGGGTGGAGGGGGTGGCAGCACTTCACTCCTGCCCCGAGGGATCGAGCAAGGGGTGGAGGGAGAGACATCCACAGATGTGTGCCAGCAATTTCTGGAAGAGTTTTAAGCTGTCTTCACGTGAACAGCTGCACTGAACCATAATGGATGGTCACTCTCAAAGGCAAACTGTAAATTTCCCAACAGAACAGGCTGTGTGTGTGTGCATGTGTGTGTCTGCGTGTGAACCACATGTTTCCCTGGGGCTGGGGGCTGCAGGGGGGACAGGGGGGATGGGAGGGAAGCCCACTCCAGCACTTGCCAGGTTGAAGGTTTCACATTCTTTCAGTTGTAGTGGCTGGAGTTATTTTTCTCCACTTGGAATTTCAGATCTGGGTGGATTTTATCCGAATATCTAATCAATAAAATGCTCTATCTGGGAACCTGTCTCTAAATGCCATGGAAAAAAAATGCAGACTACAGGAGCTGGTCCCCAGCTAGCCTGGGACCAGGTAGCTCAGGAGTTTCATGAGGAAGCAAAGGAAATCACAGGCATGTTGGCCTTGAGAATTGTGCTACTGCTTGAGATTTGATTAACTTTTTTATTCCCCTCATCATCCCTACAACCAGTTCATCCTAGCTGAACTGGGAGCCTAATTCTTTGCAGGGAACAGAAGAGAATATACATGAAAGCCAAACCTTTCCCACCTTTTAAAAGAGAAAAAAATCCTCACTGCTGGCCCTACACTATTTTCACAGCCCCGTGATAACACAAGGGCTGAAGAGGTGCCTCTTCAGTCCCAAACCCCAGCCAGTCTAACGTGACAAATTCCATCTCCCACAAGCACCTTCCAGCCAGGGACACAGCGCAGTGCCCACAGCTGCTCTAAGCCCAAAGGCAGATGCTAATCGTCATCTCATGGAAACAAGCAACGAGCACCTGAAAAAAAACTGAGTGCAAGCATCACACAGACCAGCCATTCAGCTCAGGCCGGTCCCATTAGATTTGGTTGACAAAAGAATCCAACGTGCACATTTATAATTTGGAAAAAAAAAAAAAAAAAAAGAGAGAAAGGAAAAAAAAATAGGAAGAAAAGCTTTCCCTTCTGAATGGAGAGTTTCTGTGGCCCAGCCTCCCTCCTCGTCAGCAGACAGGGTGGAATTCCCAGGCTACGGGGGAGATCTCCTGGGGCTGATCATGTTCTTAAAGGCATGTTCCCAGTCAAGAAGGCTGGGATGAGGCATAATAATTGCATAGGCTTCCTGAGAACTGGCTTAATATCCCTGAAGACTGATTTAACCTACTTTTTCATTCTGCTTTCACATCAAAAAATAAAGATCTGTCTATACCTTGATATACTGCAAATCAGGAAATGGAGGCGTATGGTATATCTCATCCTCCCCTGCCTGGAGCTCTTTGAGGCACGCTGCCAAGGCAGAGCCGCCTTTGCTTTTGCAGACACTTCCATTGTGTCAGCAAAGCTGTGCTGATTAACACTGGTGAGAAAGAGAAACTAGTGGCCTGTTAAAGGTCTGAGAGTCAGGAGATATCTAATCCTGTGCTGGCATGGGCTTTTACGTCCTTGAAATTCATGGATAATAATTAGTATCATTACAAGCCTACATTACACACCTATTGGTCTGTAAAGACAAATGAGGACGGAAAGCTTTATAGACTCCGGACCATAGCTGACTATAATTATCATTAACACAAGGATACTGGAAAATGTGCTTATATTATTGGACAAGTGCCAATCTTGGACTTACCTTTGGAGTCTCTGGAGCACCTTGAGGCAGTCCCAAGATCCAGAGGCGCATGCTGGCATTTCCCTTTCCAGCTGAGCTCAGGCTGTCAACCTTCTGGCAGGCAATCCCAAGAGGCGCTGGGAAAGACCCCAGACCACGGCATCTGCCTGATGTTGTACATGTGCTGTCACTGCAAGTCCATATGGGAGAGACAGAGGTTATCGGCTCCAAGTCAGCCAGAGAACCTGCCTGCAGCAGATATCCACACTGCTAAGGGCACTTAAAAGCAGAGGGCAGACCCACAGCTCCATCCCAGGGGACCAGCTGGCTAAATCCCAGGGAGCACCCAGAGATAAATAATGCAGTCTGGCCGCAAAGCCGCACAGCAGTGTAGATGCAGACACACTAGTCTGGCTTGCTTGCAGAAACACTGGGCTTTTCTGTTCCACAAGAATGGGGTAAGCCTTTTCTGTAAGGACAGCCATCAGCCCCTGCTTTGACATTAGTACAGACCATGCTGGACTGGTGTCAGAAGAAGTGAGCTGGTTGCTGTAAAGTTATCTTTAGACTGTGCTACAGATGATTATAGAGAGACTGTAATCGTAACTGGCCTTCTTCATTACAAGTCCTTTTAATCCTGTAATAAACGAATGCTCTACAGACTAAGACACAATTATTTTACATTGAATGCTGCCAGTTTGGACTCCCAATTCCAGCTTTAAAAATACAGATCTTTAACAGTGGAGTAAAAAGCTAGCTCTGAAATCTGTAGTAACACATACCTTATAACTGGACTGCAAACATACCCCCAAACACTACATAACATCGTCATGGTACAATATATTTGGTAGGTTGCCTTCCATTGCTAAGCTGGCTCAGCATGGCAGACACGTCTGTGTGACAACTGGGTCATGTTTCATGCCACATGTTTGTGACACAACAGGGCATTTGCAAAGGCCAAAGTGTAAATTTTGTCTACAAAAAAAAAAAAAGAAAGAAAGAAAAAAAAGAGGAGCAAATGAATTAGATTATGTGACTTAGGGTCATGAATTGTGCCTCTGAGCCATCCTGCTGAATACGAATGCGCCTCAGTCAAGCACGATCCTATATAAAGCTGCACCTTGTCTGGCTCAAGCAGCCATGCAAGCCCTGAACTCCCCTTGGCTCTCTTAGATCCAAGGTGGGAGGAAACAATAGTCCCTTAAAACACTTGGGACCAATTCCCAGGTTTCTTACCCATTCTGAGCTCAGTCCTTACTCCCGCTGCAGGCAGTGGCAGCTTTACCTGAGCTTATAGCACCAGTGTCCAGACTTTGACTGCTCTAGAGGTCGCTGTCTCCAGCAAGAAATTGGCTCTGAGTCCAACGGCTTCACTTAATTTTGCTGGAATCGTTCCCTGCTCTTTGATGCAGGGCTGCATCCCACTGCCCACAACAGCTCACGCAAAGATAGGGCAATGTAAGATGAAACAGGCAGTTTCCATCAGTCTCTTAAGCAGATGTGGGTGAGCGCAGGCTTCACTACAGAAACTACATTTTTGGCAGATCCTGGGCTATATAAACAAACAGGCAACATGACCTGAGCTTCCATAAATTTCCTGAAAATCCTTAATGACTCTAAAGACTTAATAAAGTGTTTCACAGCAGAGGCAGCAGCCAGTAATTATGGTTTTGGAATCTGTGAAGTAGCAAGCCAAAGTCCAGCTCTGTGATTGGAAATGCAAGCAGTAATAATAGCTCTTTCAGAGCACAACACGCTTCTTTTGCCATCATATACCCTGCTCTGTGAGCTGGCGCGTCCCTAGCCAAGCGTGCCGTCAGCAGAGTTTTAATCAAAGGGCAAAATATATTAAATATAGAGACAAATTCTTGCGGATGGAGTTGCAAAGCATTGTGAAAGTGTAAACTGTATATTGGAAGACCATGATTTAGCAAAAATTATAAGGGGGCAGCTACAGGCTCTAAAAGCCAGTCTTCTACTGGAAGTAGGACGTGCAGGGAAGGTTTGGGACCTGCGTCATGTGAGAGGGTTGTCACTGCTGTACCCTGCTCCCGGGATCCATACACTGGGGCATCAACACTATGTCTGCATGGAGGTGGATGCACATTAGCTGAAGCAGGGTTAAAAGAGGGGAATGAGAGAGAGGCGTCGCAGCTCCCACAGACACCCCTCCAGATTCAAGGGGAGCCACTGTCTCTCACTGATCATTCAGATCATCATGACTCTGGGAAGGGCACTCCCAATAACTAGACATAGGAAAACACAGACTCACACATTGCTTGGAAAGGCTGCCAGTCCTGACTTACTCATCTATCACATTGCGCTGACTGCATTTAAAATGTTTTTCATCAGCATTTCAGTCATCTTTTCACCCTTATACGTGGTGCTGTTAGCAAAGCCCCTCTTTAAAGCCTACTGAAGGATTTCAAAAGAAAGCAAGCCTGTTAGTTTTTCCTTTTGCCTGTCATTACACAAGAGTAGGGCTTGAGATCCAAGTTTCTATTTAAAAAGAGAACTAAGTCAAGCTCTTGCATGATGTCTCTAGAGATGCATCAGTCAGTGCTTTCTTACTCATTCCTTGTACAGCAACAGGAAAGTTTGTATACCAACCCATCTACAGCTATGCAACTGTAAAATCCCTTAGAATGACACCTATCCACAAAACAGCAACTAAACTCCTTTGAAACTTTTAGGCAGTAGAGAAGAATTATGTTTAATGCCTTAATCATAGAGTTGGAGCCCTCCACTGATCCATATTACTGATGGCAGCAGGAGAGCCCACACCATGTATGGGTGAAGAAGAAAAGTCAAGATAAAGGGAATTTAAAGGAAACAGAACTGAAATGCATAGTGAGCCCTATAATGCCAGCCATTATGTTAGACTGCTTCTGGTGAGTGTCCTATTTCATAGATCATTGCAGACTTTGCTAGTTGTTTCTACAAATTTAGAAAAAAATTATCTAATACGCCTACTGCAATCAGTAATGCGCTAAAGCAAGTAAACACATTTCTAATGTTTCCAGAGATCTTTCCATTCCATTGGTTCAATCTGTAGAACAAGAATGTAAATAGCTTAGATTACTTATCTCATTTAAAAAAAAAAAAACAAAACCAAAACACCTCTCAATTTTGCAGCTATGCAGCCCACAATCCGTACAGACAGCCCTGGGATACTAGGGAATAATACAACCTTCAGTTCTTCTTTAGTAAAACAGATGAAGTTTTTACTTGTTCTTCTCTTACTGGTGTTTTTGGAAAATACAGAAAGGAAAAAAAGTCAGACAAAAATAGTCTACGTGTCACTTCAAACCAATCTCCTGGGACCTGGACTCAAAGCCCACTAAAGTCAGTGGAAAGATTCCTCCCAACTTCCACAGGGTTTGGCTCAGACCCACACGAATGCGCTTCTTGCAGGTGTAAGTTTACATGTTTCTTTTTAAA
This sequence comes from Ciconia boyciana, assembly GCF_034638445.1. NCBI lineage: Eukaryota > Metazoa > Chordata > Aves > Ciconiiformes > Ciconiidae > Ciconia > Ciconia boyciana. The sequence goes on from NC_132942.1 coordinate 11,701,658, forward strand.
TTGCCTGAACAAAGACTGCCCTCAAGAACCACCTTAACCACAGCTGCATTTGTCTATAACAGAGAGCTTCAACCCTGCCCTCAGCAATATTCCTGGTCCAGGGCCAAATCTCCAAGCCAGCACATCCCTCTATCTTCTTCTCCAAACCTGTCGTTTTTGTATGGCCCACATTTCTAAGTGTCCAGACGCATAGGCCTGGCCTGTCCCTCCCTGCCATTTTTTTACCTACATGGCTAACACCACTGCCACCTAAGCGCCTGCGTAACCATCAGAGGTTGCCCAGGAACTGCAGAATTAACCTCCCACATCCCCCTGGGAGCTGCCCTGGGCAGATGGGTCTGCTCTCTGCTGCTGGCTGGCAGGACAGGGCAGGGGAAGAGCAGTATGTGGCAAAAGTCTCATCATGATTTTCATATACATCTCTCTATATGTATATTAATAACAGGACTCCTTTCATTTTATCCTTTTAGGTAGTCCCAAGCAAATCATCTTCTGAGTTTGTCGCTTCATATTCCAGAATATTCAATGAGGAACTGGGGAATTTTATTCTGGGTGGAGGTAAAAAAGCCATTTTCACTTATTAGCTTACTGTAGCTGGAACCTAACTCCAAGTGTATCAGGCTCAGTGCCTAGAAGGCTCCACCACATAACACAGAGATCACTAACATCCAAGAAGTAAGATAACCTCCTGCCGGCAGTTCTGGAGTTTGGTGCAGAAGGAAGAGGTGCCCATATTAGCAGTAGTTATGCAAACCAAACAGAAAGTGAAATCAATGAGAACATTGCCTAAATAGGTCACTTATCTGCTTGGGTTTCCCTCTCCGCCCCCCTGATCCCCAAATGGTCTTTGAACATTCAGAGTTCTTCAAGCCACCGAAGGGACAATTACACACTCCACTAAGCACAAAAACAAAACTTGCATAATATAGTGTTGAACTCAGAGGGTTAAAGGACGCCCCTGGGAGCAGCAGCAGCGACAAATAAGCATGTTGAATGTTCCTTCACCTTTCTGATTGCTCATTAAGCTTTGGCATGGTTCCATGTATGAACTCATTGCACCAAAACAGGCTTACTCCCAGCTATTGGGTTTAAATGTACAATACAAACAGGTCCTGGGATGGGAAGCTCAGGGGATCCAAATGTGCAAAAGGTAAGCCAGGCTCTGAAATTCACTGTACTGCAGAAGGCTATCTGTGGCTCTTCACAAGCTGAAAATAAGTATGAAATGTGCCAGGGACAACACATGTAAGGATTTATTAATTTTGACAGAAATAAAATGGCATCCATCTCTAACGCTTGAGCACAGGGCAAGGAATCAGGAGAGACTGGCTTTCTGCCTGGTTCTGCTGCTCACTCCTGCACCGACACTGTGCCACTTCCAGCACTGTACCTTTCCCCGTGCCTCAGTTTCCCCATCTGTGTTCTGCAGGTCTGTGGCTCAAAGCTGCTGCATGTATTTTTTAAAGAAAGGAGTGCTGAAAAGAAAGCCAAAAGAGGGAAGGAGGGAATGGAAAGGCAAATCCTTCCAACATTAGTCAGCCCTCACTTTGCCCGAGTAAGAACCACAGGAGAGGTGGAAGTAAAAGGAACCATGAAGGCTGGAAGCACTAGGTTTCAGACAAGTCCACCGTGACAACTGTGCCCCTTTAATAGAGGGGACGGTTCAAATCAGCAGCCATAAGCTTGGTCCTCCTGGGCTTTGCTCCCTGCCAACAGTATTCAATGTACTGCTTTGTCTTTCAGAAAGAACATGTAATTGCTATCGTTCATTATTTACAGATGTGCAGATATCTGAATCTACTCAACAACCATACTGAGCTGCCGTACAGAGCCAAGAAGTTAGGTTCACAAGAAGCTTAGGAAGACTATCCTGAGAGATGAGAATTGGGTTTCTGGTGTTCAATTCAAGCCATTTGCCCCTTGAAAACACCTGCTGGTTTCTTCCCTGGCACTCACAGGGAAGAAAAAGACAATTTCATGCTATTCCTTATCTGCCTTCTCTGTATCCTTTTGTCAGTTCCCACCAGTGGCTTCCCTATCAGGTGTCACATCTGGGAGGGATGTAAAGCTGACAGGCAGAGAGATGCCTACCCTACCATCTCAAATTAACCACTTCCATGCTTTTCCCTGTGTAAACATGGGTTCACTCACTGGGTCAGTGGTAGGTAAATAACTGGAGACTGTGGAGGTTCTCCCCCAGCTTGGGATGGTATCAATTGATATGATCCTGGCCCTGCCAAAGCTAACATCAAACATGTGTTGACTTTAACACTCTTGCAAAATGACAACAACACAATGCTGTGATATTCCCCAGAGTGGCTCCCTTCAAGACTGAGACAGTGGGAAGATGAAGAAACATCCATCTCTACAGGAGCTCCTGTAGAGGAGGAAGGAAGGGAGCAGAAACCCAGCAGCCCACAAACAAGGATGTAGCACAGTGAGAGGAGCTGATACAAGGTGAGCATCTCACTTTTACTTTGAAGGATTAAAGTCTTTAGAGGATGGGCTCACAATCATGCAGCACTGCTCCATCAGTCCATTTTTGAGAAGAGGGTAGGGGATCACTATGCACAAGGATAAATAACTTCCTAGTGAAGACTGGACCATTCGATGGCAAAGAAACCCAAAGCAGGTCCCAGATGCCTGGCAGTGGACTGGCAAGGACCAGTCATAAGCGATGGATGGCATTTGCAAATCACTAAGGTTAAAAAATCCTGATAATAAAAATGCCAAGCTAAGAAATTTGGGGCATCTCCAAATTTCTGTGCATTTATCTAACACTTGTCAGACAAGTTGAGATTCTTGTTTTATATGTAAGCACCTAAAGACACAGAAGCAAAGTGACTTTCAGGGGATCTTTGAAAACAATGGGGACTTGGAAATTAAAAAATTTCCTAGCTCCTGGGCTAATGCCTCAACGACTAGCCACTTTCTTAAAGCACAAGGCAATTAAAATACTGGCTAAGTTACAATAGTATGGGGTAGAAGATAACAGGATTTACAGGGTTAGGTTTAACAGGATTGAAGGTTAACAGGATTTTAAGGTTAGGGTTTAAAATAACACAGCAAAAACGGAAATCCACAGTTACAAAGAACAATCTGTATTATTCAGTTCTTTCTCCCTGAATCTGCACAGGCTGTAAATCAACCCAGATCAGGAGACATCACCAGCCAGTGCTGTCCTCTCCAGCCCAGAGCACCGGACTGGCAGACAGGATACACAGGGATTTTATTTTCAGGGCTCTGACACTGAGCTGTTATGTGACACCTGGAAAGTCACATCACATTTCTGCTTCTTCTCCCACCAGCTGTTGGTTTAGGTTATTATTGTTATTGTTATTATTATTACTACTATTATTTCTATCCCTACTGCTATAGACACTACCACAGGACCCCCCCTCAGATACCAGGATCTCATTGTGCAAATCACTGTGCGCACAGAATTTTGTAAAAAAAACCTCAAACTGCTTCTCCCGGGAGGAATTTATGTCCTAAACCAAAAGAAAACAGGTGGAAACAGGCAGATAGGAGAGTGCTGGCACCAGGGAGGCAGGGCTGCCCAGCGCTGTGCACCGGAGTGAACACCCCTCTCTCCTGGCCAAAAGGGCTGGTCTCTTTTGGGGTTACTAATCATCACCATGGTATCAGCAATACAGTTTATACGCGCAAAGCTGCTGGGATGTACACAGGGGATTAAAGCACAGGGAAACAGATACTGAATGACCAGAAGAAAATGTTCAATTCATGCCTTTAGTCTTTTCTAACAACCGCGCTTCTGCGTATTTGAGCCTCTCCCCGAATATTGCCGGTTACAAGTATTTGACACAGAGCAATGCCAGGAAGCACTTTTGCTTGGTTTTGTTTTTCTGTGGATGCAGAACCCTGCCTAAAAAATCACCAGCTAGAAATACTGGACTGTCGTGGCTGCATGGCCTGGATTTTTCTTCCAGCACCATGAGATTTCAGATGGGTGTGCTTCTTGGTGTGCTATGCTTGGTATGTACTGGATTTGATTATAGGTTTTCTTGCACTTCTATCTTCATTAGTTCTACATCACAGAGAGTGTGGAATGCATGCATTGCCAGCCCAAGCAAACTAAGATGTGACATTGTTTTTCAAGGACATATGCTTGGGGCATATGTTTTTCCCTACTTCTCTTCTATCAATGCATAAATCCCAAATGGAGCTATCAACGAAAATAAGGAGAACCGTGCTGACCCAGTTTAAGGGTTGGGGTTTTTTTCTTTCATTCTTTTGCTTCTGAAGGCCAGAGACAGAACAGAGGCCACAAGCAGAGCTGCCAAAACACATGTGCATGTTGGACGTTTTTGTCTAAAGACACTATGAAGTGCTAAAATATTAAATATGTCAAGCAGAAAGATTTCCTCTGGCCTTCGGAGGAGTTCTGCAAATGGCAATAAAAATGTAAAAGAAGAATGCTGAATAATCAAATGTGGTTTCTTTTTTTTAAATGTAAATAGTAAAAGCTGAGTGTTAGTGAGTTGAGACTGAGTCCTGGAGACTCCACACTTAAGAGCAGAGACAGCCCTGGGCAGAGGCAGGACAAGGCTCTTCAGCCCCGCTCCTTCTCCTGCCCTGGAGGGATCATTTCTAGGGGCAAGAAACATAGAGGGTCCCACTAGCACACATCCTGAAATGTGAGCTAGCTTCAGGACCAGACATATTTGGATCAGAGGGTTTTTTGCACCATGTAATCCAGGCTCTGAAATTCAGAATAAGCTTGGCTTTTCAGCCCCCCTGTCCCATTCTGAGTTGTTCAGAACCAGACTTTGGATTCAGGGCTGTCTTCCAGTCCTAACGATCTGCTCAGATCTTGACTTCTTTGGCAGGACTGTTAGCAACGAGAGGATGCAGAGAAGAGGATATTTGAAAAAGCAAACACTCGCCTTAGATGAACTCAGCAGTGACCTCCGAATTCAACCCCCAAAGGTCAGTAAACAGCCACTGAATGGCAGTGACAAGCACTGCTGACGAGTTCGAGGACAAGCCAGGACATAAAGTCCACTCTCACTCCCCAGGCGTGCCGTATTACTTATCATCACTGCTATTATTTAGCCGTTTGGACAATGCTTCCCCCCTCCATCGTGCAGTACAGGAGACGGGGCGCTCCAAGACAGCAAAGGTCTGGGATCATAACAGAGTCCCTAAGCTGTGTTGGTGGCACATTTTTTTATTATTATTATTATTTTTGTCTGCAAAACCCACTGAAGTAAATACCAAGTAATTATGGTGTTCTGAAGTGACCTTATGGAGCATGTGCTCGAGTCCATGGACCTCAGCCAAAGCTACTATTGTGGATTTCATGCCAAGGCTTGGGAGAACCCTGGCTCCCTCCCATTGTTTTCTTTGGCCAGGCTCTGTGGATTCTCAGCCTGGCAAGAAAGCCCCATTTTAAAAGTACTGGCAAACATCGTGCAGTTTGTCACACCACGGCTTATGATTTAGGACCTTGATTTAGGCTCAACACTGGGCTCTTTTGTTTAGCTGTGTTGGTACATCATTTGCAACTTTGTATTAGTTAATAAACGTCAGTCGGCTAAGAGCGTGGCATGTCCAGTATTGCGGTGAGGATTTTCCCTTGAATATACAATCTGTAGTGGGAATGACTGAGGGAAATTGAAACAGCTCTATCCGTCAGCCAGGGGCTTAAGCTCACGTAGACAAGGCTTTCTAATACAATGGATGCTTCAGTGATAAAACGATATTGCTGCATACCTGGGTAAACCCAGAGCTGGAGAATAAGGATTTGCACTTCTCTTTTTTGTTTAATAGAAACTCTTTTTGTTTATGATTCAACCTCAGAAATACAGGTGAAATTCAAGGGGGTTAAAAAAAGAAACACACAACAAAAAACAGAAAACCACCTCTCTGGCTCCACAAATCCATCTTACAGTTCCCTCAGGCTTTGCTAGTACGTAGTTATAAGCAAAAAATGACTCTGCAAAAAGCAGTCTTTTGGTAAAAACCAGCTCTTGCACACTTTGTGTACTTTGGAAGCCATATTAGATCATTTTACTGGCTAAGGAGAGCAAAACCAGACGCTGAGATGCAGACTCCTCCAAATCCTCTGTGCATGGGGAGGAGGGGGAAGAAGGCAGGCTGAATATTTAAAATCAAACTAGTGTGAAGGAGAAAAGTCTTCTTTTAGAAATAGAGTCAAATAGCTCCAAATCTCTGTACCTTTGTGTCTGGCCCTGCTGAAACTCAAAAGCAAAAAACAGCCCTCTCTCCCTCTTATTGATTAGAAATTATTAAGCTAGCCAGCTTCTCCCTGAAACAACTATCATGTTTTTGCTGTCGAACTAATCAAGAATAATAGAACACAATTACTAAATCATGAATACAAATGCAAATGAGGTAGTAAACCAGCTAATTAATGACCATACTGGATCGAATCACCAGTGACTGAACTGGCCAATAACAAAGCAGAGATGAAGCTTAGACTAGGGTCAGTTCCTACTAATACTGAGCCTAGAAAATCAAGGATGTGGTTGGTGCTACCTCTTGGCCCCTGTAGACATTACAGATTCCTCCAGGGTCCAAATAGACAAGGAAGGGCTTTATTTCCTCCATCATTATGCCCAGCGTACCTACCTTTGATACATAACACTTGGCAATTCCTATTTTCTCACTAGAGAGCTTTTTTGGTTGTATTTTACAGTCTCTGTGTGATTTGAGGGAGGATTGCTCAGAATTTGGGTTAGGAAGTGACAAATGATGCCATTCTAATACGTATATCTATACAAAAGACTATAAATTCCAACTTTTACTGTCTCTCTAACACTTCAAAAGTATAAGTGAAAAATATCGGAGGGAACTGCCTACCAGTGTACTTTCTATATTGACAAAATAGGGAAGAAAGGGAGTAATGTTATTTCATGACAAACGAAAGAGACAAGCATGACACAACACCCTCTCCAGGGTCTTACGGCACCAAGGTTTGGTGATGTCACCTCTAGTCTGTATCTCACACCAACAGGTTTCTCTGGGCTCCTGGCTCATCAGTTTGACTCAGCACAGGCATGTTTTTCTCCTTTTATACGCCTTGGCTTAGAAAGCACAGAAGTCATCCTTGCTTTGTAGTGTGACATTGGAAGTATGGCAGTATGACCGTATTCTGCTCAAACCTAACCATGGTTGTAACTCCATCTTGCTCCAGTCTCTGGCACTTCTCCAGAGCATTTCTAACCAAACCAGGCTAGCAAAAGCCAACTCTGAACAACATGTAGCAAACTGGATCCCTGAACAGCTTGGAAAGTCCCTCTCTTTACATTGGTGGGTCTTTCACAGTATCTGTCAGAACAGCCACAAGCAATGCAAGGTCCAAAAAGCACGGGATAAACAGAGCCAACTGCATGAAAGGCATCTCAGCACCCATCTCTGGTGGGTTGTGGAGGGCTCCCACATGGTTCAGCCTCAACGTATTCATGGACATAACTTATGACCTGATGAGCTAATGCAGTTTCTCACTCACAGTCTCAAAAATTCTCATGGCTTTTCTGAAAATACACCTTGAGGTCCCTCTGCACCCAGCTGGAAGTTGATAAAACAACCACTCTTGGATTAGCAGGGTAAAGGGTCAACCTCCAGCCACAGGACCCAATGTCAGACCTATGCTACAGCTCATTGGTACAAATCCCGTTTAAGCTAAAGAAAACTCAAATGTGTGTACACCCAAGCCCACTCTTATGTCTATGTACACTTCACACCAGCCCCTGTGATTTCTGGTCCCAAGTTCACACCCAAACAGGAAAGGGACTATTTTTTGCTTCAGGTGTGACTGAAATATCACTCAACTCACCATGCTCATGAGAATTCAACGCTGGATCTCACTGAACAGCTGACCTGACTTCAGGCTTGCCACATGAGGCCAAAACCTAACAGAAACCACCTGTGGTATTTCAGTAATATTAAATCCAAGCTGAATTCAGCCTTGTACCTGACTCACATCCAGCATCAATTTCCTTGGCCCACTTCTAGTCCCTTGCTGTCAGCACTCCAGGACTGAGAGTCATGGAAGAATAAGCTGCACTCTGTTAAACCTCATGGCCAACGCTGCCAGCTGAAGTGTTATCCCTGCTATCCGTACTGGGGATGGTGATGGGGTATGAAACAGAACAGTTTGTTTTCCAGATCTGATGCAAGGTTTCAGTTATTCAGCTTGCAGTTTTGCCTCCAAGGGGGGTTAGCCAGCTCTGACAACATATGGATGTGGTTCGTGGTACTAGCTGTTTCCTATAGGATCTGGAAAGGTCTGAGGCATGACTCTGTCTTACTGCAGCACTTGGAATTGGCTGTGATGCACAGGAGGAGGAATTCCTAGGAAAGGCCAGCACCTCTCCAAGGATGGTCTCCAGTCCTGGCACTTGCTCCCTTTGTCGTATACCAGCTCAAGAGTGCAATATTGCAAGGTTTGCTCATTTAGCCAGCATCTGGCTGGCTGCAAGGCGTATCACTGTTTGCTAATGACCGAGTGGGAAAACTCATTTATTGTTATCTCTTTTGGCCATATTTGTATAACTGTTTCTAATATCTAACTGCTCTGTAGTGGACAGCAACAGACCTTGTGCTATACTAGCATGTCAAACATATGTACCACATATCTGTGCAGAGGGGAAACCGTATGAATGGAAGACATGTTGGGTCATTTCAACCACAGTATATAACTGAAGCCACATCAGGCCATACTGATTATGGAATTTAAGCAGTAAACATCTCACTGATTTGCTGTTTTAAAGACATCATTTTTCAGCCCCATCTTCCCCAGATCCTGCAGAAGTTTGCAGATTTATCCCTGAGGCAAAATGACATCTAAGATGCTTTTGCATCTCCAGTCTGCTGTTCTTCTTCCCATACTCCCTCTCCTATGAACCTGAACTGTTCCCAGAGGCCATGCCCACACAATGGGGCAGGCATAGCTCTTCCGTGCACCCCACAGCTCAAGAGCCCAGGTGCCCACATGTCCTCTCCAAATATCAAGATAAAACCTCTCTCCATGGCCTTGTTTCTTTTAGAAAGATACCCAAATGCACAGGGAGGGAAGGAGCTGGGATGAGTTCAAAAACCTTCGCCTGGTTGCAAGACCAGAGGATCAGAGGATACAGGGTGCCTCCACTCACAGCACAGGCCCAGGCAATAGCTCCAGATATTGCTCTTCCACTTGTCAACACCCCAGGGCAAGGGCAGAAGAAGGTCTCCACCAAAAGAAAGCCAACACCACTTTCTCCTCAACGGGAAGACAAACCTCCTAGCATGTAGCCCAGTGAGCAGCACCAGGTTCTGGCCCTATTGCTGCCAATAGCATGAGGGGAAGGTGATGTTGGCAACCAGAAAATGAGAATTTGGATGTATGGTGCAGGTTCATCTCACCAATTTAGGTATAAACAAGCAGAAATGCAAACAACATTAGCCAGAATTGTTTATGATATCAACAGTGACCTGGCATCTGCCACTTCATCACCCATTTCTGTTAGAAGAGGTATCCTTGTCTCTATTTACCACCAGCACAGAGGAAGTTGCTTCAACTACTTGTATATATGTGCCAAAAAAGGTAACTGAAGTTATGCCCATGTGTATCAAAATGAGGGAGGGCCACCAGAGGTTCTGAGGACAGGACAGCAATTTTATCCTTGTACAGAAAAGATTCACTGAAATGAAGATAACAAGAGCAAGAAGATGAATAGAAGATCAAAGGAGAACATACTGCCTTTTTCCCTCAAGGGCCTGATACCGCAACCATTAAATCAATGTCAAAACTCCCACTGCATTTAGAAAAGAATTTAAATATTTTTGGAAAAAAAATATATTTTGTACAAAATGTCATTTGTGTCGAAAGAATGTTTGGACAAGAAAATAGTAACTATTATTATTGGCATTATCACAGAAATAAGGCCCCAGTTGTCCTTTCTTAGAAGAGTTAAATTTCTCCTATTATGAAACAGGAAAACAATCTCTGTAAGGAAAAATTTTCCAGCCAATGCCCATCCAAAACTCCAGGTCACAAGCAAATATATCCAAATACACAATAAGGTCACACGAAGAAATACAGAGAACAGCCCTCTTTGTCTAGAATATTAAGTACTGGAACAAATAACAGCAACATCCTTATGAGTTGTTCACATTTTTCCCAGCATGGCTTTTCCATGCTGAGGGTTGCTTTTTTTTTTTTTCTCTATCACGCTGTATGGATTTTTCTCTCTCATTATCTGTCTCCCCTCCATTCCAAGTAAAGCAAGTAGATGTCTTCTTCTGGAGTCACCTATTAGACTACAGATCTCTGCAGCTTGCAGATACAGTTAGCCCAATCAGAAGCCTTTTGTTTCTTTGGTTAGGCTTTTTATAAATGAGAGAGAACACTTAAATAACCCTTCACTCGTTCCTGTCCTCCTCTGTTCTGTTTCCTACAACCCTCATGCTACCCAGTACCATCTCCTTACTGCTTTCACCTTCTCTGCTGTTCCTTGGTCCTTTTTCCCTTGCATTTTTTTTTGTGCCAGAAGTGGCTGGGCTTTCTCTAACTACAAGCCTTATCAAGGAAGCCAACAGCTGACACAGGTCGACCACAAGTCTGTCATACCAGCCTTTAGAGGGGAAAATACAGGTTTGATCGGTTCAGAGATCAGACCTCCTTCACCCACCATTCTAGTCAAAACCAGAAAATATGCATCTAAATTATAATTCACTCAGTTCTTACAGGTATAGTATAAATGTATCTTAATGGTTACTTTGAATACCCCACTACCTTTCAGATCTTTCTTAGCACATTTCTTACCCCAAGATTTTCAGCAATGACTACTACAATTTCTTACCCAACCCTAATCCCATACTTCTCCTTATACTATATAATTGTTTCTCATACTGCAGTACTACCTTGATGTCATTTTTTTAATAAATCACATCCAGTGTTGGTATATGTGGGCCCAGTTCAGGAGAGTGAAGCTTCAGCCGCTAACACTCACAGGCTAAGTTGGATCCTCCCCCAGGGATGAACTTTTTGGAGATATGCACACATGGAAAAGACAGATTTAAGAATTTAAAACCGTGTGACCGAGTAATGCATAAATAGCGTCTCCAGGTTGGGACCTTAAAGATGGGGTTAGCCTTCAATACTGCAAGCCTTCTTTTTGCAATAGTAATTTTAGCCAGAGGGGTCCTAATAGATTCACAGGCTTTTAACAAATGTTTTATATACAGTTGTGGCAAGATAAGGAAAAAAAAGGAACTCAAAAAGTTTGTGTGCACAGAACTTCTTAGCTGTACTTCTCTAATCCTCCCATAAGTGGTATAAAGGAGAGTTGGAACCTATTGAACCAAGGTCTGTTTGCTCAGTCCAAACATTATTAATGATGTGAGCTCCAAGAATTTGTTCTTTTCTCTCTTCTCTTAGTTTCTGCATTTTGGACAACTTTTCAATAAAAAGATCAAGCACTATCTCTTTTCAAAGTGCCTCTAATTGGGTTATTACTGGGAGCATAAAATACACACATTTATTGGTATTGAACCTACCACAGGCTGAGGCTAGCCAATGCTCAGAGTTCACTTCCCCTGGCAGCAGATAGCTATTTTGCCCTGTTCAAATCTTTTTTATATAAAGGAGTAAGACGCCTCCAGTGTCCATCACGATGGAGTTACACGACTGACCCCTTCTTGAACAAACTTTGTAAACCACGAGCATCCACATCTGAGCAGAAACTGAGATTAAATACAGTTGTTTGCAGAACTTTTTCCTGAAGAATTTCTCAAAGTTCTTGTCCAAAAAATCTCCCTCCCATCCCACAGACATCCTGTACTGGGTCAATAGCTCACCGCCTGGCCATATCTCAATCCACACCAGGGAGAGAGGGAACTTTTTGTTCCATTAGTGGCTCCTGTAAGCCAGAACTCCTATTGCTGCAGTGGCTTCTCAGCAGCGGCCACAAGCCATGACGTACAGCCCTGCCTAAACCAGCCATTTCTGGGAGTCATTCCTCTAAATCTCAATGGCTCTCCACGGTCTTCATTTACGTGTCTTAGTCAGGTGAGATTATCCAGCCCTGGGTACCAGGGTAACAAAGTGCTCTTCTCAGAGCTGCCCAGCATCAGCCCATGATGGTGAGGGTCTCTGCCACTGCCTGGGGGAGAGGTTTGCAGGTAGAACTGGGCAAAATCCTTTGGGTGAAGGAAAACAAAACAGGCAGTGGTACATTGGCTGGATGTATACTGTTTCTAGCAAATTGTTTCCATTGAAAAACATACATCCCAAAGGGAAAAAAAAAAAAAAAACAGAAAAAATCAAAACATTTAGATTTTCTAAATCAGTCATATTGGTGATTTTTAAAAATTATTTCACTATGGTTTTGAAACATTCTAAAGTTTGAACAAAGTGCAACATTTGGGTTAAACAAAATCTTTTGTTTGACCTGAAGTGAAGTCATTTCCATTCTGCAGTTAGTTTGGGTTTTTTTATCCTGCCTGCTTAACTCAAAATCAAGACCTTTTTCTTCTGAATTTTCAGATCAGCTAAGCAAAATCTGAAAAATTTATTAGTAGCACAAGTCTAGTTGTTAATTATCTGAGATCCTTGCATGAAAGACTTTCTCAATTATTTGGACATTTTATTTTCACCTAGAGTTTCTGTACCCAAAGGAAGGGAAAGTTGGGATTTACAGTTCATTCATGTCCCCATGAACCAACCTAGAGCTGTGAAAACAAGTGTTCTCAGGTTATTTCTTCCTACTATATAGTCACCATTAACTCAAATTGTATTGTCAACTTCTGCTTGGGCTTAGTTTCAAGACTAATATTAAACTGTGTTGCTGCATAGTTTTGTGGCTGTTTCCTTAGCCATAATGCAGGCTAATAGGTCAGCCTTGGCTTTTAGTAAGTCATAAAATGGAAAAAACTCAGTTATAGGAGCTTTAGAATTCTTACTAGACAGCACGCAGTAATTCTTGTTCCTGAGTCATACTGCAAAAGCTTTTTATAATATCTTGCATTTGCTCTCAGAGCAAATGATTACACTTCTGTGCTCTTCCCCAGCCATCCAAAAAGATATTTGAGATTCTCTGCGCAGTGAGGGATGAATGTGCTGCAGGGAACACTCTCACAGGCAGCGCGTGCTAGGGCTGCAAATCCTGAAGTGCAAGAGTACTACTTGCATCAACATATGCTGTGACCAGGGCAGGAATGTCATTACGTGCTTCATTCACTGTGGATGTAGGAATAGATTTTGTTACCTTTTAGGGTACATATACAATTGACATGAGGGATATGATTCAAAAAGCATCCACAGAGCTTCTGTGTTCACAGCAGAGGCTGCCAGGGGCAAGCAGAACAAATTGTTGTAGCTTATGAAAGAAGAGGATCCAAAAGAGGACCTATCAAAGCATTCTCACTCACAGATACATCCAGAACGTACCACGCTGTTACTATTAGTTTCTTTTTGAAATGTGACCCAGCTCATAACCAGAAGTACTTGCCTTCCCATGCCATCTGGCTGGTACTAAAATGACCCAGTGGTGTCGAGTCTGACGTGACTGCGGGAAGTGCCCCCCTAACAGTGTTTGCAATGTAGATTGTTGATACAGGAACTCAAATCACACTGCACGCTCTACATCTTTCTATAGCATGCAAGGCAAAAGAGCACCACAGGCTTTTCTGGTTCATTTTATGTTCAGACACCTAAAATAGAAGCTAGATCTCACAACTCCTGGTCCTTTATGGTAGCCACAAGAACATCCGTCCCAGACATTTCACCTCACCGGACACTTCTACACCAGAAAACTGACGCGGTGACTGAATAGCACCTTCCCATAGCTTTCCAAAAGCAACTGGGTGTAGATCTTAATTATTAGGAACAGAGGACTGACCTTTTCTTGAGTCATTTTCTGTCCCCTTTCAATATGAATTGAGAAGATTAATTATCTTCAAAGAGAATATAAAATGACTTAGCAGAAACCCAGACCCTTACATGCGAGCAAGATTGGTGAAACACATCCTGTTGCTTTGGAAGCCATCAGCATGATGCTGCTCATTCAGTCTTTTCCTTGTGACCACTCTGGAAAAGAAGGAGTCACACAAAGGCAGGGAGATTCACTGCTCCCCATGGTGCACATCATACAACAAATCTGCCAAACACCTGTCCCAAGGAGGAGGAAACAAAGCAGTGTCTTGCAGAGAAGGATGATCCAATGTTGCACACACTGAGCACTATCCAAATTCCAAACATGGCCATGCTCCCCATTATCCTGCTGTTCATGAACATTCACTTTAACGGGTATTTCACAGGGTAATTGCCATCCTTTTTACCAGTAACTCGATCTGCGGGTCAGAAAGGGTGCTGACAGGTGAACCAGAGTACCCATTATTCAGTATTTCCTATTCTCCCACTTAAAAAAAAAAAACAAAAAAACCCCAAAAAAACATTCATCTTATCTTGGAGCAGAAACAATGACTTGCAAATTTTCAAGGGGACAACTCATGACCAATTCCAGGGCTGAAATCTGTTTGTATCAACCATCTGTCTAATAACAGCTCCATGATACTCGAAGGGAAAACATGTAAAATCTGCGCCCCTATTTTGGCACCTCAGTAACACAGCTTGCTTTTCAGAAGCACTCAATATCCAACAGCCCTCATAGAAGCCAGCATGGGCAGGAGATAGCAACACTGGTTTGGACAGATAATAAGCATGGGAAAGAGGTGACCTTTGCTATATCTGCCTTCACCAAGCTGAACACTGATTTGCTCCCTCACATCCAGACCATAGGAAAGGCAGAGCCAGCAGGAGGGAAACAGCCAGGACACAGCATTCAAAAAAAAAAAAACCCTCAAGATTACTCTAACATATTCCTGGGGGCAAAGGTGGCTGCAGAGACCCAAGGTGTGCATAAAACTTCCTCATTTCCCCACAGCTGGGGTTTGTTATCAGCTTTGTATATCTGTATTGCTCTAAACCTTGCATTTAACGGACATATTTCTAGTAACTGTTTCTAAATTAATAGCATTTAAATGCTGAATATGGGCAGCCTGCAGCTACATGTGCTGTAGAAGCAGATCTTGCAAGCCTGACTCATAGCAATAACGGCTTCAGTATCAGCTTCTTAATTATGATGGAAATTACTGGAGCAAATTACCATAAAGGTTTAAGAACATTCAGTCCATTCTGACCCCTCCGGGTCTGTTGCAATATGTATTTGCTTTTTCTTCATAAATGTTAAAATGCCTTCCTTTTTTTACCAGCCTTCTCCTCCTCTTGGGAACATGGAAAGAAACTTCTTTTCACCATGGCAAGGTACCAAGAAAACAGGTGGCTTCATGCGTAAACAATGATAATTGGGAAAGAGGTGATAGAAATTCCACCCTGCACACTTCCAAGTGTAGCACACAAGTTGTCCACAGTGTATAAGGTTGCTTGAGGCAGAAAAGGGTTGCTTGAGGCAGAAAAGGGTTACTCACTCCACTAAATCCTAACTCAAAATCATTAAAAGGTCTTCAACCCAGCTATGGAGGTTCATCCATACCAATTTTAGAGCAATTACTCCACAAATCCAGGGGCACATACCCACACTTAGAGGAAAAAAGTGAGAACACCACTAGCTGAAGAAACCAATCTTTTGCACCAATGTAGCCTTCACAGCCTGACCAAGGGAGGCAAAGCCTTATACTAATGTATGTGTTTGCAACTGACAACTTTTGGGAAAGATAACAGCCTGATAATGCATAGCAATTCTCTGGGAAAGAACTAAAGCACTACCAGTTTAACCTGATGTCTTTGTTTCTGAAAATGTAGTTTTTAAAGGAGTCTGAGTGTTGAAAATGATCATTTTGCCACTTTCGGAGAACTGACATTGCAAGATAAGTCAGAACAAATTCAAGGCATTAGTCCATTTTCAGTAGGGAATTCCTTCAGGTTGGATTAACCAAGATTTACTCGGTTTGCTTATGTTCTGTCTGCTCGTGTTGTCTTTGTACAAGTTCCAGTGAGCTCCACTGGAATTAATGTACTGATAGGGTCATGCCAGGGGAGCCTCATCTGAGATGAACCAGATTTCCACTGGCACTTACTGGATCTTAATAGCACGTTTGAATTTGCATGTACTTACATATATAGGCTGAGAGAGGGGGGCTGTAGGACCAGCAAACTGGCCTTCAGCTTCTCACGTGAACTTGTATGGCATGATCAGTCACCATGGCTTTTTTTGTCCCAGAAACAAGCACTTCCCCCTGTGTTCTCATACCTCTGCAGATTCAGAACAGAGTGTTCCTTCCCATGCTCTGACCAGGAGGACAACGAGGGGCTGGCCCCGAGGGGTGATAATGAAAATGCCTTGGTAATGAACCCATCTGGTGATGTCCTCATTGGCCTGGCTTTCAGTGCCAAGAAACTCAGCAGGGGTCACCCGCTCTTTAAAGCAAACATATGTACAATACGTACGGATTTTACTTTCCCTGCGATTTCCACCCCACCCCCCACTGCTAATGTTTTAAATACTTTCCCTGAAAATACTTCTCCGCAGGAACGGCTGTGAAGCAGATCTCCAACTTCGCTGCTATGCAATCTAGTGGCCTGACCTTCTCAAGGGAAGAGTGTCCAAATGAAGCCAAGCGCTTGGCATGACAGGGCCCACACTTCCAAACCAACACAAGTTAATGGATATCAAGGCAACTCCCATATTGCTAATCTGTCAAGGCCAGGATCTGCTTTCTGGCACTGGGGCTGAGTGACACGGCACCACCCATGTCCACAGAGATAGATGCTCTTCCTTACCAAAAAAGTGCATCTTGGCAATACTGCCTATTGAAAACAGTCTTTGGCCATGCTATCTGCAGACATGCCTGGACATCATCTAGCAAAGCAATAACTGGCCCAGGCCATAAGCTTGCCACCAGGGTGCTAACACTGAAACAGTCAGTTGCATGGCAGCCCTCAAGCTTGTTCCCTGTTTAGCTCACTAGCACAGAAGTATCCCAGGACATCAGCTAGCCCAGCCATCTCCTGCAAGACAAGCTCCCGGCACCCAGAGCCTGCAAATGAGGCACCAGCGCCTTCATCCACACCCAAACTCTGCAGAACAGGTCCATCATCCTCCATAGACAAAGCATTGGCTCTTGTCACCTCCTAACAGACATAACAACAACTGGCAAGCCAACAGAATGAAAGGTCTGAAAGGTAAAGGAGCCCACCATCGCCTGTGCCAGGGGACAGACACTGAACCAAGCCTACTGCTGGAGGATTTTAAGGAAGTGTCCAGCAAATAAAACTAATGGGACAAGCAGCACCTTCGGCCCCACTGGCCAGGAGGTCTCCCATAGCTCAAAAGTGCCCTCCTCTGGCTGATTTTGACAGACTCATCTATAATTGCTGAGATAACACTTTCTGTGGGAAGGAATGATTAAAAATCAGGTGCAAAGTGATCACCGAAGAGCA
The DNA here is from genome assembly GCF_034638445.1 of Ciconia boyciana. Classification (NCBI taxonomy): domain Eukaryota; kingdom Metazoa; phylum Chordata; class Aves; order Ciconiiformes; family Ciconiidae; genus Ciconia; species Ciconia boyciana. The sequence continues at coordinate 11,719,086 of NC_132942.1, forward strand.
AATTATCCTGCAGGAGAAGGTTTTTCAAAATGGTATGAGAGATGGGCCAGCTGCACCATGCTTCCCATCACAGTCAATGTGCAGGAAGCAGCTCAGACCTCCAGGGAACAGCTACTGTCTGAGGAAGTCCTCAGCCAGGGATTTCAGTTCAGGTCAGCTTGTGGTTCTGAAGCCTCATGTTTTACAGCTCTCAACGTAGGTACTGAAAAAACATAGTTTTCAGAACTGAGTTCTGAATTACAGAAGACAATTTTCTGGCTCACAAATTTCCATACTGCTAAGTCATCTTTGGACTTTTGTCTCCAAGCAGTTGCGTGACATATCCCAGATGACTATTTTAGGAGAAGGCAAATCATGCCCTAGAAATGCCTGTTTTCTCTTTGCTGACTGTAACAGCAGTCTAGACAGTGAGCACAGATGGAGATCACTGTATTTGGTCAGGTGAATCACACCCCCACAGACTCAGAGTTTCAAAACTTCACCCTTCATCCAAACTTAAAAGTTGCTTTACTGGCTGAAGTTGTTCATGATGGAAACTATCCATGGATATCTTAGGAATCTCTGACTTACTTATCTGTCACTGACTGTGTATTCCACCTAGGTATGTCATAGCGTTTTTTTTTTCCATTTCATTTTAATATCATGGGGAAGTTCCCTACTTTGCTTAGAAGATAATTCCACAGACTAGTAAGTCTTGGATTTATTCTTTCTCATCCTCCCTTATGGTATACCTTGGGTATTTCCTAGAGATTATGTGTTTGCATTTAAGGATATTTGATATATAATCAACACTTATGCTTATATACCTTATCCACTTTTTATTTAGATAAATAAATTGTTTAAATAAATCAATCTAGAATCTCATTACTCAGTTTTTGTGCCATATTTTTCTACTGAGCCTCCTTGATTAGCTGATGTCAGTAAGGAGCTGACTAGAACTACAACTTATAAGCTACTCTCCATATATTTAAGAATGTTCACAACAGTTTAAGGAAAGAAGAATAAAACCACAGTTTTGTAAATCAATGGAAGTATACATGCAAGCAAACCTTGGGCAGCTCTCAATGGGCTTCTTTACATGTCATTAAGCCAGTCTGCATGATACTCAGACAAAGACATAACTAATTGCTTTTGTACTGAAACAGCAGTCAATGGAAAAGGATGTATTTTCAGAAATTAACCAAAGAAAGACAATTAACAGTAACCTTGAGACTTCTATAGTAAGGTGAGGTTCATGGGGCAGAGGTTCATTGTGGAAAGCCCTAGAATGCTCTTATAGTGTTTCTATAACACTATTATGATTTGAAAGGACACCCTATGTCACAACATAGGAGTAGGGGTAACACCACCTTTTTCCAGGGTGTATTTTTGCCAGCATGAGTTAAGGCTGAGTTGCCCAAGGCCCCTCTGTATTTAGCCATATGTCCCTCATCACACATTTGGGATTTGCCTTCCTAAGGTCCTCTCCAGTTTGACAACAGCATTCATATCACCATCATTCTGGCTAAAAAGACCTTCCAAAATACCTTGATTACAGATTTTTTCCCCTGATAATTTGCCTCTCCACGTGGCAGGGAGCAGTTCTGTTTTCAGTTGGTAGGTCTGTCTGGCATGGAATGCAAACTACCTAAGATGTTTGCTTCAATTCCCAGCAGTCAGGACAGAGTGCATTTGAACTTCTTTGAACACGCCAGACTTTGGGGTTTCTTGCATGTAATGGTAAGTGAGCTTCCTCACTTTGATTTCTGCACAAAGTCATGGGTGACAGAAATAGTCTTCATTTTTCATTTACGTAGGTAGCTCCACTCTTAGATATAATTGCATAAGTCTATTTGGCCGACTCAGACAGCCACTTTGTTCTGTTAACATCTCTGCCCACACCCATCCTCGTAAGTTTGTGACTTGGCTTGGACTTTTCTAAACAGACCATTAAGGATTTATTAAATCTAGTCTCTCAATAAAAAGAATATATATGGTATTATAAAAATCAGCTGCGTGGCTTTGGTTTTTTGCAATTTGGTGATATTAGAGCTACATCACCCAGTCTACTGTCCCTTACAGTCCGAAGGCTGTCTGGGTATAACTGATGCTACAACTTGGCGCAGCATCTCTGTTACCACTGGCTACTGCAGAGGAGGATGCAAGCCAGTTATAGTCTAGAAACATCAAGTCTTCTTGCCTTACCATTAAGACTGGAAGCTTTATTATTATGAAACATTTTAAATACAGCACTGCCAAAAAGCCAAGAGTGGGGCTTTTTGGGCACTGTACATCTACAGGGAGGCAGGCAGTCACTGCCCAGCTTGTACTTTAAAAAAAAAAAATTATGAAAAAAGAGACAGACAGGGCAGGAGAAGGGGTGTTCTGGGTCTAATTCTGAGATTATGTGAACTGTTTGTGAACTCTTCTTCCCCCTGAGTGTCTCTTGAATAGCTTTTATGGGAGATATCTATGTCTCTACTTCTGACAGTCTGTAATGGTTAATAATAATTAAAGCACATCTTAAACAGAAGATAAGAGTATATTTCTCAGAATCCCTACCAGGAAATAGGGTGGTTTGGCTTGGCAGAGTGGAAAAAAGCCTGGCATATTGTGTCAATATCACAGGATCTGCCTTTCTTTAAATATATAAAATCTCTCATGGTTACAGTTTAACATAGAACCATTCTCTTTCAAATTCTGCTTTCAATAGTTCCTCAACATTGAGATCCAGCTTCTTCTATTCCAGTCCTTTTCACAGCAGCCAAGTCTACAAAAACATTTTAACACTTCACATGTTCATAATTACTTTAATCAGAGAACTTTAAAGAGCTCTGCAAACATTTATTAGCACTTGCAACAGCTCCACAGGTCTGTTGTAGGGGGTTCTCATTTTATCCCCAATGTATAGACAGAGTAACTAAGGTAACAACAGGCAAAAAGTATTTGACTTCCCACTTCCAAGCTGTAGTGTGTTAACTATTAGATAATTATTCTTCTACTGAGAACAGCTTAATGCTGTAATGTACAAATATTGACTGCTTGGGCTCAAGTGCCACTCTCAAAAATCTCCTTCAGAGGTAGCTGCATCAATCTAGTTTCATGCAGAAATTACAGTCCATTTGCAAAGTTTGTACAGGGATTTTGGCTGCCAGACTGTGGAAGCCTGGATTGAAAGTGTCAGTTCAGACCTGTACAACAGTAGTCCTTAGCTTTGAGGTCCGAGCAGTAGATGACCTCCCTCACTAAAAAACAGGGACCCTGTAGTCCACACTCCTCCTGAGTTACTACTGTGAACCAGGGCATGGAGGGGTGTCACTTGGGTCACCGTCCCCCTCTCCACTGTCACCAAACACCCATAGCAAAGGCCTTTCCTCGGCAGGAGGTGTCTGGAGGGGCAGCCCCAGCCTCACCCCGCTGCTTGCCCCTGCCTGCTCTGCCGCATCTGGAGACCCATTCTTCAAACAATGGAGAGTGCTGCAAAAACCAAAACTGTGCACCTTTTCCAGGCTGGGAAAACATCATGAACTACTGCCTGCCTTCCACCCCATTACTAATCACTGGAAACAGCTGTTCCCTCTTTCTTTTTTCTTTTATTTTTTTGTTACTGTTTAATACCATTCTGATCAACTGTTTCTAGCAAAGACAGAATAGCAGAAAGAAAATTCTATATACCACTCCACACAGCTGAAAAAGGTAAAGGCAGCTAATTGTTATGATTATTCAGCTCCCTAGAAATTGAACTGAAAAACCTTAAACTCATCTCATATAATCTGCCGATATTCAGACTGTCCTGTATTCAAATTCACACCAGTACCCAAGAAAGGAAAAAACTATTTTTCTTTTCCAGTCCCCTGACCCATCCAGGTCTCATGAACAACAGCTAATGAAGTAATAGGTTCAGATTTTGCCAGTACCTACTAGGGTAGGTCAACCTAGAACAGCTTGAAGCTATTAAAATGGTTCTATATATTTCGGTGAACACATATATCAAAAGTCAAAATGATGAAGTGCCTGGTACAGATAGATTTTGAAAACAGTCAAGAACTGTTTGTTCCCAGCCCTGGAGGAGTTACGAATCCCCAAGACGGACCATAGCTGCCAAATGAATCTAGAGATGATGAAAGCCTTTAATCTTCATCCCCTTCAAGATTCAGGGGGAGATGAAAGTCCATTTTGGTGCATCAGTAAAACCTTCAAAGCTGAAGGTGATGCGACTCATATACTGTTTAAAAAAAAAAACAAATCACCACACAGATGGCAAAATAAATGCAGAAAGGAAGAGCCAGCTATGAATTTGCGTGTATACAGGCCAGCTCCTCAGCTGTTAGGAGCGAGCCCAGTTTATACTAGCTGACAGCCTGACTCCATGGTTTGGGGTTTTTTTTGTTTGGTTAGGGATTTTGGAGTTGTTGGTTGTTTGGTTGGTTAGGGTTTTTTTGTTTTGTTTTGTTTTTTAAAGATGATGATAAAGCTATTCAGGGGTATTTCCTTCCCCTTATACCCACTCTCTTCCTCCCCAGATCCAGATCCCATAAAGCTGAACAGACCCCCATAGCCTCAGTAGGAGTAGAAATGGGGCTTTATGCCTGACAGTGGCAGCTGAATTCTGTGGTGAGGAGCAGGGTAGGTTGGCAGTACCATATGTCTGCCCCTCCATAGTCTTCAGCAGCCTCATCACCATGGCAATGGAGAAGGAACATAGGTTGGAGGAAAGCCCGGGGCAATAACGTAGTGCAGGGATTCAACCTGGGAACGCTGCCTGGTTAGCACATATCCAACCCCAATCCTTCTTCGCAGGTAATCCTCAAGCCGTTTCTAATCAGCCTCCTGTACCCAATTTCTGGGATGACACAGGAGATGTGCCTCTGCTATCGGCCACCACCAGCCCCAGCACTGTGTGCCTGAGAAGACCAGGCATGCTGCACTGAGCAGAGCACTATACAGATGAGGTACTTCCAACTGTCTGAGGCATCTTCAGTTTTTTTGAAGCATGTCCCTACTGCTTTTTTCACTGGTAGGATAGTGAAAGGGCTAAGCTCTGCTAATAAGTGTTGCCACACCAAAATCAGAATGAGTTTGACTACATCAATCCATGCACCTGAGTGGACTCTTAGATCAGATCAGTCCCCATTAATACTAACAGTGCCTGGGAGTAGCTACTACAGCTGAACCCATCCTGAGAGCACTCTTCAGTCAGCCAATATTGGCTTATGGTGACTTGGTATTTCAACATAACTACAGGGACAAATGGAACGAAGCAAAATCACATGACAGGACGACACTGCTTTAAATCAATTTCTGAATTACTTGGTCAGGTCAGCGCATTGGCCCAGAAAAGGAAGAAATCTGTTCAAAGAAGGAACTGTGAGACCCGATAGAAAAGACATGACCTCCAGCCCTCCTGCATGAATACTTTTACCAGCACAGCACCATTGGTGGTAGCAGTGATGAAAAACTTTGCAGAAAAAGGCTACTACAAGTTACAAATATATTTAAGCAATAAATATAGCCCAGTTCTTAGTTTTGATTAGGCAGGACTCATGTGATTACAGGTCAGCATTAGAACATAAAAACCCTCATGTCACCAAGCCAAACAGCCTTCCAAATATCACTCCTCCTCCCACCACCTTCTGGGTTTTGCAGGAATTGTTTCTTGATGGTCTACCCTCGATTTCATCTGTTGTATCATGACAGCCCTTCTCACGCAAGAACAGAAGAGCAGGGTTTGTTTCTGAGCTGATAAAGGAATGTGGCAATTTTTGCAAGACTGGCATAAAAAAAAAGAAATCTTCCGAGTTTCAACAGCAGGCCTTGCAGTCAAGGGGCACTCAGAAATTAAAAAGGGAGCAGAGCTCCTAAGGGTCTTTTGTTTTGGGGTTTTTGGGGGGGGAAGGGGAGTTGGGGGGGGGGATACGTTTTTTGGGTTTTGGGGGGTTTTTTTGCACTGAGCAAGGAACAGGTGTTCAGCTATTTCATAGCCAGGAGCATCATTCCAGTCAGAGATGCCTCTCCAGCGTCAAGGGTTTTCCAGGAACACATTTGCACTCATTAGCAGTTATTGCCACAACGGTACAAGTCAGCACAAGCTTGGGGTGCTGGCACAAATATAAACTTGGTTGCTGTCCAGAAAAGCATATTAAATTGGTTTGAATGAGGTGAAGGGAGCTATAGTGGAACAAAGCATCCTCTAGTACCTTTAGCTAATCATAAAAAAAGTAGAGGAAAAGGGAAACAAAAGTCATTGTGTGTTGACTTGCACGTCCAAATATCATCATTAAAAATGCTTTGCCAGGCCTAATGCTCACACTGACACATCCGACTTGCCTATTCAGGCACTGGAACTATAGGTATATACCAGGTACCACTCGGGAAAATGCACCTAATTAACCTTTTGCACATATCTCCCCCTTATGTATTCAGACTTAGAGCCCTTGTGCCTGGGAGAAAATAATCCTCCCAGATGTGCACCCCAGACTATTTTAATATCTGGGCCTGTATTTTCACTGATTTTGACGTTTATTGAATAACACAGTATCTTGTACTCAGCCAGCAGTACATATTTTCATATCCTTCAGACAGAAATCAGTTTTCAATGCGTATCTGAAGGCATCAGCTTATATCACTCCTCAGACACAGCGTGCTATTTTAACTAGGCTCTAACTAATTTTATTTAGGCATTAACTCATTACATTAGCAAATCTGATCCATGACAGTAATTGCTCTCTAACAGCTACTGTCTGGCCACCCTCAGCTCTGCATCTCCTCAGCAGCAGCCTCATGGGAGAGGCTCTGGTCCTGATGGACATCAGAACCAAACGTTCCTTTTCTGCCAAGAGGCAGCTTTTGTCCACATCTGCCAGCTAGAAGCTAGGCCAGGAACTACAGCGTAGAGTGAAACATCAGAAGCAACCAGACTTTCTGGAACAATTTTCAAAGAAGAGGTTGCAAAGCCTGTGTTTTGGATAAATGAACAAACCGCTTCCGCACAAGCCACTGGTCAAGAGCATTAACTCTACATTATCTGCAGCAAAGACTCCTGTTTTCAGTCTGCCTTCTGCCTCTGAACTTTACCTCAGTGACAGAAACAACAGCCGCATCGTTCACCTTCCTCAGTCTTTGGGGAGATAGCTTGCTTTCCCCATTCCCCCTGGGATCTCAGGAATCCCAAATCCTGACAGCAGGAAACAGGGCAGATTTGTCCCAAAATCTTGCGTCCAAACAAGCACCTTTGTTTGCCAGTCTGCTTGCTGTTTTGATGGCACATCTAAAAGTCTTGTACAGTCTCTGTGAGAAGCCAAGCAGGGCGTAGCAAAGTGTCCATGCTCTTAATTATGTTTTTGATGCAGTACTTTAAACAGTACTAAGGATACATGGGGACCATGAAGGCAGGAAAGAAATATCTCACTCAGGAGCTCAACAGCTTCCTGCAAAGAGCTGTGATGGGGGAAGAAGAGCGAGACCTCCACGCCACGGTTTGACGATACAGTGAGTCCAGTTTGTATCCTGACCACAGCCACATGGGGCAAAATGCAGCACAGGTAGAAGCTCTGCTGGTTCAAATTTGTTCAAAACAGTTTAACATGTCAACTTTGTACCAGCAGGCTTTATGCCAGATGAAATATCACCTGCCTGCACCACTCTAACTGTATGCTGGATCAAGTATTCTCCATCCTCCTGCCACCAGCATAAAGCTGAGATAAAACGGCAAAGCCAGTATAGTTTCTGCATCTTGCGGTAAATGGGAAGGCAACTGCATTTCCACCCCTGACCTACATCAATTTGCTACCTCTGGATGCACAGATCTGGTACCATACAACCACAACCTGAAGACAGAATTACACAGCCACTTTTCCAGGAAAAAATAGTTTGAGAGGTTCCTACTTTCCTGCCTGACCCAGGTCTCCTCTTCCCATCCCTACACTTCAGTTTACCTCCTGTTTGCTTGTGCTGATGCAACTGGTTGTGGGGCTATGCAGTAAACTGGGTCAGGGAAACTTCTTTTGGATAGCAGTCGGGTTGTTTTTTTTTTAATTTTGGATCATTTCATGTCTCCACAAAGAGCTGCCTCAGCACAACTGAGGGGGCAATGAACTGTGTGGTACAGTGCCAAGAGCAAGTGGCCAAAGGTGGGGGCAAAACTTCTAAATTGCCTCTGCTGCTGGGGAAAACATTCATGTAACTGCACCCGGAGTAACTTTAGCTGCCAACCTCCTGAGCAAGCTATCAGCATAGCATTTGCATTTGAATTGAGAGAAAAATCCCCAAGGAGCATGTCTAGGCAGGTGGCTAGTCTAGAGTTGGTCAGAGGTGGGATGGAAGGAGGGCATTCTTCATGAAAATTGTGTAAACAGTTCCCCAGGCTGCTACACACTACAAGGATTTTAGGTTGTTTCCAAAAACTTTTACCTATCTATCTGTACCTTTGCCTTAAGCTTTAATAAATAAATCTTCCCTTTGCTTTGCAATGAAACCTGTCTAGGGTCATGGGACCAGACTCTGCGCAATGGAAAAGCTCATCTAGCTAATTAATTACTGCTCCTACCTCCCTCAGCATCAGAGAACGAATCCAGGCCCTTTGGCTCCAGCTACATGAACTAATAGGAAGGCACTTTTAATTACAGCTAGGGACTGCATCCTCCATAGTTTGCAGTCATCGAGCTTGGTCCACAGCAGGGAATTTCCCCTGTTGTAGCTTGTGGAAAATCGATGGGAGCCACAAGCATGGGCCAGGCTGCAGGAAACCTGGACTCCTGAATCGATTCTGAATCTTGCCGACGGTGGTAAACGCACATACCTGCTGCCAGCCAAGTCTGCCTAACACCGCGTTTGATACCGTCTGCTGCTGGATTTTTATTTGCTTGCCTATTTCTGCGGGAAAAGGGGTGAGAGAGGAAGGGGGAGGTGAGGGTGGTAGCAGAATTACCACATATAGTCATTATAATCATTAACCACAGCACACTAAATGAATCATTAGGCATCACAACAGATCCACACATGCTTTACTTCTTAAAGCTTCCTGACTTGAATCTCTGTTTTCTGTACAAATGCCCAGTGATTGTTTCAAGCAACCAAGCACATTTCCAATGTTACTGCTGCAACTCCTTCCAAAAAAATAACTAAACAGATGAAGCTCTGCTGAAGGAACAGATCTGTTTATAGAACATACTTTTCTTTCACTAGACCAAATATATTCAGCCCTCTCAAATAAATATGTACATTAAAGACTTGATAACTAGCTAAATCAGAAAAAGAAAGAAATAACAAATGGGAAATTATGTAATGAAGAGCAACTTCAATAAGAACGTGCATTTTAAAATACTTTATGCATGCTCTTTCGAGGCTAAATCTGAGAGCAATTTTTTTAAAATTCAAATATCTAAGACTGAATAAATGGTTCCATTAGAGACACAGAGGATCAAAAATGTGAAGGAAAGGGATTTTTTTTTTTTAAATAAATAGGTCTTCAATCTATAGTATTACAACCTAAATGTTGTCTTAGCCTGGAATATAAGAATCTGAAAGCAAATCTAACTAGACAAATAAAGCAATACTGACTTGTTTGCTTTTATTATCCAAACTAATTTTTTTAAAAAAAAGAAATAATATAAATCATAATTTTTTCAAATGCTATTGTTCTTATTACTCAAGCAGCTATTTCCACAGTCATATGCTTGCAACAGTACCTGGCAGCAGTTTCAATAAGTTATCTGAGTATTACAAAACGGCTTTACAACAGCAGACAAAACCGCTCCATTCAACCCTCCTAAACTGATCCCCTTTTGGCTTCCTTTCTGAAACAGCCCCTCTGGAACAGCCCTCCCCATATCACAAGGCTGCTGAGATCACACCAACTGAATCAAAACCCCAGGAAATCACAATAGGATTAAAAAATCCTGAGGAAAGAAGCCAACCAGCAGTTTTTCCATGGACATTAATAAAAGCAGGATCAGGCCATAAACACAACACTGTAATCTCCCAACCTTTACTCAGGTGTAGAGGTCTGGACTGTGGCTTCACATATGTTTGCACAGTACTTAGCAGGCTGAAAGAAGCAAGTAGTGATAATTATGCAAGGAACAGTTGGCTTCATTGATTCAGCTCCGTTGAATAAAGGTCGCAGGAGCAGACTCAAGATTATATATCATATCTTTCTAATCCTTCAGTTTATTCTGATTTAATAGAGAGGACATGTGCAACATTCATCAGCAGAGCCCCGAGTGCACAGGTAAGCCAGCAATAATCACTGCAGTTATATTGGTCCAGATAATATCATCTTATCTATCAGCTGTCTCTGCAGTTTATATGAGCTGCTTATCTCAAAGAGCTATTTGATCTGAACTTTAGTTCAGTCTTTTGTTTGATCTTGTTTTCTTCTGCATTCATTTGAAGCTCCGCATATCATGCTTTTAATTTCACATCGAAATGTATCCGGGCCTTTAATTTTACTCCTGCTACTGATGCAATATGGTCTTAGCAACAATGAGAACAGTGAGCAAGTCATGAAAATAATAAACCATGCTAGGTCTGGAGGCTATGAAATCAGTTCAAACATACTGCGGGGAGCTGTACTGCCTGCACTGAGACACATGGCTTTCCATGGGCACCAGCCCATTTATGAGTCATGAAACATAATGGAGTATTGTTGAAAGCTTTGGGACCATGAGAAATTATCTACTGCCCGGCATGGGGAATGGTATAAACTGGCAAGGAACTGGAGTTACATTCTTTTACAGAAATGAAATCAGACAGCCTTGGCCTGCTTTCCAGTATACAAAACCACAAATCATGAGGACAACTCCTTAATTAGGACTAATTTAAAAAAAAAAAAAAGTTGCCACTACACTAACCAACCAGGGAAGCCAACATTTTCTCTGTCCCTATCCGAGTTATAATAAGGCAGGGGACGTGGAGAAGACAAAAAGAAGGCGGGATAAATGAGACTAGTGTCTCAGCATGAGCTACAAAAGCAAATGCACCTTTCTCTTTCCCACACCAGGTGACATTCCCACATGCCAAGGATTTCGTACACATGGGCAAGTAGAACAAAAGCTGTTTGCTTAATATTATGGTGTGATAACAACACAGTGCCATAGGTATGCATATCTCCATGCAGAGGAGAGCTGTCAGCATGGCAGGCAGCGTGTTCTGTAGGGGAAAGCACAGGGCTGGATGTAATTTCTAATCCAAAACCCACCTTCCTCCTGGTTCCTGTGCCTTTAGAGTAAAAATGTTAAATGGCCCTCTGACTGAGAAAGCAAAAATCCTATTTTTAAATGAATGGTGAAGTGCTGAGGAAATTGCATAACTGCAGGGATACAGAGCTTAGTGGATAAATATGTGATGGGGGGAGAAAAGAAGACAAAGTCAAAATCTCCTCAGTGGTATCCAGTGAAAGCACAAGAGGCAATGGGCACACTGAAATACAGGAAACTCCATTTAAACACAAGAAAAAGTTGCTTTACTGTGAGGGTGGTTTGAACAATGGAACAAGTTGCCCTGAGAGGTTGTGGAGTCTCCATTCTTAGAGACATTCAACGTGGCCTTGAGGAACCTGCTTTAGCTATCCTTGCTTGCAGGGGTAGAACTGGACTAGATGATCTTCAGAGGTCCCTGCCAACCTTAACAACATTGTGGTTGCAGGAGATACTCCTTCCATTCAGTGTCCCCAGGAAAGCATGCTAGAACTGGAAATGCAGGGCCAAGTGGGATGACCCACTGTGTCAGTACAACTTGCCCAAGTCAGCTGTCTCCATGAAAGCACGTAAGGGTAAAGCCAGACTATAATGGGCATCTAAACCAGAGGTTTTGCAGTGACTAAATACCTTCCCAATCAAAAGAAATGCAGAAATCCAGGAGAGCTAAATGAAGAGTTAACAATGTGAATGTTCATTTGAATATTTATATAGATTTGCTCCTTCCATGATCGCAAATCTTCTGTGCTAGCTTGCCACGAGCTTTGGAAAGATCAGATTTTACTGGCAGAAATGCTCATGGAAAGCACATTTGCATTTACTTTGTAAATGCTTACACACTCATCCAGTCAAGGAGACAATAACAATACTATGTGTATTCCCTAACAAATTTTACTTAACTGATATAATCTGGATATTGAGTTTTTATTATGTATTCAGCAAGCCCAGAAAGGTGAATAAAATCCCAAAGATTAACAGCTCTTAACAAATCAGTTGCTAACCTGGAATTAAAATATGCTAGAGGAAATTATGGTCTGTGTACCAGTGATGAATAAGCAGAAAAGTACAAAAGTGAATGGATATTCAACTAGGAATCATTCAGTCTACAAATGCAACCTCATCTTCCATTGTGTAGGAGTTGCATCATGTTACACATCGCCAATAATAAATCAGGAGCTCACTTCCCTCCCTCTGCCATGGATTATCTGAGATGGGACCAGGAACGGATGGGCACCGTTCTCTTCCCTTTCCCAAAGAAATCTCAAATTGATCAAAGCATAAATGCTGCCTGAAGCATCTGATTACATTTGACATTGATGACACTTTTTCCAAGTTCAAGAAGGTATCAGTGGCCCTTACAGACTGCAGTTTGTCTCCAAATTTACAAATCACCATGAGCTGTATAGGCACAGTATGTCTACTGGACTTCAAAACAGAGCGCATGGTTTGCAGAGGGAGTGTGTAGGTGCAACTCTGGAAGCTGAGGACAGACATCACTTCTGAAAGTGGCACTCCTTAATATGACGAAATATAAATGGATGCATCTCACTTCTGGAACCCAGGTTTAAAAAGTTGGGTTTGAACTACAGTTTCAGCAGAATGTTGTTCTTCGGAAAGATTGTGAAGTCCTCTACCTTCCTCTAGAATCAGAAAGAGAACTTCATTTGGGATTCAAGAGACATAGACTCAATTCCTGGCTCAACCCCAGCTGCCTGTGAGTCCCTGAGCAAGTTGTTTCAGCCAGCCTGTTTTTTGGTTCACCCTGTAAAGCACAGACTGCAAGCTCTGTGTCAAAAAGTTTCAGGACAATATGCCTAGAATAGCAAGTAAAGCATTCAGAGGTCATGGTCCCAGGCAAGTGGGCAGGAGGGGAGATAATGATCTAGTGCAACACCTGGAAAGAGTCTAAAGAAAGATGGAATGGAAACCTCTATGAAAGGCTTCAGCTTAAAGCTGGCATTTCATCCGAATCAACAAAAAACACCTCTCTGGGAGGACATGTACAATCTTTGGGGAAGGGACCACACATTTTCCATACTTGCCTATTACTCAAAGCAGTACAGCTTTGATCCTAGCTGCAGGAACTTCTGAAGATGCTTTTACAGTGCAATTGAAAGTACTAGCACTGCTCTTTTAGACATCCCAAGATAGTGTTATCGATACCCGATCTAGTTAGCATAGAAGTATGGCTGACAGCAGTGGGAGTTTCAGCTCAGGCTCAGTATGCTTGCCTGAGACTTTGTGAATATATTTGGCAACTAAGCATCTGCCAGTGCCGTTACACCACTATTGGTACGGGTACATGAGGTGGAGCAATCACACCTTCAGTTGGACGGCAGACATACTTTGCGAGACAGAATAAATGCTGGAGACCCAGCAATCAGGCAACTATGAAAGACAAAAAAAGGACAGTGTGAGTTTGGGGAGGCCTTAGGCAAACTCTTTGGACGGGTGAATGTCTGAGTTTCACTCCAAGAGTGAGATATCTTTCCTTTTATTGGAAACCATCACTACATAAAATTTTATATTCTCCCCATACACATACCTAATGAGAACTCTTGCACATTACTGTTGTTCCTGGATAACCAAAATGTCACCTTCATACCTACTTGTGGGTTACCGTTCCACCTCATACTCTCTAAAAGTACAGCTGGTCCATTAAAAAAATTAAAAACCTCAATGTTTGTGACAATCACATCTACCTTAATGTCTTCCAGGTTCTTGGCTGGGATGACGCATCCCAATAACACAGCAAAAGAAAATGCCCTCTTTCATACAAACTAGACTTTTGTTTTCCACAAAGCTTTTCCAAGTCCTGGACACATGGTCATAGTAAATTCAACCTCTCTGACTTTACCTCTCTGATCCAGCAATAATTGGGAGGCTAGATTGAACCAGAGTTTAAAACCACGTCACCACCAACCATCTTTGGAGGAAGACTGAGGGAGGATCCAGAAAGGATTTGATCTCTAACCTACCAAGTAGGGTTGCGGAAATAAAATCTGAAGGCCTAGAACTTTGTGAATTTGAATAAGTGGCGAGCTTTGGCCAAGGAAAGCAATGAAGGTGAAAGCAGGACTTCAAAACAAATATTTTCCTGCATTCCTAAAAGGCCTTTAGTTTAAAAAAAGCATTTGTAATAAAATCTAAAACAAGTTTTAAAAACTTCAGAAGCCAAGGGCACAAACAAGTTCCAAGACAGTCAGAAGAGCTGTATCATTGCATAAATTGTCAGGAGAAAAAAAAACTTTAACTTAATGACATTGGTCAAAAAGTAAAGTATGAAATCAGAGTGGGGTTTGTTTGTTTATTTGTTTTTAAAAGGGCACATACATTCTAAAGAGGTTTGGGGTTTGGTTTTTTTTTGGGGGGGTCCTCTCTTTTTAATGTCTGCCTTCTTTTCCTCTAGCTATTTTGTGCCACTGATTATTCTGGAACAAAATCTCACCTCACTGAATTATAGCACTTTTATAAGTTATGCAACATAGGAAGTAATAGCTCAGTAATATTCAGTCAATATTCAGCCCATCTTGTGGGAAACCAAAGAAAATTATAAAAGTGAGAGGCAATTTATGAGAAGAATGTCCGTTGCATCAGACAGTCCATCTGTGAATTTTTGTTCATTATGTAGATTATACCACTGATATATGGAAGAGACATTTTACTGTTGTAGTCTAGATGAAAGAAGTTAGAAGTGTTTTATTTCTCAACTATAAAGTCATATGGACAACCTCACTAGTTTACAGGGTCTCCTAATATGTTTTGCCTTTGTCCTTTTGTATACCCTTCTTTATTTCCCCCCTCAATATGTAGACTAATTAGAGTGATAAAACAACTCATATAAGATGTGACTCACACAGCTCTTAAGAGAACAATACAGTGCTACCCTCAGACAGGGAAACAGCCCAGCTCATAACAGGCAATAACTTCAGGCCTGGGGATCATTCCCAACGGATGGTTAGATATCGAGCTTAATTGCAAGGTCAGGTTAGGTAAGTCTAATTTTAGACTGATTTCCTATCCACATGTCCAGGTCCAAGCCTTTGTACTTGGAAACTGCAAATAAAAATGGCTAGCTTTGTGTTTTGTATTTGCATGTATAGCATTGGAAAAAAACAGCCCCTGGTGTCTCTGAGAAAATTCTGGCCTTGGGTGTGGCTGCCCAATGTCTTCTGCATGGAATTTGCCTGGAGATACCAACCAGACAAGATGCGACTCATTCAGTTGTTAGAAGAGGAACACGAACTATAAGTGCATTGCATATGATTAAGATATAGCAACTTGGCCTTGTTGAAATGAATATCACAACAGGCTAACAACTTAATGAGTGATAAAACCCAAATGCAAGCATTAACAGCAATATTAAGAAGGTCTCGAGTCTGCTTATCCAAGCCATGCTCCTGTCATGTCACAGCAGGATGACTGTTCCAGTGCATTAAGCCATCTCCCACTTCAGGACCATGCTGGACCACCCAATGCTAAACCACCCAATGCTGAGTCTTGTGATCATTCCCCATGACATCTGAGGAAGGGAGTGTACAAGTACCTCAGACCTTGACATATTCCTTTTGTGTGCATCCAGCTTCCCACCTTTTGGCTGCTACTCCAGCACTAGTATTACAGCCCACTCATTTGTATGTGATGTGCCAAGTGCACCTGCTGATTGCTTTTCTTGATGATAAATCCATAGGGAAGTCTCTCTCTGTGTATGATTGTGAAAGGACAAGCATGCAATTGTACTGGGAAATAGAAGATGAAGAAAAACTGAGAGAGAGAGTTTACATAAGCTTAATATACCACAAAGCAAATCACGCTGAATTACAGACAGTATTCCAAAGCCTCTCATTCCCTTTGCTATAGCCATCAGATGACAGGTCACTGCCATCCCCCCCCATTCCCATCCCAGCTGTTGAACCACCCACTTGCTGTCCTTATGTTCTGTGACATGCAGAGCAGATGCCAACGGCCCCACATCATAAAAGACTTCAACCTATGCAAGGCCTGAGCCTTCCCTGCTCAGCTGTCACAGCCATAGTTCATTGCAAGAAAAACTATAGATTTCTTTTCAGAAATGCTGCATTTCACCCAGTTTCTGAAAGAGCATTCATCTCCCTCTCAGGAAGAAGCAATTGGGTTAAGATGACAAACCCAACTTCTCTGCACATGTGTTTACCTAACTAATGAGAAATGAGGAATGTTTGACTGTACGCAAAGTCAAATTCCTCCAGAGATCAAGTATGCTTAGATCTGGCCATGAGAGTAACTAATAATATGCAAGTGTTATGAACTATTTACAGGCTTAACCCAACTGCAATGAAGTCAATGGTTTAACTCTCCCTGCCTTCAAAGGGAAAGGGATCTGGGCTTCAGCGCATACTTGCAGCACAGCTCACTGCTCGCTGGCTCATCTCCCTGTGATGAGTTTAGTAGCTGTAGCCTGTACAGGATAAATCCCCAAATTATATCTACTTCCCGCTACAGCAAATTCTGATGATTCTGTGCCTTCCCCCTCTCTAAATGCCTTTATTTGAAATAGAGGTACTAAATTATATAACTAGATACACATATACACTTCAGGATGAACAGAAGGACTGAAAATCATGAATCCTTTCTGGACCAACAGATGGAGGTTCTGTCTCAATCATATTGTTAACCAAGCAGAAGTGATACTAAAGCATCCTGGGAGCTCCTGCTCTCTCTAGACGTTGCTGTAAAGAACGGCAAGCAAGAAATACCACTGCAGCAGTGTACTCTGAGAAGATGCAATTAAGATGCCTTTGCACCTCTACTGCATGCTTACCAGCATGAGCTCTTTCTATACCAGAATGAATTTAATTCGGCAGTCAGAGCGCAGGAATGGCATTTGGAGCTCCTGAGCCTTGCCAGCCATTTGTCCCATTTGTTCAACCATCTTGCACAAGCCACTTAATCCAATTTTATTTTTTTCAAGCTGGTTACCTGAAATAGGGCCTGATCCAATCCCCAAAAAGGCAAATGGGAAATTTCCAGTCCACTTCAATGGTACCCACGGGCTCATAGGCCTCTATATCTATATTTGGACACTTAAATATAGTAGTCTGGGCTTCAGAGATTACTGAGCGCCCACAGCTGCCACTGATCTCAGAGAGGGGAAAAGAAGAACAAATCTCTGGTTCAAAAAGTTTCTCAGTTGCAGACTACTGCAGGCTAATCAAGGGAAGTATCGTTGTATTCTTGCTGTGTTATAGATTTCTCCTTACACAGCTGCTATGATCCAAATCAGACCCAAGCTAGAGGACTACTTGCACTTCTGGGATGACACAGTACAGCTCTTTCTCTGTTCCTTCCCACAGACTCAAGTACTAAAGATTGCAAGTCATTGCAAAAACACTAATTAAATTCTCCAATATATGATCACACTGTCATTGTGAAGGTTTAGAAAACTTCACACAGACAAACCAAACAAATTCTCAGAGAAATTAAGGAAACCCCATTCTCCAAAGACCATCCAGCCCAGTTCTGTCCAGTTAGACTGGTATTCTGCACAATGTCCCCATTTTGACAAAGCTGCAGAAATCCATTGAACTGATACTCCACAGTAGTCAAAGCACATCCCCAGTGCCAGCATTTTAGGTAGGCAGAGTTATGGGGGAAAAGTGATGGGCGCATGGCTGGAATCACTCCCTTGCCACAAGAACCAGCACAGCAGAAGAGAAATAGGCAGAGGTAAGGAAAGAGACAGGGCTCAAACATGATTAAATTGTCCTATTCTTTAAGGCAGAAATAATGTGACTTCTTTGCACATGTCCTTTCATTTATGACATTGGGAATTTCACTATAAATCGTTTTACTTACAGAGTTTTCATTTGGATTCACCACAGTCTTCAAGTTCACATTCAGACTTGTTCCTCATTTCTGAACCTACTGCCCAACTTCAGCAGCAAAAGAGAATCCTGAATGTCTGGTAGTCTTCAAGAGCTGCTTGTCAGACAGTTTAACTACCATGAATCTCTCCTTGAATCCTCATGCTTACATTTTCAGACATACATCTACAACAGTTTACAGGCATCATTCCTGAAGGAGACCATGGAATTGTGATTATGGCAGGTAAAAATCACCAGTAAGATATGTAAGCGTAGCACAGAGCATACAATCCCAAAACTTGACACAGAATCAGATGCACAAATAATGCTGGAATAAGTCTACAAAACCAAGTTACAATTTACTCCTGTGTTTATTCTCCTTCACCTGCATGCCTCAAGTTCAGTCAAAGGACACTCCAGTTTCGGTACACTACAAATCAGACAACAACACAGAACGCCTATCAACTGAAATCTATCTCAAATAGGAATAGGCTGCATGTTGCAAATAATACATGAAATACAAATATGGTGTAGTAGTAATAATGATGTCAATTTGTAAAACTATATTTGTCCTGTGTACAGTGCAATTCTATAGACACTTCTGTCTATGCATCTAGTTATGTCTGTCTTCAGGACGACACTGGACACAGCAAATTCTCTTTCCAACTGTGTAACATAACACATTTAACTTCTGCCATTTTAGGGAAAAAGGGAAGACAACAAAAATCTTCTTAGAAAGAAAATAGTAATACATTCCCTCCTGAAAGGGAACTTCGAAGTTGGTGGACTTCAAAAACAGAAATTTAGCAGCTTTTTCTAAACTGTCTCTGTTCTACTCTGTGTCATTTCCACAGCCATTGCATCCACAACAGCTAAACCACAGCAGTCCCTGGGATATGGCGTGACTTCTCGAGAGAGCTCCAATGGCCTGAGAAACCTAAAGCAGCTCCTTACTGGGTCTAATGGAAACTGGCAGAGCATGACAGTAGGTATCTTCAACCGACCACATTAAAAAGACAGGAGGCGAACTGCCTCCTGACTGCATTCACAACATAACCAAGCCATCCCGTTTTCTGCTAGTAGGGGCAAAGCCTGCAAATCTACTCCCTGGCTCAAGAGAAGAGGATGCTGCCACAGGGAAGGGAGGGCAGGGAGGCAAATCAAACCGCATGCCCATCTGAAACATGACCTCTGGGTAGTGGTAGATAGACTTCAGCAATTTCACCTTGTCTGATGTAACCCTGCCTCACAGCAGTGATGAAAGGAGTGGCCTTGTGATAGGATTGGCTTTGATGGGTAGATTAGATTTCATGCCAACACAGTTCTACTGGGGCAGGGGAAAAAAAAATCATGAATGAAACAGTGATTGATGTTCCCTCTTTACTGTACAAGAATTTTGATTGTCAGCTGATCTGTCCTTTGGTTAAACATACCTTGGACATCAGGCCAAGGTAAGCACCTGATTTTTTCATTTACAAATAACAACAAATTATCATATGTATCAAGATCCTTTAGCTCCTCTTGTGCATTTCTCCCTCCCCCAAAAGCCAGGCTAGGGAGAGACATATATAAACAAAATCCTGTGAAAAAACCCTAGCAGCTCTCAAGGGCAGAGTGAAAGTCTGGACTTGTAAAAATACTTGGGCAACAGTCCAAGTGAAAGGCCCGATCTTTAGAACAACTAAACAAAGGAGAGCAGGATCTTGTCCCACATCAGTCTTTAGAAGACAGTGAGAATATGCAGAACTGTGGTCCCAAAGCATTCAACATCAGAGGGTGTGAAGAATGGCCTCCTCCAAGAAATTTGGGAGTGCTGCCCAAGAACCCACTGCCAACTTAAAGGAGATGGAAGGAGAAAGGTAACCCAGATACAGACCAGTGGATGTCAACTTATTTTTAAACCTGCTCTACAATAACTGAAAGCTGAAATGCACCAAGCAGGAATGGGTGGCACTGGAGCTTGTGTCACTTGGCTGTGATTGCCTTAGTGCATTGTTTCATTCCCTCAGACAAGCTAGAAGATACTTTCTTAGCAAAAAGGTTGAGATCAAGTCAGGCATAATCAGTACAACCCACCAAATCCAACCTAAACTCAACCACTTTCTAGTGAAGGGCTAAAGGCATATTGTTCCATTCCACAAAAACCCCACTGGCCATGACTGACAGATGTTCTAAACCCTGAGCTGCACAACAGAGAGAAGGGCCATACGCAGCCACGTCTGTTAAATTCTTATTTGCTGGTAACCTGTGTGCTTAAAATACTGAGACATTCACTTCCTTGGGAGTTTATTTTTCCCTTAGGAGAATTATCTGTTTCTGTGAATCCAATTCATTTTCCATTCAAGTTCCAGATTGTGCAACTTCCCCGATACACCTCCTTTTATAAACTAGAAAGGACCAAAATTACTAGCAGAAGTACAGACATTGGTTTCCTCATCTGTCCCTTGCAATCTCTTCAGTTGTTGCTAATGTTGAGCTCTTACGACTGGTTTGTGTGATTCTGGTTTGTGTGATTCACAGAATCACAGATTCTGTGATTTAATTGATGCTCTTTGCTAATTGTTTTTATACAACCCAATCAAGATAGATCTGTAAAATGTTCACAAGCAGATGACAGGACTGTTAGTGCTGCAGAGCCAGCTGCAGCCAAGCACTAGAGAATGCTAGACAATGTCTGAACTTCACCACCACCCCAAGCCTTTCTTCACTTCCTCACCTCCCCTCTAATCCCTCTGGCACTACCAATGGGTGCAAAGGTCTCAGTGGCCATTCCAAATGGCACATCAATGCAAAGACTCAGTTTGAAAGGATTTGGTGTTCTTGAAGCATGGGCAATGCTCAATTCCCCTGCACCATGAGCTCTCAGGATCCTGGCCAGTCTCAAGGTTTTTCCCATCCACCCACCTTCAGTATCAGGCAGTTTTCTCCACCAGGAGAAGTACGTAGAGTGAACCTGTCTCTTGCAGTGGGTCTAACACAAGTTGGAAAAGACCTTGGGTGAGGGTCCTGGGAATGTTCTTTTCCCCTACTCTGACTTATATCCAGCCCACTGACACATTGCCCTTCCTGACAAAAGGGAAAAAATAAAAAAGTAAATGGCACAGAATATCAATTGGGAGTCGAGAACTACTTCAGGGAAGAGTGGTTTTTGTGAGCAGAGGGTCTCCATGAGGCAAGTGGAAAGTTACTGGGAGCCTTTTCTGTGCCAGCATTGTGCCACGGTGCAGGACTGCAGTGTCCCAAGAAGATTTAGATCTGACTCTACACTGGTGCCACTGATGTCAGAACTGGACTGGCATGTACAAATAAATATGAAGTATTTTGTTGCTATGTCACAATGTCAGCAGCCTCTTTTCCATATTTATGCCCACAAAATGTTGCTCTGCAGGATCAGAGAGGACTTCTGTGCAATCCAGGCACCAGTGACAAGCCTCCTTTAATTGCACTCAGAAATATATTTTTAGGAATAAGACCAAGAAGTCAATGCAGCTTCCTCCTTATTAAAAACTAAAATAAAAATGTAAAAGTGTCTGATGGGCTGGGAGTGAAGAAAAATGAAAGTGTTGATCAGCTCAACAGCTGGAAAAATGACTACTGGTACAAATAAAATTTAAAAAACCCTGTTAATATTTTAAAGACTGTGTGGCTGGAAAAAAAGCAAATTTTTTTGTTACTGTTAGGGATTTACAGCTGCTGGAGAATCAGGTTTCCATAAAAACCTATTACTGTTTAGTGCCACTAAAAGCCTGGTAAATTAACTTCTTAAATATTTAACATTTATAGATACTTACTCACTGGAAACCCAAACCAAGCTACAAAGGAGATGTGATAGCTATGTCAGGGATTTTATTAATTTCAGTATCAGATATGTTAAGGGGGCAGGGGGGGAAGAACTTGTTTTCTTTTTAAAGAGAAAATCACTCTTGTCCTTGACCCCAGATAGCCTTCTGTTCCAACCACCTACCAACAGGGAAGAGCAGGCTACAAGATAAAGTATAGGAGACCTGGGAAACTGGGTTATTGCTGCTGTTCCAGTTCTGACTGCCCTCATAACATGAGCGAGTATGTCAGAGCGCTTAAATGTGTCTCCTCATTCTGAATGTCCAGCCTAAGGGACAAAGCAGGCCTGGTTTTCCCAGATACCTACCTTCCTCTTCCAGCTAAAGCCAAGGGAAGCTGCAGATGCTCTGAATCTCAGCTCAAGTACTTCAGGTCAAGCGTTTAAGAGGGGAGGTCCGCAAAATCAGAGGCCACTTCTGAAAAGGACTTCAATTTCTGTGCAGGTTCTCCAAGCAGCATGTAAGATTTCCAGAGCATTTGTTTTTAGAATTTTAAGTCACCTTAAGCAAAGCTAAATGTCATCTTTAATAGATTACAAAACCTCCTCTCAATTCCAGTGCCAGCAGTCAGAAAAAACTGTGAAGCAAAACTGCTATTGCCAGCACAACTCATCCCTCATTTCTTCAGATCAGTGCAGCAAAGCTCTAACTTTACTATTAAGTACAGTTTTGGCTGCTTTCTTTAGAAATGATAAACAGCTGATCCATTTGTCTCAAAGTCAATAATAGTAAAAAAAATCATAAACACGGCCTAGTGATTTTGAACTCCCACTTTCTTCATTTCTTAAAGAAATTAAAGAGAATTAGTACAGACAAATAGTACATTCTCTGTCAAATACCTTAACCTGCAGTTGAGTGCTATCTACTACTTTTCCCAGCTAGTGTTTTACTCCAGTCAGAGAATCCAACCAAAAGAGCCATCAGAGAAATAACACAGGGGTTTTTTTCTGTGCCATTTGTGCATGATTTATATTGATGATGGTCACACTAAAGCAAGAAACAAGGCAGATTGACATTCAGACACCACGTTTGCAGCACTGGCATTTATAAAAATTAATTTTCTTCACTTTTCAACTGAGCAAATTTACTCTGCGCTCCACATAGCAAAAATGAATGAAAAAAAGATGGAAGGCTGATGCCAACTTCACATGGATCATTTCCAGACTCCAGCCTCCATTTAACATTGCTTTGTCTTTGATCCTCATGTAAGTTCAAAAGTACATGTTTACATCAAGGTCATTACAGCTGACTCAATAATTCGGCAAGACAAAATGTTTGAAAGAAAATAAGTGGTTAAAGTAACTATTGAGGGTTTTGTTATCAGTTTATGTCATGCCATAAAGCAGAAAATGACCTTAAATACTGAGGGAAAAGACATGCATGAGAGATAAACCATAGGCAGCCAAAAGCACTGGGATTCTGGATAACAATTTACAGCAGCAAATACTCTTGAACTGTTTAACTTGTACATGGTTTCAGAGCAGGAGAAAGTCTAACTCTACAGCAGGCAGACTTTAACCCTAGAAAAAAACTGTTCAAAACCATGAGGCTCTTTCATCAACCCTCACTTGATTTTTTTTTTCCCCAGTCCTTTTCTGTGTGAATTATGAAAAGTTCGAGGGTTGCTTTTTCCACTCCCCTTCACTTGAACTTTGCAGGCTCTCTCATGGGCATAGATCTTCCAGTTTTGCTTGAAAATGAGTTAACAGGTAAAAATGACAAACGTCCTATAACAGCTTCCTTTCCACAGGGTTATTACACTCCATGAGCTAGAATAGACACACATAATTTGTCCTCCCCTCCCACTGAGGTTTAAGTGACCTGCACTAGAAGGCAGCATTAAACCCTAACAAGGAACAGTGCTGTCTCTAACTCGTATTTGGTGACAGAGCTTCTGAGTATCCCTTGCATGAAAACAATGACAGGGATAGCAATAGCAAGAGTAATTAAGCATACATTGTCCTGGAGGAGGGAAACAGGCTAACACACTCTCTGCATATCCACTGTGGGGCTGCGGGGTGTTGATAGCTTGATATGCCACAGCCACAACATAAGGCCACCAGAGCGCAGATTGCCATAGGTCTATCATCCCTGCAGCTCAGACACCAAGGTCTTGGTAGGAAGGACCTTAGAGCCATCTTCTCTGCTTGGCATCATCCACGCAGTCTCCAGGCAAGAGCAAATGGATGCACGATGGTGGTAGTCCTTTTGCCAGGTAACTTCAAACACAAGAACATCACAAACAGTAATGAATGTATGCATTTATCCAGTTTCAAAGTATTTCACAGCTCTGGAGACTAAAGAGATTAACTCTCTTCCATAACAGTGTAGTCACCTTGTGGGACACTTGCTTCGGTGGCTATGTGGGGAGAACATGACTCCCATTTCAGTAAAATACAGCACTGTGCTTGCATTGCACTGGCAATCTGTGTGTGGTGTGGCCTGTGTGCACACATGTGCTTCTCTATCGTGGGAAGAAAAGAATACAAAACCCCTGTTTCAATTTTGATCAGATTTCCAAGAGCTGGGGAAAGGGAAAATACAGGGCAGGTCTGAGAGCTGGCAGAACAATTCAATGATTCATCAGAATGACACAGGTGCCACAAGAAAGGAGTTTTCTCCAGTAAGAACGACTGTTTTGCCAAAAACCCAGCTACATACTAAAAACTCCTCCAGCCCCAGGTTTAACCCAGGCTTATGAACACACCGTGGTACAATCTAACCTTTTCCCCATCTATCATCCTCCGAGGCATATCCCTTCCACAGTCCCCATCTCTCCACTGATTTTAACATTTCCCTGAGCCAGAGACTTTAACACTTCCCTAAAGCTAGACTTACCCCCATGCTCCATACCTGAACCCAGTCCCAAATGTCTCCCCAGTACAGTGGGTGACTTGGCTCTGAGCTGAACGTCACTGCCTTGGACGAGATCCTTCCTCCTACTACAGCCCCTGATCAGCCCAGCTTTAGCCTGTAGAGATCCACCATGCAGATGTCCTCCCTCTTTCACTGTGTAGTTGTCACTGAAAGAATAGCATTGTCATGGTGAAGTTATTCTTCTGGCTTTGGAGCTTTCTAGAACTGATGAAAATACTCACTGACTGCATCAAGCTCCCAATGAATTGCTGTTTTGTATACCACAGTACTTAAATACAACAAGGAACCAGCAACTACAACTACCGAAATGCCTTTCTATCAACTCTTGAAATGCTGCTGAGAAAAGTTACATTACAGCCTAATCCAGCAGGAATATTACCTTAGGTCATGCTCACCTCCCATCTCAAGTAGAGTCACATTTGGCCACCTGATTTACCATCAACTCCCCTGTGCTGATACCCATCCATCTGTTTGATAGACAGGTGCCAACAATATAAGTTACCTCCAATTCTATTAAACCCATTGACGAGCACACTCCATTGGACAGGAGTTTACCTCCTCAAGTGGCTTTGCAGGTCACATTCCTGCAGTCCACCACTATCTCTGCATCCACACTAATGCCAATGCTCTGATGGAGAACAGCAATTACCAGAACATGTGAGATGTGGCAGGAGGCAGGAGAGCAGCTTGCAAAGAGTGTGGCCACCCTGGCAGCACCTACAGAAACTCCTATTAGGTGGAGATTTAAAGTCAGCCAGGTCTTGTGTCATCTTTCATCAGTCTTCTTGGCTTTCCCTCTCTGTGAGAGAATGATGAATATGACCTTCTTTGTTTGAGTTCTTGCGATGAAGCACTGTTTGCATAAGGCTCTTTTTTATTTATTTTTTTCCTGCAGCTTGTTGACTTTTATAAGACATTCATAAATTTGTTCCGAGTGCCAGTGAGATGCTTAATGGTGCTAAAGGGAAGGTATTAAGGATAGTCGACTCATGTTAGAACAAGCCACTTGAAAGTAGCTATAAATATTTGTCTGGATTTCATTTTGCTAACAAACAGCTTCTTTTCTTTTTCTCCCACCACCACCCCCGTTAAAGAGTTGATTTCATAAACAACAGAAGAATTTTCACATTAATATGAAAGTGCATGTCTGGGGTTGTTTTTTTTAACAGAAACTTTCCTATTGGGGACATTCAAGTCCTTGTATTCTGTCTGCATGAAATCGGCTCCCTTTTCAGGAAAACCTTGGCAGCTTAAGACCTCCAGGGTGAGCTCATGTTCTTTTGCGCTCCCTCAGAATCATCTCTGCTCTTTCATTGCTCTGGCAATGCATTTAGACTAGACTTAGGGACTGCAGTGTCCTAGAACTAAGCCAGTAGCTACACATTCCTCCTCATTTTGCTCATAGGCACACTAGAGGTTTTTGGATTCCTTCAGGACTATAGCCACTGGCCACATAATTAGGAAACTCCACCCTCTGGTCCTATTGCTCTAAGGTCACATTGACACAGACAGACGCAGAATATTCTGATCTTATTGTCTTTGGTACCAAAGTCCCTCTCATTGGGAGCTATGACTGGTAATTGAGGGCTACCACTCATGTGTGGTCACCCTCCAGATCCCCGTCAGCCCCAGGGCAGCAGAGACAGCTTTTTGCACAGGAATAGTCCAAAGCTACTTCTTGGAATCAGCTGGCATCAATGATGAGGACTTGTCTCTGCTTCTGGCTTTGGACAGACAGAGCCCTTTCCTTCCCAGAATAGTCTCTGCATGCATTTCAGCCCTGAAAGACCCAAAATTTTGTTGGGATGCAGTGATCTGAGAACCTGAGGTCCAAATAGCTACTGCTGGGACAGATGAGCAGATAGCTCAGTGCTCAGCCAGCAGGAGAGGAAAGGACAAGAGGGTGCCCAGAGAAGCCAGGTGGGGAGGAGAGGAAGCCCCCCTCTTAGAACAGGAATTAGGGGACCAAAAGGAGTAGGAGAACAGCGTTTGGGAGGGTCTTTTTTGTTTGTTTGTTTCAACTGTGTGGCAATAATCAGTTGTCAATGCTTTTTTTTTTTTTTTTTTAATTCATTTTCTGGGTGCTTTCACCAACCGTAGCTCATTACAGCAGTCCAGAAAGTACCAGGAAGGAAACCTTGAACACTGTCATCTCAGACAACTCTCATAAGAGTCAGGGTGAGTTTTACCCCAGGAAGGACTGTCAGCTTTGGTCCAAGCTAGCAAACTGACTAACATTTTCAGCTTAAAGTCACTTCTAAAAATATTCAAAACTAACATCCCCCAGAGAACTTCCCCAGACAGCAGGGGAAACATAGGGGAACATAAACTTTCTAATACAGATCTCTAAATGGTCTCCATTGTTTTTTCTGGATATGCGCACAGCTACATCCCAGTATTCTCCATTAGAATGCATCATTATGTCACAAACCCCATGCTTCCAGCACAGTAGTAGCAAAGACCTGGCAGATGGTCCACATCAGCAGAGATAAGAGTAAACTACCACATAGCTAAGGTACCTGCCTGGGGGAAGGATGCAGTTACCTGCCAACATGCAGCTCGCTGCTTCTCTTGTTCTCCTTCCTCCCTTTTTTTGAAAATGCATGTATATCATTCAGCCAGGTTTTCCAGTCCATGCAAATGCTAATTGCCATGGTTTGAAACATTCTGTACCCCACTAGAATTAAATGGCAAACCAGCAGTTCTGATGATATCATGGTCAATGATTTATCCGGTGATATACTACATTCCTGCAGTGTGCTTAAGCAATAAGGCACGCTGGGGAGAACATTTGAGTGATTAGTTTGCCTCTAGTGTGGGCTACAGTCAAAGGTTAATGACCTTGAGCACCCAAGAAGTTCAATTAATGCCTTAAAATGGACTACCTAGAAGGCCTGATGGCTATTATTAAATGGAACATTAACACAAGGAATACTATTTCATGCCTTTGCAAGGCTTTGTAAACATGGGTAGAGTACATCTCACATCCAAAGCACTCTAGCCATGTTTCTAAATTAGCAAGCACCTGAAGAAGTATTTGTTGAGCAATTGGCCCCAACTGCATTATGGACACACAATTCCACCATCACCACAAGTCTGAGCTGTTTAGAGAGCAGTGTTTGGGTCAAAAGACTTAGAATAAGTTGTGGTTTCTGGTGCTATCAGGATGCAGGCAACATGCAGTTATATACCACCTCCTCTATTTCTTCAGCCTCTACTCCCACCAAAATGCCCAAAAGCCTGAAACAAGCAGAGTGAAGAAGAGCATATCCTTCAGAGTCCTCCTGGGGAAGGCTGGCACTCCTTGAAGTAACTTGCCAACTTCAGCATTATTAATGACTACGAGGACAGACCCATCCCATCCACCAAAAAGGTTTTGCCACATGGACTCATTGCTCTGCGGCATCCTTGTCACACTGTTTGTGAGGGGAAGAAATGTACACTGGCAAGAACCAAGAACTAGTTCGGCAGATGATTTATTAAAATGGTCTGTAGAAAGCCTCTCCTATAAATCCATCTAAGCAACCCATCAATACTTCCAACTGATGCCACCAACAGTCATATTCCTCCACCCCCTCAGAGGAGTGCAGAGAGAAGCAGCCAGCTCATTCAGGGGCCAGAAGAAGCCCTCTTAAGAGATAGCACTAGCAAGAGTGGAGCTAGGAAGAAACCTCCAAGGATGATGACTTGCACAGGAACCACCCACTCCCTCAGTGCTGTTGAAGTCATCCACACATGTTGCTCTGCCTCTAATTGCCCAGACGTAGCTTCTTCCTCTGCTGAAGACTGATGCAAGGCCTTTTCTCTACAGGCTATCCATCCATTTTTAGTTAATTTAAAGACTTTAACCTGTAGGCCAGACCTTAACCTTCTTGGCCAGGACCAAGCCAGTTGTGGTGCAACAAGGCAGGAGTGTGCTACAGTACAGCCAGCCCAGGTTTGCTCTTCTGAGGCTGCCCATCCCAGCTATAAAACTCCCTGCCAAGACAAATTGGATTAAGCTCAGGTCAGATTATGTGAGAGCTGGGCTGCAGGGACTTTTCACTCTAGCCTTTCTTCAGTAAAAAGAACTCCACAGGCTCAGCATGACAAGAAGAGAGAAAGGAGAGAGGCTGAAGCCATGAAGAGAGAACTGGATTCCTGGGGAGAGGAGAACAAAGAGAGATAAGATGCAAGGTAAATAAAAAGGCACAAGGGCTTAGTTGTGACTTCAGAGAGAGAAAGTGAGGGGCAAGGGGTCAAACTTTATACTAATTAACTTTGCGTCAGCAAGCCCTGAAAGTCTGCAACCGCCCCAATGACTGCGGCGTGGATAGCCAAGTCTGGCCCATCTTCATCTTTTAGACTAAGGATGAAGAAAGTGACGAAAAAAGTGACAGTTCCACCTTCAGATCCCAGGCAGTTTGCTATGCTACAGGTCTGACCTGAAAATGGGAGTTTTCTCTGGAATCTCCCCACAATGTCATTTTAACTTTGTAAGAAACAGCATTGTGAAAATGAGCACCTGCTCCCTGATCCACCAAAGCATAGGCATTATCTAGCCTTTAAATACAGGAGCCTCTGTTAACTGAGTGTGACTATTCACAATCTGAAATTATTAAGCATTTACTTAAATACTTTCCTGGATCAGGAGAAGTATTGTCACGAGTGTCCTCTAGCTGCACAACTAATTGAAGCAGTACCTGATTCTGTCAGTGCTATTGACAGAATGGTAAAAATCATGCAGTGAGTAACACAAATGTAGAAACTATGAAGACTAATACATAAAATAAATGGAATGTCCATGTCTTGTATAGTGTGTATATATATCTCTCTCTCTCCTACAAGAAAAAGAGTGGTTTATATCTGTCCTCAATGGCTAATAGAAAAATAGTAAGCCTGGTTTGGGTGTTCTGGCAAGTAGAAACATAGCATGATTGCCAGTTAATGCATTTACTTGTTGGCTTGGAAAGAGAATTAAAATTCTTGGTGTATTAACATTGAAAAAGCATCATAGAAAAAGGCGGTTTCTTCGAACACTGAACCACCAGCTTTATTCTGATAAAGAAAACTGATCTCCATAGCACAAGTGTGTCTTCCTTACTGCATCCCTCTAGAGCAGGGGATCCCCAAAAACACTGGGAGATCCACTCAGAGCTTCTGCATACAGCCTACAGAGATTTTTTTTTTCATTATTGGTGTAGTACTGCATTACAATCACATATACCTAGAGTTACTGCAATACAAATTAACTTTGTTACACAGTTACCAGGAAGATCTGCTGCAACTGAACAATTCCATGAACAAACCTGTGGGGACCCCTCTTTTTCAAGCTTCTGTCTAGAAATTTTGCACACTTGTTTCCTCCTGCTACAGAATTTAAGTACAAATTTTGCAGGATTTGGGGAAGGCAAGGTCAGCTCTGCCCAGTCCCTAGCACACAACAAACTAATTAATAATCACGGTAGAAGAAAGACCATAGCTGTGTTCCCATTCTCTCACTATGAGAGATCAGTGATTGAGAACTCCTGCCTCCTGAAAAGCCTCTTTTGCTTCCCAGTCCAGTTTGTATTTGTTTAAGCCTGAGGCAGGCAAACAGGACACAAGCCCCCAGGAATCCATAACCACCCTGATGCTTCTGGGTTACAAAGCATCTCCACCACCATCTGTTTTCAGTCACTCCAAAACGAGTTCTGAAGAGTCAATTGTTTTCTTCTAGGAAAAATAAACATGCAAGCTGCTATTCTCCTGATTTCCAGCAATTTTCTGCTGTGGGTAAACGTAGCTTCAGATTTTAGAACTAAGTCTCATTCTCATCCAAAGAATTTTGCAATATAATTACCTCATTTTTACTGACTTGGATAACTGCTGCCCTTTAACAAAAAAAGTGTGTAAAGTCTGCAAGACTAATTCCTCCTCCTGCCCCTTTGTTATAAAATCTTGGAAGAATTGATAGTGATTAACTTCACTTGATATTTCTTTGGTTCTCTATTTGTTGATTTAAAGGCATTTTATGACTGATTGTTTTCAGTTGCTTGGACAGCTGTCAGATCTGTACTGTGGTTTGATTCAGCTTCCAGGAAGTAAAATTGTTATTTTTCTTATTTTTACAGTTCTAACGCATAGTGGCTGACAGAGGTGGCCCTTCGAAAACCATATATGTGAAACCAAAACTACCTCCAGATTGGGAGAAGATTGCCTAGAGATTCTACAGGCAGATTACACAAGCAATCTTGTGGGAGGCAATAATAGCCTTTTTTTAAATTTTATTACTAGTTTTTAAGATGCCCAGCTTGCATATTGAATGCACATACTCTCAAATACAGTGGCAAAATCCATCCCTAGGTATAACGTCAGCGGCTTTACTGGAATGGCTCTGGGCTTTGGAGCAGTACTGGCAGAGATGGTGGGGTCTGCATTTTTTGCTTGTTTGCAGTGCTCCAGCCCAAGCAGCGTCCCCATCCCTGTGTGCCTGAGAAAGGCTGTGCTCAGTGGAAGGAGCGTGAGACAGGGTTCAAGACTCTGGACCACAAAATGAGGACAAAATGAGACATAAAAGAGTTAGCAGAACTCAAGAAAGAAGGGTGTTAATCCTGGACAATATCTGTCAACTTCACCTCCCATCTTTAACCTCCTGACTGTCTCTAACTGTGACCTATGTCCTTTGACTCTGAACCTTACTTACACTCAATTTTAGCCTATTTTAATCCCTGCATCCTCCTTTTACCTGCATCTCACAGCTGTGTCCTCCATGTATCCACCCTCTCTTTCCTGGCTCTTTACTTTTCTCATGGTCCATCTACAAACATGACCAACACCACTTGTATGTCAGCCCTGGCTCACCCTCACGTCTCTTTTTCTGATTCCAAACTAAAACCTCACCAGCCACTATCTCAAACAAATTATGGAGGAAGACCAATGATCTGTCAAAGTTCCTCCTCCAAAATATGCAGAATAAAGTTTCACTAAAGCAGAAATCTTTGATATCAGACAGTAGTTTCATTGCTTTCACATACAATACTCACAAGTTTTCCTTGTTTTCAGAAAGTGTATGAAAGTCAGGTTTTATTCTGGAACTTCAGGGCTCTGCATGATCACAATTGCATTTTCTTTATTGCCTGCTCTGCTCATTTATACACAATATCAGTGCTAACAACTTCACCTAAAGCAGAACTTACGTGCGAGCTTAAGTGGATGGAGAGAGCAACTGACTGCCATTGACTACAGTTTGCTAACATTTAAGCACTTTTGCACAGAAGAAAGAATGCTTTTACTGCCATGCTGCCTTACTGGACAGATTATGCAATCTGCTTAACATATGTTCATGTTTGTCCCTGTCCAGTTAATAAACACTAGGAGGAGACCACTTTAAGCCAAGCACTAGATGGTGGTGGCTTAGGGACACAGTCGCAGCCCAGGGGCCACGCTTACTTCCTCCTCTTTTTGTAATCTGTTGCTTGCACTGCCCAAAGTTAGCAGCACATAAAAACAGAACAAGTGCTCAGAAATACAGTGAAATGAGGGATGGCAATCGTTATTTTGTATGCCCCCACTGCTTGTAAAGGAAGGTGCCTCCAGTTCTCTCCACCACCCTGAGACACCCTCTCCTTCCACTGCCCACGTTACTTCTTAGTCTGCCTCCACTGCCGTTCCTAGTTGGCTACATTCTGCCAGCTCTCTTAAAAAAGAAAAAAATAAACCAACCAAAAACAACACACCACAAAAAACCCCCATACAACTCTTTTTCAGTTGCCAGATTGTTATTCACCCTTTCAGCCCATTCTGAAGCATCTTAAATTATTTAGATGAGATGCCTCTCTGGTTCTCTTCTTGACCCTACAGCCCTACTACTCTTTTCAAAGTTCACACTTATATTTTTCCTTTTCCTCTTCTACTCTCCTCCTCCACAACACACTGCAAGTAGTGGAAGCAAGCCCTATATTATGCCCTGAGAGACTGTTTATAACAATAAACTTGAGCTTGGTTTTACTAAATCAGTCATACATGACATCTTCGCTTCTTTGCTTTCTAAATCATGGCCATAAATTGTTGGGAAAACAGCACAACAGTTGTATCTTCCTGTCTATGCCCTCATCAGCTTCTCTAATGGCAAATATGGCCCATCAAATCCACCAGGCCACATTCAACCATGCACAACACACAGATCTAGCACGACAGACTGTAGGTGAAGTTTCCCCCACCCTTGCTCACATACAGATCTCTCAACCCCATTGAAAGATCTGTGAATTCCTTTCCCAGTTCCACAAATCCCTGTGTTCCTTTCCCCTCCATCCCTTGTCATCTTCTTAGGGTTCCATCTTCTGCAGACGTGTATCACTGCTGCAGCAGTGCTGTCTTCTTCCAAGCCACTTGGATGCAGGATGGATTGAGACCATCCTTGAACAAATCACCATAGTGTTCCCATCTTTTCTGCTTTACACCACTCTGGTCTAATTTCTATCATCTGATTCCTCTTTATCCACATTGCCTGTTCTCATACCCATTCACGTCACACATTTAAGAAGGTGACAAAGAATTTCAAATGTTTTTATACTCCCACTAAGCCACATTTGCTGCTTCAACCACCAGCTTAGTTCACTGTTCTCCTTTTAAACAAACACAAACAACTCCAGAAGATCTAGTAACAACGGAAACAGGCGGGCAGCAGAGCAGTACACGCTGAAACTCAGCATGGTCCCCCATTAGGGGGAAAATTTCAAGTGCTTTAATCATGACAAACGGCACCACAATGAGTCAGTGGATATGACGGGTCAGCCTCTTGGCTGGTGCAGCGCCAACAGCTTCCACAGGGGTTCATCAGGCATGAATTGGCCCCATATGTGAAAACCCGCTACAATTTGTCCAGTTTCTCCCATCCCTGTGGAGCAAAGTCTCCATATGTGAGATCCCACAGAGCTGTCAGCCAATGTCACATTTCAATAACAGCAAAAACAACCAAGGCTGCATAAACCAGCAAAGCAATCCCATTGCTCATAAACTGGCAAGTGACCTAGGTTGGCAATGTTTTTGTTGATCACAACCCTTTCTATGGAACAAAACATAGGAACTATCATGCCAGAACAGACTCAGTGATCCATCTTCTCCTTGTCTCCTGTCTCCAGCAGAGGCAAACATTGATGCTTTAACGGAAGATTAAAAATGGATATATGAAGCCTGCAGGGCACCTGGGTCAGTTGTGCAATATTTTGCCCTTAACCCAGGGCAAAACTCCACTACTGTTATATACAACTGTGCAATATTATACTATGTTGTCCCAGATATGAAAGACTGTCAGGTGCTGTCATAAAGAAATAGATGTCAAAGTCAGAGGATTGTCCTTTCTTCTTCTCTCTTCCTTTTTATTTTAGCTTCATTAATATAACTGCACATCCTCTTCTTAAGATCAAATCTTTGACTTCTCAATAGACTGAACTTTACCAATTAATTCAACTTTGTGTCAAGAAATGATATTATTATTCTTACTTATGTTAATGTGTTCTCTTACAGAATAAGTAGTTTCATAGGATTCTTTCTTGAACCTTTCCCCGTTTCACAGAGCTCTAATCCCTTTCCTTGCCTTGTTTCACACCAAGTTAATGTTGGTCTATTCAATCTCTTTTTAGAGAGATTCTCTCACCCCAAACTTTATAAACTTTTCTTCTTTTCTGCCTTTATTCCACATTGTCTTGGACAAGCTTTATATAGTTCAGTTACAAAAATATTTAGCTCTACCCTAAACCAAGATTGCCTTTTCAGTTCCTACGATGCAAACCCATAGATCAGGTGAAAAATAAAAAATAAAAAAACTGAAACAATTTCTTCTGGCCTGTTGTTTCTGAAGCAGAGTGTAGGGAAGTTGGCTCCAATGATACTGATGGCTATAAAATTAACCATAGTCTTTCTAAACTGCTGATATTTATTTTAAGTACAAACGGTGCTTCATTTCCAAAGTGGAGATCATGATCAGGGGACTGTTTTATTTGTATGTCTTTTTGTCACAAAATGAATTATTTTTCCATATTAAATAAAAAGACAATACAATACAACCTATTATTTCTTCTATTTTTCCTATCTCTGAAACAAGTACTTTTTAAATGCTATGCTTGTGAGCCTGATAGAGCATGCCAACATGAGGAGCTTCTAAATCAATTAAAAAAGTATAGACACTTTTGTTTTAAGCTACTAAAAATAAAAACATTTGCCTCAATTTCTATATTATTAATACCCATAGCAGCTTCTGATTACAGAGCCTGAACTATAGAGGGAAAACGCTTGCATCCATCCCCAAGCTAAATATTTTCTGAAGTACCAACTGCCAGTTCTGGCAGCCCCACCACCCTTGTTAGGTGATAAATTAATACTCGCACTCCCATTGTGCGCCTTGCCAAGCCAGGCAGACTTCAGCCAGCCAAAGCCTCGCTTTGTCCAAACTGCACCCACCCTCTAGTGGGATGAGGAAAAAGTGCTGCTCCGGACTGCTTTTACAGCCCCGCTCTCACAGGCTGTGATTCTCTCCTATACATGCTTTATCCTGCAGCACAGGACAACACGCTATAATATTGAAAGAACATTCATATAGGATAAGCATGCTAAGATTTTTCTTTCTTGGCTTCTCTCTACCCTCCACACATCTGCTAGATACACATTAATAAGGCACATTAGCTCTAAAAGATTATTACAGCCCTGATGAGTTTCACCAAGAAACTTTAGGGGCAATCTCTTCTTTCCAGCTTTGCCTTGCAGTCTTCAGAGTCAATGCCATTTTAACTCCAGTTTCATAGGTGACTAAGCAGTGATTAGTCCAGTGAATTAGTGGCTGTAACTATCATTATACCTTCTTTTGCTATAAAGAAAAAACAAACACACAAACAAACAAAAGTGCTTAGAAAAAAAAAATCCAGCCAATTTTCCTCTGTGTATTAGATAGACCAATACAATTGACTGTAGAAGAGTGGAATATTGTTGCTAAACAATGAGCACTGCAGTTGTGGTACAATCTGTGGAAAAGCAGCAGAGCTGTAAACAGGTTTCAAACCATGACCTAGGTCAGCTGTACAGAACATAACAAGTGAGCAGTCCTTAGGGCAAACCACTCTTGAAAGTGTGTGCAGCAAGTGAAGGCCAGGTCCTGCTTCCCACAGCCAGGGAGGAGACCGAGCAGGATGCTTTGCAAGGGACAGGCAACCAGGACCAAGGATAAGAGCAGGGCAGCACCCCCAGCTAGAGGTACAGCCCCCTAGTACCTGGGTAAGAGCTGAGCGGGTCCAGTGGCCACAACCAGGGTCAGCCACAGTCCAGAGCCCCAGGCAAGTCCCAATCAAGCCAGAAGGTCAAGGCACAAGGCTAAGCACAACAGCCCCACAACACCAGGGGCTGAGCCTAAATGCAGATCAGGACCAGTGGGCACAGGCTACATGGGTGGAGGCCCAGGCAGAGCTGCTCAGGGCAGTCGGAGGCACCCTCTGAGGTCTGGCAAACCTCTTTTTATAAACCCAGACTAACGATCCCCAGTGAATTTAGGTGAGTCAAATTAGGTCCAAAAGAAATAAGTAAAGATTTACAGCAAAGATGCAAAGTGAAAAACTACTAAGAAATATATTCTCTTCTCAAATACGAAGATGGAGCTTGCAAATAAATCCACTGCCTTTAGCAGTAAACCTCGATGAAGAAGCTGGAGATAAAGAATTGACTGTACAAACAGTGATGCCTTTCACTAGCCTATTTTGTCCACTGCATGCATGACAGCAAGGTGAAGGACAGAAATAAAGCAGCCAAGGCCATTAAAAGCAAGATAGGACCTGAAACAATTGAACAGGACTGAAGAGAGTATGATCCCTTCCTCGGCATGATGCAATCAGCAGCCTCCAGCAGCCTGCTAGGCAGACTCGGGTCTAGAATGGAAACAGCGTGAAGTGAAGGAGGGGGGGGAATAAAAATAAAGCTATCTTTCATAGATCACATGGTCCCACCAGGAAATACAGAAACTTCTGACTTGTCTGGCTCCCTGTCTCTCCCTCCCTATGGGTCTTCTGCAGAAAGCATAACCTGTGTGCCCAGGAGGTGATGAAATCCCTAATGCTGTATGGCACATGGGGAATTTGGGGGATTGCAAAACAGGATGTTTCTTGGAGGAAATACAGTCTCAGCAAGCAAAAGGTTCAAGTACGGTACATCTCACAATGATGTAAGAGCTTGATTATGCATCTCGCTTAAAGCCCAGCTTAGGGTTTTAGTTCTAGTAGAACTAATAGGCAACACCTGCTGCGATGAAAACAATTTCCGTCCCTGAACTCTAGCAGAAGTGTTTATCTTTTGAGTTAGAAAATGTTTCTCTAATGTCTGAACAAGACTCCAGGGACAGGAACATATGCCCAGAACTGACGTTTCTGCACATTAGATAGCTTATAAAAATGAGAATAGAAAAACCTGGTATCATCAGACGTCTCATCCAATAAAGTCATTAAATGGAAAGTACGGAAAGGTTCCTCTAACGTTTCCTCTCCCTGCCACTGTAGTCCTAGTTGCTTTTTGTAAAGCAGAAACAGAGGCTACTGAAAAAACTTGCTGGGGTAAATTCTGAGTTCAAAATTCAGGGCTTTTCCAGACCTGTCCCTGGCAAAACTACCATTGGCTTCAATGGAAACTTTACCCAAATATGGGCCTCAGGACTTGGGCCTCTTGGTTTTACTTACTAATTTTATTATTAAAGGTTAAACAGAGCTGTTGACAGTACAAACGATTTTCTTACGTAAGCAGTGAAAGGGAGAGTGTCAGATATACAAGATAAAACAATACTGCCAAGTCAAGGCAATATAGGTTATGGGTGAACGTCCTTTCACAGAACATACTGCACCAAACCCCGAGTTTCGCCCTCTTCCTCAAGCAAAACTCCCATTTAAATCAACTGGAGCTCAGTGTGATCAAGAGGCAGGGTCAAGCCTAAGAAAGGACCTCGGGGTTCAGCCATGGTCACTACAGGGGCTTTAAGAGGCTGTAGCTGTTGACAACAAAAAAGCTCTACCTTTACAGAACGAAATGAGCGAGCAGTGAATGTTCATCAAAAACCACATGCTTTGCTTTGCACTGAGAAAGGAAAAGGCACAGGTCCCAGGCTCGATCAACAAAGCTGAAGGGTGAAGCATTGCTTCATTTTGAACTTACGGGGACTGTTTGTCCTAATAATGTCCTAGAATGATAAGACAGACCTGCCCTGCAGATGTAACTGCTGTACAGATTCATTATTCAATACCCATTAAATACTACAACTGCAAATTAAGTGCTTCAGCCATTCAGTTATACACACACAACCCTTAACAATAAACCCCTTGATGATACAAACGTCAGGAAGGGCATGTAGGGCTTTCCTCCCATACTTTCTGCTATGATATTCTTTATCTAAAGCTTGGACAGAAACCAGAGACTTGTTTTTAATTCCTGACCAAAAATAATAACAGCAAATTATGTGATGCTTAAAAATAATAACCATCCAGTCAAAGGCAAACTGTTCTCAGTTCAGTCTAACAACACTTCATTGGTTTGGTGATTAAATGGCAACCCAAAAGTTAACTTCCTGGAAAATCTACTGTTGTTATAATGAAATCGCGTTGTCAGAGCCATATGATAGTTCTGTCTTTAATAACAATGCAACAGACATTGAGAGAAATTCCTGTGGTTGTCTGTCCTATTCAGATACAGTTATCATCCAATAGATCATCAGCTGTACAATAGTCAATGGTGTCACAAAGTTTTTGACACAGTTAACACATTAACACATTGGACAAATGTAGGATTTGAGCCAATTCTCACCAAAGCCAATGGAAAAACTCCAACAGAGTTGTACTGGGCACAGAGATGGTGTCATACATATTGTCAATCACATAGGAAACAAGACAATCACAGCAGCTCTCTTCTGACATCAGCGTCTGCCTCTACTTGAGGCTTTGGCAGAGCGTCATGAAAGACTGGCTCTTTTTCTCCTGTTGCTTTTAAACACCCTGAGAATCACTGGGGTTTGTTTTTTGGCATAGGGCACTCAAAAGGACATTGGCGAGGTTCATAGAACTGAAATCTAAATCATTTTTGTCTTTTCTTCTTAAATTTCATATACTTTTTAAAGTGTGATTTGATTTTTACCCTTTTGCTTTACCCAATGCTTTTTAAAATAAAGAACCAACAAACCCTTGCTTTACAATCAACCCCACTATCATAAATCACAGACCAGCTCTGATCGTGTACTATTGAAGCATGTTCATATCAGCAAACATGCCAGTATATCTAACAACGGAATGTATTTTCTGAGCAAATGTTTAGTAAAGCTCACATCATTTGCTGAGTAAGAGTTCACTGGGATTGATCTGCTCAGGAAAGGAACATCACGGATGAAAACATACTGTTCCTTTACAGTCACAATACTAACACAGCAATAAACACTTTCTCAACTGACAAATCAAGCTTAAAACAACAAAATCCTTGTGCAAATGGTGCACAGAAATACAAGAACTCCCAGTTTAAACTAAAAAGCTAAAATATAATGAAAGAGAGAGAAAGACTGTATATTAATCATTATGGCACTGATTCCCACTGGGTTGAAGAGCCAAATGAATGAGTGGGCAAGAGAATCTGATCCTGGAAGTACGCTCACAGAGACGTAACTAGGAGCCTAAATCCAAGATAATTTTCCCTTTTTGTAAAATCAGGGCTTCAACAGCAGAAGGAAACCTGTACATTTTCCTATTAATATGGAAAAATATTAGCCCAAGGTTGAAGAGGCAGAGACAGAACAGATAACAGGTGTCAATGAGGTCTGAATGAAACCTCTCTCTCTTCCTCTCTCTTTCTCCCCATCCCTACCTCCACCCAAATTTGCTGCTATCCATGATTTTGTATTTTAGCACATCTGCACCAGCCCCTGCTGTAGGGACAAGGCTGCTACGTGAGCACCCCAGCAGGGAGTTTCTTGCTCTCCATCCCCCCACCTGAGAGCTTGGCAGAGGCAGGAGCTGTGCAGGTGGAGCAGCAGGTTGGCAGCTGAGTTTGTTTCCCGTTGCTGTGCTGCTCTCGCAGATGCTGCAACAGAGTCAGCCCCGCTCCCAGGGAGGCTGTAGCACGTCCTCTTCTGCACTGGCCGGACTTCAGGGGACCGTCCTAGCAGCGGGTGTAGTAAGCAGGAACATGCTTCCTCTCTCCAGTACACTTTCCTCAGCAGATGCTTGCTGTGCTGCATCTGTTTCTGACAGATCTTAGCTTTTGGCCTAATGCAGTACTTCAACAGCACTTGATTAAGTTGCCCTGCGAATATAGCCTGTGCAAGCCCTACCTAAAGGAGGTTTCCAGTCTCCTGTCTCAGAGCCTTCAAAGGAAAATGGTTGAAAAAGATGATAAGCAGGTAAATGGCTACTTAGTTGGTGATGATCCATCAGGATCAGCCACATAACACCAGCACCCGTTATCAAACTTTGCCCAGCATAATACCCTTATCCCCAAAATTTAAATCACTACAAAAATAGTCTCTTTTAATAAGGTGGAAATGTATTGTGAGGGACTTCTTTTTATTTCACTGCAAAGAACACAATCAACGTTTTTTTTTTAGCTGAAATTCATAGAAGACTGCCTGGTTTCCATGAGGAAATGGGGAATGAACATTCACTGCAGGGTGCCTGCAGAGGGAAAGAAATTACTTCTCAGAAAGGGCCAAGTTCAGGATTTCAGTCTACACTTTAAGCAGGGGCTAAGAGTAAAGTCCTGCCTGCTGGAATTGTGAAATCTCTGTAAGCAAGTTTAGAAGCAAGTATTAGCACAGCTGGCAAAGGCTTTCAGCTAGGAAAAAGCTACTCTACTGGTAAAGATGTGCAGGACAGTGCAGATGAACTGGAGTCTGCAAAAGCACATCAGATGGGGGGCTGTGTGGACTTGGAGGGCTGTTGAGAAGCTGCTGCAGTATTCATGAAGGATTTTAGGTCCTTATACCAAAGTGCTTTACCCATAGCTATTAGTAAAATATTTTTTTCTCTGTTCCCTGCATGGACCCTAGTTTTGCAGACAGCTACGATAAAAACATTTTGAAATGCCAGACAGAGGGAGGAGATGGACCTGACACATAACATGCCATGAGGCAACTGGTTTGGTAAGTCCTGATGGAGTACTTCAGCCCAGTGATAGATTTGGGAAGCAGCTTGTACTGAGCTGAACGCAAAAACTCGTAATGGGAAAAGATGCCTGTTCTTAAAAGGGCTCCATTAAAAAAGCTTTTGTGAAAAGTCAGGTCATAAAAAAATGAATGAAGGAACTTCAAAATCTACATTGGTGAAGAAAAAGAAGGTACAGAATGAACCTAAATTAGACAGATTCCCCCAGGGAAGCAGAAATAGGGGTCTTGTTAAAGCACGAGCTGTTAATTCCCATCTGTATGTAATTTCCATTCCTATCGTCTGTGTAGAATAAAGCCCTTCCAAAAAGGATTGTTAGTGAACTGGCTAAAAACTGGAGGAGGCCCAAGTGCAAGCTTGTGGTAGGTGTCCCACAGCTCGGAGGAGACTGTCTGTTTCCCATGTGGGTTTGAGGCCAGATGACATTTCTAGGCAGTATAGAGGCAAAGGTCGCCAGTGACAGGATTGACCAAGAGCAGGGAAACCATATCGGAGAAAACTGGAAGTTGCTGAAGCAGCAGAGTCACCATCAGCAACTCTTCCCAAGGCCCACGCAAAACGCTGGCCACTCAGCTGCCATTGAAGGTATGACACTGACAGCTTGAAAGCCACATTGCTGATCAGAAATAACTCTGACCCATGGAAAACGTGCACAGCTGAAGTACATGGGAACTGCAAGAAGTAAATAAACTATAATTATCAGCTACATCAGGAGAAATCCAGCTCTTAGTGAAGTTCATGTCTATATAAGGGGTGGACTTTTAATAAAATGATCACTATCTCTAGTGCTGTTCGGTTTTGAGTGACGTCCACTTCAGCTACCCGTTGTTTTACCACTGTGAACTGTAGCTGAATTAACTAAGTAAGGTGCTGGTTTGGAGTGAGTTCATCTGTCTGTTAACTGCTAATACATTTTCCCCTGGACATTTTTCAGACATCTCCAGTGGATGGAAATAAGAACAAGTGCTGACTCTAGGGGCAACTTGTGGTTTCCCCACCATTCCTCGAGGGTGACAGAGATGAACTGCTCCCCATGTGGACTCTGAGCAAAATTGTGGCAAAACTTGTTCATGACACAAAGGATTCTCCATGTGCTGATGCCATTTCAACAGTCTGGTGGGAATCAGCTGTTCACTGCTGGACCAGTTCATCCTGGACCAAAGACCATATTCTCCAGGAGAATGACATGACCAAGTAGCAGGTGTGGCTGGTGGAAAGTCACGTCACAGGGACAGAGCTCAGTGTACCTGGTGTCAGAAGAGAAGAGGTTGGCTCTGAAATAGCTCAGTGAGCTAAAGGTTGGCAGATGTGACAGCAGAAGGAAGAGAAAGGACGTAACGAGAAGAGCAGCTCTCATGAAATGCTAGTCCCTTCTCCAGACATGAAGAAGTTAGGACCTAGCCCTCATTGA
This sequence comes from Ciconia boyciana, assembly GCF_034638445.1. Classification (NCBI taxonomy): domain Eukaryota; kingdom Metazoa; phylum Chordata; class Aves; order Ciconiiformes; family Ciconiidae; genus Ciconia; species Ciconia boyciana. Next base: position 11,761,353 of record NC_132942.1, read on the forward strand.
GTATTACACTGCATAAAACCAGACAGAGCTCTCCAGAAGCTCTATCATCATTGCACTGGTCAGATGGCAATGAAAGAGAAACAAAATCACATCCTGGAGCACAGCCGGAGGCAACCACCTAAATTCCCCTCAGAAGACCCAATTGCAGCAGTAAGAAATGCCAAGAGGTACTTAGGCATATGCATTGACTATTGAAACCTTCATTTACAAGCAAATCTACTGTTATCCCCATGTAGCAGACACCTAGGATAAAATACAAAGAGTTAAATATGTTCCTAGATTATATATGGTGCCTGTAACACCATCAGACTAAAGCAATACCCAAATACCAAGGCAAAACAAGTGATGCCCTGGTCTATTAAATGTCATTCAAAGCCAAAAATGTTCAAGAGATATGTCAGAGAATGATACATGATCTAACCCAAGATTTGAGAAGTGAAACCATCTTCACTTAGATTATGTCATTTGTGTCCTTAAAACACAGAGGGAACTTTTGGTAGGAGAGTAACAGACTCCAAATCATTTTAATGAGATTAAGTTTTAATTTGCAGGGACCAGACACCAATTTGAGAGAAATCGTATCCTCCTGGTGGGATGTTTAGTCATCTGATTATTTCAGGAGACATGCTTTGGCACACTAAGGTGATGGAGCTGTTTGTAGGCCCCAGGAAATCGTACAGGTTTGCTCAAAACTTCACAGAAGAGGCACAGAACTATTATGGCAGCTAATTAATTGAGATTTTTTACTGGAAAAAGGGATACTCAATCTATTTTAGACAGTTAAAACTGCTTAAAATCAATCCTTTCTCATTTATCTGAATTCAAAGGACTTCAAAACCAAGCTGATCTCAAATCACCAATCCCCCTCATCTCCCCCAAAATACCTTCAGGATGCTGTCAATCTGCATTTGAACCAGTTAAGGTGATTGGTAGGCAGTGATTATGTCACCTGAGGAATCTACAAAGGTTTTGAGAGCAAAATCAGTATTCCATTACTAAACTGGAGCCTATGGTTAGCAAAGATGTTATATGTGAAGATCAGGAGTAAGTTTGAAGTTCCCTGGGATGTGCTATGTTGCCTCTACTCCCCCTGTTTTTTGCAGGGTGGATAACACACACAAACTCAGCTGTGTTGAGCCACCCGAGTCCGGCTCTCTTTTGTTAGGTCTGTTGATGCACAAAATATAACTCAGGCTCCCTGACTTGTTCTTGCGTAACACTGTCACAAGACCAGTTTGAATCTATTCTCACTGCTCTTTAGCCAGCTGAGGCCATCTGCACTGAATGCTGCTTTCCAGGCACATGGTGAGGAATGTATACACATACAGTATATATAGACATGTATACCCATACATTTCCAAGGGTGCCCTGGATTGTACTGTGTAAGGAGTGCTCTGGTGGGGTTTCTGTACCTAACAAATCTTACCCAGCAATGAAAGAACTGAGCAGCCTATTTTTTGCAAATGCAAACCCAAAGATTTTGGCCTGCTTAGTACATCGAGACTGCCACACACATTCATTGAAAGAAAGGCAAATGCTGAGGGAACTCCGTAACCCCCCCAAACAGATGCAGAAAAGAATTTGGAAATACCCCAGTGTGTTCCAGCAGCCTATAATGGGAGACTGGCTGTGGAAGAAGAATTGCTGGTATGATCTCAGGACTCAACCCACTGTAGTCAGACAGTCTGCCCACAATGATGGGCCCAGCCAAGACAATACAAGCTCTATACTCACTGATAATCTAGACCCAAATACAAACAACATCTCCTGACTACGCTACTCAAGTGGGCAAATGAAGATGGAAACATAACGTAGATAGCAGGCTACCTGATTGCTTAGTTTCAACACCAGTGAAATTTCTTTGCTGCTTTCCAAAACTCCTGATGGGGCCAGTCGAAATGATGGATGTACACAGCTCCTCCAGCCACAGGCAGTGCTGGATATTCCTACGAGTACTAAGCTCCTGTGTGTATTACACGGCTGCCTCTATTCAGGAGGCTAAAAAGAAGTTCAGTCCTGCTTGTATATGCTGGAATCATTACGTACAGTGTTCCCATAAATCATATAAATGAGTATTACTATGTCACTAGTTAGGACGGTTGCTGTTATTATTGAAAAACCTTCTGGCAATCCAATCCTAGTGCCATCCAAGCTGAGGTTGGCCTCAGTGCAATTTATACCAGTCTCAAGTCTGTGCCCTGCAAAGTTTCACAAAAAGACTCTGGCAGCTAGACAGTCAGTGTTAAGCCTGCTGTGCCCATTCTCCATCATATTCCCCAACCTAAGGGTGAGACAGGTTGACACGGAGCCATGTCACCAGCCATGCACCACCGGGAGCTGCGTCCTCCTCCAGGCTGCTAGTGCTCTGCACCCCTGGAGCGGGGTCTTCTCCACGGCCACTACACATTCGAGCCAGAGACAGCCTGTTTTCCACTTGGGATGAAACACCCTCTGTGTCACGGGAGACTGAGGAGAACCAACCCCAGCCTTCCTGCTGGGGACATTATACACACAGATGAATCTCAGCAGATGCTCTCAGGGTGCCCAGCAAAGCTGCTGGTGAAAGAAGACACAAAAGCATAGGCAGCGTTTACCTTGGCCAATGTGCCATCAATTATCAGAATAGAAGCTTGACTGAACACAGAGATTTGAAAAAGCAGAGAGGAGTCCCAGGAGGCAGCAGAAGACCATGGACACCCTGTCTGTGGTCTCGTTCTGCACATTCCACCCTCCAGTCAGCTCTGTCTGAACCACTTACCCAGAGTCCGATTTATTCCTGTGGATTTTCAAGAAATATGAATCCTAAAACAAGATGTACTGAAAGTTCAGTACATGGTATTAAAGCTAGTATCCATCATGTCTATTCTGTCTCTCCAATGTATTCATTCTGCTTGTTATTATCATCTGGCTATAATCTACTCATAAACAATACCCTTATGATTTTTTCCATGCCTATTTATTTCCTCAGTCATTGACTTGGTTTCCTGAGGCTATCAAAAAAAAAAAAAAATTTATATAAACACATCTCTATTTTGAAATGGTCCCTAACTACTTATAAATGCAATATGACATCAACCAAAAATCAAAGCATATTTTGCACATGGGACCCACTACGGGCTATGCAAATGGGTGTAGCTGAAATAGCCCAATAGGAAAGGACCCACCCAACCCATATACAGAATCCATTTAAATAATTATAGGGTCTAGTCTTGGTCCATAGATGGGCAAAACTCTTAAGCAGGTGGGAGAAGAGCCACCTGAGCGACAGCACGGGGGGACACGTGTGCACCTGTGCAGATATAGTTGTACAGTACTGCAGCACCACAGCTGATTTATAGTTGGACGGGTAAAGAGTGGAAGAATTGAATTCCATTCATGGACACATTTCCAGAATAAAACCTGATTACACTAGAATAGGGAAGACAGCAAATATTGTCTCTGAGGGTTTTTCTTACAGAAAACAGCATCCAGCAATTCTTCCATTTTGGGTTATAGATTTAAAGTAATTTAGAATCAGGAGAAAAAAACCTTCTGAAATAATCACTTTGCAGACATGAGAAACTACCATGTACGGTCCCATGCTGATGAGCCCAGCTATAATCCAATCTTTGCTTTCTGCTGACTAGCTGAGCTCTCGTGGTTTATTATGTCAGTGGAACCCCTCAAAAGAATTATAGCCTTTTATTCAGCTCCGAACCATGTATTATTATGAATACTAAACTGGTTCAAATAGTCTATTGGTCCTGCTATAACATTAGACAAAGTCTTAAGTAATTACCTATCTCTTCAAAGAATGTGTTTTCATTGGCATTAGATCCCACTGAAAGCAGGCATGCATGCTTGTGGATACACTGTGCACGATGTCCCCGGAGCAAGCACATGGCAATGTATAAACAACAGGACAGAGCTCCCGCCACCACAGCACTGCAAAATAAAAGGCTTCCACAGCAAGCAAAACCCTAATCTTAATAAATCATAATAAAAAAACATTAAATGATGCTCAGAATAAATACAGATATGGATGATGCAGGCAACATGCACGTCGCAGTGGCAAACTGCAAGTTATTTTGTGATAATTAAAGGTATTAATAAAGCTACTTTGAAAATAGATGTTAGCATCAGCCCTGCAAAAAGATGGGCTCAGACAGGTTCCTGCATCTAAGTGATCTCAGTGGAATCGGTAGACCCCGTGACAGCAGCAGGACTTTAATTTGTATTTTAAAAGTTGCCTGTTCTAGTATTGGTAACTGCTCATCTAACACCCACAAAGCAGCAGGACCGTGGCTCTATGACTCTGCTCACTACATTGAGCCCTGGTTTTTCTACACACTGTCTGCAAGTCCTGCTCCTAACTGATAAGACTTGGGTAATCTTTTTAGTCTCAACTGCCTGGGCTTGACAATTAACTATTCACTGAAAAGCCTTTTTTTTTTCATGTGAATTTCAATTCACGGTAGTCGTTTCACAGGGAGAATACAAACCCATAAATTGTGTCATGTAGGTCACAAATGAACCAGCACATGCAAGTATCTCTAAGCCAACACGGTTTACAGGCTGTGCGTGTGTCAGAGCATCTGCCTAGATCCTATATAAGTGAAATGAGAGGTCCCACCAAGAAATTGTAGTTAGGCCATGGGAACAGTTGGAGCTATGGGTTAGTTCTTGTCTGATCTACACTGAGAAGTCGCAAAGCAGTGGGAAGACTGTCTACAAGTACAAAGTGAAATGTGGTTACGAAAAGCCAAAGAGAGCCCAAGATGGGACTGTAGAGGTGCTTGCCTGTCTCGTTGCTCTTACCCGCTCTGCAGAATTGCATTGAATTTGTTGGATCCAACATGAAAACAAAAACTGACCCTTAATTTCAGCATCAGCTGTTGTCTGAAGTGAATCAGTGGAGAAAAAGCATAGGAGAGGCAGGCAAAACATCCATTCGATTTGTGTTTGCTGGCATCTGCACGGCCATTCACAGGAGAGGCAGATTCACTTTCAAGCTGAGGTCAATCCAACTGAGAGCCAGGACCGGCGGGTAGGGAAATTTAAGAGCATTATATTGTTTGGACTCTGATTCTGGAGTCATTGTACTCTGCAGAGAGTCGTACTTTGTGGGCGGTGACTACGGTGCTGTAATTACCACTATAATTACACTGGCATATTTCCTTCTTGGCAAGCCCCATGGAATTACGGTCCCGTTACCTGACCTGGGTTTCTGATAGTCCTAGCACGATGGGCGATAGCATTTTTTTTGGCCTGGCCACAAGCTGGTAGGGTTAGTATGAATTGGAAGGCGAGGAATGCCAAGACAGTTTCTTCCAGAGCAAAAAAAATGTTGTTAATGTCCACTCTGACTGCAGCTATCACTTATGGCTCCTTCAGGAGGTGAGGTGGAGGAGGAACCAAGGAACCAGAACATCCGAAGAATCTGGCACTGCAAAGGAGAAGGACACCCTGGGACTAGCAAATCTCACCCATCTTTAACTTCTGCCTCATGTAACTGCATCATAAACACACGTAAGTTGGGTGTGTCCAATAAATGTCAGCCATGACACTTAAACTTAATTAAATTATTTGCATTGAGCTTTGGCATTAATATCATAGTGGTAATTCTCATCTCTCCTACATCTATTGCTTCAGAATTTGGAGGGTTCAAAAATGCAAAAACATCTTGTGTTGCAGGTGGAACCTCGTTCGTCTCTGGGTTTTGATCCTGCCCATAATGGAGCATGTGTTAACCTTGAATTGTGTAAAACCAAGAGACACTGTATATACCAGGTGGTCTTCTGACAGGGGGACCCAGATAACACTTTTTTGCTTTATATGAAAGCAAGTTTTTCCTCAAATCAAAGAGGATTTCTGCAGAAAAGCTGTGATGAGTTTCCATGCTCCTCTGAGCAGGATCTGACACTGCAGCCCTCGGTCGGGAGACGGAGCTCACTGTGTCCCAGCAGGCCGTTGTCTGGATGAAACCAGAGACTCCACTGCAAATCTTCTGCAGATTCTTTTCTTTATAACACACAGGGGGATTCAGTTTTGGTGACTTCGCTGAACAATTCTTTGAATCAAAGATTCTTCTTGAACCTCTTTTCTCTAGTTCCTGATGTATTTTTCTCCCTGCTGATTTGGAGTCCGACCTGGGAATACGAGTGTTATAGGATGTTCAGCACTTCTCTGCATCAAGCCGCAGCTGACTGCGGTAGCCACTTCACTTGAGGAAATTATTTGAGGTTTTCTGAGAGCTTCTTGACAGTAGGTAAGGGGCTTGTGTAGGTAAGATTGTTTCAGCTTGTGGGAGTGCCAGCTAGAACCCTTTATAACCTGGATGACATGTAATGTCATAAAAACTCCTGCTAAATCTCACTTTGTCCTCTCAAGACGGTAATTTTGACATCAATGTCTCTCTTTTCAACCATCACATAGCAGCTCATCTGGATAAGAACTGGCAAGTCAGAGATTGCCTACAAGTATCTCCCAACAAGAGTCCCTTCCATGTATTATTTTAGTTAAGAATGTAACCCAGCATGTCTTGCAGATCTCTTCCCCATTCTCTCAGGGAAAAAAAAATGTACTACTGTGAGAAAAGGGGAGAAAGAGATGCTTTTGGCCAATGCTCTTATCTGGTGACTAAGCAGACTGCAGTCTGATACATCTCAATCTGAACAGCCACATTTTGACGACCCTTTCGCACATAATTACCAACAGAGCTTCCATTTTTCTTTAGCTAGTGCAGTAGTCACAGAAATCATGACTGTTCCGCATTATCTGCCTTATATTAGTTGTAATCACATCACATTTTTGTTTATATCCACAAGTAATAAAAACCATGCATATCTTTAGTTTGACTTAAAGAATAAAGTAAATACATAATTCTGGCAAATTGTTTGGAATTATAGTTTAACGGCATCTGGTTCAGATATTCTGTAGTAAATTGTTGGCACCGACACTACCTTTTTTTTTTTATTTGAACCAAAATGTTCTCAGAAACATGTGTTTTTTGTCCAACTTCCATGTAATCCATTTTATGAAGGCCACAAAGCTTACAAAGTTTGAAACTTAAACTACCTGGGCAGAAGGGATCGTTTCTGGACACCCATTACACAGCTGATTAACTGAGGAATAAACAATTCTGGCATGCAACCTAGCGTGTCTGTTGTTTTCGCTTTTTGTCTCAAGGAGTTGTCTTTCTCGAAATACCTCCCCAGGTACAATGTGTACATTCCACCCTGTTTTGCTCACAAATTACATACCTCTCTTTTATGTCAAGTCCAATATAGCTGCACCAGGTTTTCTTATTCCACATAAAAAGTAACCAATTACTTGAGTAAATACCTGTTTTAAAAATATCACAGAGTGGTTTCCTGCTGCTCTAAATACTAAAATGTTCGGCAGGATTTCTGACCCTTATAAATCTTTCAAATAGTTCAGATTTTATCGAAGAAGCCAGACCATCTTTAAACCTGGTGCATAACTCATTGAAACCATTTCTCAAATACTTGATTTTTACACAAGCAATCAGGAAAAAAATGGCTGTATAATTTTTAATATAATTATCTCTCACTTTTCTTGCATTTCATTCTCTGTGGCTTTATTGTCAACTTCTGCTCATTCATCATAAGAACTACAGTTACTAGAGATTCAAAAATACTAAATCGATGATAGATGGGGGAAAAGTGGCTTAAAATGCAACCCTTTGAAGCTTCCCCACAGACCTACATTTACTGAGCCTAACAGGTTCTCCAGTGTCAAATCCCGTTGCAGTCACTGTCAGCAGCTTTATTCGCACCATCCAAGAATCAACTTGTGGGAATTAAATCAACACGTTCCCAGAGCAGGTCCCACACCAGAAGGAACCAAGTCCAAGAGGCAGCTTCCCTCCACTCTCCCCAACCACTTTCCCAGCAATGCTTTGCAGCTCTGGGCTGGCTTCCTAATTATGTGTCATTTGCAAGTCAGCACCTTTCCCTAAGCCCCCAGGTGGGGAAATTACCCAGGAGAAGAGGCAACAATAAATTCCCGTCTTGCTTATTTTCTCAAGTCTGATGAAATCCCATTGCGCTGATGGGGCTGCACAGCACAGTTTAACTCTACTGTGAAATGCGTTTAGTCACAGACAAAAATCCAGAATCCAGACCTCGGCACACCTTCCCCACAGCATCCTCTTCCCTTTTGAAGTCATCGGCCTCTCCGTCCTTCATAACTGGGTGTGCTCGCTCTCTCCCTGTGTGCCGGACCCTCTTGCACACCATTCCTCAGCCTTCACCTGCCTGAAACGGCCTTGTAGGGACACGGCCCTGTTAACAATCATGAAAGTAGTTCTTCTCCCTAAAAACCCCAAACAATTCAATGCTTCCTATTTAAAGGTAGTTGCAAAATGCTTGTGCTACTGCTTGATCATATAAAGTTTTAATCAAATTATGAAACATTCTTGAAAAGTAAAACCTAGGTATGTTAGCTAAAGGGAACTCAAAAGTGTATTCCTAAAAGCCAACAGTTGTTCAAAACTGCTGGAAGTAGTTGTGATCCTCTCCGAAGTGTTACTCTTCAAACACGTCATCAAACGCCTCGCAACCGGACACCATCCTGCAATCAGGCGCCTGCGTCCACGCAAGCTCCCTGCTGCTGGAGCAAAGCTGCAGGCTCAGTGCCTCGGGATTCGGGCATCCCAAGTCTCCTGGAAACCAGCTTCTAAATCACTGGAATCGGTAACTATTCTATAAAACTACCTGGCACTCAAACTGGCAGTCGGTCATGCTGCCAGGGAGCGAGTTACACCGCGCTCCAAAAGATGCCAAATTTGCTAGAGCATGGCTTGTGTATCGTGCGCATTTCTCCTGACAGTGCTCACCTTTAAAATGCAGGCGCAGCTTCTTGCCTTGCTAAGGAAGGGCTGAGTGGGACCAGATCCTCTAATCCCAGGAGCACCCTGACGAGTGACCTCGAGAGAGAAAAGCAGGGAAAAATCCTACAGCTCTGAGTGCCACCCGCCGCCCAGCAATGTCTGCTGAGCAGGCAGAGATGGGAAATGCTCAACTTGCTGACAGCCGGCAGATTTCTTCACTAAATAGTGACACGAGGGGGTGCTATTTTAGGCACGGTTTTGGTAAGGAAAAGAGACGGGAAAATAACCTTGGATGGAGCAATTAATGCAATATGGGCTGAAGAGGAGGACGAGCAGCGCTAGGGCAGCCAGGGCTGCATGGTTCGAAGGACACGCTCTGAGAAATGATGAGACCTGACTAGAGAAGTCAACCAGAGGGAGGAACGCGGGGTCTGGCATATGGAGGATGCGCGGAATTCCTTTAAGTCAAAAGGGCAAAACCGATCCAAAACTTGTAACTTTAAAAACAGGCAGAAAGATTGATGAGGAATGGCTGCAGGAGGGCATCAGACCTAAAGCAGCAGGGAAAAGGCATTAGGAGAAAGCACCATTCGTGAGGCACAAGAAAAAAAAATATATATATGTATAATATGAACTTGCTGGTTAGGAACAGTACATTGGTTGTTACCTCCTCCAACAGGGAAAAACTGCTGTCCCTTACATTCTCCTGCCCGTGCTCCCTCTGTGCTGCTCCTGAGTTCAGTCAGTCCCTGGTCTTTGAACACTGGAGATGGGTATTGTTAAAGTCAAGCTAGTTAGACCTAGCAAAGGCAATTAAATAGCAAAACTTTTCAACAGTATAAATAGTAAGAGAACAAGGACACACAAAGGGCCACCAGGCACTCAGGGTGAGGTAAAAATGAAGAAGAAAAACCTATTCCTTTAATAGCCCTGTTGTCAAAAAGGGCAGAGCCCATCCCAGGGGCACAGGAGCTTTGCAGACGTCCGCACTGGCGCAGCGAGTTCCGTAGAGGAAAGCTGCAAGTTGCAGTTCACAAGGCAGCAGCGTATTGATAAAAGGGAATTTCCACACGAGCTTGGCACCACCGTTGAGAATTTCAATCTTAAAAAAGATGTTTCGAAGTCAAACCCTAAAGAACGATAAACAAACTTTGCACCGCTCAGACCCAGCAAACAAACTTCCTGGCCTGGGACAAGACCAGGGAAGGCCCAGGAGAGCGGAGCAGGCGGGGATGTCTCAGGGGCTGCAAGGGGGGTGTCAAAACGTGACTGCTGGTGCATAGCCGTGGAGCCATGGTCCTGCGGCGCGGTGTCACGTCCCGCCGAGGAGACCCTTGCTCGGGGAGGTGTGAGTGGATTTCCTCAAGTGCATTTTGACAGCTGTGAGGAAGCGGGCGGCAGCAGCAGCTGGAGACATTCCTGGCTGCGCCCCCCCGGCGGGACCCCCGCCCCCGGCACAGCACAGCGCGCCCCGGCAGCGCCGGGGGCTCGGGGGCTGCTGAGGAGGCAGGAGCCGCATGGGGCCTGCGGGGTCTGATGAAACATCTGATGTGCATTACGGCAGGGCAAGGGGAGACACGCACGCCCCCTCCCAGCGAGCGCGGCACTTCTCGTCACCTGCTGGAGATTTTCCTACGTCCCCCCGCCCCGCTCCAGCTACCGGACAAAAGGGAGCAGCCAGAGCTGGCTGTGGGGTTGCTCCGGGGGGGCTGGCAAGGGTGATGCTCTCCCCCCCCGGTGGCAGCGGGGGGCGGGTGTTAGGGAAGGCAGCGCTCGGCCTGCTCTCCCGGCCGGGTCCGCACTCAGGTACCACGTCCCCCGTCCCACCCCCCCCCAGGTGATGGATTTGGCCCCAAATTCCTTCGGAACTCGCAGGGTACAAAATCCCAGGGAAAAGAAAGGGGGGAGGGAGTGGCGGATTTCCAAGAAAGTCAGTGCAATAGCTGCTTCGGAGAGGGATTTTTTTTTTTTTTTTTCTTTTTCATCAAGTCTTGCAATGAGGCGTCTGTGCCGCAGGACGGCCGGCGCGGGCAGCCGGCTCCGGGCACGGGCAATCCCGCTGCCCCCGCGCTTCCCGCTGCTCCCCCGCCCAAGGGCAGCGGCGGCGTCTGGAGCGGCCCGAAGTCGCCTTCCCGGCCCCGCGGCTGCGGGGGGCCAGCCGCCGGGCGCTGCCCGCCTCGCTCCCTCCAAAGCAGCGCGCTTGTCAAAATCCCGCTTTTTCACCTTTCTTTCTCCCCCCCCCCCCGCCCATACCGCCGGGGCAGGCACCTTCGCACCCCCCTCGCCGCCGCCGGGGGTGCAGTCCCTGCCCGCTGCCCCCCGCACGCCCATCCCCCGCGGGGCGGGGGGGCCGGGGGAGGCGGGAGGCTGCAACCTGCCGGCGGGGCAGGGCCGGCCCCCGGCGGGCGGTCGGAGCGGGGCGGCGGCTGCCATTGGCCGCGGCGCGGAGCGACACCTGCTCGGCTCCCTCATGCGAGTGACACCGGGGCTCGGCGGGGATATTTGAGGCACCCTCCGGCGCCGTCGCCGCCACTCCGCGCTCGCCGCCGCGCCGGGCACATGCGGTTCGCGGGGCCGCGGCGAGGAGCGCGCTGGGCCCGGGTGCGGCACCCCGCGGGGGAGAAGGCGGCGGCGGGGGGAAGGCGCGACCATGTGCGCGGAGCTCCGCGGCAAGCTGCTGGCCCTGGCCCTGCTGCTCGCCAGCGCCCGGGCGGCGGCGGGCACTGAGGCCACCCACCCGCCGGAGGGGCCGCAGGACAGGACCCCGCAGCAGAAGGGGCGCCTGTCCCTGCAGAACACAGGTACGGCGGGGCGGCGGAGGGGGGGTGCGAAGGTGGTGTGTGTCCCCCTCGCCGCTTCTGGAGCGCTGGGGAAATAGCCGCGTCGAGTTATGACAGGCGTTTTATTTCGGTGTCCGACTGTCAGGCATAAATCATCAGAGGAAATAGGAGCTCGCTCCTAATTACCTTTAAAGCCCGGCTTTGCCAAGCACGTGTTGCCCTTGCAACAGCCGCGGCAGCACTCCGGGCGAAGCGCCTCTGCAGCCGCGCCGGGCACGAAGTCGGTGCCGAGCCGCCTCGCGCCGGCGGGGAGCGGGGCCGGGGGCGGCGGGAGCCCAGCGGAGCGGCGCCCGGCCCGGCCCGGGGGATGCTGCCTGCCGCGGGGATGCTGGGCTGGAGCTGGGGAGGAGAAAGTTTCTCGGCGCAGCGTTTGAAACCGGGTCGGGGTGGGGGGGTACGGGAGGGAAGGGGAAGCGGCTGGAAATGACTGGTGCTTTGCCTCCTCCCTAGGGAGTCGTGCAATGATGCAACGGACCGGGGGTTTCTCTCCTCCTCTCCCGCCCCCTGCGCTCTCTCCCCCGGGTATTATCTGCCTAGAAAGAGAGAGCTGAGGCGTGCACTTTGCTGGATCGCTTCCCAGCCGTGCAAAGAGAGAGCGCGGGATCCAGACGCTTCCTTCCCCCCCCCCTCCCCCTTCTCCTTCCCCCCCACCCCTTTTTTTTTTTTTAACACTCTCAGTGCTGCGAGACGTGTTTAAACACACACGAGCAGGAATGCACGAATGCCCATTAGGGACTGCCACATGTGAATCACGGCACTGTGCAGTTCTCAGCACGCTGGAGCCAGGACATGTGATCCGGCAAAGGGTTTGCATCCGGATGCCAACACAAGCACTACAGCTGAGCTCCCAGCCCCAAAAAAGCTCAGCTCCGCGCTCTGCAGCGCTCCACAAAGAGCTCCATTCCCCCCACCCCGTGCGTGTGTGTTTGCGCAGCTTTTCGCGTGTGGCCGAGACAATCCCAGGAGCCGACCCCGGGGCTCCCGTGTCCCACCCCCAGATGCACTTCGGGGCGGGGAGGCGGGGGGGAAGGCAGCGGCAGGGATTTGGTTTTGAGCTGGGGGGGGGGGTGTTCATGTGAACTCCGTCAGACTCCGTATTTACATCCGCGGCTCCTCTCTGTGCCTTGCAGCGGGTTGAAATTAGACTGAAAGTTGCTGTAAAGACTTGCAAATGGACCGCATGGCAAAGGGGGAGGCTGGGGATGTCTGAAACGTGCTGCGGTTCGGAGGGGGATTAGGCTGGCTCCCAAGGGCGAGCTTTAATTAAAGGTACCACTAGGGCACAGAGTACAGGAATTCTTAGCATCCTCAGTGCTGGCCTAAAAGCTGCCCCTGTTTAACTTTATCCCCAGGCTTTTTCAGCAACCACCTTCCCTCTGGCAGTACTACTACATCCATTTTTTTTTAAAGGACCAGAAGCTGTCTTGTTAAGAATTAGATTTTTGGGGTTTTTTTGGTGAGTGAGTATTAGACAGCATTTTTTTTTTTTACAGTGTTACATAACATCTGAAAGGGCAGAATAAACATGTATGTAACGGCTCGTTCCAGTAGATCTGTTTTATGTACTGCATATATAAATATATATAGTTTTTCAATTGATTTCTTCATAGGTGAAGACATAGTTGCAGTTTAGCAATACTCAGTGGAGAGGACTTTATTTATCAGTGGGAGTTTTGCCATTAACTTTGTAGACATCATGACAGGGGAAGCCCGGTGGTCTGTAAAAAAACATGGTGCTAAATCACCAGAAACTAGCCTGAAGTACCTGAAATGAGAAATTTTAGCTGGCTGGGTCCTGGGCTTCTCATTTTGGTACTTGAATTTGATGGGGGACTTTGTGCAAGTCAGACAGCAAAAATCATGTCTGTCCTTTGCTCCCGAGGAACGCAAAAGCATTAGACAGTTCTCAAGTGAAATAGCTTGACGTAAGCATAGTGGATTTGGCATTTACTTCTTGGATATCACTTTCATAACATAATACACCCAAGTTTTGGCCTAATTTCTGCAAAAAGTGGGCATGCTGTGGGTACAATAACTGTTGTCACATGTGTTTTTTCTTTTGAACTGATGATGTTAGCAAAATAACTCTTTCCCTCCCCACCCTACCCACCACCAGCTTCTATGAACAGTTCTTCAAATTAACTGTAATCAATGCTCATTTTAGCTGAAATCCAGCACTGCCTGGTTAATGCTGGCGATGTGGGATGTGGAGTGTTTGAATGCTTTGAAAACAATTCTTGCGAGATCCGAGGCTTACACGAGATCTGCATGACATTCCTGCACAACGCTGGAAAATTTGATGCCCAGGTAACACAGTGAAATGTCCTACGTATCTGCTTGCTTCCAATATACACGTGGCATGTGTTTTAGTTCTTTAACACATCTTTGGAAAAACGTTACTGTTACAGAGCAAGTCTACTTTTGCACATGAGCAGCTTCAATAAGAATTTTTCTGTTGAAGGGCCCAGAATCAAGACCCAAGAACAGTAAGAGAGCAGCAGTATGCAACCTGTCCCAGGGGACAGGCTGTCTCTAGCTACAGCTCCCTGTGATCACTTCTTCCTCCTGTACCCAGGATAACTAAACCAGAACACTAATGTAGCTGAACACTAATGTAGCTGGTTTTCAGAAACACTAAGCAGCTTAAGCTTCTACACCAAGTTTGTTCAAAGCTGATTCTGAAATGCAGCTTGGGCACCCAGTTCATTTAGTCATATCGAAATAATTCCCAATGTGCAGGTATTAAAGTCGGTTCTCAAGACTTGCACACAACCAGTCCAGGCAACCTCCTAAAGCTGCTATATTCAAGTAAGTCTTTGGATCAAGCACTGACATTAAAATACATTACTTACATGGTATGTGGTATTAAGTTTGTCTCCTTCATTTTCTCCCCAGACCATTTATGCATCATTGAGACATCCTGTTATTATGTCTTGTAAACCTACTCTCCCATTTTAGTGTGGAGGGAAGAGAACATTACAGCGGGCCAGCGGCATTTGGCTTGACCATGCAGTTTACAGTATAACTTGACTAAAAGCACCAGCCTTGTGGCGCTGTTAAAAGCATGATATGAAGTAGAGCTGTCTTCAGGATTCAGCCTGTTCCATGAGGGATGGTGGGACCACCCAGTGGGAAACACTTTTGAAATACTGGAGTTTTACACTCAAATTCTCAAGAACGTACAAAGGGTCTGGCTAGCCATTAAAACGGGAATTGTTTCTTCTGTGGGAATCTGAAAACCTTCAACTTCATTTCCAAGTGGCTTCCAGAAAACGCTCGTTTATTTTTGCACAACATTCTGTCAGCAAACAAAGTTGACTAAAGAAGTAAGCCCTTTTGGGAGGGGAGGGAGACCTGCCTACAAAGGCTGAGCGTAGCCATTGATGTCTGCTCTGCAGGATCCCCAGGTACTGCTAATCGAATACAGCCCATTTCACATACAGGCTGTCTCCATTGCCGTGCAGAAGTATTAAACCCCTGGAGCTTTATTTAATGTAGAGGTGACTTTAGCCGCTGCTATGACATGGCTTTTCATGGCTCATCTCTATATTATCTACAGTTATTTCAGGCAGCATTAAATGACAAGACTAGCATTGACCATTTTCTATTCTCTGCTTTCTGTTCTCCTTCCCTCTCTCTGAAACCTGAGAATTGATGTCACATTTGGTTTGCATAAGAATTTTCTTTTTTATCCTCATTTGCCTAATGTGCTGTGCATGTTTGGTACTGAAGGGAAGGCCAACTAAGTGCCTTTGGTATAGGGAATAGAAGGGGATGATGACTGAAGCAGTTCTTTGACCAGCAAGAAACATTTCTGGCTTGAAACAATTTGGGGACAAAATCTGCTTGCAGATCTGGGTGAATCTTAGTTAATATAAGTGGAGCTGTGCCAGTGTACTCTTTGGATAAAGGTTAACAGAAATTTGGTCTTCATGAAGCACTTGTGTAAAATAATCTGAAGCTAATGGAGAGATGGAGGCAATGCAGGAGGCTTCCACACACCTATTGCTCAGCAAAGCAAAGGGAGTCTGAGCAGAGCTGTCAGACTGCGACACATGCGCTGTGTACGGCAGCTATAGTATCAGATAGCAAAGAGAGAAAAGGAAGGGATCGGTTTGATGCCCACTAAGCAACTGAATGAAGGAATCACAGTGGTTAAAGAGATACTGCTAAAGCAGCTTTCCTGCAACTTACTTTTTTTAGTTTCTTGATTTGATTTTTTTAATCTCGCTTAGAATTTAGTGCAGCAAACAGACATCAAGACACTGTAGGATTATTATTAGTGCTGATTTGAGTCCCTCTCTGAGGAAGTGGTAGTAGAGAAAATACTGACAGATGGGGAATGGGGCAGGTGCATATGGACGGTACATACATGTCTGTGAGTTTGCAAACTAATTTTAAAATAAAAAAAAAAATAATTTGCAGTTACTGAATGGGTATCTCCATGTGGTCCTGGGGACCTCCTCAGCCATGGCAGGATGCCCTCTCCTTTAAGTGAACCTGCTGTGCTGACACCCCAGAAGCGAACAAAGCCAGTAACTCAAGCATTGAATTATTTCAAGGTGTTTACTTTTGCCCTTTCCCTTGTTGGGCATTCAGCTGCTGGGGTAGAGGAAACCTCAAAATACCAGTGAGGAAGCCCTGTGTATTCAGCTCCACTGGAACAGCAAGGCCAGGTGACTTGGCATGATCTTTAAGGGCAGAGAAACAAAGAGAAGAGGGGGGAAAAGCGATTAAGTGGTACCCTTAGCAATCTAATAACCCTTGACATTGTCCTACAGAGGAGCAGCTAGCTGGGCATAAATCAGCTGCTGTGCTTAATGGACAAAAATACAGACCTACTCCATTTCTTTTCTTCTCAGGGAAAATCCTTCATTAAAGACGCTCTGAAGTGTAAGGCTCATGCCTTGAGGCATAAATTCAGCTGCATCAGCCGTAAGTGCCCTGCCATTAAAGAGATGGTGTTCCAGTTACAGCGGGAGTGCTACCTGAAGCATGACCTCTGCTCTGCTGCCAAGGAGAACGTCCAGGTCATTGTGGAGATGATTCACTTCAAAGACCTGCTGCAGCATGAGTAAGTGCCTCCGTGCTAGTGCAGTCAGAGGTGTGGGAGCTCCTTCCAGGAGCACGATGGTGCCAATGGGCTGTGCATCTGCCCGAGAGCTGTTTCACCTCCTTCTGGCCTTAAGCACGTCTTGTTTTCCCATGTACCAGACCAAGGCAGTGCTTTCTTTGCAGAGGCCCTCGAAGACTAGTTTGTTTATGAAGGGCTAGATCTGACTGTGGAAGGCAATTAAATGGGTTGAGGGTGGATCTGGCTGTCTCTTTGTCCTTTAGCAAATACAGTGTCAGTGTCTGCTGTTTCCAGAGGCATCTCACAATGCCTCTGTGCTTTCTGAGCTCAAAGGCACCGTTCCTGACCCCAGTATCTTGTTAAAGATGACAGCTAGAGGAGAACGGGGAAGAAGGTCTATGCAAAGTTGTCAGTAAGATGATAATTTCTTCTTTAAATACATACTTTCAAATGTCTTGTAGTTAATTGTCCCTGAAAGAGCTGCAGTCCCCCAGGTAATCTCCCATTCATCTTATTCCTTCCTAATCTCAGATGCTTTTTAATAAAACATGGAGGTGTACAAAATGAAGGCACAAGTCGGATTTTGAGGAGTTTATCCCTCTGACTGGGAACACAGCTGCCCTCCGAGGAATGGCAGGCACGAATCCCATTTGGAATTGATCAAAGCTGCTACATGACAGCAACAAACCAGGCACAAGCCGTTTGTATCAACTCTTTGTGCACAGATGCAAAAATTGGAGCCTGTTTTTCTTGCAGGTGAACATCTCGCTCCCAAACAAGAAGGCTGAGCCACAGCCTGGCAGCAGTCTTACCTTAGAGCATCTCCCTACCACGCCTGTATGCCTTCTTATCCCTAGCGGATATTAGCACAGAAATCCCAAATCCCAGTGATCATGACAGATACTTTTTTTTTTTCCCAGAATAATTTCTTCTGGACTTTTAGCCTTGCATTTTCATTGGTCTCCAAAGGAGCTGTGCCCCAATTCCCTTACTTTCTGTTGAAAACCACCCCCCTAATACTTAAGCTGCAGTTGCAGAGAGACGCTTTGATGCCAGTTTACTCTCAAATGCAGAATCGTTTGCTGTGGTTTGTACAAGCTGAACATGGTGACCTGAAAGCAAGGCCCTTTCCGTAGACATTCCTGAGGCTGGGATCAAAGGCATGGCTGGTGGCAGGTCTTGGCCTTGCCAGGGCCACTGGCTGTGCCCAGCGCGAAGGGCAGCATCCCACTGCCTGAGGGAGAGGGGAAGCAGCTCCATCCTGGACAGCAGCACCTCTCTGTGGGCACTGCTCAGGCTGTGTGTAGGCTATAAATTGGGTACTTGGTACCAGTTAACCCCCCCCCATCATTTGGAGATGAGAAGAACTATGAAAGTCAAAGGCCTGTCCAAAGAGAAGTCAGTTATCCTTGTTTTACAAAGAGGCTAAAGCAGGAATGCTCAAAGGCAGCTGCTTATTTCTGGGGAGCTTAACTGGGGGGTTCTCAGTTTGAGAAGAGACGGCTCATTCAGCTGAACACCTATAATTTGCACGATCTCATTTAGAGCTTCCTACACTTCACTTTCAGCATCTCATAGAGTTGGAGCTTAGCTTTCCTATGCGGGACTCCCCAAATAGAAGCCAGCCATCCTCCTCCCCTCCCCTAAATTTAGAGGCCATCTCTGAAGCTTTTGAACTAAGGAACTTGTTCAAGATCAATAGGCAAGTGTGGCAAAGCTGGAAATAAAATCACGTCTGCTGACTTGCAGCCTTGTGCTCAGTTCAGGTACTATGGTCAGGCCAGCTGAAATGCAGAAAGTAAAACAGTGAAGGAGAAATGGGCCAGTATTAATCCGCAGGGCTCTGGCAGACTCTGAATACCTGAAATATTTGGCAGCTGAGCCACTTTTTAGTCATACCAGCAACCTTTTTCTTCCAAAGATTTTTGTAAAGGTTATGCCCAATTTCAACAACTGATTTCTTTTTTTCTTTTCTTTTTTTTTTTTTTGCCTCCTGCTGGATCACTTTGTATGCGATGTACTCAGTTCTGTCATCTTCTATTTTACATTTAAAACAAAAAGTAAGAGCAGAGCAGCAAGTGTCAGCTCTCAGACTTGTTCTCTGACTATTTTATTCTGACTGTTTTCTCCCGATGAGTGTTGAGGAACACGATCGGGGTGGTGAATTCTCCTCCTGAGTCAGCTGCGGTGGGGTGGGGGTCAGGCTGATTTGCTATGGTGGAAGTGGTGACAGGCCCTGGCAGATCGGTCGCTGCTGCATTCCAAGTAACTTTTTTTTAAACAGCAGAAACAATCCAAACATGGGAAATATTCTGAGATAGGGGAATAGGTGGCTCTCCAAGATTAGTCATTCAAAATGAGTTTAAGCAGTTGGGCAAAGTAAAATCAGGGTAGTGTCAGACACTGATCATAATCTGCTGGTTTTCCTCGTCTCTTCTGACTTGGTTCATGGGAAGAGATTTAGACTTGTCCACAGCCAGCAGAGCTGGTGGACAGTGTGCCCAGAAGGTGCACCCCCCCCGCCCCATACAACCACAACTGCTGACCCCAGGCAGTTCTCCACTGGCACTGTGGATGGTTCCTACCATGGAAGACTTTTAAGCACGTCCTTCTGGGCCTGCTAGCAGCTGAGCGGTTGTGTCAATAGACAACATCAATATTGGCCCACAAAACTTGTGACCACAACTATTTTAAAATCTCTGCACTCAGTGACCCGTGGCTGAGGAAGCTGAAGTGCCAGCGCTCAGGCTGCGTTGTGCTGTGGGGGCACAGAGGGATGGGTGGGAAGCAGAAATGGTATTTGGCTCTGGCTCGTTTGGAGTCCTTGTTTGGCTGGGAAAAGGTATACACTGAAAGCTGTACTCAACTCTGTAAGGAAATTAAGGAAAAAAAACTTTGTGTGGGAAGAAACAGTGCCACCAAAGTGGATTTTCATGTGTCTGAGCTCTGTGCAGTCAGATCCTGAGTCCAGATAGGATCTCGCTTGTGGTGTAGACCAACACCTGGTGCTTCAGGGAAAGGTAAAGATGATGAGAAAAGCCAGAAAACGTCTAGTTGAGCATCTGTTGCTCTTTGCAGAGGTGAGGAAATGCCTCCCTCTTGCAGGCTAGTGATCGGTGTATGCTCTGTACCAGCCGTTCACCTGGAGATAGCAAGCTTTTTGATGAAGTTGATGGCTCTGGACGTGAGCAGGTTTCCTTTGTCTCGTATCCTGACTAATAAAGATGAAAGGGCATGGAAAGAGATAGAAGCAGAAGGTGTGAGATAGCAGTTCTTCCATTTGACAGCCCCACTTGCCAAGCGTGTAGACATCATATATTCCTCTGGTGGACATTACAGTTCTCCCAGAGCATCACTGGTGGGGGAGCAATCAAGGCAGATCCAGCACTTGAGTGAAGCTTCCTTTGACAGGATGGCATCATGTGCATTTCTTACAGCGATATGGCTGATTAGAATATAATATATTGCATAATAAACATGTGGTGCAGAATTGCTCTACAAAGCTGCCGAGTCAGTGGGTAGCAGGGGGCTAATGCTACTGAACTGTGCTGTGCACAAGGAGGGTAAGGCAGAGAGGCCATTACACTTGTTTACTGATAGATAACCCTTATACATTTTTTGACTCTCCTCTCACTGTTTCCTTTACCTCTAGGCCATATGTTGACCTAGTGAATATCCTGCTCACCTGTGGCGAGGAGGTGAAAAAGGCAATAACAAGAAGCGTCCAGGCCCAGTGTGAACAGAACTGGGGAAGTCTCTGCTCCATCCTGAGCTTCTGCACCTCGGCTGTGCATGGTGACGCCATCCTGGGTCCCGAGAAGAAGCCAGGTGAAGCCAGCAAAGCTGCTGCTGGCCGCGGGGACATGCTGGCCCACTCCGACTCTGACCACAGGGAGAGCTCGCGAGCATCTAAGGGAGAGAGAGGTACTAAGGGCCACTTGAACGCCCATGCCCGGGTGAAGGCTGGGGGCCACGGTCCCAAAGGGGCACATGGGATCATGGACCGGGCAGACGAACTGTCCGACTTCTCTGACATCCGGAGGTGAAAAAAGGCACCAACTCCCCATTCTCCCCATCCTCCCCCTCCACTGGAAACCTCCTCCATTGAGTCCCATCTTCCCATCTATGGACATTCCAAAGCATTTCCCATTCAGAGGTCAAGCACAGGGCATTGCAAGATATATATGGACCTCAGCAACAGTGTATATATTAGCAAAGGGAGAGCAGTGGCAATGGGTTATCGATCCAGCAAACTCGACACTTGAGCAGCCACCAAATGTGGCAAAATGTCTCCGACTAAGTTCTTTTCCCCTTTTTTATGAAATGGACATCAGCTGAAATTTAGGATCTTGTTTGGGGGTTGTTCGTTGTTTTAGGGGTTTGTTTTTGTTTTGTTTTTTTTTTTTTTTCCTTGCTCCCCTTGGCTGGGGAGAAGGTTCCAAGAGGGCTTTGTCAGATTGCATGTGGCCGCTTGTGGCTTAGCACCTCCGAAGGTTTAGGGCGCAGCCTTACAGCAGATGGCTGAATTCCAGGGGGATTTGGTTTCTGTCTGTGGCTGAGAATGCAAGAGCTCAAGGCTCTCTATGTGACGCTCTCAAATGAAATAGCTACCCCGTCTCTTGCACAGGAACCGTGCGGTCTGGAGCTCCACCGCTTTCTCTTAACTAACTTCTGAGCCATTGTTCCCATCTGGGTGATGCTGCCTAGTTCAAGTGCCCCCTGTTCGTTTTTTAACCACTGCATAACTTGACACTTGCTAATCCAGTCACTTCAGCATATCAAAGGCGAGTAGTCAGCTTCCAGACAAGGCAATGTGACTGTTAAGATGTGCACAGTATGGAGGACTCCCAAGAGTATGCTCATGGACCTCTAAAAACCCTGTGCATATTCTCTGCTTACACCTGCCCACTCAGTGATACAGGTCCTCAACCCTTATGGACAGCCCAAGCTTAAAAGGATGGACGTAAGCTCAGACAGCGAAGGACCCCATATACTTAGTTCTTTTGTAGGGGTGTGTTGAAGGCCCATCAGAAGTCTGTCTCTCCTTAGCAGTAGCATGGTGAGGTTTGCTGGGATGTGGAGCCCCACTCTAACCTGCCTGTCAGCTGTGATTTATCCAAATGCCAAAGATAAGGAGAGGGGGTTGACTTGTTTTTTTTAATTGTCATGCAGATAATGACCACCAATCTCTGCAGAATGAGTTACTAAAGATGAAGAGTGTCAAGAGCTTATTGTCTCTAAGCAGTTTTAAGTGTGAATGAGGTGTTTGGACACATCTCTCCTACCCCCTATGCAATTGTAATTCTCAGGTTGCAGATCTGCAATCCTATATCCCCAGATATTGTACTGGAAATGGAGGTTACAGCATCCACGGGGACAGAAGGGTGAGCTCTTCAGTTTCCTCTAGAGAAAAAGCGACTTTTCTTAGAAAGTGGGAATCACACCAGGGATTTGAGCCTTCTCATTTAGAAAGTTTGGGAGGAAAGCTGTGGGGGCAGGAAGGCAGTTCAGTAGAGACAGAACGTACCCAGTGAACTAACGTACGTCTTGTCGCATGGTGGGAAGGAGCTGTATAAACAGTAGAGGGTGTTGGAATTTGGCTACCATTTCCAACTCAGATTTTAGTTACTGCTAAGTGAACGCAGCTCCTAATAGCTATATTCAGGATTTAATGCATGTATCCACCCGCAGAAGTTATAGGCATTGCTTTTAATAGAAGCCACGTAGGAAGCAAGAGAGGACCGTTCAGTTGAAAAGGTGTGTCTCTGTGATCACCAGGTCTTTGTTTAAAGACATGACCTTGATCCTGCCTCATTTTAGCTAAGTTCTGTGACAAAATTTTCATTCGACTTAACTGGGAAGAGGTGGGATCAGGCCAGGTACTGTAGCAGCAAAGACCATGCTGACCTGAGGAGTGGAGCTCCTGGCAGTGAGAGTGCCAGCTGCCCCGTTGGGTTGTAGTACAGCTCTGCCATGGATGGGGCACCCAGGCTGTCCCACGGAGGAGCTTGCCAAGGTTGGTTCAGGCCTGCCTCTGATGGCCAACTCCTCTGCTCCAAAAACTAAGTGGCTGCTGGTGGTACCATAAGAAGGCTTATAGCGTGCCTCCATGGGTTTCCTGTGAGCGTCCTCTCCCCCTTGGTGGCATACAGCCACCATGAAGAACAAGCTCAAACCAAAAAGACAATCCAAGCATTTTAGCAAAAAAAAGAAAACAAACGCAAAACAGAAACAACAACTCGCTACCAATGTAAAGTTCTTGCATTGAACTAAAATACGATCCCTCTCTCATTAGAGGTCTGATTCATCAATGGGAACCAAACATATAGATCTACATCCTTGAATGTCTCAGTCAACATATCACCTCAGCATGCATACAGTTTTATTTGTATTCATTTGTTCTGAGGGGAAGATTGTATATTCCCCTTGTTTAGTCAATGAAAACTGGGGGGGGGGGGGGGGGGGCAAGCTGTGGGTGGGAGGGATTTTTGTATAAGGCATAACATTTTTTTCCTCTGTGTGTGAAGATTTTATGTGTTCATCTACTGATTTCACATGCTATTATTGTAAATATTTAACATTTCTATTTATTATAGTGTCTCCATTTAAAAAAAGAACACTGCTGGCTATGATAATTTAAACGTACATTATGACCTGTGTTGTATATATTCATGCCACTAGTATGGGGTTTTTTTATGTTTAAAGCTGCATAAATATAGTTTTATACAGTTCCATAATGTTATTGACAGCATAAATCATTTATTTATTGTTAAACCTTCTTTCATATCTAACAAATAGGGTGCGTTTTACCTGAGATTATTTTATTGTGACATCTACATAGCCTTAATTCTTTATAAAAAAGAAAAAAATGTCCATTTAGATACTGTATGATGCTTTAATTAACATTCCTTATGAACTTGCTGTTCATGAAGGAGGTTTAGCTTAAAAGCCAAGGTATGAATGCTTCCTTTACGCTTTGCATCTGGAATGAGCCTTGTTCTGGAATGAAAATACTGGGAGAAGCAAAATGCCTACTGGAAAAAGATAGCAAGTAAACCCTGGAAAATGCTGTCCTAACTTAAAGTGCTGAACTAAAAGGGGGAAAAAGAAGGGGAAAAAAGAAAAGACAAACTGTCCTTAATTCCAAATCTCTGGGAGAAAAACATACTAGTTTTATCTCATGTAGAATTTGCAGCCAAATAAGCTTGTAAAAAAAGAAAATGCATATGGCTTTAGACAAAGCTCTGTACCTTTCACACTATTATTTTCCTTAAACACTAATAAATGTTTTGAGTAAGTCTGTGGCTGGGTTTTATCTAGCTGGAATTTCAGCTGCTGCGATAAGGGGTAAGAAAAGCCCTCTGAAGCAGGGCCAGCAGCTTCAGCCGAGGGGGGCAGAGGTAATCTGTCTGCTCGTCCCCCCAGAGCCTGTCCCTTGTGCCAGCCAGGCAGCAGCAGAGGTGCCCTGGCTGGGGCAGGGCGCAGGGACAGAGCCAGCCCTTCCTCTCTGTATACCGGGGAGAGCCGGTGCGGGGGCAGAGACCTGGTCACCGGTGTGTCATTGCCCCAGGGAAGGGAGACCTTGTTGGCTGCTTAGCTGGGACCCAGCAGCTTGGTTTGAGGACAGAAATGGAGACATGGAACAAACTAGAGGATGAAAAACATGGGGAGCAGAAGCTCCTTTCCTTCCCAGGCTCAGACAAAGCCTCTGTGCATTTTGGGAGGTTTTTTCCTTAGCAGGATCTGGGGATTGGGTTCACTGCAGTGTGTCAGAGCCACCTGATCTGCTTTAAATAGTCTGCATTCAGGTTAGGAAGGGAGTAAGGGGATGCAGGTGCTTATGGGTTTCCTCTTCTCGCTGCCCTGATGACCTTGGTTTACAAAATCCCCTTGGGAGGTGGCAGTATGCTGTGCTGAGCCGGGTTAGCTATAGGTGCAACTCAGCATCCCATAAGAGCTGGGAAGGGGATCTTGGCTGACCACAGCAACGCTTTCTAAAAGCTGTAATAGCTGATAAGATTTGTCCTGCATGTATAAAAAACGCAGTCAGTTCATATAATAGCAAGAGTTATCCCTTCAAGATTTTACCTTAAAAACAGAGGACATCCATTTGGCTCTCCACTGTCAGCTACTTATAATCTATCAATAAGTACCAGCCAGTGGCTCTGTGCAGGGGTGTAACAGGCATGTACAGTAGCTGTAATTCTCTCTCGGATCACTCCATCACCATCCCAGCAATGATCAGATATCAAAATCTTAAATGCTTACTGGAGTTGCAGCAAGGAGAAAAGCAAAATCCTGAGATTTACAAAAAGCAAGCTGCAGAAACAGTACTTTGTGTTGTCTCCAAAGTCATTTTCATACAGTGTCGGGGTGTAGGCAGCAAGGGGATGGGGAAATTATGAGAAAGCACCTCAGAACATAAAGCATGGATTTTTTTTTTTTTTTAAGACTGCTTGCATGAAAAAGCACATTTTTAACACTCCTTCTGTGGGGTTTAAAAATAACTAATCCAGTTGAAGCCTTTGGATGAGATGGGCCTCATAAGCCTAAATGTGATTTGCAGCAATCTAGGACCTGTAACATTTCTTTGCCTTTAGGTGCAACAGCTCTTTATAATCCTGCCATGGACTGTCATCAAACACCAACAGGAAAGTGCATCTTGCCAGCAGAGATGTGACAGAGTTTGGTGGGATATGATCTCAGACCAATCTGCAGTCAGACTACAGCCAAGGCATATCTTGTGCTGGTGTTGGACCGCTCGTTGGCATTAAAGATCCCACTGCATTTTTTTTGCAGGAGCTGGTCCACACCATGGCTGTGATGCAGCTAAGGTAACTGCATTCTGCCCTCTGCCATCCTCCTTGCAATTTAAACTAAAAAGTTATTTTTCATCTCCTGATGCATAAAGTGGTGAGACTGCATTCTGCTCCAAAAAGTGGCTAGACATTAGTGATGGAGAAGTGACCCCTACCTTCCCTTAGGGCATCACATCTCACAAAATAGCACAGTAAGTAACAGAGTGCTGACTTTAAAAAGTACAGAAGCACAGAGAGAAAAAGAAGCCCTAAAAACAGACTGCAGAGCAGGGATTCTGCATTGCACAACCATGAGGAGTGTATAACTTAAAATATGTTTAATACCAGCATACAAGTCTGCTTCAAGTCTGGAGTGATCTTAGTTCAATTTGGTCAGAGTCACTTTACAAGTGAGGTAAGGGAAACCAAATCAAGGCAATTCAAACTGCAAATGCACAGGGCAAATGCACAGGCAAATATCCATACACAGGGCTCATCCAATTGAACAAATCCCACCAAGATTCATACATGTGGTCCACTTGGATTTATTCTCCTACAGGCTCCCTGTCTAGCCTCCCAAAAGAACAAAATTAATTCCAGATATTGGCTTGCTCAGGCATACCAAAACATTTACAAATGTATATGGCAATTTACATATGTCAGCCCACGTAGTGAGCTGAGTCAAACCGACTGCCAGTGCTTCTGCATTCGTCTTTACCGGTTCTTAGGTACTGCCCTTCGCTCTCCTCCCTGAGCCCACACCTGGAGATGCCAGGAGAGCCAAGGCAGCTCCAGAGCAGCTCTCTGCTGCGTCACGCCTGATGAATTCATCACAGCGATCTTCCCAGGTAAGGGAATAGTTAAAGCTTGCTGGGAAGCCTCAGCAGTGCATTTTTAAAGCTATTTCCTGACACCTCACCAGAAACACAAATCCCACTCAGTTTTCGCTGCTAGTTGTGTTCATGTTTCCATGCTCTCCTTGCAGACTCTCGCAGGAAAGGCTTCTCTCACACCTGCTGAGGTCAGAAATTGCTGCATGCTTCCCCAGCAACAAATACAGCAGATCTCGAGCCTTGAGCAACACTGGGCAGCCTGCACCACCCAGACCCATCACAGTCACCTGCCCTGCGACCAACCAAAATTAAATCGTGGAGAGGGTACACAAGGGGGTGCAGCTGGACCTCCCTGGAGGCAGGAGCTCCACCGATGCCTTGCAACGTCCCTCCCAGGTCTGTTCCTGCGGTCCCAGCACTAACAGGTCCTGGCACAGGGTTGGGGCTAAGCATAACCATATAATTAGTGAAATCCTAACAATTTTTGTTTCTGTACATTTTCTTTAGGGAAAAACATCCCAGCCAGTGGAGCATTTCATTTTGAAATCAAAACCTCATGTCTTTCTTGATCGGGAATGTAAAATGGGGACTTGAGGGTTTAAAGACATGACAAATTATGGGAAGCTGCAGGGGCTGAGAATTCCTATCTCTGAGGATGCCGACTGTTATAGCCTTGACCTTTTCTGCAAATACCATCCTCCCTTATAAAAATGTGGCTTGGAGTTTATTTAGAAATTCTTTTAAAATAAGAAGAAGTCTTTGGAGAGTCTGCTGTGAGATTCTCCACATAGATGGAGATACAGCTTTTTTTTAAGGGTATTCCTCTGCCGCTGGAAAGTAGTGCCCTAGGGGCAGTGCCATTGCAGTGAGCATGCTGGACCGCGCTGCCGTGCATCTCAGTGGCTCTGGTGACACTGCAGAGATCAGGTCTGACACATGGTTCCGAACAGGAACCTCAATAGGGTTGAAATTGAGCCTGGGTCATCTTACACGGTGCAAGAACAAAATGCCCCCGTGGCACAGACAGCGCCAGCTTCCTTGGTGTCATTGGAAACACAAGCTAATGGAAAGGCTAAAAGCAGGCTGCATTTTAACACAGCATAGGATCAGCCCTCCGCTATCTAAGACATTATGGCACGTAATCCCCTCTGTAAACCCTGCTTCCATTTCTCAAATTTTCTGCAGTTTGTATCTATCTGCTTTTCTCTGTCCCACAGTCACACCGGGCTACATTTGTCACCCATGAATAATCCCACTTACATTGCAGAGTCTCTTCCTACCCTGGAGAAAAATGCAGTGGGAGGTGTGGGGAAGCTCAGTGAAAGCTGACAGCCAGGAGAGACTGGGAAAGGCCTACAGAGTGCCTTATTTAGGTGTCCTATTTTAAGATAAAATGAAGAGGAACTATGCACATTCAGCATTTTATTAAACTGACGTGAAACCAAGCCACTATGAAATCAGTTTGCAGAGGGGTGCGGTGCACATGCTTGAAGCCTTCTTGAAAATATTATTATTATTTATAATTGTGGTAGCTCCTGGCTGTCAGCAAGTCCTATCCTCAGAGCTACCGATCCATATATCACAGGAGAGAGGCCTGGCCAAGAAGATTTTCCATCACCATCAGTAGAAGGAAACATTGTCCTTTGCATCCGCATGCAGAAAATGAAATAGTGTCTACCTGGGTGCTCATCATTAACTCATTGCACAAGATGCTTCTGAACAGTAAGCACAGGAATTACGTGTTTTTCCTCTCAGATCCACCACCTACACTTGCTGGTCCAAAAGCTAACACTAATGGATGATGAGTGTGCAGAAGCCCACCAAAAGCATTTTGGCCTGTACAGAAAGAGGGAGTTAAAGCAGCCAGGATGCCTTGGAGGAGGCAGAGGATGCCCAGGGAAGCTGAAACTGCTCTGCAGCAAGAAAGGGCTCCCGAGGGTCCGGGCAGCCCACGGCGGCAGTCGGCTGACTCTGCAGATTCCTCGAAGAGGAGATGTATTTTGTGGCTATCTGCATTACATGGACTAGTAAAAGCTGGCCACAGCCGACGATCTAGGACTGGGGAATGAGTCTTGGATAATAATTAAAGGCCCAATCTTGGGTTCACCAAAGCCTCTGGTAAAACATCTTATTGATAATAGTAGGACATTAGGATTAGGCTCCTGCTGGAGCTGGGAATCACTGAAGCTTTCCTGACTGCAAAGGCTTATCAGGAATAGTCTTAACAAAATCAGAAAATAGATGAGGCTGAAAATAATCTGTTCTCAAACATCCCACATTCAGAAATGCCTGTATCTATCTGAGGCACGGGGTTTTTTTGCAGCACTCTCTAAGCACAGACCATTTGCAAACTGTGGAAGAGCAGGCAATCCATAGTGTCTTTCAACAGCATCCAGAATTGTACAAGACACTTTTAAATATGACAAAGATAAGACTTAAATGCTGCTTTTAAAAACATGAAATAAAGTTTACTAGGCTTCTTGACATTATATACCATACTGCTTGAATTCTGGCCATGCTAGACATAATGGCCTCTCCCTTTCCTTCTGTTGATCACATAGCACAGCTTTAGTACAGCCTGGAAAAGTGGTCAGGCCCTCTCTTCAAAGGAGAAAAGACCAGCTATACCCTCCCAATGAAGACGGTAGCAGGATGATACCATTTATTTGAGAAAATACAGCAGTTATTCAAAGAAATAGCTTAGAAGTCGAAAACTTCAAAGGGTGGAGTAAAAAAAGGACCAGGAGACAGTACTGAGAATATGTGATGATGCCATTTAAGCACATAAACTCATTTAGGAGCTTGCTTGGAACAAGCTGTTCTTACAGTGTTGCCAGACTGACCAGAAACAAGAAGAGCATTAAGGTCCAATTGACCAATAAGTTGGTCAAACCCTCTCTCATGAGACTGCCAGCCAAATTTGTAAACACTGAAGGTCAGATAAACATACAAATGTCGCAACTTACTGGATTCACATTCCTCTGGCGATTCACCTATGTTTTATTCTGTCGGGACTAAGGGTTCAAGGGGATGGTGGGCAGCTAACAGGAGGATTACACTCTCTACCAGCATGAGGCACAGACAGTACAGACAGGGCAGAGGCTTCAATGGAAAACCTAAGCTTCATAGGAAAAAGAAACCCCAGACCCCAAAGCAAGACCATCGTTACCTTTGAAATAAAACTGCGAGTATTTTCCGATCTCTGCAATTCTTTCGAGGATGAGAAAATGAGCAAACTTAAAATCCTTTGGGGACCATAAAACCTGCCAAGCCACTATAAACCAGGTACTACCACTGATGAATTGCTTTGGAGCAACATCAGCAGGAAGGGAGGGAATAACCTGAGAGGTGGCTCATCTGCAACAGGCACGGCATGTGCCCAGCAGCCTGAATGCAGCAACCATAGAGTGAGGCACAGCGTTGCTGAAAGGACAGCTACATAAAAGGCACATGCTAGTTTAATTCAGCAGACTCGCCCCAGCCCTCGTCCCTGCGTGCAGACCGCGTGAGGTACATTTGTTGCACTGAGCATGGTCTGTCCTTAGGGCTGTAACCGGTAGAAGGCACACTCTCTCGCAGCAGTCGTGGGATCCAAGGTTGTCCCCTGGCTGCGACTGCAGCACCGCAGGTGTAGCTGCACTGTGGTACACCCGTCGTAACGCTTACGCAACCCCGGCTCTAATACGCTCCATGGCACACACACCCGCAAACACATCTTACTCCTCTGGCAGAAATACAGCAGAGCCGGTCTTAGGGACCCTCCTGTGGGACTGGCAACTCTGCAGCCACGTGACGCAAGGGCTGGTGTCCCCCAATATGGTATCTGATATTGGATAAATCAAAAATAATTCTGATTGCAATCTCACAACCCACCAAAATCACTGCAAAAGCATAAAGCTGGCTCCAAACTGTGTGCCCCCGCTGACCAAAATATAAGTATGTTGATGCGGTGCATCTCAACTGGATGTATGTTACCGAGCAATCTGGTAGTGCACAGAGTAAATGGGGTCTGTGATACCCATGGCATCAGCTCACAGGTTACAGTAACAGAGTGTGCAGCTAGCTAAAATGCTGCTACTGGCAGTAATAGCACAACAGGCCCAAAGAGAGACTGCAATACCCTTGTCCTGAGTTCACACGAAAATGGCAAAAAAGGACTTAGAATCCAACCAGATCAGGGGAAAAGGTGGAGAAGGAAAAATAAAGAAAGACATAGAAACATCAGTTCTTATCAGTTCTTATAGGACCATGCTGATTCCCACTCAGTACTGTCTGCAAATGGAGCAAATCTGTAGCAAAACCAGACAGAGAGGGAAAGAGAGAGAGAGAGAATACATTAATAGTCATCCCTGCACCTGTCCTGAAGGCTGGCTTTATTAAATGGTCAGTGAGGCACCAGTTCCCTGCAAGTCTAGGTTTTCTCTTCCAATGATGACCAAGTGCCATTAGTTTAATTTCAGTATCTCTGTACCTAATATCTGACTGCAACCTGACATATCTCTAACAACAGCAACTGTGTCTATAAGGTGTTGAAAAGTGAGAGAGAAAGAAGACACGCAAGTAAGAAGGCCATCTCTGCTATCTGTGGCCCTGCTGCTAAGCTTGTAGTGTAGTTCAGATGCTTTCAGGCTCCAGAAAGGTAAGGAATTAGGGTTTATTCCCGTTGCAGAGCTGTATTTATAAGGCAAATAGAAAGAAAGATATCAGAAGAAAGGGGGGATGCAAAGCAGGGACTGGATTAGCTGCCTTTAACTGCTTTGGTCTCTTTTTATCAGATAGGTGGAATTGCCACCAAAACAAAGGCCAGGAGGGACAACCTTGCTGTCTCCAGACTCAAGAAACAGTTGCTAAAGCCCATTCACGGTGGAAAAAAAAGCTGTGGGAGCATTTGCCAACATCTTCACATTACTAGTCAGGAACTGCGCAATCAGCCAGGAGAAGGGTGGGTGGATCAGCCCAACATTAACAAGCCCAGCTGGCTCTGCCTTGCACCCTTCTCAATGGTTTCCAAAGACCAACAATTTACCATAAAGAGGCCCTGGGGCACTGACGCGTTATTTTATTTCTGGCTTTGAACTTCAGAAACATCCAGGATTCATGGACGTGTGCCGTTGCTTACACCAGGTGAATTTACCCGGGGTCTCTGTTTCAGCCATACAACCGTTGGAAAGCTTCGGTGCCTGCTTTCCATCTGACAGCAGCACAGCTGAACAAGAGAGATGCAAAACTAATCATACAGAGAAGGGAGCCAAAAAGGGATTCCAGCAACATGAAAAACAGAGGGAAATGCCAGAGTCATGCTATCTGCGATGAGTATCTGTGACCCTTCATTTTCCAAGAAGTAGCAATGATAAGGCAGCTCTGTCCAGGTGAAAGATATCAGCAAGGCTAATTGTAGCTGAGCAGACTGATTCTCATGGCAATGCTGTTATCTCCCTGGATTCCAGCTCCCAGCGGCTGCTGTCACTGCTCATAATATCCAGCAGCAAGAGAGAGAGAGAAAGAAAGAGAAAGAGGGAGAAAGGAGAGAGAAAAAATTAAGACGAAAGGAACAGAAAGGGAAATAACAAACAGCAGGGAAAGCGTAAGAATAGTCAAAAAAGAAAGGGTAGGAACAGAAGATATGGAAGGAGGCCAAGGCAAATGGGAACCCTTAGCTGCTCCACAGTTTCCTCCTAAAGGAGTTTCAAGAGAGTGGAGCTGAGGGCAGAAATTGCTCACCGTGGGTGGATGGCAAGAGGCAAATTCAACTTGTCCCTTCCCTGAGGAGGCACATCTTCTGCAAGGAGAGACCGGGCAGACGTGGAAGGCACAGAGAGTAAATAAATTACTCCAGAGACATTACCTCTTCACTGACTCTGCCAGCTGCTTGCTGTGTGTAGAAGGCTCAAGAAGTTTAAAAAAATGTAGTAAAAAATGGAAGAGTACTACTAATGAGCTGCTAATGAGGCTTAGCCTGTGCACACAGAATAGCACAGAACCATAGCATAGCTGCTCTGGTCCCTGAAAACTCTGCCCCAAGAGCAAAGGGATGTGCTTGTCCAGCAGGAAGGAAGGGAAGGGAAGGGAAAGCCAAAACACTGATAACTTTGCGTCCGCTACCACCACATCCCCTGCTATTCCTGCACCCATCCACCAATTCTCTGGTCCCCCCTGCCCATCCCTTACAGTGCCCTACTCAATTTCCAGATTTTGGAAAGCCCCAGCTTCAAACAGGCGCGAGTTCTGGGCAAGCTGCCCCCGCACGGTTCCGGAGCCGTGCCCTGCGCACACCGGGAGCCTGCTGTGCACGTGCACGGCCAGCTGGACCTGTCAGACCTGCTGCAGTTGGCAGGTGGGTCTGGGCCACATGATTATTACTCTTGTTATTCCTCCTCAGATCCAGGTAAATACATGGTATAAGAGTCCATGGACCAAGGAGATGACGCTCAAAACAGCCACAGCAAAGGATGAAAGGAGCAATGAGAAGTGACTTGCTCAAGAGTGTGCAGCAAAACAACAGCAACATCTAGTGCAAGATGGAAGGGGTTTGTTGCCAAAATATAGGTGTCAGGAGCCCGCTGGTATGTGCTAGGTTATCCAAGACATCCACCTGGGGCTGGCAGGTATGACCCAGGATCTCCTGGAGACCAATGGCCTTCTGGAGCAGCAGTTGGAGGCCAAGCAGGATGCCTAACTTTGCAAAATTGACTACAGGCTTATTCTAAGAGCAATGCCTGATGCCCCAGGCCAGGCTGTCTTCCCATACAAGGATTCAACTCTCTGCGCTGGGGAAACACCTCCAGCCGGTATTTGGAAGCAGGGTCATGTGGGCTCTGAGGAAGAAGGTCCAAACCCCTCACAACAACTCTTAGGGCCATGTGCTTTAGGAATAAATATGAGGCTGAGAATAGAAAATAAGACATTGTACCCACCTAAGGCCAATGCCATCAAGAAAACCAGTGTCAGCCCAAAAGCAGCCTGCTGGGTTATATATAGACAGCCAGTGGGTGTTCTCAGTGTAGATAAACATTAACTTATTCTTATTACATTTTATTTTTTTCATTTCACCTACATACATTTTACATGACATTAGAAATAGAATCAAATTTATACCATAATCTGTTTAAATCCTTTGCACTATAGAGGAAAATTGCACAAATCAGACATGATGAGAGCATTTTAAAGGAAAGTCAAATTGCTGAAATGGTGGAAGCCACAGACCATGACCAGAATATGTCAAAAAGCTCAACAAGCTTTTGATGAAAATAACTTTTACTGCAAGTATGGGGAAAACAATCAGAATTGTTCATTCTGATTTATTCAATCAGTTTGATTGAGGTACTTTATCATTCAGGTGTTAATTAATGACTTGAAAAGCAGGAAAGTTTATTTTCCTCTTCAAGCTATGAAAAAGTATTTCAGAATGCATTCTGCTAGGACTAAAACCTTGAAGACCCTGACCATGAAAAAATATCTCATTTAACTCACTACTTAAAAATAAATTTAATACATCAGCTTTACACACACAACAGGTCTCTATATACTTACTTTGTTTTTCATATGTATTTGATATATTAGACAGTTTCATTTAGATAATAATTCCTTCTCATTATTTATTTTCTGAATTCCCATTTCAATCTTGATAAATTTCAAGATAAATCACAAAAGAAAACCAAGTCTGGCCAAAGGAAAAAAAAATAAAAACCCCAAAAAAGATGCTATGCATCATTTTCTTATGTAATAAAGTCTCCTCCTGAGAATCTGAATAAACATATAAGTTGTATAACTGTGTAAGTAAATGTGTACAGGTATGGCAAAAACCAGAACAAATGTAGTGTAAGGGCTGTATTTAGGGCTCTGACCTACATCCTCTGGTCAACCACAGCAGACCAGTTTAAGATGCCCAAAGGATTTTGCTGTGGCTTGCTGACGGTCACCACTCCTGGAGCAAAAACTGGCATCATGGGACACACGCCTCCATTTCGGGAGTTCCAGAGAGGAGTTTGTTACATCAGCTTAAGCCATCGACAAACGTCAGTTTGCCCCCCCAGAAAACAAGCTATCGGGCTGGAGAACTGGAAGTGCAGCTTGTCCTGTCCCACAAGAACACAAGACAGGGCAGTAATATCTTAAACTGCTGCCACTAGATTCACTGGAGCACGTTAGCCAGAAAGCCTGACTGCAAAAAGTCCCAACAGTGTGAACCAGGATTTCTGCAAGGAAATAACTGCAACTACATCAGTCTGGGGTAGGACTGGGATTCACACCATGAACATCCTGATTTAAAGCATGATAATGTCAGTGATCTTAATCACTCAGATATATACCAGCCCACCATGCTCAAGCCAAAGCTGCCCTTCTCCTCCTGTGCATGATGCAGAAAAAGACACAGCAGTATGGCATCAGCAGATGAGGAATCTCCACCCATATTGCCCTGACACCCCCATATCTGCGGAGCAGGCAGGAGATGGAGGGATCACCGGTCATTCAGTTTTCCCTGGGCAGGAAGAGTCGGTGCAGGTTGGATAGAACCCACAGCCCACCCCAGCGTTGTCGGGGCTCGCCAGCCCTCCTTCGCCCTGCCCCACCAGGTCCCTCCATGCTGCCAGCAGCTCCTGCACCCACCCACAGCCATAGGCGCAGACTTGGCAGGGAAGGCCCTGTCCTCCAGCAGCAATGCCTACTGCACGCTCTGGCTCCGAGACCCAGCAGCTCTCGCAGAGATGCATTTCCCTATTCTGCAGCACCATCTTGCAGCAAGAAGGAGGAAAGCACCTTTCGCAGACAGCAGCACAGAGAGGTAGACCTGAAGGACACAGCAGTCTGGACTGCAGTTGCAACCAGGAGCAAACCAGAAAATAGATGAAAGATTTTGATCAGGGATGGAGAGTTGTGGCCTCTAGCATCCCAGACAAACCCCAGCATCCGTGCTAGGGTTCAACTGAGATTGGGAATAGTTTGCAGGATTCAGTATTTTATCGTTAAACTCTTCTGCCCTCACAGCCCCTTTTCTGCCTACCTCCCTTGCTGGTGGCTGCTTTTTACCCAACTAAAACCAAGATATCTGCTAAATTCTCTGCTTGAACCTCCCCGTGAGCATTGCTCCCAGCACAGCCCTCCAGCAGCCACCAACCTGCCCCATACCGGCACAGCCACATCCATGACGGGAAGGAGACAAGTGTGACTGGTCCACACAAAGGCAGCAGCAGGAGTCTAAAAAGTCTAATATGTCCCCGCAACCTCTAAAATGTTGTTCCCCAGTCCCAGATTTTCCACACTCTCTCCGACGCAGTTTTAGAGCATCAGGGGGAGCAAAGGATGTGACTGAAACCGTAGCAGCAACAGCAAAATGACCCTTTACACTCTTTTGCCTCCCACTGCTTAGGTAATATCAGATGTGACGAGAATGGGGAGAGGACACAGTGCGTGTGGAAGTGTTTGCTTCAGGTTTTCAATTTGTTTGATGACACTCTTAGTTAGGTCTCCTCACTTCTGGAGAAGAACTTGGCTTTCTCCTGTCAGTATCTTGATTTCTCAGATAAGTCTGAGAATAAGAGCAGAGGAGGTGCAAGTACTTAAAATAGGAAGAATATTAATTTAGAACCACCGAAAAATGGCCAATGGGCTCTGAAACAGTGGAAACTTGATATTAACTTTAAGTAAGCTTTAAGTGATTATTTCAAGAGCCTTTTTAGTAAAAGAAAATAAAATTTAAGAAGGCTATTATCAGGAAAGTTATACTCAGACCGTTTGTGTCATTAATTCTGAAGCTAGTTGCATTTTTTAAGGAGAAAAATAATCCAAATGGACTAAAATTACCTATCACCAAGACATCAGATCTTTTAATTTTCCAGTAAAAGAAAAGCGGAGTGGCGTGCAGCTGGGAAACAGGGCAAAGCTCATCCTCCTGCATACTGCAGGGTGCATTTTCCCCTTTGTGTCAGTCAGGGTGAGTGCACATAAAAACTTATTTCTATTAAAGAAAAACCCCAACATCTTAACCAGAGGAGGGCTGAGAACAGCCACCACGTTGTGTGTTGACTCTCAAAAGCAAAGCTTCGCCTCCTTTTGGCAACACCAACTTTTCCCACAAAGCCACGGCTCGGATTTGTTCGCAGCAGTGGGAAAGGAATATAAACTGTTTCTAAACTCAGTGGGTTGTACAGGCCACAGATTATGGTCGGGATTACCAAAGTTATGTACATTTTCTCAAATTATTGGGGTTGGTTTTTTGTTCCCGTGTCTTTTTCATTCACAGACTCTCTTGTGCTCTGAACGCTGCGTGTGTCGGCTCTAGCTGGGAGCGCAGCTCCCAAATCTGCTTCAGTCTTTCCCGATATCCATAGTCCTCATCCTCCCCTCCCTGCAGTACCTTTCTGTTTTCACTTGAAGGCAACCTTGCGCCACACATGTCTATAAAAAGAACCGGGCTGGGAAAGCACGGCAGCTGCTTCACCCCACAGCTACCCCACCTTGCAGGTGGAAAGAGGCTGGGCTCCAGGCGCAGAGGAGAAACGGCTTAATTGTTCTTGTAAGATTTGAGTCATCAACATTTGCACACTGCTGACTTTTCATTTAGCTCCTCTGAATGTGTTTTCACCACTCACCGATCACAGCCTTGTAAAGTGCAGGAAAGAGACGATCTGCAGCTGCGCGGGGAGCATGCATGGGTGATGCCTCAGTGCTCACCACCTGTTTTGCCTCTTCTCTTCACCAAAAGCATCAACAGTGACCACAATTAATAGCAGGGACAGAGCGTGAGCTCAGTTTTGAGCGGGGACAGAACAAGCTGGAAAGTCTGTAGATAAGAGTGATATTTCCTAATCGGCTGTCCCCGAGGAATTTTACCCTTGGATACTTGGGGAACCAGTTATCTCGGCCATTAGTGAACTTGTGAGGGACAGGTGAGATACCAGCAGACGGGCAAAGGGCAAAGGTAGAATCTCTCTTCAAAAGCAGGAGATGAGAGGAACCAGGCAATTATAGACCTATCTGCTTAACTGTGATGCCAGGAAAAATACCAGGATAAATAAGTACCTGAAAAAAGCCCAAGATTAATAGCAGGACCCAGGTACTGGTCAATAGTGAGTGGTACAACATAGTAATGTGTTTTATGCAGAGAAGAAGAATACAAGGAGATGCAATATAGAAAAATTCAAGAGTCCAGGGCTTTAAACATGTCTTTTCCATTCATTTCAGGGAACAGACACATTGATAAATGATATACATCCACCTCTTGACACTACTTTGGAAAGAACAACAAGAATAACATTACTGTGCATTAATCTGCATTTATGAAACCACTCTTCAAAGCAGAGCAGTATTTAACATGTTCTTCTTTTCCTTCTGCTCAAAATGACCATCTGGCAACAGACTTTCTGGAATGGAGCCTTTTCTCTGGTTTCTGTTTGGGGACAAATCTGTGCCAACTTCCAGCAGTTCATGTGATTTAGGGATGCAGAATATAGTTTTCTTCTGAAACGTACGTGGGTTTGAAGTCAAATTCAGATACTGAAAAGATCTGGTGTGAAGCAAGCTGTGGGTTACAATAGTTTTCTCTATGTGCATGCAATATGTCAAACTAAAAAGATTTGCATCCCTTTCCATGCAGTCTCAGGCTAAGTGGTAAATTCTGTATATTATCCACAGTTACTTTACTTGCCCTAAACTAACCCCATCAAACCTGTCTGAAGTTTCATTTAAAACTTCTAGGAACTTTCATTTCAAACCATAGGATGCAAGATCCTCCTGAGATATAGCGGGCACAATTATGGTCAATTAACTTTTCTTTAAAAAAAAAAACAAAACAAAAAAATATTTCAAACTGCAAGAAGCTAAGAGGTCTCAGGGCAAAACCTCCCATTTCAGGAGGATGTGGGAGTCTGAGAAGACAGTGTAGATGACTATCCCTAAAGGAAGAACAATTCTCCCTGTGCATCAGCCTGTGTTGGTTTTAGAAGTAACATCTGAAACTTTTAAGAACTAGAGTGCAGCAGATATGCTCAGCCGTCACTGCATACACAGGGCCTTGGAGACACAGGCAGAAAAAAAAGTCTCATCTAATGTCCTGCACTGCCTCTGTAACTATCTGGTCCCAATTCTGCCTGGTCTATGGGCAGAGAATAGTAGGAAATGAAATCTAAGACCCTGTTTGGAAACTTCAGGCCAGGTTTCTGATCTTTTTTCCAAATGTCCCAGAACACTGGTGACAGAGCTTTGAAACCTGGCCACGTCCATCTGGGGCAC
Source organism: Ciconia boyciana (assembly GCF_034638445.1). Taxonomy (NCBI): domain Eukaryota; kingdom Metazoa; phylum Chordata; class Aves; order Ciconiiformes; family Ciconiidae; genus Ciconia; species Ciconia boyciana. The sequence goes on from NC_132942.1 coordinate 11,799,959, forward strand.
AGGAGCAGGCAAGGAGCTGCACAGCCAACGCTGGGAGAGAGCATGAGCACGAGGGGGGAGCCGGGCTCTCCAGGCTGAGGGTCGTCAGAGGATTAAGCAGAGGACAGGCGTGCAGCTCCCTGGGGAATGCCACCAGCCTTCCGTTACTTCTCAGGAAAGTCTCCAGGAAACTATCAGTGAATAAACCTTTTTTCTTAGAGGTCTCATCTTTCTGGGTCTAAAATATGGGAGGACAGTCTTAGAGTATGTTATAAATTGATTTAAAATATCTTGACTTTTATTGCTTGCAGATAAAATGTGGCTAAACAGTATTTCCAAGGAAAGATGTTAGTGTCTAAGTAGAGCAAAAGATGGAGGCAGTCTCTTTGCCTTTGCGATCAGAATGAAATGCAAAAATATATATCAAAACCCAGGAGAAATTAATTACTTTTAAAAATTCCTTTCAGCTATAACAGTCCCAGCTTTTATTTCCATTTATTAGAACTACTAAAGTAGGAGGCCCGAGGAAAAATTTTAAAATCATCAAATTATGTTGCTTCTTTTCCAACAGCCCAGAAAGCAGTCCACAGTTTTCACTGAAGTTTTTACCTATGCTTTATCTTTCCTTTTAGGAAATTATCACCTTAGAAGCCAGCCTAAATTAAAAAATAAATGTCTGCCAATAAGCCTGAAAATAATGTTGCAAAGTATTTGCATTGGTATTTTGTGGGGTTTTTTTACTAAAAGCTGTTACAACAGGTTACAGCCCAGTCCAGACCATGCTGCTGTGCAAGTGCTGCACAAACATAGGCTAAAAGACAGATCATGCTCCAAAGACCTTCCCATCAATGGCAAGGAGATGAACAGGGTCTTACCACCATTTTGCAGGTGAAGCAGAGTCAGCTTTGGATCCCCCCAGCGAGGCGCCCACTTAGCTGGTACAATTAGGAAGGTGATAGGTACAATTAGGTACAGTTCAGGAGAGGCGCTGGGAGCACCTCGATGGGCTGTCTGCAGAGAGCCTGGGCCAAACCTGCAGAAGACCAAGGAGCAGAACCAGGTATTCTGAGAGCCATTCCAGGGTTTAAGGTATAAGCTGAGCTTTCCTTGAAATGACAGAGAGGAAAACTTCATGTCATTTTTAGTAACCCTGGAGGACTTTTTGCAACAGCTCTTGATATGTGGTGAGCTGACACCTACACCTTGCATATCCTCCTGTTTGTGGTAGGTCTGTCAGGGCTTTGTGGTTTTTAGCAGCCAACTGAGCAAGCTGCATCCAGCAGATAGGTGTGTTTCCCAGCATAGGGGTGTTATGCTATGAGAATGTAGTAGCTCTATTGAGATAACAACAGCAGTGGAAGCCCATGGCTCTCAAATATGGGACAGACACTCCATCTACTCTAACTAGCTAATGTCACTGGCAAAGCGGAACAAGTATAAAGTCTCCTGACTGACTCACCTTCAAAGGGTTGTATATTTTCATGGTGAACTTTCTCCCTGATTTCCATTTTTCCTTCTGGGAAAGTCATTAAAGTTTTAAATATCTCCATTCACACAAGACCCACCTAAATTCCTGTACCCCTATATCCCTGCATACATATGTGTGCGTGGCTCCTAGACCCAGCCATGGAGGAAATAAGGCACTGAGTTGGCTTTTTGACCACTTCTCAAATGCTTGCTGCTGCCTATGGTTGCAGACATGGCTGCCTCCTGCCAAATAGTAAATAAAGGCTACTCCCCACTCTGAAATTAATAGCAGCTTGTTTTGCCTCCCTGCCAGACAGGCTGTAATCTAATAGCACACCCTGTGGCTTTACCCAGCAATCACTCTTTCCCTTCTACTGTCACATCGCATCGCATCAGGGATTCCTCGGCACCCACCATAGGTACATGGAGCTGGGACTTGCTCTGCAGCACATCCTGAGGCAGCCTTCCTTATGCACATCTACGGAGGCCAAAATAAGAGGACGATGTGTGCTAGGGGTGCTGGATCACAAACATTAGCACAGGGTTACCCAACTGCGAAGCCAAGGGATGTTATTTGTCAGGAAACCTTGATACACAGTTTTCGTTTCTCCCAAGCGAGCAATAGTTCTAGCCCAGTGGTGGCTGTTGAAAAGGAGCACGTGGGTATTTGGCTGTTCACAGCCTACAGACCTTTCCACTGTGGGTGCACGCTGCTTATGGGGACTCCTGCTGATAAAACTCACAGCTATTTTTAACATATACAAAAGCCAAACGGTAGAGGTAAGTAACTACAGCAAGGCATTCATATCAAACAGATAGGGAAAGACTGACTGAATACAATGGTTCAAGCTGAAAAGATAGGAAATAAAGAAGATAGAGGAGAGCAGCAGAGAAGGGATAGACCTGGAGCTTGTGGAAAGGTTAGCTAGCTGTGCTATTTTGGCTCAATTTGTTTGGGAGAAGACAACTAATACAATTAGCTTATCCAGCTGACAAGCTGGAAAGGGGTCCTGGACAAACATCCAGGAGGTGTAGGCCAGTGCGTGTTTGTGGGTGTGCCTGATGTCACGTGAACTGCATCACTTCTCCAGGAGATGTAGAAGCAGCCAAGTCAGATGGCAAGCAGCCGGCCTGGGGTTGCTAAGTATCCAGAGCAAGATCTGCTGCAGGCCTTGCTCTCCGATAAGCAGTCACACTCATATCTAGATGCATCCTAGACTTGGACATATGGGCACATAGGCATGAGGGGCTTACCAGTGCCAAGGTCGGCTCCTCAGAGTGCTTTGACAGAGGAGCGGGGCACACACAAATAGAGGTTACTCCTCTCAGGACCTTCACAGTCCTATCATTTCCTAGACTGTTGTATACATGCTCAAAAAGAAAACAAAAAGAAGTACCTATTCCCCTGACTTCCCCTAAACCTGGCTGCAGGGATTATGCTCCAAGCACTGGTGCCCTCCGTAGAAACCAGTTCACCAACCCTTCCTCTGACATCCTAATGCCAAACAGCCCTCACCTCTCTGTGGATCTTACCCAGCACTAACATTCTGCCCTTCTGCTCAGACCACCTCTCTCATTAGCTTTGTTCTGACATCACTGTTAACCTTTTGGATCCACTAAATCCAAAGCAGTGTGTTGGAGAAGCCAAATAAGAGAAACTAATGAACCTCCCTTCCTTGGAGAACCTGCCTAGGCTGTATTTCACCTGATTAAAACAGGGTAAATCCCAGTTCCATGTATGCAGACACAGATAACAGAGCACATTACCTGCTGAAATCAGGCAGGAGCAGGAGATGCTGCTCTGCATTAAAAGAGGAAAGAATCTCTGAGTTTGCTCCATAGAGAGCTGTCAGCTCCTTGGACCCGCCAGCTGTGCTTTGGCCACAGACAGACTACAATCTACCAGCCGTGTCAAATGTCCCTTTTCCCCAAGTCTGCAGAGCTCAGAGAAAAGAGGATCCAGACAGTGCTTTATCTTGGTGACAACTTTCTTTTCTGAAATCAGTTGGGAACAACATGTTCAGCTATTGCCAAAAAAGATCACCAACAGCTATTGGCATCATCAGCCCTCAGTTACATGGTTTCCCAAGTGGCACAAGGGATGACAGGTTCATATTAATTCCAGTCAGCAAATGGATTATAAATACTCCCCCAGCCAGTTGCCACCTGATAGGACTGTCCTTGAGTCTTCCAATTGTGGAAGGGAGTTGTCAACTCTAAATTTACCCACCAGCATGTATTGTATAAAACATACTACTCTGTGATCCTTGGTAGACACTTGTGCTGTAGCCCAGGATGGATTAAACCAGAAACTGCTAGTTCCATCGACCAGACAGATATCTCACTATTGCTTATCTCAAGACTTCGATGGCAGAAAGGAGAGAGGGATGGGTTTGACAGGATGCGTTGGTGTATTGGTCATGCAATTGCCACAGCAGTCCCATCAAGTCTGGGTTAATAATGTGATCAAAAGCTAGGCCCACCTAACACCTTTCTAATGAGTTAACAGCTTCTGTTCCTAAGGATAGCTTTTCCCATCAGAAAAATGTACCACCACCACAACTGACAGAAGTAAACCCACCCCAAGGATGGGGTGCCCAAAACCAGATAGAGCTGATACAAAGCAGACCGAGATAGTATTCCCTGCAAAAAGCAGTAGGCAGGATGCTAAAAGTTTGTACACTTGAAGAACCGTAATTAGATGGATTTAACTTTTACAAAACAGAAAGTAAACAAAAAGAAAGCAAGCAAGGAGCTCCACTTTTTTCTAGCTTTAGAGCGGTCCTAGTGTCTGCAAATAGGGCAGATGCACATGCTAGCGGCATCTGTCTGTGGTAGATTTTCTCACCCAAAAAAAAGGGTTTGCCTGAGTAGGAGAACAGTTTGCAAACAATCAGTTCAGGGCACTTACCCAAAGTAAGCCCATTTTTTGCCTCTTGCTTGTTCATGCAAAAGGCTTTCCAAGCTCATCAGCTGGAGACAGCATCTCAGCCCTGTTGCTCGATGGCCACAGATAAAATCTGCCCTCAGACAGACACCGGGGTTACATGGCTGTTGAGGGCTGCATGACATTTTGCTCTGCTTTGGGCTTTTTCTGATTTCATGCCCCAGGTTATTCTCTCGTGGTGCTCTTCAGCGCTCCCAAGGACACCCAGCCTCTCAGGTAGCAGCAAGAGCCTTCTGCTCACCATCTGCACCCACAGCCTGGGTACCCCTCTTCCCCCAAACCCTGCGAGCCCTGGGGGTTCCCAGGCAGGGCTGCAGGTCCCACAAGATGGCACTCAGCCACAGAGTGAGGAACAGCAGCCCAACAACCCAGTGGCTGCTTCTGGACAGAGCAGGCTCTCCCACCTAATGGAGTCTTGCCCCATATTTCCATTATTTTCACCTGCTGAGCACTTTTTAGCAGTTGAGCCAAAATGGTACCTGCCCGCTTTCTGGAAAACCTCAGGGGAGAGCAAAGCTGGAAAATGATGCATCACAAAAATCCTGGGGATCTTTGCTTTGAGAAACTGTAGCACACCTCTGCGGTCAGGAAAAGGTTTGACCTTGTGCCTTTGTACCAGGAACAGGCATTTTTGTCACCTACATGAGAATCTCCCTAAATGTAGCCAAGTTATACACCCTGCTAAATAGCAGTTTCTCTGTGCTTTCTACATACTTGGAAAATTGTAGCATCTTTTAACATCAAAAATACTTTTAACTCACACTGCAGCTATCTCACATGGAGTACCCCAAATCAGTGGATACTTTTAACCTCAAACTCTGCACCTTAAATTCTTTAGGCAGTAGGGGTAAAGCTCCTGGATTATTTCCTCCCCACATATGGGGCAGGCAAAGGCAGAACCACTCGTACCTTCAAAGCAGTCGGACACCCCTGAAATGAAAGAGGAACTGAAAAGCGCTCTCTCTGTGGTTTAGCAGCTTGCTGTGGAACAAGGCCTGGAGCTCAACAGGAGGGCTAAAACTACATATTGAATGGCTGCTTGTTGCACAAGCGCTGTGCATCCTGTGTACTTTGTGAGACAGAGGCTTTAGGAAAAAAGCAACGCTGAAATAAAACCAAAAGCCCGATGGGGAAAGTACACTACAGAGAGTCACATCCTGAGTGCCGAGTGCCTGACTTTGCAGCTCGCACCTCCCTTTCACCTCATTTTTGCTCATGTGTTGTACATATAAAAAGTAGTTCAGAGTGACTCCAGTCATACAACAGGCTTTTTCAAAATGCAGATTTACTCCAGGGCTGCTGGAGCTTATCATAAAAAAGTACACAGAGCCAACATCATTTACTCACATCAAAATGTAGAGTAGAAATCTGTATTGCAGGACTTTTTATCCTACTGGAACTTTAATCCAGCTAATGCTAATAAGTCATTCAGAAAAAATGTGGTGGGAATGAGAACAGGAGAAAGAGTCAACTAAGCAAATGGATCTACTCTATTTCCATTAGATCTCCACCACGGAGTTACACCAGCAGTGACAAGTCCATTGCCTCCTCCTGCACAACACCTCAAGTCCCAGCACTAATGCAGGCAAGGATCAGTCTAGCAGAGGTTTCACATCCTTGATGAAATGTAAGTTCCCAAGACAGGAGATACATGGTCATTTTCCACTCCGTTTGGCCACAACGACCATCACCTTAAGTGCAGAGCGCTGCTTGAATGTGAACTACTGGATCAGGTTCATATTTTGTAAATATTGTTGTTATTTTATGAACTTTGGCATCAATGAGAGCAAAGCTAGAGAGGCTGGAATATGACACAATGGTTTTGAGCTTGGCTGTTATTTGTCCATTTTTTAAAAAGTGGGGAGGGAGAAGGAAAAGGATAGTTTAGAATTGTGGTTAAACACATTTTTTTCTCTACAGGCATTTAGGTTTTTGCCTTTGCTTTGTTTATTCTTCTTTGAGACTAAGTAAAGTCATATTTTTAAACATAGGACATCCCCCCTTTCCTTTTTAAAAACTGAAATTCTAAGAGTCACCCTAGACAGGGCTCAGGCTGCTCTGACTGCTTGGAGCCAAATGCATCTTTCAGAGTGTTTTCTTGTGGTCTAAGAAAATATTTATTTTTTCAGTCATTCCACTTGGATGTACCTTTGTTCACTTTCCAGGAGCAGTTCAGTTTCATTACTTTTTTCTTTTAAATCACAATATGTAATAGAGTTCCTAGTTTGGGCCTCAGTTCTGTTACGATACTTCAAGCACGAGTGATCCTTGTAATTCAGATATTTAAAATTTGACCAGCACTTTAGGATCTTACTGAATCAGTGCTTACATATTTCCTTATTTCTCTTTTGACGGTTTAGTGTGTTTTTACTTTTCTTAAAAGTGGATGCATAATCCAGCTCCAATACACACAAAACCAAGGGCACGTTTTTACCGAAGCATGTTTTGACAGCATGAGTGGTGAAGCTCAGGGCCCCAGCTGAAAGCACGGATGTACCCCTCCTCTCCAGGATGGGCTCTGCCAAAGAGGAGGGCTAGAAGCCATAGAGCAACTAATCCTGAACTACACGTATGGGGGTAGAGGGGGAAACAACTTCTGCTGGACACAGTGAAAGGAAAAAGCCTCAGAAAATACTTCAGGATAGAGATTTCCACCTCCCCAGGCTGGCTGTGCCTAAAATGTGTTTCCAAACTCGAGGAGCCGCAGTGAGGATCCTGGAGGTTTCAGTCCCCCTGTGCAGACACAGTGTCGAGTATCTCTCAGCTGGAGCTGGAGGTCGGGAGTGCATCGCCCAAGCGAGTGCCCCGGGCACAGAGGGGCTGCGCTGGGGCAGCTGGAGAGTTGGTGTGGAGAAGGCATCTGGGAAGAAGCAATGCAGAGCCTGACAGCTTGGAGACGGCCAGATGTTTTCATCATTATGGAAAAAATCTGTTGGTTCCTCTTTGCCCAGAGAAACACTGGAGGAGGAAATATCCTCTTGAGCTCTGATCAGGGCTGCATATTAAAACTGCGATGGACCAGGGTCAAAAAACAACAGAAATGGGAGGAAGGGATCTTTTCTGACTCCGGCTCTTAACATTCAATGTGAAGGTTCCCCGAAGGGCTGCACTGCCTCCTCAAGGATCTTTTCCCAGGCTCACTGCCTCAGAGAGCTGGAACGACAGGGCCTGAAAGATGGGCCCAAGTGATGCTTCTCCAGCACCCCCCCCAGTGCTCCCTCGTCCCTCCGGCTGCAGCAGGTGCTGCCCCAGGGATGTGGACACGTAACCCTGGAGCTGCACAGCTCTGGAAACGTGCAGCCCTGGGGTTGCAAAGAGACTGAGCACAGCAATAATGCAACCAGGGGCTGAGGACCCCTGTCCCAGGTTACAAAATCGGTGCTGAAGGGCGCCCGCTGCCCTCCCGGCTCCAGACACCCCTGTCCACCCCAGGCCCCTGGGTTAGTGCTATAACCGAGACCAGGAGACACGGAAGAGCGAGACCGAGGGCCGGGTTTTTCAGCCATACTGGGTAGTGGTCCCAGGTTTTCCTTTCTCTCCCCGCATCCCCTGCAAGCTCCGGTGCCCCTCTCAGCCCAAGCATCCCGACGGGCTGCAGGACGCAGGACACGCCAGCCCCTTCCCTCGGGCCGCCCTGGGGCTCCCCCCGGGCAGCTCCTCGGGATTCATCCCGCCCCACCGATCCCCCCTGCCCAAAAGCAGCGCGGCCCCGTCCCCGCCGGCTCCTCTCGCTAATTTTAGCTTTCAGGCACGAAAGATACGGTGCAATTAAAAACCAAAAGGAACCCCCGAGGACCGCCCGGGAGAAAAGCGTGCAAAACCGTAAGAAAACGCCAACAGCCAAACCCAAATCCCTCCAATTTCTGTAAGAAATAAACCCTATCCGCGAAATAAAAGGGCGTTTAACGTTTCATGCGTTTCACTTGGATTTTTTTGTTCGTTAATTGACAAACAGAAAAGGCGGGCGGCGTCTGGGCTTGGGAACGGACGGCAAATCGCGCAGACCTGGCAGGGAGGAAGGCAGGCACCGACGCACCGCGGGGAACTCTCCCTCCTTTCCTCCCTCCCTTCTTTTTACAGGATTGCTGGGGCTCCAGGAAAAAAAAAAGGCTGCCGTTGAAATGGTGCTTTTCCCTCTACCGCTGAAAAAAACAAACGGTCTGATATTTAATGCAGGAATTGGGAAAAAAACGCAGATCTAGTGTTATTTATGCGACCTTCCTTTGAAATTTAAAAAAAGGCTTGTGAAGATATCCGAAACTTGGAAATTTTACCCAGAAAAAAAAAAAAAAGAGTAAAAATCTAGAAGAACTTTTACAAGATTTTCGTTTCTTTCCACCCTTTTCGTCTTGACACATACTTGAAATACATCGTATTTTATGTTCGGTGAATTGTATATTCATCAGGCTGATGAAAACACTTTCCCGCGCGTATATTTGCCAGTTTTTCTCTCTCATATATTTTGATTTTGCACGGATTTCTTCCCAACCGTTTTTCTCTCCGCAAAACAAGCCGCGGGAGCACTCGGAGGCTCAGTTTTACGGAGAGGATGCAGAAACGGGACCCTTCGGAGAAACCGACCCGTTCCCCGTCAGACCGCCACAAAAACGAACAACGGAGAATTTCCCCACTTCGAGAAGAAGAACGACTCACAGGCCTGATCCTGCTCCCGGAATGAGCCGCCCGGGAGCCCCGCGGGGGCGGGCAGCGCCCCGGACCCCCCGGCCCCGGCCCCGGCCCCGCCGGGCTGCGCGGAGCCCGTTTTACCGGCGCCTCCGTTTGCAGAATTCAAGGGTGGGAAAGGAGGAACCGGCTCCGCCAAACCCGCGCGTCTCGGGGCAAAAATGAGCGGCCTGGGGTAGCGGGGATTATTTCCTTTTTTTTTTTTGGTTGGTTGCTTTTTGTTGAGTTTGGGGGTTATTTTGTTTGTTTGTGTTGGGGGGTGGGGGGGGTGTTGTGTTTTTTAAAATGTATTTATTATTACCTGGAAGACGCCCTGCACTCCCGCCCGGAGCAGCAGCCACCCTGGGGGCGGCTGGGGGATTTTGCGGGACAGGGGTGAGACCCGTCCCGCCCCGTCCCGCCCGTGCCTCCCCCGGGGCAGCCCAGCTGCACCACGGCAAGTGCGGGAAAGAAACGCGGCCGTCTCGGGAAGCCGCCTTCCCGGTGCCGGGGGACAAGGGGGAAAGGCAGAGCCACCCACCCGCAAAGGCCCCGCGGGAGCGGGGGCGGAGGGGGCAGCTCGGCGGGGACAGGGACCCCCCCGGTCCCGCGGCTTGCCCTTGGGGCAGCCGATTTCATGCCTCCCGGCTGTGGGTCACAGGCTGGGCCCTCGCCGGAGCAGAGGGGACATCGCTGGGAGACGCCAGAGCAGGGGTGGGGTCAGGGCTCTGTAACTCTACTCGCCCGGGTTCATCCTCCCACACGTCTCGGCGGAGCTGATCCCCTCGGGAAGGGTCTCTCCCAGAGGGTCCGGGCTGGGTCCAGCTGCAGGGAGCCCCGGGGGAACCCGCAGCCCCGGGGCGAAACCTGCCGCAGCCCGGGGAGGTTGAGAGCCGGCACCCCCGGGCGGGGCGGTGGCTGCGAACGCTGCCGCTCCCTCATCTCGGGGCGGGGAGGGAGTCACTTGTAAGACAAATAGAGCCCAAACAACGTCTCATGTTAAATATGGCTCCCGCCGACCTGCGCCTCCGGGCTGCGCTCCCCTTCTCCGCGCTAAGCGGCCAAGGGCAGACCCGGCTCCCGGGGGGGATCGGAGCAGGGCCCCGCTGCCCCGGCCCTGCCCGCTGCCCTGGCCCGGCGCCCTGGCGCGGCCCCCCCGGCCTCCCGGGGAGCGCAAAGCGCGCACGGTGACATCGCAAGACGGATCGGATTTGCACGGCCAGCAGGAAGTACCCGAGAAGTCAGACCTTTATCTCCTCTGGAAAACATCGTGCGGACAGACAAGCTGCAAACACCCTGAAATCCTTGCGGCGGTTTCAGGCTTCCCAGCCAAGCGCTGCTCCCATTCCCACCAGAGCCGGTGGGAACCTTTCCGCCCAGGGGAGGTAGATCGGGCCAAAGCTCCGAGGGAGAGGGCAGGGCAGCCCCAGAGCATTTAGAGCTTTGTCCTTCGAAACAGCCCATAGTGCCTGGAAGGTATTTCGTTTTTAGAACAGTTTTCTCATCGCCAGACACCGGTGCGTCCTGGCTACTGGACGCGTGTGTCACACCGCTGTTGATTTACTAAACATGAAAGTCTCTTCAGTCGTTTAATTTTCCCGTCCCTAAAATAACCGTATTTTCTGCCCTGTGTGCGTTTCCCTTGGAAACGTAACGAACAAGCGCTTTTGTAATTAACTGGCCGCCTTATAAGGCTTTTACTCGAGCGCAGGAAAACTGGCGGGTCCTGGAGCCAGCGGTAATAACGCGATCGCTGCAGGGACGCCCCGGTGCTGGGAGAGGGGCAGGGGGAAGGAAGACGAAATCCCAGACCGCTCTCTTCACCAGCGCACCCAGTACAGTTACAGGCAGAAAAAGTTATAGGCAGGGTAAAATTAAAGCTTTTGATTTCTCTGACCGGCTCCCAGCTTTCGCTTCAGCCGGGGGGAAAAAAACCACCTCCAGCACCCGAGGTGCCAGAGCCAGCTCAATTGTCAGATTCCAGGCACGGAGCCCAGGGCAGGAGGGGAAAATCCACGGTGGCATTTGCTGTCCAAATCTCTCTGCCCAGGTCACCCCGCCCGAGTCACCGACGGAGGCGGAAAGCGGCGACCGAGCCATCTCCCGGGCGCGCCTCCCGTGCTGCCCGCGGCCTGCCCGGAAAGCGGGGGCTGGGGGTACCGACCCCGAAACGGCGGGGGCAGTTCTGTTCCGGGCCTTGCGTAAATTGTCCTGAAATAAAGGGAAGACACTTCGGTGCTTTCCAGCCGCTGCATTCGCGTGCTGTGCCCTGGCGCCGGCCCGCCCGGCTGCATCAGCGCTCGCCAGCCGGTCCGCACGGCGGGAAAGGGCCCGATGCCCTCCTGAGCGCGGGGCGGGACGAGCTGGGATCCGACAGCGGCGGGCAGGAGCCCCGAAGGCCGGAGCGGAGCCGCGGCGGCGGGGATGGCAGCGGAGCGGCGGCCTCGCCCCCGCCCCGCCGCCGGTAGCGGGGCTGTCCCCAGGAGCCCGCCCGGCTCACGGCGCAGCAGTCCCGACCACCGGGCAGAGGCGAGGCCCCTCGCCAAGGCCGCCTTCACGCCAAGGTCAAAACTCTCTTTTTCTCGCGCGATGCCCGAGGTCGGGGAGCCCAGGGCCGCGGAGCGCGGCTGCTCTCCCCGCAGGCAGCCCCGGCGCTGGGAGCAGAGAGGGGCGGCCGGGAAAGGCGGGTGTCGTTAGAGCTGGAAAGGACCGGGGGGGGGGGAAAGAAAAGAATGGGGGCGGCGGGGAAGAAAAATGGGGGTGTGTGGAAGGAAAGGGGAAAAAAAAGTTAGCAAGAAAAGGAGAAGGTTTTAGCTGCAGCAGAGTGGAGCGCCTGGACAGCTCCAAAGCCGTTTTCCTCCGGAGAAATCCAGAGGGGTGAAAGCAAACCCTGCCCCGGCCCCAGCCACCTCCCGCAGCCGGGCAGTGCGGCCCCCCGCAGCCTCCAGGCTCCCCCCCGGGACCCCGGGTGGGACCCCGCCACGGCAGACACGCACAGCAGACCAGCTATCACGCCGGAAGGATTTATTCAACCAGGGCTCGCCGGTTTGTAGCATCCCTTTCCAATCGTTTGGAAGAAATAACTGGCCAAAAGACCCTCGGGGACCCGCAGAGATCCCGAGGTCCCAAGCGGCTCCCGCCGCCCACGATGGGAACCGGGAGATTGGCACAAGTTCTCGCAAGGAAACCCTAACAGGCTATTTCTGGACTACTGGCTCTTAACAAATCTATAGCACCTGAAGTGTTAGCACTCAATTAGTGACAAGGTTTCAAACCCCGGCGTTCACTGGTGAGGTTATAAACAGAGTCCTCGGGAGATAGCCGGGAATTAGAGCGGGAGGAGGCCCTGGACATCTTAACGGACTGGGATTAAGAGGAAAACTTCTTTAAAAGGCCCCATCTCTCTCTAAACAGTCCGAGGTGTCGAAAGCTCAGGGGGAGAGAGGATGAGCTCTCCGGAGCTAATTGCGGGGTTGGGGTTTTTTTTTGTTTGTTTTCAGCAATAAAAGTTTTAAAAAAAACCCACGCATTTAGCAATCCCGGAGAGAAGCAACGAGCCGGTGTGGAAGACAACCCCCGCCTGCGAGGGGCTTTTCTGGGCGTGGGGGCCAGGCTCAGTCCCGGCAGGGCAGCGAGAGCAACCTGCAAACGGCGTGAAGGCGCGGGGAGGAGCAGGCCACCCCCCCCCTTTCCCCTTCCAGACAGGAAAACAGCAGCGGCTTTGCTCGCCCCGTCTCCCCCACGTACATCCACGGAGCCTGGGTCCCGGCTGGATGGGTGGGCTGGAGAAGGTGTTTCAGGGCGCTCCTCCGGGGTCCTGTCTCCCTTCATTCTTTTTTGCGTGTGATTCGAATTTCGCACCCACTGGCCTGCCATCACAAGCGACCCCACGGCGGGCAAATCTCTGGGAGAGCCCGAGGTGCGGGTGATGCCTCCCTCCACCCCTGCCCCGGGGCTCAGCCGGGCACCCGGGCGAGTCACCCCGGGCTGGGCGGGACGGGGACCGAGCCGCGGCGCCTGAGGGCTGCAAGCAGGGTCCGGAGCTGGGTGAACCGGTCGCCTTTGTCCCCTCTGCTCGGCTGCCCTCGGCCGAGACGCCGTTTGCAAGTCGGAGCCTGGTTTCAGCGGGCTGCTGGAGAGCACCGGGAAAGAGAGAAAGCGGGGGGGGAGGGAAAGGGTGCTGAGCCCCGACCCGGAAAGTCCGTGAGCTGCTGTGTGTCAGTAACTTATTCATCAATCAGCCGGACACAGAGCAGACCTGGCCTCTCTTTGCGGAGTGTTTGCTTTTTCACCAATTATTGCGGCCCTGCAGCTCTTTTTGTTGATACAGTAGTTCTAAAAAGTGCTAATGTTCATTTATCAGGGGCCGAGCCCGGGACTCCCACTAGTTGTGATTCTTCCAAAAATATAAACACGAAGAGAAGGGCTAAGGCTAAAGCCCCCATTTGTTTCTAAACTGCAGTATTAAAAGTGATGCACTGTTGAAGATAAAGCGGAGATAACGCTGTCTGTCTCCAATGAATGTCTCCCCGACGCATTAATGACATTCCAAATGATAGCTCCGGCTTATCGTTCAATTAATCACTTCCACCCTCTGCAGCCGGGCCCACATCGATCGGGAGCCGCCGTGTGATTGGGGGTCTGGAGGAAGCCCGTCAATCCGCAATTCATCGCAGTTTCTCGGCCGGCAGCTCTCCGCCCGCCGCCGCGGCCGCCCCGCCGGGGACGCGCTCCGGGCCCGGAGCGGCCGAGGTCGGACCCCCACCGGGTCGGGACCGCTTTCCCCTCCGGGTTCCCCGGGCAGAGGGAGACCTCCGGGGCAGGCGCTGCCTCGCGAGCTCCGGGCCCGGCCCGGGAAGGGCGTTTTGGGCCCAGGACGGAGGAAGGGAGCGCTGGAGCCCGTCTCTCCCGTCCCGAGGGAGGGTGGATGCCACCGAGGCAGGCGAACCTGCGGCCGCGGGTCTGGATTTGGGGGGGAAATGGGGGTCGCTTCGTTATTTTAGTATTTATCTAACCTATCCCGGCTAGCTTGTAATAAAAAGGAGGCAACGAGGTTAGAAAGACCGCCGGGCGGTGCGGCGGGCAAGGGCTACCGCAGACACCCGGCAAAGTCCCGCCGTAGGCCCCTCTCCTGAGCCGGGCTGCCGAGGCTGCCTCCTCCTTCCCCGGGCACTTCACCCCTTCTCCTGCAACCGAGGAACATCCCCTCCGAGCTGTTTCCCGGGGAAGTCCGCAGGAAGTGCAGCCGCGAAGGGCGAGACGGCCGCTTGGCCGCCCCCCTCCCCTCATTAAATAGCAACGTTCCGGGCCTCCCCGCACACCCTGATCGCTCCGCACACCCTGATCGCTCCCGCACACCCTGATCGCTCCGTACACCCTGATCGCTCCGTACACCCTGATCACTCCCGCACACCCTGATCGCTCCGTACACCCTGATCACTCCCGCACACCCTGATCGCTCCGCACACCCTGATCGCTCCGTACACCCTGATCACTCCCGCACACCCTGATCGCTCCGTACACCCTGATCGCTTCCGCACACCCTGATCGCTCCCGTACACACTGATCGCTCCCGCACACCCTGATCGCTCCTGTAACACTGATTGCTCCAACTGTCACCGCAAGATCCGGATCTGGCTCGCGAGCAAACCGCTCCCGGGACACCAGCAGACGGCTGCAGCAAGAGGCTGCGAGCGCCGGGGCCGCTGCCGCTGCATCAGCCGGCGGTCCCCAGGGAGCGGGACAAAAGTCACAGCAGCATCGCCCGCAAAAAAATCCTCAACTAATTGCCCAGAAGGGACCCCGAGGGTGCTGAGACGCAAAATCTCGGGGGGAGTGGGAGGAGGCACGTTGAGGAAGGAGCAGCCCAGACAGGGGAGCTGCGGGCAGGTGCCCGCCTTTTCACCCGCCTCGGCGGGTTTCCTCCGTCTGCGGGAAGGGGAAGGATTTGCAAAACTCGCCCCGCGACCCCGCGGCCTCCCCGGGCAGGGCCCGGCCGAGGGACCCCCAACTCACCGCACCCCCGCAGGGCTTCTCCGCCCGGCTCCGCGGCCCCCGCCGTATCGCCCAGCGTCCTCGGCCGCGCGGGGCTGAGGGGGGACCGCTGCCCTCGGGGCCGGGCGGTCCGCACCGGAGAAGTCGCTGGAGGAGATTTTAAAAATTTTTTCTTTCCTCACCCCCCGAAGCCAGAAAGCGCCGTAACGCCCCCCCTCAACCTGCGACTTTGCCGCTAAGGTTTATTTTAGCGACCCCGAAGGCCTTAAACCACCGAGCTCCCTCTTCTGCCCCGTGAATCCAGGGGCCTGCGGGCAGCCGTGCGCCCGCCCGGGCTGCGGGGACCCGGCCAGCACCGGGGCTCGCCCCCGGCTGCCGGCCGCAGCCCAGCGGCCGGCTGCTTTGACTTGCTCCTCTCTTGCCCCCAGGACCCCTGTATATTTTGCAACGCCTTCAACCCACGGGTTTTTTTGTTTGTTTGGTTGGTTTTTTTCAGACAGTGCTGGGGTTTTGTTGGAAAGCTTTACAAACAGGCGTGGAGGAAGCCCAACCGGCATTTCCCCCTCCAAAGTCAGGCAGGGGCTGTTCAGGGGCTCTCTCCTGTCGGCTGGATTTTGCGGGCGTTGTGCTGCTTCAGAATATCTGTATAAACCTTAAGCGCGGATTTCCCTTTGAGCACGCTTCACACAACAGTGAACTCCCGTTTTCTAGTTCTTGCGATCGGATATTGCAGAACACTAAAAACGAAACCTCCGTTCCCTCGCTTAAAAAAAAAATGAAATCAGCACATATTTGGTTGATGGTTTCCTCCCGGCCTGTTTATTTAATCTGACTGTATGATAGATGGCATCAGATAGTGGCTTTGTACACATTAGGCCATTCTGGATTTTTTTTTTTTTAATGGACCAACAAACTCGTCGGGGAAAAGATAGATAAATACAGTGCCGCCCCTTTAAATGAGTGGGGATGTTTTTGAGATGTATTACTATATTAGGTGACATGGAACTTTGCATCTCTCATACCATCACTGCAATGTTGGCCAATAGAAAGCTAAAGTCACCCAAAAACTGCCTAGTCCCTCCTTCCCTTCCCTTATGGTCTGGTCCTACCTGCCTCCAGTGCACAAGTCAAGGCTACTCGCGGGAATGCTATGTGCCCCCTCCGTGAGCCCACGCTCCACCACTGCTCCACGTTGGCTGCTCCTCACCTACCTTTCCATGACCCTGGGCTCCGGCCACTGCCCCGCTCTCCTCCGCAATGTTTCCTAGCCCTGTGACAACGACACCCTTCTCGGTCAAGGATATTTTGAACCTGGAACAGCATCAGAGTGGCCTGGCCTCCATGGAGCTCTCCTCGCTGTCCTCCCCCTCCTGCATGCTGGCCACCTTCAAGCAGGAGACGTACAGCGCCGAGCCCCCGGCCCTGCCCGACCTGCGGGAGGAGCTGCCTGAGGCGCACCCCGCCAAAACCGCCGCCGCCTTCCCCGGCTCCTACTACGTTAAAAGCTACGTGGAAATGGACTCGGCCAAGGACGCCAAGGCGGACAAGAAAGGTAAAGCCAGCGAGCAACGGTGGTGCTGGCCGGCGGCCCCCGAGCTGACAAAAAGGGAGGGCAGGGGGAAGGCGACCCCCGGTCCGGGCTGGGCGCTCGGCCGAGGGCAGCTTGGGCTCCCCGGGGCGGCGGAGGAAGAGGGCACGGTGCGGGGCTGTGGCCGGGGGGGAGGCGCCGCGCCCGGCCTCGGCTCCTGCCTGCCGCCCGGCCCCGGGGCCCGGGGGAGGAAGAGCGCGGGGAGGGAAAGCATCTTCATCCCCTCCCAGGCCCCGCGGTGCAGGAGCGGGACAGACCCCCCGCGGGAAGCGTCCCACCGACCCCGGCCCGGGAGACCCCGGCGGCTCCCCCGAGCGGGGCTGGGGCCGCGGCCGCGCGGGCTGCCCCACGGGACAGGATGACACGCGAGGCCTCGAGCTTGTCCTGAAATCAGGCCACAAATCTGATTTCTAATTCGCTCGGCTGAGTGTACGCCCATGGGGTCGGGGTGGGATTCAGTACAGAGCCTACCTGCGATAAATCCAGGCTGTGGCACGGGCGGTCGCCACTCACATCACTGCACGAGCATCCTTGTTTTCAAACAAACAAACAAAAAAAGACCGACAGAAAATCGCTAAAGAGGTGCTTAAAGAGCGGGGCTGGGCCGGTCCCGCTGCCGCAGGAGCGGCTCGTCGCGGCGGCCTGCGGGGCCGAGGCACAGCGAGGCCGGGGAAGGGAAGGGCCGGGGAAAGGCCGGGGACGCGGGGCTCGCTCCGGGTGCAGGCGGTATATTGAACATTGCTTTATTTTTTTGCACGGTTTTTTTCCTCCCCCTTTTTCCTTTGCCCGTTTATTTTGCTGCAGAACTGTGTTCCCTGCACAAGAGCCTGGAGCAGGAGAAAAGAGACCTGGAAGATCCCGAGCGCCCCAGACAGAGGAAGAGGAGGAAACCTCGCGTCCTCTTTTCTCAAGCCCAAGTCTACGAACTGGAGAGAAGGTTCAAGCAGCAGAAATACCTCTCGGCTCCCGAGAGGGACCATCTAGCAAACGTCCTAAAGCTCACCTCCACCCAGGTGAAAATTTGGTTCCAGAATCGAAGGTATAAATGCAAAAGGCAGAGACAGGATCAGACCCTCGAAATGGTGGGCATCCCTCCCCCCCGGCGGATAGCGGTGCCGGTGCTGGTGCGCGATGGGAAGCCCTGCCTGGGGGAGTCTTCTCCTTACAGTTCGCCGTACAATGTCAGCATTAACCCCTATAGCTACAACGCCTACCCCGCGTACACTAACTACAACAGCCCCGCCTGCAACGCCAACTACAACTGCAACTACCCGTCCATGCAGACCATGCAGCCCTCGGCGGCCGGCAACAACTTCATGAACTTCAGCGTAGGGGACTTGAATTCAGTGCAGACACCCATCCCGCAGGGGAACGCGGGGATCTCCACGTTGCACGGGATCCGAGCCTGGTAGAGCCGTCCCCGCGCCCAGCCTGCTCCCCTCCGTGGACCACGGCCACCGGCGAGACCCCGGGGCCGGGGATGGAGGGGCTTCGGCCGCGCCTGCGAGCCGGTCTCGGGACGTTTCCAGGCTGCGGGGGGATGAGGACGGTTCAGTGTAGCATCCCGGCGGAGTTCACTAGCGTGGCGGCCATTTCCAGCGGGGAGGCCTTCAGTATTTCGTGCGACGGCTGCGCGGCGTGCGGGGCCTGGCGGGCACCGCGCAGGGAGGCTCGGCACTGCCCGCAGCTCCCGACCCCTGCGCCCGGCCCCGGCCCCAGCTCCGCCGTCACCGGGGTCTTTGCCCCGGTAATTCCCCTCCCTCCTTCCTTCCTGCAAAGCAGCCGGTCATTTTGCTTGACCTGATCCCAACAACAGCTAGCCAAGCCCTTCAACTCTCTCTTTTTTTATTATTTTATTTTTACTCTATACTAATTATTATTGACATCCACGTTAATTTTTGCACTTCCCGTACGGTCCCCGTTGTCCGGCCAGTTAAGCCTCTCGCCAGCCCCAAGTCTCCCCTTGCGAGGCTGCTAACGCCGGCCTCGGCTGCGCCCCGCAGGCGCCCGGGGCCGGGCCGGGAGCGGGGCCGGCCGCGGCTCTCGCCAGCGTACGGATGAGGACAGACCCCCCACCCCACCCCGGCCGAGGAATACAGACACTCCGACCTGCCAGGTCCCCGTAGGGTTATGCACTAAAACGTGAGTTAGTATTGGAATGCACTGTCCGCCCCTCGCCCCGCCGCCCGCTCGTACGCGTTTCCCTTTGCTGTACAAGCTGATGGAGATCAGCGAGTTGTCATTAAAGTGAGTGGCTTAACCTTGCGCGTCCCTGGCGTTCCTTGTGCGGCCCGGGCCCCCCAGCATCTCCCGGCGACGGCAGCCCGCGGGGGGCGGTGGGTGCAGAGCCGCCCTCCCCCGAGGCTCTCACCGGCAGGACGCTGCCGCCTCCCCCGCTCCCGGGAGCCTTTCCCTGCCGCTCTCCCTCCTCCCCCGCTTTGTGTAGCCCTCCTGTCAATTCAGCAATCCCCCTTTTGAGGCGTGCAAACGGTGTTTGCATTTTAGCGTCTTTCAAAAATAATTTAAAAGCCGCTTTTTGAGCCCGCAGCCCGGGCAGGACCGCTATGCACCGGCCGTGTCCCGTCCCGCCCCGGGCTGGGGTCGGGGCCGGCCTCGTTCCCCCCCCGCCGGTGACCCCGTCGCTCCGGGTCTCCGGGAGCGGGGGCCGGGCGGCTGGTTTCTTCCCTGCACAGAAAAGCAATGCAAGGGGAGTACAAACAGCCCAAGCCATAAACCAAGAGGATCGGGCTCTGCCTGAGGGGAACTGCCCCCAGCGCATCCGCGGGAGGTTTCGGCAGCCCCTCCGCACCCTGTCCCCATGGGGGAGAGGGGCAAAGGACCCCCCGTCTGCTCCCAAACTGCGCAGGGGCAGCGAGCGGGGCTCCCCACCGCCCGGGTCCCTGCCTCTCCTCTGCCTCAGCCCCAGCACCTCGGCCGCTTTTACAGTAGTCGCTATCAAATGTCAATTATTGGGAGTGAGAAACAACAAACATTGTAATTCAGCGCAGTCAAAACATCCTCTGAGTGTCTGAGATTGTCCGGCCCGGTGATAAGGCGATTAGGGGAACCTGCAACCCCTCCTGCCTTGGCCATATCGGCCCCATCAGTAAACAGGGATGGAGACAGGGTGGCTGTGGCCCTGGGACATAGGATGAAAGGCTGCCGGTGAATGGAAGCTGCCTGCAGCCTCTATCCCTCCTTCCCAAGGGGACCAACCTCACACACCCCCCCGAAGGTAGGATTGCACAGATAAGGAGCTCCGACCTCCTTCCTATCTCTGCAAATAGAAGAGGAGCCCTGGGTGCTGCTCGCAAAGCCCCTAATGCAGCGTGGAGCATAGGCACCTGTCTGGGGCTCGGGGCTGGGCAAAGGGTGGCCTTCTGCCACCCCCCTCGGGACAGTCTTCCTCGGGGGCACTTACCCCGGACAGGCAGAGGGACATTGGGTCTGTTACACCAAAAGGGACCAGAGCCTGCCAGCCTGAAGTAGGGACACAGGGCTGCCTGCCCCTAAATGCACAGGAGCTGGGGCCAGCCCCACAGCCGTGCAGCCTGGGAAGAAAGAAAGGCTATTTCTCCTCATTTGAAACCTCTCCAATCCTGGGATCACTGGCTGCATGATGACTTTTGCCTTCTTCCCACACAGGCTTTGCATTGGAAGGACACACAGACTTCAGCAGATGGTAGAGAGGCAGCAGGTTAGCCAGAAAATACGCTGCTCTAAGAGGACCAAGGGTGTCTACCTTCCTGAGAGCCCCAGGCAAAGAGCATGGGAGGAGGCAGGAGAAAACTGGGTTTAAACTCTGCCACTGTTGGATGCTTGTGGGGGAGTCGCAGTTCGGTGCCTCGGTTTGCCTGATCTGTAAAATGGGCACAATACTGCCATCCCACTCCGTGATGCTGGTGTCACTGGCAGTTGGATTCTGCCATTGCAGAGCTTGGCCAGGATCAGAGCTCACAGGGAGCCTTCAGGAGACAGGACAAGTCCTGAGTTAACATGAGGGAAAGCATTAAGATTAGCTAAAACTTGAACTACTACTTTCAGAAGCTGGCCCTGAGTAGGGCCTTTTATTAAGTGGTCTACCAAGATGGACTGCACTGAGACTCCAGGAAAAGCCACAGGAAAAAGTAACTCCACACATCAACACAGCACCCCTCTCCACATACCCCAAACATCCTTTCCGTTCCTCAGATCCCTTAATTTCTTCAAATCTGTTTATTTTCCTCCCATAACATCTCAGAGCTACAGCTATCAGGGAATCCGACTGTCCAGTGGGATTTGGCCTGCTGTTGCTCTGCAGAGGCTGTTCTGGGCACGGTTTTGGGTCCGATTTCCAGGACTGCATTGTGCTCATTCTCAGTAGGGATGGATGTACTATAGCCGCTGCCCACACCACTGCTCACACACTCCCCTCCTCCTCACACTTCCCCATTCCTGCGGGAATTGCATCACGAGCAGATGCAGGGCAGGATAAGACAGGGGCTTGGAACAGCAGCCGGAGCCTTGGAGACAGTTCAGAAAGCGATTTAGGCAGAGGACACAGCCGCAGCTGGCTGAGGCCAAGCGCAGTGCAGCAGCCCAGCTCTGGCAGAGGCACCAGCAGCCGCAGAGCAAGGCGAGGTTAAAGACCTTTCATTAGCTGGATTAGGGAAAAGTGCAAGAGAGATATATAGTAGGAATTAACCCCCAGCACACTGATTTTGGCCAAGGGGGCCTCACTGTCTTCACATGCAGAAACACCCCATTGCTGCTAGTCCTGCTTTTCCAGGTCTGCCTCACCTCTGGCTGCAGCTCCACGGCAAGACCAGCCTCCGCAGCTAGTACAGCCAACAGGGTCAGGCAGCGGTAAAAGGTCTCCCCGGGACTTCCGAAGGCACCAAGGCTGTCGGCACACACCACAGCACAGTGGTGTGCTGAGTCCAATCCTCTCAACTGCTTAGGAAAACAGAATGCATCAAAGCTGATGCATTTCTCTGCCTGAGCCTGAAGTGTTTCACATCTATAGAGCAATATGAAAAAATGGTACTTAGAGAACATTATTCCAGAGGAAAGCTGAGGATACTGGTCTTTCCCCAGGGAACATGAAATCAGAGATCCTCTCAGTGTTTGGGGGCATGCTAAGTGGTGTAGGAAGGAGGTTTTAATAAGATTTGCACTTGGATTTGATCTCACTGTCCTTTCCTCAGCTTTCTTTGGATTGCACAGCCTGGCACTGGCATTCATTTCTCTGTTTTAGACCAGCTTTTTTAGAAGAATTCAGTGTCCCAACTCTACCTGAAGGTAATAGGAGCAAGTGCAGCTCAGCACCACTTGCTTTCTTCAGACAAACTGCATATGGCAGGTTTATACAAACTATTTGGAATTCACACAATTTGTACAGGAATGAGTTGTCAGCTCTAAGGGACTGATACCAAATCCCTCTCCTTTAGCAGTTTTGTAGAAACTGAAGTAACTGTTTTTCCCAGATAACACCCCTGCAGTTCCTAAAGTGCATCTGTGGCCAGAATTTTATTTCTTAAGTTCGTTCAAGGAGTTTTCACATAGAAAGTTGTCTCTGGAGTCAGAAAACAAGGAGATACGCTCCTGGCAGGAATTAGCTAAATGTTTCAATGTTCCTGAGAAGCCCAGCAGGAAAACAACAGATCAACAACCCTCTCTCCCTAGCCCCCTGCTCCTAATTCATCTCACTGACAACAGTTCAGATCAATATCAGCAGTAAGTGATTTCTTGTTAATGGGGATTATTAAGAAGAATCAACACCTTTAAAATGCTACTCCACGTTGTCTCCAGAGTGAGAAAGGGATAGGCTTTCAGCCTAAAGTCTGTTTTTTCATTCCTGGGTGGTTAGTTATTTACTACAACACGGAACTTAATGCTACATTTTGATGCAGAAAGAGAGGGTGTGGAGAATTCTCCTAAGAGATGATCAAGCACATTTGTGAAAGTTAATCAATCAAGGTTTAGCGAAGTGACACGGAGTAAGTTACTTGAAAATCAGTACCTGTCTCCTGCAGTCATTGGCAACCTTGCCACTCCAGAGCATCATTCAGTAAGAAAGCCCCGTTTTGTGACAAGATCATCCTCAGGGCAGTCCATCAGCCAAAGGCCTTTCCTAACCTCTCCCTACTTCACTTCCACACCAAAGGGAATTCCAGTGGGTTTTTTTCCACCAGCTTTTCATCTCTCAAAACAGCTTGCTTTATTATTTTAGTACAAACTCCAATCCAGCCCCTACAGAGGTCTCATCCTTACTGCTTCCTACACTTCATGGGTAGTGCACTGATCCACACAGAAGTTTCCTTCTGGGTACCAACAGGGGATCTTTAAGGATCTCAAACTCCCCTCTTCTCACTTCCCACTGCAGTTCTCAGAAAAAACAGAGCAAAAGCACCAGCTGAACTAGATTATTGCTGCTGCTTCTAGCTACAGTGAAGGCTGTACTGCTGTGCCTTAGCTAATCGACCAGTTTTAAAGCATCTCCACCATTTCCATCATTGTACTGCACACACTTGCCCCAGACTGTTGCTTGAAATGGCAACAGTCTGAGATGGGAGAGAGCCGACAGGCTGGCTGAGATGCGTAAAAATAGGTGAGTTTCTCTGTCTTTGCGTAAAGGAGCTACTGGAACTGCAAATCACATACAAGCCATGTCAATGGAGTCTGGATGAATACACTAAGAGGCAGAATAAGACACAAAATAAACTGTTTCCTGGAAACTGAGCAAGAGGAAAAGCTGACAGAAGCCCAGGAAAAGAGACGAAAATTCAGAAAAGCAAAGCAGGGCACTTTTAAACCAGCTCTGTGTGCTGAGCAATTGATGCACTGACTCCACCGAGAGTATAACGCATCTGTTAAGTCATCTCTGCTTAAAATAACTTTTTTTTTTTGGTGTCAACAAAGCAGCTTGGGCAAATGGCTAAACCACAGGTCTGTAAGTCAGGAGATCTGGGCACTTCTCCCGGCTCCATTAGAGAGGGGCATCATGTTTGCAACTGGGTCAGCATAGGCAGACCCTCACTCCTACAGAACTGTAAGAAGGGGCCATGCACGTGCAGGGGTTCACCAATATGATTTGCAGAGATTGCTCAATACTTGCTTAGTCTGATGTGCTGGAAAAATAAGTTGTACAAAATAAAAACTAACTTGCAAAGGGGCAGAATCTCTTAGTGGCCAAAATAATTTTATTTCTTTGGGTTGGATAAAATTAATTGGTCTTGTGGAGACATCCTGGAGCTATGTTACTATTTGTGGAGATGGGAAGGCTGAAGGAGAAACAAGCATGAATGATACTACTGTACAGTGAGCAAGGTCAGGAGTTACCTGGCTCAAATAGGAAAAGAAAAGCAAGTTTGTCAAGTATTTAAAATTCTGTGAACTGCTTTAACTACTACTTAGTAAGAAACATAACAAACATAACTTACAAAGGCATTTTAGAGTTTTAGTCCTAGACCCAACAAATCTGGTTGTTTAGCATAGGATTAACTTCCACAGTTAAAAACACCTACTGTCAGAAACATTTTCTAGGTGTTCTGCGTATTGGGAATAGGATTTGGTGCACTCTCTTGCCACAAGAATATACCATACTTTATTTTAGCACAGCAGACATTTCCTAAATAGACTGCATTGTCCTCCAGCATAAGCTTTGAATAAGTCACAGTACTGGCTCCTAGAAATTGCCCCCAAATCCCACCTTCCTGGCCAGGATTTTTTTGTACCCCTTACTATCTGTGAAAAATAAAAGCTGCTTTGAGAGCAGTTGCTCCAGTCAGTGGAGGTGCAGCAGCGTACAGACATGTGCATAGTGCTGGCTGGCTGTCATCAAGAGAAGCCGTTAAAAAACAGGTCACAAAAAAAATCCAAAACCATTTCAGTCAAGTAAGAAAGTTTCTTATATTTTTAAGTACAAAAAAAATTAGAAGAAAGTCCTACTGCCTGGCTTCAGCAAGTCAGTTCTAATGATATCAATGAGATGATTTATGCTATTTCAGGGAAGGAAAATATAAATCTTGGTTGACTAGAGGTTTCATGTACTGCTTTATGCATTGTGCAGTGTCAGCTGCTGCTTCCCTCTCTGCCGCATACCCACAGAGACAGGTCCAGATCCAGCCCGCAATTACACACACTTCACTTTACGGACATGGTTAATCCCACTGAAGATTCTCATACCGACGCGGACAGCGTACGAGGGCTCAGAGTGGAAGTAGACGGACATGCTGACACGCGGCTACGTTTCTGGCATCCTCCCATGCTGAGGCTCCAGTATCCTTCTGCTATTTATTTCTGGTTATGAGGGTTAGAGGAGTTTTTATACTTGCCCCGGGTTAAGGGGTACATCTGAGTTTTTCTTTCCAATTACATGCCCAGAAAGCAATCCATACCCTGTACATCAGTGGGTATTGCAAGACTCCACATCCTATAGCCACTACACATACAGAGATGCCATGCATACAGCCATGATCAGAATGCAGGTTCTTCACTGGCATCTTTATAGACAGCCCTTTTCAAGCAATGCCAAAAAAATTGCTTTACTTAACCCTAGTTCTGAAGACATGAAAGCAGAATTGCTGCTATAAAAAGAGATGTTCTGCCATATCTCTCATCCAACACTCACAGGCATCCAGTGTGCCTGTCTGGGACCTCGGGCTAATTTCTTCTTTTAGATGCACAAAAAAAAAATAATCAGTGATTGCTGCTGGTCATTGGCACCTCCAAGAGCCAGGCCTGAGGTGACTACATTTGTCTCATTAGACACCAATTTAGAGTCCACCAGTATTTCACCTAGAGAATTTAAACCTAAATGATTTCTTACACAATGAGGCATTAGAACTGGAAACCAAATTTCCCTATTCAGTCCTCAGTGGTAACATTATCTATAGCATTTAATTTTTATACACACAAAGATAATTTCCCATGTAACAAGATGAAAGCAAATACTTGATATTTTTTCCCCACCAAAAAACCAGTAAGAGCACACAGGAGAATCATCCCTAGTGCAGCACACTGGAATGACAAGGACAGTTGTAGGTTAATTTCCAAATATCCTCTCTGCTTTTCCTTCTTTCCTAACCACATTTCCAGTCCTATTGGTCTCAATATTCTGGTTTTGAAAACACTGTGCTCTGCCCCTTTGATCAGCTAGTGAAAAGCCCTTTCATGTCTTCCTGTCTTCATTACCTTACATTTTAATTGCTGGCCGTGCATGGGACAGACAGGTGGTACAAGGTCACAAAGGGAGATGACGGATGGCTTTTGGCAGTGCGTGTCCAGATTACAAATGCTGAAATCAACCTGTGTGGCAGTAACCCGTCCTGTGCTGGGGGATCAGCAGGGCACATGCAACACCTGATGGCTACAGCCACCAAATACCTATTTTAGGTCCTGTTAGAAAATACTAATGAACTACACTTCTTCAGTTCTTTCAGACTAGCATTTCAAAGCACCACAGCCCTACAAGCACCACCTTATCTGAGCACCACCAGCCCTACAAGCTACTGGGACCACCATTTCACACGTTGATGAAATGATACATCTAGAAACAGGGATTTAACTCGAGTTACTTAGAAGATCAGGGAGTGTTAGAGGTGAAACCCCAAATTTTCACATCAAAGCTTCTGCACTGATGGCTGAGCCCTGGTGGAGCGAAGATTTCTGAAAAAAAGAATCCATTTCAGATGCCAATCTTATTTTAAATCCCATAAAAACCACTGAGGAAATGGAAATGGTTTTCTTTCTACACACCCAGAGCTTCCCTTATTTTTGCCTAGAAGATGACAATTCAGTGCTTTGAACCCCTGGTATACAGGAACTTCAGTTTTACCCTGACTCCAACTCCTTACACTTAGCAAATGCATACACCCATCGTTACCATGACACAAAAGGTTTCTTCTCCAATGCATTTGACTTGCTAACTTCTTGGTCATGGTAAGAATTACACAAGGTTCACTGCAAGGATAGCTATATTGGATAGTAGGTACCATACTGCTATTTTATCTACTCAGATAAGGGGTAAGAAATAATAAGGAGGAAGACACTTTGGACTGTATTATAGAAGATATCAGGCTAGACCATCTTACTTGTCCTTTTTGTCCTTAAAAACCTTTAGATGGAGCAAGGTGGCTCCCAAAGCAAAGGCTGGATACAAATGTGCTTCTAAATGTCATGTAATTCAGACCTAAACTTGACTTCAAGGCCCTTTATAGCACAGAGAAGCCATGATCTCAGTTCTGGTGACATAGGATGCTCTTCTGGTGAAAGTCAATACTGCTATGCTCAACTTGTCTTGTGTAGAAAGGTGTTTTGGGGGTAGATCCATTCAAACTTCAGTGTATAACCAAAACAGAATCGAGACGGTATTTTGCCAAAGTCAGACACTTATTTGGTTCCAGTAGTAAAATGCACCCTTACTACAAGTGCAAAATTAATTGTTTTAAAGATTCTTCTCCAGGAAAGCCAAGTTGGCCTTCCAAGATTTGTCTTGAAAGACAGAGACCCTGATTAACTGCAGAGCAGAAGGAAATGTCTCCTGACTATTTTCTCCTCCTCCCCCAGCCTCCCAGATGGCCATTCCTTTCATTTTCCAGGCAGGTTCCTTCCCTTCACGCAGCTGTTCCCAACTGCAGCTGAAATCAAGACACTGGGACTCATTAGCTCTACTCAGTCCTTTCATCCAGAAGTCAACATGATGTGCTCAGAGAGCGTGTCAAGAGAGCATGCTCAGGAGTCAAGTTTAGATTGAGGTACAGGTGTCTGGGACTGGCAAGGCCATTCAAGCAATTAGTTCCCACTTACACCACCTTGTTCTTTTTTTTAAGTGAAACAACATCACACAAATTTTGCAGAGTTTAGTGTGTGCCAGTTGAAGAGCATCATCCTCTTCAAAATGCATTAGACAGATCCTCTCAAATCAAAAGTCTCCTTTGAGACCATTCCCATTGCATCAACCAGGATACCAGCATCCCACCCACCTTCTGAGGGAAAACGAAAATGTTTTTCTCAACTGATTTTGAATCTCCTCTAAATAATGTGGGCCACAGGACTTCATTCTATTTTTTTTTTTTTTTTCCTTAAAAACAGAACTGATGACTTAGGAATTTTTGAGTCACTGACATTTTGTGGAAAACTTTTTTTTTTTGGGAAAAAAAATAAATCACTCTGTGAAAATACAGCCTTGCTGTAATTAGCTATTCTGCAGAGGGCTCTTTACCTGTGCTTGTTATTGCTGCAGCATGCCCTGCTTGTTGCTTTGTTTTTTTCAGTAAACTCAGAGTTGGCGAGATCTTGAAGTTGGGAAGACCCTATTTTAATTCTAACTCTGACGTTCATTTGATGCAGAATCTTGAGGCGGCCATTTAACCTCACGTGTTGCACCACAGAGACAGAGAGTTCAGGTGAGGAACAAGGGTTCTTCATCACCTGCTGAGCGCAGGCAGGCTGCAAAGACATGGACAGAAATCCCTGCTTGAGAGCACTTGGATGAAAAAATGGATGGGGTGGGGGGTGAGTGTGGGGAAGCCTTTGCACAGAGAGGAACTGACTTTTCAAAAGAAAACATGCTTTCTGATGACCTGAGCTAAAGATAGGATGAGCGCAACCAGAAGCTTTTTAAAGCAGCAGAACTTGTTTTATCAGAAGTCCCAGAGGAGGGGAACAGTGCTTTCACTGAATACGGCGTTTTACAGAGCTCTTCCCCCAGACATCGGCGGATCACCACAGGGATCATGGCATCTTGGCAAGTCGCCGGTCCTCCTGGGAACCTGGCTGTACCCCAAAAGCCTGGAGAGACCTCTCCCCAAGCCGCTCCCCCGTTACCCCAGCACTCTGCCCAGGTACCGCAGGCGGGCGCTTCCTTTATCATTTTGACTTTTGACCTTGAGACAGACGGGGCTCTGCCCTGCCACCATCACCGCTTCCATCCAGCCCAAACCCCCTCCGCTCCCCGCGATGGGGATGCTTT
This sequence comes from Ciconia boyciana, assembly GCF_034638445.1. NCBI lineage: Eukaryota > Metazoa > Chordata > Aves > Ciconiiformes > Ciconiidae > Ciconia > Ciconia boyciana. Next base: position 11,828,549 of record NC_132942.1, read on the forward strand.
AAAAAAAGGGCATCGTGGTGATAGATTTGTCAAGACCAAGGGTCAAGTTTATGTTGATCTACAGGTGTCAGAAGCGTATTGATCCAATGATTAAGGTCTCTGAGAGGTCACCATAAATCCTCAGGGGGATGAAAATACCACATAACTTGCTTGCAGATGTTGCAGAAGTAACCAGATAAGGTAAAGCAACCGCCCAGCAAGTGTTAACAGACACCGTTAGAGCAACAGGTGATGCCACAATGTTATTTTGCTGTAAGCCAGGGTGGCCAAACCTATAAAAAGGTGAAAACATCAAGCAATTCAGGCCCTTGTCAGGGCAAAATAAGGACATTTTATTTCAGCTTAAACTGGCGCATCTTTGGCTTGCACAAGATGAAAGACAGCCTTTAGTATAAACACTGCCCTTTTTGGTCAGCACTTTCCATGCATTTCCCCGACAATTGTGGATTACGCCCAACTCAAAAAACGCTTTCGTGAACGTAAGTATTTTGCAGATAGAAAACCCATTACATTAGGTACAGCTATAGCAGATACAAAAAATAATCTCCTTGTCCTAATTTCCTGCTCCTCAGCTAACGCTGATGCAGAAGTTCTCCAAAGTGTTTGACAATGACCAGCGTGCACACCGTGACCCCTGAAGCCAGGGACCACGCGGACCTTTCCAGCAGCGGTGGCAGCTCAGGGTTTCTGTAACTCGAGCATTTAGGCCCAGCAGTTATTGCAGAGCGTGATGCTCAATCCCTTTATCGCGTCTCCTCTCCCTGCGGCAGCTGGAGCAAGGTCTAATTTTAAAAAGCAGTGATACGGTGCTGTTGCAGTCACACATGTTACAGTTAGCTGCTGGGTATTTAAATATAAATGTGCATAAGCTGTTCTGCAGTTAGGCTATTATACAGTTGACTATACTGAGTCAAGCTGAACAAAATGCAGAAAGTTAACTTACTAACTTGTTGAAGCTCAAAAGTTAAAATAGGTGACTCGCCAATTTTGTTTTTAGAATAATTTGGGGATTAATAATCCAAAGTATTTCTCTGATATAACTAAAGTAATTTTAATAAAAACAAGCTAATAATCAAACCCCAATTTTCGCCTGACTCCATTCCTTTGGAAGAATAACGCTTAACATAATAAATCAAGACAACACATTTTCCTTTGTGGTATATTCCAATGAAAATTAGAAATATAATGTATCTCATAGGAATTAATAAATCTCATCGAGATAGAAGAAACTCAGAGTTTAAATGAAAATAATTTTGAGTATCAAACTGAAAATTAATATATTAGACTCCATTCATAATTTCTCTATAAAAATTAGAAAATTATATTCCATCAAAGAGACTTTTTATGAGAGCAAAATGCTTATTATGAGAATAATGTGCAATAAATCTGAGTACAGTACAACCCGGCTATAACATGCAGCTGTCGGCGTCAAAGCACAAAGATTAATCATTTTGGAAATGTTTGTAGCATCTGTGTTGCAGAGTTTTGGTGCTAACAGTCACTTATAAGCAGAATAAAGCATAACACATATTGCTGCTTCCAAGCTGGGGCTTTCATCTGTGTGAGCCTCTGGTCTGCCTCATCAGCACAAGCAGGCAGCTCACATGCCTAAGGTAGGTACATGCTGGAGTATTTTGCTGAATAGCACCCAAAACATTTAAGAGCATATATAGTAATATTTGTATCATGGCTGGTTTCTCCCACACACAACTGTGGACGCAACACTGGAGAAAGTTTTAAACCCACCCTTGCTATCTTTACTTATATTGAACATCCTGGAATTTGCACTGTCTTTGTTTTGCTGAGGCCAGCTGGGTATGGACGGGGAGAAATGGTGAGGGGCTCAGCAGAACTTTATTTCACAGTGCTACCTAGTGGTTTCTGGAATGAACGATCAGTCAAAATGCATTCGCCATACAGAACTTCAGTGTGAAGTAAATACAAATGTGTATAAATTCTAAACCTCCACTACTGCCTGGGAAGGGTAGGAACTATATATTTACACTGCAGGGAAAACAAAAGAAGGAAAAAAATGCATAAGAACATGTGCGAACTAATCCCAAGCGTTTCTGACTGGATATTCATACACACGTGCACATCAACAACCCCAACCCAACCTCCTGCAGCTGTACTGGATGCGAGGACAGGCAGCACCTTTATTCGACAACCAGGGTTTTTCCTCCCTCGCCACTGCTGGGGATTCACACAGGAACATGGAGCTAGTGGCCGTCACAGCCCTTCAGAGACTGTCCCTCCCCTTTTCATCCTCTCTCACAGCATCAAGATGTTAATGCCAGACTCTGTGATCAGATTTTCCCAGGTTTCCTGCCAGCATGAGGACACTCATCCGAAAGAGCTACAAAGCCTTCTCCTCTCCAAAAACCCTTCCTCGCTCCTCTCAAACTTTCCTTTGCTCCGCAACAGTTCAGCAACCGCTGTCACGGTGTTCTGCACAGCCCAGTATCACCTCCTCCCTGCCTCGCATCAGTCTGTATTGATCTATATATCGATCTATCCATTTTTCAGCATTGCCGCTGCCCTGTGTTTGCCCACACAGAAGACAGGACTGCCCGGGTGCCGGGGTGCAAAGTTTAGGTGCTACAGCACCACAAATAAACGAAGTCCTGTTAAAAACCGACAGGGTAGACTGAGAGCCAAGCCTGGCAGGATTCAGTGGAAGATGTTAAACCCAAGTATGAGACACAGCCACTGGACGTGACAGTTTTCCCATATTTAGAAAGGGAAGAATGGTACTTGCTTCCCTGGACAATGCCTTATGATCGCCAGATGAAAGGAGTCATGTAAGTACTAAGTAGTATTAATAGTCACAGGCGTAATATATATATATGAGAATAATATAGTCAAACAATACTTAACAGTTATTTCCAATAGCAACATTTGTATAATGCCATTGACACTCAACTGCTGATAAGTTGGACACACTTAAGGAATTTTAATAAGCCTTTGAAAAGGTTTAACTGATGTGAATTAAGCCCTGAGATAATTTAGACGCAGGGCTATCATTCTTCAGTTAAAAATAATTGATCTCGAATGTAAACGTCACATCTTATGCCCTAGTGTACAAAGGCAAAGAAAATGTCATTTGTCACCAGCAGCGTCTGGGGCTGATGAACGCGTTTCTGGAGAAGCTGCAGTGCCTCTGAGCTGTGCCTGGGCTGCAGGAAGGACCCGCGGCTCTGTTCACCCAGGGGAACTTTTTCTCCTGCGAGGTCACGGATAACATACCTCACAGGAATAAGATTCAGATATGTTAATTAACAATACATGTGTGGTTATTACTACAACGACACTAAATCCGGTGCCCTAGGCATTGTGGGTGAGTGCAGAAAGGACTGCTAATATCTTTTGGCTTTAATCCACAAAAATAGCTCTGCTGCCACTCCCCTCTTGCAGAGGCAGAAGCAAAGACTTCATCTAGAGTTTAGTACCGAACATAAAAGTTTTTTATTTTGGAGAGGAGTATTCTATATTTACTGCTTGTTGTTCCAGGCATTATCCTTTCCTAACTGGCAATTTCCCTCCCAAAGCTCACTATCTTTTCTGGAATCCTCTAACAGACACGTAATGTAATATCTTTTTGACAAGGTGGTAAGACCAGATGCTCTTGTTGAAATCTGCAAACCTAAACATCCCACCCACATCTTTATAGAAATTAATTAACTTGAAGTAATGAGAATGTAAATTCCCACTTACTGTCTTTCAGCATGAATATTACTCTATTGTCTACAAAGTTATTTACCATTAAGTCTGTGAAAGATCAGGAACTAAGTTTGGGTCAAAGTCTGAGATTACCAAAGATACTGGTGCAAAGACAAAACCATTTTAAACAAATCTGAAGATACCAGAATTATGGGGTTTTCCTTTTTTTTTTTTTTCCCTCTCCTTTTTTTCGCTGGTTGGTTTTGAATAAGCAGACAGATTACTGGCACAAACCAGTCAGTGAAAGCCGGGAGTTGCTGGCATTAAGCTACTTGCATTTTTGCTTCAGCTATTTTCAAATATCATCTCTGACATTTAAACAAATGGGAATAACATTATGATCCTTAGCAGCATTTGCAATTTTATATCCAAATGAAAAGAAGCAAAAGCAGCATGCTTTTAAGAACATGGCTCAGAAAGGAATTCTTCATTGTTTAATCCAAAATATACAGCATTGATATACATATAATATATCATTTTTATATATATACACAATATATAACAATATACAGAACAGGGGAAGGCTCGCTTCTCTTGGAAACATCAGTTATTTGCTTTTATCAGACACAGGACAGGAGGCCAACTGGATCAATAGACTTACTCAATATAGAAAAATCTTATCTTCATTTCGGACTAGCTAGCCATAATGTCAGCACCTAGATGCCACTGACAGAGTTATCTCCCATCAGCAGCAGCAATAACTGTTTGGTAGTTGGGTGACACGTATGAAAAGTCAATAACCCAAACAGAAAATTTTTGTCCTGCTGTCCATTTTGGAGATAAAGGGAAACCAACCCACCCCTCCCCAGTCTTTGTGCATTTATTGGGACTACGAAATAATGCTTTGCAGCACGTGTGCGTTTCAGTTTCAAATCTCCATTCCCTTTGGGACCAAAGAACTTGCGGGTACAATGAGACCAGACCCCTGGAGGGGTCAGGTCCGAAAGCGTCCCTGGATGTGATACTTAGCCATCATGCTGTTGAAAAGAAGAAAGCAAAAAGCTTTCATGTTGTTCTATATATATGTGGTTCTATCTATAGGGCCTGGTGTGCGCTGATCCCCGAGGAGACGTTCTCCCTGCCTGCCCTTTGGGCGCTTATCGCGGGACCAGAGGGACGCACGCAGCATTATCACCAGGCCAGGCTCAGAGCAGCCGAGTGGCATTTTCCTTTCATGCAGCCACCGACACCAACCGCAGGGCAAAGCGCTTCGCAGCGCAGCCCACGACCCCGCCTGGCAGCCTCTAAAAGCGGGAGATAAGTGGGATACGCGACTCAGCTCTGATGTTGCAGCAGGAGACAAAGGTCAGGAGCGATAACATCTGATCAGTCTCACGTTGTGAGGTTAAAAATAAAAGGAAGCCCAAGGGAAGTGAGAGACTGCGGTGGTCTAAGGTATGGCGAGATGTCACAGCACCCCAGGGAGAGACCACCAGATTTGCTTCTCGCAACTCCTACTAAATTATTTTTAATGAGTTTGCATGGCTGCATGAGCCTCATGATTCATCCAGCATTTTAGCACAAGACATCACTTTGAGGCAGATGCACGGCCATGATTACTGCAGCTCTTGCTTTACAGCAGTACCCAACGTCCACACTGGAACCATGGCATTTTCCTCAACACCACGCAAGCCCAGGAAGGCCAGGTGGGCCCTTCCTGCTCACATGGAGTAAGTGGGAAGAGCCAGTGGGTGAGGATGGAGCTAGGCAAAGAGAAATTGGCAATCGCAAATGCTCCGAGGTTATGATTTAGGCACTCTACACTTACATGATAGGCTTAAAATCATGACATTAAAAGCAAACCCCAAACCAGAGGCAAATAAAATTAAAAGCTACTTGTTTATGAAGCATTCCACAGGGTTCACATTTAACATGTTTATTCCACACATTGCTCATGCTGGTGGGCCCAGCAGTCCATAGCACAGAGGAGGGACTTTAGCCTGGGAAATCAGTGCTGGCTTCACTGCCCTTAACCAAGTGCATTTACATGGAGACACACAGACACAACTAGGTAACATTTTCCAATGATTTTGCAGAAGTGTGAATAATTATAGACAGTAAAGGACTTTAATATTAACCACATGTGCTGTGTCTCTGCTAACTTGAGTGGAGATCTCAGTGTACACCACACAAAGGGCCAGGCTCTAAACCCAATTAAATCAATAAAGATTTCCAGTCTCTTCCTCAGACTGTAGCTCCCTCTTTATGTGGAAGAGGATCAAATCTTCAAGGCACAGTTACAGTGCACCGGCACATCCAGAGCATCTCTCTTAACGCATCACCCAAAGAAATTGGCACAAACTCTTCCATCGCATGTTCCTGTGAGAAAACTAAAACCCCAGGTCAGTGGGACTGTCATTTGCTTTGTTGCACAGAGCAGCCCAAACCCTGTTGGGACCATTTTATATAAGCAAGCAGATAATAATAAAGTTTCATTTATTCAGTGTAACAGTCTCAGCGTGAACAAGTCCACAGTCAGCTGCAGGGACAGACACCTGCATTAAGCCAGTCCACAAACAGCTTTAGATAGCGTTAGGATGATGCAAGAGCCTCTGGATGCATGTTATACAGCTGAAAACCCAACAGCACAATGGGACAGATGCAGAGATAGCAGATGGAGCAATAACTGGTTATGTGACTCCCAGTTGCAATTAGTCCATAAGTCAAAGATCCCAGCAAGCCTGCAACCAGGAGAACATCAGTTTTCAGGAATGGGTCATCCCTGCTTAACCAACAGCTTGGGAAGTGTTTATTCAGTGAATATTTGATGTGAGCATGGACATTCACAGTACACTGGGCAACTGGAAAGATAAAGATGAACCTGCTCCAGATATCACAGTAGCTAGTTATACTACTTACACAACATGAATTTAAATGATGTGATTTGAGATTTGTTTCCAGGAAGCACTGGCATTTTAATTTTTTTTTCCTACCAAGCTCTGAGCAATGCAGTACACAGCAGAGAAAGATGAGAAGTCTGACTTCTCCACCTGTGAACATTTTAGGTTCAATTAACCTTCTTATTCTTTATAGATAAGGGACAAATCCCACAGCCATCAAATCTTGGAAAGATCACATCATCATCAACTGATCCCATTATTCCCTAACAAGCATACCTTAAGATGTACAGGATTGAGAAATATTCAATGATATTATCAACTGCTGCATTAGAAGAGAGAACCAAATGTTGTACTAAAATTTAAAGTATGAATACAAGCTCTTTCCACCTCTTTTAAGTTGAAATTATTTCTCAACTAATGTAAAAGTACCATACTTAAAAGTACAAATAAGGACTGAATGGGGGTCAAGAGAGCTGGGGCTGTTCAGCCCAGACAACAGAAGGCTTCTTATCAAGGGGAAGGGGATCTTATCCATCTATATAAATACCTGAAGGGAGGGTGCATAGAGGAGGGAGCCAGGCTCTTTCCAGTGGTGCCCAGTGACAGAACCAGAGGCAATGGACACAAACTGAAACAGAGGAGGTTCCCTCTGAACATCAGGAAACATGTCTTTACTGTGAGGGTGACCAAGCACTGGAGCAGGCTGCTCAGGGAGGTTGTGGAGCCTCCATCCCTGGAGATATTCAAAAGCCATCTGGACACAGTCCTGGGCAACAGCTCTAGGTGGTCCTGCTTGAGCAGGGGCTTGGACCAGATGACCTCCAGAGGTCCCTGCCAACCTCAACTGGTCTGTGACTCTGAGAAACACAGATAACCAGGGAAACTGAACAACAGCAGAGAAAACTTCCAGCTCTATTAAAAGGGCTAAGTTTTGAAGCAAGGTTCCTGTTCTCACCAACTGCCCTCAGAGAAAGAACTGCATCAATCTTTCAGCAATTAGAACAAATTCATTGGGGATACTTAGCATTTATACCGCAGAGCATCAGGACTGGCCCATACTGTGGCTGCCACTCTGCTCTGGCAGCACTGAGTGCGTTTGGTTGTGGTACACAGCACCTACTGCCTATTTGGAGAACGCTTATCTCACCTCTAAGGGACAGAAACACAGCAAGCGCTCAGGCACCAATTACATGAAGGGCTTGGTGCACTTTGCAGCAATACACAATCACAAAGACACCACATTTTGCTAGAATATTTGCTTAAGATTTCTCTTCCAGTGGAATCACACCATTACAAATAGGGAGGCGAAGCAATGGTAAGCTGATTCCCCCCCCCCCCCGCTTCCAAAGAAGAGCCCCACATATTTGCAGACAAATATGCACATGCCCCCTGGATATTCTCAGCCCCCAAATATTCCAGCCTGACTTGCCTGGCTTGCTCTGGACCACTTGGCATGTGATAGCAGCCGCGCACATTTGGCAGAGACATTTTTAGAAACTTCCAAGCTATGAATTCACCCTTCCATTTTGGTAAAGCCAGTTATGTGGAAAGCATTTCAAAAGTGGAACTTCAAATACAGACTTAATTTCCCCTCAATTCTTAGAGGGGGAAAAAATAAAGAATATTACATTCTTCATTTATTTTCCCACAGAGAGTTATCCTGTAATATTTCTGTATTTACTGACACTAAAACCAATACCAAAATAATTATAAGTCAAATCTAATCAGTCTTTTCAGCACAGTTACACTGTATGTTAAAACTATTTCCAATTCTTTCCCTCATGTTTTATTGCAATCACTAAAAGGTGACCTTCCTTGAAAACATACATCTAACTAAATGCTTAGGAAGTGACCTTCATGCTGCACATTTCAGGGATGTACTGGGGAGATGCCCACGACCCCAGCTACAGCAAACACGGACACCCGGCAGGTGCCTGCTCCTGCCCACAGGCTTTCCGCTGTGACCACGTAGGAATGGAGACCAGGATCACATCTGCATCCACAGCCCACTAAACACATACTGGCAACACAGCTAAATATCCGACAGTGCTGTCTGGCTCCTGACACACCGAGGGTCAACTTCCTATTTTCCCCTTTTCCACAGGTGTGCAGAAAAAGCAAACTTATCTCAGTAGGCTGGACTCCATAGGCAGGACCTGACATGGATTCTCACAAACCAGCAAGCTCTAAACCTCTAAATCCACTGAGGCATCAGAACTGCCCCATCCTCATTCCTAAGTGGCTCAGCTGCACAGCAAAACACCCATAGTCCTTTAAATGGCTTCAGTCCCCTTTGCTGGGAGGACACAGGTAGTTAACCACCGCTCAGCTGATGAGCAGGAGTTCATTATCCCACAGCTGCCTGTCTCAGCCCCTGAACTCCAGGGCAAGGAGATTTCAGGCCCTTTCTAAGCTCATAGTAGTTGCTTGCTCCTTGTTTTAAAGGAGTGTTATTCTTTGAAGGAAAAAGATTTTCACTGCAACTGTTTTGCAACAGTGAATCCCAGTATGAGCCTGCAGTGACCACATCTGATACCTGCTGCCTGGGGGGGAGGAACAGTCCAGGTAGAAACAGGAGCACTCCTGTTTGCTGTCACTTGTGTATGAACCCTCTGGCACAGCCCTGAACACTTATCCAGAGCTCTCTTTCTTTCTTCCTCTGAAGTTCCCCAAACATCTTCCACTTCTGCAGTCCTGGAGCTCCTGGTCTCAGGGGGGCTCCAACGTTGGCTCTCAAGTCATGCCTGAGCCCAAAAGGGCAGGAGGAGAGGCCATCCTCTTCTCACCGTCCCTGATGGGTCTGCTGCACTTGTCAGGGCAAACTTGAAGGGTGAAGCACTTAAGAAAATGCTATTCCCTTTCAAATAAATTGGTGTGATGCCAGTTTTTACCCTTCACAACACAACCTTGGGCATGCAGCAAAAGCAAGACCCTGAGACACACTGTCCTGTGTGATTCAAACCCCGTCTTCATATTCAGAGGTGGCCAGGGAGACCAGTGGGCTGCCCAAAAGGCAGAAGATGCAAATATAAATCCTCCTGTAGACACAGAAGAACTGCACAGGCCCAACTTTCCACATTCCCTGGATAAACATTGTGAGTATCAGACAAACAAAAAGCCAGGCAGAACTACCTCTTATTCCCACGATACTGCTCCTGCTCACTTATTCAAAAGATCAGATATAGAGACCTACCTTCAAGCCAGGAACAAGGTCTGTAGGTGAGGAGAAAGCCAGACATCACGCTGCAGCCTGGAGGGACAATGCTTGAGCACACCCACTCAGCCATGCCCAGCTACGGGCTGTATGGGCTGACTGAGGCATCCTACCATGCCTAGGAGGGATCCAAGGCACCTGCCACCAGCTCTGGCTCTGCTCCAGCACCGAACCACCAAGCCAGGGTGTCTACTGAGGCACCACTTGGGGTGGTTGGCCCCACAGGTTAGAGATGGTGCTTCACCAAATCACCCTTCTTACCCCAAAGAGGAAATAACATTTATCTCGCTGTCTCCACTGATTATTTCTGTTCAGGTCTGTGGCCCACCAGGAGCCTGGATGCTTTCTGGCTGCCTATGGAATGAAACAGTTCAAGTACCAAGTGCTGCAGATTGACTCGTTGCGTCCTGGTGAGGATTTCTACTCTTCCCCTCTCCCAAAAGGTCCAGTTGTCCTTGATCTTTTTTCACTTATTTCCCTTGTCTCTAAGGACTGTAAATTGACAGTCAGTTTATACAGAGCAGGTAGGTATGTTTACAAAAGGACTAGATTATTTTTCTTAATGAAGTCCGGATGCAACAGAAAGCAAATGTCATAAGGAAGGTCCTTAAAAGTTATTTTTTGCCCTCAGAGTGCTCCAGCAGGTCAAGGTCTGAAAGCTAAAATTTCACTAACAAGATGAGAACAGAGCAAAACCCAACATGTTCAGCAACAGACCTTTTACTTTCCCCCAATCTGCTACATTACAATCCCCATCCAAAAAGATGACCCCTTTAAAACAAACTTTACTGAAATTCTCAGCATTGTGAGAAAGCTGCTGCTTTTTTTAAGGTTGATCTACGTTCTGACAGGAGTACGCCTCAAAGATAAACCCAGTGAAACTTCCTGCAGACAGTCGCGCTGCATCACTGCTTACAGCAGAGCTCTCTCCTCTGCTTAGCGTCCCAGTATCTCAGAGATTAGCAACAATCTATTTTTATATTGCATCCACATGAGGGAGGAAACACTGAGGCAGCTAGTGTCTGACCACCTGCAAATACTGCGTTTCTGAAAGACGAGACTGTTTTCAAGCTGGCTGAAAAAAATAAAGCCACATTGCTACATCTGGCCTAGGAGCAGTAAGTAGTCCATAAAAAGAGAATTTTACTGAGTGCTCTGAAGTTGCATAAAACAGCACTGCACTGCTGATTTGGAAAATAGGAACTGCTGCACAGCAATTAATTTGAAATGTATTTATAATCTAAATAATCTTCATGTCTTACATATTATTTGTATTTAAGGCCGTATTTTCCAAGACTGGGGGACAGGTGGACACACTTTTATCACCCTTTGTCTGTACGTGCATCCGTACACATCCGTGCACAGGGATGAGTGAGCTCCAGAGAGGGCAGGAGCCTGACGCTAGAGATCATACATGTGAAATGCAACAGCCAGCATCACTGAGCTGGATGAAACTTGCTCCATTGTGGCCCCAACTTGCAGACTACACAACATCCTCCTTGGTTAGCAGCCTGCTTATCAGAAGACTTCTTCCTAAGCAAGGCTTTTATTATTATTAGAAAGCACACATGCCTTGACTTTGTGCAACGTATCTTTTTTAAGCTGAGTAATTTCTCTCATTCAAAACCAGAACATGCACATTGTCAATTTATTTCAATCTTTGTGTAATTCTGTGTATCAGGAAAGGGTGTTAGGAAGGCTGCACTGAAATACGATGAATAAACTATATGGAAAAAGCCACATCCATTGTGTCTAGTCTGCGAATTACAGGACCTCCAGGGCAAGAAAAGGCTCTCGACTGCCAGGCAGTAGTGCCCTCTGCGGGATGTACTACTCCTAGTGCAGAGAGGTTTCCTAATCCCTTGTTGCAACCCCAGGAAGAAATGCTCAGATATCAACTCTTCAGGCAGAGCCCTTGATTTTGAACTCGATTACAAATTCCAACTTTTCTTGTTTATGTACATAGCCACGCAATCACCACTTCAACTGTCCTGTACTCCGGTTTGGATTACTACAGCCTACTGCCACTTCTGTATTTAACCAAGCTTGTAGCAGCTGCCAGCAAAAGGGTAAATCGTGACTACTGCCAAGATCTAGTAAGTGAATATCACAATGACAAGATAATTGACTGGTCACCTCTTCTCTCTAAATGTACTATTGAGAACTAACTACAAAGGTAGCGTAGCTTCAAATTTCACATAAACTTATATACTACAATTTGCTTGACATCTGATTTCTTAGGATATATGTAGCACTGCATTTAAAAAAAGTTTTACTTCTAACTACTAAATTAAGGCAGTATTTAACCATTCTGGGAGAATTTCCTGAACAGAATGTCAACTTTACCGGTCAGCTCTGAAGAAGCAATGAAACAATTTCCAGAGAAGGCGGCAACATCAGTTTTAAGGACATTACAGTGCAGTTTTTGGTACTTCAAGGTACTACATGGAGTACTACTACTTGGTACTACAAGGTACTACAAGGTACTACTCAATGGTACTACATTGGTATTTATATTAGTAAAGCAAATCAACTCCCATTACTAAAGCACAAGGGATAGTGAAGGTAATCATTGTAAAAGATTTTACTAACTGAGAAAAGATCAACCCTATGAGCAAGAAAAAACTTTCAAATGTACGACTTGGCAGTATTTTGCAAACATAAAGTGGAATTTTGTAAAGAAAAGGAGCAAAAAGGCTTTTGATTTCAACAGACTGGCAATGTAATTCTCAAATATATTATGTGAATTAATAGTAACAAATGGAGCTCCCATTTTTGCTTTGGTCAGAGCCCTCCCAAGACCAGGGGAACAGAGCCAGACTGCATGTGTGCTATGCTCCCAGAAAAAACAATCCATAAGCAATGACTGCTGTTCAGTATTAAGCGGAATTTTTACACTGGAAGTTATTTAGGCTCCTGCAATCCATCAGACTGTTTTTTAAACAAAACTCAGTTTACATGGATACAATAAATAGTTTATTAATGGAATGTATGCGAGTTTCTCTCTTCCATCCTTCCTCTTACTCTCAGCACCTTATACACAGATGTCAAAGCAGCTTCCAGTCCAAGTCAAGGACAAAAGTTAATTTCAAGGCAAAACAACAGGAGGTTGAAAGTTAAGACTGGCACCTTTGAGTGCCTAGTTCCTCAGGCATTTGTCTAGTTCCCCAAACCTACAGGCAAATTGGTGTTTCTTCTTTCCACACCTTGATCTACCTGCTTCTTCCCAACTCGTGCTCATTTAAGCTCTTCTTAGGCAGGTCGTATGCTCCATGTGGACAGTATAAACTCATGCCTGTTCTAACGCTCTTTCAGCTATTGCGATATCCCTTTATTATATTATTTAAAAGCCCGACCGTTATTATGCCATCTCTTTCTGATCTTTCATAATAGTTCAGTTTAGCTTTGGAATTTTACAGAAATGGAAAGAGTCTTTTTTTCAAAATATAGAGCACCGTGGCCAGGAATAAGGCAAGGGCGAGAAAGATTAGCAGCTTGTCCGTCAGTTCCCTGCGATTGTACTTTGTTATTAGCTTTCGCCCCAGCTGAATTGTCCCAGACATGGACTTAAATTCTTCATTTGCTTCCAGGATGGTTCGTGAAGAATTGGCTGAAATTAAGGGAAAAAAAATAATTCAGCTGGTTGCGCTTCAAGAATACATGACAAAGCATATAAGCAATGCAATATGTGGCAACACAGATAGTGCCTGTGAGATCCTTCTGGGTCAGACTGACTTATGGGTAAGACAAATGCAGACGGTGTTCTTGCAGAAGCTTTCACAACTCAGTAGTCCTGATGTGCTAAGGGAAAATGCAAAGCAAAATAAGAGCACTGAATGGTTTAAAGGCCCTACATCCTGTTCCTGAATTTTTAATTTTTATGTTACCAGATCAAATCTGGTTCACATTTTTTATGAACAAAGTCAGTGCTACCTGAGAGCTCGCTGGAAGCAGAGTGAAGCAAGAATGGTGCTAGAACCACCAATTTAAGGGAGAGAAATCACCATCACTGTCAGCATCAGTTCTAGCAGCAGCAGGAGAGGTCAACATTTGAACATATTAATTGCACAACTGAAACTGTTCCCCCAAGCCAGAGCAGTAAATCAGTGTGATTCAGATGGGGTTGCAGAAAGTGAAAAAGCAGCATGTGGCAGTAAGAGATCCTTAATTATTCAGTTCAAACAATTTAAACAGGTTTTAATAGTTATTTTTAACAAACATAATTATTTTCGGTTTTTTTCCTAATAAAAAAGAAAATCAACTAGAGGAAAAGTGTGTTGATTGGTCTCAACTAAAGACAGAATTTGAGAATATGCCAAAACAGCAAGATGGAACGTCGGTCCCTTTCTCTTTCCTTGTAGAAAACAAACAAGCAAACAAACTGTAAACAAATGCCCCAAACTCCTCAGCCTTCCTCCTTTCAATTTACTAAATGAAAGCAAAACCCAGGAGTCCCCTTTTTCTTATATTACAGAATGCATACCCTGTATGACAGCGAATGCTGGTATACTACTCTATACTGAACTGATTGATTAAAGAAAGGTCAAACTCCAAGCATGTTGTCTGGTTCACAAAAACAAGCATAGTAGAAATACATCTGTAATATTTTACAAACCCATCCCATCTTAAAGAGGCATTTTGATCCAAGTGAAAATAGAAAACTTGTTTCTCATTGTTAATGACAAAGCAGAGCTTCCCTGCTTCACAGCCGCATATATTCACTGCATACTAGGAAAGGATTTGCTCAGAAAAAAGGAAATTCTAACTACCGATTCAGAATTTGCAGCTGGGTTTTGTAAATGACCTTTGATAGTTTTTCCCTTGATGAGCTCCAAGTGCTGTTCAGTCAGAAACAGGGTGAAAAAGTGTCTGCCAAACTGTCTTTTTAATGGGAGAAGAAACATGCTACTTTTGCATGAACCAACTGTGCCCAGCTGCCATCCTCAGATGGGGGCAGAAAACAAGGAGGGCAAAAGCTGTGTTATTTATCCTAATCTTTAAACTGGTTCTTTCTTCTGCCCAAAAGCACAGCTAGTAAGAGGCCCAGGCAACACAGATCCAACTTCTAAATGCTTCATGAATCACTAGTTCTGACAGGTCACTTGATTTATTGTCTTAGGAGTCTAAGCCAAAGAACTGGGTGAAATCTTGGTTTCACAGTCCCTCATGCACTGCTGACACAGCAAGTGACCTCTCAGGTTCAAGTCACTTGATCTCCTCGTCTCTTAGTCATCCCAGCTGGAGACTGGGTGAAAACAATCTTCCAGCCATACTAAGTTTCCTCTGTGTATGGACTTGTACCTACGCTTTTATTTTCTCTGCTACTACCAAATGCATGCCAGGACAGCAGCACAGAGTAACACCAAACACGCTTTTAGCGCTGTGTGAACTCACATTGCTTTTACAATTGCTTTTAAACTTTTATATGAAGCTAAAACAAGAGCTCCTCATCCTGCCCCCTTTTCCTTGTGTAGTCATAATCATGAAACAGAAACTCTAGCAAAGAGCTCCACACAACATACATTATTATTTTCTATTTATGTCCAACTGTTAGAGGAGTTCTGCTGGACGGTCCTTTAATTATCATCGTAGTATGTTCTCCTACAGCAAAGCAGGTTTCCACTATGCTCCACACCATCTCAGTTTGCCTCTCCCCATCCTAACAGAACTGGCAAAAGGTGCTTCAGTTGTCTAATCCACACCCAAACACCCAAGTAACATCTGTACCTAGGGTTTGCACAGCCTCCTCACTCTGCTGGACTTGCTGTGACATCATCCTGCTAATGCCCATCAGACTCTCCGTGATGTTACTTGCACTCTCTGCCAGACTTTCCTTTGTAGTCTTCCTGAAAAAGAAAGGGAAAAAGTAAAGCAGGAAGGGACAAAATTATGTCTTTGGGTATTGTGGGGAAAATGCTGCTGCCAGGGAGCCTAGAACAGAGCTTGGCACCAAACATCTCTGCCAACGTACAAAACACACAACTAGTTTTTACTGCATGAGAAATTCAGATTATCTTCACTAAACAATAATAATAATATCACAAAATACTAAAGTCATGAGCGAAAACAACTGCTAGTGGCTCAGAATCTCACGGGGGCCCATATTTCACCACTTATTCATCCATGACTGTACAACTTCATGAGCTGGCGTGGAAGCACTAATACAAACTACCACTTTATTATCCTGGGTATCCCATTTATTGCTTCATAATACTAAATATGCCAACTTTTCAATACAGAAATTATATAAGCTTACATCCAGTTCTGCACATGAAAACAGCTTGCATAATGGTCCATTACTTGTTTATAACCCTGATTGTAATTAATGCAAAAGATGGTCAGAAAAACTATGAAGGCTGACTTACCCCCTTTTCTGCTTAGACATGCCAATGCCAAGAAAACCTGAAATTATCACAATCCTTAACAATTTAAATCTCCACAAAAGGTAAATGCACTTGTAAAAGAAAAGCTATGTTCCAGATACAATTAAGTAACTTTAAAAACATTACATCACTTCCATTTAAAACTAGTGAATTTAGCATACACTGTTTAAATCTCAGATCGTACAGTGGGACGGTCTAATACCTTTGTCGTAAGGAGTCTCTTCCCTGCAGCAGTTGGTCTTTCTCAGAGTTGTCGATAGCAATTTTGCAAGCTAGATTTGCCTTTCTCCAAGCTGCCTGATTGCTGAAATCACAAGAGTACAATGTTGTAACATGATGGTAACACCTTGCAAGCGAAACACAACCACCACTGTAACTGAGTGCCCCAGATATGCGCATGGATTTTCTCTATATTACACCACAGAATAACAATACACTGTCCTGTCACTTCTTCTCCTAAGTGTATAATTTATGGAGCAAGGGCAGAAGAAAACTGTGCCAGCTGTCAAATGACAGACTCTCAAGCCCACCTACTTACATGCTCAACTGCTCTAAAGGACAGGCCATGGTTAGGGAGTCAGGACAGAAGAGAGGAAAGGAGAAGGGCGTCCTACCCTTTGATCCTGTCTTGGTCTTGGGCAAAACAGCATCATGCCAGTGACCGTATTTGCAAAACAGGATCCAAAAGACATTGTACAGAAGTGTCTCTGGTTACCAGCGTATCTCTGATTACAGGGGACCTGTAAACAGCACCAGCTGCCCGACCCACCTGAGCATTTGTTTCTTATGGTTTTCCACTTCCCGCAGTAAGGCTTGTTTCTCCGACTCTTTATCTTGCTCCTTCGCCATCTGTTCGAGCTCCTTTGGCAGAAAGCAGAAACACGAAAATCTGATCAACAACTGCTGCCACCTGCAACTCGCACACCCCACCCCCGGCCAGGGAGTGAATTAACAGCAGACTGATCCGATAAACAACACCCCACAGCCGGGACTCCCCACCGCCCCCCGGCAGGCCGAGGGCAGGCGGCGCGGGGGAGGCCTGGAGCAAAGGCCGGCCACCGGAGCGGCCCCCGGCCGGGAGCCTCACCTGGATGCGGCCGCGGAGGTGGCGGAACTTCTCCTTCACGGCGGCGTTGAGCTCCGTGAGGGCGCTGAGCGGCCCCGGGCAGTCCCGGATGTCCTGGAAGACAACGGCCCGGTCAGCGCGGCCCGCGGCGGGCATCGCCCGGCCTGCCCCGGCCCTGTCGGGGCTCCCCGTGCAAGGCGGCTTGCCGCCCCGCAGCCTTGCCAGGGGGGACCCGCCGCGAGGGCGGGCGGCGGTACCTGCACGGCCGCCTTGATCTCCAGGTCGAACTTGACGATCTCCTGGTGGCAGACCCGCACCGGCACGCAAGCGGCCGCCGCCATCTTGGAGCGGAGGGGGAGGCCGAAACCCCGCCGCCCGGCCCGCGGGCGCCCCCTGCGGGCGCCGAGGAGCCGACAGGCGGCAGCGGCCACCGCGGTCAGGGCCTGGACCGCCGGCCCGGGCCTTCTCCCGCCCGCTCCGCAGAGCCGCCGTGGGGGTCAGCTGAGGGGGCCCGGGGCGCTGAACCTCCGCAGTATGGCGAGCGGCAAGCGGCTGTTCCGTTCCACAGTGGCGGTCTGAATAACACGTATCTGTGCTGAATAACGCATATCATGTTCCCTTAGTGCTGCCAGTGTTACCGATTTTATAGTTCTTTGGGTAGTGAAACGTTCCTTCATGCACTGTGTAAAAGCATGAAAAGGCGGTTTATTAGCTGATGAGGGCTAAGGTGGGTCCCTTCGCCCTCATCAGCTAATAAACCGCCTTTTCATGCTTTTAAAGAACTAAAAAACTCATGAGCTAAAAAGAGGGCCCAAAGCAGCACGTACCGTGACACCTGGGAGAAGCAATGACACCACGAGGGCTTCACCGCCTCCAAAGCTGCAGAGTTTTATACCCAACAGACCTCCCAAGGTTTCTGGGTGGACAGGCCTAGACCGATAAGGTCTTTGACCCTCAGCAGCAGGGAGAAGGGCTGGTGTCAGAGTGAGAAAGCTGGGGGAACAACATGCGGTACCTTCTGTACCCATGAAAGGAGGAAAGGGGAGGCAATGCAATGGCCCTTTTGCCTTTTCCGTGAGCTCCTCCCCTGGTGCCCTGGTTTCCCCCTCCTGCCCTCAGACCGTGCTGTGTGACAAACCAGGTTTGGACAAAGCTAGCAGGTGTTAGAGTCCACATTCACGGCCATTGCAGAAAGCCAGTCAACAGACTCAGTGGGCTGCAGTCCAGGTTCTCCTGATGGTCCCACCATGCTGACCCAGCAGCCTTGTGAGGCAGCTGTCAGTGTGAGTGCTGAGCAGGGGGGGAAAACAAGTTATTTCCTTACCTAGCTATGATCCTTTCCAAAGGAAAGCTACTGACAATACCAGGAGACCGAGGGCATTTACTTCAAGGGAGCACACGCCATTCAATATCACTCCGCACATACAATGATTCCAGACAGTATTTCCTCCACAATTTTTATTTTAAATTACAAAGGATGTTGCATACATTGATGAATTTGTATCTGAATAGAAGTGCTAGGGATCCAGGGTGACAGAGTAAACAAAGTCAATAGTTTAATTGTGCCTCTTTTCAAAAAAATAAAAACTGCACAACTATTAACCAACATTAAACATTGCAACTCTTAACAGATCATGCTTTAACAAGGTAAATTTATTTTCTAACAGAGACAAGACTTTCAGTAAGTTTTTCTGAGCTCCAGTTGGAAGTTGATTATAGAATATCAAGGACAGCATTACAATCATGACCCCAAGCATAGAACAGGATGCCATGTTCTGTTTAAAATGCTTTTTTTTTTTTTGCCCATCAACCACCTACATCTGCATGTGCCATCAGCCTTAAGAGTTCACCCAACCACAAATACTGAGCAATATGTTTTACTTGGACATAATATTCTGGGAGGAGAGATGATTCAAATGAGAATGTATGAATACCCATCATTGTAAGAAAGATTAATAAAATTAAGTGCTACTACTAGGTTCTGTTTCTTAATCAGAAGATTTTGATAGGGCAGGGTGTGCTTTTGCCAATACCAAATCCAATCCAGAAGTTTTCCTTACAGTAGCTAGTTAACTCACCCAAATTTGACTTACACAGATACCCAACTACAAAATATTCTTAACATCAGTGTTCAGAGTTTTTCTTATCTAAAAAGTTTGGCGTTTTATTTTTTTTAGGGGAAAAAAAAAAAGTGTGCTTAAAATAGCTCTGGCTCCACTTTTAGCTCCACAGCTCATTAGAAAGACAATAAATGCATAGTCAGTATTTGCTCTTGTGGAAGTTCATGAATGTCTAAGAGGCTGAGGATTATAATTCAGTGTGCACACACACCTTCTTATCATGCTAGAAGCATTGGGGGGAAAAAACATGGCATATTGTGAAATGTAAATTGTAGAAAGATAGAGACATTTTTGTATGCTGCAAAGAAGATATAACCTAAAAGTGCCATCTTTCATTAATGACATTGAAGAATCCCAATTTATATTGGGAGATACTCAAGAGTGGTGTTTTCTCAACATACTAATGCCCTTAATACAGTTACAAGAAGAACCAGTCACTGAAGCAGTAACTGTTTGAAATGTACTTCACATGATCCCTGGGGTAAACAAAACAAACCTCAGCTGTGTGCAAGGCTGTGTCAATAAGCCAAGACCACATCTAGTGGCACACTCAACTAGATGATTCCAACTGAAGGCTCCAACTTAAAAAGAAAATAAAATCATGATTAGATGCATTCTTGAAATTCAGGTCTCAAGGCCAAATACAGATCCTAACATTCACGGTACATAATTGGGTTATGCCTCAACAGAATTTCAGGAAGACTAGCAAGCACGTTTGAGGAACGGAATTGCATTTGCTATTTCTGCTGAAGGCAATTTGTATACAACCCTTTGAAATTCTCCTGATAAAGCCTTTTAGAGCTTTAAAAAAATAGCTATGTTTAAATGATTTATGGAAAAGAAAAGCACATCCAGTCTTTATATTTTGTGAATAAGCTAACTGTTTTACTAATGAAGGCAAATATCGGATAAGTATTAGAAGGGGGATCTTTTTAAAATAAAATCAAAACTGACACCACTGTATTTCAGAAGTGTCTGGTTGCTTTCAGGTTAGTTAAAAGACCCTTCATCCATTTTAGGGGGTTTTTGGTTGGTTGGTTTTTTTTTTTTTTTTAAAAAAAACAAGAACTCTTTCCTGGCCCTCTTAGTATGGAAAAAAGTCTATCTATAAAGAATTAGGAACTGAACACAGCTGAGCCTGACTCTCACATCAGCTTTACAGCAATGCAACTTCATTAAATCACAATGATTTCAACTGGTATGATAAGAAAATCCAGCCAATCCACACGTAAACATAGCTTTAGTAGTAAGTCTCTCTCATCTAAAAAAAAGTACTCACCAAGTATCAGTAAATGTGTTCAATAAACCATAAAAGGAAGCATTAGCAAAAGGGGTTTAGGGCTAAAAACACCCTTCATGAGCACCCCTGCATTTTGCAAGGCCATTCAAAAACTGGTCTTCCATATAAATACGAAAGGACTACTATTGAGAAAAACTGAAATCAGATCTATCCAGACTTTCTTCAGGATGCTTTTATCAGTTCTGATTCAATTCCAGAAGGGTTAAGTTTGAAGAGTTCAGAGGGAATGAAAAACATTTAGTTCTAGATGTACAAGTAAGGCACAATATAAAGCCACATCATCATCTGTCATGAAGGAAGTAGGAAAGGACGCGAATCATACATGGTACAGTAGAACAAGCAGTCCATCGATTCAAAGTGTGGCACCTAAGTTCAGACTGACGAGATCTCAACAAGAGCAGTTATGACAGCATGCTTTTAATATGGAAACAAATTCTAGAGAATCCAGTGTATCAGAAAAAGGAAGAGCTTTTGTTTGTATTAAATCAAAAAATGTATAACTGTTTTTGGATATAGGATTAAAAGTGAATATTCACAATGCCTACACTCAAAAACAAACAAAAAAATCCAGGACTTCATTAAGATCCACATACCATGTATGAACACTGAAAATCTTTAGAAAATGGTCTTCTCTAAAGATCATCCAAAAATGCATGCCACAATTGCCAAAAAACAGAACATGTACATTTGTTGGTTTTTATACCCTTATAAGATTTTTGTTTGTGATAAGTATACACTAAATGTATATATTTTAATGACACTAGAGGAAGCAGATTGTTACTGGCATTAAAGTACAACCATTTCTAGACGGTTTAAATGCCACAGAGTCCCCTGGTTAAAATGTAAAGCTGCACAGCTTGCCTATGTCACCTTTATGATAAAGTTAAACCAGCAAAAGGTCTTATCTTTACTCTACATTTTACTGCCAGGTTTTATTTATATCAAGTATCGCTGCAGCATTCTGACCAGCCCAGAGTTAGCAGCAAGTGGCAGGAATCATATAAAATGCAGTTTCTTTTTTTTTTTTTTTTTTAAACAAAGTGCTTTTCTAAGATACACATACATATAAATAGGTACAAAATAAAGTGTCAACATTAAAAAGCTCAACTATTTAAAAGCTTTAACTTAAAATAATACATAGAAAACACTGAAATGCAAGGGTATGGAATTCACTAAAGATTCAAAGTCTACTTTGAAATGCTAGACCAAAATCATATTCTGGTTTTCAGACAAAAATAAAAAGCTATAAAGTTCTATCTGCCCAGTATTTCTGAGCAGTAAAAAAGGGGCTTTTTAATACTTTGTCAGTTTAAATTTGTCACAGAAGTTTTTACCTGATTGAAAACTGCTCTCTTAATGTTTAGAAATGCTGCCTTGTCTACACAGTTTGGATATAGCGTAAGGACCTCTCGTATCTGAGCAGCGCATTAACACCATTCATCAGAAAGGAACAACAGTATTCAAATCTTGGTACAGACATGGCCTTAACTTCACAAGAGACATTCTTTGTCGGGGTTTTATGGGCCGTATGCATCTCCGGAATAACTGCAACATCGGCAATAATTACAATAGGAATACATCTGACCCACTGTGTAAAGCAGCAGCCAACTCTCACCTCACCCTAACAACAACAACAACAACAAAAACACCCGAAACAAAAACACCCACATTCCACTCAGATTTTGCAAGTCTTAAGTGGATTTACAAAGTTTTGCCTAAATTGCCCTGGGTATTTGTTCAGTCTCTGGTAGGAAAGACTTTCTGTACAGCTCAGTAGTGGTATTTTGGCCTCCTCCTCCCTTTTGAGTCTTCCAAAATATTTAGATACAAAGTAAGCTGTGTGCACACTCACAAGTATGTGGCAGGACTGCCACCTTCATCGGCCACTCTTACTGCAGTATTACTGATTCAGACTTTTTTTAATAGTACAAGCTTGGATATAAAAATAATCTACTTATAAACAAAAAGGAATCACAGTACAAACAAACTTAGACAAACTAGAAGTGGAGAAATTCCCCAAAGGGAGTGGGGAGAAAGCCTTCATGGACTTTTGCATTTTTTTTAAGCAGCTACATTTGAAAATATTTGGTATTTCTATTTTCAGTAAACAGTGTTGTGTCATCTTTAAATAGGGAGAGAAAGAACAGGGAGGAAAAGGGGGGGGTCCATGAAACCAGAGAATGATCTTGCCTTGAGATAAAGGACTTTCTCATCAAAGGCTAAAGCTTTTAATCTGTACGTTAACACTGACTACAAAGCCAACTCTTATTAGCAGAAGAGCAAATAAGAACTGTGTGTTAATATTCCTCAATCATAGAAACTACTGAATTAACAAGAATAAGTCACATATAAGTTTGAAGAAGCTAGTTTCGAAATACCTGTACAAAAATATAAAAGTCTATAAATTTTTTGTTTTGTTTGAAGCCTGTGTTGATCCTTGGAAACATCACATGCATAATAATACATCAACTGGAAAAGTGGCAACTAAGGAATTAGATATTTGTAGCTCTTCTTTCTCTTTACATATATACAAATTACAATAAAAATAATTTTATTTTTGTTGTTTGGTGGAAGTATACTACAACAAACTAAATATTTTTTTTTTAAATTCTCAAAGTTGAAAACTATTTTACCAATAGCTTACTAAAATCCAAATATATTAAAATCTCCTACAGTAAGTGCAGAGAAAAAAGATTTAAAGACTCCGAGACGGCCACCAACTTATCTACCATGGAAGCGAACTACAAGAACAGCAAAATAATATTGTTATGTATGAATGCTCCTTCTGTAGATAATTGGACCCAAACAAAAAAATTCACAGTTCAGTAAGATCCCTAACCCTGACCTTTAATTTTTTTTCTTTTTTCATTTATTTTTACATTCAGTACAGTATCATATAAGCTGTGCAAAACTTTACTTAGACTGGCAGTTCGCCATATCAGTTGCATTTGTCTTTGGTACAAAAATAAACAATCGCATTAATGTGCAAGTATTTGTTTTCTTCCGGCCAAAGTACCGAAATTGAGTTTTCTAGAGCCATCTTTTATACAATACATAGACTCTGTGGCATATATCTACATTTTCAACATATTCCTATATACATTCAAAAATTTTAAGAGCTGGAACAAAT
Source organism: Ciconia boyciana (assembly GCF_034638445.1). Taxonomy (NCBI): domain Eukaryota; kingdom Metazoa; phylum Chordata; class Aves; order Ciconiiformes; family Ciconiidae; genus Ciconia; species Ciconia boyciana. The sequence goes on from NC_132942.1 coordinate 11,852,322, forward strand.
ACATTAAAACCTATAATCTTACCATCTATACATCTTGGTTTTTCCCCTCGGGGTTTTCTTCATACAAAACTTTACCAGCTTAGACTGATAGCTCTCCCCCCAAAATACAAGGCACAAAGAATATACTTTTTTTCTCTTGCTTGCACAGACATTTAAATACTATATTAAGCTCAGAAAATTAAAGTCTTATATGGCACACTAGCTCTAATGCCAGGTGTGCTATGTACAAGTTAATGGTTGCAAAGAAAGCTCACTGTTTTTTAAGAACGAAAGAAAATCCAATTATTAAAAAAAAAAAACAACCAAAAAGAACAAAAAACGCCCTAAATTGACAGCTTTACAAAAAAAAAAGCTTCCTCTTATTTTACTTGGAGCATAAACCTGTCACAATGTCTGGCATACACTAAGAATTTTTACTAGCAAAACCATGTTTTTGCTTCTAAAACAAAAGTGATATATTCTGGTCCTAGATAACTTAATTTTAAAAAGAATCCTCATCTCTGTATTTAAGCTTAAAGCAGCTTTGAAACTATCTGGTTTATGCTCCAAAAATGCTATTAAGCATTTTATATCATGCCTTGATTGGTTTTACTACATTGTTATTTAAAAACAATGGAACCTAATTTTAAGTGTTTACATAATGCTAAACTGACATGCAGACCAGAATGCAATTTACAATGAAGTACTTGACAACACAGGTAGAATCTGACCGATGAGAACAGCTGAAGTCATGTCTTAAACTTTTGACATTGGTATTCGTAGCCCTACAAGGCCACCGGTGGGGTCTCCCTCTGCAGTCTTCTCTAAAACTTGATTCACAAATTCTGATGTCTGTCCGGCTACAGGTAGTCCTAAAAAGGGAGGGTAAGAAAACATGCTGTAAGGTTATATTCATTGCATGTATTTGTACATTCCTGTAAGTAATACAAAGCCAATGAACACTTTGGTTAGTAACTAACTAAAAGGCACAGACAACTGAAATTAGGAAGTGCTTCTTTCTTTTCTCTATTCCAGAAATTGTTTGCAATCTAACATCTCATAGATTCTATGTCTCTTCACATACATGCAAATACATTAAGTTTACTGCTTACCAAGAGTGTCTTTAATAAGTACGTTCAACATTTGTTCCATGTTGACTCCTCTATCATCTTTAGGTACCTGCACCCGATTAACTATTTCTTGTTTAATGGAGTTGATCACAAATAGTAAGTTATCTGCAAAGAAAAAAACCTGAATTACATTTACAGCACATTCCCCCGGAGCAAGAGAGATCCACAGTTGTCCACACACTGTTATCTGTAAGTGTCAAAGGTGTCACATCACACTTATTGTAAAATTAACATGTAAGAGTTTACATCTGTAAACATATTTTCAAAAATATTTACATTACATACATTTACATAATTTACATCGGTAAAGTAGCTCAACACTGCAGGTAACCCAATTTACATACACTTTATGGAGTGGACTGTTTTTGTGCCAACAAAATTGTTGGGTTTGTACCAACCCTGTTTTCTCTATAAACTGCCAGGTATGACTCAGGTTACATGATGGTGCAAAACACAGACTTGTCTGAACAAAAGAAAAATTAAGATGTGAAGAGTTGTATTTACCATATTCCGTGTTGAGACCCCAGAGTTTTACTTTATTGGCTTCATACTGGGCTTTCTTTTTTAGTCTACAAGCCCTATAGTAAGAAGAGGGGAAGAATTAGAACACTAACAAAAATTCCAGAATACTAAGAGCATCTGTTTGTTTGCCACACGAACTTATTAACCAATACTCCCAGAGCTGTGGTGTACAAAATCATCTATCTACTCACTCACCTTCGCTGAAAGCACCCTGCTACCTGTATTTCACACTTAGGGATTTTATCACTGTCAATCATTTGCCCTGAAGCTAAGTAAGCCAGCTTCCAGTGGAAAAACATCGTTATCTAGGGAACAGGCAAACTACATCTCCAAAGTGCCAGTTGCCCTGCTTTTCCATAAACTGGTAATTAGCCCATTGCAGAAGCAGGATCTCTTGAGGCAAAAATTAGTTAGATCTTAATCGTACAGTTGTAGTAATCCAAATTTACTCATCCATGTAGCATTATCTAATATATACCTGGAAGCCAGCTTGTTCTTTTCTTTTCTTGACCTCGGTCTGGCAGTTAAGGGAAGTTCACTGACTGGTGTCAGGTCACTGATCACCTTATTCAGCTTCCTCAGTTCATTACCAATCTGTAGAAGCTTTCTGGGGTTGGGAGTCAGGTCTTCTACATCAGTCCTCCGTGACTTCTTTGCTGCATATTTTCCTGTTTTAAATATGCAGAAAATTGGGTTGGGAAGTGACACAATACGTACACAAACCTGTGAAAAAACATTCTTAAATATGTATTTTTTTGGGTGCAGTTTAAGTTCCTTTGTTCATTACAAGAGAATGGACTGGAATGATGTGATCCCTACGGCCTTTCACAATAGAAAGAGTATTTCCAGACAAACTGCTTTGTACAATTCACATTATATCCAGATCAGATAAGAGCAAATACTGCTGGCCAGGCTACTCGATGTGATAGACAGTATACACACAACTGTGCTGAAAAATGTATGTCACAAATTCGAACCCAGTTGTTTTGCCCCAACTGTAACTTGCTAACTCAAGTGTTCAGCGAATATAACCTCTTGCACACTCAAGTTGATTAAATTCCTAAATTATCTTAATGCTAAAGTTGTGTTTTAAGAAAGAGTGTCGAGGCCTGGTACTGAAATGATCTTCAGTGATACTGAGCTTAAGTGATCCACATAAAGGCTAGTCAACCCTTTTATATGTATTTGAAGCTATTTAAAATCTGGTTTTCCTCAGGAAATACACATATTCAAGACAAAATCTTTATTCCTTAAGATCCTCTACCACTGTTATGTGTCTTTTTCTAGAGTTATATGAAAAATGCCAGTTGTTACAGACACTTGCAAGAAAATGTTAATAAAACTAACATAACCTACTCCAGAAATACATATTAAGAGAGCTGATAATTTAGCATGATTTATCTGAGGTAGTAGATGACGACCTTGGTACACGTCTGTATGTGAAAATAAAAAAATCCTGCATGTGTTATATTCTGTAGCTTCTGGATGTTAAGTAGTGTTTGATCCTACAAATCCCTTACATACACACCTGACTTAAAGGTCACGCTCAAGGCACATTTGGTTATTTGTTGTTTAGTAACAAGTACAGATATAAGCCTTCATAAGAAGGAGCAGTGACAGGGACTTTAGGTACTGATATTTCACTACAAGATAAATAAGCATATAAAAACTAAGGAGATTAAAAAACCAATGTTTTCTTCCCTGAATAAATCTACAAGTAACAACAAGAAAAAAAAAAATTTTTGGCTTAACAGAAGGTAAACTGCCACGTTAAAGATAGTAATTTTCAACTGTAAGGAATGTTAACATTACAACCAGGGAAGCTGATTTCATTTTCTCCTTCAAAGCCAAAATCAAATGGAGCAGCCTACCAAAGAGGTCCTGTGACAAAAAACCAAACATTACTCCTAAGAGTGGTTTGTTCTGGGTGATGTTAGTCATGTGTGCAGTACAGCAAGTGGCTAATCAAAACATTACAGGAATAAAACACAGTTATTAGACCAATTGCTTTAATTTTCTAAGAGGCTATTTTAAAGAAATAGTTTATTCACAGAAGAGTAACTGCTTCACTGTGCTGCATTCACATAGGTGGGAGAAACAAGTAGGGAGGAGCAAAACCAGACAGTTACGCCTTATTGCTTGTCCTTTAGTTCATACTGCAATTAACGTGAACTTTGCATCTCAGATCACTTCCAGCTTACTTCTAACACAAGCAAGACTGAAACTAACAGCTACAAGGAGCAAATATCAGTCAAGTGATCCATCCAATATGTTTACAGTATAGCTCTGAGAAAATTTCGAACTCTTGGGGTTTGCACTGAAAGCCCTTGGAAGTTACAATTCTCAATTCATCCACCTTCCTCTGGAAGAAACCACACTGAAAGTTACTACTGTATGTTCACTGTGCCTTCCTTGGACACTGTGCAGAACTCTGCTAATTGAGCAACAGACTTGCAGTGTTTTAATTATTTATTTTCATGGCCAAAACACAACTTCTCAGCACTTGCAAGTATGGAAGTTTGGCCACTGAAGGTGTCAGAACGAAAGACATTCACTTGTAAGTAGGACTCTATTCTTACCATGATGGAGACCATTCTTCTGATACATATTACTTGGTAACGTATCTCGATTCCACTCAGATGGCCTCAGCATTCTTTCTTGTTGTGATGGTGTTAGTTGCTCACTGTACTCCCAGAAGTATCTTCGCTTGCCTCTTTTCCGAGAGGATATTGCAGTCATTTCTTTTAAATCCTCCACAGAATCATTTTCATACCCTAAAACGATGCATTGCATTGTTTATATAATGTTGACAAAACTGCTTCTAGTCCTTTAACGGTGGACTGAGTATTCAAGTTAAGAGCAAAATAACAGACCAGGCCTGTTCTACATTATCTAATAGACTTGGTTTTCAGCGTCAACTACTACTGGGTACTTGCCTTAAATCCAGGGTTAGACATTGAGCCAGTGATGGTCCTTCATTAGTGGAAAAGAGACAAATTATTTATGCACTGAAAGCCCCTTTATGTTCTCTGACCCCTTAGGCTCTATTGCTCTTCTCCTCCACAATCCCACCACTACAGAGTACAGACAACAGCTGTTGGAGAGTGTTCTCCCATCCTTACAATTTTCTCCATGAATTTGCAGGAGCATAATCCTAACTTGCCTCCACATTTCAATCTCTAATCAAAAAGCATGGAAAAGGAAGCAGATAATAAAGATGGATTAGCAAAACACTAATAAAGAAAGCAAAATTATTCAATCATAGAATATTCTGAGTTGGAAGGGACCCATTAGGATCATTGAGTCCAACTGCTCTTCCTTGAGTTTGAATACCTTTGGGAAATAAATCAAACCACCCATCTCTATTAGCTAGAGGAAGGTGGCTCTGTTATCAGGACAATGACCATAAGAAAAGACCATCTAAATTGAAGGGACCTGGACACTTTTCAATCTCTTCCTCACCTCTTTAGTGGGATGAAGAGAAATGATCCACAGTAAAGCTACACAGTATTTTAGAGGTATATTATGATGCACTTGATACGATGAGCTGTTTGTGAAGTACATGGAAACTGTAATGCCACTATCCACATTGCATAAATATTTATACAATAATTATGTAAACACAAACCACAGTTTTTAAAATCCTAGGTATGCTTTAGAAAATAAAGACAACCTGTACTAAGGTTAAAAAAACCCAAACCACTGCATCGCCTTTTGTACTAGAACACTGTATTATAGTTTACATTTACTTAAAAAAGAATGCATTTCAAAACATCACGTACACTGATGAAGCTTAAAGAAAAGCCAACCACTGAACCGACTGTAAGCCTAACAAGCCTTGACGCCATATGCTTGAGTTCTGCCTCATCTTTTACCAGTAGCACAAAGAATACTTTCTTCTTTTTAAAACAGTCCATTCAATTAGTCTGTTTGCACTTGAAAAACCATTTGAAAGAGGAAAAACAAACTTTCTTGCTTTGGTCCGACTCTCACCTCATAACCCAAAGTATGAATAAAAGTTAGGTGTGCAGAAGGATGAAATCAGTTCTAAAGTTCTGTTTCTAATCATTTCATCAACTAATTTACTTTGATTCTCTAGTTATTAAAAAGACAGTATTTTAAAGGCAAATCAAACAATGAAACATGCTTTATAAAACATTTTTCTTGTATAGCCAAAATGATTAGGACAATTTACATTAAATAGTTTAAAATACCATAAATATTTTTAACTGTACTTCTCTTTTACCCAAATGCTGTTTGACATAAGTATCAAAATACTCTTAAAAAACCTACTTACTTTCCACTTGAAAAAACATGTCAAGCTATGTAAGTCATTATATAGATATGTATAAATTTAGCCCATCCTCACGATGACACAGAATTAAGCCAACTGATGAAAACAAATCTGTTTAAGAGCTGATGTGTACAAATGTACAAGGTTAAAATCAAGACTTCCTGTTTGCTTATTTAAACTATAATTAAGTTACCAACTTAAATTATGTTGACTTAATGTATCCTGCCTTGCAACTCTAACATTGACCTGCTATAATTTTAAAGTTACATAGAATAATCTAGTGCACAATGTCCTAACCTAGCCCATAACATACAGGAGTGCAACAAATCTGTTCAGCTTTTCTGCACCGTATTCATCTCCCTTGAATTCTCCTCTTAGCAAAGATCATACAGCAGTCTCTCTTTGGCGGGCTTCTAAGAAATCTGAAAGGGTTCTTGTATTTACCTTTCAAGCCCTTCACAAGTCCCTCCTAAAAATCTTTGTTCACATCCCTTACTATGGTTTTAGGTTTAAATTCACCAAGGTTAAATTAAGTAAAACAGAGAACAGGATAGACATGACTTCTGCATCTTACCAGATTAAAAGCAAAACATAGCCCCACCAAGACAAAACCAGAAAAACCCTTCTCTTTACCATGTAATCACACTGACTTCTGTCAAACCATTTATGAGTCTTTCCCCCAGCTGATGGTCCAGGTGCTCAGAATAGATGCAATGCAACTTAAAACAATCTCCTTATCTCTACAAGCGCTTTTCCCTTTCGGCTATTTTTTCTCCAGTGCTACTGAAAACTGAGTCAGTTGTTGCATCTCCCATTTCTGGAATCTCTTGACTACTTGATGGGAGAAGCAGTCATTTACAAATACTTCTATTAAATGAGACAGGTAAAATATACTGGTAATAGCAAAAAAAGTTGTGCTAGAGAAGGCCTGGGCTGATAATTCCCGTAATAAATTACCTTTGCAGGTGACCAAAATTGCTAAATCTGTATCATGGTGATAATAAAAACATTGTTGCCCAAACTTTCCCAACAGCCAGTCACATTTTTAGTTATTTCTCCAAGTTCCTGAAGTTCACTATATCTAAGAATTTCCTCAGACAACACTAACACGTTAAGAAAACATTTCATGTATTCCAAAAACATACATGAAGAAAAATATACAAAAGCAAACTGCGTATAAAATACATCAGAGGGTCAGCAATAACTAGTAAGGTTTCATCCTTTCAGTAAATTACATCTTCACTCTAAATTTATCAACTGATTTTGGTTTCAGTATTATGGAAGGTTAAATCTTCCTGTGCCATGCCTATTTTTAGAAATTTTATCCATAGTATTTACCTTTACTGTAAATGTAAAAAAGCAACACAAAGTACAAGAGTGGCATAATTAAAATACCTGGAGGCATTACCTTCTAATACAATCAAAACATATGGTGAAACTTTTAATATCACCATACTCGAGGTGAATGGCTTCATTCACTTAAAAGTTCTAGCAAGCTTGTATAAGCCAAGTTCCTCAGTTACTGTACTGCTCGACGTAGTTGTATTTAGAAGGCGAGAGCAATTGCTTGTCAGTAAAATTTGAACAAACAGCCAACAGTTAATGTAATTCCACCAACTGAAATCCCAGCATTTTAATACAACATCTCTTTTTCAGAGTTACCAGGCTTTCTGTGCAACGTGCCTCTGTGGGCTGCAAAGCACTGTGGAGCACAGCAATCATTACAGAGCTGTAACAGCTACTCAAAGCCCCAGAAAGTAGAGGGAGTTCAATTGAGAAGAAGGGAGGAAGAGGTTTTAAAATGCTAATAAAAATGTGTTATGCACATGTAAAAGTAACAAAAAGGGCATAATACTTAACAAGTTTAATGCCAACTCAAGAAATCTACTTAGAAAATAATTTAATCTGAGAGTTCATTATGACAAACACTGACAAGCTTTAGGGAAGCTGCTGTTTTTAAAAAGGCAAAATTTCAGCTACTTTCTCCCCCAAAGTTACATATTGCCAAATGTCTGAATACCTTAATCCTTATACTCTGCTACAAAGCATTTATAAAATGTGATTATTATACTTTCTATAATGAAACTGATACTTGGTTACAGTCCTGTCCCTTTCCCTTCAGATTTTATTTTTACACAACATTACCGCTTTGTTACCTTCTAGATGAAGGTTAGTTCTTATTTCTGTTGTTAAGGCTCCATTTCTACATGCAGAAGGGAGGAATTCAGTATCCTTTGAAGACCCACTAAGTGTTACTGCTGAAAACCACCAAGAAACAGTTCTATTAGTTTCAGTGGTAGGTATTCTTTGGATTCTGTGGAAAACTGTACCTACAGTAGGACTTAAGTAATTATGAAATTATTTCACTCAGGCTATGATTTCATACCAGCTATCAAGATACAACTCTGGATAAATTCAAAGCAGCAACCTACTGAAGCACTAGAAAGCTCTGCACATCCTATCATCAAGCCACAAAAAGAAGTCGACAACAATTGCAGGTTGTTGCTCTATGACCTTAGGCTACAAGCTAGATTTCCTGTATTCTCTATTATTATTTTTGTTACATGATCACAGTTTATGCAGTTTTTCTCCAAACAGGGCAATAGAGACCTTGTATAGTTTTTGTTAATTACATTTTGCAAAGCACTTAGAAAATCTGGGATGAAAGTTCATAATTTAAGATTAGCGTTGCTCATCTGTAACTACAAAGCATTCAAAAGTATTCTTTCCTACTTGGCAGACAAATCCATTAACCTCCACGTTAACAAAGCCCAACATTGCTGGTACCTGGTTCTGAGAAAGTATCACTGATGTCGTCATCTTTATCATCCTCATAATCTTCTTCCTCATCATCATTTTCAGACAGCTCATGCTCACTGCCGAATCCTTCATCATGGTCCTCATCTTCAATATCATCCTCATCATCCTCATCTTCCTCAGGGTCTCCTTTGGCTGACTGTTCACCCAAACTGTCTGTTACAAAAAGAGAATAGTTGTGCTCTTCTTTCTTCTGTGAAGAATCTGATGCTGATGTGCTGGCAGAAAGACTGCTCTCCCCCACAATAAGTCCTGGGGTTTCCTGGGGTGGACTGAGGAGCAGTTCTTGAGTCTCTTTAAAAGGCAAAATAGGAGGCGTACTGTGACTATGCAGGGACTCTATTCCTTTTCTTTCTTGTCTCTTTGCTACAGCTCCACAATAGCAGGTGTTTTCCTTGGCTGCATCAGCATGTGTCTGGCTCAGCACAGGTCTGCTCTGTGGTAAAGGATTGATCTTTACTTTTGCCTTTTTAACATAGTCTTTACATTCAACATGAATGTTCACCTTGTCATTATTGTACACATTGGTCTTCACCACGATTTGTGTACTGGAAGCAGGCTGAGTTGCAGGTTTGCTTGCCTTCTGAACACAGTCCGACAAAGGTGCCTCAGCCTGAACGTTCTTGGAGGAACAGACTGGGGCTGCTGCTCTGGTTGCAATTTTTTTGCCCGGTAACAAAGAATTTAAAGGGTTTTGTTTTACACTAAAGAGCAAATCAGGGTAATAGAGTGAATCAGAAACAGGTTGGGAGTCCTCACTGTTGAGCTGAGCCAGTGTCGGTGTTTTACTTATCACCTCTTCATCTTGGTATGGGCTGGAAAAGTCATCAAGGCCCAGGTAATCCACCTCTTTTGTTCCCCAAATGTCACAGCTGGTTAATTTAGTGTACTTAGTTAAGTCTTCACAGTAGGTGTCCCACTGCTCCCACTTTGAGGTGAGAGCAGCTTCTTTGTCCAGGATGTCCGTAAAAGACTCCAAGTTCTCAAGGTCTTTGCAGTCCTCCATTGAAAGTAAGTTGTCTCTGGAGCTTTGCTGATAGTCCATTTCTCTGTCCTGTGCATAAAACGACAGGTTAAAAATTAATACAAAAAAAGTATCAATCATCTCTGTCCTCTACTTAATCTAGTATGGTGAGCTTAATTCCAGTGAAGTGTAAGAGTGATAACATATGAAGATACCTCAACTTCCAACTAAAAGCTTCTTTTGAGGGTCAGAATGAAGTCCAGCTTCCGTGCTTCAGCAGCAGATCCTTCTGAAGAGATTGCTAAAGATACAAGTCAAATGCCGCTGGATTCTTCTTCTGCTATTGCAAATTCATCTGGTCATCAGGAACTAGACTAGTACCAATATCCATGTATTTAAAATATGAAAGACATCACAGGCAAGCTGTTCTAGTCTCTATTAACCTAGTTCAATTTTTGGTGTGTGCTTAACAGAATATGCTCAAGTTTACCAGTCCCTGGAAAAACCTCATTCTAACATGATCAATTAACAACGATCAGCTACCTTTCTCCTTTGATACGGGGGGGGGGGGGGGGGGGGGGGGGGGGAGAAGAATGCTAGTATAAGTAGCTCATGAGTCAACTTTTATTTTGCTTCCCCTGCATTCACAGCTTGGGTGAAGTAGCATATAGCTGCTCTTGCAGAAAAGATTGTAAGGAAGAGTCTCAAGCACCATTATATAACGTCAACACAGCTCTATTTGAGACTTGTATATCAAGCCTCTCCTGATGGCCAGCTTTAACAAGCGTCTATTGAGGAAGCATCACATTTGCTGGACAAGCAGTTAGGCTCTTCCCTACTCAGTAGCTAGCAGTAATGAATAATCTTCTAGCATTCTTGAACAAATACCCCTCTATTACTACATGAACTCAGCGTATTAGTCAAGGAGAGGAGGTTATGTACACACACAGAAAGATGACCTACCAGTTCATACATGAAGTCTGGATCTGAACTGCTTGCCAAGAGATCCGTGCTCATCAGAGTCTGCTCTGAAAACACATGGCTCCGAAAGGCATCCCCAAAAGGAGGGTCCATTCCACTCACACTGGGCTACAACAAAATTGATACTGACATTTGAAGCATGCTATAAAAAGGCCTAGTCTTTTCTTCAACAAAACATAAAGAGTATTGCCATTTCATCCAAGTTTCTGAACTTGTGCTATACTTACATCTGGAAGGTTTTTACCTACACAGATAAGCACGTCATTTCTCAGACCGAGAGAATGCTTTAAGAGCAGCTAACAACATGCAGCTCTTTAATCAAAGGACACATCTGTATTCATCATATAGCTGCAAGAGCATCGCTCATTCATTCTTGTTTGTTGATTTGAAATTCTCATGCGTTTGCCAAGTTTAGGGATATGTTAGCATTTGTAGAAGAGGAGAGCGAGTACTGTCAAGATATGTATCAATAGGCACTACACGCTTGCAGGGCCTTCACCCTAATACAAACCATTTTGTACTAAAGCAGTGTTGGCTGTTCTTAGAACCATTAGAACACTTAAAACTTCGACCTGAGATTGTAACAAAAGCAAAATTTATTACAACTAAATCAAGAGTGTTACATCCTCGAGAACGAAGTGGAACTTTACAAAAAAACATTATGCAGGATGACTGGGCATGCAGGGAATGGGCAGCAAGGCTTTCTGCTATGTTTAATTCCAGACCTCTATTTCTCTTCTAGACACACTCGCCCTGAGGGTTGGGAAGGGAGAAACACCATACTGCTGAAAGTCAATCAGTGTGCTGATGTGTGAATCACTGCAGTAATAAAAGGCTGCTCTCCAGGCATCCACCCTTATCAAGATGACAACTTTGCTGAATCTTGCTGTGTGAACAAATACAGTACCAAGAGCAGCAACATAGCTTCCACCATAGACACTACTGGGACCCTAAAAAATATACACCATTTAATCTCTTATAAATTCTCCGTGCTGATGCCATCCAAATTTGCTCTTAAATGCGTTTTTTTTTTTTTTTTAATAAGGAAGCAAAATTATTTACAGAAGCAAAAATATCATAACAGACTTACCTGAGGCATTTCCAAGCCCAGATTCCCCAAATCCAATTCCAAACTTCTGGTTTTGTTCACTTGTAGATTCCTTTCCAGGTTTACTTCAGTCTCAGTGAGTTTACACAATCCATGCAATGAAATTTTTCCTTAGGATAACTTCAGTTCACCCTGATGGAGCTCTTCTATTTGTAGGCTTCTGTGTAGAATAAACACAGCAACCCCCCAAGGAGGTAAGTAATCCTTCACCAAAAAGGCAGTGCTTAAAAATCAGCCAAAGTGAAGTAAAGACAAAAATTCCCCCTGAAAAGTGATTATTCCTCATGCTGGAATGTATAGCAATTTTCTTCCCCTGTCATCTTTCATTGAATGAAAAGCCACAGATGCTACAGAACAGAGTTCCTGCAAAAACCTTTTTGGCCGAGTTACATTTTGTTGCCTTCTTCCTCGCTACCGAGACCACAAGCTCTATAGACATATGAAAAGAAAAGCCTGCCTAATTGGAAATAATGACTAGCATACTGCTGGGTATACAAGAGAGAAACAATCTTTATGACTAATATAACAGAGCCAATAAATTCTAAAAATGTCTCAGGCAAACGTCTCAAAATACTAATTTCAGAATAGGCAGTAATACTGTTTCAGCGGTATCTCTTTTCTTAAGAGATTAATCCATCCAGCATCAGACAAGATTATATCAATCACTCATATAGCAACATCTAGTGGTAGAGGGATTACAGCAAGCATGCTCCCTGTCCAGCAGTAGAGGAAGGGAAGAGACAGACTTCCCCAACAACACAAATTAAAAATTGTGCCAAATTCAGAGCTGCCTAATAAAATATCTTCTCTATTAATTTCAAGTAAGGCACATGTTGAAATTGGTCCAATTTATCTATTAGTAATTTTACCAGTTCAGTAGTTTCTATAGACCCACTGCTACTTCAGATGTATATCTAAAGACTTTTCCGAGCCTCATATCCTGCTTAATCCTGCATTTTTTAACAACATAAGGAAAAACTGCACTGTAGAAAAGCAAGCACCTTAGCACAAACACCAGTAACTATATCTACACTAAAAGAATGACAAAAGACTCATAAAATAAGTAACAGGAAGTAAAAAAGAACAATGTTATATCAGAAACAATAATAATAAAAAATCCATGGTATCAAACCTTAGTATCTAATGTAACTACATTGTCTTCAAGGATGCTGCTTTCTTACTGTCTTGCTTGTCTGCAAGATCCCTACCCTTATATAAAAAGTCTCTTTAACGAAAAAACAGCATTGGAGGAGCATAATCAAGAAACTGAACCATCATACTTATACAGTTTTTCAGCATTATCAGTTAAAATATATTTGTTTCTTTGAGCAGAATTCTTCACTCAGCATTGCTGCTAAGTAAGACTTTGATGGAATCTGCTCAGGCTATGTTTATTCTCTTGTTTTGAAAAACAAATAATAAAGTAAAAGTGTTCTCCTACAGCAGAGCTACACTCAGAACCCTCCTCCCACCAGCACGACAGCATTCCCGTAAATATATGTATTTTAAAATCATTCCTAGTTGCAGATAGTGTCTCAGCTATTTTGTTATATTCAGCACATATACCATCAGACTGTGGTAAAAACAGACACTATGCAAAGAAGTCTTTACTTATCAAAACACACTGCTTGTCAAATAGCAGCTACAATCTAACAACAATTACAAGTCCAGTTATAGACAAGTTCTCAGTAAAACCATGCTACCACTGCCAAAGCAAGCCATCCCTCAAAGGGCCCTGTGTCAAATAAGAGCCAGTTCCTTCCAAGAAAATTTTCTTTCTGCTCTAAAACTTCCAGGGAACTCTTTTTACTTATCTTAAAGTGATATGTGAAGTTAAGTTTGTGTCCCAAGACAACGTGCCTCAACAACCCCCGACTCCCTTCACCCAGCAAAGGCCACACCGCAGCAGAACTAGTTCTGCCTAGGCTGTTAAAGTGGCATGAACGACTAATTCACTTTTCACCCTGGCCTGATCTAGGAGAAAGGGCCTGTTCTTTAAAACAAATAAATTATGCTCTCATACACAAAGAAAGAGGCGAGAAGGATATCATCTTTAATACCAATCTACACCTGAGTAGTATCTTATTTCTTTCCATACAGAGGGGCAGAGATTGGTGTCTTTTTCAACAGAACATCAGATTAATTCTTTGACGTCAACACCAGACCACCACTACCATCTGCATTCACATGGGAGACTGTCAAAGTTCTGCCACTGCATGATATAAATGGAAAAGAAAGGAGACATTTGCTGCTTCTTTACCGGTTATTCTTTGTTAGAACACGTACCTCAAGCCATTCCACTGGCTTTCATACACAACTAGGAAAGGGGGGTGAAACTTAATCTGTACTGACACTGGTTTGAGTAACAACCAACCAACGCTTCCAAGTGTCAGGACCAGGGAGCTTTTGGATCATTTACAAATCCTCAAGACAGGCATTAACGTTCAAAATACTTTTACCAAAGACTGGAGTAATCTTTTAGCTATAAACTTATAGCACCATTTAAGAATGACAGTGTATGTCCTCCCAGGTCAAAGCAGTATATTGGCTAATCTAATTGTTCCCCAAATTCTCTTTATATTTAATTCTTGACATTTATAATATTAATATTTAAATGTGATTTGAACCCCATTAAGATCTATTAAAGTATTCTACAAAATAAGATTTTTCTTGGTAGTTCTATGGAGGGAAGAAACACAGTGAGGCCCTAAGAAGACAGACACTGCCTCAGGGAGTTGCACAATCTAGGCATGCTTCATGCTCCCAACAAAGCAGACCTACTTCCAACTGCTTTCTAAATTTTCCAGAATCATCAAGATCTTCATTAAAAGACTCCCAGTGTTCACACTTAACTACCAGTATTTTTTCATGAACTGGCAAATTAAGATGTATAGTAGAAGTCAATGACACATATGGGAGCACAGATCTAAAATCTGAACTCGCTGTGAAGGAAAGTAACTTTGTAGACCACAGCTGAAGTCCCATTTTTACAGAATTTATCATTATTGGCAGTCTCAGCTCAAGACCGAGTTAGAACAGAATAGTACAGTTGTTAGGTTATCTATAATGAATACAGATTTGAATGAACTGAAAGATCTGTGGCAGAGCTCAAGAACAGCAGTTTAAGAATTACTGAAGATAAATACAGCAGGAATTTCTACTTCAGGACAATTTTCATTAACACTTTACATCAGCCCTTCCCAAATGCAGAGATACAGAGGTGAAATCCTCTAGTTGCTTCACAGCAACTGAACCGCAGGTGGAATACAAAGCCGGAGGCACCAGGCAGGGTGCCGCCACTCCTTTTGGCAGCAGCCTGCAGTTAAATCAGATTAAGGTGATTAAGGAACCAGTCCCTGAGTTGGTTCTGTTTCTGCAGATTCTTGAGTCACATCAGTGCAGAGCTGCGCCCCTGCTCCTGGGAGAAGGCTCGCTCATTCACTTGGGCATGAGGAAGGGCAAGACATCTCAGGAACTGCTATGGTCATCTAATGTTTAAGAATTTGGGGTACTGATGGAGGCATGCATATATACATTGGTTAAAATCCCCATCAGTCATCAATAAGTAACCAAAAACTGTTCTGTAGAGTTAATAATTCAATGATCTAATGACCAATCCTAATAAAAATGCTCTGCATTTATACGTACATTTAAAATAGTTTAATAGTGGTCCCAAGAGAACCAGGAAGACTGAACTTCTAACAAGCTAATGGCAGGCTTATTACATGACATTACTGATGCAGCAGTACAGTTAAATTGGCAGACAGCAGGACCTAAATTCAAAACATGCAGCATTAAGGAGACACATGGCAGTTACCATGCACATGCCAGTTCCCTAGACTAGTAAAACACCCTTCTGCGACAATAAATTATCTCCAAAGAAGTCCCTATAAGAGAAAAACCTAAACTGCCAGTTTTCAGATTGACAACTCTGAAAGTCTTCCTCAGTCACCTGCATGAATCATTTGTACTGTAGCTATAACTAAAGTTGCTATTTCGGTCTCAATTCAGATGTGTATTTTGTCCAATTTGAAAAGCACACAGAGCGTCGCTATACCATTTTGTTGATTGTACAGTGCTTATTATCACAGCAGCTAAATGCCTGTTATAAATACATTACATGAACAATTACACTTTTCATGATGGTGACTATGCATCATACAGCACAGTTTGTCAAAGTTACATTTTTGATGCAGATAAAAAAATAGCATGTCATGAGAGCCTGTCAATACTAAACCTACAAACTCAGGTTAAAACATTCAAAATGCTGAACTTGGAATTTCAGAGAATGCACAAAAAACTATGCCACATATTTTAAAAGAACCATTATGTACTATGCAGTGTTTGCTGTATCTGGATATTTTATGGAGCACTACAGTTAGAGATGCAAGAAGTTCTCCTACGCTTCTCTTAAAACTTTTTTTCCTTCCACAGTTTGTGCCAATTTGTTTCCTATTACAGATTATACTCTGCTCAGTGTGGTCTTCAAGCGCAAAACATATTTTTCTTAGTTTTGTTTCTGACTGTAATGTTCTTGTTGGGTTTTTTAATTTCTTTCTACATGATTCTTCAATTATTAGCCAGGCTTAAAAAAAATTCTTTTACTTTTCTCCCCCACCACAAAGACACTAAGTTTTCTTTTGTGTTTTTTTTTTAATTATTTTTTTTTGTAGCAGATGAGCAAAGACACTCCTGTAAAAGGTCTTCCTCTGCTTCCACCCACCGCAGCCTCATTCACCTGCTCATCCAAAGAAGCCAAGTCCCTCTACCTTCTCAGTGATGTATTTGTATTAAAATGCCAGCATAAGCATCTAAGACATTATGCCCTTTGTTTTCTGTATCCTGGAGAGCAAACAGCAGCTGCTTAAGACACCCAGATTCTAAGTTTGATGGAGCATTGCCATTTTTGAAAGAACTAAAGATATAAAGACTGTTTCACTTCTTTTAAGCCTCTTCCCTTCAGGAGAGAGAAACTGCTACTTCACTGCCTTTGTTCCTTTTCCTCTGCTGACCTTCCCTTCCCTCCCAATGTTACTTTTCTAATCCTACTTGCCCACAGCAGACAGCCTTCAAGATCTGGAAGTGATACCACTGAACAGAAGCTCTGGTCTCCAATCACACGCACACCACCTCAGGTAAAAGAGCTGATGAATTACCAAAAAGAATACAGCACTACGCTCTTTGTTCGAATTAATACCCCCCTACACATCAATGCCAGCTACCCAGCTTTGGAGGGGTATTTCACTTCAGCACGACTGCGTAAGCAAATAGGCAGATGCCAATAACTGATCATAATGCAAGAGGCAGAAGAAAAAAAGTGATTTTTTTTTAAACCAACCAAAATACGTATTGCACCTACGTATTTTATAACAGCTATGCCCAGAATAATATATTCCTAGCTTTTCTGTACATTCTGGAACAAAGACTGAGATTTTATTATTATTTCAGTGCCAAGAGTAAGACACACAGCATGTTAAACTTAGAACTATATTAACACACTTCAATTCATTTAAAAAACTTTTAATAGTTAAAATATGAATTGCATAAACTTTTATTAAAATACCACTGTAGAGTTAGGAGAGTTGTCTGTACAAGAGAATTAGCAGTAACACTAACAGTCAAAATTTTTTTTGAGCCACAGATTTCCCCTGAAGCAGAGTGCAGCCAAAGCAAAGACAGAAAACAAAAGCAAAACTAGACAACAATTTAGCTTACAATCTCCAGCAATATTCTACATCCCTACATGATGTTTTTTTTCTATATTATTTTTCTGACAGTGCAAAGTCTTTCAGGGCAAAAAAAAAAAATTAATTCTACAGTTCCCAGAAAAAAACCCCTCTTATGATGAACGGAATGGTACAATCTAGTCTACTCTTCATACTGTAAAATTATGTTTTATTATACTTTTGTTAGAAATGGGTCATCAGTACAGCATACTTAAAAGCCAGCAACAAATCAGAAAAACACATCAGTCAAAATAGTCCAAAAAGTAAAAAAACCAGCATAAGAGTTCAAAAACAGGAGGAGGATTTTTTTTTTTCCAATATAATAATACAATCAGGGAAATTACTATAGCAAGGTCTAAACCTTAAAATCCACGATTTTCAGAAAACTTGTGGCTTGACTTTCAAGCCAATGCCAACTTTCAAGTACTTCTTATGAAGTGCCAAATATCCTTATCAAACTTTTATTTTAAAACATCATTTAATTAGGCTTCACAAATCACACAGCAGGGACATGCAAGTCATGGGAATCTAAACCAGTGCATTCCCTTATTTATACCACACTATCAGTCTATTAGTTGGACAGAAGCTTCTATTTATTCCCAATTAATTCCTGCTAATGCTGAAGGGACTTCAAAACTTCGTCCTTCAAAAAGCTCTTTTGCTGCTCTCATTATTTAAAAAAAAAAAACATGGCAAGGATGTTCAACGGCTTGATGCCTCTGCTGCAGATTTCTCTTAGGAGTTAATACTCCCATCAACCACAGAACAACTCTTTCTTTACTCAGGTAAACTACTGGCTACAAAGCACTGTATGAGGTCTCCAAGTTATTATTTACGCCTCTAAAAAGTACTGTCACTGAGCATTGATATTTCTACAAGAAACTTTTCCTGCTAAAACAATCACCCAGTATATTTCCTATAGGAATTCTGACTTCTCATTTAAGTTGCCAACAATAAAAATGGACTAAGTTTCTGAAACACCTGTGTCTGCCCCTCTATAATTCTTACTATGAAAACATACGTGCAATAATAATAATAATAATAATAATCCCTCCCCACAAGGATGCTTAGAAGCCACTTGGTTAAGTGACCTTAGGCCAAAGGCTAACCAACCTTTTATCACCATCTTTAAAACATTCTAAAGTGTTTGAAAGATAATATCAGAACTTGATTCTGTTTTGCAGGGTATGTATTACATGATTTCAACAAGTTACCCTCAAGTGGCAACAGCATAAAGATTATGTTTACTTTAAACGAGAAGTTAACATTTCAGCTGGCATAGCTGAATGATTAAAACTGTTCAGCCTGTTGCATACAAAAGCCTGAAAAAGAGCATGTGTTTTATACTGGAGCATGACACAGTGAATTCTGGTCATTAAATTATCTTTGATATCTGATCAGTGACATTAGACGATGCCCCGAGAAACACTGTAGGCTGGCCTCGCCATGCTGCACGGTTGCGTTAAACCACTGCCAGCTCCCAGGGATGAGATTAGGGCATAGCAGTGATACCGCGGGCACCGTTACATAAAATAACGTCCAAGCTGTGGACCTTCAGGACGGAGGGGAAATAAAGTTCAGACTTCGGTCCTTGGCGAGACGAGGGGCTTTCGGCAAGCGGCCCCCGACTCAAAGCCTGCGTGAACTTGGTCCAGACCCGGAGAGGTGTCCGAGACCCGTGTGGGGAGAGGCACACCCGGAGGCAGCTCCCGAGGCGGCCCGGGGAAGGCATCGGCATTTCATAAGTGAAGTCTGTGGGAACTGGCTCACCGCAGGAGGCGGGAACGCGCCCCGTCCTCCCCTCGGAGGGCGGGGAACCGGACCACCTGTGTGCGGGCACCGCCCACCCCGCCCGGGCTGTGCACCGGCTGCCGGCCGGTTTCGGCCGCGCCTGCGGACCCCGGTGGCCCGGCCCCCAGAAGGGAGAGACGCCCTGAGGCAAAGCGCTCCGGGGGGACGGGGCCGCGGGCACCCTCCGCAGCCAGCGGCACCGCTCCGGCCCCCGTCCTTCCCGCGGGCAGCGGCAGGGCAGCTCTCGCCCGGCCCGGGCGGCCCCGGCCCACACCGCGCCCCCGCCCCTGACCCACTAACACACCTCCCAGCCAACATGGCCGCCCCGCCAGCCAGCGCGGAGCGCAGCCTAGCCCGGCCACCACCTTACCGCCCCGCCCTCCCCGCCCGCTCAATGGCTCGCTCCTCAGCCACGCGCGCTCCCATTCGCCGCCGCCCACGCCGCTCACCCGCCCAGCGGTCCTTTCAAGCTAGGGTGAGGCGACATGTAAACAAACCCCCTTCCGCCGCTCCGGAGGGGACCGGCCGCGGCCCCGAACCCCCCCGAGCGCAGCCGAGCCGCGTCCGCCCGTCTGTGGGGCACTGGGAGCCCGCGCCGGCCTCCTGCCCGGCCCCTGTGTGGCGGAAAGGGCGCGGAGGGTTCCCCTGCCCCGCGGGAGGCAGCCCCCGCCCTGCGGCCCCCGCGAGGGCTAGGGGCGGCCGGCGCGGCCTCCCCCGGAGCGCACCCCCAGCTGCCCGGGGGAAGCCCCGTTCCCAAGCGGCCGGGGCTGCCGCTCACCCTTCGCCGGTGAACCTCCACAACCCCTCGCCCCAGTCAGTTACATAAAACGCCGTGCCGGAGCGGGGACAGTCCCTCCCGCCGCCCATGCCCAGCCCCTCGCAGACCGCCCGCCGGCCCGGGACCCCTCTCCACCTCCTCTGGCCCCGCAGGCTTCGCTACGGCCTGGAGCCGCCCCGCTGGACACCAGCACGCCCCAGGCAGAGAACCCCCCCACGCCCACGGGTCACCCCCGGCCGTCCCGAGCATTCAAACAGGTCGAAAGCGGAGGAGGCGACTACGGGCCTGAAAAGCAACAGAGCGCAGGAACTGCCGAGCCCCTCTGCACCCGACCCCGGCGCGGCAGCGGCGACCGCACCGGCGCCGCGCACCCGAGCAGCCTCTCCACCCGCACAACCAGCACGACCGGTCTCCCCCGGCAGGACGGCGCTTTCGTTTCCCTGGCGCTCGCTACGAGACTCACTTTCCTTGTAAAGGCACGGGCCGCTCCCGACGGGTGGAGGGGACGCTGACAACTCGCTGCTCAGCCCGCGCTCCGTCCCCTGCGCGGCCTGCCGCGCCCCTCCGCAGCCCCTCTCACCGCGCCCTCAAGCCACATCGGTGCTGCCCCCCGAGCCACCGGGTCCGCAACCTCAGCTCTGGGAGCCGGCGGGCGCCGGGCACCCCCCGCGCACAGCTGCTCTCCCGCAGCACCGGCAGCCACACCCCCCAGCGGAGCGAGGGGAGCGGAGGGGGCGGCGGGCTCCCGCCGCTCCGCTCCGCTCCCCTCCTGTCCGCTGGGCACCATCCCCGCCCTCTTCTCCTCGGCGCCCGGCAGCCGGGCAGACACACCCCTTCCCGCGCCCCGCAGCCCCCTGCCCGGCGCGCACACGCTAACACCGCCTCCTCTCCGCCGGGACGCCCTCCGCCCGCCACCGCCCCTCCAGCGGGGCAGCAGCCGCCTCCCCGGGGCGCCCCGCAGCCCCCCACCCCCGCGCTGCCCTCCCACCTTCCCGGCGCGCCCCGCAGCCCCCCGCGCTGCCCTCCCGCCTCCCCGGGGCGCAGCTGCCGGCCGGGGTCGCTGCCAGGCTCTGCCGCCGCCGCCCCCCGCGGCCCGCACTCACCGGGCGGCCGGGGCTCAGCAGGGGGCGCCGCCCCGCGCGCTCCGGCCCGGACCCTCCATGCGGCTTCGGGGTTTGTTTTGTTTATGTCCCTTCCTGACGGGTTCCCGGAAATCGCGTGACTCGCCCCCCTCACGTGGGGAGGGAGGGCGGGAGGGCGGGCGAGCGGGGGGGGGGGGGGGGGTGGCCGCGCCACCCAATCGCCGGCCGCCGCCCCGCCGGCCAATGGGACGCCGCCTCGGCGTGGCCTCCCCCGTCACGTGACAGCGGAGCGGCGCGCGGGCGGCATGTAAGGCAGCGCGGCGCGGCCTCCTCCCGCGGAGACCTGCGGGTGCAGCCGCGCCCGGGCAGGCTCTGGCCCCGATCGCGTACTGGCAGCGTGCATCCCCCCACCGCCAGGTTTGTGCTTTCGCTATGCCTACAGCTACACACGCAGGCCCCTTTCACCGTGACAGGTGGTCGGCCTCCATCACTTAGGCACAACTGGAGAAATTACTACAAAAAAAAAAAAAAAAAAAAAAACCTAGCCCTTCTTATCTTACTATTTGTAAAGAATATTTCTATTGTTCACCCATCTGTAGTAACGAAACTTCTTTCCACTGTACCTAACACCCATCATGCCTGACAACACAACGAAAAAAACCATTTTTTTTCCCCAGAGAGTTCATAACACGTGATTCTGGAAGCGAGGGACCAGCCACCCACCTCTGACAACTAACTTAAAGCCCTTCTCATGAGTAAAATGCTTCTGTGCTTTCCAGCAGAGGAAAAGCGGACTTCCATAAACTCTCCGGAACAATTTCCTGTGAGGGGCCCAGATGCAGGTATTTGAACTTCCTAAACAATTTGCACAAAAGACGTTAAAAGCATTTGAAATGCCCCTGACCTAAACGCTTGCTCTACGTGCTGCCAATGGTTATGACTTAAGTCTTGAAGACTTGACTGTGGAGTCACATTTCCTTGATCTTCCTCACTTTTTACCATCCCCAAAATATCAGTAGACATAGGGAGATGAGATTGTTTCCCTGCAGACCCAGGCTTCCTATCTATTTCAAGCACTCGCAAGCTTCCTTCATGTATACGGTAACATTTTGCATTCTCTTCTGTTGTCAGGAAGCAAGAGGAAACTGTTAAAAGCTTTGATACCTGCATTGTTTGTTAAACACCAGTGGCTGAATCTGTCTGCTCTAATTTCCTGCAGTCATGCAAAAAAAGAAATTATCTGAAGCAGTGTTAATTCCTGGCACACAGGGAGCAGACCATTCCATCATCATGATGCAGACAGTAGGTCACACAACATTCAGCAGAACAGAAACAAAACATTATTTTTTCAACTTCTTCAGTCATGCTACTACCTGGTATCTGTTCAGAGAAAGTATTAACCATTCAGATAAAGGGAAATTTCTTTGTCTGGAAAGCACCTAAATAAAAATTGAACTATGGCTTGTTTGTCCAGGCTTTGAATAGCTCTTTACATTAAATTCACCAACAGTGAAACACCCCACATGAACTCTGTTTTACTACTTCTGTATCTTCTATAATGATAGCTTAAAACCTAAAATAGAAAGCTTGTTAAAGAAAGTGATAATACAAATATACTAATACCACTGTTTGTCACTGGATGTTTTCTTTTTTGATGTCTCACTTCAGGGTAAATATGACAGGCAGATAAATATATTTTAAAAACTGT
This sequence comes from Ciconia boyciana, assembly GCF_034638445.1. Taxonomy (NCBI): domain Eukaryota; kingdom Metazoa; phylum Chordata; class Aves; order Ciconiiformes; family Ciconiidae; genus Ciconia; species Ciconia boyciana. Next base: position 11,875,202 of record NC_132942.1, read on the forward strand.
TACATATTCAAAATTGTCAATGGTGTCCTGAAGCATTTCTCCTCCCCTCCTCATACGATGTCAAGATATATTACCTTCCACACACTTTAAAAAAACCAAACCACCACCTAAGTTTTTATAAGATAATTTGGTTTCCAATTTTCTTAGCAATTATTTGCCACAGACTATATAGCATTATGGTGTACAACTTCTCACATGTCGAAATACAGCTCTCAGTAGTAGGTAAATTGAAAAAAAAATTTCACTATTCCAGTCCCCACAGTTGCTATGCTTACTTGTAATAATGGACATGTTCTTATTTCTTTTGCAATTCACACTGTCCAGTTTTCGATCACCGCAAGTTACAGCATTTTGTCAGGATCTCAGAATTTCCTGTATAGCAATGAGTACTATCCCACTGAACAAGTTAACAGTGCTATCCAAAAGGAAAAAGGAAAAAAAATGAACTGCTCCATTATGTCCTTGTGTGTAACAATAAACCACAGTAAGGAATAACCAGAATTTATCTGTACGTGATGTAAGGAGGTAAGAAAGTATAGATGAAGACTCCTGTGTATGCAGCAGTACTTATATCCTTTGAAGCCACTCCTTAGCAAGTGACTTACTAGATTCAGTCCCAACCCCACAGACTCAGCTGACGCGGAGTAGCCTCAGCAATCTTTCATCTCTGGCCTACATTGTCATGTGCTTTATCAGGTCTGCAAATCCACATGCAAGTGTCAAGTCAGTACAAAACAATTGCTGTGTTTTCTGTTAAATTCAAATTGCTTGTTACTGTATGTATCCTCCAAAAAGGCCAGGGAGTAAATCAATCTCCTGTCAAAATTACTATTTACGCTTCATTCAAACTAGTCATGTTATCTCTGCTACTGAGTCCCCCTAGTATCAGACAATGGGAAGTTCATGCAGAAGAGGCTCTTGAGCTAAGCATTCACTTCTTCCTGGGGACCTTTCAGCAGTTTTAGATTGCAAACTTAGTCCTATTTTAGAACGATGCGAAAGGTCTTGATACAGGCAGCAAGTGTGCTCATCTCATCACCCTATATGACTTTATTACAGTTTATCCACATCATCCTCAGCTCAACTCTGGCTAACTAATGACTGATTAAAACCACAAAAAAAGCACACTGTAATAGTTAAACACGGCACAAGAATATTTTGTATAAAGTAGAGGATCAGTTTTATTTCCAGGCATGAGAAATTTAAGACCAAATTTCCCAAGAATACAACTAATTTTAAAAAATAAATGCCATCAACTTGTGGCACCACTCTTTCTCCTCTCCTCATATTTTCATTGCATACATTTTTTTCAAGTGCAGTCAAACAGAACAGGGGTGAACAGCACAGCAACAGACAACCTAAGACCTGTAAGATATATACAGTGTTCCTACAGAGTGAGTGAAGTAAACAGGGAAGTTGACCCATAAAAACTTTATAAATTTTCATCACATCTGAAGTTAACAGACAAAAGTTTACAGTACCAAAGAGGAGTATAAATTTCGTTAGGCACGCTGTTAAACAGTATAGTAGGAAAAAATATAGGGCTTTGAACAAGCCATTTGAAGCACAATAGAAAGGTTAAGGCATTAATGTAGGCTTGGTATCCAACCAACTATGTTAAGGGCATCTTTGGGTCAGTGGAGTTTTTCATCTGGAGGAAATCTCTTCTTTACCTGCAAAGCAAGAAGCAACTTAATTATTCCTTTCCATGGAGACAATTTACTAATTGAAAACCTGGTTGTTAACCACAACTATTTCCATTCCATAAATGCAGTGAGAAATGGTCAAGAACTGTAGATGATTCATCTATATGGAGCTTCAAGAATAATCTCTTCTTTCTTGCTTTCTGTTTCATTTCTGAAGTTACTGCAAGTAGTTTTAGTTACATTATAAAGCTGGTAGAACAACTATTTTTCTAAAAAGTTTTCAATGCTGTTAACAGCATCCAGTCATCTGGATGGTGGCCCTTCTTGCACTTGCATGAAGAAAATTCCTGGTCCGAGAACACAGACTGTAAATTGACAAAGTTAAGGAGAAAAGGTGGCATTAGATCACATTGCTTAAAAGAGGCTACAGTAGCCCATATTTACCACAGCTACAGAAGTCTGCATGTTCTTACATACTGCCATCCAAGCCATTAACTTGATTATATAGACAAGTCATCTGATAACATCATCATCACTTGAATTGGAGTGATACTGACCAAAAAGACCAAACTTCTGTAATTTGGCATAGACCAATCAAGTCAGCATCTGTAGAAGTTCCTCACTAGAATGCAGTAGCCTTCTGTGTGCATTTTTAGCCTGCTCCATTGGTCAAGTAAAACAGGTTTGCTTAGACTATCCTCATTTTTAAATAAGATCTTCTCTCCACTCTGGGAGTTAGTATTTCATTCTCTTTAACTCTTTGCATGGTCTGTATTAACCCACCCAAACCTCAACTGAAACAGAAATGTGAAGCAGAAAAAAAAGTGCGTGCACCTTGAGTGCTGGAAAAGCACATATTAAAAGCCAAAAATAACTGGTCAAACAAGAAGTGGTAGCTATACTCATGGGATTCATGCAGTGTCAGAGAGATATATCCCAACTCTTTTAGATAGAATCTAATTCACAGCTCCTGTCTAGTGAGAAACTCAACAGGAGGCTCTGAGTGCAGAGACACACAACAGTGAAAGACAGGGCGCTGCAGCCTGATCAAGACAGCCACCTCCTCACCGCTCAGCTCACTCAACACTACAAGAGTAATTCAAACAAGATCATGGAGAATAGTATGTCCTGTAATAGCACATTTCTAGCAAGAAAGAACATAATATTTAACAATTATATTTGAGGATTATTATATGCTTTTACTTTTTTAAAGCATTCTTTTTCACAAAGACAAGAACCTGCATTTTATTCCAAAACTAAGCCAATGAAATCAGATATATCAAAGGTTAAAACAAACTGCTTCATATAATACAACAGCGTGCACTATATAGGTCTCAAATTCTCCATTAGTAAGTTTAAAATGACAGTTCCTCACATAAACTTTCTGGCTATTCTAGAACGCATTAGTTCCCTCTCTTCCTTGGCACAAATTTACCTCCAGTTCTCTGGAAAATCCTTCACTGAAAGTGAAGGGGAAAGCCCCAATTCTTTCAGCAGGCGCCTAGAATCCAAGAGCTGTATCTCATCTCCAGTTTGTCCTTGCTGGTTGCAACACACATACTATTTATCAGTCAGAAGGAAGCCCAATTTTTATATCAAAGGCACCCACTTGTCCAGATAACTACATTTCAATTTCAGATCCCAGGCAACTGAATTATCCTATGGGATTCAGGGATCTGTATCCCTATTATTAGAATACACTGGTACCTGTTTTAGCTAACTAATCATGTGTTAACACATAAGCAGTGAAAATGCACCTAGGCAATTCAGCTTGACTGACTTGGCTAATTACAGGCCTCTACTTGAAGCAGGGCCAAGTCTACCTTTAGCTTCTGCTTGCTGCTTAAAAGAAAAGATATGGACACATACACATGCCACAGCCTGACAACACCACAGTTCAGATGAAGCCTACTTCGAAGCCAGTGGAGCTTTGCTTCAGGGTAAATGTTCAGGATGCTTTACAGACAGCATTTAACTGAGCTATAACATCAACTGTCATCTGTCTGCTGCTATTGGACGTCTGTAAACAGACGTTAAAGTAATAAACAGCAAGGGGGTAGGCAGTTAAACCTAAAAGGACAAAAAAACAGGTAAAAAAACTAAACATGTCTAATTATGCAGTTACCAGCATAAAGACTAAAAGCTGTGGAAAGAAGCACCCATGATATCCTTCATTTGAACCTTCAACTCTAAGTGCTGCCGTTCTAGAGAAACCTGAAGTCATCATGGTACTTTTAGTACAATACACTGTATTTTTGCTGGTCATGTCAGAAAGCATGCCCAAGAACTGCAACAACAGCATTCCAATAGCACTACCCAGGTAGCAACCACCAGGCTCATCTATGATTAAAGTTGCACACAGGCTATCATTAAAAAAAAATAAAACATTCACCTGTAAGCTCATGTTAGTGCTATACACTGACAGGAGATAAAGAACCATTCTAATTGCAGTTCTCACTCTGACTTCCCAGATGAATGAGGGCAATTGTACATTGCCTTGGACATCAGGATAGGTCTTGGATAAAATGGTATTAGGCTTGAAGAGAGGTTTAACAATCGTTAAAGATTAGGAAATCCACTTATGCTAGGTATTAAAAGATACCCCAGCCCGATTTTTTTTTTTGGTAGGAAGAAGAAATGTACTGTTCTCCTTACAAATCCCCTGCTTACTGAACACAGCACCACATGACATGATAGCAGAGAAAAATAGCTGTACAGGAATTCAGTCCAAGCTTTTCACAGTATCCAGTCAAGATTAACATCCAAAATATGTTTTGTTGCAGCCTATAGAAAGATAGATTTCTCCTGCAAAACAGCTAGTAATTCTGAACACACTGCTTACACTACTGTTCAATTTCTCCTGGAGCTTTAACATACCAAATATATTAATAGATCTGATCATACTCACCTAGTCAATAAATTGCAGCAGAGGACAGACATCCTTAAGGCCAGTGAGATTTAAGATACCAGATTGTTTCATTGCTTAACTGCGGCCCAAAGAGAGGGTTGAGTTGAGCCAGAATCGCAATCAGCCAACTGCAAGACAACCCCCCCAACCCAAAAGAGAGAACATCAGCCAAATTACAAAGCTTAGGATAATGGAAAGGCTTGTCCAAAGCACAAATACCATCGAAGAAGAAAAGATGATTTTCAGAAAGGGCTAGTATCAAATCAAGTTTTTACTCAATCTCATACACAAAGACCAGATACCAGCAATGAAGAACTGGTACCAAATCATTCCGCAACTGAAACAATAAATTGTCCTGTTCAATTTAAAGCAATACAAAACCACCTGACAGCATTTCTTTTGTACTTTTCCTTTGACAGGAAAGTGTTTTGAGATATGAAACTCAGGTATTTGTGGGCTCAGAAGACAGAAATATAAGAGAGACAGAGACAGACCTTTTGTCAGTGCCTTTGAAGCATCCTTTAAACAAAAACCTCTGAGAAACATACTTTCTCTCATTTGCTCTTATTTCCAGTGTATGACAACCTACCCTTGCAGACATGGTATATTTTTCATCCGAGACTGAACAAAAGTGAATTTAAACCTGGCACAGAGGTCAAGAAACAGGGACCTGAAGCAAAAGGGTACAATGCCACAGGAATGCACACACTCAAAAATTGAAAACTCCACAACAACAAAACCAATATGACAACAAACCCCAGATCATCAGCAACAGCAGCCTTGTTATCAGAGCAGCTCACAAACTAACACTGCAAAAGCCATAGCCAGAACAGAGAACAAGAGGAATGTAGTTTGTGGAAAATATCCAGGAAAGCGAAACAGAAATAAATATTCCACTGTTAAAAGATATTTGCTTTGTAAATATTACAAGATTCAGAAAAAGCAATGGATGCTTCCATGGATTTAAATCTATGTTAAATACTAACTATATAAACACATTTAGTGAACACAGTGGCTCATCTGTCTGCTATTTCTAGAATGCTTTGTAAGGAGGAGAAAAAGCAGAGCAGCTTTGTAATGGGAGCTGCCACAAATGTATCAGAGTGCTTAGGCAGTCATGGAAAATTCCACAGAAACCTTGATGCTTTGACCAGCAAACGAAGTGCAGGTCTGCTGTAAAATGGCTAGAACAGCCAGGGGCAAAAGATGTGGGCCAGACTTAAAGAAAACACATCAGTCCTCTTAAAATTTACAAATATTTATTTTCAATGCCGCTTTCAGTTTTGCACAAAGAAGTACTCTAGTTAAAATGATGTGCTGAGCCTGCAGCAGTCTATCAGTCATGCAAGCCATGAAATATGTAGCAGGCTCTACAAAGCAATTAAAACATCAGCAAGACACCACCAAGAAGAGCCAATAACTTTTAGGTTGACATGTTTCTACTTTGCTATCCAAAGCGACCACAATGTCTTTTGAAACCATGTTAATCATTATGTTAAATTTACTTACAGGAAAAGCAAATTAGCTCTTAAAAATACCACAGAATTTGTGTTGCAAGGGTTAATTTTCAGATACAAAAGACAGACAGAAGGGGTACCAGAGCACTGTACCATCTGCCTTTAGTATTCTGAACTAACAGAAGTGGGAGGAGGGCAGGAACACTAAAAGCCTGTTAAAGCACATTATTCTCTTTCTCACTGTACAGAAGGAAGGAACTCTATGCACAAATATCTCACCTCTCTATGCTTCCTGAGTTCAGACCCAGCATGGCTGTGAATTAAATGAGCTGGAAGCACATTCAAAATATTTACGTGTCCCAGCTGTACAACCCTGCTTTTGGCAAGCACTGTGCAGTTTTCAAAAGCTATTTGTTGGGACCATGCTGGATACCCAAGCTCCGAGCCATAGTGGCATTACAGGTCAATAGTATATTCCTCCTCCCTGCTCTGCTGGGCCTAATAATTTAAAACAGTAGTTAGGCACTGAATTCTACGACTCCCTTGCATTCAAGACAAGTCATGAAAAAGCTTTTCCCACATTTCGCTTAGGCGATGCTGCTTTATTCAATAATCTATCATGACAACGCAAAACAAAACGCAGCATTCAAAGTAAAACAAAGCAAGCCTCTGTATCCAACATATAATGTTCTAGAGTTGCTAAAATCAGGTATGGCATTCAAGCCACCCACAGGTCCTTAAATTCTACCAGATACCACTTACAACAGTTAGCGTTAATTATCCAGCTCAGACAAGGAAATTAAAGTCCCTTATGTTCTACCGGAAAGATTTTTTAAAAGGTCTTTCTACCATAACTGCCATCTGTCTATGCTGCATATTACAAATTAAGGTCCTGCTATCTCTGTTTAAATGTCAATTTGGGCAACCATATTTTAATCCTTTTAAAATCAGTAGCAAATAACACCCATTTTTTAAGCACCCTGTCCTCTGTTAGTATAATATAATGGTACTGTTTCAGGAACTGCTTTGTAAACAGCAAAATAGATTTAGACTTTGACAGTACCTTACAACATGGTGTAACCTATAATTTCTGCAGCAGTAACTCCTTATACTTTGCCTTACATTTTATCAGGTTCCTGAGGCTTGTGTATTCTCCTTCAAAAAGCTGCTCAGTACAATATCTGTACACAAATTATGCACTTACCTATGCAAAAATTTTCCACAGAACAACCAAGTTAACACCATGTGATCAATACTGTTATTCAAAATGATCAGTGTTAAATCTAAAGACAGAAGAAACAGCTTTAAGTTGAAATGTGATTGACTTCAAATTTAGTTAGCACAAATTCAGTTTGATGGAATTCAATTTGTCAATCAAGTGGTGTTTAATGAAGACAGGAATTTTTTTTTCCCTATTTTCAACTGGAAAGGTAACTCCAAGAGTATGAAAGTAGGTCTAGCAGAGTTCTAAACAACTCTACAAAGAAGCAGATAACAGCACCAGCCACCTACTAAGGACACACAGATACAGAAGACCATAGCTGGGCCAACTCTAACATATCCAACGAAGAATCCTCAGAAACCATTATTTCAGGCTTTCTTCAAGACTGGTATGAAAAATTAGTCTCTTTCTTTAGTCACCGAAATTAAGGTCTGAAATTTTTTCAATGCCTCCCCAAAAAAAGGAAAAGGATACGGGAAGAACAAACTTACATACGTTTGAATAAAACGGAGGAAATAAAGGTTGGACCAGATTATTTTGAGGTCCTTTCCAACCAGGGCTGTTCTATGATTTTTATACAGAATTAATGGGGAGAAAACGACTGATGAGGCAAGTTCTATCTTGGAACACGAGGAGAAAAATCTGCTTTTTGTTCTGTTCTGGCAAGCAGACACTATGTATGTAATTTATGTGGTTGGGTATAACTAGTGATGATTTAAAACATAGTAAGATTTTGCTGCTGCTTTTTCAAGGTGTAATTGGAGAAAGCCAAAGGGAATACAGAAAACAAATTAGAGCCCACAAGATTACAAAAGAACCCCTGTCACTGCGTATGCAAGAACAAATTATAAATCATGTTAATGACATTAGATTTATAGTAGGTCTGTTTCAGTACAAAAGTCACTAAACTTACAAGTGAAACACCACTGTACGTTTGAAGAGTCCACAGCATTAAGTTGAAGTTAAGAAATTCTACAACAAATACATTCCACATCATAATCCAGAGGATTCTGCAGATGCCACATGGCCTCAACTTCAAGGAAACTGTCCTTCTTCAAATAAAGAAAAAACCCCCTAAGCTTCAAGGATTTTAGAAGAGTAAGACATTCTTTCTGTTAAAATACAGAGTAGGAAAAACTTTAAACAAAAACAAAACAAAACCCACCCCACACCCCCAAAAAACCCCAATTTACTGTAACCTAAACACCGTAACCTAGTAAAAATGAGCATCCAGTTGCCCTTTCTTAGCCAAGCATTTGGGACCCACTACAAGATTGGGCTGCTACATACTTTATGTGCAGGCAAGGAGGCCTTCATAGCACTGAAATTTCCAAATTTCAATCCCAAATTCAAGTTGCTGGCACTACAAAGCTCTTAAGTTTCTACATCTGCTCAGCGAACTTTAATTTAAAAAACTGTCATAGATACAAAACACAGAACCAAGTTTGCTGTACTTTTACAATCATCCAGAAGAATGATTTCTTAAGACTTCACATGTCAAATACTCTGAATAATAATAATAAAAAGATAGGCCTCACCTATATAAAAGCTAAAGATCACATTATTAAACTAGATCAAACCTGCATAAGCCTGTGCCACAGGCCAATCCAACATGGAACCAAACAGGCCCCTCCTGGAACATGCCGACACTGATAATATGGCTTTTGGCTGCCAGTTCTTAAGAACGAGCCTTGAGATTAGAGATGCATTTATCTGAATATTCATGTTAAGATCACTTAACATGAGATCTACTTAATGGAGATCTACTAAGCTCCTTAGAGTAGCATAAATAATGTCTAAACTCTTCAGGAAAGTACAAATACTACTCAGGTTCAAGTGGAATTCTGAATAATGATTTTATTACAAGTTAACCCTAAAGATCTAACCAACCTTTTACCAATTTACTCTCCATAACAAATTCTTCCCAAACACCTTTCAAAGTTATTTCTGCATAGCACTTTCTTTGACAAGATTGGTCTCTACAGTCTTAAAAAAAAAAAAAAGAAAAAGGAAAACAAAAAAAGAGAGTGATAGAAAACAATAATCATGCTTTCTCTTGTGGCCAGCTGGCTTACCTCTTGACAAAAAAGAAAAACACCACATAGGGTATGAGGAGTCCCTCAACAAGTCATTTTGTTATTTCTACTAATTCTCTTACAGAAAAAAGGCAGCCTCAAAATATACTGTGCATTTGAAAAGAAACAGTCTTAATATATCAAAGCATTACAGATTTGTCACAAAAATTATGTCATATATCAAAAAACCCCACGTATAAGGTTTTCCACCCACTGTTCTACCGGATTTTGAGAATATATTCAACCAAACTAAGTAAAGCAAAACTCATCAGTAGGTTTAAATTAGTATCACCTTAGAAATAAATGTAAGGGTATAAAGAGTAAAAAAGGCAAAAATTCATTACTCTACTGTGAATCAGAAAAATTCTAGAATTGACAAACTGCCATTACACTTTTGAGCAAATAAGCCAGTGAACTGGAAAGAATACCAAGTCAACGCAGAGCACTATTCAACAGTTATGTGGCAGAAGACAACAAGAGGAATTCAGGTGTGTTTTAATTCAGTATCCACCAACAGGAAAGTGTTTTCTTGAGCAGCTGAAGGCCTTTAGAACTAAGAATTCTAAGAGGTGTCAAAGACTACATGTGGCTAAATCTGTGACATTTGAAAAGCTTCTTCCCAAATGTCTTGAAGATATAAAAAAGGAACTTTTGATTACATCAGAACTGTGCCTTGATTAAGAGGCAAGACATTATTTATACTTACAACAGGTAGCAGCAAACAGCACATGTCACCAGCATTGTGTTGATAACACTGCAAAAAGGAAGGAGAGAAACAGCTGATTAGGTGTCATATTATGACTGACCCCAAGATATATCGGAAACCCCCCCCCCCCCCCAGCAAACAAGAACGAGTTCAACTTTGATCATATGGAAGGTGACTCAACATGAGCATTCTAACTTCTTCCAGCTGAGTAAGTTGCAGAGGCACAGCTCAGACTCTGCAAAAGAACCAACACAGCTCTGGCAAACAGAAGTATACAGCTGTACTCAACAAAAAAAAATCACACCCAAGAGGAGGAAAATCTTATGCAGTCAGTGTCCTCGCTCCATTTCACAGTCACTTCTACCAGCAAGTTAGTAAATTACCGAAGCTGGATGTTCTAATGCTAACAGTAAACAATAAACATTTTTCCATTTGCAAAATTCTGCTTACAGAATATTTCAGTATCAAAATATATCTTAGTTTTATATCATGAATGAGGGTTTTGCAAATTGAATACAAAATAAAACCTCAAAGCGACATGAAATTATCTGTAGGATAAGATTTTCCTTTCTGGCTGAAAGAAAACTGTGTCAGAAACCATAGTTAAGCTGAAAAGAAGCAAGAACCAAGCAGCTCTTGAAATTGAAAATGGCAAAACTGCAGCTATACACACGTGATTTTGAAATGGGAAGAAAGAAAATGAAATTTTCTAACAGTAAGCGATCTATGCAGCTCATGGAACTTAGTAGCAAAGTGGAGGGCTATTTTTCTTTCCTTTTTTTTTTTTTTTAATTACAAAAAGGGATTTCCCTCTATGTATTCCCCCCCCGCCAGACAGAGTAACAAACACTCATGCTAGGTCAGTAACTTCCAACCCTTTTGTGACATAGGTAACATTCAATATTTTTTATCTATCAATACACACCCACCTTGTCAATTTTCAAACGAATGCTACAAAGCTAACATAGCCTGGATTAAGCTTCAGGAACCCCTCCTTTCCAGGGAGTCCCAGAGTCATTGTTTGGGAATTTTAACCTACGCAACATGAATTCTTAGGTCAGTTAAAGTTTGCATTGGTTTCTTTTGTTACAAAAATAACAGTCCTATTCAGAAGCAGGCTTTGGGTAGAGGTTTTTTTGGTTTTTTTTTTTTTTTTTTTTAAGATGATGAGAAGTTAACAGACTACACAGTGTTACTATAGACATGCTATAGAATCAGAACACAACAGTGCTCTAGTCATATATGTTAAACAATCTCATTTTTGAATAATGACAGAACATCTGGTGGTGACACACATACTTCCCACATACTTTAAGGACACGCATGGAAGATGTATTTCCAAGGTATTTCTGAGGGCAGGCACGTTTTCAGGCACAAAACACACCTCAGGTTTGAAATTGAGGCAGTAAATATCAGAGCTAAGTAGAACTTGAGGAAAATTCCTCCAAGTTTAGATAAACAACTAAGAGAAAAGACAGTTGGTACCTGTGGAGTAGAGGGGCTGTCAGAGAGAGGAAGAGAGATTAAGAAGTCATTATCTCCTAGGGAAAAGAGAAAGACAAAAACTTGTCTACTTTTTAATCTGAGCAGCTACGATCACTGAAGGAACAATGTCTCTGCTTAGACGCCCTACTTTTGTCCTCAAGCCACCACAGCTACAAGGCCACTAGCATACGTTTAAGCACAGAACGGAGATCTACTACAGCAAATTTTTCAGTCTCATCCAGCGTGAAACTAGAGGATGGTGGAATAAGTTACAGGAGGTCAAGTAAGAAAAGAAATAGGAAGTTATTGCTCAAACACCATCTAACTTAACAACAGACCTCCCTGCTACAGGACGCTGCGTATGCAGAAGTTTACAGGGCTTGAGGGGAAAACTCAGAACCGTGACGGATTATTAAGGCACGGAGACACCGCTCCTGGCTCCGGCCCCACGCTCAGGAAGCCTCACAGGCGTTTGCTCCGGCCTTCCGCCGCTGCCTGGATCTCGGCTGGCACATGCGCTAGGCTCTGGGCCCGCCCGCCCTCCGCTCTGCGCCACTACGGCGACGAGGAGCCCGCAGGACTACTGCGGCGGGAGGCGCCGGCTCCGGGCCCGGCGGAGCAGCGAGCGCGGCACAGACGGCGCTGCAGGGCACCGCGGCGGCCGCCGCCGGGGGAAAGGGGAACTCGAGAGAGCCGGAGCCGCAAGGCCGCTGCTGCCCGGCAGGCCCGCAAGGGCATGGCGCGCCTCTGCCAGGCCGCCGCCTCGGGGTATCGAGCCCGCCTCCGCCGGGGGCCTCCCCACACACTCCTCCCCCATGCCTGAGAGAAGAGAAGAAAAGGGAAGGGAAGGGAAGGGCAGGGCCGGGCCCCGCCGCCCCCCTCAGAGCGGCCCCGGCCTCCCGCCGCCCCCTGGTCACTCACCCGCGGTTAGGCCCCTTGGGTACGAGCCACGGCAGGACGCCGCCGACCACCCCCCAGAAAACGCTCATGACGATGATGGGCACCGTCAGGCCACCGTACGCCATGGCCAGGCTGGCGGGGGCGACGGCGGAGGGACGCTGCTCGGTCCGACCCGACCCGGCGCGGCACCTCCCCTCCCCTCCCCTTCCTCACGGCCGGCCGCAACGCTCCGCCCCGCCGCGTCCGCCAATCAGCGCCCGCTACGTCACGGGAGCCCGGCGGGCGGTGGCGCACCTGGCAACGCGACGGGCGCGAGCGCTTGGCCCCGCCCCCTGTGGTGGTGGGGGACCAGCTGCGGGGGGGGCGGGGGGGGGGGCGGGCTGCCCTCGGGCCTGCAGCCGGGCCCGCGTCCTGCGCTGGCTTCCGTGTAATGAACGGGCCCCAGCATCCCTGAAGAAAAGAGGGGAGAATAAACAAGCGTTCGGGGTAGGGGCGGAGCGCCCTTGGGGGTACGGGCTGGTTTTAAGCTCATCACACTGGCAAGATGGAGACGGCTCCCGCGGGAGCGCGTGCCGTGCTCCTGCATCAGCTCAGCAGCCAACAAGGTCCCTGGAGAGCAGCGAAGGCCAACCCCAAGGACTTCCCGGTGCATTGACTCCAGCTGAAGAAAAATCCTACCGAGCAGCACGTGTGCGTGCATGAACCGTGAGGGACAAAACCTCTGCACCTACGCAAAAGCAGCGACATTCACAGCCCGCCTTGTAAAGCAGCCTTCGTATTAATGCCTGCGAATGACTTCAAAGGTGCCAATGTAATTTTCCTTGATTCTCAGCATCCCATTTTTCAGACTGCCGCGTTGTTCAGGCAAGAGCCAACTTTCTTTCCCTCTGTATCAGCGATTAGGGGGCCATTCACATACCAGTAAATTCACTTAATTGCAGGGCTGTTTTCAACACACTGCAGCAGCTCTCAATTACATATGCATAAAGCATTAAAAACCTAATTTCCCCTTACAGAAAAGTTCATCCAAAATAGCGTTAGCAGCAGCACAGAGACCACCTTCACTCCTATCCTTTCTGAACCAGACAGGTCTGCCTTACAAGCACTGGTGAGGTAAACCTCCTGTCCCCAAGCTCTAGCCCTCAGCACAAGGACATGGAGCTGTTGGAGCGAGTCCAGAGGAGGGCCACAAAAATGATCCAAGGGCTGGAGCACCTCTCATACGAGGATGGGCTGAGAGAGCTGGGGTTGTTCAGCCTGGAGAAGAGAAGACTGCGGGGAGACCTTATAGCAGCCTTCCAGTACTTGAGGGGGGGCCTACAGGAAAGACAGGGACAGACTTTTTAGCAAGGCCTGTTGTGACAGAACAAGGAGCAATGGTTTTAAACTAAGGGAGGGCAGATTTAGACTGGATTTAAGAAAGAAATTTTTTACCATGAGGGTGGTGAGGCACTGAACAGGTTGCCCAGAGAGGTAGTGGAGGCCCCATCCCTGGAAACATTCAAGGTCAGGTTGGACGGGACTCTGAGCAACCTGATCTAGTTAAAGATGTCCCTGCTCTTGCAGGGGGGTTGGCCTAGATGACCTGTAAAGGTCCCTTCCAACCCAAAGCATTCCATGATTCTATGATTAATGCAAGACCGCCACATGTCACGCAGCAAGTTCAGTGCTGTTTGGCCACAACATGCCTGGTGAACCTCTAAAATGTCATCCTTTACTGTCAAATTCCTAAGACAGTTGAAAAAAATGTAATTTAAGAGGATTACAGAAAGAGATTCATGGCTGGAAATAGCTTACTTCAAATGTCTGATAAAATATTAAATATATACAGTGCACAGAATGAACATGTTCATTCAAAACCATGAACACATCTAAGTAAGTGTTAAGGATCAGTGGAAGAGACAGAAGTACAGAAGTCACTAGATGCATGTTTTCAGAACTGCACTACTCTTTCTAACCTTGGTTGAGACATTCCTTTATGGGGAAAAAGTCTTTCGTTTTCTTAAAAGTAAAAAAAGGTATAAAAAGCTTTTTAATTTAGTGGAAGTATTTTTTACACAGCCAACATAAAACACGAGAATGAATATTTAAACGCTAACCAGACACACCGTATCAAGACTCTCCAAAGGAGAAGACACAACAATAGGTTTAATTTTAGCACTTCTTTAATGGTGTCAAACAGGAAACCATCTATTCTTGCATCTTTTCGATCGTTTCTTCCTTGTATTTGCCCTTCTCCTTGCCAACCTGGCGAGATTTTGCTTTACGCTCCAAGATCTTTTTGCGATCTTTGTCCAATTTTAGCCTAGTGATCACCACCTAGAGAAAAGGACAGAGAAATTAGTCTCTCTTCAGAGTTAAAAGTACAGCAACCTGACAGAACTGTGGTAACAGAGCACAGCCCAGGAAGATCAACTCTGGCACACAGGTGTTATTTCCATGGACTATCTCAGTTGGTTTGAGTAGAACTGAGGTAACGGAATTGCCTCCGCATTTCACAATTTTCCCAGGTACAGCTAGGGATCAGAGTATACGGACAGTTGCTTCAATGCACAGCCAGAACATCTGCACAAACAGAAGAGCAGCCAAATTTCTATTTATCTACATAATAAAATAATTACTTTGAAGTAAATCTAATTTCCATTATGCTGCTCAAACATGATGGATACTACATCCATTTGAAACACAGCATGTAGCTGATCCCACCACCACAAAGGCAAGTAATGGATCTCTATTTTAACATCTCCATGTTTTAAACAGTATTACCTCAATTTTGGAACACTGGAAAACCACGTTGCTGCTGCTGGCCACTATCACATCATTGCTGTACCGTTCAGAATAGCCAACGCAGCTGGCTAAGATACAGGCAACGGTAAAAGTCCATGCACCATAGTGCCTCATATAAAGATACTTTAAAGAACACATCTGCTATTGAAGAGTTGCTACGGGCCCAGGCAATTATCAAGTATTACTAAAACGGACACACAAAAGGTAAACTGTGCAGACCATTTGCTACCGCAGCCTTAATGGTATTTCTAACAAAGCAGCAGCAAACTGAAGCTCTGATTTTCAGCAGCCTTCAGTGCTCTTTGTGCCCCCTCAAACTGGCAAAGAAATAAATGTGTTGGTATTACTGAAAGGAGTACTTTAAAAATACAACTGACGATCAAATCCTAGAAAAACCATGTAGGCTGCAGCTGGGCTGCACACTCCTCCTCAGTTCCACTGTGCATTTAGGTCTCTCTTAATTGTAATTAATTCCTACTGCTTTACCTAGGAGAAGCAGAAACTGTTCACCCACCCCACTGCAAGTTTGCAATAAACAAAACATTCTTCTGTTCCTTTTGTATTAATAACCAGAATCTTTATGCAAAGCTTTATCAAGGTCCAATTCCCCATTAAAGGAAAGTTTCAAAGAAATACAGGACCAGCACAAAATTAAATTTCTTTCACTGCTATTTACCACACAAGTAGTATGCACGCTGGCTCCATTGCAATGTCACCTTGTCCATCAAATGTTATTACTGCACACAAGTCATTATGTTGTTTTGGAATAATTCTGCTCTCCCTCTGCTGAACATACCAACCATTTAGACCAGAAAACCTGTTACAACTGGATTTCTTCCACCAACACTTCAGTACACGTGCCCACACAGCAAGGCTGAAGCAGACTAATTTCATCTGCTTCAAACCAGGTTTTGGCTAGTTGCTCTGTTTAGTTTGAAATGTTTTCCTATTATGATTTAAACGGGCTTTGCCTGGTTTTCATGAACTCTAAACATTGTAAATCACTTCAGGCTAAAACCAGATTCAGAGAACTTAGTTCACAATAGCCCACAAGAACAAATCACAATTCTGAGCATCTGTCTAAACATTTCTAACAGCTCCTTAACCAGCGCAAATACCACATAGCAAAGATGAAGGATTGCTCTAAACCATCTGTTTTGTGTTTTTAAAAACACCAAGCTCTTCAAAAAAGTATTTTAGCAAGACTCTCAAGTCTCTAGCAGCTTCTCCACCAAATAAGCCCTAGAAAAATTGAGTTCTTGGCTTCAACTGTCACTTCTCTACTATCATGACACCATAACATCTCCTTGTTTATTGCTTCCCCAATGCTGTAGTATCTCAATCCATTATTCCATGTGCCGTAACAAGGTTCTACTCATGCCAGTAGCAGTGTCTTCATTTGCCAAGAAAGTCTCCTCATGCATTTCAGATCTCACTTCATGCACTGTACCTTGCTGGGATGGATCCCCACGTGGACAGTTGTGCCATTAGCCTTCTCACGCTGAACACGTTCAATATAGATGACGTATTTTTTTCTGTACACCTGGACTACCTTGCCGATCTGCTGTCCTTTGTAGTGTCCCCGGACAACCTAAACAAGAACATAAGAAACACGCTGTCCCATACTTCAAAACCACCTCTTAAACAATTACCAGATCTTAACGAACACCAGTTATCCCAACAGAAAACCAGAGCTGCACAGGCTGAAATCCCAACTCTGCTCTTTGTATACGCATACCACAAAGACATCAATTACTGGACAATTTCTGCAATCACTAAAATGGAAAATATAATTGATCAGAACCGTACTTTCCCCTCATTTTCCCTGCAGTAAACCCTAATGAAGGAACTCCGTAACTCTTCAACCAGCAGGCTAACGGTCAACTTCAACAGTTTTTCATCTTAGTTTTTCACCTATCATTGCATTTTATATAAAAAAAGCCACTTAACTTGGGTTCATTTCTAAACTGATCTCTCAAATATCACAGGTAGCAAATAGTCTATAAAAAAAGAAAAGAAACAGTTCTTTGTTTTGCACTTTATTGTTAAAAGCCTTTAATCCAGCGTGATAATCAATGCATGTAACTAAAGTGCAGTAAAGTTGCCAGCACACTTGTGTTCCTTGTATTTTCCTTGTCAATGACGTGACCTCAAGAAACACTCAACAGGCCAAGTCTATGACTACATTAACTTGTATTATTTCTGCAAGACTCATGGCAAAGCTCCAGCATCAATCTGCATTTGTCTAGGCCTTCCCTTTTGCACAGGCTATACATGAAAACCAAAACACAGACAGAAGTTCACGTGCGACACTATAACTTAAAAGACAGACAGCGCAGCTACCTGGACTTCGTCATCCTTTCGAATGGGCATAGAGCGGACATTGTATTTCTGCCGCAACTCCTTGGAGAGTGGGGAGGACATTATTTTTCTTCGAATGTGAGAAGGTGCATTGAAGTGTCGTTTGCGGTTCTTGCTGCGGTCTGAGGTCACAAATGGATTGAACTTCATTTTGGCTGCATAAAGAAAAACAATGGTTTGAGAGATGCTTATAACTCATACACAGTGCGCTTTGTGACCTACCCACACTAAGTATGCTAGCACATAAAAAAGCAATTTTAACTATTTTTAATCCCACCCCCAGTTAATATACCCGTACAAACTGGCCTTCCAATAAGGTTTAAGCCTCTTCCCTTATTGACAATGGCCCCGTGACTGACAGGTGTGCTACACACATGCACATCAGACCATTCTTTCCAATCCAAAGCTCGCGGTTCTCGGAAGTCAGGACACCTGACTGACTAGTCTTAATTTTGCACTGTAGTATACATCACCTTCATTTATAAACATATATTTTAGACTTACAGAGACAGGAAACTCATACTGCTTATCTCCAATAAGGCACACCATCAGACTGGCACATGTAACAGATTTGTAAAACCAGGATACTTTTGGCCTTCCCTAAATCTTAACAATTGCACTGCAAGATTGTCTGTCATGGCACAATTCATCCTGACTGACAAAGGCAGGTGCCTTGAATGATGCCTTTGCTCAACTCTGCAACTTTCAAGTACTCCGCACTTGCACTTCCTGTGCACGCTAGCCTGGGCTGTACGACAAGTCAGAGCGTGCTGCAAATCAGAACACCATACGCTGCCGCAGCTGTATTAACCGAATAATCCACCATCAAACAACCGACCAAAGGAGCGTGAGCTCTACCTGGAGTCTGAGCTCCCAACGGCACACCCGAACACAACTCCGGGGCAGGCCTGCCCCACCAGACACCCCTGCAGCAAGACTCCAGGGCCGGGCCCCCACAGCAGCTTGCCCACCGCCTCTGCCCGACCCAGGAACGCCAGCAGCGCCCTCACCCTCGAGGCACACCCAACTCGGGGCCGCCGAGCCCGCGCCAAGCCAACCCAACCCCGCTCCCCTCCCCAGGCAGCGAGCAGCCCCTTCCCGCGCGAAGAGGGCCTGGGCCGCGCTGCCCCAGAGCTCCGGGAGCGGCCGCGGCAGCAGGGCCCGAGGCGACCGAGCCCCTTCCCGACCCCCGCCCACTTTCCCGAACAGGCCCCGCCGCGTACGCCGCGGGAGCCTCGCCGCGTCGCGGCCAGCGGGGGACAGCGCAGGGCCGCCCCGCGCAGGATGGCGGCGGATGGGAACGGGCCGGGCCGGGCCGCGCCGCCCTTACCCCGCTGCTGCCGCCGCGACGGTCGCCCGGAAAGAGGAACGCGACGCGCTTCCGCTTCCCCAAGCGGCCGCCGGGATCTCGCGAGATCCTGCGCGCGGAGCTGGGGCCACCTGCGCCCCCTGGCGGCCGGCGGCCACAGGTGCACCGGGGCGGGCGCCATCCCCCGGGCACCCCGCCCTTTCACAGAATCACAGGATCGTATAGGGTGGAAAAGAGCTTTAAGATCATCGAGTCCAACCGTAAACCTCACACTACCAAGCCCACCACTACACCATGTCCCTAAGCACCTCATCCAGACGGCTTTTAAATACCTCCAGGGATGGCGACTCAACCCCTTCCCTGGGCAGCCTGTTCCAATGCTTGATAACCCTTTCAGTGAAGTAAAATTTCCTAATAAGTTCACCGTGCTAACCTAATAGCTTCACCTTTCACCGTGCCAAAGTCAGAGCTGTTTAGCAGCAGCTACTTCCCTCCATGCCCAGCCCCTTCCCAAACGTGGGTAAAACCATAGAAACCTCCGACCAGCTTCCTCCTCTCCAGCCCAGCTCAGAAAGCCCATATCCCTCAGCCAAAAGAGAGACCAGTTTGCTGGGGCTTCTGCCAAGTTCACACTCAGCCCAGACCCTGCTCCTGTGCCTGTGTGTACTGTCACCCGCGTCCCCACCTTCATAAACTAACTTACCTGCACAAACTGCTTGCACTTCAGGTAGATTTGGTGCTATTACATCTTTTCAGGACACAGATTAATTTATTCTCAAGGAAAACTATGTATGGCAGAACGTGTTGGTGGTAGAAATGGACCAGTCAGTGGGGTGAGAAGCAGTACAGACACTTGATTGGGTTTTGCTTTTGAGAGTTGGACAAATGCCTTTCCCCCTGCCTTTACTCATCTTTTACGCAGAGTAAGGAACCTTCAGCACCATCCTGTCACTTCTGGAAATCCCAGCTCCAATCCGTACTTGAGGTTAATTGGAAGCGGGTAGGATCTCCTCTTTCATGAAGATGATGTACAGCAGACACCAATGTAAGTAAGCAATACCAGAACTTAAAAGGAATTGGTTTCTTAATATTGTGCAGATATATAGTGCCCAAATTCACTATGTTGTAACCCTTTACTATTTAATCTTTAATAATTGCCTGAGAAACTTATTTCTAAATACTTAGTGAAGCAAGGCTAAAAGGAAATTAAGGGGGGGGGGACAAAAAACAGGTTATTTTATATACCAAGTGACACAGTGAGTAAGTGAAACCCATCAAGTTCCAAGCACAGTCCACTCACCTCTCATTAAAAAAAGGGAGGTTAGGACACTTGGTACTGTTCAAAACCAAGCACTGAGTGTCCAGACATGACTCAGTGCCGATTACAAAAGAGCCTCGTGTTAACTTTCTACACAGTGACCTGGCTTACAGTGATTTCATTGTGTGATAACGCTTAGTTCACTGAAATAATAATTAAAAACAAAAGAAAAAAGCCCTTTTAGATTGATTTTGCAATAGCAGTGCAACAAAAAGCCAATCAAAACACGAGAGTTTTATTTTTAATTATAGAACTAAAAAAGCTAATATTGTATTAACATAAGGTTGCAAATTAAAAGAGAAATGCCAGAACTCCTTAATAAGCTCCACTGTAAAAATGCAAAAGACTTGTGCTTTAAACATCACCATAACATACTACAGGACTACGTCCCTCCTCCCCTGCTCCTCTCTCCTTTCTTCTAAGGACTACTGAGAAATAGTCCTTAGACATATTGACTCATTGACATATTTCATCTGAAACTTCAAACAACTATTCTAAAGCAGATACTCATCACAGTCATTTTCAGCCCCAACAGTTTGTGTATCACACAAATAGAAAACTTTAAATGAGAACTATTCAGAAATTAACTATAGACTTTACCATCTACACTGCAGATTTCACTTTTCACAGAGCATTAGGCGAATGCCAGTATTTGATAAATAAGATCAAACATTCACAAATGCATACCTTCCAATTTTTTCTTACCCCATTTCAATTTTTTTCTTAAAAAATAATCTTCAGCAGTCCACATACTGCCTAGAATATACCTAAGCACAGCTTTCCCTAGAGCTAAAAATTTTAACTCCACCATTGCAAAGCATCCTACACCACAAGTTCTCACCATATGATGAAGTGTAGCTTTAGAGGGACTTATTTAAACTGGAATATATACAAGTTCTAAATATTTTACTTCCTACAGGGATGTCTGTCTTGGAAAACCACAAATACTTCTGTCAAAATACTGACTCAAAAGAGCAAAATCAGGAATATGGATGAACACCTACAATCAATGGTTTTCCTTCCACTATGGCTTGAAATTATTTTTGTTTGCATTGATGTTTAAAAGGATAACTAAGCTAATTTTGTCTCTGGAAAGTATTTGAAAATAAAAGTGAAATCTAATGAGACATGTATGCACAGGGCAGGACTGCTGTAACAGTAACTACCTCGCTTTCACATTTGGAGAGATGAAGAGCAGATTCTTCTGTAAACACATGATGCAGCATCATTACATGACCCAAGCCAGCCATGTCTGAAGGACAAGCTTGCCACAACTTACAGCAGACCCAGGAGGTAGCCTTGGCTTGGCAGCACTCAAAGGCTTAGACCTGGTTTAGAGAACTAAGGTGCAGACCATTTCTTTAGCACAGTTTTGCCAGAACTTGAGTACAATTTGGTTTCCACATCTAGCAAAAAAATGTGATTTATTAGGTTATTGCCGTGGACATTTTGGCAGAGAAAGCAGGCACACTGAAGCATGCACTGTTATTTCCAAAAAAGCCAAACAATTTCACTGGTCTGGTTTAGAGAACTGGCCTGGACTGCACAGAAGGCAGCGTTTAATTCAGGCAGAGGATGGGGAGAAGGGCAGAAATAACACACCAGGGGACACAAGGAATCTGCAACCAGCTTCACTTGTTTGTGTCAAGGAAATTGTACCACGGAAGAAATTTCAGAAAACTAACAGTACAGCCCACCACGCTACAAAGATCTTCTCTTGCACAGCTCAGGAGAAGGATGCACTGCTAAGATATCAAAAATGACATCCTTGTAATCCATTGGGTTCACAAGCTGTGAGCAAAGACAAATTCAAGAGGAAAAACTAGGACATCTTTGCTGTAAGCTTCAGCTGGTCATAGAGGATTAGAGGAAATCCTTCAGCCAGCAAGAAAAGCAATTGCAATGGAAAATCCCAGCTCCCACCAGGCAGCCGCCGCCATCCAGTGGGTACCGCTCATGGGCACACGGACGCACGCACCGAAATGAAGACAAGCATCTCATTTTCAAGTTGATTTTTGTAAATGGAAAAAAAAAAGTATAAAATCTATCCATACATTAACAGTTACAGGAAGTTACACAATCCAGTTTACACCTAAAGGAATAGCAATCAGTCCATAATAAGAACAGGGAAAAAATTCCAATGCTGTAATTTGTCCGAAGTCACTACAGGGCAGAAGACGGCAGGGGGAGGGTGGTTGGCTACTTCTTTTTGGTGTGTGGATAAAACTGGCTACCTTCCCTACTTCCAAAGCAATGAGACAATTTCAACAGACATGTATTAGGAATACTCTTGAAATGCATCTGACTCTAGCATTAACACTGAATATTCAAAGATTCATATTATTACAGCATAATGTTTGGATACTTTTGCCTCCAGGAAAGGGCAGTGAGCAGTAGATATTATCCAAGAGAAATCCTGCACCCGCCTTTGAATTTACAGCATTGATTGAGTTAAAGATTTTTATTTTATGATTTTTATCCATCCTGGAACACTTAAATTTGTGTATCCTCAGCTCAGACATTTACAAAGCATGCAGAGACTGTTACTACTCAAGGAACATTTAGGAGGCTATGGAAAATGTGCTGGTGGGTACTGGTCTAATTTTAGTGAACTCGTGTCTACCATTACATGCAAGCCACACCTGGCAGTAGTTTTCCCCTCACACCTCCATTTATTGGAGGCCCCAGAAGACAAGGCTTGAATGAATGGGCATGGAAGCTCAGGTACCATTTTAAGGAATAAAACAAAAAAACATCTACTAGCAGGGGCCAGCTTGTGGGAATGCCTGCTCTGCTACTGGTGTACCTGTGGGTGAACAGTGTCAGTCTAGGGCTCAGAAAAGATGCCTGACTGAATTTTAAAGGAAAAGGGAGGCACCTTAAACCCTGAAAAGACAGACTTCCTGTGTTTGACAGGTGTATTCAATATACACACACAAAGCAAGACAGTAAGCTGTGCTCATCATCCACCCAGAAGACTGCACCATTTTTCTGAACACATAGAATATACAACCCCTTTTCAAAATAACAACAACAACAACAATAATAATAAAGCAGAAGTGCAGAATCCAGACTGTTGGGTGGTCTGTGTTTAAAAAACATAAGAAAGAATAAAAGCTAATGCTGTAAAGACAACTATTCCCTTTCAAAGCAAAGGCCACATAAAACTGTGTTGCTCAGTTTGGTTTTTACTTCATGCCACCTGTAAACACAAGACTGGATATTCAGTTTCTGGGAAGAAATGAAACCACTTTTACATCCAGAGTAAAAGAATGGCCCTCCACTGCCTGGATCACAGATTACCCAGGAAAAGGTAGCTGGGGGAAGGCTTCCTCTTCTTTTTGCTCATTTCATTAGAAAGGTCATATCTGAACAAAAGAGCTTTCAATAAAAGCACAAAACATTTCTTGATGTTATTTCTGCCCTCTGTCTCTAAAGTTTGCTACGGGGACTAACATTTTCCATTCCTCTCCAACAGATACATCACCTTTTTGGCACCATGGGTGGAATTTCTTCCTAATGTATAATTTTGCCTTATACAAAGTCGATTGTCTAATCATGCAAATCCAACAGAATTCCAAAAAGTGCCACAAGACACCTCAACTCTTTGCAATCTATTACCTACTTTGTATACTGACATAGGAACCTCCCAGAGAACAGACTGTCATCCTTACTTAGATCTGATGGTGTATTTCATATATGGCATTTCAACCTCTCTTTCTGGGGGGAGAGAATCGAAATCCACACCCTGATTCCATCGATTTTTCACTCTCAGAGCTCTGAAATGCATGGAGATTTCTTTGATTTGTTGAAGATGTCTTCACTGAACAGCCTGATTAGAGAAAAACTTACTGATTCAATCAAATAGAAAATAAAGACAAAAACAGGTAGTGGTAGATTTCTCAATCTTTGCTCCTGTCCTTGGAAACTAGGGTAGAGTTTCACTGCTACTGCATTTTCCCCAGCTGGATCTTCTTCCAGGCCTCTGATGCTGTGAAAATGCAGGAGTCAAGGATCCCAGCTACAGTAAATGTTCCTCCAATGATGGCACATATCTGAAACGTACAGAGAGAGGAAACAGGTTTGTCAGTGACGAGGGAAACTATTACGCAGTTTGAAACTGGGGGGAAGGATATTATTGCCTACTGCTAGGGTATTTTCTGGAAGCACAGCAAGAACTGGGTAACAGTACTGGGGATGTAATTACATGACGATCATTTCAGGAAAACCATTCCCTACAGTGGAATAACTTAGTGCTAACCTGAACTCATCATAGTCTGAGCCAATCATAAATCCCAGCTCCTAGGAACCTACAGCATGAATGCTGTTCCTTTCTGGGCTAAACTCCACCTAACAAAGCTTTCTAGAAGCTCTGTGTTGCTCATATCTTCCTACTACTGTTTTCTATTATAAATACCACGGCCTTGTAGTCTTTTCCCTATTTCACAAGATACAGCATTTGCAAACAGGCAAAAGACACTTAAATAGCATGTGAAGGACAGTGACTAACAGAGAAACCTAGCTACCAGTGACACCTACAGCTAAGTCTGTCTAACACTTTCCATTACAAGGGCTGCTTACAAAAGCACTGCCAACTTAACTCTTTGTGGGTCAAAGTTTTCCATGCAAGATGTCTTGGGTTGAATTATTTAAACACCAGTAAAAACACGTAATCATTTTCAAGAACAGAGTTAGGGAAAAAAATTAATCTCCTGATTAGCATAACAGCCTAGTTCAGTTCTCAAGTGCTAGAAAAACACCAAAGTATTCAGACATGTCAAACCAAAGGTACTTTGGCTTGGAGCACCCAAAATCAGGGGGCACCACTTATGGACTTTCCAACACATTGCTTCAATTCCCTTATCTATGAAATGGGGACAATGCCAAACTTGCCTCCCAGGGAAACTGCGAAGGAAAACACATTTGAAGGGTTCAATACCGTGACAGTAGCCATTTCAGAGTCCTTGTGGAAACGTAGGACTTGTACTCAGGACTGGGTTAATACAAACCACCTGCTAGTAACAAGGCAGCAGTCAAATACCGTAGGATGGGAAGAAACACTGCTCACAGCGTGCCACCCCACCCCGTGCACTGCACAAGGCAGGGTTCACATGGAAAGTATGATACACAACAACGTAACCTAATCACGTTTAACAGCCAAATTATAATTACATAGGACCTGGCATTTCCGAACTCCCACATTTTTGACTTCATAACTGTGATGCTCTTTTAATTTGGTCTTTTACATTGTGTAGGATTGTGTGGCTCTGCGAATAAGAGATACTGGGTCAGTGAGCAGGGGACAAGATACAAAGCTTATCTTTTGAGACGGGCCTGCCTAGGAAAAGGGGGATTTTGCTGTTAGGTAGAAGCCAAGAGAGAGAAAGGAACCCAAAATCAATAAGCTGGTGTAGCAGGATATCAGGGAGATGCAATACAACTGACACAGAAGGGAACTGGTGCTACACTAGACCCACCGTGCCATGTCTCTTCTCCCACACAGCACTACACCCCACAGGCAAAGTTACAGACAAAAGAGTAACATAAGAGCAGCAGCGTTCGGCTCTGTAGGGAGTTAGTGGTGGCAACAGAACAAACAGTTCATTAATGGTGAGCGAAGGCAGCAAGAAATAAAACACGCATTTACATGCAGATTTATAACTGGGATATAAGTGTTTAGTGAGCTTGGTGAAATGAGGAGCTGCAGTAAATGTGGCTTTTGCAGGACAGCTGGCATTCCAGCAGATAAAGGCTTCAAAAACCAGAGCACCAGCCCGAGGCAAAGTTAGTATTTTTAGGGGACAACTCCAGCTCCTGCCCTCTGTGCCCCCCTCCTTGCTATCCCTCGGAGCATGACACAGGGTGACTTTTCAGGGAAAATGACCGCAGTGGAGTTGGGTTATTTCAGTCCACAGCAGCTCAGCTGACAGGAGATGTTACACCGCAAACAACAGAAAAACTGTCCAACACTAAGATTTTGCATCATATGGTAGGAAAATCTGATTTCAGTGCAGCAGCGCAAGGGGGTGGGGAATAGAAAAAAAAAATATATTCATCTGCACAGCTCTGTACTGCTGAGTGTTTATGAGTCACACACACCTGGCATTCGCTTGGAGCCTGCCTCCCAGCACGCACACAGCCCTCTTGTTTCGCTGTGACAAAAAAAAGGCAGCACCAGGGTTGGTCTCTAGGTCAGCACAGAAGCTGCACCACCGCAATTCTTTATCATCACAGTTCTAATACGTATGGAGCGTTGCTCCTTAGCAGCACTGAAGGAAGTTAGGCATCATGAACTTATTTATATTTAATGGAGTTTTATACAGGGAATGATCTGCATTTGGCTCCGTGAGGTTACAGCTTGACTCAGGCCCAACCATTAAAGGAGGAAGAAAAAGGAATATAGAAGTGTACTAATTACAGAAGTGAGAGACCATGCAATGTGGGGTGCACATGAGGGTTTTGAACAGAACACGATTATAGGTTAGTGGCTGGGATGCAGGCTGAAGTCTAAAGGAAAACACAAGTGGATATGTAGGAGGAGGCAAGGCTGCAAGGAAAGCGACAGAAAGGCAAGTGTCAGATGTGTGAGTGTGGACCTCTGGGATGTCTTAAAATCTGAAAATTACTTTTAAGGACAGAGGGAACCAGTAAGACCCCCAGGTAATTCCTAGTAAAGTAAGCTGCAGAATCCTACTCAGAGAGTTCTGGATGACCTGCAGCACATCTTGTAGAACACCACTGTCTTGGCTTTAAAAATGCCACAGGACTGAGTCTATGATACCTGTCGGTAACAGGTCCCATGGCTGAAATAATTCTCCCTGCAGCCATTTTCCCCCCCCATTATTTCCAATTTAATTTTTTTCATACCTAATGGGCAGATGAATCCTCTCATATCATATTCTTTTCTTTGGATTTTGAATGCTTCACCAGAACTTTGGCTTGTTTTCTGCCTGCTCTCCCCTCCCAGCCCCTAGACTGACCTCATCATAAAACCTTCTTTCAGTTTGGCCACTTACAGGAACTCATAAATTTTCAGCAGTGAAACTTTCCCCCTTGCTCCATAACCTCAACCATGAGGCCATGAATGGCTTCTCTTTATGGGGAGATGCCTTGATTTTAAGCAGTACAGTTTAACAGGCAAAAACTCCTGTGTTTAACACTGTGCCAGGTATCTGTGGTTAACCCCAGGATCCATTGCAAATTCACAGCACAGTGACAGTGGCAGCACTGACCCACAAGCAACACAAAATCTTATTTGGTACTGAATGTTTTGAAGCATGACGTGTAACAAAATCTGTGTTAAGCCAATGCCTTTTGCCCTGCACAGGAAGCACCTCTCACATGGTACAGAAAATCAGGATAATTCTTCATACCACAAAAACCCAAGGAGCAGGCACGAGTTAGAGAGGGTCTGTTGGGAACACAGAAGACCTGAGAACACTGCTTATGGTGCTATAATGCTGCTCTTAGTGGCGCTGAAGTTTTTGGGGGGCAAACTCATTACTAACAAAGAGCATCAGATAACCTTCCTGGCAGCAGAATGAGATTCCTTTGGCTCTCTGCTGAACAGCCAACACCCTCCTCTCATCTGATCACTCCACATGGGATCATGCCTCCACAGCATATCCTTCCCTCCAACACTGACACCGTTTCCCCTGACAGGCAGCCACACGCTGTGTTATATCTCCAACTGCTAAAGTCCCTTTCAAGCCCAAAGGACCCTCCCCCATCCCCAGGACACATTTAAATTTACTGAAAGTCACACGGGTGCCCTAGTAAACAATCTGCTCACTGAAAGGAGTTGCAGGTGATCCCCCTCTACCCTAGAGCCCCTCTTGTGGTTTTTAGATTAAGCAGCTGCTGCTCAGAAAAAGCTGATGCTTTCCCCGGTCAGCCCCATTCGGCAACGACTCCAGATGCCCCAGCACAATCTCTGCCTGGACCTCAGCCCAGTGCTGATTATCACTAGCTGGTCTCCAGAGCAACTGTGATGCAAAAGGCCACACTGGAGATACAGGAAGGGGCTAAAGCAGTGGAAAGGACAACGGAACAGATCATGTCATCAAAACAGGGCAAGGAAACCTAGGATAAAAGGTGTTTTGATCCTCTGCAGCACTGCTCCCCCCCTCTAACCTTTTCAGTGCCACCTAGAGCATTGTACAGCTTTAAGCATAGCACACACACAGCCAAGGCTGCCCTACTGTAAAACATTCCTAGCCTGAATGAGAGCAAGAGCAGGTCATCTGTACCAGGGCCAGATGGTCCAGACTGATAGCCACAGTACAGTATCTGTAACAAGGACCTGCCTCTAAGTCAGCCACGTCTGAAAAGGGAATGGCACACCTGTCTGACGTACTGCGTAACAGCTACTGCAGATATCAGTGTCATCCACGCGTCTCCATAGGAAGGACATTCAATTGAAATGGCCCCAAGTGAGCTGCTTGAGAGCCATTCATAAGACCAAACAAAGTAGACAAAAAACAATTGTAAAACTCTTCTTCAGCAGTCCAGCAGCCAGCACGCATCTGGCTAACTTTACAGACAGGATGGGGCAAAATTCTAGCTGGGGCCATCTCAAATCCAAAAGGTCATTGTGGCAATCACTGAGGAAAGCCTTTCCTGCAGACTCTTTATGTAAACTCTGAAGCACAGTATCAAACTCCACTGCTATTTATAGGCATACAATGGCATATTAGCAATAAATCAATGGTAGCAATGGACATGACAAAGAATAATGCCAGCTATCAATCCTTTCCAAACACTGTTTCCTGTTAAAAACACCTCCACACCCTCACCCCCAACAAGATGCGTAAGAAACCTATGCGTATGAGAGCATATTGTTAGGGAAAGAAGTAGAGGCAGTATGAGATGCCAAGTCATAAAATGCTGATGTTTGACCTTTTTTAGGATTATGTTTTAAAACCAAACAGACGTGCTAAGAAGAGAAGGTCTTAAACCACGTCATGTAGATTTTGCTTCAAGCCCCTTTCTCTTGGTATTTGTGTATGCTAGAGATCACACGCATTTCTGAAGCGAAGTGAAGGGAACTTGGTGTTTATCAGAAGCTGCAAAATAAAAATCTTTAAGTGCAACACAGCCACACTGTTTATGTTACTTCCAATTAAAATATTCAAACAGTTTAAAAATCAAAATCCGAGGTCTTCATTCCAGCCAATTTATCAACTACTTCACATTCTACCATGCCTCACTGGCACAGCAGACCGCAGCTTAAATTTTAAGCCAACTCCCTCAGGACACATTTTTTAAAGTTCTGGAAGATCTGTAAATAGCTCTTTGCCCAGCTAGCAGTTTGGACAGTACAGCTTTGTTATAGACGCTGAGATCAGTACTGCAGGATGTTATCTGGATAGATCAAAACATAACTCGTCAGGAAAACACCTCTGGAATTTGATAATTGGCTCTTCGCCACCTCTACCCAGGAGTAATTGCCTGGAACTGGCATACCCATATTAAGCCAAGCAGCAGCACTGAGTAAAACAACTGCCCTGCATTCTCTGCAAGTTAGATCTCATCATTAGAGAGACGGTTTATTGCAGCATGCTTTACTGCATACCACATTAGCTTTACTTCCAAGCTTCTGACATGCCGCAATAGCGCCCATCCTGCCTAGACAGAGTTTGGCACTTCTGGAATAGGATAATTTTCTTTCTTCTTGTGCCTAGCTATTAAATCAAATTGTCAGAGCATAGGGCTTACAAGTTACCTCACTTACACTTCAGTACAACTGCAGTGATGTACTGCTTTATTTCAATCATGTCACAATGCTCTGAAGAAGAAACTCAATTCTTTTGGACAAGAGATGTTCAGAAGAGAAATGAGAGGCAGGCAGGAGAAGGGAGAATTAGAGGTTTAGAGTAACTCACCGATGTGATAAACCTGTACAAAGGCTGTCGCCTCTCTGTGTATTTCACTGTGATGGGACTCAAATCGTAACGAAACCAGATAGCTGGGATAATGCGGCCAGTGTGACTGTAGGCTACGTACTCCTAGAAAAGAAAGTGGGGGAAAAATGGCAGAAAATGTAAGCAATCTCATTCAAGATAGAGTGTCTGCAGTAAAACTGCTTCTGTGGATCTGGCCCTTACTCCACTGTTCTATACTAATGATCAGAGTGAAAGAAGCAAACAGTTAATTCCTGTATGACTGCTTACCCCCCATCCTTATCAAATAGGAAAATAAGTTCTTTACAGTGTGATAATGATATAGCTGGCAACAGAGAGTGATGGTGCTTACTCTCACCTTCATTCAAAGTTACAGAAGTAAATAGAAAGGCTATCATTAAATAGAACAGATCTACACTAGAGAAATCAAATACAAGCAGTCTCTAAGTGGTTGCAGGTGAAGTTTTTGTACTGTCAGTATGTAAATTGTGTACTGTGATATTCATCAAACAAACAGAATTTAGTTTGCAAGAACCTGAAAATCCCTTCTTGTCCATGCACTCAGAATAGCAAGCAGCAGCTCCTGTCTGTGAGGCCCCCTTCGCATTGGGACCAACAATATGAATGCTTTGCCTACTCAGTATGAATCACGTAGAGCCATGTTTAAACCATGTTTAAAAATAATGCTGAAAGCCAAAATGAAACTGTATACAGAAAATTATTGGCAAAGGTTCAAAAATATTCCAAGCTTGTTCGGGAGAGACATCTTCAGATTGTCAGTGATAATCTCCTTTAATGTATTTCTTTAATAACAGGTACAGTGCAATCAATCAGCCACAGGACAACACTCCAACAAGATGTACTGCACAATGCCAACGTAGAACAGATACTAACATCAACTTGGTATCAAAAGTCATATCTTTTTGAGCTAATATTTTGTCTGTGCTCTCAGTGGAAATATATATTAAGTTTCAAGGATCAGGACATTTATCATGACAGACTGAAGAAAAATCAAAGAAAAGCAGGCTGGGGACTCAGCAATCTAATGAGAGCCATCAGCACCGGCATGGCACACACTGCCTCTTTACCCTGCTGCTCTTCCCTTCTTTAGCCCTATGACATGCCTGCCAACTTAGATGACCTCTTCTGTTTTAGTTCTCCTTCACACAGAGGCAAAGACAACCTCATATATTTCAGAAAGATGAAGAAAGGACAAGCAATAGGACTCCCATGAGCATGATACAAAAAAGATAATTTTACTCTCTGTGAGCTCAGAGGGAGTTAGTGAAACAGCATTTATCTCCTTCATTAATCTCATATAAATCCCAAATTTCCCTCTATTTAGGTTTTTTTCCCCATGGTTAACAAGAGAAGCAGAATGCGACTAAAATCCCTAGTCATAATATTTTCAGGGCTTTTATTGCAGAAGTTCTGTAGCAGAAGTTCTGTCCTTGGACAGTGGCTATCTGGGGAAGTGCGGAAACAGGGTCTAGGAGGTAAGAGGGGAGAGGAGACAGTCCACACTTAAGACTCTATTCATCTCTTCATACTAGTCAATCTGTGCCAGGCTATTCCAATGGCTTCCGATTTCTGTTTCCCACCGATCAGTATGGGAATCAAGGACTAAAGCACCTATAAGAAAATTTTTATTTTTACTAAGAAGAAAACGCAGAGGCAGCACTATTTCTCTGCACTTCAGTTTTGATAGAACTGACCTCATTTTTTCCTTCCTCTCCCCTTTTCCCCAACAGCAATCCTGCCCTAATGAGTCAGTGTCTTGGCCAAACGCCTCCATTTGCAACCACGCTCACAGAAGTGTCAGAAACTCCTGCTGTCTATTTTCCAAATTACTTTCAGAACTTGCGTCGCAAGAGTCTTATCAGAACAACAGTTGTGACATTAAGCAGAACAAATACATTGTAATCTGAATAGAGGGAGACATCCAAATCATTCGGACACACTGTACAAGCAAGCCCAAAAGTCACTAGACAGGAACGTTAATGTGAGAACTAGTCTATGAGAGTGCGTGCTTGATTCTCAGTTATGGCAAACTAGCAATAATTAGATATTATAAACAGATTCTGGACTTTCACTTAGCACCTGACTGGCAAATCATTTTAAATTCAAAGAGGCTTTTTACCTTAAAAAGTAAATAGGGTTGTCTTTTTTTTTTAAGTTCAATACATTGTATTATTAAAATACAAATATCTTCACATTTAATGTAAATTAATTTAAGAATTATAAAGTTACAATAACTATCATAATTCACTACAATAAAGTAAGCACTGTGAAATAGTCAACCAGTACATATTTGCTGCTGCAGGTTCAGTGGCTTAATACCTGAAATCAACATTTGTAAAAACCTAAAAACTCTGCTAACTTATTTGTCTGATACATCCATCACAATTGAGACTATTTTATTAATAAAACCATATGTAAGTGCTATTTTGTATGTTCAGTTGGATTGCAGTTTCCATCCAGATGTATCTTGACACAAATCACAAGAGCTCCTGCAACATGTAAAAACATTCCACACAATTTATAGAATTCTAGATCAGTTAAACAGATGTATGAGAAAGTCAGGAGTAAGAATACCTTTCTCTAGAATTAAAAAAATACCACCACCTGCTCTGACAAGCCCTCACAATCCCAACTGTGGTAAATGCCAGCACCAGGAGCAACAGGAAGGCCCACTCTAAAGAGCTCCAGTTCCTCCTTCTCCCAGCAGAGGCTACTGCTCACCTACAAACAAATGTACATGGCTGCAGAGCAGAGGAGCAAGAGGGAGGAGGAATGATGACTGAAGATCCTCCATGCATCCACTGGGCTGCAATGGGGAGCTTCTCTGAGAACTACCGGCTTCTTTACCTTATTTGCTACAGTATATTGGTATGAGTATCGCTGCTTGCCGCTCATGTCTTCGTACACCGTCGGGACTATCTTCAATATGTAATCATGAGATGCAAGAGCTGCGGTCAGGGAAGGAAAGTATAAGTTAGCATTCAGAAAAAGGAATCACAGCCTACATAACATTTCAAAGTAAACGTGTGAAATCAACTAAAACAAGTAAGTCACAATAAAGGTATCTCCTTCCTCCTTATCTCAGGTTCTGTGACAAAGTGACAATTTCACATCCTACATTTATGTCCTTTGTACAAAACTTTGTAAGGTACTCAGATGACACCAGAACCTGCCCACCATTCTAAGACTTCTGCAGCACCACGACCCACACAGATGAGTTTGGGCCACTTGAACCTTCCTCACTGCTTCAGCTATAAATGACAAGATTTATCAGCACCACAAAAAGCTGTCCTGGTTAAACCAAGAACTTGCTAAGGTTAGAGCTGCAGCTCACTGAGCTTCTTTTGACAGAAAAAGCTGAGGCATGACAACCTGTGTAGTCCCATTCCTTGTGCACCCATCTTTCTTTCCTTCTCTTCGTCCTTCTCCTACAGCTGCTTAACAATTATTAATTCATTTTTTTCATTATTTAAATGGCTTGTGCCATTTTTTGTGTCTGCTGAAACAGTTCTAAAACAGAATTCTAAATGATTTCTCTGCAGGATCCTTTGGCCAAGTGTAACACAATGACATTTGGCTCCTGGAGAAAAAAAAACAAAACAAAACACCACAATTGTCTATCTTCAGGAACAGCCATAGAAACTTTGTTCCAAGTGGACAAGACTGATATCCTGCGGGAGCCTGAACGCTTGAAGGAGAAAAACTACACTGAATTGTAGCACGCACTGGATATTTCTTTTTGTGTTGCTGATCATAAAGAAGGGCAATGAAAATGTCTATCCTTCCAGCCACAGGGTAGAGCTTAAGGTAAGAGCTAACTTGCAACACAAGAACAAGGAAAAGTTCTGGTGGTGGTGACAGCAGCAAAGGGAAGCTATAGGAATAGGATATGGATAAAAAACTCAGTAACTCTGAGTCGGTCACAATGGTCATAACAGAGCTGGGGATAACGTCGAGGTTGCAGAAGGGCTGCAAAAGACCTTTTGGGCTAAGACTTCTCTATGGTACTGGAGAAAATGGAAATGTCAGTCAGCAATGTCTGGATCATTTTGGTTAAAGAGGCAGATTAAAGACTTCTGGATACACCAGTGTTGCATGAATGGCCCCGTTTTCCCTCCTGCAGAGAGTGGCTGAGACCTGTAATCACCGAGAATACGTACGATTTGAGCTGAGTTTGTCTGCTCCCTCCAAGGCATTGAACGCTCCATGAACGTTATGGACCTGGAAAGCAAAAAGGTGTATGAAGAAACCATGCTCTGGCTTGGTACTCTTGACCTTTGCTTCCCTATCCTATCCTGTAACAAGGAGATCAGCCTGATTCAACCTTTCTGAAAACAAAGCCTCAACCCAGTAGAAGATGACTTGAAATATCTTCCAGTGATCATCACCACAGAGGCTGGTTCCAAGTAAAAAAGTTGATTTCACAATGCCTTACAAGATGAAACTCCAAAACCACTCCAAAGCTAAAGGAGTTGCAGTTGGAAGAGGCCAGTTGTGAAATTTCATTGAGAGATATTTCCCAAGAGCTTTGCATAGTTAACTGTGAAATTCATTTATCAGGCTGAAAGAGAAATAAATGGGAGTCACATTCAGGTTAAAACTCAAAGAGTTCTCCTGTAAAGGTAGCTCATGTCAGAGCAGTTGGGCTTGTACAGCTTTAACTCATTAGCCCAGCTTTCACACCACACACACTATGCCCTTGGAGATGGGAAGTACACATGCCAACACTGCCATCCATTCAGCTTTTCCTTCAGCTGGTCCCAGGCATGCAAGTATCTGTTTGCCCAGAATAACAGGATTTCCACCCCATGCCTTCCACATACTATGATCTGGAGTCTGATGTCCACCAACAGAATAATCAATTTGTGAACTCTCTAGACAGGGAAAACCCCACAGCAACAGCTGTAGATTAGAGGTTGCATCATTCCCATAATGTACAGTAAGCTATACAGAAAGGACAAATAACTCCACAACCTAGAAATTCCTGACTTTAAGCCAGACAACAGGGAAGAAGAGTTTGGAAGAAGTATTTGGTCATGGGTGTGACAAGAGTTTCACCTCACTAACAGGGCAATGCAATCTCTTTCCCAGACCGTCTCAACAACTGATAGCATGTGGATGTATTTGTCTCATCCTAATGGCTGTTTCCCTATTCTGAATGCTACAGAGTGGATGATGGTTTGGAGGAAGCAGCAACTGAATCCATATCTCTCCTGAGAAAGGAAATTCTAGGGAGACAAAATCATCAGCAAGTTCAACTGGCAAGGTGCTGGTAACAAGCACAGAGCAAAAGCAACAGCTGAACCTCCTACAGTCCCTTTCAGTCTGCCGGCATTTCAAATATTCTACACAACAGCGACCGTTCCGAACTACACATGCAGACTGCGCATATTCCTTACTCATTGTAAAAAGCATACGAAGAAAGAGAAGTCTCTGGATTGGGCTACAGTATTATGTTCCATTCTTGCTACAGCTGAGAAGTAAGTCTCCTATAGCATATCTGGGCCAGAGACTTTAAGGTCCACTTCAAACACTCTAACAGTAAATATTTGAGTGGTTACTCATCAAACAACTGTATTTATCCTATGAGGTACCTGTATATTTGGACTTAAATTCTTGTCCTTGGCTCCCCAGCATCCACACTTCTGTTTACATGTAAAAGTTGTCTGCTCTGCATCTCTCTACACAGTGAGTTTGCAAAGCTGCGAGTTACAGAGCTTCCACACAGACAAAGCCACCAGACACCTCCACAAGTGCCTGTTTCTATGCCATCATGTCCTTTGGTGCATCTGCCTCTCTTGTCTTTGCAACACGGATGACACTTGTAACTCCCAGTCTGATGGTTTACCATGATTTTCCTTGTGGAATATTCTGGACTCCCATTACAATACTTGCTGTCCGTAGATTGCTAATTACTCTCTGCTCTACAAAGCGCACAGGTGTGCTCCTTGGGGGAACATACTTGTTTGTACCTTGGTAAGTACCTGGAGGGACTTCAACAAGGAGTAAGCTTTTGGCCACAGTAACAAAATTGCTTTGCAACAGAGAACTTAAGCAAGCCTGTTTAGCCAGACATTCTCAGGACTGTCCTGCACTACCAAGGCCAAATCTAGTGCTTGGAGTAGTGGCACAGGAGGCTAGTCAGTCGTTTAACAGTGCCAACACTTTATTCTCCTGCAACATGGACCTCACAAAGATGCTTGTCAGGGCCTTGAAGACCCTAGGCTTTAACCTCTACAAACACATGCAAAGACGTATAACTGGACATATAACTCAGGCAGAGTCCAACAGCAGGCTAAAATAACTTCCAACCTTGCAACTATCAAGGGAAGACAAGACCTGTCACAAGGTTAAAACTAGGATTATTCAACACCATGATCTAGCACTCAAGAGAATTCTATGATTAAAAATGTATAATCTCCTACTTTCGACATCTCTCTCTTTACTGGGTTACCTGACATGCAAGAGCCCCATGGGTTTGAATTTTGGTCTCATCTACACAAGGGAAAAATCTACAAAAAGTCTACCACTATTGTGCATGAACTACTGTTGAAGAACTGAAGCTCATTTAATGCCAGACAAGATTTAAATCTCTATTTCAAACAGATTGTTTTTTCTGGAGAAGACAGCATGTACCTTAGTGGATCATTCTGGCTGAGTTTGTAACAACTAACTAACTCCCAGCACATGACACAAGCGAATGAGAAGCTCCTCACCCTCTTTAAAAAATATGAGCATATATTAAATCAAAGCAGGCGGAGACAACCCAAAATATTCAAAGGTGTATCTAGACAGATTTAAAGCTCTCCATACTTGCTGGCTCTCTACACAGCTTGCTGAGTCTTGGTAGCACCTGTTTAGTGAACATATCCTTCTTTAATTTGTGCTGTTGAACTCATGTTTGCCTACAGGATCAGCAGCACCTACATGCTCCATTCTTGTGTGTGGAGATGATGAGTAGTTATTTTGAACTTTGAAAATACTAATCAGAACTTGTCCAAATCAGGAGCCAACTACGTGTTTGCTAGACAGGTTTCTCACCACCAGAACTGAAGACGCTTGCTCCTTTGCCCCCAACTGTCCAGGCTTCTCATATCATTCATGCTGATTCGCACTTCAGCTCCATTACTCAAAGACTGCATGATAAAACAATGGGAATGCTACCTTAGAGCACTGATTTCCCACGCAAACTGCAGAACTCCCTATTAGCACTTACCTAATATTTTTCATAATCTCAGTGTGCTTTACAGACATTAAGCCAAGCTTATTTATATGCTAATATTTCAGCGTTCCCACACAAGATATTTCCTAAAAGATGCCGCGAGCAGAATCAGAAGACTACAAAGCAACGCTTAGACTTGTTAGCATGAAAAAGGGTTTTGGAAGTGGGTGTACAAGAAGCAGACTAATGAGACGTCTGTGCTGAGGAAAGAAGATTACAGAGAGACTATGGGTAAGCAATGTTTAGGGTGAGTCGCAAACTGGGTGTGCACATATATAACTCCCACCTATGATGCTAGCTCCTTGGAAGTAGGCTAGAGAAGTGCTGTAATCTGTCCTTATTGAGAAATCAGGAATTATTATATAACTTGCAACACCTGGTGAAACTCTATCCACTAGGCAAGTGCACACATTCAGCTTCTTCCCAGCATAGAACTGGCAGTTCTAAGTGTAACTTGTGTTTCACAGAACAAATTTGACTAATAGGTGTCTGTTATACAAGTACAGTGAAGTGAATTAAAAACAACTCGACTGGTGCCATGGTAAAGACATCATCGAGCACACATCACCCCTTAGTATACTCACTGTTCCTCTGCAAAGGCAGTCAAGATTTGTTTGCTCTATTAATACTGAAAACAGTACTGCACATGATTTTGCAAAGCCATGAATCCTCATTTCTACTCCCTGCAGGAAGATAGCCACATAGTTTTCCAAAAGCACTTTCAGTTTCAGATGAAAACAGCAAAGTTACTCTATGACTGAACACTGCTCCTTCCTGAAGTGGTGTCATGTGAACAGTTTGTGAACTCTTCTGGACTGAGTGTACACTGCACAAATGCAAGGGATGGGCTTGCTTACCCAGGCAGTCCTTTCTTATGTCCTCCCCACATTGTACACAGCCCTTCCATAAAACCAAAGTGTCAAATATTAAAGTCACTCTCATTGCATTCATTCCTCTAGAGCCAGGGAATTTTCAGGGAAGAGAACTCACCTGTAACTTGTCCCCAAATGAGAGCTTGTGGATGACATGAGTCATGTCAGGATTCTGAGGCTGTGCAGTGGCACTGTGCGTTGACACGTGAAAGTTACCAGGGACCTAAAATTAGTCAAGACAAGGAAGACAGGATTTCATATTATATCCCTCAAGGCATTGCTAGGCTCTGTGATATGAAGCGGAAATGCCTGGATCCATCCACCCTCGCAGGCTGTACCTACTTAGCAGTGGACAACCTCTGGCATGCCAGAGAAAGGCTCTGAAATACCTTCCTGCACTTGACCAACACTACCATACTGCATACAGAGCGGAGATCGGTTACATCCTGCAGCCCAAGAGGCTGGCACCCTCACATTGCTACTGCTGCTGACTAGGAGGTGAGTGGATCACTCCCGACTTTAGGGATTCCTAACACTTAAGGCTATGTCTTTCATCCCTATTAAAATAAGATTCATGTCTCTGACAGGCAGCAAACAGTTGCTTAATGTTTTACTCCCACATCTCGCATTTGTAAACGGGCCCACTGCTGCAGAACAACCCAAGAAAGCTCTGGATATATTCTTATTGTAGTACGGGCCACGAACAACCTTACATTTGAGAAGACTGTGTGTAATAATTAGTTTTATATATAAAAGAGAAAAAAACGCACCAGAACCAATGGGGCTTCCCATACAAACTGAGCTAGATCTTCAGCTTCTAGCCCTGGCAACAGCCCTTCCAAGTACAGGATTTTCTGGTTGTAATTTTTTAAATGGAGGGAAATACAAAGTTCTGAAAAATACAGACTTCACCTAAGGACTCAGTTCCAAGACAGAAAATGAGCACTGGTATAATCCTGACAGGATCACTCTAGCATGCACACACTTTTCAGGTCACTAGCCCTACTCCATGAAGTCTTTCAGCAGATTCAGCTCCATCACTGTTATGGAGGGTGCAAGAATTTTTTCCTGTTGAGAAAAGGTTGGGAAATTAAGCAACATTCGGGAGCAATCTGACATGGCCTAAGACAAGAGTGGGAGGACGGTTATACAACTGGTGCCCATTGCACTCTCTGCAGAGACACCTCACCAGCAGGGCCATGGGAGGCCACATGCCGGTTCCATGTGCTTTCAGGAAAGCTAATTTAAATTACTTGAGGAACAGCAGTGCACTCCTGGGAACACTTTCAGGTGTGGACACAAGCTGTGTCACACACAAGCTTGGTAAACAGGGTGGCAGACTCTGCAGTAAGTAGTACACACAATCATCTTGCTGTTACCTTGTCCTCCCTCTTCAGGTTTGAGAATAACACCCAAGTGCAACCCTTGGCCAAGTTTCAAAGCCTGGCTATGTCCCACTGCAGATATCAGCTCATATAGATGCCTGTACAATTTCTGCCAAGGGACTGCAGACTTCCACCTCATACATGAGACGTTCAGGTTTTCAGAGCCAGAAGTCCTGGGTCAGGTCCCCTCCCTCTGACAGCAGTCCCAACCACTATATGAGACAATGCAGTTAGTTGCCTTTCACAGATTAAGCAGTGAAGGGAGCTCCTCACTGCCACATACAGCAACACCCTTTTGAGTTGCTTTGGTGAGCAGAACACACCACATCTAGCAGGCAAAACCCCAAGTATTTCAACTCTGTGCTTTGGGAATTAACAGAACAAGAACTACCTTTCAAGAAGCCCTTTCCCAGTTTTGTGGACTATCAGCTGCCAGTAATCTTGTGGCTTAGAGGCAAGGAAAGAAATGTCCTCTTTTTAAGTCCCTAATCCTTTCCATGCCACAGAATCAGTAAGAGGTTCTGCCTGTTATTTTTAGATGCGATTTAACATGACCTGGGAGGAAAAGAAGGAAGTAGGATTTTGTAGCCCGTGGTACATGAAGAGGCGTGAATAAAGGGTGTGCCCTTCTGAGGACATCAGTGGGCCCCACCACTGCCTCCCCCACCCCAGCTAGTCATCTCCAGCATTACATAGCAAGATTATTCAATTCTGAACACACCCATCCCAGAGAGGAGCCTCCTCCAGGCCTGGATTTTCATTCTTTGAGACAGAAGCGGAGCATCCCGACAAAGCATGCGCAGAGGCTGTGTGCATGTATTCCAAACATCTCAGCACAGACCCACTTCTGTTACGCTGGCACCCTCTAGTAGGGAACATTCCTGTCATTCTGCAGCTCTCGGAACAAAAGAGCACTTGGATAAAGATATTGCCAAAGACCTCTGCACAGTGAGTCACATTTTGGAGGTGCAAAAGTCACGACGAGTAAACATAGAAGCCATTTGGCATTTGTAGGGAGTTCATACATCCCCTAAACATTAGGCTGCTGCACTGAAAGAGACAGCGCTGGCTGCAACACAGAGCTGCTCTCTGCTCTTAAGCAATGCTACCTAGATTACCTGTTTCGGAGAACGAAGAAAAAGCCTGATCTAACACATCCTCTGTGGGTCTGACTACCCAGCCTCTTCTCCCCACGCTGTTCTGCAGCACTGAGAGACTTAGCCTTACCACCGATTAGGGACATGAACATACACTCTACAGGAGAGACACTGACACACAGATTTTCATGAGCATTTTACAAATGGATCTTGCTAGCATTTCCCCAGCCAGTGCACGCTCACAAAGTGTCATTTCTACTCACCTTGTTGATGCTGAAATGGCCCTCAAACCTGCAGCCATCCCCATTATTGAGAGGTATCTTCATCGAGTTGTCAATATGACCCACTTCGTGCCTTCCCATTTCATCTTGGATGTCTAGTCCAACTACTGCATGGGTGCAAAGGGAGGAGACAAAAAATCAAAACAAAAGAAAAAACAGGAAGGTTGCATAGGAAAAGCATGCACTGCTTTTACTGCAAAAAAATCCACATCTTTTTTCCTGACATTTGACTAAACTGTGCTAGTAACGTCATTTGTCAAATATTAATTGTTATACCAGCTCTTCAGAAAGAGCTTTGTAACCAAACTTTTCAGACTATTTGACCCAAATATACTCCTCATATCCTGCCAGCTGACTGCAATCTCAATTACACAAACAGAAAAACTTCAGGTAGACAAGGCAGGTGATTTGTGAAAAGCCAACAACTAGCTGGTGCATTCAAAGTTACGAATGAAACTTGGGAGGTTTCTTGCTCCCAGACACGAAAAGGCTGCTATGAAAAAAGGAAATGAAATTTAGAAAGAAGCCAGCAAGGGAGGTCACCCACTAACGTGGGCTGCAGAGCGAGCACAGGGTCCAAGACGACAGGTGTCCTGGCCTGGAACAGAAAGCAATGGGGTATTGGCAAAGGCTGCAGCTACTTGATCTCCCATCTACCCTGTTACAGAATAAGGGCCACTGTACCAGTCTGGGCCCATTTCAAGTATTACTTAAAATACAAAGAAAAACTGGTAAGTGAAAAGGGGTACTCACATTCACAATGCAGGTTTGGCAAACTGATGTTCAGATTCACTTCTATTTTACCTCCACTGTCTTTGTCTGGGTCATCCACATAGAGCTCATTAACTCTGGAGGACAGAAAACACAGGTGGATTCAGGCGCATAGCTACTTTCCACAGGAAAAAAACCAACATCTTGCATAGGAAGGGAAAAAAGGAGACTTTGAAGCAGGGGGTTTGACTGTGTGACAGCTGCAACAGAGTTACAAGACAGAGAGCACGAAAAGCCCTCCACAGCTGCATGGGGGCAAATCATGATTTAGTTTTACTTCTTGCTTGGCAAGTGCAGGTGGCTTTAAACAAGTCCCCTGCACCAGCAGAAAACAAAACTCCTGCTCTGATTTATGCTTCCTGGCCCCTTCCCTAACCTGAGTTTCCAGAGGTGATACAAACAAGAACCTAATGTTGAGAGGCAGCAGGCTAGCATGCTAGCCCTCTGCATACCTGGGCTGTTATTCCTTTTAGGAAAGAGGGAAGCATGTACTTTTTGATTTGTTTCGTAAATAGTTTTAGAGAAAGGCCACTCTCAGCTATCCCACAGGAAAGCTTATTTGTGTAACTAATTGCCTTTTGTTATTGCCACCCAGTTGACAGAGCAGTGGCAAGAGAAGGCAGCATGGCATACTTGTCTCTCTCTCCTTAATATCTCATTTCAATCTATGAATGGTAACCAAAAGCAATGACTAAAATTGAGGAGAAGAGGATTTGAGCGAGGAACAGATGGGAATAAACATCCTGGACAGCAGGATCTAACACACTATGCAACAGTCTCCCAAAGAGTAATGTTGTTTCATAGCACCCACAGTGCTGGCACATATTTCACAGAAGACAAAATACAGATATAGAGTAAAAGGAATACAAGAGTATAAATATTTATTGTTGGCACATACAATCCATCTGACACGTAAAAAATAAACAAAAAAAAAAAGTCAACACAAGCACAGCTGAATGGTCCTAGGAAACTCGCCACACTGAACCGAGAAGATGGCGAGATTACCTAGCAGCTCTTTCTCCCTCAAAGTCCAACACTGTTCAGCCTCATCAAATAAGAAGATTTGACAGTTTGTCTTCCAGTCAGACAGATTATAAGGCTATGGGAACTTATGTTCAGGCAAGCTACATAAAATAAACTACCTTCACTAGTAAGTGCTCTGTATTACTTTTGTTTAATGCTCAAAGTGCATGAAACCCTTTGACAAGCCCTGCCGAAGAGTCTATACGCTAATAGACAAATCAGACTAAGGGCAGCTACAAGACAGATTCAAAGTGATTTTGCTCTGGTGATACATCTCTGGACCATAATGAACTGTTTGCCCTGTGGATTCAGAAGAAACAAGCCTTCACACTGAGAAACACACAGATGCCAATTTTTTTGGAGGTAATTACTCACAGGTCAGTGGGGTTTACAGACACTCATTTAAAACCAGCACAGCATTTGTCTTCAGCTTCACAGCCCTACCTTTCTCTGTTTTTAATTGGCTTGACAAGTTGCTTGCAATCATTACTCAACGTATTTTTCAAGTGATTAATAAAAATGACACAGAGGGAGGAGAAAGATTGCTCATCAGTGACCTAGTTAGAAGCTTCTTGGCTGAGCCTTCTTCTCCTGGGTGGAATGCATTAAATCTTCCACATGTTTATTACTGGCAGATTGGGTAGCGATCGGGATTAAGTCATATGTCCAAATACGGTTGTGAGGAGCAGCTCCAGCCAGGACGGGCATTAATCCTCCACAGCAATGCACCTTTCTGCGCTCCCCGAATCCTCCCATCAAGATCCCAGTTGCCAGCCAACCTGTTTCATAACAGCACCTGGCTTCTTCCCAGCTCTCTGCCACCTGAGATGTGGGCCATGCCCAGCCAGTGCCGCGGGCAACTTGATGTTACTGGCAAAAAGGAGCGTTTGCGCTAGGGCTGGCAGAGAAGCGCATCAGGTTCAGCAGCTCAGCTGAACATCCCAGCTCTTTGGAGGAAAGCTCTAGGAAGGTCAGTATTTGTATTTGCCGATTTCCAATTCTGAATCTGTCAGAAAATGTGTGGTCAGGTGTGGTCTGTGAGCAAAGACACACAAGCCTTTCAGTGATAAGCAAGTGAGAAGCAGTTGCTGGTAGAAGTCAAAGAATCAACTGTGCACAGGGAGCTCTTACATAGGAAGGCAAGTGGTGAGGTCGCTCGGTTGCAGACTGGATCACTGAGGCAAAGAGAAGTAGGCCAGTTTGTCCACGTCACACATCCCATTAGTCGCAGATAAAGGAAACTGGTTTCCTGTATCCTGCACTCCAGTCACTGGACC
Organism: Ciconia boyciana; assembly: GCF_034638445.1. NCBI lineage: Eukaryota > Metazoa > Chordata > Aves > Ciconiiformes > Ciconiidae > Ciconia > Ciconia boyciana. The sequence continues at coordinate 11,919,227 of NC_132942.1, forward strand.
AACGGTTCCCAACCTGTCCTTTGGGCAAGGCTCACGGCCACTTCCTACTCCTCCTCTTTACCTAGTGGCCCCCTGCCCCTCTCCTACTCATGTTCCCAATTTCATAACCCTATCTATCACTCCTTAGACATCTGACAGCTCGTGACAGTCTGTCTTTCCTTACCCTCCCTTGGACCTGCAGTGCCACCTTTCATGGAGCACCCTGCCTGCTGAACCCTGCTTCTCCCTCCCAGTTCCAGCCACTACCTCCTCCTGGCAGCATCAGCTCTTGCAGAGGGCCCAAGCTAACAAACCCAGCTCGGTTTCTTATCAGGAGCTCCAAAGTGCACCCTCTGCACTGACCTACTCTGTTACTGAGGTTCCTCTCACTGTGGGGAACCAAGGGCACAATGACAACGCACCACAGGCTATGCTTGCTGGGGCAAACCTCAGAAGAAACACCATCATTTTCAACAAACTGGAAACTTCACTCCCAAAATATATTCTGGAAACCTCACAGGTAAAGCAAACTTCCAGGGTCAAGGCTACTCCTTCCAGGATCTCCTCCTGAACCACCACCACCACCACCTAAGTCTGGATGGAGCTGGCAGAGAACTGGCACTCATACCTCCCTGGCTATCCTCCTCCCAGTTGCACACAGCCTTCCTATTATTTAATCGGACAATCCTGGGATGTTGGGAAAAGCATTATTTACCACCTCTAGCAACTCTCCCTGAAGGGATAATGTCTCCAGTAGAAGAAATGAAGTTGTCTCTAATTTACAGCTGTCCCTCCTGGAACATAAACTGCATAATAGTGAATCTGGGATGGTCACAAGGGAAATAAAACCTGAGGTCAGGCAGAAAGACACTGTAAACACAGCTGCTTCTATGGCTGCTTAGAGAGGCAGCATATAGGGTCGTATTGTGACTTTGAAGATGGCACATACCTCCTCTGAAGACCCTAAGCACGTAGGAGTTGGTATTTTACTGGTTGCTGTTAAGGACTATTTGAATAAAAGTGGCACAATAAAGCAGAGGTGAGGTGCAGAGCTATGAAAGTACAATGAGGGCAATAGGACAGGTGAGAGGTGGACCTCCCTCTGTGGGGCCTCCCATCACTGATTCAAGGAAAGGGAGGAAAGTTTCTCCATGCAGCAGGAGCCGTGATCCACACAGAATCTGCTTCACTTCTAGAAAGAGCCACTTTGAAATACTTCACATTCCTGAGCAGTGCTGCTGGGCTTCTCAGTTGCTTATCCCGTTTCCTTACAAACCTGCAGCATTACACAGAAAAAGCTGGAGGGACTCTTTGGCTAAGATTGCAGATCATGCAAATGGCACGCGAGAGAGAATGAAAGGGGGAAACAGCAACAAGAGGGCTCAGCATTTCTTTACGATTTTATCCAAAGAAAGCCAGACCAGTTCTCTGTGCTTTAGGACTTAGATTTATGACACAACAGCTTCGTTTCCCCAGAAACAAAACTTAGCCGGTAACTTATTTCCACCCAGCAGCCCTGGCCACTAACATTAAACACTTCAGCACTTCAACAGCTGAAGAGCCTGTGGCCTTTTGAATACAAGAGGAGACACACTGCATTGACCTTTCAGAGCTTCACATGCTGCCTGGGTACTCTCTAAACACATCCTCCTTGTCCTACTCCCTGCTTCAAGTTTTAGCCTTTTTTTTCCCTATTTCACATCAACCAACCATGCACCCTCCTCCCCAGTCATCAGCCATAGAGAAAATACAACCACTTACTCCAGCAAGCTGCATTTTACCTTGTCCTCCAACTCCCAGGAGGCACTCTCTGGTCTCCAGGACCATAAGCCTAAGAGGGAAAAAAATTATTCTTTCTTGAGGGAGCCCAAAGCTTCTCAAAAGACTTTCTCAGGTGAGCTCTCTTGGCTCCACTTGCCATTTCAGCTCTAATCAACCACCTTCCAGAAACACAACCATCTGAAGCTGAGATTCCTGCACCACCTTCTTCTCAGTTGTGCCAGACAAGAGAAGACCCAACATAGGACAAACAACCCATCTTCTTCTCAATTTGTGCGAAGAAACAACAAGCAGGTCAGCAAATTCTCTAATGTGTAATAAATCGTGCATATGTCTATTGCTCTGCCATTTGTATTTTTCCTTCTGTGCCCTGACTCTCAATCAGTTCTTCATTGAGAAGGTCTTTGTCCCAGATTAGGTCTTGGCTCAGCTGTGAAGCACAGAAAACACACTGTCCTACAAAGGAAGGAATTACAGTTCTCCAGGAGGCAGGAAGAAGGAGAAGGGTTTGAAAGACGTCAATGTAGATTTGAGTCAGAAATTGCAAATGACATCATGATACGACCTTCCGCTTCCTGCTAACCCACACATATACATTAGGACAAGCGGCATAACAACACTTCACAAATATATAACACCTTTTATTAGGTAATCTCCAAGTTACTACGCAAACATTAATTAAGCTTCTTAGCACCCCTGAGAGGTAGGCAGCTAAGTATTACATCGTTCTATAGAAAAGTGTCTGTCTCAAAGCCAGTTCATGGTGAGAGTGGGATTACAACTCCCATTCCCCTCTGACTACTAGGCTGTATTCCTTATGCTGGTCCAGCTTGCTCCAGCATTTCATCTGCCTGAACTGGATGAGCATCTCCCTTAGCATCTGGGACCTGAATCATAGTTGTAGCATTGTGCTCCTGGTGCAGATGACTTATGCTCCGAGGTTAGTTTCCAGCAGAAGGAACTCTTGTTGCACCAGGATCACACTGCTGCTTACAGCAGGTGCAGCTTGATCCTGCAGGTTGTTATGAGAAATTTTCATGGGCCAAGAGCCACAAGACACATTCAACATACCTTGGAGAGCTAAGGGACAAAAAAACCTCTGAAGGCAGGTACGATAACAATTCTGCTTCACTGCAGGATTGGTCTTGGGCATGCAAATGAATCCAGTGTGAACAAGCGATGTTGGTCTCGGAAGCTCCTGACATTTTGCTTCCTCCCACATTTGGAGTACCTTACAGCCTGCATGAACAGTCAAGTCATGCTGCACGTGATGTGGTCCTGGCATAGGAGGTGGGCTGTGTGATATTCACAGACTGGCCAAGGTATTTTTCGTAAAGATTAAAGCAAACTGGTGTCCCCAGTGAATGACCTGGTCACCTTAAATGAACACATGATTTGGACATTGCTGATAATTTACACTTTTATGCAAAGGCAGTATTTTTATTACAGATATTCTGCCCTGCAGATTAATTAATTGCCTTGCAGGGGGGCACAGCCTTCCAAGTGGCGAAGTTGTCACTTCAGTCTCTTCAGTGCCAGTTACTTCATTAAAAAATAAAAAGAAAGAAAAAGAAAATGCTGCCAGGAATGGTCTGTTGCTTTCTACAGTGTGCTGTGGCAGACGAATTATCATTGAGCAGCTACATTCATACCACACATATCATATTCATACCCTCCTACCCCTTCCCCTGGCTGCCAATGCAAAGCAGACTAGATTAGTTAATTATATCTTTCCTCCTTAATGATGGAATACTTGGAAAACTCTTATTGATCCTACAGAACATAATTCATGACCTAATTACGGTGATAAAACTGCAGGATTATCATCTTGCCCGCTATTAACTTCTAGCACTGATCTGAGTTAATTAGAAAAGAGATAGGCGATTTCTACGTTCTTGATTTGCAACATAACAGCAAGATGAATGAGGAAGGCCATTAAAGGTATACAAAGCAATTTCTAGCCCTCAATCTACTCTCAGCTCTCAATCTACTACCGATCCTGCCCAGGAAATACCAGACACATTTAACACTTTAGCTTCATTTCTTCAGCCATTTGAGTCATTTGCTCAGTGGGACAACCAATGTCGATACTGTCAATTTTACAGAGCTTCAAATGTGGAGCATAGACTTCCTTTTCTTTATCTGTCTTTTACAGAATTGAGGAGATTGATCTAAGTTCTTGTTTTGCACTAAGTCTTCAGTCACTCTCAGTCTGGACAGAAATAAAAAAAAAACACCACCACCAACGAAAATCAAGATGATCCTTGATTTCCAGAATTGAACTCACCCTCCCCTTAACTGTAATGATGGCTTGTGGCTGAGCAAAGAAAGAAAAACCTGTTCCCTCACCAGCTCTTCACTGTGCTTTTCCTGAAAAGGATGCAGCCCCACCTAAGTACCAAGCTTTGATTTCCTTCGTGGCTCCTCAGAGGGCTGCCTGTTTGGGTCACGCAATGAATCTTGAAGATGAGAAGCTAGGAGTTTTCTACCCTACTCAGGGCTCATCTACACAGGAAGCTAGTCAGCAGCAAAATAAGGATGTGCATTTATAGCACGTTACCTATGCCACATGAACTTCCTGCATGTCCGCTGTAATGTGCACAGTGTCTTAGTTCGGCTTCCTAACTGAAGTAAGCTCCCATGCACAGACGCAATCTTAGTGCTCATTTGAAATGCCCGCACGAGTTATGACATAGCTACTGTGATGCACGCTGTCTTCCCCACATAGGTAATTGGGTTGGTTTTAGTGTTATGACTCTTATCCTCTAGATGAGGGTGCAATTTCTTGGCTTTCTGCCACTCAGACAAGTCTTTAGCAGTTGAGACTATAAACGCTAAGACAATGGGCTGGTCAAGGAATAACAGATTTGAAGTTGGGCAAGAGTGACCAAACTGAGATTTCTAGTAATACCAGGAATTTAAGTTGCTACAGTCATATGAATGTAGAAGAAAGTCCAACAGTGGGTACAAACTAGCAAGTATTAGGGGTTAGCATGGTGTGGAGCAGACCTTATTTTCTCATGTTGCAGCATGAGTTCAACAAACCACACCAACCTCTCACTTTAGATGCAGATACCAAAGAAACCTCCCATTGGTGAGAGTTAATCCTGTGGGTACCACTGCTGTTGAGGTTGCTGCTGACTTGCCCTGAAGCAGGCTGTCAATACACACACACCATGCACAATTACTCGGCATAATAGGGCTATGAGGTAAGGATGAGTCCCTATCAGCAAACCTGGTAGGCTCTAATGTAAGGCACCAGGCCAAGTGCTCTGGTTGCACCTTGCCATCAAAAATGTGCAGCTATCCCCATGCAATCCAGCTTTGTCAAGCGCATGACTGCTTTAAGGGAAATCTAACACAAGAGGAGAAAGACTGATGCAGTCTCATAGTACAGCTGGCACTGGCAAAGCAGGAAACCTTACCTCATGTAAGTGCACAGTCTAGTTAATCATTCAGATCCTGGCTGACACTAGGAAACTTCAAGCTGGGAGAGATATCTGTTGTAGGAGACTCTTAATACAAAAGAAACTCGAAGCTTGCAATAAAAGTTGATGGGAATTGAACAGTTTGCACATAAGGAATCTTCCGTATCTTCAAAAGTATTTGATTCATGGGCAAACAAGGCTCAAAATATCTTTGTGAGATAGTATCTCCCCTGTTATTTGCTACCGCCCAGTTTAAATGGTGGCACAGAGTTCTCACAGTTTGTTCCAGACCATGTAGACCTCCACACTTCTGCACCCTTATTCCAAACAATGAGACTATACTGCCTCGCAATGCACTGCCAGTAATACACACTTGAAAGGGAAGCATAAGAGCTTCGCAACATCTTTTAACACCTTTACGGTACTGGGTTTCCCAGAAGAGAAAACAATGAGTAAGAAATGGAAAAAGAAAAGTTTACTTCTACTTTAGAAGTTGCTGAACTGGGAAGCACTTTGTTATGTGACTTTCTGAAGTATTTCCGCTGTTACAGGGGGAGCCTGTATTCACAAATGCTGTGGGTGATCTGTTCCCAGCAAGAGAGATTTTGATGACCTATAACTCATCAGAAGGAGGTTTTCATATTCTGTGAGCTATTGTGTTGGATGGTCCATGACGAATCAGTTTCCTGCATTCATTTGTCTCAGTCTCTTCCATGACATCCTCTCTAAAATTTTACTGCTTTATTGCTTACAAACACCTCCGCCCCACACAGTTCCTGCTGGGAAAGGCAGTTTACCATCTCTCTAAGGTTTTAATGAGAAACTTGTCAGCTGAGCATGCAGGAACTTACAGCACCTCTAATATCTTTGTGGAAAATGCATCATCTTGTTAAGAAAAAAGCATGAAGAGGCCTCAGAGAATCATACAATTTTGCTGTTCAAAAAGAAATCTCTAGACAGGAAACTACCACTACATAAAGGCATGTGCACTTAAATAATCGGATCAAAATTAGGTAGATATTACTAATTCCTCTGGAAAGTATTAAAAGAAAGAAGAAAACCAGATGAGAGAATGAGATCTAAGAGGAGAGCAAAAAAAAATACTATTTTACTTGAAGCAATTTGTTTAGCTTTTCTCTAATTTTTAAAAGAAGAAAACCAAGAAAACTCAGCTCCTGAGAGAAGTAGGTTGATAAGGTGACCCTAGTATTTTATAAGCAAATGCATGGAACTGAACTCAAAGAAACAGCAAGTGAGTAAGAAAACTAAGATACCATCTCTGCAGTAAACGTGCAATGGGGATAAAAAATTAGCTAGAGCTAGATTACACTACTGTCTTAAGGTTATACATTACTCAAGGTTAAAATTATTATTGAAATTATATTCTTGACCCAAGTCAGAGCTGCACAAAAAACAATGAAAAAGCCACACGGTTATCAGAAGCCACATAAAGCGTGGTCAATCTAAATACAGCATGTAAGCCCCATGTGTTTCAGAGCTTTTTTGCTCAGCAGTGACATCTGTTGCTATCTGGACCATCAGGTAAGTCTGACAGAAGGTCCACCCTTCCTAACTATCCAGGAACTGTGCATCACAGTCTAGTGAGCTCACTGCCACATCAGCAGGATGATGGAGAATGTTTCCTAGAACCCAAAACAAAGGTACCTGTGTTAATAGTTACTAAGCAAAGTTTACTTCAAGGCAGAAGGAGCATGAGAACAGGGGGGAAAAAAAAAAATCTGATTAACTAAAATACTTGTTCTATGAGCAATTTTTTAAAGCGGAAATTATTTCCGTTTTGCTCAAAGCAAGGTCCCAAAGAGGCTACCTGGGACAACTTGTCTTCAGGCACAAAGCCTGTGAACTAAGTTTCCAAGTAAGGCTCAACAGGTGAAAAGAAAGAAGATAAAACTCACGCATGAGTAAAGCTATCTGCATCTGAATCGGAGATTCAGCTCTGACATTAAAAAAATAAGGTATTATTAACATTAAACTAATAATCATTCGTATTTTATGCAATTCATCTTTCCAAAAAGCATCTCCAAAAACATCCAGTGAAGACTGGCAGAATATGATACCCATTTTACCCACAGGAAGCGAGGGGAAAAGAAAATGTCATGTCAGAGACCCCACCATATCTGCAACAGGACCCCACAGTCTCAGAGCACAGACCACATGGATTGAACCAGTAGGGTACCACACATTTAAACATACGGTATAACTGATTAAAAATACATTAGTTTTTGAGAATCACTTTGATTCAAACAAGTGCAGAGGAAAGTGCCTATTCAGGAGGAGAGGGGAAACAAATCTCAGATGAGGACAAGACATCAACAGCCTAAGGAGGAAGAGGGAAATTGCAACTGACTGGCATTGATCTTCTTCGTATTCACACTATCTTACACCTGATCACCAGAGAACTGAAAAGGGTCAGAAGCTTTTTATGTGATCTGTGGTCACATGAAAAATATCTACTGTGCTCAACAGAGAAATCCAGTATGCAGCTAATAAAGGATCAAGCAGGTCTGGACAGTTTTCTCTAACAAAAGTATTTTAGAACCAAGTTTGCCTAACATACTTCAGTAAATTAAAAAGCTGAATAACTGACTGAGAATTCAGACTCAATCAAAAGGAATCCAAAAACCATTAGACAACTAACTGACCTAGTGAAATTACAGGCACGTTTTTCCAAGATAACAGAGTAAAGCTGTAAAGAATCATATATGCATATACATTCAAACAAAAGAAAACATGATTTTTACTTACATTTCAGTGGCTATGAATCCGGTGAGCTCAGACAGGAAGAGAAACAGTATGAAGAGACAGCAGCAGACAGAGACTGGGAAAGAGGCAAGGAGAGGAAAGAGTTAGTTCCATATCTCTAACAAAGACATAAACTGTTTTCACACAGGCATATTATTCCCCCCATGGATATGCCACCCAGACACACTTGAGAACTAACACTCTTTAGAGGCAATGACCCAGACGAGGCCATCAAAGCAGTGACTTCAATGGCATGACAATACCCAACATCCTGCTGGGTATCTTAATTCTTGGGCCACCTTTTCCATCATGATTTCTATTTCCCCATGACTCCTGCGTTCTCCATTTCCAGCACACAATGTTGGTCTGCCAGCTCTCCCTCCTTCTTGACAAGGCTGCTTGATAATACGATTTCTTTGGAGCCCTTGCTCCAAATGTAATTTTATTACTACTAAAACCTCCAGAAAGGAAGAAGAATCAACACCTTCTTGCTTCAAAAGCATACAGTCAGTTATGCAGTGTTTTGTGGATTAGGAGACATTTTGGTTCTTTGCCAAGTTCTAAGGCTATGTGTACGTCATCTCACAGCCTGCACTACCCACTAGATAGACCTGGTACAGCAAAGACATGGCGATAATGGACTAGTCTAGCCAATGCCTGATACTTCTCCAATTTCTCCATTTGGCAATATATTGACTCTTCAGAGAGGGAAAATTCCCAGTGAAGGAAATGCAAAGCACCTGGACAACAAGTCCCATGTCTTTTCTAAGAATGCCAACCTAGAGTTAAAAGGAAGGAACCCAAAGTAACTGGCATATTACTGGTTACTTTTCACCACGAAACTATTCAAAACATCGTACAGTGACATTCATGCAGCAGTGACACAGTCATTGACCCACACAGGAGGGGCTAGAAGGAAGGACAGCTGTAAATCCTATTAAGCAGGGATGATCGGAGTAGACAAGGATGTGCCAACTCAAGGAGACAGGGCTGCAATGTGTATTTGTATTAAATAAAATACCCAAGTTCACCATGAATCACTATACGAAAGAGTAAACCAGGAAATGGCATGCTATTCCAGGGCTGTAACAACAGGAGTACAATCTGGCTCACCCCTCAATCCCAGCAGAGCTACAATGACCAAGCACTCTTCAGAAATGACCACTTTACCACAGCTGCTAATTAGGATTGAGAAATACCTAAGAAGAACCCTGTTCCTCAGCTTTATTCCACATGACCTATACAGCCTGAATACCCATTCCTTCAGGAAGCTCAAGCAACAACTGTCTGGGCAGCAATTTTATCACACAATTGCGCCTGTCCAAACTCCCTTGGTAGAGAATGCGTGAGGCAAGGGAAGGAAAGAGGAGGCACTTAAGGCAAATACCGAGACAGACCCTTGAGTGACCTAAAGCCTTGTGCCTCATTCTTCAGATTAGTCAGTTTATAGTTCTGAGGAAAGAGAAATGCATTGCTTCCCCTTCCTCATCAGAGTCATTTCAAGGGTGAATTAATTTACTGACCCTCTGAAAAGTGCAAAGGATTAAAAGAGATGCCAAAAAATCCATTAGCTAGGATGAAGAGAGAGAAAAAAGGGAAAAACAAAGTCAAAGACCAGTAGGAAAATGGGAAGTAAGAGCGGATATTAATTTCTAAGGAGAAACCTCAGGTGGTCACACAGTTGCTTCCAAGTCTTGGCTGTCAAGACAGAACAACACTGCTGTAACCCAGCTAAGCCACTGGCACTGTGCACCATGCAGTGTGGGGGAGGAGAAAGGTCTACTTAAAGCACAGCAGCAAATTCTTATGAGAACATACACACCTACATAAGAGCACAAAAAAAGCAACCTAGGCACAAGACTAGTTGATCCAGTGTTTCTTACTGTTAATCACTGAAGAGCAGAGACACAAGATCTCTGATCTTTGGCAGTATGCACGGGAGATTGTTTGACATGGAGACAAGCCCTTCTTTAATTGCTTCCCATATTCCTCTCTGCTTGTTATCATCCTGTAGAGGCTTTCCACAGCATCAGCTAGACCTCTCTGCTCTCCAGCACTTCTATGTAAGCCTGGTACTACTAACTTTAAGTTCTCTCCCAGAGCTTTCTCTCTCTCTTCCAATTTTTTAACTTTCTTCTCTGCCATTTCCATCATCAAATTGTCTTCTCCTTTTCCAGTATACAAAGTATTTGCTCCCTCAAGTCCATCTTCCAATCCAGCTCTTGCAGTGAATGCTTGTGACAAAGCTTACCAAATACAGTACAGTAAAATTCCACTAACCTATATCTAAAAAATCCTGTAAGAATGCCCTGAAACACCCGGCAGGGATTGACTTTCAAAGCTCCTCAATGCTTTTGCCAGTCTTCAAACTACATAGTCAGTTTTCAACCTGTAAAAGAGATTACTGAGGGTGGACACGAGAGGGGTGTATAAAATCATGAGCAGCCTGAAGGAGATGAATGGGGAACAACCACTCACTGTCTCTTCCAGTATGGGAATGGGAGGGAAGGGGGAGGTTAAGAACAAGAGGAGGTTTTCCTTTACACAACACCTAATTAAATTATGAAAATTCTTGACTATGGATGTTGGGGACGCTTAAAAAAAAATAAAGTTTATAAGATTTCAAAAAGGAATCAGACATGCCCTGAAGAAGAAATCCATTGAGGGCTACGAAACACAAAGGAACCACCTCTAGCTCAGGAAGTTCAGAACCACCAACTGACCGAAGCTTGGCGACATGTTTAACTGGTCCTCATGCTCTTTCTCAGGCATCTGCTGCTGACCAGTGGCTGGCAAGAAGATACTAGGCTACATGGACATTCGCACTGACCATGGCCGCTCTTGTGTTAAATTCTTCTTGTACACGTACATTTTCAGGGCGGGGGGTGTCTTTGGCATGAGACTTATGTGAAAGTCTTGTGTTAAACTGTCTCTGGAGCCAATGTTTTTTCAGACACAGAACGTGAACTCCCCTCCTTAGCGTGAAGCTGCAGGCATATACGATGTTCCCAGCATAAGAATTTACGCACACAGTGCTTCAGCTGCTTATTTCATAGTGAAGGACTTTACTTGCTTCCATGCAAATGTGCAGTTCCTGCCACCCACATTTGACAACTGTATTATATTTGGGAAAGTAGATTAAAGGCTAGGATCAGACAGAATAAAACAATTAATGCATAAAGCTTAGCTTAACTGCAAGAGCACTGAGATGTTCCCACAGAGCTCGAAGGACCGTCTAAGACAGGTTTCTTAAAACTCTAATATGATAACACAATCAATATATCAAAGGTTGCTGGTGTTAGACACACTGGAACACACTGCTGTTGGCTAATCAGTAGTCCCAAAAGGATGGGGAATTCTCTCAAGCTTTTTTTCCCTACAGTAGCTTCAACAACCTAACCTTTTTGTACGTATCCCTTCTGATACATACCCCATCTATGTACATTCCTGACTCTTCCTCCCCGCCCCACAAGAAATGAACGAAATGCAAAGTGTTTAACACATCATACAGACTGAGAACGTGGATCCATGTCTATATTAAGGCATAAAATTAATAGTATTTATTGTTCAATGGAGCAAACTGCTATGAAGTGCAAGGAACGGGTCTTGTTACAGATGCCATGTGAATCATAACTTTGATATTTCCTGATGTGTATTTAAAACTCCAGCCTCCAAACGGCATAGAGTATTTCTGGATAATATTACCATGTGTGCATACAACATGTGCATGCAAACTATGCATCCACACTGACTGTTAAATAGCAGGATTGCTACAGCAGCTGTCCGAGTTGCAGGCCCTTCTCAAGAAGTCAGACTGCTCCTCTCCAGCCAGATGCCAACTGTCAGCCAGCCAGGGCATGTGCTGCTGCTGCCTACATACCCAAACATGGCCAAGTTGTCACCACATTAGTCAGGTCTGTTAGAATGGCTGTGTGCTGGCATCACGGACATGCTACACAGGGGTGTGAAGGCCTGCAAAGACTGGCACAAGCATCTGGTGGAAGAGGGACAACAATGGCATGACTGGCTGAGTGGCACAGGGATCGCAATGCTGCCTGAAAGAAGATATTTTTATTGAGAAAAAGGAATGAGTAACTTCTGCTCACTTTTCAGAGAAGTCCACGACAGTGGGTATGTTGTTCTACACAAACCTCACTCCACTAAACTGCAGTGGACTGTTCTTGGTTCCTTCATTCCTACTAATTTTTGATAGCCAGAAGGGTTGCTACACAGATTTGAAATATCTTGTATGCCGCGTTCACTGCAACTTTTGAAATTACAAACCCATACATAACGGAAAGACTCAATAACCCTCCAGTTGGCTTCTGAGCTTGTCTGTGTTCGAGATCGCCTGCTCTTCTCCACCAAAATACCACTTTATTCTCCCTGAGCTGCCTCTTTCCTAGGAGCTGGCCACTTCAGCCCTGGTGGTCAGAAGCAGAACTGGTACCTTCTACCTCTTTTCTTCTGTAATCTGATCTATTCCTTCTTCCCTAATAAACCTCAAACTTTTCAAAAAAAGGCCTTCTTACAATCCAAAAACTACTGTAGGAATCCTACAGTAAACCCATTCCTATTCCAGAAAGCCTTCAGCACCAAAAGTGATACTGAACTAAAGTTTCAGCAGAAATCATGTGGGAAGGGCCTAAATGAATAGTCAGCTACTACAGGCTATTTTATATCTGCTCTGTAAACCTTGGAAGGCTTAAAGAAAGCCAAAATACAGTAGCAGCCATAGTTGTTTCACATATTTACTAGACCTTAAAAGATTTTTTTTATGAAGCAGAATCTTCCCCTACCCCCAAGCCCCTAATGTTATTACAAGCTGACTTCCCTAAAGCATTTATCATGAAACCATGCAAACTTCCCAGGCTTCAAACTGGCATGGCAATGGGCTGGTCTAATTCATGGCCTCCTACAACACGCAGGATTACTGTCTTTCAAATTACAAGTCACAGGCTTGGTGAGACAGAAAGCCCATTAGGAAGGCTGCACACAAGATCCTCATATGCAAAGCTACCACAGTTTGTTGGCTGACTGTGTGGTTCAAAAGCTTATATCAGCCCGTCTAAAAACACTCTGACAAAAAGAAGGAGAACCAGTTAGAGAAGAAAATCAAAGCCTGAGAAGCTGCAAATAACAATAGAGAGAAATAAGTCAGCTAATAATTTTAAGTAAGAGTCACAGCCTTCAAGCCTTCCCACAACAGACTTATCACTTGAGCTGTTTACTGCAGATCAGAAAGCCTAACACTGGATGGCCTTTGATGGTTTTTTTGTTTCTAAAACATACTCTTTTGCAAGTGATTCATAACAAGACAACTTCTCAAAGGGAGCCCAGTTATAGTGTGGGAACTCTTAGTTTCCAAAACAGAAGAACAGGCAAGATCACTAACAAGTTCAAAGTGTTCTTTCAAAACACTAAATCTCATACGCCTCTAAATTAGCAAACAGTTTTATTCAAGCCCTTTGTTCACTGTTTCAGCATACCTAAAAGGGAGTCAACATACAAGTAATTCAGCGGTCAGGAGAACACTGAGGACAAGGATTCTCTGAAAGTAAATATTTAGAGTAATGTGCTATCTTCACAGAAGCACAGAATAGTTGAGGCTGACAGGGACCTCTGGAGATCATCCTGTCCAACTCCCCTGCTCAAAGCAGGGTCAGCTAAAGCAGGTTGCACAGGGCTGGGTCTAGTTGTTTTGGGTATCTCCAAGGATGGAGACTCCACATCACTCTGGGCAACCTGTTCCAATCTTCAACCATCCTCACAGTAAGGAGCGAGGAGTTTCTTTAGCTCACAAAGGGCTTTCCTTTGTGTCCATTGATTCACTGCTACTGACTCAGTTCTATTTGATGCCTGCTGTCACCAAGGGATATGACATCACTCACGTCAGCAATGACATACAAGGCTACTGACCCATCTACAAGAACGGATGAATGGAGCACAGCTAATGATCAAAGGAAGTCACTGTTCAATGGAACAGGAAAGCTGCATTAGGCGTCTAATTACAGGCCTGGCAGGATCAACCTGATCAATGTTTACCACTGTGCACCATGCGCTCGCTGCATATAATTGTGTGAAATTGCATTACTCAGCCTACAGCCTCCCTCAGGAGGAGGAAGGAAGGAAAAGGGGCCCAAGGCAAGAGATTTATATCAGCCGAAGTCCATGTATTGATACATGGGAGTGAGAGTGGATTGCTACCGGTGGTTTCTGACCAAGCAATTTTTCTTCTTTAAAAGCATGACAAATAACAACAAAATAATATCTCTGCTGATTAGTCCCATCTACATCGGATGAATCCCCTGAGTACGTTGTGTGAGAAATATGTGTTTCCCAAATCATCTTCACCACTGGCCACTGCATATTGCCACCCACACTGCTCGTTACTGACCCAGAACCTGGATTCCCTGTTTGCAGTAGTTTGGTTCCTCAAGTCTCTTCAGCAAGCAAATGCCTGGATATACTAACTGTGAATGCAACTGTTACCAGCTGTTTTTCACACTGACTGAGGGGATGCCTATCAGAGATAAGTAAAAAAATCTGCAGTCATCCCCGCACCAGTGTTTGGGGCAGACTCACAGCTTCTATTCATGGGAAGACGCTAGCAAAAAGCTCTCCAGCTACTTCAGTAGCTAGCAGAGTGGGTATTTCAGTGCTAGCTTTTATGAGCTCCCTTTCATGACAATATATCTGTACTACTTTTTGTTGTTGAGATTCTGAATCCATGCAAACTACTCCACCGTTTAGTACAACCTGACAGATTGGGCAAAATGGGCTGTCTAAGCAACAAAGGATACCCTTTCCACTGTTTAATATCCCTTTAAAAAAAATCCCCGGAGACAGAGAAGCCAAACGATCTTTAATTTTAGACCAGGGGTATGCAAGGACATCAGAAAGAAGTGTTACTTACTAATAGCCCCTGTGTAGGTTGGCTGTGTAAGGTCTTTTGGCACCTTCCTGTAGATGTCAAACCTGAAAGAGGAAAAGCAACAGCCATAAAACAGGTGGAACATTTCCATACATTTCATCTCCCCACAGGGATGAATGATGCTGAAGTTTTTCCATCCAGCTTTCCAACAACATTTTTTCAGTTTGCAGAAGGATATGAGAAGGAAAAAAACAAAACAAAAAAATCCTTCTTCTTTTGTACAATTATGTAACTGTGCTCCTTCTTGGCTCCAATTTCCAAAGTAATTCTCTCCACCTCCCTCCACCTTGCTGTCATGGATCTGTGCAATCTGAACTGTGAGAGATGCCAGGGAAGAAGTCGTGCTGGACAAGTTTACAGACCACCGTAAAAGGAAAAGGATACTCTACAGACTCCTGAATAAAGAGGCCTGGCAAAAAAAACCAGTGAGACACAACCTATATTGCCCCTTGTAGTTTGTATCCTGCAATAGCCAGAAACTGGCAATACCAAAGTCAGAAATCAAGGTGTTGAGACAAGAAACCTGCCCTTGGACACTGGATACACAAGAGAAATTAACCCAAGAAGTTTGCTACTCCCCCAGCACAATCTAGTTTAATATTAGACTGTTGTTTTGATTCAGTCATCTCTTTTAATATCCATATGGCTCAGCTTTGCTATTTTAAACTTTCCATGGTTAAACTTCCACTGCCCTTATGATGTTAGCTGTATTATTTCCTACAACCTTGTGTTCCTGCACATCCAGCCACAACGCAGCTCTGACATCAGTTTTTCCACCACTCAATAAAAATTAATTAATGCATTAAAAACACACACACCCCCCCTAAAGAAGGAAGTGACTGGTTCTCCCCCAAAACAGACTTTTTTTGGATATACCACAAGTGGGTGAGTTTTGATGCTTTTTCCAGCCCTGGAGAGGCATGAGAGACACTGGCTTCCAAATTCCTATTCTATACTACACCAAGATGAAACACTCCCATGTTTAGTCGGTAGTTCCTACTACACTAGATATTATACTGAGAGTTTAAAAACTAGATCATCTTCCTTTTCTTCACTCTTCATCTGATGAGATCACTTACAACTTGCAGGCACTCTGGGTGAACAAAACAGCATTTGCCTTGCATGAGATTAGAAGGACACTGTTGCTGTGTTTCAATCAGCAGTTGAAGCTGGAGGAAGGAAGGGTGAGAGAGGGAAGGAGAGCAGATATAAAGGGTACCCAGCTCAAGTCCTGAACATGCTTTGTAATCACTTAACCATTCCAATCCACTGTGATACACTTGATAGAGCATGCTGCACAGGATATGCATTGGAGCTGTATATTTTTATGACTCTGTTCATTGTCATCTCCTAAATAGATCAGCAATATTCCTGAACCAAACAGTCCATTTATGGCTCTCCAGCTGCCCTGAGAACATCTGGAAAGTGCTGTTTACATTCTTTCCACATACACCAAAGCAACAGCAGCAGTGGATGGTAAAGCAACCCAGAGTAGCTGATGACATCATGGTCTCACAGGCAGAGGAAGTAGCTGATCATTCCTGCTCACAGCCTGTTAAATGCCAAAAGCTGGCGTCGTCTTGCCAAAGCCACAATAATAGATCAACAAGGCTAAAAAAGCTGAGAGAGAAAGAAAAAGAGAGCGAGAGCAAGCACATGAACAAGCAAGAACTGCTGAGTGTGAGTGAACAATTAGAAATAGGAAATAGCTCTATGCTGGATTCAGTAAAAACAGCAGCATGTGGATGCTATAAAAGGAAATTTGTTCTTACAATGAGAAATATTTACTAGTATTAACATGACCCATCACAGGATTAAAAAAAATAAAAATCTAGCTTTTTAAATAACTCAGTGGAAAGTTGATGTCATGGCAGGGTTCCCTTCTCTCAGACTGCCATTTTAATCACATAAGTAACAACCAAACCCCACAAATTAAGTTTTACATTGCGTAAGTAAGCAAGGATTAGGCAAAGACACTACAGAAAGTGATCAATGGCTCCCAGCCACATTTATCGCCTGGCTTTAAGTGCTTAAAAGGCATTCCACCCTCTCTGTGCTATTCTGCTTCCCATCTCTTCTACCACAATGTTACATTCCCTTTCTCTTCTACTACCATGACACACATCTATAAAGGGCTTTAAGCAAGTCTCTGGAGCTGATTTGCCTGGTGTTTTGAGAACTCTTGGGTCTATACTTACAGGCTCAAGCCTCCCTGCAAGCACAGTACAGCACATTCGCAATCAGCAGTCCTTCATCTGTCATGAGGCCCTTAATGCACTTTAAGGATCACTTAATGTATGAGCACAGTGAGCGTACACACCTTGCTAGGCAAAGAACATCAAGCAAACAGCGTCCCAGCCTTGAACTTACAGTCTAGAGGCATGTACAAGAAGAGTACAGAACAACCCAGGAGAACTGCATAAAGCTTTAACGGCTTTGTTTTGTAGAATTAACACATTTTTAGATAAGGACAGATGCTAAGGAGTCACACAGAATGAAGAGTGGACAATGTATGCAAAAGAGGCAGTGAGAGCAGACTGGATGGTAGGGAGGAAGGAGGAAGGCTCAGTTGAGATCTTATGGATGAATGCAGAAGCTTGAAGGATGACATCCAGAACCTGACTCAAGCAGCAGAAGGGAAGGCAAGCAGGGGAGGTGTATTTAAACTTGCAGAAGGATGCTGAAATGATCAAAACAATTAACATTAACAGCAAGGGAATGGAAAGAGACAAGTTTGGAATAAGAGACAAAAAATGTTGGCTAGCTTTTGCTCACTGACACATGATACCAGTAAGTCCAAGAGACTACCAAAGCAAAAGAAAAAGGACTGGGTATGTGCATGTATCCTGGAAGAACATTCATCTGCTTGGAAAATACACGCTCTGGATTACGCAGGTTTATACTTTGGTAAAGGAAAAATACTCTTCAGGGTATGAGGCATCTTCCCATAAAGCATCTGATACCGGCCACAGCTTGAGAAAGTACAATTTATGTAGTCTGATCCAGGATGTTGGAAATAGTAGTTGGGTTTAGGCATTCAGAGAAGGGCAAGTTGGAAGCCCAAAAGGATAGCAAGACATCAAACTTTGAAGAGAATGATGGAGATGCTGGCATGGCCAGGAAACAGAGCTATCTTGTTAACTCTGATTTAAACTTTGAGTTAAAAGAAGATAAAAATTGCAGAGGATTCAATGACAGCTTGAAAAGTATGCTTCTGAGACACAAGAGAGAGGAGATCCCAGCAGTAAGTAGAGGATGGAACCCCAAAGAATGCCTCATTAATTACATATAATTCTAATAAATAAGTAAATTAAGTAAACTCAAACAAATACGTGAAGTTGACAAGAGTTATTGTAACAGGAGACCCTAAGCCCCAAGAAATCAGAGGCTTGTGAAAGCCACAGCTCCTATCAGACCTAAGGGTTAAAAATCTGATTAACTTCTAGACTCCACTAGATAAACCCCTCTCCTCTTGCCACCAGCTTCTTGCCTAGTCACAGAGCTCAAAGCAATTTCAGGGGAACACTTACACTGTTCTGGGAAGAGAAAAGAATGAGGATTAGACACCACAAATCATTTGTAATGTATGAGGGAGGAGGCCATAGAGTTGTATGCATGGTAAAGGGGAACAGGTTTTACTTGCCCTCAGGTCAGATGTTCCTGCAAGCACCTGCAGTAAAAATTCCAATAAGCCTCCAGGTTGCTGAGGCATTGGTCACTTGGAAGAGTATTTGTACGCTGGGAACAGAGAGGAACCTTGTGCTCTATATATTGCAAAAGCTGCCTTACAGTTTTCTGATACTGGCACATTCAAAGCAGTGGAAGATATTACTAATGCTGGAGGAAAACTGGATGTTAAGAAAGGTTATACCAGCCAGCTCATAACACAGCGAGACACACTGTACTACACTGTGAATATCCACTTTGATAGTCTTGTAGTCATATCCGAAATGACCATGAGAAACCAGGGTGTAGATTTACAGCATGTTCACTGCCTTGCACTAACTGCTAAGTGAGCTCTCTTAACCTGCAGTACTGTGCAGCAGTTTACCCCACTTTCACACAGGGATACATTAATTTACGCTTACAAAGCATGCACACATACGGTTTCCACAGGACAACCAGTGTGTTATTTATATCTAGCTTTTGGCAACTTTCTTCCTTCGCTCAGAAAGGCAAGACTTGTAAGACGAAGTAGTATCTTTGAGTCAATCAACTGACATAGCTGCAGAGTGGAAACAACAAACTTTTTGCTAGGAAAGCTCTTCCTCCAGGTCATACATATCCTCATAAAGGGAGGCCTGGACCTTGCAATACCAGAATACAAGGCTAAATTTAGAACTAGGCTGTCATCAGTATAACAAAGGAATTTCCTGACACATCTAGTGTATCTATTGTCTCTTCTTTCAATGGAGAGCATGGTTGCAAACAAAGAAATAAAAAAAGGCTGTTTGGCAATGTCAGAGTTTCGCAGGAAACAACATTCATAACTAACATCAGGGAATGCTACAGTACTTTTTTCTCAATTCAATGCTGAAAGGACATAACCAAAAACTTTCTCACCTCCCTGACAGGAATGTCAACAAACTGGTCAAACAGCATTGTAAAGAACAACAGCACAAGGATCTTTCTTGCATAGGTTCAAACACAGAATTCACAAACCTTAGGATGATTACGTGCAGTCTGAGGCAGAACTCCAGCTGTCTGATGGACAAGTGTGCAACAGTCCTCTCAGAAACATAGAAATTACATGTTTGGTCTCATCTTACTGCAATTGCACAAGTGGACAGTGAGGTAAAATTGCAGATGGGAGCACCTCAATGGAGCCAAACAAAAGGGTTGCAGATTTCAAGTGCCAGTAAGTATTAGATGGACTTCAAAAGCTGTATCTAGACTAATGGGCTGTTGCTATTCAAACATTTTTCTTCTTCAGATAGAAGTATATGCTCTTCGTGTTCACTTTTCAGGATCTCCTAGAGCCACAGAAAGCGTCAAAGTGTTTAACAAGCCAGAGGCAGATGCAGTAGTGCTCATCTGAGTGGGACAGCCACAAACAATCATGTCCAAGGCTGGCTACGCAGAGGCAATGGTAGGTCGAATCCAATAGAACAAAGCAAGTTGACATCATCAGCCCTGGGGTGATTCCTGACTTTCCTTTCAAATCTGTCTGATTGACAGTGCAAGATGGGTGACAGGGAGGGCAGAAGATGTCTACCCAAACACCGCGGTTTTTTCTAGAGTAGATACTTCAAATGCCTGCCCTGAGAACAGGGATGAGCTCACTCCCTCAGCAGGAGCTGCTATGGGCAGGGCTTCCTGCCAGAGCTTGCTTTATATACACCTGAACAGTTTCAAGTCTGGATCTGAAATAGTTCAGGAAATGAAGTAATAAATACATTATTTCACTGAAGATTACTCTCTCCAAACAGAAAAATCCTCTCTGACATCTTTGGAGTCTGAAAAGAGCTTCATTAAAATACTACAGTAACATCGCTGTAAGATGCTGTTAACTTTTTCATGAGCAAGAAGCAAAGAACTTGAGGCAATTAAAAAAAATACTTGTAAGTCTAACTAACTAGACGGTGGTTAAATCTGAATGTCTTGTAGCAAAGGGAAACTCTGATACCTAAAGGAGTTCAAGTCAGAGAAGGAAGAACATTAATTCCTCCTTCAGTTTACTGCATTTGTTGTAACCCTCAAGCGTGCCCACCGCTCCCCAGCACAAAGGAGCAATGCACTGGCCATGTCACCTAGGCCAGACAGCCAGAGCACAGCTTAGAAATCTCCCTATACTACTGACTCACTGTGTGGAGCCATTGCAGAGACAGCAGATGCTTCAGCTCTGGCTGTGGAGCACTGAACCACAACTCTGGAGTGAGCAGAAGTGGGATGTTTTCATGTACCTTCTGCAAGGTCTGTTTTTACTGATTTAACTAAGAGGCAAGGGAATGATTGTTTTGCAGCTCTTGGACTGTATTTTGGATTCCAGTTAATCAAGCAACCAAGCAAAAGTGCAACACATTCACATGTGGCACTTGGTCACAGAACAGAATTCAGGCACTGTAAGTCAGCAGCAAACATTAATTTTCATCCCTTTCCACTCCTCAGATGATTCAGAAATTTAGCTTTAATGCTCACAGACAGGGGAAAAACATTTTTGTTATTCAGGCAGATTATGTTTTTCCCCAGAAGAACTGAATATTTAAACATTAGTCTTCTTTTTGAACCATGCTGGCTCTATCGTAGGTACGTCTGCAGCACATACTGAAAGGGGGTGCTGTTTAGAGGACACAATCATTCATTACAGCAAATTACATTTCTGATGTCAAAGATGATTTAAAAAAAAAAAAATCAATATAATGGTTGACACTCCACCTTTAGCAGGTCAATGGTGGCGTAAATAAATCATGTCATCTTGTCTTAGCAGCAAGGGTCCATGGCTGTGATTCACACAGAACAATGTGGGTGTTGAAACAACACTTGATTCTTCACCTCCCATATTAACCAGCTTTTAGAAGTGGCATCTATTTTTCAGCAGATACCACATTTGAAGTTGAGGTCACTAATTCCTGGTGACATTACTCACTATCAATAACGAGTCCAGTGCACAGTGAACAACTACCTTAACTTTATTGCACATCAGTAGCTTTGAGATCTCTTTGAAAAAAACAGATGGCCTGGTGCTGCTGAACCAATTTGCTTCATTAACAAGTAAACCACTTGAAGTGACTTGCAAGTACAACACATTTAACAGCAGAATTGTAACTTCACTATTAAGTTAACCAAATAACTGAAAATTTTACAGCAGATTTGACTAAACTAGACAAAGGGGAGATTATTGAGTATAGACACAAAAAGTTAACTTTGAAAATACTATAAAGATTATGTTGCTACTGCAGTAAGAAATTTGAAGAACTGCAGAGCCAGTGCATTCCAACATGCTGCACATTGGAGACCCAGTGCTGGATAAGTGCTCATTCATTATGAAAAGCGAGAAACATCTCCATCATAATCTGTCAGATACCATAATGTCTCTCAAAAAGAAGAAAAAGGACATGGGGGAGATGTCCCTAGGGTTTCCAACATACAGGGGAAAACCCAGATAAGAAAAAGCCAACTGGTGAAGCCTTACAGCCTGAACTGTTCCAAACAGCTTTTAGGGTCAGCAAAAACTCCATCCCTGATTGCTTCCCTCTTGGCAAGAAACACAACTGCTCTGAGAAACAGAGGGGCTGCAGACAGAAAAAGAGAAAGGCAAGGCACCTACGACACATACACAGAGGGACAGGTTGCTTGTCTGAAGAAATTAAGAATAATACACCTTCCCAAGCTGAGATGGCTTCCTGGATCAACAAAAGCCCTTGGTCAAACATCACTTCAAGTTTAAATCACAGCACAAAGGAGCAAAGAAATAATAAACCCTGTCTTCAATGGCAGTCAGCACTTCAGTGGGAGGCTGTGGGGCATCGACATGGGCTGTATTACTCTGATTTCTGTTCAGATTCCCTTTTCTCATACAATATTTAAATATCTGCAGTACAGGTTAATTCACTCCCAAGATAGCTGCGTAAGTCAGAAAGCAGGAATAAGCCTGTCTTTTCAGAACTGTTTCAAAAGCAAGACTGTGTCACACTAAAACCACTGTCCCTTTCATATACCAAGCAAGCAAGCTCTAGAACCTGGCACGCCAGCTAACACTGAATTTGCAGGCCAAGCTTTCTGTTCTACAAAGAGAAACAAGATTAGGCTGGCCTTTTAAGAATAATTTCATGCAAGAAATGTTTCCTTGCCACTGCACAGGGGAATACAAGCCGGTTAAAGCAGTTTTCAAAATTTCTTTCCCCTTGTGCTTCTACCTGTGTGCTGGTAATGCCCTTACCCAGTTTAACAGCAAGTAGCACAGCTCCTGCAAACTGGAGATGCTTTCAAGTGCAATATTGCTGCTGTTTTTTCCCCATTTGTCAAGTCCTTCTTACAAACCAAAGAAAAGTGAATCAGAGTATGGCTGCAGGCCTCAAATATCAAGAATCCAAGACAGCTTGATGTCAGTTATTTCTACACACACACGCCAATTCCTGACTAACGTAACAAAGAGCTTGCCTGTTCCTTACAAAGTCCATTCATTATGTACTCATCAGTAAATGGAGTTACAAGGTGGAAGAGAGAATTTCTACAGTTACACACTGTACTTGCCATGTTCAAGAAATATAACGACAGAGAGGTATTCCATGCAGAGTAGGCACATTGAGTTTCAAAAAACTCATTCTTAAAAATAAAAAAAAGGGTCGAAAGAAGATCAAGCACTCTATCTGTTAACTATACTGGGTTTCTTTTTCAGGTGGGCAGAAAAACTGCTGCACAGTGCTTTTCTAGGAACATATATTCATTCAAAACAACAACCCCAGACTGCTTTTGATGAAAACTACATGCACTGTGAAAGGTACAAAAGAGCAAGGCAGCTGCTAAACACAACCTTGGACAGTCAAGCCTATGCCAGTATCCATTTCATCTTCCTTAAGAGTCATCTTGAGGCAGCTCTGTCTGATAACAGGTTAGAAAACATCTAGTGTCTTCTCTTCTTTGAGAGCATCTACCATTTAGACATTATAAATAAATTCATTTTTAGGCCACATCCTTCTGAATTACACCAGACTCTTTAATTACTTCACGCAGACATCAGTGAACCCAGCCAACTAATAATTTCTATTCATCTGCCATTGAAGAGACGAATCATCCTTAACTTTGAGAAGGATTAATTTTCGCTGCAGACAAGGACATAATCTTGCGATTTGTCACTCTACACACTTTTATTCTTCCTCTTACCGTTTCCCATCTGCCTCCTCAAACATTTCTGTTATATTGCTGTATTACAGACATATGATTCAGACAGCAGAGATGGTTCGTTCAGTCACCTTTATTTGGTTCCCCACAGAAGCTGTACATCTGACGTGGAGACAGACAACCAGCTCTTCCCACAAGATTTGTATAGCTGTATCTATTTTTAAGTCTGTCATTTCATGACAGAAAAGGTGCATTAGCAGTTCAGGAAACCAAAGCGAGTGTGAAGTGGGGAGAGGAGAATGAGCAACCTCAACCCCACTTCAGGAAACATGTTTAAGTGCACATGAAATGAGCTGGAACGATGGCTCTGAAGAGTTTTCAACCAGTTCGCAGTACGGGCTACTGCACAACTTTCTTTCCTCATACTACTGCTGCTACCACCTCTGGAAGAAGCATCCCCAGAGACAACAGAAGAGTTTATGGACTATGATTCATTCAACACCTGCTGCTATTAAGGCACTTAGCAGAGATACCACTTATAGTTGAGAATCCAGCAATTTACTTTGCATAAAATGCTTTATCATTTATGAGGAGGACATGGGAAGCAGGAGGAAACTCAGTCATGATAAATATAAGTTGGATTAAGTCCATCTGACATTCAAAGACAACTGTGCACAAACAGACTCCATTTTCTCTCTCCAGGAAAACTTTAGCAGAGGTTGGTGTTACAAAGAAGAGATCAGAATTTAGTCACCTTGCCTGTCTGAGAGGCTTCCTTCTGCGCCCCCAAATCAGTGTAGCTTGGAGGCAGATGGAAAAAAAAAGATTAAAAAAGAAGCCATGTGGGATATCTTCTATGTGAATTCGTGGAATCAAAAGGAAGCTATGGGGAGACTGTTGTCAGAGCAAGATCATTGAGGCTGGAGACTAACAGCAGAAGGGAAACACCCTTCCAGCAGTACCTACTGGTATTTCTAGAGAAACCTTCCCACCAAAGGCATGCTCTTTTGTGTCAAGGAGCATTTGCATCTTTGCAATCTGCTGACTGCTCAGGCAGAGAGATGTCCATCATCTAACCAAAGCTTAAGAATCAGAAGTGCATAAGAGAAAACCTGCCTCCCCAACAGTGCAAGGTACCGTGGTGTTTGTGTTCATCGACATGTTTTAGATGTTTCATGAAGCAACTCAAGTGAAAGAGCTGGCTTACAGAGAACACCTGCTGGAACACCCAGTAACTGGCACTCCCCATCCACCTCCCCATACTCCACAACACAAATATGAAGTAAAACAGATTCTCAGGCTGTAGCTACTAGACTAAGAAAGGAAGAAATTGCTGCCCCAGGACTTTATCTCTCTGCTTCTTTAATTGAGACAGACATTTAAAAAAAAAAAGAGAGAGAGATTACAAGGTGCTAGAAAAACTAAGAGAAACTAGGAAAGCATATAGAATACTCCAATGCTACTAGAAGAACAAAAGATTTTAAACCACAAAATCAAATCACTTAGCTAAGAGCTTAAAAAAAAAGTTGTTTAGCAGGCAGCAACTGTTTCTCTGTTTCCTTGGGTCACTGCTCTCAAATAGTGACTTTGGGGCAATTCATCCCTGCTTTGTCAACAAAGCTGCCTTAACAGCCTTCGAATGCTGGGCAGTAGGAGCAGGCCAACCACACCAACTGAACAGCACAAGCCATCAGGCACTCAGCCATAGGTGGTCACTGCAGTAGCTTTTAACCTCTTCAGAGGCCATTTAACTCTAAATAAAAACAAGCAGGCTTATACATACGTCCTCACTCCACCAAACGCAGACAGGCACCTCTAACACACAGCGTACCTTTCTGGCTTTGTTCCTTACTACGAAGCACATCAGACACTTGCAGTAAGATCTTTAAAAGCAGAGCTGTTACTTTTACATAATGGATAAATCTAAACCCACCAATTTAGATTTCAATATGACTGTTCTAGCTGAGGGAAATGTAAAGGTAGAACAAACAGCACAGCTGAGTTGGGTTTGCACACACAGTGCTCTTTTGATTAACAAAAGACCATCTACTTACAAAATAAAAATAAAATCCCAGGCACCTGTTTGAAGTTGTTGGGGGGACTTTTATTGTTCACAGTTGTTAAAACCATACCTAGAACGACTGACCAGGACCAGAGAGAAAAAGATCAACCTCTTTACTTGTTAAATTGATTTTATTCAACAGTGTAACAGCAGGCTGACTCCTAGGGTATGCAGAGATGGCCTGAAAGACTAGTACCCCATTCTATGTGCCTAACAACAGAATATTTGAAATAATCAAAACAGTAAAGAAGATGGCGCTGGAGAACAGCTAGTATTTGGGACAATGATGATAAAGGAACAAGTGGGGCAAGACTCCCCTCTGCCTAGTGACCCAGAGAGGGGTTGGACATCATCAGACTCTCCTGGGAGAGAGGAGAGGAATGAGCAGACGGCTGGACGGGTGACACAGGAAGCTACTCAGCAATTTTGTGGGCTGGATTATGTACCCCAGAAGCTTGAAAGCTGCTACAAAAAGAAGTCAGACCTAGTCTGAATAACAGTTTGGAGCAAGTCCCTAAACTAGGAAAGCATGGGCTTGAGAGAAGATGCAACCCCTGAGTAAGAGGGCTGGAGACCTCTAAATGACAGAGAGAGGGAAGCTATCTGAAGCGCCGTGTTCCCTCCAAAGTAATGTCAGAACGCAAGAGGATCAGATCTCCTTCTCTCAGGGACATTGGAAAGAGCATTAAAATCCAAAGACAAGTTGGATTTACAGATCCAAAGAAGTTCTGTTAGAACTAATTCTCTTGGATTATTTTGTTTTGTTTTTAATTGGGAAAAAAAGACATGCTGTTCTTGATGTTATGTAAAACGTCTCTTACTTTACTCTAAAAAAGCAGCGACTTCCAACTCCCTATGCATTTTCAACCTCTTATGGTCCTTGCTGTACCTGTTCTGGACAAAAATCCAGAATTTTGTTCCACAGATCTATCAGAGAAAGAAGAATTTCTACACACCAGTAAATTAACTCTAAAACAGTCCAAAGGAAGTAGAGGTGCCTTATTCTAACGCCTTCCTCTATACACGTATAGGAAGCACTATTTTTTCTATTTTTATGGAGAAATATTAGTTTTAGATTTCATTGTGAAATCTGTTCTTTAGATCGTGCTGCTTTTCTTCCCATCCAAAGGCAAGTGTGTGCTCTGACAACTCTGCAAGAACACTTAGCTCCTACACAATCCAGCACAGACAAAAAGTAATGACTCTTCTTCCAACAAAGTAGGTGAAATCTATCACCCTCTTTTATAGAGTGGGAAAACAATGGCAAGAAGCCAGCAGCAGAGGAAGAAAATAAGAACTACTGACTCTGAGCACTTCATTTTGCGATTGTTAATTCTTTGTTTAAATGAAATTTCTAGGTTTCCTGTCTGACGGCAGATGAGAATATAATGTACAGAGAGCGGCTCAGGACAGCCTCTGGGACAGCCACACTGTGATCCCACGGATGGGGTGCAGCAGTGGGAGCCAACAGACCTGAATTCTGTTCCGCTCCCAGCACTGACTCACTGCGTAATTTATGTTCCAGTCAATTAAATCTTTCTTCTTCATTTTCTAGAGTGGCACCTGGTGACATTTGCCCCCTTTTCATCAAGCACGTTGAAATCTACAATTGAAAAACTCTGCAGAAATATGAAGGATTTCCGACCAAAGTTCCAACTTCTTTGAAGATCTGTACAAGTAAAGCTCCAGGAAGATGTGCCTATGAAAACAAACCGAATGCGTACCGCAAGAGCTAAGCCTTGTTCAGTAACAGGGCTGTGCCTAGAATGCATGTTTACAGTCTTGATCAGGACTGGTTTTGTGAATTGGGGCACAAACTTCGAAGCATGTGGAAAGTAAAATCGGTGATCCTGTTAATCTAAGTTTTACGTGGAAAGTAAACACTGAATATACAGCTACCAAAGCTTGGCCCTGAATGTGAGTTCGAGATACAAATAAAGACTCAAAGCAGGACTAATAAGCCGATACTTGTAAATACCAAGTAGTTATTAACACATTTTATAAGATTAACACCTGCGTAACAGCAGATAGTATACAAACATCATTAAGTAATCAGCTAGTCCTCATTTACACACAATAGGGTATTAACACACATACTGCAGAGTTGAGCTTTAATGGACAAACTCTCAAGGCTTCAAAATTACATTGGAAACTGTTTAATCCTGAACTACTTTGAGCAAGCTCTGATATGTGAAGAACCAGACAAGGAGGTGGAGGAGCTAATGTGGTTTTAAACTAGTTTATCTGTACTGCAAACAGGTGAAGACTGCAATTTTCAAATTCTGTATGACTGACTTTTCACTCCCATCATCACACCAGTTTTCAAAGTATGATCCTCCAAATAATTTTTTTTTGACCTGCTGACTCTCCACACTTTTAAGCTCAGGAATGAAATGCAGGAATAGGTTTCTTTGCCAGCCAGCTCCTCCCTCTTAATTCTAGTTCCAAGAACATAATGAAACTAACAGAGGAAGTTTCTGAAACAAGGAGGAGTACTAAGAACAAGAAAACAAGGTTAGCCAGGAGGACTGTCATTAATTATATAATCCAGCATTTGGGTAACTGGACATTTAGGGAAAGGGGCTGAGAGAACGTTGGAGGCATCAGCCTCTGCAGCATTATGTCATCTGGTCTGCTAGTTACTTAGCAGGTACAGGACTTGTACAGGGCAAAAAAAACCAAAACAAAACAAAACCCATTTATTTCTAGGACAAAAGACTATGAATTCTCACAACACTTGCAGAAAGAGGGCACAAAAAATGAATACGTTCTGCTCTGATTTAAATTGATTTCTTTCCAAGGAGCTAGTTCTCCTGTTTTTTCTCTTCTGCCAGCCTCCCCAACTCCATTGTGCTGTCCTGCATAACACCTTTTTGTCAACCATGTTCTAAATTTTGTGCTCTTATTCTCTCAGCACGTAAGAAGCTTGTTCCCTGTCACCCAGGAATACACAGCAATTGCTATTGCTGAAATATGCCAGAAGTGCAAACTATTTTAGGTGGCACTGAAGAATGGAAGAGAGGAAGCAGTACATCACATCTTTTTTCAAAATAAAATGTTAGGCTCAAACATATTTCAAAGGTAATTAGGAGGAGGAAAGTATTTATAATCTCAAATACTCAATGATGGAGTGAGTCTTGCCAGAAAGCATTTTATTTCCTTTTAGGCAGTGAAACGGGTGTCAAAATGAAGGATGGAAGAGAAATGTATTTTTAATAAAGTGAGCAAACTATACTCTGCTTCATCAAAACAGGAGAAAGTGTCATGAAGAAAAAATGTTCAAGTAAGAGAACTGGTATTTAAAGGGATCCAGCCCTTCACTGGACTGTAAGCAAGAGTGATTGTACTTCTGAGTGGTAGTACCATATTCTGGAAATCAGAGAGAGAGAGAATGGAGGCAGAGAGAACAGGGAACAGGATTAAGCATATATGGCCACTCCCCAAACCAAGTAAATTGTTCAGATACTTGAATGTCATACGTAGACTGTAACCCTTCCTGTCGCAGAGCCTGCATCCCCCTTAAGCTCAGAGATCCCTGCTCTTGCAGCTCCCCAGCACATCCCAGTGCCTCCCACTGTTGCATCCCCCAGACGCTTCCTCCAGCACTGTCCATCACCCATTCCCTCCTTTGTGAACCCCCCAGTCCTGAACATCTCTCCCTTTCCCAATTCGAGACTTGCCAGCTCAGGGTTCCTCTACCTCTTGCCATGTTCCTCCAGCTCCATCTCGCTGCCTACAGCTGCTCGTTCCCAGTACTGCCAGTGCTACTGGCCTCAGTAGCCAACTCCTCAGCCCTCCCCACAGACACAAAGTCCTGATCTCTAGCAGACACTTAACAAAATTCAAACTTGGACTGTGATTTCCAAGAAATTACTTACACACAACTCAGAGCAAAACCAGGACACAGCTACGGAAAAAAAGAGTTGTACCATAGTCTTTCCCATAGCTTCTAGGAATCACAAAACATAAAGACTCTGTTGCTACCTTGTACTGCTGAACGCATTGAAACAAGATCTGGTAAGATTAATTTAGCATCAGAATCATGTAAATTTTATTTGTGGATGCTGCTTTCTGAAAGGTTTAAGTCCCAGCTGCACTAGGACTGCACACAAATCAGAGATTTGTACAAAATAGCATGAACAAATATAACATCTGAAGGGGGAAAAAAAGGGGTAAAGAAAATAGCTCCATCTTCATAAGGCTTCCCTCAAAAGCATACGGGCCAATCCATACCCTACTGCATGACAGAGAGATTTCTCCGTATCAATAAGGGAAACTCCTAGACGTCTGCTAGGCTCACCATCTCGTGCTGGACCAGACCAAGAAAACCACTCCAAGGAAAAACCGTTCAGCCACTGCTCTGCAAAGTGAGCGAACAAATTAAGGTCCCCTTGAAACAAATCAGTAACTGAGGCTCAGAAAGGGATTGATACTTGCCTGAAGCTGAAAAGAGTTAAGAATAGCAGAACCCTAACTTGAGGGAGCAGACAGGGGCGTTCACTGCTGTATACACACACAACACAAAGTCTTCCTTCTCCTCCAAAGCAATTTCTATAGGACAAAAGCCATTCTTAATACACAAGATTTAGGGGCAAAAAACACACCCTTTCCCAGAGCATCCAGCAGGGATTCAAATATATTGTACTTTTTCAGTATCTAACCTAGTAATATCAATAAACCTGCAGTGACCAGCTCAGGTTCTCCTATTTATATTCCAGTCTAAGGAGATGTGAATTTCTGTATGTGTTTCTACAACTCAGTCCTATTTTTTAGTTGCATATAACTGTGTTACCTACAAGCAAGTACAACTCAAACGCATCACTTCCAAGTGAAGTTCCTGGCTTTGACTCAGTTTCCAAGAAACATCCATATTGATTCTACCCCACTACAAAAACGTGACTGATAAAGACCCAAGATAGAGCTGCAACTTGTAGTTGGGGACCAGGTTTACCAGTGTTTGTTAGTCCAGATATAACTTGTTATAATGCAGCAGCCAGATTCAGATTTCAGTTCAGTAGGGTCACATTTGATTTAGAGCAATGTGGAATCCCAGTGAGGCTCTGAGACTTCACCTTTATCAGAAAACACAAAGTCATATTTACATTACTGGCTGTACTGGTGTTTTAGCAGGCTCTCCAACCTTGTTTTATTCACAGCACACAGTGGTCTACAGAAATGGACAGCAATTAGGGAGGCAAGTGATCTGCCTTAGGATATGACTGTTAAATAAATAATAAGCAACCTGCCTGAAATCCTGTTAGTATAGTAATACGTGCCTGTCTATATTAACATAGCATTTTGAAGACTCTTAAATGCCAATCTTTCTGGCTTCTCTAGATCAAACTAGATACATCTCATTTGGAAACATCCTTAAAAATCAATCAAACAGAAAAGCAAACATCCAAACACACACAATTCAATGCAGCCAATCACACTGTCTGTCTATCTAACTGCAGTCCCTACGTGTGTGTGTATATCTCCCAAGATCACTACTACAATACTCCAACATTTCAGTATAAGGAAGATTTTGTAGACTGTGGCAAAACTGTGGTTTATAATTTTTTGGCAGAACAAGTTGTCCATTTTGAGGGCAGCTGGCTCAGTACAGGAATACCTAGACAACACTTCAGGTCTTGTGCTTGGATAGAAGACAAAAAAACCACGATTCTACTATTTCTTCTTTCATTTCAAGGCTATTCTTTTCTCATCACCTCCACCATTTGAATTACATGCCTAAAAAATACACATGCACACTTCAAAATACAAGCTCAACAACTTCCACAGATTCTCACTTCGCATTGGTGGTATTGCTTCAACTCTGTTTACAGTGTGATTCAGTCATTTTCACAGCAATGAACTATGAGGGCATGAAGAAAGCATCTGTGTCATCATTGAGTGAACAAAGGAGGACAGTTAAAATTCAGAAGGAACAACACAAAACTTTCCCGCAAAGGCAGACCTTAATAATTCTGTACTTAGTCAGGAAAAGTTTTATACTCCAACTATATTTTAAGAGAAATAATGCATTAGGAAGACTTAGGAAGAAATATTTACACACATGCATGCTATGTATAATCAGTTATTTGTGGCATAAACATCAATAGACTCTGTCTGTACAACTCTGCTTGCCCATCTGACTGCTGTGACTGCAGAATAATTTCTCAGGTGCCCTCAAAAGGCTATTGTTGAAACAAAGTTAGTCATGGTACTGCCTGGCACCAAAATCAACTTTGGTAATTACGTAAGGTGGCAGCAATACCACTTGGAAGGCTTGTTTACCAGCGATATTGCACAATGTAAAGTGGAACATGCTTGCCAGCTGTGGCTGCAGTTCAAGATGAAAATACACTTGCAGAGTTACCAGGTGCTCTGAAGCAGTAAGATAACGCTTCAGTAACTAGAGAGAAAAAGTGCAGGTCCCTTCAAAGTGTAGAGAGGCAACTATCTAACCAACAGAGAACAATGTTACAGCCACTAGTTATAAATTTAGACATTAATTTAGGAAGCAATGGGTACCAGCTCAATCACATACAGGATTTAAGATTTTGAATAAAATCATTGTACGAGTGGCAACGTCTATGGCTGTGGAAGTGAGCATGACCAGGCACAGCTTGGTACAGGGCACATGCAAACCTTTCTGATATGCCATTGCTACACACAAACCAGCAGCCACAACTCATCTAATCAGGAGAAGCCGTACCAGCCGGCCTTAGCTGTTTATTCTTCTCTCTTGTCCTCCCCACATTGTTTCAGCCAAGAACAGACCTACCTGCTGTTATCACCACCATGTACCATCTATAGGAGAGGCACTGAGACCTCATTTGTAAAGTAAGTTCAGCGAGTAATTTTGCAAATGAACTAGTGTGTGTTAATGCAGCTAGCTAAACAATGTGTTGGGAGAGAGCAAGGAGGTGGATGGAGTACAGAGCACCACGATCTGATGAAAAACACGGAGCTGGTTGAGACTTCACAAAGAGATTCCAAATTAAAACTCCTGAGCAAATACGTACATTTCCACTAACATTTGATATTTATTAGGTAGTGCCAAAACATCATGTAGTCACCATTTCTGCTTAACAATTGGCATATGTTCAAACACAGACTGAACAAATCCCATACAAGTTTAAGTGAGGGGTTACAGAAAGGGGGTTGAGGGGTTTGAGGGATTACAGAAAGATTTTAAGTCGTGACCCTCACAAACCTATAAAAAGAAAAATGGTAGGATTACGAAAGACAGCTTTGTTCCCTCTTTTCTTAAGCCTGAAGACTAAAATAAAGCTATTTTCCTTAGGCTCACAAGTGAATGAGAAATTGTTGTCCAAGGGGTTGCTTAGTTTGGAAAAGATTTTTCTCCTTCGACTCCAAATCACCTACAGTCTACCGGTCTGCCCTCACTAATAATCTGGTCGGGAATCAAAGGCGGACAAACAGACCTCCCTGATGTTGCTGAAGCAGTCTGTACCACCGGTTTCGCAACTGTGCCAGGTCAGATGTCTTGAGCATCAGTTTGCATACTAGCCATCACAACCCTTAGGTCTAAATTAAAATCAAACATACTGCCTCTCCTAAAGGCAATAAGGTTGGAAGTGTGTCAGCTTTGGTTTAAGACTGGACAATTTGATTTAAAAAAGACATAGACCTGCCTGTGTCCCAAAGCAACAAAAATGTTGTTTATATCCGAATCAGAATACCCACATAAAAAGTATCATTTATCACAGATGTGCCAAAGAACAGCTGACTATCGGGGCCCGTTGTACTGTGCAGATGGAATAAGAGTCTTTGCCACAAAGAACTCCCACTCTAAATCAGCATTTAAATCTAAATCCCTTCTAAGCCTGGCTCCTTTCCCATGACCTCCAAAATCCAGGTATAACACTGTTATTTCATTCAGGTTATCAAGCCGTAAAAAACAACAACAAAAAAACAAATGAAAAACCCCTAATTAAAACATCATGATGATTAATCATGGGAAATAAATTCTGAATTTCTCAGTTAAATATAAAAATAAGGATTCACGGATATTTGCCACTCTATGCCAAAAAAGTGGCCAGGGCACAACTGAGAATTGCCCACAATTAGAACAAAAACTTGATTTCAGAGTGGTCTATTTTAGTTTTTCTCAGTCTAATCAGTTAAAGCTACCAAAATAGTTCAGAAGTTTCAGTATCTACTACAAAGCCATCAGTAACTCATGCAAATAGGCAGATGCCAAGAAAAGCCAACAGATTCAAGAGAACTTGCAGCAACGTTTCTCTCTACCATGTCCACGTCCAGTGCACCGGAGTCACTTCATTTTTACTTCTGTAATTCTCAACACCAGACCAGTCTAAAGTCCAGCACTGGCATTCACTGCTGAGCTAAGCCTCCCTGCTAACTGGATCACACAACATGTGAGAAACCTTCTGGCCCACAATCACCATTCAAGATGACCCAAGCTTACAGTTTAATCTAATTATGATTTTAACCATCCACAGATGCTGCAGGTACACAGGTGACACCAGGTCTTAAAGGCTCAAGGGGGAAATAACCTTTCAGCTCCAGCAATATAACTCAAAATCCCCAATCAAATAGGTACGAAGCTGCTTTGCTGACATAAGTTCTAACAAGACAGAGGGAGAGACAACAAGGAAAAATCTGGCTGTCTCTTGCAGCCAAATAGGTTTTAAAAAATAAGAAAGAACCAGGCCTTCCGGAAATACAAACTGATTTAGTAGTTCTGTAGGAGGGCTGGTGTCTCGTGACATGCATCAAACAGACCTGTACTGAAGGCTCCAATCTGGAAGCTGAAAACTTGGTTCCTTACCAACATCACAGCAGGACTGTAGAGATTAGTGCGAATGAAATGCTTTGAAAAATGAAAAGCGTTAGCTTAAGTACTAAGTATTATTAAAACCCTAAAGATACCTGGGACAGAATAATTATTATTCACTTGAAATTACTGTGAAAATATTATTTTATTTATAAATAATACATTTTAGTTTAGGAAAGGGAACCATTGGTAAGCCATGAAAACAGAAGTCCTACAGGAAAAAAAAAAGTACAGTACAAAAAAGTACAAGTAGCAAAACAAGCTACTTCCATATCTGATACCAATCAGTATGCCTCAGACTCTGACCCATGGAGACAACTTCCAAGAAACATGTTCAAGCACTTTGGGTTCTTCAGTCTGGCCAAATATGAACCCATAAATCTAGGAGATAGGAAAGAGATTTAGTCACATGGATGGAAATGCTTTCTTTGACTTTTAGTTAGTGAAGAATAGGGACTTTTTTGGTCATGGGCTGTTTTCATTACTTGTCATTTGTGTCTCTGTCTTCTACAGATGAGACTGTGGCAACCTATTCCTCCTAGAGCTATTTTGTGTGGAAACAGAGCTCGAGTCCCAAACTTCTAGCTGGTCTACTATGCCCCTCTCTACAGCTGATGTTAGCTGTCAATGTCCTGCCACTCTAAAATATCAAAAATAAAAGCTCTAAGTGAAGGGAAGATACAACAAAAAAAGAACTTGCCTTCCCAAATGCCCTAGCAGAGCAGTTAAGGACAGTGATTTCTTCAGATGCATTAGCAACACAGACCTGTGAAATCTGTGGCCTCCAGAAGAACACAATGCCCTTCCACTTGGAACCTCTGAATTTTGGACTCTAGAAGATACGTAGGGGCAATTTTAAAAGTTTCTTAACTATCCAACCCTCTAATCATACACAGGCATAACACCCACTTTAAAGTGTGTGCTGAGAACAGGGTGCCAAACTGTACCTGCCAAAGAGAACATCCAGTTGAAATCTCTGAAAGAAAAACCATGCATTTTACATGATTTTGCATCACCTCTTCATTCAGAAACTTACTACAGGTGGTAACCTTATTTCTTTAAGAGTATTGTATTGTATGTTCTATAGCTGTCAGGAAGTAACTGTACATTTTTTTAATGTATGCATCATACTTTACCTACCACAGTAAAATTTTCCAACCTCAGCAAATTTTGTTCCACTGACTGCACAATGAACAAAAACCACAACAGCTAAAAGATAGTCTCTAACCTTTGCAAAAATTTTGGTCCTGAACTCTGTTCATGCTTCTAAAACAGGAAAGTGGTTTGTTGTGCATGACAATAGTTTCTCCATATCTTTAAAGTTCTTGTTATCAATGGCAGTCTTTTAAAAATTCATCCTTGCAGAAAAGCTGAACTTCCGTAAGCTTACATTATTTGAGAAGGTGCTTTGAAGTGTCTATTTCTAATCCTCCGATCTGAATGACAAAGAAGTTATTTGCAATTGTGAATCTTTAAAATGCAGATCTGAACTGATGCCTCTATGTTTCTGCAACTCATTAACACAAACTCTGCAACTCAGCCTTTACTTAATGTCTTTGTTCCATTCCAAAGTGAAGCACTAGTGCTGTCTCTTAAGATGAGTACTCTTGGTGAGCCAGTGTTTCCACATGCACATTCTGAGACCCAACAAAAATTACATTTTCAAAGAAAGACATCTGAAATAACATTCTCTTTATCTGCTATTACAAAGCGACAGCCACAACCCAGGATCCCTTATTGTTCATGTATTGTACAAGTCTGAAAATAGACAGCAATGGGATTTGCAGCTGGCAGAATGGCTCCAAAGCTGAGAAGAATTTTTCTACCAAATTTTACACAAAAGCAGAAACGGGGCTCTGGGCCCTGGATCCCACATGATCCAGCAGATGCTGTTTTCAGCTTCAGCAAGTTTTCATTCAGAAGCAACTGCCTCCATGTTCAATAGTGCCCCATGGATCACATACAAGATCCTGTTAGCCTGTATAAATGAGAGGCCTGATTTAGAATTACAGCAAAAATACAATACACAACTTTTGTTTGGGAGAACTGAAAAACTACAATATCACCATGTCCCCCTGTCATCTCAAAGGGGTGCAAATATAAGGTTCATGATGGTCTTACATGAGAAGCATCAAGCAACAACTGTATCTCTCAATTCCCAAAAACGTATGTATATTTTATTGTAATGTTAATACTCTAGTAAAACCTACATGAGAGAACTCATCTGTGCGTCTTCCCCGGGGCATCTATTAATTTGGAAGGTTACAAATCTTTGGTTCAGGAATGGCTCAAAAAGAAAATGAATCCAGTTACTATTTCAGCTCCATTTGAGTCAAAGGGGTCTTTTTCGCTTCTGCTTCAGTACCTGAAACCGACTGCTACGGCCCACGGGATGCAGGTGCCCTGCAGCAAGGCCAAATCCCACAGCGCACACCTGCTCAAAATGCCAAAACCAAGGGCGGAGGCGCCGACGTTGTTTCCTAGCCATCGGAGAGCCACGGCGCGCGGCTCCTCTCACACACAGCCTCACCGCAACGACTGAGCTCCTAAAGCTGCCGTGGGAGCCCGGGGACCTGTGGGAGGAGAAGGGGCCCGGCGCCTTCACCCCCGCACCCGCTGCTCACCCCCGAGGCTCGGCTGCTCCACCCCTCCTGCCTGGGGGAGCTCGAAACTCCACACACCTCCTTTGGCTTTGCACAACAGCCTTACATAATACCAGCCGCTCGCTGAGCAGGGCCTCCCAATTTCCCACGTCCCTTCCCTGCCCAGACCTACTTCCATCCATCCATCCCTCCCTCCATCCCTCCTCCCTCGGGTTTCACCGCGCCCGCAGCCCGTCACGGGCCCGGCCCTCTCCTCGCTGTTGCGGGGCGGCCTCACATAAGCGGGTGCTCCCGGGCAGGAGGCGCCCACCGCCGCCCGCGCTGCCTGCCCCGGCCGGGGGCGGCGGAGCCGGGGGAGGCCGGGCGGGGAGCGGCTGCCCCGCCGAGTGGCAGGCGAGGCCGGTCGCCGCGGGGGGGGTAGGCGGCTCGCCCGGCCGCACTCACCTCCTGAAGTCAAAGGGCATGTTGGTAGCGGGCGCCGGGCAGGCTGCGGGCCCCGCCGCCCCCGGCCCCGGCTCTCGCCTCGCTGCCGCCGGCTGCAGGGCCAGGAAGTGACGGACCCCGCTGCCGCGCAGCACCAGCCCATTGGGCGGCTGGAGCCGGCTGACGCTTCCGCCGCCGGGTTACGGGCAGCGGCGGGAGCGGCGGCCCTCGGGGCGCGGGGCTGAGGGCTGCGGCCGGCCCCCGCGGTACCCCGGGGGCCTCGCCTGCCCCACCGCGCCCCAGCCCGCCGCCTTGGCACCACCCGAGAGCCCGCTGAGCTCCCCACGGCACCCAATAGCCCCAGGGGTCCCGTCAGCACCCCACAGCTCTGACGGGCCCCCTCGATGCCTACAGTGCCCTGCAGCTCTGAGGGCCCTGCCAGCACCCCATGGTGGTCCCCTCAGCCCCCCGCAGCCCCTGCCAGCACTCCATTGCCCCGGTGGCCCCCTCAGCCGACCCTCTCCATGCCCACAGCACCCCAAGGGCCCTCTCAGCACCTGTCCAGGCCCTGGCAGCGCCTGCTGCCCCACAGCCGCAGGGCTCCTGTCCTCCGGGGCCGCCCGGAGATGGGCCTGCCCGGCAGCTGTCCACAGTCGCTGCCCACGTTAGCGGGGTGCGTTGGAGTCTGCCGGCTCCTCCGCAGCAGCCCTGAGCTGCCTGCAGACACAGCCTGCAGCAGCCGATCCAGCGGGGCTGCCCGGGCCTGCAGGCCGGAGCGTGGCTGCTCACGCAAGTGGGGTGTTTCAGGTTTTGTCGGGCATCTCTTGCATTCTCAGCATTGCAATAGTAACAGCTTATGTTTGTGAAAGCAGTGTAGTTTCTTCTCTGTTTGGAGACAGAGTCAAGCCGCAGCGACAGACTGGGGAAAGTCTCATGCTTCAAAGTGTCCATAAAGGAAGGAGGAACACCCCTGCACCACTGAGACATGCACCCCTCCCCGGTAGAGGATGAACTCCTTTGGTGCCAGCATGGCTTTTTCACTTTCTCTTGAAAATCTTTCTGCAGTTTTATCGGAGACCGAGGAATTAAAATAAGAAAAGTCTCTCCTCTCTTGCCGTTTTGCCTGAAGTACTGATGCTTTTGTCTGACTGCATCCCTGCCGGCTTTAATGCAACGCACATGGCTAATCCTGCACTGCTCCATACACCACCCTGGGTCCTTCCCTTAATAATGTCGCCAGCTAACAGCACCAGTCAGGAACTTTTTGCTGCAGGTAAAGTGTGACCATGGCTGTATTAAGAAGTGCTGTCAGTCACATACAGTGCATGTTAGATTACAAGAACAAAGTACAACTACTCTTGCCTTTTAAGTCTAAAAGCAGGGCAAGCAAAAGAGGGAAATGACAGCAATCTAAATATGCTGTGTGCAACATACTGCTTTTCTAATTGATTCTGCAGCTTTCTTCCTCTTCCTTCTCCTGTCATCATCTCTGTACTTAGAGATTCACAGCTTTCAATTTTTTCTTTTCACCCAGAATCAAGGGCCATACCCGGATAAAAAGAGAAATTCAGATTGAAACAAGCAGAGAAAATCTACCAATGAGTCAGAGCTGTTAATCAATGTCATAGTCTTTCAAAGCAAAAGATAATAATTCATGCTGGGAATATTCAAAACTAAACTGGAGGAATCCCGGGGATGACATAACAAGGCACAATCCCTCAGAAGCCCCCAGGGAATAGATAAAAATACCTAATTGGTTTTTTTTGATCTCAGACACCTAAATTATCCAACCGCATTGTGCAAGCATATTCAGCAGATTGCTAACTGATCAGCCACGAATCCTGCTGCACTTTGCATTGTGCTCCAAAACGGAACAACCCACTGAAATTAACGAGACAATTCTCATCTCTCATGAGGTCAAACCAATTATATAGGCATAGCCAGCGGGTACTGTCTGTAGTGGAAAAAACAAAACAAAACAGTACCGATCAGGTTAGAGTTACACAACCAAGTGCCCGTCTAGGCTCCTGGCAAGGCCCCGATATCATTAGCTATTATTAACTGTCTTGTGCAAAGGCATCAGCTCTCTCAGGAGCCAAGAGGGTGCTGAAGTGGTTACAAAAGCACTTCACTTGTACGGTAGACAAATCTTGAGGTGGCCTTGAAGAGTCGTTCCTTTTGCACGCTCAAGGCTCAAGAACACAACGCAGTAAGAGCTCACATTGTGAAGATTTTATTTGCAACTAAAAGGTCAAACTCTGAAGGAAGTAATGGGCTCAGAGCAGCACCAGAACAGCTTTCCAATTGGGTCCAGCTCACTTACATCCTTGCCAAGGGAAGAAGTTAATGCCCGGAGATAAGACCCTCGTCACAATATTGTTTAATTACATAAGGCTTCTAGTGAGCCTGAGATAAGAACAGGAATTTGTCCGCAGTCCAGCTGGGTGCGGCTGCTTAGATCATGTTGTGTATTAGAATGGGAACTAAAAGCACGGGTTTATTCAAGGTGGTTGTCACATCATTAGAACTGGAATGAGTAAACTGATACTGTCAACTGACTTAAAAGTTTACTCTTTTTCATGTGAGCAATAAACTAACATTTTCCTGACAACAGTAGCCCTAAAACTATCTATTGTTTTTCTTCAAATTGCGTTAGGAACATTAATTGAGCCAAACTTCTCTGAAATCAGTAAGTAAATATTTCAGAACTCTTATCAATGAAGAAACTGAAACAGAGGGATGAATTGACCACCTAAGACTACAGAATAAGATCAGCTTCAGCTCTAAATTAGCAAACAAATCCCTTCATTCCTAATTCTGTGTTCATATTTCTTCTTGCAAAAAAGAGTATTTTCTTCATTCCAGTTCACTTTCTTATAGATAAATCAGATAATGGATGACTCTATCTGGATTCCTAACTAATGCCTCACAGCAACAAAACTGGTACCTCCTTCCTATAAAAAAAGTGGCCAAAAAGTGCTTTATTTGAATCATCTTCCTGGATATTTACTCCATAAATTTGTTGTTTCTCCAGGTTTCCTAGACATTCCTAATTTCTAGACGATGTGCTATTCTTTACTTTTAACTTCACTTTAAGTATATTTATATTTTATATTAATCATTGATAATTTTGACTATCTCTATTTTGTAATTTCAAAATTTCCTCTTTCCCAAAAAAAGTATAACGTCGATCCTTACCCATTCAGTGTGGGTTTGGATAATATAACATCTTGTAACACTCATGTATGAGTTCCTCTTTTGTTTTGTTTGTGATTCCTTACACATGGCTGAGTTTTATGTTAGCCTCTGGCTTGTGCTACGGCTCTTGTACTGGGAATGTATTGTAAGTGCTGTGACTGGGTCATGAGCAGTATTGTTTGCTAAAGGTAAAGCTGGGTACATACAGTCATCATTGAGGTCAATTAGGTTTTGTTCATCAATTGGGAATGTGCAGTGACTGTTAAGGAAGGTGCAGTGCTTATTCACTTATGCCCCTTCTGCTGCTGAGGTGTCTTTGCTAAAGTGTAGCTTTTTGTTTGGGATGTTGTGTGGCAGGGTATGCAACGCAAGATGTTACTCTTGTGCATTTATTCACAGGATATGCTTCTAGCACTCGTGTCAGGGTGGGTTGGGGATAGAAGTGAGCGCATTGCTTTGCAGGGCGTGTTTACTTGATTATGTGTTGTATTCTGCAGGGTGTGTCGCTGACTGCATGAAGCATTAAACACAACTGCCATTCAGGAAAAGGAAAAAACATTTTAGAGAATGAAGAGAAAATGTTATAAAGCATTTAAAAATATAAATAACAGCATGTGAGGAAATCTTTGTGAAGGAACAGGATGCGCATGTAGGTGAAGAATTCAAACACAAGTGCTATGCTAAGTATAATCAGTAATGAAAGCTCAGCCCTTCCTCTTAGGATTTTAGTAAGCTACATGTTGGCAGTACTTTCCAAATACCAGGGAACAAAAAAGCAAGCTTTCAGTCTTGTTGCAGTTTAGTATGTGTTTATCATTATGACATATGTTATGCTGTCCATCTATTATTGTGAGACTGGACTTTAAATGGACAGTAGAATAAATTAGTATCTACTCAACTTACTACATAAGGTCCTTCTTTATTGAGTATCTGGCTTTCTCCTTGAGAAGACATAGCAACCACCTCTCCCTGCTCAATATGAACAAGAAATAATCTGATTATTTGATAGATCATGGAGCTGGGTACAGCTGCCGTGTGTATGTTTGAGCATGGAGAAGGGGGTCTGTGCAGCCACATGGCCGCTTCCTTGTCCTGGTACAGT
Source organism: Ciconia boyciana (assembly GCF_034638445.1). Taxonomy (NCBI): domain Eukaryota; kingdom Metazoa; phylum Chordata; class Aves; order Ciconiiformes; family Ciconiidae; genus Ciconia; species Ciconia boyciana. The sequence goes on from NC_132942.1 coordinate 11,961,088, forward strand.
GGGCAAGCACATCGTTAGGCAATGCTAAGGGGAACCTACTGCTCTTAAAGCCCCTAGAAAATTTACCGTTTTTAATACGGTTTCTCTTTGTTTGCTTGTTTGTTTTATTTTTGGGTGCCAGGAATTTACTATGGGAAAGTCACAGTGAGCGGAACATTTTTGTATTTGGTTTCTTTTTCCACGGTGGACATGAACTCCACAAAGAACTTTCAGCTCCTGTCACAGGCTTACCTCATGCTTTCACAGCATCCCTGTATTGACTAGTGTTTAGTGTAGTTCAGGAGACTGCAAACACATGAAAGGTCATGGCCAAAGGGAGATGCAAGTTAATGGTTAACTAAAGCGAAGTCCTGTAAAAGAGGACTTTAAACACTAAAACAGAGGGCCAAATCTCAAAGAGATTTGGGATTAGCAGCAAAGGAGAGTTGAGGACTAGCACCTGATTCTTAAAGGGGGAATGCTCTGTGGTGACTTACATGCCTAAATTCCCTCTACACTGGAGAGGAATAGTTAGGAACCTAAGGACCTGAAGTGCCCTTAGCTAGTACACCAAGTGGCGAGATGCCTACGTCAGCCAGTAGGAAAACTTAAGAGAAGGGAACATCTGAATACCTCACGTTGAAACTCTGATACAGGACCAAAAAGTGTTTGCTTATGGGTTTAAGTAACACATTTGGCATGGACACCTGAATCAGTCTTCTCAGTGAAAATATGCCTGGGAGATGAGCCACCCCCTCTACTTTAAATACTCACCAAGTGCTGAAGAGCACTGCCCTGGAAGCCAGTTCTGGACCTTTGAACAGGGAGTGCTGTGAGAAACTTTAGGGCATTCAAGGGAAGGGAGGAAAATGTGCTCTGCCTAGCTTCTGAAAGCTGAGCCACAGTGTAATCAGGAGTGCAAAATTTATTGTGTTGGAATAGGGTGCCTGGTTAGGGCTCTTAGCTGGGAAACAGTGGTGATATTGCGACTGGGATACTGGTGAAGGGGTCCATGACTTACTAATGTTAAAAACCTATAAGCACATAAGGGCTCCTGAGAGTTCCCTTCTGCTGTGTACTTTGAGTCCTACTCAGTCACAGCATGCCTAGGAAATTGGGCCCTTAAGACCTTACTGGCAAAAACCCCCGCCTGATTTCTGGATGGACTTAGGCAAGAAGTAGCTGACAGAATTCAGCCCACTCGGAGCAGTGGGGCTGCTGGGCACAAAAAGGCGCCAGACTTTTTGGTGCCTAAAGAAGCTTTCACCAGAAACTGTAGGCACTTACAGCATCTGACGTAGCTGAGGAGGGGAGGCAGAGCTTTCCTGGGTTGCTCTCATGAGCACAGGCGCCAGCAGTCTGACTAAGTTGCACTTCGGTGCCTGAGTGCTATTTTGGATCTCTCCCAGAGACCTTGCACCAGCATGCTCTCAGTGAGGAGTTCAGCAGGGGCTGGGGATGCTAAGTGCCTGGCTTGCTGCATCAGGAATGACCTTCTCAGAATGGGTGGCTTCTTCCTAGGCATGAGCTGTGGAAGCCAGCTGAGGCATCCAAATGCAAGGTCAGGCTGTGCTCAGGTCTCTGTCTAGCAGGAGGGAATGCTATCCTGTGGCCAGCAATACATGGAAACCAGCATTTTTCAACAGAATGAGTATGTGAGGATTCAGTAGCACTGGGTCATCGCAGAGGCCCTCAGGCAGTAAACAAGTTAACCAAACCAAAACCTTGACAAGGAGGAATTTGTCAAAGCAGGCACTGGAAACTTTGTTGGAAGACTTGCCAAATCCTACTGCAGCAATCTGTGGGCAGCCAGTCATGCTACTGCAGCTTAGCAGGTTCTCACCCATCATTTGACCCATTGGAACCAGCCATGTGTGTGAGATGTTGAATAGCACTTCACCGACTTACTTTTGGCATGCTTGTCTATGCTGCCTTATCAGCTTTCTCAGTGGTTTCCGCTAGGTATTTTGTAGTGTTCAGGGAGCTGAGTAAGCCCAGTGGGACATTTCAGACAAGAGATGCATACTCTTTTTTCATCTTTTTCATAGTAAGGATATGGATTTTTAATTGCTTCTTCTGTGATTTGCTAGCAGGCTGCCTCTTCTGCAAATGACACTTGTGTTTTCATCATTCTCGCGTGGTCGTTTCGCAGTCCTATGATGGTCAGTGGATTGGGGAGGCTTTCTCAATGCTAAAGAATCTGTTGCAGAAGTCAGGGCATGGCTAGAGAAAATCTTTTGTAAAGAGGTTTTATTAACCCTCTAATGAATGAAGCCAGAGGTTGTTGTCTCTGGTCTTGCGTTGGTTTCACTTGGAGCCTGTGGACTAAGCATTTCTGAAGTGTCATTGTTAGGGTATGATTTTGCCGTATCTGGCCTCTGATTTGGAGTGGGGTTAGTTTTCGGTGGTCAACTTCAGATGACTTGCGATCCGATCTAGCGTCTGTCCTTGTTGCTGACTTCAGTGATCTGCCATTTGGCCAAACAGAGACTCCGAACTGGTGATTATCTCAAAGTGTTGGCTCTAGCATATATGAGAGGGACATGGAGAGAGAGAGCACTGTAAATACACAGAGCACGCAAAGAAGCGTGGAAAGATATGAAAGAATGAAGAGAGAAACTGCTTGAGAAGTGAATGCCAGCAGAAGGGAATTGGGAAGAAATGAGAGCAGATATGTAGGCAGACTTGTGCAGGAACTTAAAGGTGAGGATAAGAAGTTTCAGCCTATGGCAGAACCTAAGAGGAGATGTATCTGGGGAGCTGATTCATCAGAAACAAAGCTCAAGTGAAAGGTCCCTTTCAAATTAGAGTGTGCATAATCAGAAATCACTAAACCAAAGTGACTTGAACAAAGCAACAGATAAACACTTACAGAAAATTCCCCCTGCCTTTAGAGGAAGCCAGACCTAGCAGTCTCCAGACTTCACCCTTGCCAAAGAAGACCCCTTTTTCACCCTGTCTCCTATGAGGCCACTTCATGGTTTCTTGCTCAAGCTTCTCACAGAAGAAAGAGCAAAATACTGCCCTCCTCATGCTGTGATGATAAGCCTGCAGTGGAGTTAGCTGGTGTTTATTTTAATTGGACTTTTTTACTTTTTTCCTGGCACTTTAAAGTTTATGAACGGAAAGGATCAGTCTGACTCAGAGACTGGGCTACTTCCAAACATTAATCTTAGCTGCCATATGTTAACGTTGTTTGGCTCTGCTGCATCCTATGGTGTAAAGTAAGATGTCTGTATCCTTTCATCTCTGGTGTCAGAGGCTACTAAGGGGAATATGTCAGAGACATGGGCAGATTGTGATTGCCTGATGTGCAATGTACAGGCATTTGACAAGATTCTATGAGTAAGAAGGCCTAGAAAACATCCGTTTTCTGTTCTCCTGAAATTCATATTTTATCATTCTGCAATATTGGCTGCCAAAATGATAATGTCCAGGGCAATTCTTTGGCCTGGGCTGGCTCTGAAATCTATATACAGGTTTTGGTTATCACAGTATTGAGCCCAAGCTAATAAACCTTGATGTATTAGGTTGGGTTCAGTAGTACAATATTTAGCCCCTTCCCTTTTGGTTGGCTTCATAGTATGGGTATAACAAACACATAAACAAAGATGACTGTACTGTCCATCATGATTTTTCCAGCAGTGAAACATGAGTCTCTCATCATTTGTGTTTCACTTTCTTCCATTCTCTCTCCCAAATGTTTCCATTCTACGGTAACTATTTTCAAATTTTATCCAGTCTTTGAGGGTGTACACTCAAAGTATTTGGTGTTTCCCTGCCCCTTCTTCATCTTCTTACTCATGCACTCTCTTCCCTGAAATCATCATGGGAACAACCCTATGCAAAAAAAGAGAGAAGTTTCCAATTCTACTTATTTCGGTGGAATTTCCCTGCTGCCCTTTTTCCATATCAGTGGATGTTTTTTGCTAACGACACTAGTGTGAAGAGCGTCAGGAAGATGAAAACTTCATTACAAGGACATTCACAAAGGCTAACATTAGCCTACTGAAATTAATTTTCCTAGATTCCCTCTCAAGCCTATGTGCAGGGAAAGGTTTCCTCCAGAGGCAGTTCAGAGCAGTAACCTCATTCCATGGAGAACATAGGGTATCCAGAGAGATTAACTCCTTAAGCCTAAAATTTAAAAGCTTAAAAACATTGACATTCATTCTCATCTTCAGGGGAGTTACAGCAGACATATACCTAGTCCTGCTGTTGTAGATGTGTTGGCCTTTTGTGCTGACATGGAGAAAGATGTCCTCAATTGGGTAACCACTGGTTTATTGTACAGAACAACATCCCTCAGTTCTCTTCCCAGCTCTGCAGCCAATTTTCTAAGCAGTTCTGAGCAGGGAGCCCTTTGGCCTTGGATTTCTGCATGGGGAATGATGTAAGTCATTATGTTAATTAATATAAGACTTTTCTCCAGGAGGACAGAGATTTGATGGACAGCTGATGGACATTCAACTATAGCTCGCAAAGGCTTAAAGTTGAGATGTTGGCTTGTGATAATGAGGGTTAACAATTAATGAATAGATCCCTTCTGCTGCACGAGAAGCTAGACACACAACTTCCCCACACTGCAGGGAAATTTTATGTGCACATTTTACATTTTTCTATTTCCCCACTGCAGGCGCTGAAACAGCCAGGCCGACGTTTGGGAGCATATGACTGACGAATGGTACAGTACGTTCACTTGCTGTCCGGAGACTCGTCAGAGTGACAAGTTGGAGCTGTAGAAGATAGAGATGACTCATGACTGGAGCTTTGTGCAAATGAGGAACCTCTTCTGTTGCGTCCTGTTGTACCAATGAGGCCACGTAAAGTTCACGTCAGTGACGTTGCATTCCCATGTCCCCTCTGTCTTTGAGGCAGGACAGGAAAATGGAGTAAGATAGGTGTGGTTCCCCCAGAGAAAGCAATAGCTCAAAACTGGTAGTGAATCTGAATGTAAAACCCCTGGAACTGAAGGTTCCTTCCCAGCAGCAATGCCTGGAAAAAGTTTGCTGTTGCCTTGTGCTGTCAATTGCAAAAGTGATTGAGCCTCTTGCCACTGACTGTAAATTCTGGGGGGGAGCCAGACAAGGGGGAAATAGTGAATTTAGGCAAAGCATTCTCTCCCTGGGAATCAATCAGTTTTAGTAAGATTTATGGGTCATCTGTGCCATAGCTAATAAACTCATTTAGCTTATCGAAAGCACAAGAAAAAGTCCTGCTGCTAAGTGGCATAATACCGCATGCCCTCTTCTAGTGGCCTTGTGTAGGCAGCATATCCTAGGCAAGAGCAGTGAGGAGGAGTAGAAGCATGAAAAAGCAGTGCAGTTGAATTGTGCCTATCCAAAGCGACAGATAATATTATTCCAAGTAGGAGGGCCAAATTCTCTGACTCACCCCCACAAAAACCACGTTGAAGTTTACTGAAGACAATGTAATTGATCTAGTGTAAAACTAATAAGAGAGAAAAGAATGCCTCCAAAATGTTGACCTCCTTAGCTGTCTTATTTCTAGTTTGCCATGACTTGTGTATGTATATTGCTAGGAGGTATAGCATAGCCTGACTACTGCAGATGACTGCAGAGAGCCAAAAGGTATGAAAAGTCAACAAACTAGAAAGGATTTGTCTTGCATGAGATATGTTGTTTAAAATCAGAAGGGAGATTTTATTGACTCCAGTGGGAGTTTTGCTTGAGTAAGGACTTAGGAGCTGAAATAAGAGATGAAAAAAAAATCTATCATGCTAGCCCACAGCTCACAGAAGAGTGACTCCCTTTATTTACTCTATGTAATTCTGTTCAGACAGATGCAAGTAACTTCCCTCAAATTGTTTCAGAGCCCATATCACTTTTTCTCAGTATTCAGCACGTTTCTTCTTATATATGATTCTGTTCCTTTATCTGTAGATATTATCTGACTGAAACACTACACAAAATTTTTCTCATCCATTACAGTCATCCTAATTTGATAATGCTCAGTACATTTATTTTATTTACCTTTGTCTTGTTTTTTCCTTTTCTAATTGATTCAGACATCTGTCTGTTGCAACCAGTCCTACCTATTTTAACCCTACTCTTGTTAGTATTGCACCTACAGAATTAATGTGTGCTTTAACTTCCAGAGAAGTCTGCAGTAAACTTCCCAGACAGGTGATGAATTGATTCAACTCTAATTTCTCACTGAGTTTAAAGGTCAGTCTTATGATGCTGAGAGTTCCTCCATGAGCTAAGTCCTTCATATATTTTTGCTCTTTTCATTGCCTGTTCTCCACTCTGTCCCACAATGTAATGGCTGATAATTATACTCTTTTCAATGGTGTATCTCCCGGTCCATTGAAAGTAGGACTTTTTTCTCAGCAGAAAGCTGACTCATAAGGTATGCTGCCTTCTATCCTTAGAAAAAGTGAGTCACTAATGGATTTTTCATTATACATTCAAGTACCATAGACTGAAATTTTGTCCTACCAGTCTAGTCCTGAGGTAGTGTTTGGAAGTCTTTTTGGTTTGGTATTTTAGTTATGTCTCAGTGAGGCTCTATGAGATACAATAGATGCTGTACAAGGAGCTGTTTTGTATTATATGCTGTGAGTATTCCCATTAACTTCAGTAGTGCCATGGTTTCACTCTTTGCGTGCTGTGTGCTTCCCTAGCTAGAAAAACACAAAACTCCCTTACACCTGCATCACGATGTGTTCAGCATCTGTCTTCACCCAATACAAATAGTTTACAGTTGTTTTTCAGAGCTGTGTGAAAGCTGAGGAGGCTGGGAAATAACTAAAATAATATGAATCCCATTGGTACTATTGCATTAATAGAAATAGTCCTTTTGTTCGGGCAACACTAGTTTGGTGATCTTTCAGACACTCAGTGAAGATTCACCAGTTCTCACGATGGCCCGTGACAGAAAGCTAAATTATATTATTTCTATTTTATAAATAAGGGAATTAAGGTTAGGGGAGATTAAGTTGTGATAGGGAGGCAACGGAAGTATTGTGGATGGAACCCAGGAGTCCTGTACATTTTTTTTTCCAACGCAACAATATTTTGTATCAAAGATTTTGCTGTATTTACAGTCACAGCTCTTTAACTTCGAGTGATGTCAATGTGAATGAGCATCTGGCAGAATCTGTGTAGAGTTGCAACATAGTCTGCAATTCACAGGAGGGTACCAGTTTTTGCCTATCCATGTTGTATTCTGTTAAACTAGCTTTGCAGGGTATTTTGAGGGGAGAAGTCTGAATCTCTCTGATACTGACAGAAGCTGTTATTTAAAACTGTATGATGAAGATGCAAAAGGGATGCTGTAAGGGTGATTGCTTTGTTCTTCATTACACTAAAGTGGATATGCTGCAATGACAAGTTTGTAAATCATAGTTAGTTCCGTTCTCACACCACCCAATAACCTTACAATCTCTCTGTCAACTTCCTGAAGACCTTGGGAAGCTATAATTTGTGATAAAAATGGGAGTTAAAATGTTACGTGTATATCAAAGCTGAAAATTTGTGGCTGGCTGACCTTTTCATTTTGAGCAAATGCACTCATTTCCTTTACGTTGCTTACTGTTTCCCTCTGAAGCTTGGCATAATAGGAAATCCTCCATGATTGTTCTCCTTAATCAGTGGCTCCATTGTGCCGGCTTCTGTTCCTTTCAGTGAGCAGTGCAGAAGATCTCGCCACACTCCTAATGGGGCATCGCTCTCTGTGCTGTCAAGCGTCAGTGCCCCAGAAACTCAGACGTTTCAGTTCAGCTGCCACGGATGAGAGAATGCCACGAGCGGTCTGTGCTAAATTCAGTATGCTGTCAGAATAAGGAAACAGCCCCCTGATTTTCGGTTTAGAAAAAAAGAAAAAACAAGCACTTACTGGGTTTTACAGTGATATTTCCCGGTGTTTGTGATTAGGCTTAGATGAATAATGAAAATGAAGAGTTCGTAAATTTAGATTTTGTTTCATTTCCATATGTGGGGTAATGTCATTTGTTGTCATGTCACTGCTAATATTTGCATAGTCATCTGACAATTATAAAGAAGGGGTATGAATCTTTAGGACAAATAACTTCTCCAGAAATATATTCTGAAATGCCTACTAATTATGATTAGCACATCATTTTTCATTTTCTGATTTATTTCTCTTTGTCATCCAGTCAAGGGACAGAAGTTCTATGTTGTGACCGTACACCACAAACCGCAGATGGTGTAGCATTTGTATACATGCCTCTTGCTAAAAATTAGGCAAATATTTAGAAATAAAAGACGTATTGGCAATAGCTCAAACCAGCTTGTGAAATAAAGAAAGGCTAAAGTTGCTAAAAAGATTATTTGTATTGGTAACCTCTACTTCATAAAGCATAACATAAACAAAAACATAGTGACGGGCTGGTGCTCAGGAAGAGCTGATCGTTCACCAAGTCTTATCTTTTGCTTCCTGTTGCAGCGTGGTGGTGTTGACATCATGTTCCTGCACATGCAATATGCAAAAAGCTCAGGGTTTGTAATTCAGTGTTGGCACAAATAAACCATTTTTGCTTGTTGCTATTGATTTTCTGCTGTTCTGCTTTTCTCCAATAAAGTTGATGTCTGCGGGGAGCCAGGTAGTCAGTCAGTCTCTGCAGACATTTCACAGTACATCCAGTTTTTTGCTTTCCTATCATATGGCTTTCAAGTGCAGCTTGCAATAAAAAAGATAGAGCAGTGTCCAGAGGACTTTAGTCAGTGTAACCCATTCCTTATGCAGAAAGTTCCCAGAGAAGACTGAGAGGGCTTGTAAGACAGCGTGGTTAACAAAAATGGCGTAACAACCCCAGGATATGGCTTCATGCATTTATACTGGAGTCAAATCTCTAGGGAAATGAGGTTAGTGGCGGCGATGATAATAAATAATGCACGCTCCTCTTGGATCTTGGCTGACTATCAAGACAGACTTCCTGATGATGAGATGCATATGTCTGTCTCCAGTCTCTTCAAGGTATCTGCAAGGCACCATTTTTTGCAATTACAAAGGACTGCAGATGAGAACATGCACCATAAGAAGCAATCCAGGAGCATTTGTTCCAGACTTCTGTCTCTGATTTCCATAATTGTTCTCATCTCAACTTCTCAGACATTAGCAAGCCAAATCTCAGAACAGCTCTGTCAAGTGCTGACAGTGGTGGCAGTGGCAACCCAGAAGCCTGGAGGCTTTTAGTTTTGCACGTCATGCTGTGCCTTGTTTGCATGAGGATGAGACAAGAGGGGGAGAGGTCCCTGTCACATCGCTAGTAACAGATGGGGTCACTGAATATATCTCCTTTGCTTCCAGTAGGGGCTGAGACTCTGCAAGAGTACGTTACCAAGGGATTCTTCATGAAGATTGCAGAAAGCGCCTGCCCCAAACTGTGCACAACCATTGTCTGGGGAAGTGGCTTTCTGCCAATTGCCAAATGTAACTGAAGCAAGGCCGCAGTGATGTTTGTGGCTTTTCTGTTGGCCTTGTGGCTGGCAATGCCATGTTGCTTCAGGTAGAAAAGAAGAAGGGCAGGCCTGGGGGGGAGCACTGGTTTGGTTGCAAAAAGGCTGGTCTCACTCCAGACCGCTGCTCTCCTCCGCAGTCGTTCAGCTTCCGCTGGCTTCATTTCTCCCCAGTAAAATGGGACCAGCGGCGCTCCCCTTCCTCCCAGGTGCGGTATGAGCCATTCTGGTTTCTAAGAGAAGAACAAAAAGCATCTCAGTGCACTGGCATATCTACAGGAATACCTTCTTTGCTGTTGCAGGGGACACCAAGTTTAATTCCAGTAAGTCATTAAAGAAGATAATTGGGTTTTGGCAATAGCGGACAGACCTCTCTCCAACACATGGACCTATAACCCGGGTGTGTGAGAGCAAACAAAATTCCACACATCTCAATGCTGGTATCACTCAAAGATATTTCTCAGGTATCACTCAAAAATATTTCTTCATCTGCTAAAAAGCAAACGGAAGTTGGTTTTTGCCCTGATTTGGGATTAGAATATACTCCTGTGCACTCCTGTCTAATCACATACTCACCTGAGGTTGGACTGAATGTTTGTTTTGGTTTATTCTTCACATATTTGATAATGAAGAAACAAATGCTGCTTGGCCCATCCTCTCTGACTCTCAGCCTCTTTTCTGTTGCTGATTTTCATAATTTTATCATTGGTCTCGTGACATTGAGCTAGCTGTTCAGGTTTAGTCATAGGTGCATTTATGATTATACATGACTTGTTTAAATAATGTACAAATGAAGATAACCTTTGTTCAAGGCAGTTGGTATTGATTCTTTTTTTCATAAGCCGCTGTTAATCAGTGTTGTAAAATGGGATGACTTTCCATGACATTAGTGCTAGAGATTGATTCTAGGTCCATTCCCCATGAATTGCTTTGTCGCAGCTACACTAAGAAACGAGCAGGACTTGCCCCTCTGGTCTCTCCTAGAAGGGAAGAAGGTTTCCTGAGCACATAGAGCACTAGCAGGGCAGCATGCATGAAGCCTGGATCAGTAGATCACTCTCAAATGAAATTTTAAAGGAGACTTGTTACCTAATTCCTGTTGATAGCCCCTGAAAACCTTGACAGTCTCATCCTTAGACTGCATTGAACTGTCAAATAGAAACAGTAGATGATATCTTAGAAAGTCACAGTGAAAGTGGCAGCTTCCCAAGCCTATGAGATGCTCAGGGCTGTGACAGTGAGTGTTGCTTAGGTGGCCTGGGGCAGAGCCCGCTGTTCTGCCTTCAGGAGCATTTGAAAGCGAGAGGGGGAAGGAGTGCTGGTGCACCTCTAAATATTGTCTAGCGGTACAAGATGCCAGATTAAAGGACATAATCCATTATGTGAATTATTGGCAGATGAGGCCAAAAAGAAAGAATGGATTGTATTCCAGGAGCTGCTGTTGAGAGATGAACAAAATGAATTATATAAGCCAGTCTTAGTATTTGTTAAGGAGAATCAGGCTTTAGTACTTGACATCACAGTGAGGTATGAGAGTGAATTAACATCGTTTGCTGATGCAGCGGCGGAGAAAGTTAAGAAATATCAACACCTAGAAGATCAAATTCAAGAACTGATGAATACCAATACTATCAAATTTATGGGATTTCTATTAGGGGCACGTGGGAAATGGTATCAAGGCAATTACAAGCTGTTAACGGAACTGAGACTCTCCTCTTCCCGAAAGGATTAAGTTGCTCATCGTTTATCGAATCAAGCGCTATTTTCTTCAGTGGACGTTATACATATATTTGTTAGTCAATTACGGACTATTGTAAGTTCTTAATGAATTATTGAATTGTAACTGTATCATTTAATGAATTATTAATAAACTGATTCTTTCTATCTATCCATCTAAGGCAGGAGCCGCCTCCCCCCCAGGAGTGCCAGTGGTAACAAAAATGGCACCAAAAGCTGCCAAGGGTGACAAAAGCTTATGTTAGGGTATTGATAGTATGTAGGGATGTTATGGGAATCATGACGTGCCATCTATCCTGCCAAAAGACATTAATTGCTGGTCTTTACCCAGGTGGATGGGCCACCTTTACTTAACCCAGAAAAGGAACATGTATAATTCTATATATGGTCAATAAATAGCCCTCTCACGCAGTGGGAAATTGCCTGCCAGACAGAGCGGCTTTAGGACTCCACTGGATACCTCTGTCAGCTCATCTCTCCATCTACCTACATATAATGCCCTGGCACTGTAATTGCCACATAAACCGTCAGGCATCACTTTTGCCAGAGGATTTTTTTTTCAGCCTTTGAAAACAAAGTTAAATATAATGATCCTTCTCCTACAGACAGAGCAACTGAGGCACAGAGGATCTGAAGGGCTTGTACAAGGTTATGTAGCAAGTCACAGGCAGTAAATCACCAGGTGTCCTGATTTCCTTCTCACCCATATGAATCCCTAGAACTCACTATCTCCTGTAATAAAGCTTAGCTCAGAGTCTTATTTTGAGATTTAATTAATATGCAAAGTGCTTTGATCCCCTTTGATGAAAGATTCTATGTAATTTGCTATTATATTTTAAAGTAATACCTCTAATTGTTATGCAGCAGCAAAACGAAATACGAATAATTCACTTGCTATTTTTAGGGAAAGAACTGAGTATTTTACTCCAGCAGTTTTAGGTTACAGTCATTTTAAAGAGGAGAGCTGTGAGATTTCTGCTGCTGTTGAAACATTTAGAAAGTGAGGATTAGCAAACATACAGTGTGTTCTGGGATACTGCCTTTGTAGGGGTGAGTTCCCCCAAGAGGATGACTAACAGCAGGATGTGGGACATAATTTGTATGTTCTGTGACTCTGCTGCAATCATTTGTGTATTGGATACTTGAATTATACATTACACACAAGGTCACCCACTTGCCAAGCTGACAACCCTGCTGAATGGTGCATAGCCCTGGATGGGGGCTGAGGGAGGATGGCTGATGTTATTTCAAGAAATGCTTAGTGTTGGGTTCAAAAAGAAATAGCTCTATGTATGAGAGGACTTGGAATTTGTCACTGAATACATTGGGGGGTTATTTACTCATTCTGCACCACTCTCCTGCTTGCTCTGACTTTCAGGTTTTTTGCATCTGCTTCTGGTCTTTTGCTGTGGTGAATTTGATGCTGTTGATAGGTGCCATAAATCATCCCTACACGCTCAAATGCTCTCTCTGTACTGAGGTTCAGCATGGGCAGTGGCAGATTTCCCCTGCTCTGCCTGCTAAGGCTGCCTCTGGTTTTTCTTAGGGAGACAAGAGAGTTCCCTGCTCTCATTGCTGCCTATTTGAACTAGGTTTCTTCACTGACACAAAGACACCAGCGGGTGTTTTTTCTACTATCCTGCTCAGAAAGAAAGACTAATAAAGACCCACAAACTCATTTTTGTAGATCACCTGTCTGGGAGGAAAGATCTGAACAGCATCTCCCATAGCAGATAGCCTCTCTGAGAAATCGTTTTCCACATATTAAAGTTTCAATGAGAGTAATACTGATCACATATTTCCCCTTTGAAACATTATTTTTTCTGTCAGTACTGACCGTAAAAAACAAATGAAAAAAAGGAAATGATTCAAAACTAACTGACAGAGTGCACTCATCTAATCATCTGATTAGCTTTCTTGCTGATTGTCACACTACCTTGCTGTACCCTGGCTTAAAAGTCAAGGTCTTTGGGGCAATGACTGTGTTTTACTGGCTCATGTGTTTGTACAGGTCCCTGGCGATACCCTAACTCAGACAAAACTGTGATCGGCAGGTGATGCTTTGTGAGCTGCCCTCAGTGTGCAGACTCTGAAAGTTGCTGGCTTATTGGAGAAGGTTTCTGAGCCATCAGGTCATAGACGAGGTGTCCGGGCTCCTGTGGGTCTGCTGCCAGCCGTGGACAGGACACAATATAGCTGAAAGCCAGGGCTGATGGTCAGGCTCTGCTGGTGCTCTGTGCTCAGGCACCTGCCCAAATTTCTTTCCCAACCAGAAATGGCTTTAGTAACAAGTTCCAGTAAGCTGAACTCATTCCTGTTGCTTTCTTCTGCTTAGGATGGGTTACCACTGGAAGACCAATGACGGTGGGAACCATTTTATCAAATGCATTCTTCCAAAACTTGTTTTTCAGTTGGGGTCCATAGGAAAGATGTGAACAATTTTCTTCAGTATTTCCACTGAGAGCTCATATCTTTTAGTTAAGAATTGTTCATTAGACCACATTCACATTTCCCTTCCCTTCCCTTCCCTTCCCTTCCCTTCCCTTCCCTTCCCTTCCCTTCCCTTCCCTTCCCTTCCCTTCGCCACTTCCTTGCATTGGGCTAAACTTGTGCTGAGAAAGCAAAGCAGAAACTTATTTTACCATTGGAAAGGTGATATGTTGACAAGAAAAGTGTGTAAAAGGAAATCAACACCATCTATTTGGTGAGGTTTCCCTCTGTGACAGCAAATACTGAAGTTTTCTTAAAGAAGAAGTAACATGGTTGACTGGAAAGATTTTCCTTTCATTTCCACCCCAGGGGGAAGTCAGCAGTTAGGAAGCTCCTAGCAGCTACTGTTGTCCTGGATGTGCCCACTTTGAGCTTCTACAGAGAGGAGGGATTGGGATCAAACCCCAAATCATATATTACTGCTGTTCACAACTTAGGGGGTTGTAGTCTTGACTGGGCTTTTCCAGCTCCATTGCCCATAAGTTCAGGCACCTCAGTTCCATGTGGGTCATTCAGCACAGGGGTGTGAGGGGGAGAGAGGAGGGTGAGGAGTGGACCTGGAGTCCACCTGGAGTCCACCTCCACTTGCTTTGCAGACCGTGGATACTTTTCTTCACTAAGCTGCATGCCCTCAACAGCAAAGCTAAGCCGGCAGTGAGGAACATGCACAGGACCTTCAAATGGGTGCAGTCAAGGCAACATTTCTCCTCTTGTACATCTTGTGTTATTATTGTGGCCCATGGTGCCTCTGCCATCTACTACTAAGCCACACTTCTCGCCATACCATGTGTTACGTTCGGAGATGACAGGTGCCACTGTTACCCTAACAGGGAGAAGACAGACTTGGTTTCAAAGTCTGAACTGAAGCTGCAAAACCCCAGGTGGCAATGAGAACCTTTGAACCTTTCCCTACGGAATGACATTTTTCTCTCCCTGTGAGCTGGAGACCGCTGGCTGACCATCAGGGCTTTCAACATAAAATGTGTTATGATGGCTAATGCCAGATCTGCTTTTCTTATTTAAGACCCAAATGCCTCCAAGGCTGGCATATTTCTGGGTAGATGACCATGTGCCTCATAAGCAATGCCAGCAGAAATCAGAACCTCTCATCCACACTTAGTTACAGAGGCAAGGATCTGTTCCCATAGCTGCCTGCTCTCCTTCTCACCGAGCCAGAATCCTGCTTGGTGTAAATCAACTTTTTTCCATTGACTCTAATCCACTATTCCCAAGTAGATTTACCAGGAAGACTACAAGCACTCCACTCCCAACCTTCCCCAGGTGCACTGCTTGGCACAGCACGTGCTGCTGGTCTGGTGCTGAGGAAGTGGCTCTGTGGTCCCCGCAGTCCCATGATGGCTTTGTACAGTGCTCTGATGGACTCCAAGGGAGCTGCACATGTTTACGTCAGGCAAGAGCCTGGCCCACAGCAGTAATTCAGATATTTTGTCACTGACACTTTATAAACAAAAGTCATCGGTTTCAGCGTAATATGCCATCCTCCTATTTCTAAGTAAAAGATACATCACAAAGTCCTCAAGGGGAAAGGTTGTGAGTAATAGCAATGGCACAGAGCCTGCAGCCCAACCAACTTGCCAAACAATATTCCAAGAAAATATTTCCAAGTTACAGAGATTGCGTAAGAGTGATTATTATTTTTAAAGTACAGAACGAAGTCCAGTTTCTAAAAAAGCAAACACATATTTTTAGCCTTGCTGGTCTCTTGATCTTACACTAATGGGAACCGTCTGCACCGGGACTGGCTGACGTTCCTGGTAAATAACCTTTCGCTGCAGCATTCCAGATGTTTCAAAGGCTTCTTTGCGAAGAAGCGTTTGTCTCCCTGCCTGTCACTCTCCCTTTCTGCCTTTCCTGTCCATGTTTACTTCAGGAATATACATTCTTTTATTGAAACAGCTTTTGTTAAAAATAGCTGGTGAGGATTTTGGCTGATCTTCATTATGATTCTTGCTTGCTAGGGGAGAATGAAAGCTTTCATTCCATAGTGTTAGTGCTGAAAGACTAAATTGGAGATTTGAGAAGGAAGCTAAAAGATTTAGACAAAAAAACACCCCCAAAAAAATTAGGTGGGGATGGATTTCTACCTCATTTTGATCCCTCTGAGGAGTCCAGCTATTGAACAGACACATTTATGTTGGTATTGAGAGCTTTTAATGTGACAAACTTGTATGGAATATACAGATGTATATTGTGTGTTGCTATAAAGATAGCAACAAGATACTTCCCTACAAAACCTTTGCAACTCATTATGTAAGAGAGTCCTGTGGTTTGCTTTGCTGCCTCTGCTGTGCTATATCCTGGAGCTGACTGCCTTTCCTATGCAAACAAAACCATCCCTGGACACATGGATCACTTTTTTATCCCAGCTGAGCTAAGCTCAGCCAGAACGGTGGAAGGAAAATAAGGGGATTTGAAACCATCCTTTAACCTTTCTGTTATCTCTGCCTGGAGTCTGCCTGAAATCTGATGTGTTACAGCTTCATTAATGCTGTAACTTGGGCTCAGGTAGAATTAGATGAGAAAAGCCGTGCTTCCAGTGTCAAACCTCCTACTCAGGTCTCCAACACGATGTCTGTATCATCAGCTAATGGTATGCTACTCAGGAGTAACGAACGTGTACTCTCCAGTGGGTAATTCCTTTGTTTTAAAAAACTTCATGTCAGTGCTGAAGTGTAAAAGCTCTAGAAGGTAAAGGAGAGGCTGTCTTTTTGGTTTCTGAAGGATTTGGGGTTGTGAGGCTCTGCAGTGCTCTGCTATGGCTAGGGCATTGAGATTGCAATTGCAGCAAACTCCAATTCTCCGAGGGTTCTGCAGGCTGGGACATGCAGCAGAGCTGATCAAGTACAGCGTTTTTAGGAAGCTGTCCCTTTGTTCTTTTGTTACCCGTTATCAAATTTGTTTAATAACAAAAGCTTCCTGAGCTTGGGGGTTTTGTGTGTGTTAATACTGGTAATATGATTTAAATATTCTGATGATTCATTTTCAGTCCAGAGAGCTGAATCAGCCATGTAGAACATAACTTACTTCTCCCAAACCGCTACCTTTTCCATCCTTTCTCGTCATTTCTATAAGAGGATGATTCATGCTCCTCTTGTATTTACCATTTGAGAATGTGCCTGATTCCTTTAGCTATTTTCACTTCTTGTTCCTCTTTTTCAAGAAAAAAAAAAAAAGAGCACTGAGGAAAGCAAAGTGATTGCTGACTGATGTGACATATCCCACTGGTGGACCTGGCATGTGAACTAAACTTGAACCGGACAGAGAGGAAAAAGAGAGGAAAAAATACTTTGAATTATTAAATTGATCAGAGCCCAAACTGCAAAATTCAGCCCCTGGCTCACGTTTCACATGTTTTTGAAATTCTGGGTGTTCAAGTGAGGGGTTGTGTTCAAATACAACTCCAGTATAATGATCTTACTTTTGCTTGTTTAAAAGAAGTCCCTTATTTAATTTAGTTATTCAATTCTAATTTGTTTTCTGTGAAGCTTGATTATGGTTGTGACTGGCTCAACCAATTAACTTGGGGGGGGGGGGTAATTATTGATTTACCTGATTACACAAGAGCTGTCTGTTCTCAGAGATGGTCATAACATATATAAGAACATAAGGAAATCTTTATGGCAGGCCTTGGGAAAACACCTGGACTCTCGTCCCCACTTTCCGTCTCAGATAATGTGCTTCTTAGCATAACCTTGTGGTAATCAGATCAGTTTTAAAATTGGAGAGCGTCTCTGCCTTCCCTCTATTGCTGCCAGTGCAGCCCCTCACCAGACCCAGAGCTCCCTGACTGCTGCGCCGGGTCGGGGCTCGACAGGGTCCCCGTCCACATGGAGCTGTGACCATCGTGGGGCTGTCCAGCTGCTCGTGCCATCCAGGAGCTGCCACGCTCAAAGGAAAGTCTCCCCCAACTTTCAACTCCTTCCATTTTAGGGCTCCCCTCAGCCTGCTGCTTTTATGGGATGCCTTCTCCCTTTATTGTGAAGGGAGTTTTTTACACCACAGCAGCTGTAAAAAAACACTCTCTAAGAAGCGTATTCATGCGAGTGTCCCTTTGGCTGGGCCTCTATCTAAACAGAGCTCAGCATTTTGTGTGGCGGCCGAGGTGAAATCACAGCTTGTGACAGGCTCCAAGAGCCGCAGGGTGTCTGGCCACGCGTATGGCCACCCCCCAGGAGAAACATCCCATGTTTGGGCAAATTCGTTTGAGCCAACGCTGCTGTATGACTTCACTCCACATTCAATCCCATCAAGAAACAGTTTGTCCAATGTTTCAGAGAAGGACAACACGAATGCTTGCTAGACTCACCTGAAGGTTTCACAACAAGGCAATGAGATCAGCTCCATGCTGAATTTTATCAAGTCAAATGGGGCATGAGCAACGCGGGCAAGTCACAAGTGGCCGTAACACAGCATTTCATGGACAAAGAAATGGGTCGTTAGATCCCTCTCCTGGATATCGTGCCCTGTGCCACTCGAGGTGACGCTCGGAGGACACTACACTGTGAGTCACTCTGCCCCGTATGTTCTCCTATACTTCTGAAAACAACACAGTGGGCCAAAGTTTGGCTTTTTCCACAGCCTAAAAGTTTTCATATTCAAAACAGTCAAGTGTTATTCTCTCCTATGACTAATACTGTGTTTTCACTAACCGCTATTACACACAAACATCACCTCACTCTATCACATGAGGGAATAATGTCATATTGCAAATATTTTAACAAACTGCATAGCAGAAAATGAATAAGCAGTTCTGTATTTACCAATATGGGGATATTTTTTAACAGTTACAAACGAAATACAAAGATATCTATAAACACCTTGGAAGCTCATACTAAGAAAGTACAGAAAAAGGTAGATGAATAAAAAAGGGACTCGGAGCATGTGCAATGTAATATCCACTGGAATTTCTTTGTGCTTTGCTTCCCTTACAAGTTTCTTTGTTTTTTTACGTCCTCTTATGAAGTGGCACTCTTGGGTCTCCACACTGGGTTACTCCATAGTCCAAGAATGCGGGAATCATGGCTTTTGATAACAGAAACCTCACATTATTTCATACAGTTTACAGTTGCTTTTGCTGTTACATCCTCCCCTTCTGTCCCCTCAGCAAATAGCCCCTTTCAACGCCATTAGACGGTGAGACAAATTTAGACCTTGTGGATGGTAGAAATGGTGCAGGTGAGCAGTGTGAGTACTCCAGGAGGGCCTGCCTTCTGGGTCCTTCATTCCTGCACTTAGCACAGGACTTCAGGAGGAGGCAGAAGTACCTTTCTGTCACCTCTGCAGCTTTCAGCCCTGACAGTCCTAAATTATTCCAAGCTGCCTACATCCACCCAAAGTTATTCTTGAGCTGGGAGCAGTTGGTATATGCAGGGACTCTGAGCATGAAACTCTTTCCCAGACAGGGTCTTTACGCTGGGGAAATCCCACGGTAGCTGGTTGCACTGGCTTTACAGACCCTTGCACCCACGAGCTGGCAGGAAGGGATGTAGCTAATGGAGAACAGGTTTGCGCTCCGTCCAGGACAGGTAACAAGATGCCATACTCCAGCTGTATCCCTCCCAGCTCTGCTCCATCCTAGTGGGCACAAGCCAGAGTAATCCCAGGCGCAGAATCAGCCCCTCTGCCCTTCTGTTGGGGACTGTGTGCCATGTACATTTATGAAGCCTTCATCTCTCTGTAAAGATACCATAGATAAGAAGAACAGAAGAACAACCGGCAAATGGCAGTGCCTCAGCAGCCCTTATCTCAATCTTTATAAGAGCTGATGGTTCTGGGAATGTGAAGCTCATACATAGTCACTGCGCCCACAAAACACTGACATCACATGACTAGCAATAAACCTGGCTCTCATTTCTGGATAGGAGAGCACGCCTCTCCCTGCTTCTTGGTGCGAGGTACGTCATTTGTTTTCTATTCAAATTCACCCTCCTCCCACAGAAACTTTGCCTTACCATACTAGCCATTAGAGGATGTTATTGAGAAAATACATGTTCAAGCAGTAGGAAGAATAATTTCCCATAAGTATATTTTATTATATATCTAATACCTTTAATCTTGAAATATGAGAACTTTACAAATACAGTGATTTTATTCAATAAATACCCTTACGCCTAGTGCATGGCATGATTCATAGCAGATTAATAGAAGCAATTAAATGTCAGATTAAATTGCTTAAACCATTTGCCCTACTAAGCTGATCCTGGTGCTGTGAACTGTATCAGTGCCACTAATTCCCAGAGATTTTCCTTTGGAGGCAGGTATTTAATGATTTTGAATATCAAATCCATGGTATCCCAGACTGTCTGTCTAATGCCTGTAATCATGTTAAAATGCAGCACTAAGCAACTTGCCTGAGGCAGCTCGGTGAGTCACTGGAAGAGAAAGCAGAACTCCTGACTTGCATTAGCTGCTCAAGCAGACATGGAGCCACTTGCAAAATTATGACGGGGGACCATCCATGCTGCAGACTTCTCAAATGTCTTGGGTTTCAGGCCCTGAGATGCCATATGTCGGGCCCTGTGACAGGCACACACACATGTACGGGGTCATATGGTGCCAGGCGTGCTGTCTGGGCGCCTCGGGTCATGTAACCGAGCCGCAGATGCAGAGCTGACAGCAAGCCCCCAGCTGCAGCGCGGGGCTGGCTCCAAGGGCTATCACATTTTGGAGCTGGCAGCGCGTGGTGTGCTGCCCGCAGCATCACAAAGTGTCGGGGAGCTCGTGGCTCTGCGTTAAAAATACAGCAGAAAAAGGCTCGTGGTGAGGAGCCTGGAGTCCAGGCAGTGACCATTATGGTCCATGTGTGTGCAGGAAAGGCACCCACTGCTGCCAGTGCCTGCTGTCCCCCCAACTCTGCCCAGAGCCCTGGGAGCAGGAGGCAGCGAGCAGTCTGGGGCAGGCAGGCAAGCAGTGAGCTGAGATTTCCTTAGGCAGGGCTGGGAGAAAGGGGCTTTCCTTATTCCTCAATGTACATCTGTATCCAGGATGTGTCCTTGGTCGAAATACCTGATCCACTACACCAACTATTTTCCACTCAGCAAGAAATAGTTACGCATTGGACGTGGCACACAGAAATAAGGCCGTATCAGGTTTTCCAGCCTGTCTCTCCAGGAGTGAGACCCCAGCCCAGAGCTGGTTTTCATACTGTCGGGACTGACCCTTCTGCCTCCCCATTCCCCCACCTCATCAACTCCAATATGAA
Source organism: Ciconia boyciana (assembly GCF_034638445.1). NCBI lineage: Eukaryota > Metazoa > Chordata > Aves > Ciconiiformes > Ciconiidae > Ciconia > Ciconia boyciana. Next base: position 11,981,959 of record NC_132942.1, read on the forward strand.
GAATGAGGCAGTCTGAGCTCAGCCAAACCCTGGCAAAAGGGTTAAATCTCAGGATTTAAATGCATAAAAAATAATGTTTTCAGTGTAGTATGAGTCATCAGTAATTCTATATTGTTTGTATTCTGTTTATTGTAACCTTTCATCACTGAATCCTTTTTTTTGTCTCCTTCCTTCCTTCCTTTCTCTCTCTCTTTCTTTCTTTCCTTCTTTCTTTCTTTGTTTCTTTCTCTCTTTCTCTTTTCTTTTCTTTCTTACTTTCCTTCCTTTCCTCCTTCCTTCCTTCCTTCCTTCTTTCCCTCCTTCCTTCCCTCCTTCCTTCCTTTTCTTTCTCTCTCTCCCCCCCTATCTTTCCTTTCTTTTTCCTTCTGTTTCTTGTGAATCCGTGTCTCTGTAAAATCTGTCCAAATATTTACAAAAGGAAATGCTGGGTTGTGAAACTGAATTCGGAGAAAATGTTACACATGCTGAAGAAATGCATCCAGCACGGTTTCCAAATGTTCCCACATGCATTTTTGTTCTCTGTCTCAAGTGTTGAGGCTTGATCCTTCATATCTTTATTCAGACAAAACTTGCACCAAGGGCAGCGAGACCCAGGCTCGGATCAGGTCCAATGGTGCTGTAATTCTGGCTTTGCTGGAACGGTTCAGGACTGATTTTGGCCATGAGTGACTAGTTAAAAAGCCTGAATAACCAGTATTACAGGGTAACCGGTTTGTGCAATGGGCCAGTACCAGGCCAGGGGTTATCTACACTTGTCACCAAGTTGCTAACAAATTGGCATCAGTGTCAGTCAATGCAGAAGCTGTCTGCAGCCCTCTATTACCCTCCGAGATAAAACATCAACCAGGTTGCACTGGGAGACCCGCAGCCTCTGGAGAAAGCCAGCCAGGTCTCTGGTCCCACTGAGACAAAGACAACACACTCAGCTATGACATGATGAAATTGCCATGAAGTCATTTTCCCAAGAAATCCCTAATGCCATGAGTGAGGGCTCACACTCATGGGGCTCTCATGTCATTATGGACTTGTACATATTTTGGCAGAGCAACATGAGAACTGTTAAGGCCCAGGGGATAAAGGGGGCCAAATGCCGGCAGTGGGTCCCATCTGCTCCAATCAAAGCATCACCTCCCACTCCCACACTTCGTGCTCTTGTTTCTATTATTACCCTTACAATGACATTGTGGCCTGAGTGCAAACACGGATTGTTTTGGAGGAAGGGGTTAATTTTGTATTTCCTGGCTTTTGTTAAGGCAGGAAATCTAACCCTTAAGAAAGTCATTCAGGTCAGAGTAAGCTCCTAAAAGCCACTTCAGCCCTGTTTTGTATTTTCCTTTCTTTCATTCTTATGGCAGGTTTATTTAAGAAAAGAAAACAAAAATAGAGTAAAGCAAGGAAATAGCTAGTCCAGGATTATAAGAGATTAAGTACACACTGCCACATGTGATGAATTCTTTTCTTCCTGATTTGCACTGGATGTAAACAAGACCAGATTCAAAAGTCTCATAATTACATAAGTCCATCGAAGAGCAATTATCATTGTTGTGGAGGTAAATTCCCTTTGTGCAAAGGCCTCAGCTGGATGTCTTCGCTGCGCTGTCTCAGAGCAGCCAAGGTATCTGGCCCACAGTGTCTGGCCCATATTTAATATTTCTATGATGTTGGTTAACATCATGACTGGAAAGGTGGTTGTCATTGAGAGCACATTCTCACTTAAGCTGTGCAGGTGTCAGACATGGCGATTTCTTTAAACTTGGGAAAAACTGAAGTTGCCAAACTGGGGAAAAAAAATCTCAGTCTTTTAGCTTTGTTTTCTGTGTGGGACACTGAGAAGAGTTTAGGACAAGAAGAGAAAAGACTGTCAGCAGCATAGGGATGCCTGCGTCTGTGAGCCAGGGCTGGCTGTTCCCACTAACAAGGCACTAGTGACACAGCACCATTAAAAATACTGCTTTCCATTAAAGCATTTAAATGAAGACTCCCAGCCCATGCTGCTGCTCCTGGAACACAGAAGGCTTTGGGCTGGTTGGAGGAGTGCAACATCCCGATCAAGTCCCCTGGGAGAAGGATGTTCCCAGCTCCTAACCCCGCAGGGCTTCTCCGCTTAGGCTGAGCAGAGTCCTTGCCTCTCCTGTGCTGCTGCCCAGTGGTGCCTTAAACCGCTCCTGAATCATGCTCCAAAGGAGTAAAGTGAAGTGATTCCTGGGTATAAACTTACAGAAAGGTCAGCATCTGAGGTCCATATCAAAAGGATGAAATTTCCTCTGGGAAAAGATGATGAATAAAGTCCTGTCTTGCGGCCACCTGCTATACTGGTTTCTGCTACAAAAAGCTGGCAAGCAATTGATCATTGATAATTTCTGCTGTTCAGCTCCTTAGAAAAATCTGGGTAGGTTGATGTTTGACAGATGACGTGCAAGGTCACCAGAGCTTGGCCATGGCATGGTGTTGCAGTGATATGACGTCTCGCGAGGAGCTGGCTTGGAGAGCATCAGAGGAGGACAGGCGGGCCTGCTGCCACCTGCGGCATGGCCCATGCTCCCTGCCCACCTCCCATACGCTTGTGGTGCGGAGGGACGTGTGTCACCCACCCAACTGCCGGGCCCCGTGATCCACACCCAGCGATCTGCTGTGGACAGCTGCGGGGTCCCAGTAACAGAGTGGGTGATGGTGTGGTTGAGCGGAGTAATTTCCCAGCACTGAAGTGTATGAGCGTTTCTCTCGCAATCTGTTTCCAACCCTCTGTTAAAAGAACAACAAATAAATGGAATGAAAAGTGCAATCCCATGTTTATTTTTAAGGAACGTGTTGAAAAAACAGATTCGCTTTGAGACTGCAGTTCTGGCAAAAACCCCACTGCTCAGCAGAGCAGAGACAATCCTGCGATAAGTGGGTGAGCCAGAGCTGGCACTCGCCTGCCCGTGCCCTTGTCCATGTCCCCTCCTCCCAGCCACCTGTGAGAGCCTGGAAAGTCCTGGAGCTCTCTGCTAGATACAGAGTCCAGCTGGGTTTAGAAGAAGGTCTGAGATGGTTGAAGACTGGGGCACAATGGTGGGGGAGAAGCTGGAAAATTTGAGGACTGATGGTTGGCAGCCCGTGAGGCTGGTGGGGCAGGAGGGTGGGAGAAGAGCCCCGGGGCGAAGGGTGGATGGAGAGGTCTCCTCCAAAAGGAGCAGCTGAAGAAGGGAAAACAGAAAACTGCTGAAAGGGGCAAGGAAGGAGCAGCGCAGCTGGGGCCGGCAGAGCGGGGGGGAAGAGGAATAGCTGGGAAAGGGCTGGGGGAAGAGAGACGAAGTGGGAGGAGTTGCTGGGGGGGCAGCGGAGGCTGGGGGCAGCGGGCGGCTGGGAGTCGGTGGGGCTGGGGAGGCATCGTGGGGAGGCAGGGGAAGTGAAAGCGGCGCTGACTGGAAGCTCTGAGTAAGAAATACCCGAGTGTCTTGGTGGAAGCTGGTCGCCCACAGGGAAAAGAAAACTTTTGGGAAGTGCTGATGCACTACCAAGGGGGGGGGGGGGAAGAGAGCTCCTACAATTCCACTGCCAGTTACTGGGCAGCCCCAGCTTCTGGGGGTGTTCGCCATGTGGAAAACAAACTGAGCAAGGGCCGCAGGTCTACTACATTTTTTTCCTTACACAGAAAACATGATGGGAACGGCTCTCAAATATGTGTTTACATTATAAATATATATACAAATATATGTACATACATATGTATTTATGTGTACATGTCTGTACATGTATACATGTCTATGCATGAATACAAATATATGTATGCGTATGCTCGTCTCTTTATACGTATATTTTAGGAGAATATGCCTGCCCGCACCCATGGCTCCACATCCTCCCGCACTGCTGCTCCAGCAGCTTCCCGCAACCAGCAGTGCTCCGATTTCTTGCGAAAGGGGGGAGCGGGCCGTGCTGGGGGGGACGGACAAAGGCTGCCCCCGCCCATGCCAGGCCCGGAGCCGTGGGGCAGGGGATGGGGCACAGCTGGCAGGGGGGTGGCCCAGCCCCACGGCACCTGTGCTGGGAGTGGTGGGCACGGGGGCGCGTGCGTGTTTGAGGGGGGTGTATGTGTGTTTGTAGATGTGTGTACGTCTGTGTGTATGTGTGTGTGTATGGGTGTACCTGTCTGGGTATGTGTGTGCATGTATATATGTGTATTGATATGTACGCATATATATATGTGCATGTATGAGTGTGTATGCACATATATAGGTATGTTTATGTGTGTATTTATAATGTATGTGTATGTATGTATGTGTATGCCTGTCTGTAGGCGTGTATGTTGGCACCTGTGTTCATGTGTACGTGTGTATAGGTAAGTGCTTGTGTGTGCATATGCGTATGCCTATTTATATACGTGTATGTATGTTTATGTGTTTGTATAGTACTGGAGTGTATGTGAGTGTGTGCATGTATATGTGTGTGGGTATGTGTATGTGTATGTAAATCCGTGTGTGTGGATGCATATGGGGGGGGGGGTGTATGTATACGTAGCCATGTGTCCCTGTGTGTGCACGGGCGCGCTCCGGCGGCCTCGCGGCACATGACGTCATGCCGGTGGGGCTGGGCGCGCCTGTGCTGGCGCGCCGCCAGGTGACGTCTTCGCGGGCGCCCACGTGACGCAGCCCCATTGAGAAAACGCCGGCCCGGCGGCGCGGCCTATATAAGGCGGGCGCGGCCGTGAGGGGCTGGACTGGGTTGTGCGGTGCTGTGCTTCCGCGGGACACCGGCACCTCCGACACCGGCCGCGCCTTCCTCCTGCTCCTTCCCTCGGCCGGAGCCGCCATGGTGAACCTGCGGGTGTGCGCGCTGGAGTGCGAGGCGCTGCGGGGGCTGCTGCAGGAGCGCGCCGCGCAGTGCCTCGTCCTCGACTGCCGCTCCTTCTTCTCCTTCAACGCCGCGCACATCCGCGGCTCCTGCAACGTCCGCCTCAGCACCATCGTCCGCCGCCGCGCCAAGGGCGCCCTGGCCCTGGAGCACGTCGTCCCCAACGAGGAGCTCCGCGCCCGGCTGCGCCAGGGGCTGGTCCACACCGTGGTGCTGCTGGACGAGCGCAGCGCCGACCTGGAGCTGCCCAAGCGCGACAGCACGCTGCTGCTGGCCCTCGGCACCCTCTGCAGGGAGGCCCGCGGCGCCCGCATCTGCTTCCTCAAGGGTGAGTGGCCCCGGCGCCGCACCGGCCCCCGCCCGAGGAGGGGGGGGGTGGGGGACACGACACGGACACGCAGCCGGCCCGGCCGCGCTGCCCGCGGGGCTCCGCTCGCCCCCCGGCCGCGCAGCGCTCACCCGGCGCCTCTCTCTTCCCTCTGCCCCCGCAGGAGGCTACGAAGCTTTCTCGTCCGCCTGCTCCGAGCTCTGCACCAAGCCGGCCGCCCCCACCGGCCTCAGCCTGCCCCTGAGCGCCAGCAGCGCGCCCGGCAGCGCCGACTCGGGGTGCAGCTCCTGTGGCACCCCGCTCTACGACCAGGTGAGCGGGGACGGGCCAGCGGCGGGGGGCGGCGGGGCAGCTCCGCTGGGTGTGTGCGAGGCCGGGGAGCAAACAGGCGCTGCGTTAAGAGGAGGCAGTCTGCCGCTTTCGTGCGACCGAAGGAGGGGAGGCTGCTTGAAAAGTACCGAGCGAAGTTAACCGGCGTTCTGTCCTTCTGTTCTAGGGTGGGCCGGTGGAAATCCTGCCGTTCCTCTACTTGGGCAGCGCTTACCATGCCTCCCGGAAAGACATGCTGGATGCTTTGGGGATCACAGCCTTAATCAATGTCTCGGCGAACTGCCCCAACCACTTTGAAGGGCACTACCAGTATAAAAGTATCCCCGTGGAGGACAACCACAAGGCAGATATCAGCTCCTGGTTTAACGAGGCGATTGATTTCATAGGTAAATGAGCTCTTTTTGCTGTCTGTTCTTTTTCTGGGGTAATGTATGCCGGGAAGTGATTCTTGGGCACTGTCTTTCCCAGTAAAACCTACATTTGAGATTGGGGAATTTCATTCCATTGGGGAGATACACTCGGGGAACATTTCCATTAATTTTATTCTACGCAGAGGAATAATCTTAGCTTCACAAAGCTGTTTGGAATCTTGAATCAAGAAGCATTGGTCTTGCAGAAAAGAGATAGTGAATTTAAGCGGATCAGTATTAAAGTAATCTTGCAAGACTGCTAAAGTGACCTGCAGGAGCTGTTAGTATAACTGGAATTGGAGCCCAGAATGAAAATAGCTAGACTGGTGGTTCCCTCAGGACAAAGGCTCTCCTTGTCTCAAAAGCACTGGGTTCACCTATTAGGCTAAGGAAGGATGGATTAAAGAAATGTAAAACAGCAGCTGGTGCTTTCCCACCTCTGGAAGCAGTGGGACTTGTTTGCTAACTGTGTATTTTAATTCTTTCAGACTCTGTTAAAAATGATGGAGGAAGGGTATTTGTGCACTGCCAGGCTGGCATTTCCCGGTCAGCAACCATCTGCCTTGCTTATCTCATGAGGACCAACAGAGTCAAACTGGATGAAGCCTTTGAGTTTGTGAAGCAGAGAAGAAGCATCATCTCCCCAAACTTCAGCTTCATGGGGCAGCTGCTTCAGTTTGAGTCGCAGGTCCTTGCCCCCAACTGCTCAGCAGAAGCTGGTAGCCCTGCTATGTCAGTATTGGACAGAGGAGCGTCGACCACCACGGTCTTTAACTTTCCAGTCTCCATCCCTGTGCATACCTCGTCCAGTGCTTTAAGTTATCTTCAGAGCCCCATCACCACTTCCCCGAGCTGCTGAAAAGCAGGTGAAAATATGGTCAGAACTCAGACTTACTGTCTCAGAAGTGCAATAACTACAGGGACAGTGTCATCAGTCACTCATGTTTTGTGGGGTACCATCCGTGCGTCCCAGACCAGTCTCGTAAATGGAGAGGAGCTCACCTGACGCCAGAGAACTAGGTGTTGCTGACTTTTAAAGCCAATATCTGGATGTCTACACAGAGATCAAAGGACACTGTCTCTTCTTGAGCTGTTCCTCCTTGTCTTCTGTCTGTCCTAAGCCTGTTCCACGTGTAGTAGCATGCTCACCAGTATTCCCATTCCTGGACACTTTGAGCAACACTGATACTGTTCCCTTTTATATGACAGTCCTATTTATTTATTTTTACATTAGTGCATTGGGGTTTTTGCCTTCACAAACTTAAAGTTTCATTTCTAGAGAAACCAAATACCTCAGTATTTTTTGGTACTGTAATCCTGTGTGTATATATCTGTCAGCTCTTCTTGTTTCCCAAGCACTGACGTGAAAGCACCAGGCGAGTGCTTTTTTGAGTTGCCAAGGGTTCTATGTTTGCTGATTTATTTATGATGTGAAATAATATATTTCTTCTTATGAAGACATAGTTTTGTTACGTGATTATAACTTTTTTATACAAGCAGAATAAATTATGATATTTCTATTGAGCTGGATGATATATTATTTAAAATCTTGCATTTTATAGTCCCCAAACTTGTGTAGAAGCTCCCAGAAATCTGAATTTTCAACTCTGCTGACCTCAGGTCTTGAATGAACCAGATAGAAAAATGGGTTTAAACAATGTAATTGACTAGAAACTACTGCTGCTTCTTACCTGAGCTTTTCTTTGCCCCCATATAACTATATGCAGTGGCAAAGAGCCAAGGCTGGCTTCTCAGCTTTAAGGTGGATTTGGCTGTGGTGATGGCCACAGAGCTGTAACAGTTTGAACCAGCTGAGACTTGGGTACAGGGCTGCAGTGAATTTAAAACAGTCCTTCTCCTAGGAAGAAGCTTCCCTATTGCTTGTTTACTTTTAATGCTTCAAAGGTTAAGTGTAAAAATTAACCTCTTGGTAACAGATCTCCAATGCTCGTGAGTTTGTGCCAAGGTGTTTTCTTTTTCTGTCCCATCTCCTTGATTCCTTTTTTGCAACTCAAACTGCCTCTGATCCCTGGAGTGAAGTATTTGGCTTGCTAGGCTATCTCTGTAAACAAATCAGGGCATAGCAAGAGATCAGGTAACCAACAAGTCACTTATTTTCTTATGTAGACCCAAATAAATTCTTTCCTACTGCAGCTTCTCACTAGAGTGACTTTTATCTGGCACTTCAGTTGAGGCAAGGAAAAGTTTTATGTAGGGTATCAAAAGCCAGGCAGGGGAGCTCTAACAGACCAGTACTCCCTGCAGCTCTCAGGCAGGAGCTGCGGGGTGAGGGTGACAGGCAGCAAATGGTGTGGGGTTAATGCTGTGTGGTGTGACAGAACTGCGCATCTACGTGGGGGGTGTGGGGCAGGATGCATATGGGGGAGCAGTGTTGCTGTGACATACCCTTACCAGGGGAAGCTGGTGTGGAAGACATGCAGCTGGAAGCTTGCTTTCCTAGGCAGGGTAGTAAAACTGGTAACAGGGAGCTGGATGCTGGGGGAGCACTAGGGCATCAGGTGTCCTACATCCACTCCAGAAGTGAGCCACCAGTCCTTGCATGTCTGATATTCAAGGAGTCAGATCCTACTTTTGCCCCGTCAAAAATGGTTTTGCTTGGGCAGATGCAGCATATGACGACTCTTTGTGTAAAATCAAGGCATTTTAACAGTTATGATCCTAAGCTTATAGATGAGGGGGTTTTTAAGCATAAAACAGCTGAGCTCTTGTCATGTAACTGGAGGCAAGCAAAGCACCACAAACTCCTGCTGAAATCCTGCAAGTTACCTGGAGTATTAATGGTGCTAAAATCCAGGACTCTTCTCCTGGGAGAAGGTGCCCTTGAAGGATGGGATGATGCACTGCTGCGTCTGAAATTCTTCCACGTGACGCAGCTCTGTCGTCAGTGCTACGTGTTAACCATTGCCAAGCTTCAACCTGACACCAAGGGACAAAAAAAAAATGGAGCACCTAAAAGGAGGAGAGATCCCTGGGCACTGAGAAATGAAGTTAGAAACCCTTATTTTCCTAAAGTGTGCCTCAAAGTGACTATTCCTTCCGAAAGTCTTTCCCATCCTGCAAATCCTGCAAAACCCCTTCATCCATAGAAAGTCCCTTGGCAGGCTGTGCTGCTCCGTGGGATTGCACCTACCACTGCTCTCCCTGTAAAGCATGCAAGGCTGCTTCTGAATACGTGAGCCTTTTTACACTTGCAGTAAACAGTGGAACAAACTTTCACCTTCAAAGCAAAGCAGAGCTTGTTCAGTGGAAAAATACAACCTTGGCAGCCCTGGCCATGCAACTGATAAAAAAATCCCCTGCCTGTTAATCGCAATTCAAACAGAAATCCGCTCCCCGTCAGCCAGGGGAGCTTGTTTATGTGTTTCTTGGAACAATAAAACTCATTACCTGGCAGCCGATCAGCTTTTATAACCTAAGCAGGCACCTGACAGAGGAGCGCAAAAGAGAGCTGCTTCAGCACAAAGCCCGTTGCAGAAAAGCTAGCCAGCGACAGCAGGGCTTCAGTCCCAGCGAGGCACTGACAGGCACTTCCAGCTCTGTGGACATGCAGTGTCCTTTTCCAAGTGTTTATCGTGAGCCTTCTGCTGTCGCCCATAATCAGAGTCTTATCGTGACCAGAGCCAAAATTCCTGCAAACTCTCTGTGGACAGGATCGTACCCAGTCCAAAGAAGGGGAGGATAAGGGGGCGAGAACAACAGTGAAAAGTAAGAGATGAGAGTGAGACCTGCAACCATCACCTCAGTGCCACAGATTTGGGGAGACAGATGGGCTCAGCTGGGGGGTTCGCTGGGAGCAGGGGGGGAAGGAGAGGGCAGCCGGTGAGGTGGGGGGGCAGAGGAGGACTTATGAGCTGGGCAAGGAGGCATGAGGGGCTGAGATGGGCAGTGGCAGAGCCCGTGCGTGGCAGAGCCAGAGGACACCTTGACAACACAGCCGAGCTGAACTTTGCCCACTGTGGTTGTGTTAGGGAGGCATTTTCCCTTCTCACCCCTCATTTATTCTCCCTGCTTTGCTGTTTTGTTTGTTTGGGATATCAAGGCACATGGTTCACCCTGGTTTACAGCTTTGAACTCCCATTTCCCCCAGCTCCCACACGAGCCAGCTGTCCCCCCGCGCTAGCAGAGCTCTGCCAAGACCCTCCCCCTCGTATCCGATCCAAGACCCCTAGAAGCCCGGCATGCAGCAGGTGTGCGTAGGGCTTTCAGCTTATATAAACCTGTAGTTCTACAGTTGCATACATCCCCATGGAAACCACGAGGAGTTTCCCCTTGGTGAGGACGGCAGTAACATCACTTCCTGCTGCTGACAAACCAATTTGTCACGAAGTGATAAAAAGGCATGTTTTGTGTTTGCAGGAACTGGCTCCGGGCTTTGTTCCTCCCAAGCCAGAGGCTGCTCACCCGCCCCGAAGGCAAACAACGATGATTGTGTGCTGTGCAGAGCAGGGATGGGGAGACGTGGACAAGCCCTTCGGGCCCCCAAAATGCCAGAGCACAGACCACCGACACCCCAAAGGTTACAAAGCGTATAGAGAAAATGCAAGTCACGGCAGTGTGTAACCCACTGCAGCATGTGGGGCTCCATACGGCACCCACGGACGGGTCCCCACAGCCAAAGGGTGTACATGGCCAACCCACGCAGGGACATAGCACATGAGCCGCGTGTAATATCCCCAGCAAGATGCAATACCCAGGGGATACAGTATACCCAGTTACCACATGACAGACAGACACAGAGGTCCAGATTAGACGGGTCTTGGGTAATCCCCTTGTCTCAAAGCTTTTGCCTTTCTTTTGTAATCAGCGCTTCAAAAGGCGCTGGGTGTACTCAAGCTTAGGGACTATCCTGCATTAGTCAGCCCCAGTATCAGACTAGCAGGGGCACAAGTATGTGTTATGCCATTACATTGGAAAAAGAACATTACATCCAGATCATATACAGGCAAATCTATTTTGCTTTGTTACCACCTGGGTTTTTTTCTCTGTCTGGCTCCAGGGCAGCAGAAAGGGCACTGAGAGTCATTTAGGAACTGGTGTTTAAGTGCAGCCCTGGAGAGCCCACTCCCCAGCTCTGGAGACAAGTCGCAGCGCGATGGGGAAGGAGAAAATGTCGTGCTGTGTGGCTGTCCAGTGTGGTTAGAAGTCACTATGCCTCAAATCTCATCTAAACCTGTTTCTTATCCTTTCCTTTGTCGAGCAACAATGCCCACGACAGACCCCTACACACAGTGTAGCCACCCAGGGCTTTGGCTTCCCCAAATCTGCTCCAATCCAAGGCTGTAGGGAGGTTGGGAAAACAGCTAAAACCCAGGCTCAAACCCACTCATGCTGAAAGAACAAGTTAGCCCTGAGGTTTGTGCTGCGTGTGGCCTTCCCGATACATGCTATTTACTATGGTGCAGAGCCAGTGGCCACGGCTGATGGGGGGCTGGCAGCCCAGCCAAGAGGCACGGCCAAGGCACCCAACCAAGTGGGTCCCATTAGCACCCATCAAGGGCATAAAAGGTGAAGCGGGACCAAGATATTAAAGGAGCAAGAGCAGCCCTGAAGGGAGAGACTTGAGAGCTTGGGGAGAAGCAGGACCTGCTGATGCTCTGCTGATTTAATTGGCATTGCTGTGAGGACTTCAGCCTGGCCAGCTGGCCCTGCTGGGGACCTGGCTCAGGTCTGTGTGTCCTGCTCTGGCTCAGGCTGTGGCTATGTAATGCTGAGAGCAACCTCCAAGGGATGAACCCAGGTATCTGAGAGGAAGCAGCTGAGTTGCTCTGCTGCTGGGGTGGGTAAAGGATTCCTGGTTTTGAGAGCTACTTCCCATTTTGGAAGTGCAGTTGTATAAACCTGTGCCTGTCTGGAGAGCAGTGCCAAGGTCCTACGTGGACCTGGCACTGTTAGTCTGGCAGAGAGCAAGTTGGCTCCATCATGGTAAGACTAGTGGCCAAAGCCAGGGGAAGAAGGCAGATTTGTTCTTTGTCCTTACATGGTGTGGGACAGCCTGTTCTCCAGGTGTGGGTTTGGGTTTTTTCTCCCCCTGGGAGTTTCCATTTCCAGGGTTTTCCAGCTGCTGTGCGTGGCTATGCACCCCTCCTGCAGTGCAAGACTGTGTTTCCTTAGTGCTGAGCCTTGCCAGCACCCGCGGCACAACTGAGGGGCCGAGGGCTGGCTGAGGTCCCTGGGAGGCTGCTGGGCTGGGGGTTTCCTGACTGGTGCTCTCAAGCTCTTGCATTTGCATGCGTTTCCTGCTAGATGCAGAAATGACTTGGTCCGGGCTTCCCCTGCTTGGTGCTGCTGGCAGGCAGGAGAGTGGGTGAGATGAGACACCAGGCACAGCCCGTGGGCTGCTTCCAGCTGCTGGGGCTGGTGGTGGGTGGACGTGTCTGCCGGGTGGGCGCTCAGCAGTGATGTGCTGCTGACTTGGGGTCTGGAGGGTTGAAGGGGTTTAGAGACCCAAAAGAGAAGATGCTTGTGAACATACTGGCTGTATGGGAATGGGGATGAAGTACAGCTAGTAACAGTGGACGTTAGTAACTCCGTTACATCTTACCTAGGCCTTGTTTGGTGTTCAGGCTGGGTGAGTCAGGACTGTGGGAACAGTAATTTCATCAGCCGATTCATTCCAAAATCCATATTGTATAGACCATGTTGGGGCTATCATGAATGCCAGAGAAAATGCTTCATTTCTCGTAAAAGGGTTATGTATGACAGCAATCCCTTTCATTTCAATACCTTTTGGTTCCCAAACTATAGGCCATGTTTAAAAATAAACTCCCAGAGGACTCTAATATGATGTAGTTGCCTTCTAACTTGGTAACTACTTGGCTACAAATTAGCAGGTTCTCACTACACTAATTTTTTTTTAAATTGTAGTCTTTGTCTCAGAGCCAAATGTAGGTCCCACCTGTACTAAAATAATAAACTACAGTGTGATTTTTTAGACTTCTAATTTCTGATATAACTTAATTTTATTTGAAAGGGGGTTTTTGTTGTTCACCAGCAATTGTGGTGGAGATGTCTAAAAATGGCTTTTTTGGGTCTTTTACATACTGGAAAGAGGTGGTTTCTTTTCAGTGTCTTCCCTAAATTCTTGTCAAAATATCATCCATGGTAAATTTGTTTCCACATCAGTATCTTGTTCTTTCAAATCTTGTTAAGGTTTTGTTAATTAGCAACTGGGTCATAGCACTATGTGGTTTGATAGCAGGTTTTTCCAATTTATGGAGGATATAAACTGCAGATGTTCATTAACTCTAGTAGTCTTTCCTGATACTCTGTGATACTTGCAGACCAACTAGTAATGTATTTCCTTTCTTGTCTTCTGCAATGAAATCTTGATTGCAGATATATTTCAGGGGCTTTTGCATGATAAGTATTTTAAAAATTACATCTATGTGATTGTTTTCAATCCTGTATGCATGTACAATCCTTCTTATATATAAAATAAACAACAGAAAGGTGTGAACTTTGCTGCTTTTTCAGTGCTTTAAAGTGCCCAGTGCTTGTTCCCATTAGCCAGACAATGGGGACACCACTGATATAAACAAGTGGCATAAACTACATAACCATGTCTGGTGGGTCTTTCTTTTTTAATCGTGTAAGTGCTGGTTTAAATATTACATTACAGGATGTTTTCTTGGTCTTTGTTGTTAAAACAAAGTCAGCGTTCTACACGTGTGTTGGCTGTGATAACATCAGTTGTGAACTTGGTCTGTGTCTGGGCACATGTGGCATTTCCCCCGTGCCACTGGGCTTTGCTGCTGGGAGATTGAAGTTCCTGGCTGATGGTCTGGGTGCCAGCCTGGCTCTTCTGCAGCTTGGTGGGATCCTATAACTATGTCTGTGCGATGGCTGCTTCTCCTGCTCCCAGGTCTAAGTGGATCATATATGGCACCTTGGGGGAGGAGATGACCTCTGGAAACATCTTTAGGCCTTGTTAGCAGCTGAGTATAAGGAATCCAGCTGCTCAGGGTGTTTCAAGACACACTAACACAAACTGCAGCATCTGCTGAAATTAGCACAGGTGGAGTGGGATGGTTGAAGCTGGTTGAATGGTGAAACCCTGTTGGCTGCTGTAGCTTTGCTGGAACTGCTGTTGCGTCAGCAGGATGCTTTGAGCTGAAGCATTTCTGGCTGCCCTGGGAGCTGTGCAAGGAGCCAGCAGTATTGAACAATAGTTCCCACCCTTTCCTACTGACTGGGAGGAACAGAAAGGAACAAAGCCATTTGCAAGAAGAAAAAAATCCTTTCGATCTTTGTCTTTCACTCTTCCCACTCCCTTAAGAGAGTTTCCTCCCTCCCAGAGCCAGCAGACATCTCATCACTGAGCAACCCCCAAATTTCAGCACCTTCCCTTGTCCTCTTTATTCTTTAAATGCTTGTCCATGGGCGCCAACGAAGATGGTCATTTGTAACTGGCTTTTGTTCCTCTGTTTACAGCTTCCCTTCCAGGCTCCAGGGGCGGCTGACGTCAGGGTGCTACATTTGGGCTCGTTGTACTTTTATCTGGTGTTAATGCCTTCCATGAGCAGCAGGAATGTGGACCGCAAGGCGAGCTGCTGGGGCGGCGCGGGGAGAGGGGGCCCGGGGAGGGCAGAAGGGAGGCAGGCAGGCAGTGCTGAGCTGGGGCATGGGGTGATGCTGCCTGCCCTGCTCTCCCTGCCAGGCACCAATTGGTTTGCTGAAGAGCACCATGGTCATTTATGGCCTTGTGCGGGGAGGGCCTGCCCACTGGCACCCTGTCCGTCTGTCCAGGCAGCTGGCAGAGCCATACGTGGCACCACAAGCTACACGCTGAGCTATTTTTAAGATGCCTGGGCTGCATCCCAAGTATAGCGTGCTCTATTTCTGGTGCAAAATGATCTTCCTGGGTGGGGGATGCAGAGATTTGTTTCATATGAAACACATGGGTTTGGAAGCAGTGAGAGAAAGAAACAGCTGGGCACGACTGGAAGAGACGCACAAAAAAAGCAGAGTGCTGGTGGCCATGAAGGTCTCACCCAGAGGCAGAGCTCTGTGCTCACTGGTGCTGTTGAATGCTCATTGCCAATGGTTTGCTCATGGATCAGGAATGAAAAAGGCCTGGGTTTGGTTTACAGCTGGGGTTTACTGAGGACATTGGAGAGCTTTGCATTTGTTTGAAATAGGCTGCTGGGGGAGTTTGAGATTCCCAAACATTTAACAAGGCTGAAAGGGATGAACAGGGATGCTAAATGCAGACCTGTAAACTTGCTGGTTGCTTTCACCAGTTTTGGACCTGCCTCTCACTTCAGATCAACTAGATCTCAAGGGCAGCAGAACGCCATTTGTTCATCAGGGCTTAAAGAAATTCCTAAAAAGAATTAACTAAAAGGAGTTGTTTGTTTACTACATGTCTTGTAGTGATACCAAGAGGCCCTGAATAGTGCTGCAGGCTCCATTACAGTGGGAATGTCACATTCATGGGGTAGCAAAAGGAAAGCTCTGCTCCTGCCTCCAGGTGCTGGAGCAGATATACCAGGCCATCACCCATACCCTGCCAGGCTGCTCACTGTAGGAACCTATTTTACAGGTAGAAAGTGATGTGCAGGGCCATGGACTGACTCCCCATGGCTATGGGTTTTGCCAGTGCAACCTTCATACCTACATCTGAAACTGGAGGTGTGAAGTGTTTCATCTTCTCACACACAGGTGGGCTGGTGATGACACAAAAGCTTCTGAGAAGATAGAAAAGGATGTAAAAGAGTTTTCTTTAAAGCTTAAGAAGAATTTGACATTCTTAATTTTTCAGCTGCCTTCTAAGGACCCACTCCTCAACTGCAAGTGGCACAAAAAAAAAATGACATGACACACTAATCATGGTGCTAATCAAAGTCCTGTTCTCTGAAACCTACTGTTCCATTACCTTCACTCACCTGTGCACCAGGAAGAGCTTTTCCTCAATCATAAATTTGAAGTGGAAATATTTGGTATTTCTAAAGCCCAGCACAAGACTGACAGTTTTTCCTTTGAGATTTTTTTGGAGGAATATTTAGGGGTTTTTGAGGCTGGAAGAAACCTTTCCAGTTTCTGATTTCCAATCAGGGCTGATTTAATACTATCTCTGTATAAAAAGTTGGCTTTCAGGAATAGGACACAAAATATTTCCACCTACTACCAAAACACAGAAGAAAGAAGTGGGTAATAACATTCAGAATGAGAACTAGGTCTGTTTGCAGGTAGAGAAAATCAGATCCAGCAGACTGGGCTTGAGGTGATGTTTCTCATCAACTTTTTCTGGTTACTGGGGGTAGCAGATGTAAAGATACAAACTGATTTCTAAGGCCAGAACAGACTATTTTTGTTATGCAGTTCAAGTCCTGCATAATGTAAGCCAAACTTTTGGTTGAAAAAAAAGCCTATTCTTCAGAAGGACACTGTCCTGATGAATGATTTCAAATGATGGAGATGTAATTTTTGTAGAATAATTTTTGGGTGGTGTTTTAGTGGAAAGAGCAGATGACAGTGTCAGAAATCATTGATTCTCAAAATGGTTCTGTGCTACTTTCACCAAGCCACCTTCTGTTTTTCTACCTCAGTTTACTTTTCTCTAGAATGAAGACTGATGTTATGTCTTGATATCATCAGATTTAATTAGGCTGTTCACCAGCTGGTGACAGACAGAAGCAGCTCACTGGTGAGAGCACACATCCATCAGGCTTTTTCTACTGGAGTATGTTGAGTATTTTTAGGGTGCGATGGTCATGAGATCTCACCATTGCCTTAACATAAACAAATGTTTTGCCAAATTTTTGTGCTTAGAGGAGTTGTTCTCTCTCCCCAGGGGAGCTGGGATGATGGGCTTGCAGGGAGGGTACCAGTGGCTGTGCTAAAGGCCTGGCCAGCTCGGGGACGTGGCTCCTGATCTTGGCTTGAAAGTGGCCTTGGCAACAGTGGGTCCAGTTGAACACAAGGGTGGAAGCAGGACGGGGAACAGTCTGAGGTGGATCCAGAGCAGGAAAACCCCAGACAGAGATTGCAACTGATGTGGAGTGATAAGTGGATTCAGGGATGGTGTTTTTTAGGGTGAGGGAGAAGGGAAATATGTTTGCCTTGCAGGGGGAAGAACCAGGAGCTGATCAGAAATGGGGCATTGTAGCGGGGGGATGTGGGTGGGAGCAAGGGAGGTGCGGGGACATGCGAGGTCATTGGGGAAGTGGGGGAGGCAAGGGAGTCAGTGACTTCTGTGTTTGTGGCAAGAGAGGAGACAGGGAGTTACTGGAGAAGAAGCAAAGGCAAACTGAAGGGGAAGGAAAGTTGCTTCATATTTGTAGTGGTTTTATCTTGCACAGTGAAGTAAGGTCCTGGGTGGAGAGAGACATGGAGGCTGGCAGCCGAAAAGGAGACTTGGATGGGCGAACAAGGAGGGTTTGTGAAGCAAGATGGTGAAAAGGCAGATGCTGGACGCCATCATTTGGTGAGGAAGACTGTAGAGCTGATACAGGAGAGATGCAATCTGCAATGGGGGAGATAGTTCCTGGGTGCCAGAGATGCTCCACAATGTGAAGAAGGAAATGGATGCTGAGAGTGAGCTAAACCTGGAGATTATCAGGCAGAGCTCCATGATGGGAGAAAAGACAAAAAAATTGAGGGGGGAGAAAATGAAATATGAAAGAATAAAATATATTTGTAATAGAGACAAGGAAAATGAAGCAGAAAGGATGGGGCTGAGAGCAGGCAGATAGCAGGGAAGTCACTGAGTGACCAAGTGTGATGGATAGAGCTCCCTCCACCCTGTTCAGACCAGGTTGGAGGGGGGACACTGAGTGACAGGAGAAAGTCAGGCTGTTTGCCCATGTTTTAAAGAAATGTCATCCCCATTGTGCAGAAGGGAAAAAACTGACTCCTCAGTTTCTAAGGAGGATTGTAGCTTATCTAAATCAGGACAGAAAGGGCCATAACAAGGTGTGTTCTCACTTAGAGCTGAGCACTCGGGTCATGATGGGGTCCTTCAGGGAGACAGCTCTCTCTTTCTAAGGACTGTTTCTCAGGGAGGTCTCTATTCACAACAAACTGGTCCATGCTGAGCTGTGTGCTGCTACAGCTGGATTTCTCCTCTCTTCCAATGAGCTGGGGCGCTTCTCTTCCATGGGCAGGTGCTGCATGTGGTCCCACAGCACTTCCAGCCTTCGATACCTTGTTTGTTCCTTATGCAAGTGGGAGGCACAGAAACGCAGAGGGGAGATGCAGTTGAGTGCAGGTGAAGCTGCAGGGCCATGTGCCTTGTTGGTGATTTACAGATCCTATTGACTGTTTGCACTGGAGAGCCTGAAATTTGTCACAGCGCTTCCCAAGCCTCTCAGCCACTGTTGCAGCTTTGGCTGGCTTGTTGCTCTGTTTCTCCCTTCCACTGCACAGGCCAGTTTCCATTCTGAAAGACAGTTTAATCCCTAGAGAAGAGGGGCTGACTCTCCCTTGTTTTGCCCTTCCCACCATGACATAAGTGGGTATAAGATATCACCATGTCAGAAGTAGGATCAGTTGCTCCAGGCTGTTCACCTTACAACCTGGCTTTCCACCAAATCATCAGCCCTGGATCTGGCCAGAGATCTCAATTTTCCCACCCTCCTCTTCCCCTTCAAGCCAGTAATGGATCTCTGAAAGGCAGCTAAAGGAATGAGAAATGGAGAGTGTGATGGCCGGCTGAGCAGCCACTTGCCATGGCCAAAGGTGCTGGGCCATGTTTGCAGATGCACTATGCTGTTTGCCCTGTTGCCTGGTGGCTGCTGTGATATGTTTATGCTCTTCCTGAGCTGTGCAAACTGCTGTTCCCTCATGCTGCAAAGTTCAGATGAGGTGCTGGAGCTCACTGGCTGTAAAAAGTGATGTCCCAGCCAGTGTGCCAACTGCTCTGTGCGATGGGGGGTGCAGAGCCCATGTGGGGAGCAAGGGGTGCGTGGGTGCTGCAGGGTCAGCTCTCCAGCTGAGCGGCAAGCTCCTCCCGTGCAGTGTCCATGCCAGTGTCACTGCCCACACAGGAGCGTGTTGCTGGCATGCTCCTTGCTGAGTTGTCCCTGCACATGGGTGACGTGTGCATGGGGTGTGCGGTGACCCCTGAACTGTGTGCACTTTGGTGAGGGCAGGGAACAGCTTCCTCCTGCTGAGCACGTAGTGGAGGCAGCCATGCTGGACTAGTGGCCACCCAGCTCTTCTCCAAGGATGCAGAGGGTGGGAGAGGAACCAGCTGGGTGTGCTGGATTTCTCCTCACATGAAGGTGGAGCAGCTGCCCACCAACAGCCATGCCCACCCTTGGAGGTGTTGGCTGTGCCGGGAACCCCCTACATGACCCTCGGGGGTCTCATGTGAGAGAGGGCTTTGCAAGGCCACTGGCCTTTCCACATGCCACTGGGAGAAGTGTGCATCCCCCTGGCCTTTGACTTTAGCTCATCATCAGCCATGGGGAGCAGCTGTCCACATAGGTCCATGCATTTCCCTCTTCTCCCTCGGTCCCCCTGAGAGAGGGGCTGTTTGTGCTGGAGGAGGCCAGGAGCAGAGGGGCTGTGCGAGCCTTCCTGCCTGGCTCCTGCACCGCACAGTGACGTTGGTGCCGCAGGAAGGAACAGCGAGTTCCTGAGGGGACGTTCCTCCCATAGCTGCGCGGGGCTGACGTGGCCCCCCCCCGGCACACGAGCCCGTCTCCAGCAGCTATTATTGAAACCCATTTCCATGGCACCTTTCCAGACCCGTATTTCTTTTCACACGCCAGGGTGGAAGCAAACCCCCCCCTCCCTGCCCTGAAGCGTTCATCCAGAGACTTCTCGCAGGGGCTGTACTTTTCCAGCATGTGCAGAGCATTGCTGTGTCTGCTGGGCAGGAGGGAGCCCTGCAGCTTCGCTGAGGAGTCCTGGAAAGCAGGCAGGAGGGATGCATAGGCTGGTGCTGGAACTTGGGTTCCCTGCGTGTAAAAGCATTCATGTCCTTGTGCCCTTCACCCCTCTTTCTGCTCCTTATTTTCTGATTAAGGTCTAGCTAGTGTCCAGAGATCGCTTTTAGAATAGAAGTTACCTAAAATGTCTGTTGCTCACTGCATTTTGCTCACTTTTCTGCTTGGAAAAAGTGTCCTTTTTGCAGCATTTCTTTAATTTGCCTTACACAATGATTTTTTTGGTCAGCAGTACTTCAGCAGCTGTAGGAAAGCTACAGAGAGGGGAGCATGTGCTCATCCCTGCCCCATCTGCATTCTGGGGCCAGGCTCGGTCCTGCCAGCTCAGCACAGCACCAGCGGTGATGAGGCTGATCTCTGTATATGCATATTTCTGCCCTAGATAGCCGCAGCGCTGAGCTGTCTCAGGGTTTTTTACCCACACAACAGACACCAGGTCCCTCTGAAATGTAGTGCTTGAGGCTGAAACTGAAAGTTCGGAGAGAATTAGTCACTCCTGTACCCTAGTAACGTTGGCGAAAATCAGCCTCAAACACGGCGCAGGCGAGTGTTTTGCAATCCCAGCAGCAGCCCTGCGTTTCTCCTGACGCAGAGGGAGCTGGCGGGGGGAGCACCGAGCTGAAATGCACCCCAGCCCCTTCCTCCTGCCCTGTGCACCCCACAAGGGGCTGAGTCCCGGAGGTGGGAGTGCGGTGATGAGGATCTGGCGGGGATGGCACAGCACCCTCCTTTGCACCAGTCCCAACCAGTATGGGGGTTCATATTGTGTGTCTGCCTTGTGAAACAGCAAACGCAGCCCTGAACGCTTTGGGTGACGTCCTCGTGGGGTGTCAGACCCAGGGACCCACCCTGGGAACAGCGTTCCGCTGGGAACGCTCTCCACCCACAGTGCTGCCAGCGTCCTCATCCCAACCTCAGCTTGGAGGGTCTGAAAATTCGCTGTCCTCAGGAAGGTTTCAAGCTGAGCTCCAGCTCTTTTGGGCCCATCGTCGGCCACAGCCTTCCCTGAAAAGTTTGAAGCTCTTTGCAATGTGGAGCTGCCGCTGTGCTTCTCCTCTCCCAGCCTCTCTGGAGGGGTGCTGGGGGTGTGAGGAGGAGGCTGCGGGGCAGAGGCGGCCGCCATGCTCTCCCTGCAGTGCTGTGGGGCCGGTTTAACTCGTTCCAGATTCGCAGGGTTCACGTCAGCGCCTGAAATGAGAACCGTGCCGTGCTTAGCCACCGCAAAACATAGCAACGGCACAGCAGCGCTGGCACCCGCACAAAGAGAAAAAAATAATAAAAAATCAACGTGAAACAAAACCAAACTGGTTTTTCAGGATTGCCTAGGCTTCACAGCGCAGAAAAAGGCAAAGCTTCCAGGAAATGGATTTGGGCCCATGGAGGGACTATTATGGATGCTCTGAAGACTCCCACCCCTTTCAACAGGGAGCGTTTTAGGCAGTGCTGTTCTGGTCCTAGCAGTCAGGGAACCTCCCTGGCCCTGCTGTCCCCTGAAACCGGCTGTGCAGGCAGGCCTGGGCAGGGCAGGCAGTGGGCAGGAGCCTTTGTGCTGCCTGTTCTGCTCTGCCTCCTGCGCTGCCTGCTCAGCGCTGACCTCCCGTTCACCGCCATTTGGGCATGGCTCGAGGCCTCTGGTCACAGGGTTGCTGCATATGCAAGGCATCTGCTGTCCCCCTCAAGCCATCAGAGGATCAGGGGGAGTAGTAAGGGGGTTAGTTACTGCCCCAGGAGAAGGTCCTGCTTGGATCTTGGGTCCAGAGGGTTCCTGAGTCCTGGGATCTACTTCAGGAGAGGGGGGCAAAGTCGCAGGGAGCTGCAGGGAAATGTGAACCCACGTCTGTGTCACATCTGTCGCCTGTCTCCATAGTGGGCCCAACCAGACTTCTGTGTCTGACCATCCTGAACTGAGGGAGCTCAGAAGGGTGACTCCAGACCCACATCTAAGAGAAAGACAAGTCCTTGTGCAAGTAGATGACCTCCCTCCTAACCCCTCACCCCCAACCCTGCAGCCTTCCTGGGTAGGACGTTGTCTTGCACCTCATGCTGGTCCCTGCCACCCCAGAGATACCAGTGCTCCTTCCAGTGCATGGAAACTGGGATCAGAGGTGCAGGAGAGGTTCCTGGCTCCGTGCAGACTTGGCACAGGGAAGCTGGTCATCCTCTGTACAACGTGCTTCTGGGAGGAACCTGGGCAGCATTTTGGGTGGCAGAGAAAACTGGGAGATGAGAGAGTGGGTGCAGATGGGCATGTCAGGAAAGGCAGCCCTCACACTGGATCATGTCCTCTGCTCAGATCAGTGCCCTGCCTCTGACACGGATGGAAACAACTTGGCCAGCTCTTATGGTGCTGGGCAGGGAGGGAGGTAGAGGGAGTCCTGATGGACCAGCTGATGCCCTGCCGCAGGAGCTGAGGTTAATGCTACCATAACTTCAAATGCTATTAGTAGTTATAAAAAAACAGTCCTTTAAAAATCTGCTTGCACAATTTGGCTCTCTTGACCCTTCTGGACATATATTCTTGGGCTTGCTAAGTGCTGCGGGACACTGTGTGTCCTTTTATTGCTCCTCAGTTGGCCAGCCATTTATAGCCTCCACCTCTGACTGCTAAGTCTCACATTTTGAAGCGACACAAAGGAGTAGGACAGATCAGCTTTCCTTCTCTGCCTCCTCCCACATACCTTGGTCATGCTACCTCCAGCACTTCCCCTTCCCACACTAAATAAGCTCTCTTGGCAGGGTAAGTGCAGCCCACAGTGCTAATTTTATTCACTGCTTGATCTTTTTTCTGGACTTTACTGGCATTTGCTGGGTAAAGTGAGGCGCCTCCCTGCATGTGCTCTCAGCTCTGGGAGAGGTTTGTCCCAACTGTGCTGTTGCTGTGTCACTTGTGTCACCGAAGAGCTCTGCTCTGTGTGGTCTTAGAGCTGCGTGTTCCCAGGACGTCGGGAAACATATGCTCGGACAACTCAATTCTTTCACAGTGGAAACCTAGAAGTGAATCCAGACTGCAGAGAGAACTCGGGAGGAGAAAAGCAGGTTGTGGCTCACTGACCTGCACCTCCAGAGCCATGATGGGACATTAACAGGCCACCTGAAGGGTGTTAATGAAGCAAAAAACCCCCCAGGTGCTTCTCTTCAACCAAAATTCTGCAACCTGGGGAGGAAACTTCTGCTCTCCCCAAGTGAACAGCCTCTCTCTGGGAGGCAGGTCCCCAGCCCAACAGCGTCAACCCAGAAAGGCACTGCTGGGCAACCAGTGGGTATACCTGGTTCGTCAGTAAACACTTTGCCACTCTGTTAGACATTGCATCAGCAGTGACCACCGCAGAGGTATGACGAGTTTCAGTGATCTCAAGCTCTTATTCAGGCAGTAGTCACATTGACTGTAGAACCTGACGTGCTTTATCAAGGAGGCGAGTCTCCATCATCTTTACACAGAAGAAAGAGGTGACTGAGTCATGAACTAACTTGTTAAAAATCATCCAGAAAGTCAATGAAGGAGAGAGAGGGAGGTAGAGAGAAATGGGGCTCAGGTCTCTTGAGTACCTCTGCCAGGTCCCAGGCACTGGCTGCCAGTGCTTTTATCAGCTTCCGCTCACTTTGAAATACTCCTCAGCACATTTTCCACCATTTCTTTCCATTTGAAAGGAGAGGCCATTAAATCCTATGACTTATGAGAGTGATGGAGTGACTCATGCTAAGCCAAAGCAGAAGTTGCTGTCAGACACCTTACACATCTGGACTTCCAGTCCCATGTCAAACTGTTGCTGACACTTCTCAGGGTTGCTCTGAAACCTGCAACACTACCCCACTATTACATGGCATTGAGAGATATATCAGCAGTAGTAAACAACATATCTTCAAGGTGTGATGAGAAAATGTCATACCCTGATTTTCAGTCTGGTAGAAAGGTATGCAAGAACCCTAATAAATGTGATTTGACCTGTGGTTTTTCATCTCTTGCCTTAGTCTGCTGTACGGTACTGCTGTCACTGTCAAACCGCTGTTCATCCCAGAGAGGTGGGCGTAAGCCAGCACACCCAGAGAAAAACAATCCCACCTTCAGAGAGATTCATCTTGTCCAGCTTTGCTGTTACATTAGCCGAGAGGGGTTTTTTTTAGTTTGATTCTCATATGACAACCTCTAAAATAGCTACGGCAAAATGAATAAATAAATAACTGCCAGGAGTTTAAATAAGGCTACCTTGCTCATCGTGTTCTCTGGAAGTATCTTCTTTCCTACATAGAAATCTTTTTCCAGGCTGAATTTAAGGAGCTGGGACACTCATCTGCGATTCCTGGATCTCGTGAGGCCAGAACAGTGTTTACCCAAGCGGGCTGTGGGTAGCTGGGAGCTGCCCAAAGAGAGGTTTGCTGTGGATGAGGGAACAGGACGAATAGGTCCAAGGAGTGGCTCTCACTATGGACAGGCTGCACAGAGTGCACACGAGTCCTCAGGGCAGTGCATGTATGCTTGTCTGTGTCCACTGAACATAAAAAGCATTTATTTCATGGTGTATATACAGCAGGCCAGAAATGGGCATGTCCAGCCTTGAAATATCTCTAGGGTGAAAAGTGCCATAGAAATACCATCCCATCATGCTCAGCCCAATAAAACTTGGAGCTGTGATTGGGAGGTATCGGGTACCGCTATAGAGAGTAGAGTAATAGCGGTGTCTGTAATTAATAGCATGTTCTTCTCCGTTGCTGTATGTCTTTCTGCCATCTGCTGGGCTTGGAGGCACAAGATAGGATGGCTCGCTGCGGCTGGCAGGCGCTGGCTTGGCTGGTCTCTGGGGGACAAAGCCCTGGGACCAGGGGTGGGGAACTGCCAGTGACTTCATTTCATGTGGCATGCAGCCACGTGGGTTGTGGGGTTTTTTTTCCATGCTCTTATCAGATGACATTTAGGTGTGTGTTGATGCATGACCTGCCAGAGATGTCTGAAAAATCTGCTGTGGCTTCAGCAAGGACATCTCCTTCCTTCCTGCCCACTCCTGTCCTAGGGAAGATTGTTTGCAGAAGGCAGCAGTGGAAGGTGAAGGGATGTCTGTGTGATATCATCTCCCTCCCTCTTCCTGTGGGGTCTGTTGTCACTCCAGAGAGCTACCCCATACTGAAATCTTTCCCAGAGTTTTTGACATCTTGCAAAACACTGTAACAACATGAAAGTGTCCAGCTTTATCTGGGGAGGACCCTGGATTAGCTCACCGGAAGGATGTCAACCTTCTTTGGCTGTTGCTGGCTGTCTTGCCATCCTTTTTGTGCATCCAGAGTGCCAATGTTTACTTCCAGAGGTGAACCATGAAGTACTAAGAGCTGCGGGCGTGCATGCATCCAGCAGCAGACGCAACAAGCCCCTTCCCAAGTGACACAAGCTAAACCGAGAGAGAAACTCTTCCACTCGACCGAGAGTGCCGGCCGGGAGCGTTTCGGTGCAAACCTCTCCCTGCAAATCCCTCTCCCAGTTTAGACTTGGAAAAGCTTTTCCTGCTGCAATAGCTGACGGGTGGTTTGTAGGGAAAAGCTCCCCTCTAGTGGTGATCCCAGCAGTGCCAGGCACCGAGCGCAGCCCGGGCCAGAGGAGGTACCCCACTCACCCAGGGCTGTAAAAAAGTAAAAGCAGAGGCATTTACGGCATATCTATACATAACCAGCACAAGGGGGTCCATAACTGATTATGTCGTCTGTAATGAGAACAACGATAATGATGTAATTGAGCCATCCAGTTCTTATGACTGTGTTTTCAGAGCATTTTTAATCTTCCCTTTATTTTCTGAACAATAAGTGGCTGTTTAATTCCCACAGCATCCTTAGGAGAGAATTTTGTATTGTTGTTATCTGCTTTTTACAGAGGGAGAAAATGCTGGAAAAATAGGGGAAGGACCTTGCCTGGTGAAGTCAGGCGAGGTCAGGATTTGAGCAATGCTGGAAGGAGCATCGCTTGAATCAGCTGTGCTGACCTGTCACACCACTCAGCTGTTCTTCACAGAAAGAACAAAGTTTTGTCATTTTGCAAGTGGCCCTTAACAGAGTTGTACGCTGAAAAATGTAAAGTGGCTGAATGTAAACTCTTTGCTCGTCAATAGCATCTTCATTGCGGGGCAGGGGGGAGGCACTCAGGAGTGTCCAAGTTTTAAGCAACAGCATGCCCTAACGCTGCAGGATACAAAACCAGTTTGAATATTGGGAAATGTGTGTGGGGGGTGTACCAGGACTGCCACTGAGCGACTGTGATTAAAACATTATTCCTCCTCTTCCCTGGGGACAGGGTTCTCTTCAGTTTGGGGACCAAGATTTGTGGAGTGCTTTGAGATCTGCTGGTTGTTACAAAAGCAGCTAAGCATCATTACTGTTATTGCAATTATCAGAGTTTCAGAAAGGAAAATACGTTTTTTCCAGGATCACACTGTGACAGAACCAAAAATATCACTGTGTTGGCGAGGGCCTGATCCTTGCTACTACACACTACTCAAGCCAGGGTGTCTTCTGCACCCGTGTGTCTGCACCTTTTCCCAGCTGCTGTGCAAGCATCTCTCCAGCAGCGCAAGGGGACAGGGAGTCTCGATTCTCAGCAACATTCTCAGCAATATTCTCATAACCACCTGCCAGTGCATGGGCACCCGAGGACTGGCAATGCAACTGCACTGTGTGCAGCTGCAGGGACCAGGCTGAGCCCACATGTGCCTTGGGCAATAGTTCCAGTGCTCTGCTTGTGTAAGGGCTGCTCTCATTTCTGTTTGTTCGGCATATTGAGTTATTCTTCCAGTGCTTCCAGAGCGAGGGCTTATGGGGAGAGGAGAGGAATGCAAAGGGCAGGTTTTGTTACGGAATAATTCACTGTCCTGTTGCTGAGGGGATGTGGCCTCATGTAATCTCTCTCTCTGATGTCTGTGCCTAGACCAGTGCTTAGCTCTGAGTTAAGGATGACATCCTCCTATATGCAGTAGTGAAGCCAAGGCTGACCCAGCCCCGACTGGACCTACCCCTGCAGAAATGATTAAGGGTGTGCGCATGGGGCTGGACTCCAAAACAGTGTCTTCCTCCTCACTTCTTGCTGGGAAAGCTGTGGGCTGCACCATGCAGCTGTGCCGGCCAGCCGACTCGTGGTGCAGATGCTGTGTCCCTAGAGCTGAGGTGTGAGAGTTTATGGGAGCTAAAGCTTTCTTTGCTGAAGGCTTTTGGTTACAGTCCAATAACACATGCTGAGGGTTAGCACTGCCTGACAGCTGCTTGGTGGTCTCAGCATGAAATGAGCTGGTGAACCTCAGCTTGGTTCCCAGCGTAGACAGATGTTCGTGTTTTAAAAAAATCATTACCACAGTCATTGCTAGCCAGACTGCTTCTTGGCAACAGGAGAAGATTCATAGCTTGAATAAGCATGGAAGAATAAAAAAGCCTTTCTTCAGGTCAGGATCGATGCATTTTGGCTCCAAATCTGCTGGGGAAATCTGTGCTCTTCATGATATTGCAACTGTGGAAAAAAGGTTATGAAAATTTAGCTTAACCAGGCCTTTGTCCAGAGCATGACACTGACACAGGAACAGTACAGTATTATGCGGGGGCTATTTTGAGCAATGTGATGCTAGATAGCCTTCTGCCTGCTCGAGACACTATCGAACTTTACAGGCCAGTTTTAAACACCAGCCATGCACCACCCCCCCACCCCCCCCGAAGCAGCATTATCCCTCCTTTATGGTGGGAAGCTGCATGGAGGGATTGAAGCAATTTGACAACAGCTTCCCAAAAAACAGACTACCTCTGTCAGAACATCATCTTCCAAACCTCAGCTGTGTGCCATGACCAGCAGACAAGGCAATGCCTCCTGAGAGCCCTGTCCCAGAGGGGCCAGGCAGCGATCAGTGGGAGCTAAATGGGAAGGAGCCACACGACCTCCCTGGATCCTCCTCTCAGGGTTTCTATCTGTCTCTGCCCCTTGGAGCAGAGGTGTCGGGCTCCCTTCAGCCTCCTCTGAGTGCCAGCAATGTCTGGCTGAGTGACACGGTGTGACCTGCCTGGGGTTCCTCCTCCTCCTGGGGACAGCCCGGCGGCTGCTCAAGCAGGGGTGAGAGGAGATTTAGATAAAAGGAGGCTGCTCTTATCGGTTGGGAAATTCTTGCCGGGACATCAGGGGCTGTGATCCTGGCCCAACTGCAGAAAACAAGATGGTTGAGGACTGCTGTGCACTGAGCGTGCCAGCCGTCTGGCTCCAGGGCCCCTTTCCCTGGCACTGGGGTGATTACCTGGCAGTAGGCAATTCTGCACATGCTGCCTCTGCAGTCAGGTTCCCATTGCACCTGCTCAGGTGGAAGCAACTTCCCTGTTATTAGAGGGCTGGGAAAGCTGCTCCATGTGCTACTCGCCCTCCTCAGGAATGAGAGTATGTCTGTTTTCTGGGAACAAACAGAGCAAGACGTCCCCTCCCTTTTGCTTTGAGAAAGTGTGAGAAATCAGTGCCCTTTTGTTGTTAACGGCTGGCGTTACTGGAGGCTGCAGCTCGCGTCCTGCTGCCAGTCCCGACTTGCTCAGGATCTACTGGAAATACTCAGCAGTTCTTCTGCATTATGCTGCTGTTATTATTGTTGTTACAAGGGTTATCATTAGAAACCCAAGCCACACTAATGACCCCAAACCTGGCGATGAGGTGACTATAAACTGCTGTGTGTGAGAATAGCACCATTGGCTCAGGAGGCCACTTTGAAGGTTGCTCGAGTACTAGAGACCTTGCCGTATTGCTCTCACCTAACGGAGAAGATAAAAAGTGCATTAGCAGCTAGATAAAGAGTATCCGCATGTCACAGTCACTCCCCTGCTCACACTTAAGCAAGACATCCCTTCCTCAGCCGGACTCTCAACGCATAACCATGGTGTCTGATAAGGGGCACTGGGATGGTGGGGAGGAGGGAAGGCAGCAGCGCTCCTGCAGAGGCATCACTGTTGCTTTTCTCCTGGACTTGGCCCATTCCCAGGCTCAAAACAGCAACACACTCATCTGCACATCATGTTCCCATTATTTTGTCTATGGTTTTCAGGGCAGGATGTGTCTTAATCTCCATCTGAGCAATTCAAAGCTGCTGGCACCCAGTAATGATGTTCTGGATGCAGCTGTGGAAGAGGAAATCGGCACTGGGCTAAATGGTGGCATCCCTACTGTCATTTTCCTTCATTCTCTCTGTTATTCCCAGGGGTGGCTGGGCTCCTGTGACAGTAGCAACACTCAGGGATCTCAAGCCTTCTGTTTTGCTCTTTTACTTCCTCCGAAGTCCACATCAGTCCTGTGCCAAATGTAACAGCGAATGAGATAATGGGGAACAGTGTCCCGGGGCAGCGGGACTTGTCTCTATTATAAATCTCCCAGCCTTGTGGTACAAGAGGACCACACGTTGTCTGATATGGGAAAGAAATCTTCATCCTGTTATGTGACAGTGGCCTTTTCCTGGTCTTGGCCCTTTCCTAGAAGCAGCCATGCCTCAGAGCACAGCTGTGCACTGGTGAAGGTTACTGCAAGTGGACCACTCGTAGGCACTAGTACAGTGGGGTTTTTTTTTCTAAGTCTTTTCAGAAAAGGAAGCAATTCTAGTATATTACTTTTATCAGCATCATGCAGGGACCGTGGAGAAGCCCTTCCTGTTGCCTCATGCCTGTAGTCTGTTAATTCAAAATGTCAAGGCATGTGAGACTGCCATTGGGCTGACGTGGGGGCAGACAACTAGTCTGTATAGATTGGTGCGAGTATAGGTATGAAAACAACTGCCTTTATAGGCCGCCGTGGGGGCATGGCCACAGACCTGGCTTTACCGACTGGCAGGCTTTACCGACTGGCCATGGCACCTGGGCTTTACCGACTGGCAGGAGTGCATGGGTGAAGTACCTCCCTTTACAGGCTGACATGGCTGCAGGCACCTCCTTCTGCGGGCTGACACGGGTGCAGGCACCTCCCTTTAGAGCTAACATGGGTGCTTGTGTGCAGGCACCTCCCTCTGCGGGCTGACACCGACGCAGACCGGACAGGGGCGCGAGGGGGTGCAGACACCGTCCCTCCTTCGGGAGAGGAGCCGGGGACCCCGCTGCCGAGCCGAGCCGAGCCGAGCCGAGCCGAGCCGAGCCGAGCCGAGCCGAGCCGAGCCGAGCCGCTCCGCCCGTGGGCCCCGCCCGCGGTCGGCGGTTGGCGGTGGCGGCGCTGGGCGGGGCGGGCGGCAGCTTCGAATCGGCGGCGCGGCAGGAGCGCGGTGCTGCCCGGCTGCCTCCCACCGCCCTGCTCCGCTCCGCTCCGCGTCCTGCTCCGCTCCGCTCCGCCCGGCCATGGGGAACGCCGAGTCCGTCCTGCGCGGCGCTGCCGGCACCGGTAAGTGCGGGGCGGCGCGTCCCTTCCCTTCCCCCCGCGCCCCTCCGGGCCGGGACAGACCGGGCCCGGACAGACCGGGCCCGGCCGCTCCCCCAGCGCTGGAGCAGCCGCAGCGGGGAGCGCATCGCTGTGCTGTGGGCTCGGCAGAAAAACCAAAGGGGCCGCCCTGCGGTGTCCTTCAGGGTGGGGAGGATGTGACAGTGGCATTGGTGACACGCGAAGTGGCGTGCACGGAGGTGACAGGTAAAATGCCAGTGCTCGGACCGGGTGAGCTACAGTCGTGCTGCAGAGGACAGGTACCCGGTGGTCTGAGGCCCTGCCTTCATCTGTGCTCCTTATCGAGCTCCAGAGATCGCAGTGTGGGGGTTTTCTTTTTCTCTCCCCCTCCCAGCAAGAACTGTGGCAATAAAGGCACTTTCATTCTTTGCAGTTACTGCCCGGGCGGCAGTCCTGCCAAATCCACCCGCTGTGATTCAAAGTCCTTCGCTCCAAAATTGCCTGCCAATCCCAGCTTGCAGGCTGGGAAAACAGACCTGGGAAAACAAATGGGTTCGCGCTGGCCATGCAGCCGGGTGTCAGGTTCTTGTTGCCTTTTATGTGTCTTGTGTGTGTCCAAAAAGTCCAACGGTCAGCAGCCTGGTTGGCTGGATTTGAAGGGAGCTGATAACGGAACTCAGCCAACTGGTATGAGTGCCAGCGCTCCAGAATATGAATAATCCTGGGTGGGAATAAGAAAAGGTTTGGGTAACATCTAAACTAACGTGAAGCATCATCATCATTACTAGTATTGCTGTATAGTAGTGAGTTTCAACAAGACTGAACTTGTTTCTTGTTAACCTCTCCTTGGCTTCAGGCCTTTGGGATCTGCATATTGTTTTCCATATGCATGTGACCTGCTACTGTTTCATTTTAAAATAAAACGTTGTCATTCTTCATACCTGATTTTTAATAGCAGTGTTAGAAATTTGATCAATTTTTCAGGCATTTATAGCTTGATCTGATTTTAATGACTTCTTTCAAAAAGCCTAGTTTCAAAATACTTATTTTTGTTTTGTCTTCCTATGGGGAAACCCAAAATATTTTGCTACTGGAAGTATGACAGTGTTGTCATTTACTTAATGTGTAAGTTCAGTAGTGCAACGTGCCACAGGGTAATCTGAAGCTGCCCTGCTAGATGCTCTTGCCTGAGCCTCTGTACAGGTGTGTGTGGTGTGGAGGGGAGGGAAAGGTCACTCTGGGGCTGTGCCAGGAACCTTTGGAGGATGAGGCTGTGTTGCCCTCCTCTCTCCTGAATGGCAAATGCATTTGCAGAGATCCAGTTGTCGCACGTCAAGCAGGTTCACTCTGATGCCGGGTGCCACGTACTGCAGAAGAAAAAGGGATATAGGGCAATGCAGAGTAGGACTTGGGTGTCTAAATCTGCAGTAAATACTTCTCACTTCAGGAAAAGGGTGATTGCAGGCAGAGGGCAGAACAAGAAACAAAAATTACTTTTGAGCCTTGTTTCCTGCTGGCTGTTGCTCTCAGGTGTGTGGGGCAAGATTGAGTTCAGGAGTGTATGTACATTATGGGAGGGCCTCTGCTATTCTGCGGGGTGTTAGCCCCAGTGGATTAAGGTCTGATTGTGTTCCTAATGAATGAATGCTTTGGGTGCAGGTAATGTTCTGCTGTAGCGAGTTCTCATGTTTCTTGTATTTCTTTCTCCTGGGAGCTGCTAATGCTGTGTTTGCTTTTGGGGTAGTCAATCACCATCAGATTTACATGTTTGCTATGTAATGGAAGATTATTTCTAACTGATGTGTAACTGTGCTCCTTACTGTTGGTTTTTGTTTTGAAATCCAAACATCAAGTCTTTGATTATAAAGCCAGTTCTGCAAAACAGTGCCTGAGATAACATTTTTGAAGCTAATGCAATATCAGACAGGTCAGACCTCAATAATACATTATGTCAACGGTTACTGCTGAATTCCATCTTAGTTCAGATCCTTGTATCCAATACTGGAAGTATGCCCAAATGCATTTACTTACCTTCTCTGTTGAACAAACAGGAGTGCCAAGATGGAATTAATTATTGAGGGCTGAGAAATAATATATATAAATCTGAGCCTGCTCTCAACATGAAGTAATTTCTCCGTTTGCACAGTATAGTCATCAGAAATTGGAGAAATCACTTTCCAAAGCCAGTAGCACTACCTGTGTCCCAATTCCAAAAACTCAAGCTGATTTCTATACATTTTCTATTGCTGAAGTTTCAGCTGTGCCCCCTTCCCATGCTCGAGCCACCCACCTTCTCTGATACAGCTTCCATGGGGCTGCGTGCTGCAGTCTCTGCAACCTGATCTCTGTTTGGGATAGGGAGATTTCAGGGATTACCCAATTACAAATCCAAGCTGCTGAGCACCTCTTCTGCTGGGATCCTGTGCTGCTGGCACCTCTCTCAATCTGTGTGGAAGAGTGCAAAGAGATGCTCTGGCCAACAGCTCGTGTATGCTCCAGCTGCAGTAGGACTTTGTTTGGTGCGTTGGTGGTAACACCTGATTTGCTGTGTTTCTGATGTAGAGTAATCCCCACTGGAAGGGCTAATCTCTCTGGGATGAGAAAGGGAATATATAATCTCTCTAATAGCAAGTGTGTTACTGCTGTGGCTAGGAACTTTGTTCATCTGTAGCCTTCACTGAAGTGACTTGAGTGAAGTGTTCTTACTCTGGGGCCAAAGCCCACATTGGTCCTAGGATATTTATAAAACCCAGAAAATGTTGGGGAAACATTTAACTACTTCCAGCCACTGCTGTGAATTTGTGGTTCTGGTGGAGCAGGGGACCAAGACCTTTTTTTCCTCTTAGCTATGTTTGAGATACCAGTGTTTGGGCAGAAAGCAGGAATGTGGGATTAAAAAAAATCAGTAAATCCTTAAAAGCTGAAGTATAAGGTATGTCACTGAGGTATGAGGAATCTCAATTATAGAAATATTGCTTTGTATGTCTTTTATACAGAGCAGTAGAGCTGGGGCTCAGGCTCTGTAGCAAGGTAAGCTGTGTGGGACGTGGCCGTCCCCAGGTGCCCTGGTCCTGGCCAGGAGAGCCCTGTAAGGCACCGGGGATGAGCATCTGTCACTAGAGGGCAGCCGGGATTAAAAGAAGTCAGGGCTGCTACTCCGTAACTGCACACAAAAAAAAAGGCAGCTAAATAAATGCCAGGAAAAGGACACTGCAAAGCGGGTTGCTTAAGAGATTGAGCCTGGCCAAAAGAAGAGCAAATAACCATGCAGCAGCTGGTCCCCAGGAGAGCAAATCTCTCCTGGTAGCTGAGGAGGACACAGCTGAGAGTGGGTTCTTACTCCTTGAATGTCCACATGTGCATGTGCCCCTGTGGAAGGGGGAAGGTGAGTTCCTCTCCCGTAGAGATCTGGTACAGGCTGATGGCTTGTGATGCTTCAGCTGTTAGCGAAATAGTGTGAGCACTTGTTATATCTGGGTGGATGATGTTCTGCTCGGAGTGCGGGTGCCTTCCTTGCCATCATGATGGGCTGACACTTGCCTGGGACAGTTTCAGGTGGACATGGCTGGGGGCTGATGCCTGAATGAGATGTTTCAGTTGAGAGTTTGCCTGAGATCTGTACAGGATGGCTGGAAATCCCAGGGTCTGTTTTAGCTTCTTTTGAAAAAGTTTGCAATGGACAGGCAAGTCTCCAAGGAGTAATTATCTTGTGTGTATCTTTTGATCCAAATAAGTGCTCCTTATGGTGAGAGTCCAAGGAGAGCTTCTGGCTCCATTCTGTCACCTTTTTTTTAATTCCTTTTTTTGCCTAAATATTCCTTCAGAACAACTGACCAAATGCAGTCCGCTCCAGGAGCAACGTGCATCCTTCTGAACAGCAGGAAGTATCTCAGTGTGGTAGGAGCTTTGAATTATTTGCATCTTGTGCAGCTCAACAAGGTCAAAAGTTGCTGAAAGTTTTATTTGCATAATACAAGTTTGCTTATGTCTGTATTGGACAATCATTCCCTGACTGAACTCTGTTAATGGTCTTTGAGTGTAAAACCAAATTGCAATGCTAGGGAGCATTACAGGTCAGCACAGAGTACATGGGCCTCTGCGCTGAGTTACTTTCTGGCTGTTGGTCTGAAAACTCCAGTTAGGCATCAGTCAGGCTGGAGTGCTGGATGTGTTGCTTGTATCCATGTATTTATGGGCAGATCACAAACGTGACTGCAAATGTTGGCAGGTGTGTACATCCCTCTTGTCATGCTTAGTCTTTCTGTACTTGGTCAGCAGCTCCTCCACAGCAGCAGTATCTGATGCATGCAGCTTCTGTCCTTCCTTCTGTCCTCAGCTAGGAGCCCCCTCTAACCCTGCATATCCCTGCTTCTGTTTCTCCAGCTTGCGAGCGTTGTCCTGCCTGCTATAGTGTTTGTTGTCAGTGCGCGTGGTCCGTCAGTGAGTGACTCCAAGAGTACCTCTCTGAACCTGACCTTGTGGCTCATCAGGTCTTTGAGACTTGCTTTTGAGCCCTATGACCATCTTGCAAGGGCTTTTTGGGGGCACCCCGAGTTGGTCTTCCTGCAACTTTGGGACAGTTGAACTTCCAATTTGTGAAAATCTTTCCTGGACCCAGTTTTCTACTGGATAGTGATGAGCAAATATTCAAGAATTCCCTGATACGTGGCAAGAGAGTTCTTGGGATCTGGGCAGTTAAAGGAAAAGCCCCTACAAGCTTTCTGAAGTCCTGCAGCTCTTTGGTGGGTCTGACCTTACTTCAGTGCTTGGGTTTCTCCAAAAGTGTCTTTCCTGGCTTTCTGTCTGCTCTTAGCTCCCAGATTTCTTCTTCTGTGGAAGGTTCTCCCAAAAGACCTGGTGCTGCAGAAGCAAGAGGATTTTTTGACCGAAAGGTTTTGTTTTCCCTCTGCTCGGAGGTGAAGCAGGAAGGATGCACAAGACCACTTATTTCTGGGACGAGGTGGCACCAGACCCCCGAGACAGCGCCGTCCGGGGCTTTGCGCTGCCCCGGGCTCCGGCTGCGGCGCGGAGCTGGCCCTCGGCGCTGGGCCTGCTGCTCCCCTCTCTCGGCCTGCGGAGCAGCAGGCCCGGGCGCAGCCCGCCCCTTACCTACGCGGCTTGTGCAGATGGGGAGCAGAGGCGAAGCTGGCTCTCTTGTGGATTTAAGTGTAACGTTTGGCTGGTATCTTGCGATTCACGCAGCTGGGAACTTAGGCACGCATGTTTTGTCCTTACCGCTGTGCTGCTTACTCCGAGTCACTGTACCCAGCTGCCAAAATATTCCGTACCACAGTAAATTCCTGCATGAACTGTGTTTGCTGGCATTGCCTGTCATGCATGGATTAACAGTAGGTACATTTCTGAGTTAACCTGCACACGTTAGGCTTTAGGCTGGCTCAGTTAGCTGCAGGGAAAATAGCACATTCTCTTCACGTTAAGCATGGCTTACTCAAAGACACTTTCATTTCGCACCGTAGAGTCTGTTTTCTCATTAACAAATCGCTTCTGCAGAGCTGCAGTTTAGCACTCTACAAAATGCTGTAGACTGTGCCAAGTTCAGCTCGCTTAGCGTCTTGAGACTGTACTGTACACGATAGCCTTAGGTGGATTTTTACTAGTAAATGAACAATGTTTATGTGGATTTATCACGAAGGTAATGATAGAGAGCATGTGTTTCCTCTTCAACGCATGGTGCTGCTTCAGATCAGCCCAGAAGTTTGGATGTGTGGGATTCCCTGCAGCCCCATCTCCTGCAGCTGCACTGAGCTGTGTGACTCCTGCCGTGTGAATTCAGGACAAGCCGATGCCGAGTAGTGCCGTCTTTTTGCAGATCTAGATTAATTCTCGTTCTGGTGTTTGCTGGCTCTGGGACAAACACAAAGTGCCCAGCGGGCTGGTTCACTCTAACAGACCTTCACTGGGCAGGGGACTGTCCTGAGGAGTGGGACACACAACACGGTGGCACCCTGCCATAGCTCACCTGTGGCTTAGCAGGTGAGTGAGAGGTTTTTCCCTTTAGAGTGGAAAAACTTGAGAGACTGATGCATTTGTTATTTCTGCATGGCTCTGCAGTGCAGGTTACGGGGGTTGTTCATAAGGCTTTCCCTTTTGCTTGCTTTTACTTTCCTTACACACTGTAATATGGCTCGGCCTCTGTAACAGCCTTACTCCTCCCAGCATTGCTCTGGCTGCAAACCCACCCCTGTAGGCTGTATCCTTGGGTTAAATGCCTGCACAGTTCTCCCCTCCACAAATTGCCCTGACTTCTCCTGCAGCTGCTTTTCGGGAAATTAGAAAATGAAAGGAACCTAAAATCTATTTGCTTGAGAAAACATGGACAAGTGTATTAGGGCCCAGATAAAGTGACAAATTACAGCCCCAAGAGGGGATGGGAATCCCCTTGTGGGTGTGTTCCCATTATGTCACCTTGTTACACCCCTATTTGGGACTCTTCACTGGGGGCAAACATCTTCTCTGCAGGCTGCTACGCATACCTAAAAAGGAGCATCCATATGCCCTGACTAGAAAGGACTCCAGTTTTCAAAGAGTTTGGCATTCAAATAGCACAGTTATAAATGCCTGCTCCTGCCTTGAACTGCAACATAAATGTTTATTACTTCTGTTACTCTCTTGACAGTTTTCCCATTATTTTAGTGTTGAGAAACCCTTCCATTTCTGATTTCATTTGGGTACCAGCCTGGAAGTCTGTTAAAGTTGCAGACTTTTTCCCTGTCAAGGACGGTAGCTTTGGTTTTACAATCCTGCCCTCAATTTGCAGAGGTGAAGTTTCTCACACGTGTACCACCTTCTCTGTGCACCTCTTCCCTTTCCAGGAGATCATACCTGTGGGTCTGAAAGCCTATCAGGGAGTGTGTGCTGGTGGTCCCTGGGATGCAGGTACAAATCCTGCAATGGAGGGCAAGATGGGGCAAGGGTAGAAAGGAATGAGAACCTTTAAGTTCTAAAATGATGCTAAAATTCACCCAGCCCTCTATTGTCTCTATTTCTGGGTCTCTGATAAAACTAAAACTCAATTCTAAATAATGTGCAATATTTCAGCAAGGAAAAGCAAGACAAAGAGGCTATTTAAAGCTACCGTCTTTCCAGGGCTTGGCTCACAGACTCAGCTTCTTTTGTGTCATTGTGTCTGTGGAAAACACATACAAGAGGCTAGCGAAATACAATGTGCACTTCTCAGTACAAATTTAGAATGAATGCAAAGGTCAGATGTGGCGCACGCTTGGGTTTGGGGAGATGAAGGCTTTGGGCTGATGCAAGTTAACTTGGATTTCTGTAATGCAAGGAGGAATAGTATAAATGGGCAATGGAAGAGTACTTAAATGCAGTTTACATAATACACTACAGGCTATACAATAGAGTAACCTGTACAGCCTGTTCCTGGGTGCTCGTTTTGGGTCTGAAGTTGAGGCATTATCTTCCACTCATGGCTCTGCTCAGTCTTGCTGTTTGAATATTGGATGAGTCTTTTACACTGGCAGTACCCTTCAGTGTCCTTGGGTGTATAATGAGGCTGGGAGTATATACATAAAACGTTTTGAGATCCATAAATATAAATGCAACATGTGCCTGTGTCACAACATGTGCCTGTCTTGAAAGCAGCTACAAAACTATCACAGAGGCTGCTAACCTGCAATGTCTTTGTTCTGGCAATAGGATGAATACAATAGAAGGACTTCCTAAAGGCCGTGCTGAAGGGAACTGGTTGTTGTAGGTTGTTTGAGAGGACAGGGTATGGGAGGGAGGCTGGAAATTCCCCCGGAAGAAAGGAGAGCACAGAGGGATGTGTTGGAGATCACAGCTAGCAGGGTTGTGCTGCACTGGTGGGAGGGGGGAGAACCTGTCTGAATACTGGAGCTGCACAAGCTGGAGAGAGCCTGTTGCAAAGTGGAGGGACAGCCTGAAAATTGAGCAGGATTTTGGGATCCTGAAGGAGTCCATAAAAAAAAAAATCTAAAGAACTTTGAGGAGATGGGGCAGCATATTTTTTTGTGTTTTTTTTGGGGGGGTACAGGTATATGTGCCCCTGTGCTTTTCTAAGAGTAAAGTGTGTGTATGTATTTAAGAAATTAAAAGAGAACCTCAATGCTATGAAAAATAGCTCTTATGTGTCCCTCAAGGATGAAGCCCTAGACCAGCAAAGCCATGAAGGCAGAGCATGACAAAGGAGGGTTGCTTGGTTATTGGGGAGAGATCCATGGTGTTTGGCTGTGTTCCCAGCAAGAAGGGATGCCAGAGAGGATCTAAAACCCAACACTGAGCTCGGGAAAGCTAGAGACAGGAATGATGTATGCTACACCCCAGATCACCATGGCTGCTTCAAACATTACGTTTTCAGGGCACAACACTCATCCCAAACACTCATCCAAACATTAGTGTGGCATTACATGACAAGATCTTAAGAAAATCCACAATGGTGCGGTTGTCCTACTGTCTTGATTATCTGAAAGGGAAATTAAGGCATGAGATGATACAACTTATCTGTAGCAGTTTATAATACCTGTTGTGGATAGAGGGCTTCTATTCTCCTGGTTGCAGCAATCTCCCAAAGCTTGGGAGACTTCAGGAGTCCTGGCTAGGATCCCTGCTGTCATCTCTGAACAGTGCTGCCTTCCCAATGCCTAGGGCTATAAAAACATCACATACATTTTAAAGCCTTATCTGTGCCTCCTTTCTTCAGCATTGTGATGGATTTTTGGCCTTGTTAAAGTAATCTTCTGCAAGGATTTATCTATTTTTCGTGTGTCAAAGATAATTTTTGTTTTTAGAAATTCTTCATGCTGAATTAATTTGTTCTGTCAGACCTGTTTTGTTTTTTGCTTGAGCCTTATGAGTGGGAGAATCCAACTCCCAGAAATGTTTGTGCGTCTTTCCTCCTGCATGTGGCACTCCCGTGCCAATAAACTCAAACCTTCAGTCTGCAAAACCCTCTGAAGAAATGCAGCCCTCCGTCTCTCAGATGCACCCAGATGGCTCTGGGCCCCAGCGCAGAGACTCCCCTGTGTGACGGGGTTCAAACCAGCACAGTTCCCCATTCGAGCCATACGTGATCTTGACAATGAGAGTGAGGAAAGGCATGGCCTCAACACCTTCCATCTGGGCAGGAAAAAACGGTTTTCTTGTGGGAGATATGGAGTCCTCCCTTCTCTCTGCTTGTGCCTTGCAGAGGGAAGCTGAAGCAGTGGGATGCTGCAGGGACAGGAGCATGTCTTACCTTACCCAGACCGGGATAATGTGGTTTGTCTCTGGGAAACGAAAGTCTGTATTGCAAGCTGGTAAAGCAGGTTGGTCGGAGCCTGTGAGCTGCTACTCTTTTTCTTTATAATTTTTTGTTCTTTATTTGTAATTTGTTGAATGCTAATGGCACCTCTTAAAGGCAACACGGTAACAATAACCTGAGTGTTTCCTGCCATGGGCCATGACCAGGGGTGCCGCCTTGTCCCTGTCACTTGGGAAAGGCTTGGATTGTCGCAGCTACCCCTGGCCTTTTGGAAACTTGGGACTAAGCTGTCGCAGCCCGGTTTGAAGGGTGCTGCTGTGGGGGGGATACTGAGCACAGCTCACCAGGGATTAACTGGACCTCTCATTCTAGCTGTGGATTAGATGGCTGGGTGCTGTTAGCCTCCCCATTATGAACAGTGCATTCAACAGTGATTTTAAGATGCTTCAGAGCTCCTGCTGATACCAGGGATGCTAACTCCAGGTTTACTTCATATCCATACCCATGTGCACACAGAGCTGGGGCAGGGGAAGCATCTGTGCCATAAACAGTGACAGGATCAGGCCAGGACCTGCGCCATGCAGCTGCTGAAGCTGGTGAAGTTTGCTCGTGGCAGGAGGAATGTGGGCAGAGGGAGTAGCCTGGGTAATGGAAAAGGCTGGAGAGTGCGAGGAGGAGGAGGGAGCATCTCTCACTTTTCTTGTTTCCCTCACTCTGATGTGGAGAAACAAATACAAACTGAGCTGTCCTGGCTGTGCTGTTGGGCCGTGCTGTGACAAGTGTCCTGTGGGGCTTTTCCCCTTCCCAAGCTGCATGTTTTTGCAGACGCTGCATGCGCCTTGCTGGGTCTGTCATGCTGACTGTGTGACAGCATCGGGCAGGAGCAGGAAGGTCCCCGGGCACTAGGTGTGAGGAGCAGCTGGGGTGGGAGCTGAGGGCAAACAGGGTTTGCGAGAGGATGGGAGAGGAGATGCAGAATAAGAGAAACAAGAAGCAGTTGTTTTGTTAAGCTGCCTCATTCTATTTCTGTAGCTAACCTTTTGCTTCTCAATGCAATAAAAAAACCCCTTCAAAAAATATTGCGGGGTGTTTCTTTGTGTGCTTTGACTAAGCTGTTCCTCATAAACCAGTGGCTTTTGTGTAAACAGAGCCACAGCAGGCAGAATTATGTGCTTTTTTGCAGCTGTCAAGTACCTTTACTCCCTGGTAATGTATAAATGGGGAGAGTGATGTTGGGAGAGG
Organism: Ciconia boyciana; assembly: GCF_034638445.1. Classification (NCBI taxonomy): domain Eukaryota; kingdom Metazoa; phylum Chordata; class Aves; order Ciconiiformes; family Ciconiidae; genus Ciconia; species Ciconia boyciana. The sequence continues at coordinate 12,022,592 of NC_132942.1, forward strand.
CAAGTACTGACAGAGCCTGGGCTGCCCTCTGCCAGCGACCCTCCTGCGTCCCTCCCTGGTCCCAGCCCATCCGAGGGGAGAGGACTGCGTGGGCCCTGAGCCAGCCTGTCGCTGGATGCCTGGGGCTAGGTGGCCATCATATCCAACCATGGGAAACATCAGATTGACTCCAGGGAGTCCCAGGCTGAGCATTAAGCTGGCCAAGGACATGAGAGAGTGAGGGAGAGACACCAAGAAACCCCCCTGGGCTACATCTTTGGGGAAAGTGCATTCTCAGGACTAGAAATGTGCATCTGGAGATGGGTATTGCTGGCTTCCCTCTGCATTTTTAATTGCTAGTCAGTGCTTGAGTCTCCCAGCAGAGCTTGGTGAGGCAGCAGAAGCTGTTTCATTGCTAATTGCTGTGTCTGCCCCCTTGTCACCTCCAGTCAAAGCTGACATGCTAAATCCAGTATTGGCTAGGTCTGTGGGCTTCAGTGACTCCCCCCTCTCCCCCCTTAAAAAGAACAAAAATTCTGTGTCCTGTGACAGCTCTGATAAGCTGGAGGCTCCAGACATGGCACAGTACAGACTACCCATTATAGGCCTTTGTTTATTAAAAAAAAAAAGCCTAACCTCACTATCTTGATTATGGAAAAAAAAAATCATATAATTGTGCCAGAAGCATAACTGGTGCCAGTGGAAACCAAAAATGACCCTTTGCTTTCCCCCTCCACCCACCTTTTTTACAGTGTAGTAGTTTGCTGGGAGGGAGCTTTTCTTAGGCACTGGTGGACTGCTGCAGGGATACTTTCTTGTGGACCAGTAGAGCCCTCTCCAAAACATTACTGATCTTAGATGCTTCAGGGGATGGTGAAAGGGACCCTGCTAAAATTGCAGGTGGAATAATGCACCCCTGACTCTCAAACTGTCATTTGAATCCTTTTGAGACTGTCTTAAAGGCAGTAGTAACTTGCCCTAGAAGTACTTATGAAAATCTCATTATCAGCATCTTTTATAATGCCGGATCATCCTGCTATTTAGATCATTGTGCAGTCTGTTCCCTTTGAGTCTGCCTCGCTGATTGCTGGCTATGGGGAATGATACCATGTTATCAGCTTTTCCTGGCTCTTCAGATGTGCTGAAGGACCTGTTGTGCCTGGGCTGACAGTGAGAGCAGATGGTCCCTGGGTGCCTTTCCTGTTCCATTTGGGGCTGGTGGCACTCACATCTCAGCTCCTGGGGCACTGCGTGGCTCCCCAACCCTGGGAAGGGGAGGGAGAGAAAAAGCCATCCAAGACAGCCCCTACCCACCTCAACTGCTACCACCTCTTTTTTTCTGCAAGACCTCTTTCTGGGCTGGTGGCTCTCTCCCGGTACTGGCTAACGCACATTTAGCTCTGTGAACCCTCTTGATGAAGATGTGACCACAACTGGTGCCGCATGTGGTCTGCGCGAGCTTTCCTGTAATTGTTTGGGGGTGAGATGGTTGCATGGGACCGGTGTTAAGCCAAGTGGCCCTCAATGCCATCATGAGTGAGGTGAAAGCCAGCACTGGGACGACTGCACAGGTTGGGCTGAGCCTTTGCAGTTCGCACTAGAGGCTTTTTGTGGGAGCCCTGTGGTGGTGGCGGCGCATTGAGTGATGTATTTCATTATTGCAACGAAACACAATGTGCTTTTGTGCAATTATATGGTGTCTTTTAAATCATTTCCTCTAACAAGTCTGTCCACACCCAAACAAAAATAAGCATTTTGAAAGGCTGCAAAGATAAACACACGAATGTTACCCTTAAATGCATCCTTTCTCCCCCTCCTTACAGACACCTGCTCCATTCCCTGGACAGGATGAGCATCCGAGAAGGCTGAATTAAGATTACCAGCATAAACTTTAGCAATTACTGACTTTTGGATCCTTCACTTCACGGCCTTAGTATACTTTTTAATCAGTGACTTTCTTGGAGACAAGAAAGGGTGATCTAGGACTCATTCTGCCACCTGCTTGCTCTGCCTTTTTAAGGTGAATGCTTTCCTCTCAACCCTTTGAGGCTGATGTCTGTGGGGATAGTCTGGGCTCACAAGCCTTATTCCACATGGGGCACATCACTAAATTGTTTTATTTCCAGATTGCTCTCGCCCACTTTTGGGCATTGGTTGTCACTGAGTTGCCCAGACCTCTTCCTGTGCAGGTGCTGACCATGCTGGTGTGTGAACAAATGTGTGTGTTTTCCACTTTTGTCAGCTTGGCAGTAGCCACTGCTACCCAACAGCTGCTGTTGTCTTGCTCCTCTGAAGTTTTCCCAGCTTTCCTTTGGGAATAATTTGGGGGGGAGAGGGGGGATTTTAACCCCTCTTCACTCAGCCTGTTTTCTAGCCTGATAAACCAGTGATCGCCATGGGGAGCTGCTCTTTTAAGGTGAGGAAAATGCCCTAATGAAAACGCCTGCTCATTTTTCCTCCTTATCGCCTCCCTAACTCATTTGCTGCTTTGCCATTTCCCATGACTATGCGGTTTCTTTAACAACCTCTTGTGAAGGGTCTCGTCAAAGATGGCATGAAAATCTAGCTGCGTTGTCAATCAGTGCTCTTGCATTGCCTCCTTTATTCATCCATCCCCTTCCCCTGGTGAGACTTGTTCTGGGTATAGCCTGCCTCTACTGTGAACCCCAAATGGGAAAGTGCTCTGCTTTTAATTAGCATCTTAATTAGTTTATCAGGCATTGACACCATGCTAACAGACTTGTTCCTGGATGCACTTTTCAGTAGAGATGTCGTTCTCGCTATCCTGTAGTGCTTCAGTTTTTTAGTTATCACAAAGTGCATCTTTTTATTGGTTCAGGAAGGTATTTCTCTGAAATACAGTGTTTGTTAGCTGAGCTGGGTGATGCATCTTTTTTTCCAAATAACCAAATCACTTCAGCTTTTCTTCTTCTTATGCCCAGTTCCAGATAGTGCCTGATCATTAATCCCAGAAATACGCTATGGTAGGAGAGGGGTAGCCCTGTGACAGATAAGCTTGACCGACATAAATAATTTAGTTCCGCTGTACCCTGCTTCTCTTCCTTAACTGCTGGAGATCGAGGTGACCCACAGAGTCATGTGAAATTCTCCTGCAAATGAGCTCCTGGTTTGACTTTGTTTTCAGCTATTTGTCGGCTATAATTTATGGCATGCTCCACTGGCTTCAGTAAGATTATATTCTATATTTTTATATCATTTTTCTGCTACACTAGGTGGAGAAAAAAATATAGGTATTTTTTCTACTTACTTTTTTGTGTGATCCAAGCTCTGAATATTGGATTTTTCCCCACCCCTTTCCCTACTGATTTTGTCTCCCCTGAATCATCTTTATCTTTCTTACAATGGACTCCCTCTGCAATCTTTATATTCTGGCTTTTTGCTGGGAAATTGCATTTCAGTTGTTGTCTTTGATTTACTCTTGGTTAGCCGAGCTTTTTCTCCTCTTTGATGGCAGAGTGTTGCCTGGGGTTTTGTTCCAGAGTTATTGTGACCCTCGGGACTATTAAATAGGAATAGAGCTGGAACAGGAACAGCAGTTCTCTTTCCCATGGCCTACAGCTCTGGGGATGCTGTGCCTTGGTGACCAACAAATAATTTGACCACAAGAGGGGACTGATAAGTGAAGCTCAGGGCTGAGGTAACCTATGAGCAAAGTTTGCTTTACATCAGCAATTGCAACCTGTGTGACCACAGCATGGACCCTGCTGCACTGGCTGCACTGGGAGCTCAGGTGCTGGGGGGCTCGGTGGCTCTGGCCACTTTGCTGTGGACTCTGGTACTGAAACTGCTGGATGGTCCATGTCTGTCTGGCATGGTACCAGTTTCTTCTTGTAAGGGCCTGAATATCCTGAAGGATATTCTTTCTTCTCCTTCCCAGAGGTTCTCCCATGCAGGTTTGCACCCAGGGGGCTGCAAACATGGGTTAGATCCTGGAAGTGGCTCCATCAAAGGAAATATAAGGAGGTGAGGGAGCTCCAGGGAGCCCATTTTCTGGTGATTGCATGTAGTTTGCTCATCAGTATAACCTCACCAGTCTCTTTGCTACATCAGAGCTTATGCCAGAAACCCCTCCCTTGTTGTATTTGGGCCCATGTTTTGCCTTCGGGGAGGCTCACCAGCCTCTGCCTGACCTGCTGGTAGGCAAAAAAAACTGAGTCCATGTGACCAACCCTTCCTCGACAGCACTCCTAATTCAAGGGAGAGCAACATGAATTATTCCCACTACGCAAGCTAGCACGGCCTTAGCAAGGGTCTCAGCAGAGCTGAACCAGCCAGGCAGATGTGGTGTGTCAGGGTGGTGTTAATGTATTTCTGGCAGAGGTTTGTGTTATCTAAGGGGTGGTGGATTTACAGCCTGTGGGAATCAAACTGCTGCACATGCTTTGAATGTTGGGGGGGAAAAAAAGCTATATTGCTGTTTTGCTTGTGATTTCACTGGCAATCCAGGAAGTTTGCAGCTCACGGGGAATGTCTTGGCTGCTGACACTGGAGTGGGGTGGGGGGATTCAAGTAGAGCTTTCTTATTTCATCTTTATGTTAGTGACTCACTTTGACACTTGACTTATATACTTTAATTGTGATGTTTTGACATAAAACTTTGCAGATGGAGACCTGACGCTAATGGAGCAAGGTCATTTTGCTCAATTGGTGTGAAGAGATCTAACCCAGGGTTTGATAGTCCTTAGTCCTTGTCAGGTTTCTGTGCCAGCCCTTCCCCAACTTCAGATCTGATCCTGTTCCCAGTGAAAGCAATGGAAATACTGTCTCATGAGAGGGTGTTTCTGGTTATTGGGTTCTCTCTAGATCAAGGTACAGAGCATGTCTGTTGTTGATCTTCTCTACCTGAAGAGGACATCCTTCTAGCACTGGCTAAAGCTGACATGGCATTTGGCTGCTGAGGTTGTGCTTGGCGTAATGCCTGGCGTGTTTCCTCCAGGTGGAGAAGGCAGTGGCTGAGAGCATCCAGTGGCCTCGCTGGAGTATGTGACCTTGAACAAGGTTGTCTGCATTTTTGTGTCTCCATGTTTTCCACCTATTAATGGGGATACCATTGACATTGCCAGTGTTTTCTAAAGCATATTGAAAGTGCTCTGAGATCTGCTAAGAAATAATGTATGCAGGTATATTTATGGTATTTTGGTTCAGCAGGACTGTTAGCACTCAGCCTGGCCTCTGGCTTGATGCAAGCCATAATTTCACACAGCTTTTCCTATGTGGCTTCCATGTTATGCAGCGTTTCTTCCTGACTCAAAATTTTGGTAGGGAGAGAGGTATCTGTGGGGTGAGAAGGATGCCACATTTTCCAAGGTCCTGAGCTGTGTGAAAGATAGGGTAGACAAAAAGGTGGTGTTGTAACACTAGCATTAGGCATTTTTTGCATTTAAATAGCTTTAAAAATTATCTCTATAGGGCTAGCATCCTCACTATCATCACCAAATCCACTGAGTGCAAGGACTGGGCCCAATATCTGATTCAACTCCTGATGAATCATTATTTCCACCACTTGTTTTTCATAATTGCTTTTGCTAATCCTCAGCTGCATTTGCATTTGCTTAGTGCTTACCATCCCCTTCATCCATGGGTACAAGTCATGAGGTGTCAACATCCTGCTTGTGTCCCTTGTGATGCTCGCTGGAGCTGTAAACACAGGAGATGATGATCTTTGGCTGGTGTAAATTATCAAAGCTGTGCTAATATGAGTGAATCTATAGCAATTTATACCAGCTGTGGAAATGCCCACAGGACATTTCATTCCTGCTGGCTGGAACAGCAGAAAGCTGGTGGGGAAAATGGCCTTATTCACACATACCTGACATAAGTAAGACACACAGCTGAGCAATTTTCTGCTCCTTTGTTTTGGTCTGTTAAGGTTTAGCAAAAAAAAAATCTTTTGGGCTTCTGTGTTTATTCCTGCATAGTCAGTGGTTTACAAGCTCTGTACATCCACTTGAACACAGAGCAGCCTGTTAAACTGGTACCTGAGACAGATGCTCCCTGGCAGCACATAGGGCCATACTTCTGGTGAAAAGGATTGTCAGGTTAAATAAAGTTTAGCAACTTAAAAGATGAAAAGTTTCCCTGCATATAACCAGAAACAGAGTTCAGATCTGTAATTCTTACTTATTCCGGCACCGATTCCAATCGGGTTCCCTGCAGTTGGCTAAGGGATGGGAAGGCAGAGGGTTTGTTTGGATTTGGCTGTATTAACCCGATGGTGCTGTGTCAGAACAGTAAATGCTGCAGGAAGAAAGAGGCATCCCAGTCAAGCCTTGTTGTAATAATGAAAGGAAATGATCCTTTTTGAACTTAAGCTGAATTTGCAAAATGTCCTCACCCCAATGCGTGTCAATGAAACCCTTCAAAATGGGGTCAATTATAAACAACTTTATTTCATTCAACTCTCCATGGAATAGGAGGAGGATTGGGGCCAGGAAAATTTATTGAATGGAAAAGGATGAGATCTTTTTAAAAAGAAAAAGGAAGAAATCGCTCCTTCCCAGCTTCTTGGAAGGAATTGCAAACAGCGGAGGTGAATGTAAAACCCAAGATGCAAAATCATCTCCTGCGATTAACTCCCCTGTGTAGGCTGCTGGGCTCCTGCAGCTGTCTGGCCTGGGGACCTGCTGCTGGCTAGCACCAGGCGCATCGTTTTCCCTCTGTGCTCTGCGGCTGCATATATGTGTGTGAGTGTTTCTCCCCCCTGCTTTCTTTCATTCAGGAGAAATGTTGCCAGTGGGCAAACACTAATCCATCCTGACAGCTCTGCCTATCTTCCTGCTTTGGTCTGGCATCCAGCAAACAGCTTGATTAAGGTCCCCGGGGCTTTATTAGTGCAGCTTGTTGCCTGCAAATTAATCAACAGGTTGCATGTGTTTAACTCTTTGCTGGAGCTGGTTGGGAAATGTTCTACATTGCTGTGGGCATTGAATCAAGTCTTTTGAACTGGCTCTTAAATACGGTGCAGCAGAAATAGGCCAAAGTGGTGTCACAGTCTTGATTTCTTGGGGCAGGAGGTGAAGCGATCCTGTGGGCTCTGCAGGTGCTGCTAATCCGGCTTCCAATCTCTAATAGCAATTTTAGACTTTCATTTTATTTCTCTTGACCATTCACCCACCCCCTGAAAAATATCCATTATGCATGCAGAGGACAGCCAGATGAAACCTGTACTTTGCTTAATTATCCATAAGAAGTCAGATGTCCTCTGGGTCCCTCCAAAGTGGAAGTGCACGCAGGAATGGGACCTGTTTGCTGGTTTTGAGGTTTGTTTTGAGCATGTGCGAAAGTTGGCTCTGTTGTATTTTGTAGTGTTATCTTTCAGACTTTGGGCTTGTTCTTTTAACTGTTTGGTCTCACCATACTAGGATTAGGAAAAAAATAACTATGTAGGTGCTGTGGTTTACACTTCAGCTTTGATAATGAGCAGAAGATTCAGTGAACACACACTGAGTTTTCAGGTGGCTGTACAGATACCAGAGTGGAGATGACTGATGTTGTATGGGTAGAGTGGGTTGAATATTCTCTTATAATTTCAAAGATCACAGGATTTCTAGTTTCTTCCTTGCACGTACATGGGGAGACCCAGCTCCTTATCTCCTTTTTCCATTTCTATGCATGACCTGTCATCTCCCAGTTGCTGGTGGCCCAGTCGGTGCATCATATCGGTGTGCACGCTCATGCCTGTTAGCACTGCGTGTCTCCGATGGATAGGACGGATACTGACTGCGCTCCACACGGCACGAGCCCTGGGGGGCCAGCGGCAATCTGCGCATGGAATTGCATTCGATCTGATCTGGACTTCACCCCACAATGAACAATGGTGAGAACAGCCTGAACCACGTAGCTCGTATCAATTATTTTTAGCAACAATCAAAGATAAAAGAAGAACGTGCCTATACGGCAGTTGTCTCCTGTCTCAGTGGGAGGAGAGCAGCCAGCAGAGGGGAGAGCTGCCCAGGCCTGTTGCTCTGTGCACATTCCCCCAGGAAGGATGTATTTTCTGCAGTTTGCTCCAGTTGGAGAAGAGCAGTGTGCGGTGGGGAATTTGCCAACCCTCTGTCTTCAGCAGCTGGCCAACATCTGTCTTCTGGATGATGTAAAAATTCTCACAACTTGATAACTTTCATGCCTATTTTACCAGAAGGTTTTAAAGCATCTTAGTCCTTGATTTGACTTTGTTGCATCCAGGTGAGAGCAGTTTTGTTGCTCCCTGTGTGCCAGCATGGGGGATGAGAGGCACAGAGAGCAGATGTGGACTGCCCCAAGGGTCTGCAGATGGTGGCTATCCCCGTACCTTTGCTGTGAGCTTCTTTCTGACTCCTCCATGAGCTCCTGATGCTCCTGCTGTTGTCTCACAGCTGACCAGGAGACAGCCCTTTGCCTGGGGTCACAGATGGTCTGTGCCCTTTCACTGTAGGGCTTTTCCTCCTGGCACCTTCTCTTTCTTCTCTGACCAACCTTGGGCTCTCTTGCAGGGAGCTGATTGCTCAGTGCAGATGCTGATCCTTCAGCCTTACTTCCATGCTGGTGATGGCAATTCTGTGATAGCCAGAGGTGATAAAGGCAAAGCTGCTTCCTGAGGACAAGGTGGGGAGTTGAAGACTTGTGACTTAGTGCTTTGTGCATTTCTGGCCTCCAGACCCATCCATATGCTGTGATTGCGGCAGGGCTTGTTACAGCAGCAGAAAACTAAAAAGTTAAACACTTTTTTGTTCCTTTGCCTGTTGTCTGGCTCTTCACTGCTTGCAATAACCAGTTAAGGTAACCCATGTGAGGTGTGAAGGGCTGTTGATCAAAGAGGCGATGGTTCCTGCCTCAGAGCAATGCAAATGAATTTGCAAAGCCTGGGGATAGGGAGAGTGAGGCTCCAGGTTTGGATCTTCAGCATCTGTGGGTGAAGCACTTGTGGGGAGCAAGAGGCAAGCTTGTAGATACCTGCACCACCACTAAGAGCTCCCTGGCAGGAGGCTGAAACACCTGCAGGTGCCGTGTGTCTGAGCAGGAGCTCACCCATGTTGCTGCCTAAGGACCCTTCCAGGTATCAGCAGAAAAGCATGTGCAGAGAAATTGCTTTCTCTGCCATTTAAAATGCTGTAACAGTTAACATGCTCTTATGAGGAGGTTCTTTGTGGTAGACAGAGGAATAAGTGGCATTTCTGAAGGGAGATTTTAAGCCAAATGACTTCTGTCCACTCTAGTCTTGAGGATCTAGGGGATCCTGGGAGAGTATTGAGAGAGCAGGTACCAGCAGAGCTGAAAAAAGTTGCCATGTGCAGGGGTCTCGTTAGCACAGTTCAGATGATCTTGCTGAGTCTGGCCTTTGCATTGGAGGCACAGCAGCTGATTCCCCAATCTCCTGTCAGTGAAGACTTTCCCTATAGGACAAAGATGAGATTCCACCTCTGTCCATCCCTCAGGATATTCATGTTTCTCTGTTGATGAAGGCACACAGGCTCAATCTCTTATCTCCATCCCCCTCTGCCAGCAGGGAATAACAAAAAGAAAACTACAAACCTGTAAGCTTCGGGAGGGGGAAAGGGGGCAACGCATTGGCTCACTGTTCTGCATCGGGCCAAACCCAGCACAGCCGGGTTTGGGGGTGCCTCCCTGCATCTGAGGTCTGTCACATCCCCAGCTGCTCCTGTTGTAGTAACTGCTGGCCTTTGCATGGCAGTGTGACAGCGTGGTGGCAGCTGTGACGCATCGATCAGCCATGCCTGCTGCCGAGTGTTCGTTCCCGTTGCCAGGCAAAGAGGGGTGACCTTTTTGGAGAGGAGGAGGAGATGGTGGGGAAGAACGATGGGTGGGTGGGAGGCAGTGGCAGCCCTGGGTGGAGATCCCGGGGCTGTGCTGTGCGGGAGGTTCAGGTCAGGGCTGGGGGTTTGGATGCATGGAGCGAAGACAACACTGCCTCCCTGCTTTGCTTGATTTCGTGGGTGCAAAAAGCCCCATTCCCGCCTGCCTACTTGGATTGAGATGAAGCTTTCCTCGGTGGGGCCTGTCATCTCTGTGGGATGCGATGCTCAAATTACAGGAGGAAGTATCAGGATGGTGCTTGGTAAAATGCTATTCATGGGCTGCTGCAGATCTGACTGTATTGCCTTTGGTGTAGGAAATTTCAGGGCACTACAGCCTCCCTCCACCCTGCTCAGCCTGATGTGAGCCACTGAGCAGTGGTCACCAGCAGCAGGGGTTTGGGTCTTGTGCCCTGCGCTGTGACTCGTGCATAAAATTGTCATATCGGCTTTACTGCATGGGTTTTCCTGTGACTCTGGGACCCGGACAGTGCTCTGCTCTGTGTGTGCCGATTCTGGAGTAAAATCTCGGGTAGCTTCTCTGGAAAAGAAAATATTTTCCATGTGTTCGAGGTCAGCATGACTGGGGAAACGGTTATGAGCCTCTAAGTCTGGATTGGTAGGAAGGGCACCATCAATCCACTGAGACAGAGCCCTGTGTGAAGGGGTGAGGTGGAACAGTACCAGACATAACCTGAAATGACTTAACAAGCTGCTGAAGTTTTCAAATGCATGTGTCTTTTTTTTTTTAATTTAAATTTCCTCTGACATTTCATAGGCTTCATCACTCAACGTGAAGCCAAGATCCATGTGAGTGTGTGCGGTAGGATTGTTTTTAAATTTTATTTTAAATACAGATGTCTGGAATAACTTTTTTGCACACACTGTAGGAGTGTAAAGGTTTCTAAGCAACATCATTTCATGCTGTTTGCATTAGAGACTGTAAAACAGGATTCCTTTTTTTAAAAGTCTCTGCAGTGCAGGCATAATTACAGGATCCCATTATGCAGCATTGTGTCTACGGTGAAGCCTGCCCTAATGGAATATTCTGCCTTGTGCTGAAGTCGTACCTGCTTTTTACCAAGACACTTAAGGACTTAATTAGCGTCATTATAGACTACCACCCCCTTCCTCAGCCCTGTGCATGAAGGGATAATGATCTGTCCAAGCTAGTGCGTTCGCTTCCCATGGTTAACAGCACCACATGGAGGGAGTGTTTCGTAGCTTGCTGCTGCTATCTTGAAGTGAACGTGTGTGTGTGGGAATGAAAGCATTTCCTAGGAGCAATAAATATACACTGTGTTTACTTGGCCTGGTCTTAGCCATTGAGCTGCGATGGTGTTTGTCACTGGGAGATCCCTGTGGAGCTCCTCTGCGTAATGCCTCATCACGCGCTGCCCTGGCTACCTTATGTGGCCGGCTGCGGCACAGAGCAGTGCCAGGCAGCCTTTGCGCTCAGTCCTGCAGGTGTGTGCCGCAGGGCACCCACATGCACTCCATCCTTCGAAAGAGTCCCCAGGAAATAGCAGGAGCCATGTGGATGGAGCAAGCCCAGGTCTCACCTTCCCACAATCTCCGTGTGGATGTGCTGCACGTGGGCAGCATCTTCCACTTACCTGCATATACATATGTTCATATGTGCACATACGTCCATGTATGCAGTTCCTGCCTCCTACCCTTGCTGGATAGTAGGTGTTGGCATTGCACTGAAAGCAGGCGCGTTCGATGGGTTGGAGTGACAGGAGGAGATGGGCTTGAGGGCATGCTGCTCCGGTGCCGAGGGAAGCTGGAGAGGATCACGCTGCTGCTACATGACTGCAGCTATAAAGCTCTAGTCAGCTGGATGGTCAGTTTTGTTCCCTAATGCTTTGATGGTAAACAACATTTGCGCTGAGCTGCCCAACGGAGTTTTATAAACATCTGGGGACTTTTTACATTTTATGAGATGAAGAGTGTTGGCTTTTGTACCTGAGACAGGGCCAAAGAAGTTTTTATTGCTGGTTAGGTAACTTCTCTGGCACGTTGCATTAGGAGCTCTAGACATTATTAATGATGTGTGTGTGTGTGCTATGGTGCGTGTGTTGTTCCATGTAACGGCTGTTGCTGCTGCGCCCTGTGCGAGGATATAGCCATAACATTTTCCTACAGGTGTACAACTCTCAGCCCCCTTCTCTTGTGTCCATCCTGTGCTGTCCTTTCTACCCTACCTGCTTCAGGTTAGTGTTCCCCCAGCAAATTTTCTCTGGAGTTTTACTAACATCTTGTGGGGAGGAAAATTTGCCCGTAACCTCTGCTCTTTGTACTTCTCGCTGTTGGTAGGAAGAGGCACTATGAGAGCAGTTAGGGGTTTGGGAGCTGGTCTTGTGGCACATGGCACTCCTGAGCTTGTAGCTCAGCTGCATTCAGAGGAGCTCCTTGAAGGCTTGTGGCCCCATCTCTTGTGGCATGTAAAGACAAGAAAGAAGGAGCTGCGATGCCAATAGATGTCCTCTGCTTCCCTTGACTCACTTGGAGTCCTGAACATTACCTGCTTGCACCCTTGCCTCAGCAAATGATGTCTGGCCTGGGCTGATGCAAGGAAGTCACCCATGCTGGTGAGCAACCTTCAAAGCCCAGAGCTGCTCCTGGGTCTCATCATCTCCTTTTCTGCTTTGCTTATCCAGGATGACTCTCCTGCATTGTCCGCTCCTAGTGAGGACTGCTGCAGTGATGCAGTGCCTGTTATTTTTTACAAGAGCCATTTGGCTGCTTTTCTGGCTCTTCCAGCCTCTGCCCTCAAGGAGCTATGTGTGATCCCTGCTCAGATAGCTGGGCATGCTTCCTCAGGCCTCCCACCCTGCCGCACGTAGCAGTGCTTGACATAGCATGTCCAGCACGGGAAGGCGCAGGCAGTCCTGGGCCTCCAGCACAAAGCCCATCCAAGCTACAGCTGTCCTTTGTGCTTTCCAGTGAGATGGCTGGAGGTCTTGGGCAGTGCTCGTTCCATTTTGCTTCATAAACACTGCAAATGGTGCCAGATGGGGCTTTATAGGATCATATCCTCTGCCCTATGCTCTATGTATTTTAAACAAACCTGGGAGGGGGTCTGGGCTGGATCCTTGTTTGTTCTTGAACAAATTGATGCAGGCTTCAGAGTCCTCATCCATCCATCTTCCATATGGAGATAAAAAGTTTTGGCTGAACACTGCTAAATGTGCCGTCATCTATCACAGCGGAGGCGGGATTGTGTCAAGGAAAAATAATCCACCATCAGGCTCAAAAGAAGAAGAAAAAAAAGAAATAAGATTTCCAGTGAAATGCATTGCTTTTAAAAATCCAATTCACTCTTTGCCAAGTCATTGTTTGGTTTTAAACTTGTTTCACATGAAAGCAACCTTTAAAGGTTACTTTTATCCCTCTTTAATGAGCTATAGAAATGAGCCTGGTCTGCTACAGGGCAGAGGCCAGGGGATGGGACCGTGTGGAGCTGATGCATCCCCTTTGGAACGGCTGTGTGGGCTGTACCACCAGCTCCCTGGCTGCCAAATTCTGTAGCCAGCAGCTTTCAGCAAGAAAAATGAAAGAGGATCATTGATGTATATCTCTCCCCTTGCTGCGGTGGAAATTATATATGCTGCAGTGTGTGGGGGAGAGAATATACGTTGCTTTGTGTATATTTCTGAAGCATTCTGGATCGTGGGGTTTGCACCTTGGGGGCCAGGTTTTCTGAAACCCCTTCTGTGCTGGGTGCTGAGCTCTTGGGAGATGTGTCCCAGCGAGAGCTCTTGGAAACCTGACGCCTGTGGCGAGCATTAACCATCTGCAGACCTGGCCCCCATCCTGCCCACGTGAGCAAGGGGAGACCCGTGCTCCCTCCCCAGGTGAAGCACCCCTTCTTTCCTCTGCACTGCCCAGATGTGTTTAGGTGACAGCAATGGTGTCTGAGCACCTCTGCAATGATGGACTATCCCAGCCCTGACCAGCAGATGAGTGTCTGACTCGTTAAAAGGGCTCCGCTATAGGGCAGCATGAGCAAGAGGTGGGGAGAGCGCGCGTGGGGCAAAGCTGCTTTGCAGTCCATGGGTGGGCTGAGAGGCACAAGTGGGGCTCCCTCCGCTCCACGCAGCAACGTGGCTGCGTGAGCTGACGGGCTAAATGGGGACTGACAAAGATAGCAGCAGAGCCTGTAAACAAGACTCATGACCGTGTATCTGTGGATTGAGCTCTTCCTCCTCCCCCCTAACTGCAGGTAATCCTTTCTGCCCAGGCATCGTGCATGAGCGGCTCCAAAGTCTCCCAGCCCAGCTGGGAAACCTCCCAAACTGTGTCTCAGCCCTTCCAGTCCGAGGGCTGCTGCGTTTTCTCATTCTGCTTCCAACGGCTGTGCTATTAAAACATTTATCTCATTTTTCTTCTGATGCACGTCATGTTGCTTGAAACTTTTAGGGGAGACCTGGCTGATGCAGAAGGAGCAGCGTCAGGGGGTAAATGAGTGGTGCCATGTATAGAAAACCCAATGCACTTGTGCTTCGGTGTGTTGACGTGGATGCGGTGTCCTGGGACATGCAGGTTTAGTTAAGCCATGTCTGTGCCGGGGTTGAAGGCAGCTGTGAAGGGCTTGGTGCTGGATGAAGATGCTGTCTGTGCTCTAAGGGGGGTGATTTTCATGTCCCCACTGATGAGGATGCCAGCAGCAGTTTGCAGTTGGCTCGGAGCTCTGCCTCTGGCCCTTGCCACCCTCCAGACAGGTCGTGCACCACTCTGGCTCCTTATGGAGCTGATGCTGAGGGACTGGGTGGCCTCCCTGAGCCCAGGCAGCGAGTCTGTGCAAGGTGGCAATTATTGCTAGGTCTCCTGATTTCCAGCCCATGCTCCCTCTGGGACATTTATAGCTGTTTGGTGTGGCTTGGGTGGGCTTTGAACACGAGCAGGTAGCTGGACGTGCTGCTGCTGCTGCTTGTGATCACAGTGTTCCCGGGAGCTGAGGGCCTGCTGGGTGTTTGGGGAAGCAGAGGGGAGGTTGCCAGCTGCTCAATTCTTGCTCAACAGACTCCTCTGTCCCAAGAGGCTTGAGGCGATGAGGCAGCTGTATGTACAGATGTGGTTTCGCCTCTCCTTTTCTGCATGCGTGTTGCTGTCCCTTGGCACGGTCTGGGCTTCCTCTGCTTATATTCAAGTTGTGGGTTTTAAAATGCCTCCCTGTGCTGCTCTTGCAGGAGCTGGAATTGGCTGCAGCTGCATGTGCCCTCTTTGCACCTTCTGGTGCCTCCTGCGTTGAGCACAAGCAGGGGCTGAAGGGTATTTCTGTCCCCCTGTGTGTTGGCTGCCCTGAGGTTTTTTTGTTTTCTTTTTATTTTTCTCCCACAGCAACTCATGTGCTGTAACTGTTGGGGTCTCTGGGTGAGATTTGGGAAAATTAAGCCTTTCTCACACACCTGATTACCTGGCAGGTTATCTCAATGCTTTGTTAAAGGGAGAGCACTTTGGACAGTGTTTGCTTGGCCAGTGGGTTGTCCCAGGCCAGGAGAGGACATGGGACAAATGGTGTCATCGGCCAAGTGACAAGAGAGTAATTGCGGGAAGCACAAACTGTGGTCATGTTGTATGAAACTCTGTCCCACAGCAAGGACAGAAAGAGGAGAAGAAACAGGCTGGGGCCAATACGGGCAGTTAATGGCAGAGCTGCTGTGGCCCATGGTGGTCTTAGCTTCCCTGTGCATTTCCAGATGTGACCTTGCAGAGTCATAAGTCCCCTGGTCCCATGAGCTGGTGCTGGGACAAGGTCCTCCCCATCAGTAGATCTGCCATGGTTTCTGGTGTTATTTGTTGCCCTTTCCTCAGGTGGATGAGTCTTGGTGGGATAGGGAAGAGTAGAATGTGGTGCAAGATACTAAAGCCTCTCAGCAGAGGGTTTTTGATGTGGCTGCAGTGCCCAAACTCCTGGCCTCAGTGGCATTTTTCCTGAATTCCCTTTCCCAGCAGAAATCATCTCCGTCCTCCTTATCAGACCCGTTTGTATGAGGGGGTTGAGGGCTGTGATGAGTTTGCTGTATTTGCTGCTGTTGTGCGAAGGCTGCCGGGTGCTTCCCCCTGCAGCAGGACCAGTCACCCAGGGATGCTCTGCATGAGCAGGATGTGGTGGCTTGGAGAGGGGCTGTCTACCGGGGAGCCGCCAGCGCAGAAGGCGCTCTGGGGAAAATCCCTGCGTACCAGAACTGAGGATGCTGCTGTTTTCTACAGAAGTGTCAGAAGGCCACTGGAGGCAGTGGGCAATGGAGAACAACTTTCCTATGGGAAAGTAAAGGCTTGTTCCATTTTTAACCCTTGCTAATTGAGTCCAGGGTGAAATGTGACCCCAGGTTACATAGTTGTAATGCCTTTTCTGTGCACTGGCCTCTGGGCCCTCAGGAGGGGGAAGGAGCAGTAGTTTGCTGGTTTTGGCCCAGCTCCATGAAGAAGCGAATTTTTTAGTGGCTGTAAATAAGGAAAATTGAGAGGCAGGAAGCGGATGTCTCCTGAACAGACACTGGAGCTGACAGCTCTGTGCGTGGCCTCAGGGATGCCCGCCTGGGCCAGTGTGTGTGGCTCAGGCAGAAGAAAGCACGGGAGAGTGGCAGGGGGAGTTTGGGGTCCCTGGCAGGGCCACGAGGCGGGAGCATGTCCACGTGGGAGCCTCTGTCCTGGGAAACATGTGAACTGGCCCTGGACTGCCGTGGCAGGAAGGAAGACAGCCCAGATAGGCAATCGTTTTTGGCAGGGGTCTCCTCTCCCCGCTCAGCACAGGTATAATGAACTTTCCATGCTCAGCACTCTGCAGATGTGCATGGATGGAGTTGTCCGACAGAGGCAGGGAAGTAACACTAATCCTGTGTGATTAGCGGGAGCTGGCCTGGATGCTGGTGCTGTTACAAACCATCCCTGTGAATCTGGGAGCCCTGCGGGCAACCCCAGTTTCCAGGGAAGGGCTGGAAGTCACACCCAGCACGGGCACCTCGTAGCAGCAGACTGCATGGGAGACACGTTATCCTGGGCGACTGAGATCTCCCACTCCCTCTTGCCTCTTATTTCCAGGAGGCTTTGTAATCTGATGGTTATGCTAAGGCAACAGTGATAAAGTATTTATTTGAGCCTTGTCATTAAAAATAGATGGCTGTAGCCTAAAGCTGACTTGTGGGGTAACTTGTGCCTGCTGTTCTGCTTTGTTATGAAACCTGAAAGTTACTGTTTTCTTTAACTACTGCTGCTTTTTCTTTTTTCCCCACATTTAGTTTTTTACAACCTTACAAATATTAAATAGGCCATGTCAGGTTGGTTTTGTTGCAGTCTCTTAGGAAGAGCTGCCCATTGGGAACTTTCTCTGCCTTGAGGATGTCAACAGATCATTTCTCCTACATGAGGAAAACAATGGACATGAGTGTAAAATGAGAACTTAGGGGAAAAAAAAAAAGCGAAGCGGAGAGTTACAACAGTCAGCAGTTGCTCTGGACTTGCTTCTTCAAATATCCTTGTACTAAATTCCCTGTTGTCCACAGAGACTTCGAGGAAAAAGGACAGTGTAGACAAGACCTGAGTTTTTGGTATTAAATACTTCCAGACCTCCTCAGGCCATCAGGAGGGAGCAGGCTAGCTGCTGGTAAGGCTCCAGATGTTGCCTTTGGGAATGGATCTCCCACGGGAGCCAGCTGGCTGCGAGCTCTCTAAGGTGTCTTCCCCTTCTGTCTGTGTGGGGCAACTTTTATGAGTCTTGTCCCCCAAAATGGCATGAGATTCATCTCTGGGGCTACCCGGGAATGTGGGGTGGGGAAGAAGAAATGGCCAGAGGTCAGTGGAAAGTGCAAAGAATCCTCAGCTCTGTGCACGGGTCTCCAGACACAGGACACATCGCAGGTGGGTGAGGACTGGATAAGAAGCCTGTGGGTTCGGCTGCCATCCCCAATGTCTCTGTAGGCAACTGAGCAGGCTTCTTCTTAGAGGTTTTGTCGTTGCTGGAGATCCACACCAGGAAGCTGCAGAGCCCAGATGAGACAGGCTGGCTTCGGTCCCTCCTGGGGGCTCACAGACTTCAGAGCAGCGTGGGCTGCGTGGAGGCACATCGGCTGCCTCTCAAACTGCCAAGGCTGCTCTGAGATGCAGAGCTTTTGAGCTGCAGATGATCAAAACAATGGTGCCAAGGGGGCTGGAAGGGGACAAGGGAGCGTGTTGCAGTGGGGTGGCTGGAGCAGTGCAGAGGCAGTGCTGGAGATGGAGAAGACAGGCTGGAAGGGAGTGTGGCGTATGGTCCAGGGCATAGCCACGACCAGAGGGGTTGGTGGTGGGGTGCAGCAAGTAGCAGAAGCTCCATCACCTGCGGGCAAGTGCCCGGCAAGCATCACATCACTGCGTGGTGATGCTGCCAGCGTAGGTCATGCCGCAGTGTGCAGAGCTTCCCTGAAAATGGGGAGCCATCGCTTTTGTTCTTGAAGACAAAGGATCTCTCTCTGGATCTCTTCCAGAACGTAATGCTTTGGCGTGGAACAAGAAATTCTCTGTTAACCCTACTCCCCTCTCGGCATGGTAAACAGGAGGCGCCGAGCAATCCACTCTCCTCTTCCGCCTCTCGGAAATCCTGGGAAATAAATGTTTTGCTGCTAGCACAAAACAATTAGAAATGGGGATTTGTGTTTTCTTGCTGGATGTGCCTTTTCCCACCTCCTTGATTAATCTTGGATGTAGATGCTAATTGTTAGCTGCACAGCTCAGGATTTGCTGTGTTTTGCCAGGACTTGACCGGTGTGTCTTGTAGCAACAAAAGCAGATGAAACATCTGGTCGGGGGGGAAAAAAAACCCCCGTGGAGCTTCCCGCCAGCTTGGCTGGGAGGGAGGAAGGGACAGGCGGGTGGAGAGGGCGCAAACAAGATAGTGTTCAGGGTGGAAAAATGTGATCTGGATTCTCCATAACAAACTTGTCTGCTCTCCCGGAGGCTCTCAGAGCCAGCATGAATGGGATTTTTGCAATGACTGGAAAGTCCAAGCCTCCCAGTCCCTGTGGATGATGAGGGGCAGTTTGCAGAGAGGCACGGGTGGGTGGGAACGTCCTCCCCAAATTCTCTTGGGAGGTGTTGATGAGGGCCACTGCTGTTATAGCTGATTGACTGCTGCTGAGCGGGGAAAAAATGGTGATGTCAGATGAAGGCCATCAACCAGGCGGGGGGGACGGGGGCGTGTGACACTGTGACACCGTGCCATATTGAGGATATTAATTCTCAATTAACTGTTATTGCTGAAAAGCTGTATTGTTCCTTGGGGAGGGACAGATGATGATCTATGTCATCCTCGTTATTCCAGCTGGCGGTCCCCCGGCGGTCACTGGGAACAGACCCTGCTGGCACTGTTGTTGGTGGCGATGGCACAGCATCCGCTGGGGGTGGCTCCTGTGTGGCCTTGTGGCGGTGGCAGCCCTGTGCCGACCTCGCCTGATCTATCAGGCAGGCATGGAGCAGCTCGGGCACGGCCAAGCAACCTCTGCAACCAGCGTGCGGGTTGAGCGTGTTCGCTTTGTCTTGTTTTGGGCTGAGAAGAGCATATTCAGGGCAATGCCAGGTGATGTGGTTCTTCAGGCAGCATCTGGGCATGGGGGACTTGAAGGGGATGGTCCTAGTGTCCCCTGGGGCAAGGGGTGCTCTAGTAAATAAGCAAGTGGGATCCCTGGGAGCTAATGAAGTGTTGAGGACACCAGTGGATGTGTTTTGGACAGGTCAGCAGGGACAGATATACTGGGGGGTGACAGGAGCCAGGGAGCTGGTGGGATAGTGGCGTGTTCAGGCTTGGGAAAGACTGCTGCAAAAGTGAAGTTCACTTTGTCTAGAAATTTGTTTTCAGTCTCTGCCCAATGGAGCCTGTGACCGCCCTTAGCTTCACTGGATAGAAAGGGGTGGTTTCTGTAGGACCTTTTTCCTTTCTTGCCAGCAAGGAGTGTGGCTGGTGTCGCAGAGTGGTTGCAACATTAGACCATCTTCAGAGTTTGGCAAGTCATCTTGCAAAAATGTGAAGTTGCTATTTGCAGAAAGGTTTTGTGGAAAAGGCACTTAAGCCAGAGGAAGAGGGCTGTTTTCCAGAGCAGTCAGCTTTGAGTGGACAGCATGTACATCTTCATGTGCAAGGGTGGCAGTTAAGCTTTTCTCTGTAGACATCAAAGGTAAACACCATTTTAAGACAGGAAAAAAACAAAACAAAATGGGGAGGTAAGGCCCTTGCCAATGGCCACAAGCAAATCAGCGTGGAGTTACAAAAAGGGCAGCTGGTTCCTGACAAGCAGCTTCACGTGTGGGTCCCTCGAGTGTCCTGCCCGCCCCAGGCTGAGCTGCTGGTCTCTGGGGAGGGGATGAAAGAGCAGCGAAGAGTCCACTGCTGAAAAGTTCCTTCCTGATGCTGGGAAGGACGATCGGTTCTTCCTCAGGGTGAATCATGCTCCGGCGCTAAGCAGCTAATCCTGCTGACTGTGGCTGTCCCCTGATAAGCAATCCAGCCAGCTCTGATTATTTTCCAGCAACTTCATTAGAAAAATAACGTTAGAAGCAATTGGAAGTCAATTATGTTTTATGTGACTAATGTTGTTAATTATTATTACTTTTGTTAGTTTGCCTAATCCACCAGGATTCTCCCATTAATAGATGTTACTAATTTGTACCTACGGTGCACTGACTTCCACCAGTGGATTTCAGAGCATTTCCCCAAACTGTCCTCTATTTTGTATTTATTGTAGATTAACATTTTATTTAAAGTTAATTATCTTAAGCTGTAAATTTCCATGGTGTCCTATAAACATTAAGCAAGCTTTGCAGTCTAGGTTATTTTTACAATGTGTCAGGCAAAGAAACACAGGATAACAGTTTGGGAATGCTGGAAGAAATATGATTGAAAATGAAAACTGGCCGATAAGTGAGTTGGAATAGTGTACCCTTCTCCATGCAGGAGGTGAGCGTTGCGCTGGGTATGGATGGAGAAAAGAGGGTCAGAGAAAACGTAAATTACTTGCCCACAGACACAGAGTGACTTCCCCAACCATGCGCAGGGGTTTCTGATTCTTCTCTGTGCTCTGGTGTAAGATGGAGCCATAGCTCAGGAGCTGGTGATTTAGCACAAGGAGTTTAGGGACCATTAAGACTGTAGGCTGGATGTGAAGAAAATCCTTTGATCAAAGTTTTTGTCACAATTCCTCTTTATTTTTTCCCCCTTTGTTCCCTCCATCAGCAACTGCACCTGGGCAATCCAAGAGATCCCCTCGCACTATGCCGGGCACGGATCCCCTCGCGAGTGCCGGCTGGCAGGGCTCGGAGCAGAGCAGCCGGGCTCCCCGGAGCTGCTGGTTGGCAAAGGAGCCTTTTTGTTGTGCGGTTGCTAGAGGTGCCCCTTGCAACACCTGGTGCTGCTGGGCGGGATGGTTTGAACGCAGCCCACAAAGGGCCTGGCTTAAAAATGGATCGAGGGCTCCAGGCAATCTCTAACTTCAACATGTGTTCGGGCAAACTGTGTGCATAATTCAGCATGTTTAGTTGTGTTAAAACTCCTTGCCAGCAAGCGGAGTGTTTGTTTGGAGATGGCATTGTTATCCCTGTATATCTGTGCAAGGATTATTTTCATTCCTAAAAAAAATAACAAACCACAAAACTATGGAATTTATCATATAGAAGGAGCAGTAGGAGGTCAGGGGTTGACTAAGCACAGCATCAGGGGCTCTGCTTGTTGTGGTTGGCTTTGAGAGAGATTCCCAGTGTGATTTTTGGGGCAGCAATTGATCCCCATCTGTTTTAGCTTCCTCCTTTGGAGTAACAATACGTGTCTGTGCTGCGAGGTAGATTGCTCAGTGGGCCCGGTGCAGGACTGCACTGGGGGGGTTGACAATGGGGGATGGCACAAGAGCTCCCACCTTGCCCAAAATGCTCTGCGGCACTGGATGGTCAGTAATTTTTTTTTAGCACAGTTCTATCACTGAGTATTTTGTTAATAAAGCCATTGCTTAATTTTGTGCAGTTGAATTAGTTCTGTACAGCTGAGAGCAGACTTACTGCATCCTTTGCATTGACACTGGTATACTGTGTGTCTTTGGTCAGGTCACTCAGCTTCCTGCTCTGCTGCAGTTCTCCACCTCAAATTGGCACAATGCTAATTTATTTCTCAGTTTTAATTTTGAGTGCAACCTTAATGGAAATGTTAATTTACAGTGAGTACTTCATAGAGTATTATTTGGGAAAATGCTCTCAAGTTTTCCATATGGTTATCAGATAGTGACTGTAAAAACCCAGCCCTCTACTAGATCTAAACTAACAAAGCTCATAACAATGGTTAGTGACAATAAAAGTAATTTGCAATTGGTTAATGTTCCATGTGATTATTTATGGGTAGCTTTCTGACTGTCTTGTGAGAAGTATCATAAACTTTGTGATTAGTTACTGGGAGAAAGCCACTGTTGGGACACATTAACATTGCAGTTTCTCTGCCTGAGGGGTTGTGCCCTGCAGCCCTCCTGGCTCTGCTTGTGGGGCTGGGCATCAGTGTCACAGAAGTTGCACTTGCAAAGTAACAAAGAAAAATTCCTTTTTATTTATTTATGTCTTATTTCTTAACGCCCTCCTGCTGAAGATGGGAAGATGATGGGAAGCTCTTGCAGTTGCCTTTGGGGAGTATGCCTGGCACGGCAGGGAGCAGAGTGCAACACACAGACACTGAGCAAACACCTGGGCAGGTTTTCAGGCAGGGATGTTGACACCCGATTAGCACTTCAGACACATCCCTTGTGCTGTCCTTGCAGTTATCCACTGCTTTGGAAAGCTGTACACCTGGTGCATTGCTTAGGGGTGTCCCTTGCATTTACTTGCCAGCCCTTCTGCAGTGGCAGAGGAAGGGTGCTTGCTCCGTTACAGGACTGCCCCTTCTCTGCCTCCTGCTTCCAGTGCGAACTGAGATGGATCACTTATTCCCACTCTGCTTTGGTTTCCCATCTCAAAAATAGGAATAAAGCAGTTGCCAGCTTTATACACTTAAATTCTGAGATCAGCCCCATAGACATGTCTTAGACAAGGAGAAGGTGTGGATGAAATGAAGCCTCTCCTCTCTTACCCTGCATGCAACTGGCTCCTCATGAGTGGCCTGTCCAGAGCATGGAGCTGATGTGACAAGGTTTTTGGGAGGTTGTGTGGTGACAGTAAGGTGGGATTAGTGTTATGAACTGGTCAGGGTGGCTGGTTATTTTGGAACACACAGCCCAACAGGATGCCTCCTGGCCATGTTCTCACCACAGCCCTCTACGCTGGTGACCAGCATGGGAACATGGGGCAACTCAGCCTTGCCTTTTTCCTTGAGAAGAAAACATTCGCTGGAAAGTGTTGTGTTGGCTGCAGATGTTTTGTGTCTCTCATCCATCGAGGTCAGTTGGAGTTCTGCCAACACGAGTGACGTGTGTGTAGAAGAGGCCAAAATCCTCCCGCAGATGAGCGCCGTGGGACTCGTCCATGCACTCTCAAAGACGGTAGCTTGGCTCTTATAGCACTGCAGTGCAAATAGGGCCCGAGGCTGAACTGGTGACATTGGTGCAAATTCAGGGTAAGAAGGTCTTGTGTAGCACCGCTGGTCCCCATGCCAGGCTGGCCTGGTCTCTGTGGAAAGTTGGAGATGACTCGTTTTCCCCGTGAATTTGTGAGCTCCTTGTCTCTCCTCCCTTTGGGCATCTTGCTGCTAGCACTGGTCTTCTGACCTGCCTGCATGATGCTCTTTGCTCACTAGCTCTATTTCTAGGGAATTTAATAAGATATCAATTAAGAAATGAAAACAAACTGAAGATGTCTGTCAGTGGAAAATCTGGAGTGAGGCAAGGTTATTGGTAGCAGTTGTTTAAAGTCTTGTCAGCTCTTTTTATAGACGGTCCCTGCTGCTGTGGGACAGCTGAGTTGGACCCGTGTGCCAGAGGAGCTGGTGGCAGCCCCTGCACGGGACCCTGCTGCTCTGCTGGGACCCTTATGTTGGGTGACTCCTGCCTCCCCTGCTCGTTATAAAGGGGAGAGATGCTGATAAGAGAAGTGGACTTGAGGGAGTCCCTCTTTGTAAAGAACACGCTGGATAGAGACTGCTAATTAACTCTCGTGATTTAATGTTTTCCTGTTTGCATCCAGCATGTTTGGGGGATATGGTATTTATGGTCCTATGGGGAGGATGTGAGCTGGCATGGAGAGAAGAGATTTCTGTTCCTTCAGAGCTTTATCACCCTTTTTCCTCTTGAAAACTCCAGCTGTGGGAGACCAGGAAATTGGAGATTTGTTTCTGACTGAGTGAATTAGTGTCTGTCTCTCAAATCTGTTTCTCTAAGTTTTGCTGCACCCTAAGTATTATTTTGGCTTGCTGCCTCGCACCTCTGCAGTGTCAGCATTGGGAGAGCCTCCTACTGCAGTAAGAGGCCATCCCAAACAGTCGGCAGTCTCTGAGTCTGGGGTCTCTGGTGTATTTAGCTGTCCCATGGTTTCAAGAGGGTGGAGGTGAACATGCAGAAATCTTCTGGTCAGGCTCGGATCTCCTCTCCTGACCCTGTGGGCACCAGGGTCAGGGTGCCAAGCACCGAGGGTGCACCAGCACTGCCCGTGTGCTCCTGGCATCCCTGTGCTCTTCTTCTAAAGTTAGCTGGAAGCAAATTATTTCTGTTTAAAAGTTTGAGCTGATTCTGCTCTGTATTCTCAACCTGGTGATGTTATCCCTTGTCTGGTGTTATCCCTGGGGAGTTGTGATGTACAAAGTGAGGACTTAATTGTCTTTGCCTAGATGAAGTCTTAGCTCCACTTGTCCCTGCTGTTATTGTCACCTCTTTCTGATCTTTTCTGCTCCTGCTGCTCCGTTCATCAGCTCCTGCTGTGGCCACCTCTGCTCCAGCTGCCTCTTAGTTGTCAGGTACTTCCTCTCTCCTCCTCTTCACCCCCCAAAAAGTTACCACACAGAGCAAACCATCTTCTCCAGCCTTATTAAAAACAAGGGATATGTATCTGCATGGCTCCTGGGCTTCGTTTGATATTGTTTGATCAATGGAGAGCAAGAGGAAG
This sequence comes from Ciconia boyciana, assembly GCF_034638445.1. Taxonomy (NCBI): domain Eukaryota; kingdom Metazoa; phylum Chordata; class Aves; order Ciconiiformes; family Ciconiidae; genus Ciconia; species Ciconia boyciana. Next base: position 12,047,422 of record NC_132942.1, read on the forward strand.
GGAAGTGCTGAGTTGAGGGAATTCAATAGCGCTGTTAAAAAAAGATGTGTCCAAAACACAAACATGATCTCATGCAACATAGACATTGTCATCTGGGAACTACAAAGGGCTGAGTCTTTGTGTCTGGGCAAACAAAGGAACAGAAATAGCAACCCAGAAATATTAGTTCATTGTCAAAATGATCCTCATTCCCTGGCCATATGATTTATATGGAGCAGAAACCAGGGCAGCTCTGCTTTGCTGCTTTATGTAAGTGAAGAAGAGTGAAAGACCAGTGAAAATCCCTGTGCTAGGCTTAGCTCTGGATGCTTCTGTAGCATCAGAGAAAAAGCACTGCTGTGGTCTCTAAGTCACCGGAGTGGCTTCTTCATGCCTATGTTAGAAAATCAGCCTTCAAGTCATGCTGTGGCTGAAATGCATCTGGTGCCGCTGCCGTTGCAAATGAAGGAATGTCACTTGGAGGTTATCAAATAAGCAATACTTTGATCCTGCCTTGGCATTTGCACACCCAGCAGCATCCTGGGGGCTCATTCTGGGTGTCTGTCTTGCCAGCTGTCTCGCATTACCATTTCTGTCCAGGAAAACCAGCCCAAGACCATCCATGGAAAAAAAAGCTGTGAAGGAGAACCAGGACAAACTGGGTTCACAAAAGGCCCTCAGGGAAAGGGAGCTGGGGGGAGGAAGGAAGTGTGTTTCAGAGGTTGGTCTCAGTCTGTTTTTTTTTTCTATTTAGACTGTCCCAATCTATCCCAATCCCTGTACAACCTCTGGTACACGGCTATCCAGTAACCACTTTGGACCAGCCCTGTAATGGGCCCTGGGAAGCCACGGACAGCAAGGGTGAGGAGCTGTTAAAAATGTGTTTTGAGGGACAAGAGGTAGAACTGGCACTATGCTTGTGGCTCAGCATGAGACCCTGCTCCACTGAACCATCTTCCTTTTGTCTTGTTATTTTCTGTGAAATATCTTTTTTTTTTTCCCCTCAGGATCCCTTTTTTTTTTAATTTGGATGCCTGTGTCTGTGCAGATCAAACAACATACTTCCATCATTACAAGTCAGTGAGTCACAAGAGCCAAATGACTCTATCTTAAAAATAACCCCAAAGCCCTAGTGCAATTGCTGTGCAGGCTGGGATGTGTTCTTGCATTCCCCAGGGAAAGTCGGAGGCAGACTGAGGAAGAGACCCAGGGAGAGATGGTCATGCTCATGAATAGGCTTTGATGACTTTTCATATCTGCTTTTTGTCCTCTTTGCAGCTCAGCTTTATGCTCTGTGAGCTCTGTGAAATGGATGTTTCCTTTCAACCCTCCTCCATGTCCATTCCTTTTGCCTTTGTCTCTTCTTCTTCCCCCTACCTCCTTTTTTTTGGGGGGGGAGGCTTAGAAAGATCTCATCCATTAATAAACTGAGCCTGCTCCAGCCGCTTTAGTGTTAGTGCAAAACAAATAATGTTTCAAATGCTCAGCTCTTTTCTCTCCTCGGCAATGGGAGGGAGTGGAAGAGGAGAGGCAGGGTTATTTCCTGATGATGCTCTATTGACAACGAGTTTTGCATCAAGCTTGAACCTGGTTCACTGATAAATGTGCAAACTCCCAGCTTTGAGTACTTGGGGAAATGGAGTGCTGCTCTGCAGGATGGGATATTCCCTGGCCCAGTGTGGGGACACCTGAGTCTCTGCCTGGGGGTTCAGCAGAGGAGATGCTGAGCAGCTGGGGTGCTCGCCCCACCTGCAGGGCTGGTGCAATTCAAGGGTGCCCTGGACAGTAATAGAAACGCAGATGCTGGTGCAGCTCGGTCTTGGGGTGACTCCCTTAACCTCTTGTGATATTGTTCTCCCCATTTGTAAAATGGGGGATAATGCCTCTCCATTCCTAAAAATTGCTCAATTGTTTAGTTCTTGTGGATGTCTGGATGCACGGCACCCTTAGGTCTCCTAACAAAAGAGACTCCAGTGCAGCAGGAGTAGTTTTTCTGTAATTGTCTTTTCCTAAGTCAGGACAGTAAAGCACATTCCTGTTTATCCCTGGACTGGAAATGGGTAATGGTGGTGCAGGAGAGAGATGGCAGTCCCCGTCCATGAGTGGGGGTGAGCAGTGGTCAGACCTGCACTGAGTGCCTCTCTTGTTGGTGTGCCACGTGCCCTTCATTTAGAGCCTGTTTCTGTCAGAGCTGATAGGGTTTTGGCATTGATTAAATGGGGAGCTGGAGCACCCAGATGAGCACCTGTGCCCCATTTTTCCTACCTGTAAAATAGCTGCAGTACAACCTCTTTTGAGACCTAATCCATCAGTTATATCCATGACTTGTTTTGAGCTGCTGATCTGCCGATGTCCTTTTGCGACCCTAGGAGTGACCCCACTAGGACAAGGACCATGTGGGGTGAAGTGGCACATACCATCACCTGCATATCTCCAGGGACACGTGCTGGTGGCCTCAGCTTTATTTTCTTTGTCAGCATCATCGGACGAGGCTGGTGTTGGAGAGGGGCTATCCCAGAATAATCCAGCAATAATAAGCTTAAGCATGAGATGAGACTCACTTAGAGATGCAGGAAAATCCAGACACATTTAATGAGAGACACAGACATAACAGGTCACAAGTAAGGTATTCTTTAATTTTATCTTTTGGTGATATTTAATATATGAAAAATGGGGAATGGAACTGCCCTTGCTCAGCCTCTTCTTGGTTTTCCTGTTTGTTTCTGCTTTTTTACTGTTCGGGGCAGAAAGTGCGACACTTCCAGCTGCCTAGTTTCAAGTTCTCTGAATCTGTGTCTTCTGCTGTATTTCCTGCAGCTCTTCATGGTGACTCCCCAGAACCTCACTGCACAGCCATACAAGCAGTGTGTGTTTCTTTACCTCTTGATAAGTGATGGGAAAAGCACTTGCTATAAAGATGTTGTATGTAGTTGGAGGGTGTTCATACCCTTGGATGTAGCTATATCTTTGAAGCAAAAAGTCCCAGACCCTCAGTCCAGAGCACCCTCAAAGACTCTGGAAGACTTGATCTCCGTCCAGAAATCTCAACTTTTTTAATCTAAAAGAAAAAGCTGTCTCCCTGAGCTTGGCTGGAGTATCTGGCCGTGGGCTTTCCACCAGCTCAAGTACGTTGTGATCGTCACCTGCACTCTGTCTGCTCTCGGCTCTGGGCTTTGGCCCAGGAGAACTATACATCATACTCAGTTGTGTCATTGTACTGGCTGCTTTTGGGAAGAATGAGACTGCTGAACTTATTTTGCCTCTGACCTGAGCAGATAGAAACAGAGGTCTCCAGATGGGCAGCCAAAGGGCTGTGCTAAGCACTGGTGCTCCACCTCACTCTGATCTGCCTTTTCTAGGCAAAACCTTAGATCCCTGAGGTGTGAGTTAGACCTTTGCTCCTTGCCCAGGTGCTGTAAAAGGCAGTGAGCTCACCCGGTCTACATCCCAAGTGGAATTTCTTATCAGCTGCCCACTTCAGCCCGAGGGGTTGGTTGATACTGAGCTGGTGCTGGGAATGCATGGTCGGAAGTCGCTAATTGTGTAATGCATGATGTTATCACTGTTCTAGTAATAGCGGTGGTGCAAAACGAAGTGAAAGCTCCAGGTCTTCTTGCTATCGCTTTCCCAGGAACTCCTAATATCCTCAGTGCTGCGTTGTCCTTTCCCTTGCTTTCTCACGGGAAGCTACTGCACTGACTCCAGCCTCTTACCTGCGTACGTGAGATCCGGACCCTCTCCTTGCTGAGATATTGCTTCCAAATCTTATCCTTAAGATTTAGAAAAGAAAATTGCCTCTATAAAATACACACTGAAAAAGAAGAACTGCTCATCCTCACCAAGAATGACGCCGTTTCCCCCTCAACAAAATACTCCTCCTACTTGAAAATAAATAATTGTTGAGAAACTGTGATTCTTAAAGTGGGTCTCTGCGATGGTGTGTTTTGTCCAGCTGGGTCATCAGCCAGCAAGGGCTTCGGGCAGTTGTGCTTCTCAAAATTAATTCTCCTAAGGATACAGGAATTGGGCATTTTTCTCTGTTTCTTGCAGGCAAGTGTTAGGCATGCGATGTCTCTTAAGATAAGTTTATCTGAGTAGTTCTAAATTATTAGGAGCTGTAGCTAATTAATCTTGAGGGTTTATTGGTAAGATTGTCTAGCACACATAAAATAAAAGTATTCTTACTTAGCCATTTTTTTACAGCTTACAGTCTAGATCTGCTAGTTACTTAGTATGTGAATTTAGGCAAGTCATATATCCCTTGCAATTGAATTTCTTCCAAAGAATGCTAATTCTGGTAGCTCTTACCAGCTTTTGTAGGCTACTTTGAAATTGTATGAGGTGAAAAGCATAAATAAGTTACTAACTAGCCTTGGCGTAATTCCATAAGTAGTGTATCTATTGATATGGATATTGGCTACAGATAAAAGGATCATTTTGTCTCAGTGGTGATATTATTGGAATGAGGTTTTGATCCATAACTGTGAAGACAGATGAGACTTTTTCAGAGGAATATATTCTCTTGGATCACTCGCTGTGCCTTGGAGCTCTAGATATTGAAAGTCTGGTTGTGACATGGCTTGTATTTATTTCTTTAACTGGAGGTTAAATGTTGAGAGGAACCATAATACTGCTCTCAGAAGTGTCTTAGGATCCTAAATCTACCTTGAAAATAAATGGGGTTCAAGTACCTGAGTTACTTAAATTATTTTGATTTTCTGTTGTTTTTTTTTTTTTTTGGGTACCATTTTACATGTAGTAGCAGGAGAACGTACTGTCATCAGGCTCAGTCAGCCACACTCCCTGTTCTACCTACATATGCTAAATGTATAGAGATCATGTCTGTACCAGTGGGCGGTTGGCATTCTGGATAAGGACCTGCCTCTGAGTCAGCTCTAATGGATTTAATTCTCCTGCTCAAGCAATAGTGGCTTACACTTCTAAAGTGAAAAGCCCTTCTGGGTTGTGTTGCTCTAGATAAAGTATTACATGCTGTACAAACCCATAGTATGCTTCATAGACTGTTTTAAAAACCATGTTACGCTCTCAGCTTTAACGTGCTAAAGAACAGCCAGGACCTTGACAGCTTGCTAAATAGGAGTAGTGATTTGGAACCATTATTTGCAGAGTGTATGTGTCTGGCTGAACAGCCCAAATTGTAGCCTCTGTGAGAGTAGTTGCAATTAATTACATATTGCTGCGAGATTCTGGCCTGGATTCCTGCCTCAGTCCCGCATAGGAAACAAGAACAAAACTGACAGGGTGGTATGAAGCAAAACAGAAAATTAAGAGAGGACGAAAAGCCTTGCTGGTGATTAGTTGGGCAGAGTCGGGGGAGAGGGAAGGAGGGGAGATGAGTATTGCTAGCGATACCTGGCCTGAGAAAAGATGCTGGCACCTATTGTAGGGCACGGCTTAGGACATGACTGTGTGTGGTCGTGCCCTGAGACCAGGAGCTTCAAGCAGGAACCCAGCTCTCGCCTTGGCTGTACAGCTGCATGAAACAGTGGGATTAGAGCAGAAATGCACACATTTTCTTTTCTCCTTACTTTGGTAGACTGATCACACTTTAGCTGTGACTCCTCTGTAATTCTTGTTATTGGAATAAGCGATGTAGAGTTTGACAGTCCCGGACAGTGGTCTGTCGTGGTTTGCTCTAGCTTAGGTTTTACAGAGGTGCTGGAGTGCCACACATACAGAAAAGCAAAGCCATTTCTTTCAGTTTGAAGTACTACTCTGAGGAGGAGAAGCTCCGAGACTGCAGCCAAGTAATCTAGGTATTAATTATGATGCTTGTTTTTGGGGCCATGTAGTCTTTTGCCCACTTGGAGCTGAATGGGCCTGCACAGACTTATTTCTGCAGGATGTTCATTTATCAAAGTACACGACTTGACTAGCAAACAGTTGCCAATCTGTAGGACTTTCTTGACCCACTGAAATAAATAGCAATACTCCCACTGCCTCTCTGAGCAGAGGCTGTAAAGAAGCAGCAGCAGGACCATCGCTCCTGGAGTAGGGTATGAGGCAGGCAGACACAATGTTTTTGGAACATTGCAGACATGTCTGGATAAGTTTGTGGTTGGGTGGTTTTTTTTTTTCTGATGTCTGCTTTATTCACTGTGTGCCTGTTGCTTTTCCTTTTGAGCTTCTTTGCATTGCTGCTTATCTGCCTGGTAAGTACGTCCATGTGAACTGGAGAAAAATGAGTATCTCAATTAAGATTTTTTTTTTTTCAAAAACACATTTTCTCAGGATATTCTTCACTGACAAGACAATAACATCTAAACCTGTTCTTAAAGGCTGATGTCTAAACAATCTTGTGCTTAACAGTTGACATGTAGATGTCTTTCCGAATGCATATGGCCTCAGATAATTAACCTTCACAGCACCACTGAGACCTGTAAAGGTCTTGCTATGAGCAGCAGCAAGTTAGGTGAAATGCCTCAGGTCAGACGGAATTGGTGCTGGAGCTGGGATTGGATTCAGTCCTCCTAAGGCAGTATGAAGTCTGGTTCTTGAGGAATGTCTCTGCATCTGGAAAGGTGGTTTGCATTAAAAAAAAAAAAAGCTATTCATAGCGCAGCCATTGCAGAAACAGCATCTATTTGTTCAGTGTTAAGAATAAGAAGTTTCTTAATGGCCTGATGGAAAGGCTGCAGAGAATTCGTCTTACAGCTGAAACCCTTTAATGCCTATTGCAAACCTCTCCTCTGAGGTGGATATGTATTTGTACTGGGAAATGGAATTAGAGCTTCTTACTTCCAGACAGCACCAATGAGACTTGGGTAACCTCAACTGAAACTCCACTGGGTAACTGCACGGTTGCCAGTGTGAAATGTCTCTGCTATTCCCTGGTCCCAAAGGCCACCAAAAGTATCTTGCTGACCTCCTGGCCAATACTCTCAACAAAATAACACAGGACGTGGGGTGGAAGTCTGGCTTGGATGCTGTCAGTATGAAATTCTGGGGTCCTTATAGCCTTGGGAGGAAAAACACTGTAAGGAGGAAACCTTCATTTCCAGGGTTGCTATGTCAGATGTTCTCTTGCACTGAAAAACACCTGCATCTCCTGTTCCCTGTTAATTGTGAGAGATGTTCAGCTGACACAGTATGAGGGTGAATTCTCTCCTGCAGTGATGGTTTAAAGCTGGTTCACTCCAGAACTGCTGTGTGGTTCACAACTCGCTCCTCCATTCCTGCCTGCTGATGTGTGCCAAGCCTGTGTCAGCCAGTGAGCAGAGCGTGGTCACAGAGGCTGGCAGTGCTTGCCTTAGATCCTGGCTTCTGTGGTTTTTGTGAATTAGTGGAAGTTGCTCGTGGAAAAAAGATGCTTCTGTTTCCCCACTCATAAAATGGAAGTTCTGCTTCTTTAAATCTCATAGTACTGGCCAAAAGTTTTTAGATAAACAGATGAGGAGCTCAGAGGAGGGATCTCAAGGGATATGAATTACCTATCAGCAGACCTTCAACTGGAGTTAATGAGATGAATAATTAATAACCCCATGGGTAGGTCAAGCTACAGTAACTATGTACCTCTTTGCATAGCTGATGATACACCTAGTGCAGGGATCTGCTTGCCAGTGTCCTGGCTTGGGTTATGAATACTCAGGCACCTGGCGCAGCTGTAATTAATCCCTCTGTGCCCATACGGTAGGCAGGTGCCATGGCTTTCCACTGGGGATTTGATCCTGTTCTTGGTCCTGGTGTTGGGTTTCCCAGGGGGAGGCTGAGACACAGGGCAGGAGCGCTGCCTGCTCAGCCCCTGGGAAGGCGTCTCAGTGCCCGAGAGCTGAAACCAGAGCCAGGACCTGCTGCCGGGGTCTGAGCCGCTCCTTGGAGAGTGGGTGTGAGAGTGCCGGGGGATTTCTCAGCTTCTGTGATGGAAGCAGCCCTCTGGTGATAAGCAAGTGAGGAAGGTATCTGGGCATGTATGGCACGATGTCTCTGAGGAATGAAGCAAAGAGAGGGAAGTGCAGCAGCTTGCAAGGTAGGAATGCCAAATCTGCCCTAAAACTCTGTAATTAACCACTGTGCCAAACACCTGGATGTGTTATCTGTTGAGTTGGGAACATGTGCAATCCATTTAAAAGAAGGTACAGAACAGTCAGATAACAACTACAAGAAGATACTTAAAGCCCCTGGCATCTTTTCTTGTGGTAGCTGTAAGGCCTTGGTGTTCTGGACAAATCTTAGCGACTTTTTTTGAGTCTGGAGAGAAAAACTGTGCGGTTTCTCCTGCTTTTACAGCTTTCTCCATTTGCAGTTGGCCTGTGTGCTGCTAAAGCAGCTGATGCTTTAACTAGTAACTAGTTAAAGTTGCTTTAACTAGTTAAAGATGCTTTAACTAGTAACTAGTGATAGGACGAGAGGAAATGGCCTCAAGTTGTGCCAGGGGAGGTTTAGACTGGATATTAGGAAATTTTACTTCACTGAAAGGGTTGTCGAGCATTGGAAGAGGCTGCCCAGGGAAGTGGTTGAGTCGCCATCCCTGGAAGTATTTAAAAGACGTTTGGATGAGGTGCTTAGGGACATGGTTTAGTGGTGGACTTGGTAGTGTTAGGTTTGTGGTTGGACTTGATGATCTTAAAGGTCTTTTCCAACCTATATGATTCTGTGCTTTCTGCTCCGGTAGCAACTACCTTGTGCTGGGGTGTAAAACAATGCGTTAACAAAACATCCCAGAGCGTTAAAATCTTCTGTGATGAAAGGGGCTAGACAGACTGTACAAGTCACTGCTTACATTCCAGATAGGATGTGCTGCACCCAAAGCTGAGTAATGAATCTGAATTAAATCCTTCCTGGTATGCTGATGCACCTCAACTGACTGCAGCAGAGCTGCCTAGGTTTACACGAGCAGGCAACATGGTGTGCTCTTGATTTGGGTTGCTTTATTTCTAGGCCCTCCTTTGTAAGTACTATCAGTCCTTGGGGCAAAAACTGCACTTTCCCCCACTGGATGGGCTGGCGAGGTTGGAGCATCTGATTTCTGGCTGCAGAAAGCCTGGGCTGCCTCCGCCTGGCCTCCTCCCCGGCGCTGCTCGGGGCTCTGGCTGCGCTGCAGATCATGGAAAAGTCATGGAAAGGTCTAGCTCTGAGCGGGATGCTTTCTGGACCAGGGCCGGCTTCTTAAGCTGAGCCTGCTTCCTAGCAAATGAGGTGGTATTTTGTCAGACTGTGGCCTCTGGGCCCAGCTACTTGCTCTTCAACTTCTCCAGCATGCTCTGGGCTCCTGCAAGGAAATTGCTGATGCTTAGATCTTGTCTTAGTAAGTACAGTTTTTAAAAAAAACAAGCCCAGGTTGTCTTTGCAATGTGCCAGTTATGCCATGCTTTATTAGGATCGAGAGAATTTTCCTGTGGTATGTCCTGGCCAGGTCAGATATTTGCATTTCTGAGAGGTTCAGGGCCCTCTGATTTTGCTGTGTATCACCCACAATGCATGCAAAGCCTGCAGGCACCTGCTCTAACCATGCGTCTTGTTGTCACTTTGGAAGCAGGTACGTGCAGTTAGGGGTGCAGCCTCCCCATCCCTGGGGATGGAGCAGGCAGATTAATGCAGGAGACCACTCGTGTCCTGTTTCTTCGCTCTGTCATCTCCAGGATCCCTTTACTCCATTTGTTTTGTTGAAGGCTGTTTGGAGACATGGGAACAAATTGATTGTGATGGATTTCACCAGTTCTCATATCCCTCCCTCCTGATAAGCATCCTGCTATAGAAGAGGCTTACTGGCTTTCAGGTGATGGACATGGTAAGAAACTTGAAGAGAATGCAGCAAGGCCATGGTTCATTGGTTAGGGCACTTAATCGTCATGGTTTATACTGAGTTTTGTGTTAAGACATAGCAACTGTAAAAGTGACAAACAAGCATTGGTCCCGTGCCTTGTCATGTGCTGTGTAAAAGGACACAGACACGTGCAGTTTCTGAAACTCTCTGCTTCCAGGCCATTAAAATGTGATTCATAAAGCAGTGGAACTTTCACCCCCACTGTTCCTAGATCAAGAGAAACCATGTGCACTTCTGCTGCGATGGTGAGCGTGTCATTTCTGGATCTTTTTTGTAGGCTTCTGTCTGCAGAAGAGCATAAAAGAAATCCCTTTCAAATTTGGGACAGTAAGCTCTGTTAAGAAAGCTCAAATTCTGGGGAAAAAAAAAAAAGCTGCTTCCCTCAGCTGAGTGCTTGCATGAGCCCCTGAATCACCAGCAAAAGTGTGTCCTTCAAATTGTTAACAAACTCTTGCACCCGTCCCCATATGCACAACTGTAATTTGCAGGAATTTCCTTCTGACTGCAAGACTGGTGACATCCTCCAAAAGCTTTCTTCTCCTTGGTTGCTTTCCAGGAGTAGCCTAGATACATCCAACCTCTTTGAAAGCAGAAGTCCTTGTTTTAGAAGCACCTGCCCAAGGATGTGTTTTCCAGAATTAATTCTTGCAGCTTTTCTGTAGCCGACGGTGGTTTCCACTGTAGCGGCAGGGAGGAGAAGGCACAGAGACTGCAGAGGTGTTGGGCACCGTGTGCCAAAGCCCAGGCTGAGCGCACAGCTCTTCCCACTTCATGAGGGTTCATGGTGTGCACGTACGCAGAACCAGCGCCTGGGTTTTAGATGGCTTGCTTACAAAAGTAGCTCTTCCAACGATGCAAGGATACACTTGGAGGCAGGCTAGCTGTCTGCATGTCGGAGAGGTTCAAGGCACTCTTCTCACTGCGTACCTCCCACAACACGCCCAAAGCCTGCAGGCACCTGCTCCAACCATACGCCTCATTGTGGGTATGGGCTTAGGTAACAGCACAGCTTCTGTTCCTTTCAGGAAGAAACAGGGAGATGAATACAAGAGGCCACGTGTGTCTAATTTATTCATTCTGTCATCTCCCTGGGTTCTCTTTATTTCCTTCTTGTTTTGTTGCAGGCTGTTTGGAGACACTTGGGAACAAATCAGTAAGAGCACAGTACACGCCGTGCGCTCAGTGATTAGCTTGGATACAGGATAAACATAATATCTCCCACTAAATTTATTTTTTGTGAATTCATTATCTAGTCGCAGCCAGCAGTGGCTGAGACCAGGGAAATGCAACATGCAATGATGGGGGGTAGGCTGTGCATTTAGAACCAGGCATCACATTTTTTTCTTTCTTTCCATTTTTCTTTTGTTCTTTTCTGTCCCCAGAACAGTAATCAGCTGGAGATCAGTGTCTTCTACCCACTGCTTTTCTCAGAAGCGTTGTGTTGGCTATAGTGGATGCTACTGTGATAACCCCTCCTCCAAAATATGGAGTATTTAAAATAGCCAAATTTGGAGTTTCTCATTCCTTTCATTTCCCCTCCCAATGTTTATTCAGGAAAAAAGTGAGATGTGGGTGAGTCTCAAAGGGCACTGTCTGGGAACCTCTGCCTCTGAGCTCTCCTCCTGCCCCGAGTCAAAGCGAGACGGAGAAGAAGTGGCAGGAGTTGTGCAGAGCATCGGCCATTTGGGTCTCAAGTCACGCGGTTGCCTCGATCGTTTCTTATTTCAGGGCCTTGACCTTTCCATCTCGAAGGCGGAGGTGTTCACAGTGTCTGTGTGTCGCAGGCACACCGTGTGCTCTGCTCCTTCTGCACAAACCAGACCTGCTGCTGGTACAGGCACCGTCCCTCAGCCAGGCAGCCTGCTGCTGTCAGCCAGTGGGATTGCTCAGCCAGCCACGTTTATTGCCTGGGAACTCAGGTAATTTTGCTCAGGGGTGCATGTGGGAATTCCCTCCCCACTTTTAAGGTTTTTAGGTTTGTTTTTTTTTTGTGTGTGTGTCCCCTTTATTGATGGTTTCTGACATTTTTGAGAGAAGCCAGTGTTAACACTGTGAAAAGAATTAAACCACCAACCAAAAAGCATGAGAAAAATCTCAAGGAATCAAAGGAGACTTGTTTTCATTTAAGTTAGCAAATTCTGTAACGAATGAGCAGAAAAACATGATCTTCCCTGTTGTCATTTCTTTATAAGAAACAGCCTCGGCCCTGTGAGCGGGGGCATGCCGTGGGGTGTGCGTGGGGGATGTGTGTGTTCTGGGGCGGTTCAGCACCAAGGAGCCAAGTTCCCCAGGTCCGAGGCAGATGGGACCCCGGAGGCTAAGTCTCGCTCTCATGGGATGCTGGTTCATCCCCTGCCCCACCAGCCAGTGCAGTCTCCTGCCGTCTGTGCACCTCTTAATCTTTTATTTCAGAAATCAGGACAGTTTTAGTTGTTTTCCCCCTAATTTTGTTTTAGAAAGAGTGAAATCTCTGCTAACCTGCCAACCACAACAAACAGCGGAGTATCCTGTTGCCTGCCAGTCTACCCCTGTTAGCCCTTCTCTGGTCAGGGCTTATATCTGAGGTTGGACCCTGGCCTGAGGTTTGGATAATTTCGCATTTACAATTTAGAATACTATAATAAACAAGCAAATAACAGCCTGTTTCCCAGACACACACATATGCATGTACACATATACACACGGAGCAATGCTTAATTCTTGCTGTCCGTGGGCCTGGGGGCTGTTTATATACAGCATTGCATGTTTATATATGGAGTTCATCTCCTCAAGTGAAGACAGATTAAGCAGCAGGGTGAATAGACCAGTTATGTGAACTATGGGATTTCCAACCTAGAAATACTGCCAAGACCAAGCCAGACAAATTGGTAGCACAGCAGTGTTTCTCATTAATGTACATGGAAAGTTGTGCCTTGCTGATAATGCACAACAGTATCCTGTTGGGAGGTTTGGAAACCCATCTGGGAGCAGCTATCAGAGCTGTATTCCAGGCTGGGCTGAGTCTTCTTGCTTTCCTCTGTGTTTTCTCCTCTGAGAACCTTGCAGGAAAAAAACCCGTGCAACTCCCCTGCATTGACATCCTGAAGTCTGTGGGAATATTAGTATGTGAGTGGTATGGTTTGCTGAATAGAAATAAGATTATTATAGCCTCCCTTCCCTCCCTGCAGCTGTTCCATGCTGTATGTGGTTTACTGGGTAAGTGGTTGTGGTTCCCATCTTCCAGCCCAGGACAAATTGTTTCAAACTTGAAAATAAGATTACCTGCCATAATTGTATGTGGTGGTTTTCTTTGCTGCTGCAAGCGTTGATGCTGATACACAGATTTGTGGGTTGGCTTCTTTTGTATTCTGCATGGAGTGCTCTCCTATTCTCCCCAGTCTCTGCACTTTTCACACTTCATCTTCCCCCAGAGACAGCAGGAAAAGAGCAACAGGCTTGTGGTGATGCTGGGCTGACCTGGGACTCAGTTGCTGATTCTGCTGGGAACTTCTGGGGAAACACTGGACAAAAGAAAAGAACCCTGTCTCCATGTTTCCACTCCTAACCAATTTTTTTTCCTATTTTTTTCCAAGATGGGGGGGGAGGAAGTGCATTCATGGTCCAAATACTTGTTTATGGCAGACTTTGGAGCAGAGGGTGTCTCCAATGTTTGGCACAAAAGGTTACAGTCACCATCAACCAAATAACAAGAGAGGCCACTTGGTCTCATTGTTCAGGGACCAGTGTCAGATGGGTAAACAAAAATCCCAGCAAACCCCAGCAATCCCTGGTGGGCTGGACTGGGAGGTGCCCTTATATTTTCCCTTGGAAAGTGCTTTGCGTCTTCAAATTGGCACTTGGACTTCAGACTTGCTCTCCCTTGCTGCTTCTGATGTGCACCTCCAGGATGCTGTGGGTTTTGCCCTTATTTAAAACACAGCTGCTGTTTTTGGCAAGTGTGCACATGAGTCTCTGTGTACTGGAGTTGTGGGGAAAACCCCTGATAAGGCACACGATCGTACCACAGCCGGTGCGGTGGAGGGGATTTTGTCTGCCGCTGGCCAGACAGCCCTGGCTGGTTCGAGTGGTGTTTGCATTGGGACCTTCTTGCCTTTCTTTGTGTTGGGGGAGGAAGCTGGCAAAGGGCTCGCATTGTTCAGAGCTGGAGAACAACAACTCCTGGCTTGGGTGGGACCTGTCTGGGGCTTTTGACTTGCTCCATCATGATGGACTGATAGGAATAGTGCATTAGTCTGTCTTGGAGGATGATTAGAAACCAGCACACCTCTCCTTTCCTGACACGGGCTGCTTGACCTATGGGTTAGACATATCTGCATCAGATGAGCAACCCCTTTCCCTTACCTGGCTGAAAGCGCCTGCCTGCCACCTGCAGAAGTGGCACAATCGCAGTGTCTTATGAATTGATAATACCAAAAGTTTCTGCATATTTTGAGCCATTTTGCATTTCATTAACAGCTTTCTCACTGCCCATTAGTGACTGATCTATTCACAGATTGTCATTAGGATCAATGCGGATATGCTTCTCGAAGAGCTAAAAAGCTGTAGCTAGCATTATTTTCTCCTTCCCTGAGAACATTTCCTGAGGGGGGTTATGTTGCTTTAGGATATGAATAATATGGGTCAGCACGTCCCAAAATCAGTCTGAATTCCTTCTAGTAACTGTCACGTCTACAGCTGCCACGTTGTGCCTGACTGGTGAAATGACAGAGAAGAGATATCTGTGATTCATGGAAGGGAATAGAAAAGCTATTAAAGTTAAGAGCTTGGGCTCGGCATAGAGATACCACAGAAATGCTCAGGAATGAGTAAATATAGTTTTGACCCTGAAATGAGAGTAATCTGTATGGAAAGACCTTGCCCTACAGGGAAGCTTGGTGTCTGGAGATGGATGAGGTGCCCAATTGCTGCAGATCTTCAGTGGTCCCGTTTCCACTGCACAGCAATGACTGTCCAATGTCCGACCACCGCTGCTTGTGCAGAATGGCCCAGGATGAGTCCAGGAGTGTTGTCCCCCTAGTTGGACTAGATCTGTGGGAATATTTATGTGCCAGTGACTGATTCTCGGCCACTTGGAGAGCTGCACCTCGCTGCCATCTCACTATCCACTCTTTGCTTTTTTTGTTTTGTTTTTGTGTTTCTTTTAAACATGCATATTCCTCTTACGTCTTCCAAATCCTATTGAGTTACCTCTGGTTCTCATCAGCAGCTGCCTATGAGTTTCTGCGACAGTCTTTATGGGTTTCCTGAGGGTTTGTTAGGTGAAAGTACAGTATACAGTGCTCTGCTGTAACCTTGCCTGAAAACTCTGCAAAGCAAGGTAACGTGAAGCTGGGAAGCTACAGGCAGGCTTGGGCAACACAAGCTCCCTGAAAGGGGGAAGCATGACTTATGTTGTATGTAAACACTTCATGGTGTTCTATGCAGGCAGAAGAATTGCCTTACCACTGATGGGTATCCTCCCCTACAGAGAAGACAGCAGCTACTTTACTAAGCAAACCCATTAGGGTATAAAAGCATACCATGACCAAAAGCTCTGGTTCTGCTGAACCGTGTCTGGGTATTTTATGTTCCTTGATGTTGAAGTCTGGCTGGGCTAGCAGCTTCCACTCACAAAAACGACCCAGAGTGCTTTCAATAACATCAGTGCAATAGGAATGTGTTTTTAGGGTTATGCATCCACGAACGCTGGGCTGCACTGGCTGATGGAGTGACCGCTGCTGACTGCCCTGTGCTTGGAGCGGGTTTGTGAAGTGCTCCAACTTGGCAAGAAAGTCCTCTTGGCTGTTTAGTATTTTTTCCTTTAGAAAGGCACAGTTCTTATCTTGTGAAAATATAGATATTTCTCCACAAAGACAGAATTTCCCTAGTTAAACATCCTGGCTCATCTGCTCCAAGAAACAGCCTCCCTTAGTTATTTGGGTTTATTTGCCAGATTTTTATAATTATTAAATAGAACATGAAACAGTGAAAATAACACTTTGAGATTGGTTTGACTTTATAAAGATCCTAATTCTGTGAAAGCACCCTTCTGACTTGCCATCCTCTGTCAGGAGTTGCATAGCAACTACCTGTCCTCTTAGGTCCTGTCTTGAACTGAATATTTTTTGTGGAGAACATGAACTTGACTTAAAAATAGATATTTTGCCCCTATTGAGTAATTTTTCACTGGAAAAATATGTAGTTGGAATATGACTAAACTTTTCACAGATTTGATCTGACAATGGACATTCCTTGACATTTCTAAAATGTTTTTGTTCGGGACAGCTGGACTAAAACTAAGGGTTGGACTGAGTGATGTTCACCTCTCATCCAGAGGTTTGAGGACTTGCCCACAGCATGGAGGACAATACATTTTTGCAATTTACTCTTTTTGCCCAAAGGATGTTCCCTTGCCCCCCAGAGTAAAAGCTGCTTTGACAGGGATCCCATGGGAGTGGATCCCGTGAAGGGTTCCACCTGGCGTGAAACATGTATGTGTTTGTATGGGATCATCTCTCAGGTGACCTCTTTAACCACTGGGTTGGGAGATAAGAGAAACTTCTCCTCCAGCTGTTCTGGAGGAGTCTGATCCTTTGGACTCTAATCCTTTGCTTGCCTTTGCCAGAGTTCCCGAAGTGTTTTGCTCAGGGACAAGCAAAATATTGTATCTGAGCCAGATTAACAGTTCACATTTTTCAGTCCAGCAAGGAGGAGAAAATAAAATACTTTTGGGTCACTCGGAAATGACACTGCCTAAAAATGGTTTTCTCCCTGGCCCTCTTTGCAGGATCCAGAGCAAAGCACTACTGATCTGCATAGCTCTATCTTAACATACATGGACAGAGTAGGAAAGACAGAGGTAAAAGAGGCCTCGTGGTCTTTGAGTGCCTTGTAACCAGAGGATAATTTGGAGTCATGTTAAACCTCCCTTTGGAGAGTTGCTGTCTCCACTTGGCTTAGGAGAGGTGGGGGCTGGAGGCTATCTTCTGAATATTGAGGGACACCAATGGAAGGAGGCAGCAGGGATGGAAGAATTAAGAGGAGGCTGATGAGAATCATTTGGCTAAATGACAGCTAATGTGGGAGAGATGAAAACTTCTCACAGATGCTCATGGCAAAGGCTAGCACCTGATGTGAGTTATACCAGAACAGTTTTTCTCAACTTTTAAAAAAAGTTTGGCTCTTCTGCCTTTGTGTGACCTCCTCCGTTAGCACCTCAGGTCTTCAGGGTGGGAGAAATAGCTGCAGTGATGGGCTGTGGGTGTAAATACTCAGTCCCTTGCTCTGAAGGAGCTGAGTTGTGGCTGACAGTGAAGGCAGTTTGCACATCCCTGATTAGTGTGATCAGTTGTAGCTTTCAAGCACAGCTGCTTCTCCTCCCAAACCCAGAAGAGCTGTGGTGCTACCAGCACCATGGTCCTACAGTGCTTCCGCTGCCCCAGTCCTGCCAGGAGGAGCACAATGCATGTGTGCTTCCATCCTTGCTCTTCTGGATCCATACCCATATTGAGGAGAAGAGAATGGGTGTTGAGAACTGCAGTGGGGGAAAATGGGATTAACTTTTCTTGCCACAGGAGATCTAAAGTGCTTGACCTAAGGAAGGTGTTGGGTGTCCCCATGCTTTAAACTCTTGTGATGGGACTAGGCAAAGTCGCTAGAGAACAGCCTACTGTTTGTGGAGAAGACATTCCTGTCTCCGATTTGTGTGAGTGGTGATAGGGAGGGATGATATCCCTGATTGAGCACTGCGTTGCTTCACTCTGCCGTCTCTTGCAAAACGTGACGGGTGGTATTTGCTGAGGCTGTGCGAGACCCAGAGAGATGTTCATCCCACGGTGGCTCCTCTGTGCTGCCCACAGATAAAGCAGAGGGGTGAAGCCTCTGAGTTCCTCAGGATGGTGTGGTTTTTACTGTCTCAAGAGAGCTCAGCCATGGCTCTTATTTTTGCCCATAAGCCACTCTCCATCTCACTTTCTGCAAACTGTATAAATATCCATTCGTAACAGGACCTTCACATTGTTTGTGCAAATATGTTTATATCTAGTTATGTCTGTTTTCTCTCGTGGGATTTCTCTGTGAAATCCATTTGGTAAATGAGTCTTTCATCCCCTAAGGCCCTGCAAATTTCTTGTGTAACCTCTGTCTTTGTGTTTTGCATTATGCCTTTTTTTTTAGGCTAAACAGATAACCTTGAGACCCAGTGTGATTTTCTTTCTCTGTTAGTCCTTTTACAAGATCACGGGACTCTGTGAAATATGTATTCTTCAGTGGTGATGAAGAAAAATAAAAATTCCAAGTATCCCTAAGGAGGGGAAATAAAGGCAGCAGCAGGGATTTGTTAACATTTAGGCAGAATCAGCCAAGAGACTGACACTGTCCAGATGGAAAGACCCACTTCCTGGCTGTAAAGATAACTCACTAAAGGAAACATTAGCTGTGGCTGCATTGGTGATGAGAGACACAACCACTGCCAAGAATTCACCCCAAGCCCAGTGGGAGCTGCCTCTCTTTCTTCCCCTTGTGCTAAGGGTTCAAGTTTGCTTAGTTGGGAAATATGCCTAGCATTTCCTGAAGAGAAATAGTGGCCCTGTACATAAAGTGCTCATGTGGACTCACAAGAGATGGGGCTAGTTTCTTGCTGTGCAGGAGACTGTGGATGACCACAGGGAAGGGGTGTAGGTGCCCAGCTCCCTGCTGGCATTGCTGGTGCTGGTCCACTAAGTCCTGTATCACTCCCTGGCTGGGAGCTGCTGGCGGTGCCCAGGGTATTGGAGACAATAAGAGCGTGTCGTGGCAACCTCTGTGACCGATGTCTACACAGGGTGCTGGAGCCTACTCATACTGAGCAGCTTTTTGGTATCTCAGCTTGGTGATGCCCAAAAGCGCAGCAGCGTAGGTGTCAGATTTTATAATCCTGTCTCTCTGCAGCAGGTATTTCAAAGCTTCCCTTAGGAGGATGCTGCTTAGCAAAAGGGTGAGGTAGATGTGAATGAAGAGCAAAGTTTTTTTTAGGTTTGGTTGGGGGGTTATATACAACAAAGATCTTTCCTTGGTTAACCCACTCTGAGCTTACTTCACAGTGGGAATAGCTGAACTGGCGGTGCTAATGCTTCAGTTGCAGCCAGCGGGCAGAGGATCTGATGAGATTATATTTGTCTGTGTAGTTTTCTTTCCCCAAGGTATTCAATAGCCTTTTAAGCTACAAAATTAACTGAGCAAATTGAATACAAGGCCATAGATCAAGAATTATTTGCTTCTAATTTAATGTGGAGGTGAACACAAGATGTATTGCAGTGTGTATTTAACTTTCCAAATTTAGTCCATCTCACTATGATATCCACGGCACATTAATTCACTTACTCAAAATGGCTGAATTCATCACAGTCTTGATGCTTGGTTCCAGCTAGTGGGTGTGCCTCAGACTGTAGGTGTTTCACAGCTTTTTCTTTGTTGCCATGGCAGGGATAAATACTTTAATGCACTTGGTTTTGCGTGTTTGAGATTTTCCTGGATGTCAAATTGAACCTAATGCTTAGGACAAATTTAACCTAATGTGTAGGCTAAATTTAAGACCTGTTTTTTTGTTTTCTGTTTTGTGGTGTTGTGGTTTCCCCCCCCCCCCCCAAGCTGGGTGCTTTGTTCCCCCTGGGAACCTCCCTTTCTTAACTGGGCATGGCGGTTTTCTCTGAGTACTAGAAGTTAAATCTTGAAAATATCCTCTATGTGGTATCTATTTTGGTTTGGATTTTTATAGAATTTTATGAATTTTATTTTTTCTCTAACAGATCTGGATTCAAATACTTGCTGATCATCTTGGCTTTACCAGCAAAATGATGTAAACAGTGGCACTAAGCATGTAGCTTCTCTGGGAAAACCAAGAGCCTGTATGAGTGTTTGCAGGGGAATGAGGCTGGATATATTCTTTTCTTTAGGATGAGGTTTTTGGAGTAGTTTGCCTGTTTCTGAATGTTACAAAATCAATACAAAGAAACCACCTTCTGATGCCACCATGTATCTGAGATGGGATTCCCAACCATCCTTCCCACCAAAGTGGTGACTGCTCACCACAAAGTGCTTCAGGCAGATGCTCCACACAAGCTTTGGCTTTTCCAGCCTTAGCTGAGGCTGGAGCTGTATCAGAAGACCAGGGCTATCTTCTTCTATCAAGTCCTTTTAAAGCTTCTCCTTGATCCAGACCTCCTCTCTCTCTTTGGTCAGGTCTTTCAAAATCTTCTGTCACTTTCTCACAAACTGAAAGCAGCAGTTCAGCCGTTCTGCTTTTCTGTTTATGAATTTTTCTATTGTCCTGTCAAAGCTGGTTAGAATCTGGCATGTCACGAGTTCACTATTGTCTTCTGGCCCCCTTGTTAAGGGCATAATTTGTCATGTTGAGATCTGGAACGGGTCCATGTTGCACTTGCTGATGCTTGGTCACCCTTTGTAGCACACAGGGCAGAGCAGTCCAGTCCTGCAGTGGGAACAGTGGCTTTACTGGGGGCTGGGAATTTTTTTTGCTACTTAAATATTAGATTTTTCTCTCTTCTGTGTGTGGTGGGTTTTTTTTGTTTTTTTTTTTTTTTAATCTGACACTAGGGAGGTTGTGTAAGTAACTCATAAAGTTGCTATCACCCAGGAAGAACCTGGACTCCCAATAATTTTGAGATTGCAGGGGAAAATAGCATTTGCTTCTTGAAAAGGATACTTCTGCTTTACAGAAATAACTGCGAGATGTGGGTCAGTGCAACATGACTGGCAGTCCTCCTAGGAAGGAATAAAACAAAAAATGTCAGAAGTCAACACTGAGGTGTTTTTTCCAAGTGCCAGGAAAAAGGAACAGGGAAAAAGCGATGGCAGAGAATATTGCAGATCAGAACTGAGAAAGAAGATGAGAGCTGCTACAGGGACGTGAGTGAGAGGATGGATAGCTGATGTTTCATGTCGGAGGGAACCTAGTGGGGAGATGGAGGGAGAGGAGCGACGTAGTCAAAGAGACAGGCTGAGAACAGCACTGTGGTGGTGGTGTCATTGCACATCAATGGGGCCAGGGCTCAGTTTGGCTGGGGTGGGAACGGGGAGGCCATGGGGATGGACTGCTCCCTGAGTGACAGCACTGCTCTGCTGGGCTTTACAGGAGAGACGGAGACATACATGACTGATTTACAATGCAAAAGCTATACACACTCAAGTGGCATGTAAAACTGAGGCTGCTCTAGGAGGAGAAAATGTCAAACTTGCTAACAGAAGGCCAGTTCGAGTGGGTTTTGCAGGGCCTTTGTGGGGAGTCCCAGGGCAGGCAGGTGCTAGGACAGGCTGATGGAGCTGCCGAGGTTTAGTACTGGTGTGTGAGTTGGGAAGGATGCTCGTTAATAAAGAGCAGAGCTGTATCTATTAGATGGGGCTTTGCTAACAGCAGCAAAACATTTATTAACTCTCTTCAGCCACTTTAATTTGCTGTGTTACATAGCTGACCTTCCGCAAACAATCCATGGGCATCAAGCACCCTACAAAGAGCATGCCTGTGCCTTCAGGGGAGTTCATGCTTGGCTGCAGCCACAAGAAAGCCTTGCACTCTAGTTGGTTTATTGCTAGATTCCCAGTGGTGCTAGCCCTGGGATTTCAGCATCAGGCTGGGATGCAAAGGTCCCTTCCCTTCCCAGGGCAGAGGCTCCTAGTGCTACCACCTCTGAGATGCTGTGGTTACTGGGATATCTGGGAATCATGTCTGAGGCTGTGGAGGAGTGCACAGGGGCACAGACATCTGTATGTCAGTGCCCCAGAGCTGTAACTCGCAGGTCTGCCCATAAAATGTTTGTGTTTGCAATGGGCTTCCTGGGGTTGTGCTGGGTTTGGTATCAGCTGGAGAGGAAAGGAGAGGTGGGAGCTGGTGTGCGTGGGGCTGCTCTGTGCCAGTGGGTCCATGTATTTTGCTGTGCCTATGGTGTGTGTGAGGGGTGTGAGTGCTTGGACACACACTGCAAGAAGGGCAGCACGCTGAAAAGAGGGAGAAAATTGGAGGCTGGGGTGGGGGAGAGAGCAGAGGAAGCTGAGGAGGAGGTTCTGGCTGTGGTCCAGAGCAAGGGCTGACTACAGCCTGGCCAGCAAACTCGTGCTCTGGGCAGGCTCATGGTTCTATCTGAGCAGATCAATCTGCTATCGTATCACTTGTCCCTTGTCCTTAGCTGCTCCAAACCTTGGCTGCTCCCCCTCCACCGCATGCAGTCCATGCCATGTGTCCTCATCTCCCCTTCTTCTGCCCCTTCAGCCCACTGAAGGCATGACACTGGGTCTGCTTATGAGTAAGGAAGGACTTGTGAGAGTTTCTTGTGCATATGCCCCTATGGCATTAAGATGAGCTTCCATGAGATGCCCTGAAAGCCTTTCACCTGCCACTTAAACAGAGGACCCTTGGCACTTCATGCTTGCTTTCAAACATCTGCTCAGCAAAAGGCAGGAGGTGGTTCCTTGACAGGAGGTGAAATGATGGTGTTTGCTGGAACCTTTGAGCTGAGCAACCCTTGCTGGGGTTTGGAGTAGAGCACGTGGACAGCCTTACTGGCTCCCTGTTGCAGCAGATCCATTCTCCAAGAGTATCCAGGTCAAGCCAAGGGAGTTCCCCTGACTGCCTGCTCTTCACTGACAGTGCTGCATGCGTGGCTTTTGGGGCTAGGTCTAAGCTTGTGCCAGTTGGCACTTTTCAGCTCCAAAATGTTATGATTTGCTCCAGATGGTGTGTGTGAGCTGCCATGCCCCGAGTTAGCCAGTTTCTCAGTGCAAGATCTTGCTCCTGGCATTTCATATGCAAGCATTCACAGTCGCCTATGGAGTATGAGAGAAGAAGATGTTTTAATCACTTCCCAAAGAATGCATCAAGGGCTGAATAACAAAAGAGGTTATTGCCCCAAAGAGTTTGCAGCTGAAATGGAAGCATTCAGCTGAAAGGGTGGAGGCTGGAAAGACTAATGGCAAAATGTCAGTGATCTCAAGTTCAGATTGTGATGCCCTGTTTTTTGTTTAGACTTGGTTTCTCTTCTTTCCCTTGTGTGTTTTCCTAATGCCTTCTGAAGGGGAAAAGCATGTTTGTGAGGAATGTTTGCAGGAAAGAGCTGGGAGAAGTTGGAGGAGCAACATGCAATGCCAGGCAAGGGAATGAGAAACATGGCCTGGATGCAAGGAGCTGGTAGATGAGACCAGGGAAAGAAGCGGAAAGGTGAAAAACACTTTGAGGAAACGAGTTTGCTGTCTCTGGTGACTCCCTGCCACAGCTGTGCTTCTGCAGTGTCCAGCTTCTACGTGCTCTGTATAATCTCTTGTGTTCATCTCCCACCTCCTCCTCACCATCGCTCTTGGGATGCCTCTCAACATGAAGCTCCTGTTAGGAGCACTTAATAATCTCTTAAGGTTAGAAGCTGTCATTGCAGCAGAGAAATAGTCCATTGGTAAATGCTTGGCTTGCAGTGAACTGTGGGATCCCAGCAGCTCAACTGGGCCTGAGAAGGTGACATGTGAGATGGGTGATATACCATGTACCATATACGCAGAAAGTCAGGATGAGCTGTCAGCAGGGAGGAAGGCATGGGTAATCATTTTTTACTCCTTGAGTACCAAATTAATAGCCTTGCCTTCACTCCTGGATCTGAGGATAGTAAATGCCTCTAGAAGCAGTGCACATGCACAAATGCTCTTGGATATTTAAGCTCTCCAGGCTTCACATGCTGCCAAGGAAAATGGGTGCATCAAGTACATAAAATTTCTCAGTAAGTAAAGTTAGCCCTTGGGGCCTTACCGGCACTGTCCTTTGCAAAGCTAATCACGTACTAGTGGATATATTAGTGCTTTTGCTGGACTCTGAGAGATCGGCCCTTCCTCGCTGGGTCCTACAGCTTGTGGTTTGCACGGCTTGTGACTGGTGCTGTGCCTCCCTCTGTGGAAGCAGCTGGGCAGTCCAGGTTTCACGCGGGCTCATGCAGGTCCTACAGAAGAGCTCCTTCGGAGCGTGGGTGATGTGTTGCGCTTTCTCTCATTTTATTTATGTGTTGATAAGCTCACTGTAAGCAGCGGATGAAGACTCACAATCTATTTCTGGTTTCAACCAAGATCTTCCCATGCCTGAAAGGCAATCTGCCTGACTTAGCATTCCCAAGATGCTGCCAAGCACAGCAAAGCACAGAGGAAGTGCCTCCTGCCTGCATAAACAGAAGGCCAGCAGGAAAGAAAGCCAGGCTAATGCTTTATGAGGCATTTCAGTGCTGAGGCTCTGGTTGTGTTTGGCCTAGAAGCAATGCTACAGTCCCATAAATCAGTTGTTTTCCTCTAGTGAATGCAAGAGTTGGGATTGAACCCTACAGCGTGCTGCGTGCTTCATGTTGAATGTGACTGGGGAAAGAGTAGAGGCACTGACCCTTGTGCCCTTCTTCGCAGTGTATAAAGGAAGTCTGAGTCTTCTATATAAAGGAAGTCTCCTGTATAAAGGAAGTGCATGTTTTTTAAAGCTGCTCTTCCCTGTTTACTTTTCCTGAGTAGGGAAGGAGTACAACCAACTGGTATGGTTGTACTCATTCTCTGCACACTGACAAGGAGAATGTCAGAAGTGAACCAGAATATTTTCATTGAAAAGGGCAAAGAAAAAGATTGAATATGAAATCTCTTTAGCCTGACTATCTGTCTTGAAGTTAAGCAAGTGAGGAAAGCATCCCCTGCTCTCTTCCATCTTCCTTCTGTGTGTGTGTGTGTGTGTGTGTGGGTTAAGGGTACTTTCTCCTCCTCATTGCTGAGTCTCCTGTTCTTCATCTCATCCCCATTGATTCTTTCTGGACCTCCAAGAAATTTTCTGGCAACACTGAGATGAGACACGACAGCCAAAGGGGAGGTCCCCAACCTCTCCCTCGTGCTGATATACCACCCAGGTAACATGGTGTCAGCGGTGTGATCAGGCCTGCAACGTCTCTTCCCTTTGTAGCTTGTGTTTCAAGGATGTGAACTCACAGCCACACAGAAGATTTGCAGACACACAAGCCTCTAAGGGGAAAAATACAGTGGGCGGATTTTTGAAAAGGGCTAGGATTAATCTGACAACCTCTGCAGCTATAGATAGAGCCATGTCTGATAAAGCTGCTTGTTGTGGGGCGTAGGCAGAGAAGAAGGGATTTTCACCCCCAAGTGTATAATGAAAGATGCCGTAAAGGCTCTCATGTCTTTGTTGAAGGACTCTCTCCCTCCAGTGGGGAGCATGTGTTCATTAGTATATGTAAGTAATTGAGTGTGTGCTGGGCTATACAGGCACAGCCAGAACTGTGATGAAGACTATTTCTTGCATACTGGGAAGGGATTTCTTGCTCACCTCTATCTCATCTGTGTTAAAACAGACTGGCTTCTCAAGTCCTGTTCATGCTTCATCTTATCTGCACTTAAACAGTGCATGCACTCCTTTGGCAGCACGTCTTGTTAGCTAGCTGACCTCTTGCGAGGCTTCCTTTTCCTCACGTCTAATCCTTGATTTTTATGTTCTTGCTGGTCATCTTGGCCATCTCTGTCCCCTGTTGTAATTCTTCTCCTCGTTGAAACATTGCAACTCAAGGGCTAAGTTTTTACACGCAGTCCTTCATTTCTGTAGGTGCAACCTGTAGAGGATGTGGGTTTTATGCCTATGATGTGCACCAACAGTTCAGGCATCTTGAGGGTGTGTGTGGTCTGCAATTAGTTAGATTTGAAAAGGAAGACAGGATACTTTAAATAGCTTGATCTAAAATTGATACCAATCTGTCTCTTTGTGGCAGCAGGCTAAAATAATAACATTTCCAGGCAGGTGAGGAAAGCTGCCTGATGTGGAATTTGAATATGATCATGACTGACATGGATTTTGGGGCTGTTCCAAGGAGAAGACGTATAAATAAATCCTCTGGCAGCTCAACAGCGGAGTGGCTTAGTGCCTGGGTAAAAGATTGCAAGAGGTGAGATCTCAAGAATAATAAAGCACCAGAAAGACTCTGTAGCAAGGAAATACATCTGTGGAATATGTGTCAGGCTCCAAAAATCAGCCCCCCACATGTAACCAAGCCCAGGGCTGAGAGTGCTCTGAGCAATTGGCCCAGCAAATGGAGCATGCCACAAAACAAGCTGTGCAAACCATCCACTTGGCTTTCTGGTGCTGCCAGTACCCCCCAAGCAGGAGGGACATCATGGCCATGCAGTATGTTTAGAAGTCGCAGCAACCCTGGGAAGAGGGGGAGGGTGCCCAGGAGGCATGACCTGTTTTGCAAGCATGCCATGGAGCCTGTGGTCTTCCCTGCTTTTACTAAAAAATTATTCAAAATCTCAGATGTTAAATAGAGAAGCACCTGATCCAAATGGTTGATTGTCTTTTTCTGAACAGTTTTGTTTCTGCACTGGTAGTTTTACAGTCAGGCAGAATAAGAATGTAAAGAGGAAATTACTGTCAAACAGACCTTTCTAAATTGCTGTCAGTGAGTGGCAGGAGATGAGCCAAAGAGATCCTGTTCTTGTCAGCCTCATTCGAGTAATGTGCTGTCCTCATTCAAGGAGGGCCCTTGTCTTTTTTAGCTGTGTGTAGGTTGAACCAAATAGTAAGTCATGTAAATGATTGATTTGCTTTACTGCAAATGATTGAAATGTGGCAAAGTGGCAGGAAAAGTAGTGTGCACTGCTTGAAATGGATGAATAACGAATGGGGAAATAGTTTGCTTGTGAATTGTAGCCCCTGATTTTCAGCTGAAGTTCCAGGTCTCCATCACACACTAGCCTGGCTTTGTAATGCGCAGGGAGAGATGAGCACAGCCATGAAGCCTGTGCACAGGCAGCATTGGCATTGCACGTGCCATGCTGGCTGATGATCACCTCTCCTCACTGTACCTTTTGCTGTGCATTTGCACGTGCACTGATGCACATGCACAACTGCAGCACCTATGGACGTGAGCAGCTTTGCAGCTGGGACTGCGGCCTGGATTAAACACCATGGCAGAAGGTTGTCGATTAACAAAGTGTGAGACAATGAGGTTTCAGTCTTTCACCTTCTACACCAAGCTTTTGGTGTCATTTTCCTGGGGCTGATGGGCTCCCTTTCCTTTTTTCTCCCCCACAAAGGTTGCTCTTGCACCTCTCCATTTCTTGCTGTCAGTCCAGTATTAAAAGCAAAATAATAGCTAGCCTGAATCCTCAGGATGGCGAATGACTGGGCTGCTGGCTTCCCATCCCAGCAGCACGGACAGGACCACAACGAAGGATGGGATCTCAGGACTGAAGAGCACTGGCCCAGATTCAGATGCCCTAATTTCCACCTTTGTCTCTGTCTGATGTTTGCTAATGGCAGATGCTGCTGAAAGCTGTGGGTCTTCCCACAGACCACACCAGGCTGGGAAATTAGGCAGAATTTAGGTCAGCTGAACCTGGGCCAAATTGTGTCTGTCTGTTCATTTGCTATGGTTCATTCCTTTGAGGATGCATCTTCCTGTGTGAGAATGTGGCATCTGCTTCCTTGTGAGGTGTCCTGGTTTCAGCTGGGACAGAGTTAATTTTCTTCCTAGTAGCTGGTATAGTGCTGTGTTTTGGATTTAGTATGAGAATAATGTTGATAACACACTGATGTTTTGGCTGTTGCTAAGTAATGCTTACACTAGTCAAGGACTTTTCAGCTTCCCATTCTCTGCCAGGTGCAGAAGAAGCTGGGAGGAGGCACAGCCAAGATAGCCCTTTGGCCAGTTTGGATCAACTATTCCATACCATACGATGTCATGCTGAGTATATAAACTGGGGGGGAGTTGGCCCGGGGGCAGCGATCGCGGCTCGGGGACGGGCTGGGCATCAGTTGGCGGGTGGTGAGCAATTGCATTGTGCATCACTTGTTTTGTATATTCTTTTATCATTATTATTATTTATTAGTAGTAGTAGTATTTTCTCTTCCTTTGCTGTCCTATTAAACTGTCTTTATCTCAACCCACAGGTTTTACTTTTTTTTTTTTCCTGATTCTCTCGCCTATCCCACCGGGGGCGGGGGAAGGTGAGCGAGCGGCTGTGTGGTGCTTAGTTGCCAACTGGGGTTAAACCATGACACGGGGGTAAGAAAACAGGCGCTTCTTGGTCAGCAGATTTTCTCCCGCTGGATGGAAAAATGCTCTCTGTCCTGGTCTAAGAGACACAAAGGCACAAATTGGGAGCAGCGAGCCAAGAGATGTGTATGGGCACAAAGAGAATTAGGTGAGATGATGTATCAGCAATGATCTCTGCTTATTCCCAAGTGACATTCTCGGAGTCTTTTCTGTCCTCAACTTTTTCAGTGGTAATTATACTATTGAAAAATAATCCTTAGACATTTCCTCACACTTTCATTTGGGATACATAAGATGATTTGTGAAGATGGGGATCATCATCTCCATTTGCAGGTGGCAAAACTGAGCCCTTCAACTCTTAGAGTTCAACCAGGCAACATCGATGCTGCCAGAGACCCCTGCTCCCACAGAGATGGTTCTTGTACGCTTGCCCAGGTCCATCCACAGCTCACCTTTCTGGGCTGGAAACAGTTAAATTGCAAAGCTTCGGAGGAGGAAAATACATGCCTGAGGTCTGCAAACCTCCTTGGAAAAAGTTTGGTTTAATTTTAGCACAGAGTGCTGCAGGCAGGTCCTGAGGTTATGGTCCAGGATTTCCAGGGATTAAGTAAAGTAGGGCACAAATTACCTGGGTCGTGGAAGGTCACCTACTGCTATAGACTTGTTTCACAGCCCTCTGTGCTCCACTCCCATCAGAGCTGGTGCTCTGAAGCTGTGGGAACATAGGACACTCTGCGTCAGCCCACCACCCAGGACAGAAACCCATTTCCCCAAAATAGTTTGGAAAAGTAAAAAAATTGACATTTTTCATTGAGCTTCACTGAAACAGTGGAGGAAGAGTTTGGGAAGGGCATCCATTGTGGTGCTGGCTCTTAGTTTGAGCTTGCTGTATCCAGCCATGTCTGCTGAGAAGGCCAAGCTGTTTCAAGAATCATAGAGAATAGTTTGGGTTGGAAGGGACCTTTAAAGGTCATCTAGTCCAACCCCTTTACAACAAGCAGGGACACTTTCAACTAGATCAGGTTGCTCAGAGCCCCGTCCAACCTGACCTTGAATGTTTCCAGGGATGGGGCATCTACCACCTTTCTGGGCAACCTGCTCCAGTGTTTCACCACCCTCATTGTAAAAAAATTATTCCTTATCTGTAGTCTGAATCTACCCTCTTAGTTTAAAACCATTACCCCTTGTCCTATCGCAACAGGCCCTACTAAAAAGTCTGTCCTCATCTTTCTTATAAGCCCCCTTAAAGTGTCAAGGGCAGTTTGCTGGCTGGCAAGGAAAAGCAAGTCCATATATATTCCTTGATCACTGGATGCTTATGTCAACAAAGGGTTCATGAAGCTCTTCTGCAGCAGCAAGAAGTTGCATTCAACAGTGTTCATCGCCGCTCAGCAGAGAAGAGACAACACACAGCCCTTCAGGTGTCTGCTCACAATGGGAGCGGCATTGTGTCCAACACTGGTTCTCAGCAACAACCTCCCTTGTCTCAGAGCTCACCCTTGACGGAGGCTCATTTGTGTCCCTCGGCTCTCACCCAGCCTTCAGCCCCTTTAGGAAGATGCTCCCAAAACACTGTGGCTCAATTGGTTAAATGCATTTTTGTATTCTGCAGAGCTGGGATCTGACACGGGGCCAGAAACTTACATTGTAGGGTCTTGTCCACATTGCAGTATGTACGTGTGCGGCTAGCAATATAGCAGCAGCAGGCAGCTTGTGGCATGCTGCCTGCATGAATATTTATTCATTTTCTTGGCCAGGTTTTGGACTGAGCTCCAACCTGCCACAGGTCTACTCTTATCAATACCCTCTCCAGTCAGTACAAAGCTAGCTCAGACATGGCTCCATGAGCTGCAGTTGTGCTGCTGGATGACTGCTCTGCAGCCGTCCCTGTGAGTGCATGGTGTGCTGCCTTGGAAGGAGTTCCCCGAACACTTAAACAAATGGGGACATCATTAGCACAGAGCAGCAGACAAGGAGGGGATATTGGACAGGCCAGCTGGAGTGTGTGAAGGCAAATGGAGTAGATGGGAGGGAAGGGATGCCTGGAAGGTAGCTACGTTTGTCTAGACAGTGTCTGTAATTTTTTTGTTATTTCTTTTTTTCTCCCAAAGCCCACCCATATTGGACATTACAAATTAAAGTGTGTTCTCTGGGTTGTCAGTGCAGCCTTGGCTCCCACCCTGATCTCACCGGGTGCTCCTCAGGAGAAAGCCTGTAAGGCAGCACCGAGAGATTTCTCCCTGCTCCTCCCTCGCCTTTGGTGAGGCTGAAGGGGGGATTTGGGCTGAGTCCTGCGCGGGAAGAGGCTAAAGGGCTGTCACCCCTAAACCCAAGATACACAGTCACTTGTAGTTCAGCTGTGGAGACAATGTGCTTTCACAGCTTTTCTTTCTCTCCTCCTCCTTAGTTTCTGTCCTTTCTTTGGAGGCTTTTCCTGCCCCTGTGGCTCTCTCCTGCATGAACACATCGTCTGAATCCAGCCTGTGTCTTTCAGTGGTGGCTCCTGAGTGCCGTCAGGGACCTGGGCAAACAGCCCCCCGTGCCCTGGGGCAGGAGGGCGGGGGGCTCTGGAGCAGCCCGTTGCAGCCTGGCCCCGGCCGGGACCAGCAGCTCCTCCTGGGGCTGGACTAAGCATGGCGGCCAGGCAGGGCTGCAGCCGCCGTAGAGCTGGTACATGTCAGAGACAGCAGCCCAGCGGATAGGGGAACTGTTTGTTTTCAAGATGAAAATAATTATGTGCCTTTCATAGGACATGGAATGTTTTTTCACTTCAGCTGCCTTGCAGAGCTGACACTGGGCTGTGTTGTCTTGACAGCTGTCAGTCATAGTGGTTTGATGTGCCAATTAGCAAGTTTCATCAAGGGTTTTGAGATTGGTTGTGAGGACTGTGTTGGCAAAAGCAATCCTGTTTCGTTGCCCAAAACTCAACCTCCTCCTGTCTATGCCAGATTGGAAGGTACTGGGGCACAGCACCCCTACTAACAGCCCCAGCAGCCTGAAATACTTGGGTGTATGCTTCTGCTTGGCCCCTCTTCTGCAGCTCAAGAAGCCTGTCTGTGTGTCTCATTTTTTGTCTGTATCATTTTCTCTTGTTTTTCCACTGTCTTTTGCACTTGTAGAGAGCACAATTCAGTGCTTTTCATAAGGGAAAACAAATCCCATTTCTGAGATGTGATGTTTCTTGACCCACCAGTCAGCAAAACCTCTCCAGAATTGTCCAAAGCCTTGCTGTGCTCTTGTCTGGGATGGATTTTAGCTCAACCAGCGAGCATTCCTCATAATTGAATCACTTTAATGCTTAATTAGAAAAATTCTATGTTTCCTTGGGGAAGAGTGAAATGTACTGTAACTGAGGGCAGACCAGGCACGCTGTGCTTCATCAGCCTGGCATGGCATCCCCGTGGAAATGCAGCGTGGGAGAGCAGAGCTCTCTGGAGATGCAGGCTGTTTCTTGCCTTTTTTTCCCTCTGTTCTCTGGGGCAGGACAGGAGACTGGGGACCTTATGCTGAATTTGGGTATCTAAGACATAGCGGCTGAATTGCAGTCAGATGCCTTGCAGCCCACAGGATCTACTTCCTTGGTTGTCCTGGTTTGAGCAAGAGGTAGATTTTCATTTTACAAAATAGCTTTTATTCTGTCAGGCTCATGAGAAAGCAGGCTCATGAGAAAGCTCCTTACGCTAAGTGTGTGTAAAATAATTGAGGACTGAATAAAGAACAATAAAAATTAATTTCCTTCGTTAAAATATTTGCTGAGCCCTAGAGTAAACAAACTAAATGCTAGTCACTATGGTACTTTCAAGTCCTTTCCACAAGTAGCAGCTCAGGCCAGCACGTATAGTGTCCTTTTTTCCAAAAAACCACACATCTTATAGGAATAATCATGCTGCGAACTTGTGCTGATTCATTTTCTTTTTCCTGAGTTACCAGCTTTGCTGTAACCTTGCCAGGATCTTCCACACCCTCCAAAGTGATGTCTTTGAGATTGAAAGTTGGTCTCAGTCTGTTGTTCCCAGCCCCATTGAGTTATGTTTGGTACTGCTCTCCTGCATTTCCCCCTGGACATCTTTGGCCATGAGAAGTCTCTGTCTTACCATTTCTATAGCTCAGAGCCAGTCCCAGAAATCCAGCACTTGGTCTTTGTCCAGAGTCAGCACCAGCGAAACTCGGCCTCTGCAATACTCCAGTAGCAAGAGCTGGATGTTGGGACAGTTACTGCAGGACCAGAACACACTGGTTGCTAAAACAAACCACTGCTTTTCATCAGATTGTGTGGGTAGTGCTCTGTAACACTCCTCAGCCAGAGGATTTCTTACCTGGAAATCCCAGGCAGCTCAGTGGCATACCTCTGTCTCAGCTCCTAGGCTGAAAGTGAGAGCTCTCTTTTTGACCTTAGTCCAGACTAATTCCTATTAAGCACTGGCCACTAGAGTATGCCTTTAAAGCTCAAATCTTTGTCCAAGCCTGAAAATTAAACAGTTTTCAAATGGTCTCCACCACTTAAAAAAGTTCTGAGTACTTAAAACAATGAAAAAAAAACCCACCATGACACTAAACCCAAGCATAAACCTGCAGCAAGAGCTGTGAGGTGCTGGTGTAACATCACTGCAGCCCTGTGCATCTGCAGCCTCCCCCAGAAGCCCCTACCTCTCCTGGGCTAACGGGGAGAAAATGCAAATTTCTTCTTATGCGCAGCCCTTCCAGCCCTGGTGACCTGGGGAAATCAAGGGGAAGTACTAGGAGGTCTGGTCTTTCTCCAGTGGTTTCCAAGCAGAGAGCTCAGTGCTTGCCAAACACGGATGAGTTCTGGTCTGCTTCCTGCTACCTGAGAATGGAGACCAGCAGCCAGAGCACTGATGAGGACTGACACCCAAAGGCAGGGGCTCAAAGGTAGTAGTGATCCCTGTCTTCCAGAGCAGGAGCATCCTTAAATTCTCTGGGTCCTGCTGAAGTTTTCTTTATCATGGGGTTTTACATAACTCACTGTCAGATACATGTCAAAATACAGTCAGAAAAGCAGATATTATCATCCTGGTAGGGAGCCTGGGGGAGGGATGCCAAATCCAGAGGTGGCAGGTGCCGAGGATTTCGAACGGTGACGACAGCAGCTCCACTGGCTGCCACTCAGCTGGGACATCACAGGTCTTTCTGCTTTTCATTGTCACAGCCTGAAAATAGCTCTCAGATAACACGCTCCCAACACAAAGCAATGTGCGGGGCTGAGTACTGCGAGCCGGTGTCAAGAGCCATGCGGAAGCCAGTGTAGGAGCAGACCAAACCGCCTATTCTGACTCCATTCCCAGAGTCTAATATTAGCTCACCTGTGGGTATGACAGTCCTCCTGGCAGGCAGCCATAAGGCCTTTTTTTTTTCTCTCCTGGCTCATACAGTTCCCTTATGGCAGCGACAGCCCAATTATCTGAGCTTTTCCCATCTTCTCTGCTCCTGTTGACTTGGCTTGTGCTGAAGCGTTCTTGGGGAAAGTTCAGTGTGTTTTAGCAGATGGACGAAGGCTGAAGAGCAAATTGTTTTAATCAACCTCCCCCTTTTTTTTTGGGGACACCAAGTACTTACTGAAGTGGTAAAACAGCATCCATAATTTCACAAGGCAGCGGGCTTGTCTCTAAGGAGCTTCTGTGTTTTTTTGGATGCAGTGGATATGGGCAATTAACTTGCAACACAAACTTGGCCTTTCCCCAATGGCGTTTGTACTTGCTGCGTGTTCTAAAATATGCAAGGGATCCACAGATTGCATAAGCCAGTGGGCAAAAAAGGACCAACTTCTCTAGTCCTTCTGGGCATTGTGCTCCTCTGGACGAGATGCCAGGGGCAATCAGGTTGTTTAGTGGTGTTGGGGACCATGAGTGGTGGTCCTATCTTGCTAGCTAGCAAGGTGGCCATTTGAATGCAGTGATGTAGATGGTGTGGCAAACACTATGTTCAGTGGGAAAAATAAAGGTGGAAAACTTGCTTCCTGCCCCAGCTGGCTGATGTGGCTGTTCCCAGGAGCGGTTCCCTGCTCTTCTGAGCAGGGCTCCACGGTAAGCCTCATTTGGTATGGGCTCAGGAATGAGCAGAAGTGAGTTTTCTGGAGATGAAAACAAATAGAGATTGCTTTCCATGGATGTGATCAGAATCTGGTTCACTTGATGGGGGTTTAAAACCTGGTTTAGTTTGTGTATTCTTAAACATTGGTAGTGGAGGTACTCCCTTTAGTGGATACTGCTAAATATGTAAGCTGCCATATAGTAGGTGACTTTCTCTTTTTCACTCTGTGGATAGGTGGGGATCCATGAGCCATGAAAAAAAAAGCCACCGGCCGGCAGTACCAGGAGGCAGGCAGGCAGCTAGGAGGATGGGAAGCCCGATGCACCACTGTCTCCTTAGCAGCTGTTTCCATAAAGGACGTTATTACACTGCTAAGAGGCAGCCTGGGAACCATCCTATCTGCTCCCAGCCTGAAGGGCAGTCCAGACTCGCCACCTCTTGGAAGTGACAGTGTAATAAAATACTTATGTGATAAATTAAGGTATGTCAAGACCCATAGAAAGGGAAAGATTCCATTCCCTTTTTTTGAGTTGACCGCAGGCAGATGTCGAGCGAACGCAGCACACCTCCAAGAAGGGCAGTGCCATAGATGTCAGCCAGTGCCTTGTACCCCCATGCTTTTGGCTGCCTGAGGCAGCCCAGCCAGGTCCTGCCTGGAGGCCCCAGGACAAACAGGAGTCTGGAAGTGATAGGATGTTCTTGGGGCATGCGCAGACACCCACCGCTCCTGGTAGTGTTAGCAGAGTCTTAGTAGCATGGTGGTAATTAGCATGTGAGCTAATTCTTGTGGTCCCTGACAGGGATGAAATAATTTTGTCAACCCACTTGCCTTTACTCTCATCCCTTCTTATTGCCACCCTGCTTGTGTGAAGATTCCTCACATCACGAAACTAAGACTTGAGGACTCTTACTGGTCATATCCCAGCAGGACTACTCCTCCTTCATTCCCATAGCTGGACACTGGAGCTATTTGCCTTGGTTCCTGTCGGTATGCACATATGGCTAGAAGGGGGGGCTAAAATCCATGAAAAGCTGCTTGCAATTCAGTGGCTATATGAATTGTGAATCACCAATGGCTTTTCTTTGCATGAAAGAAACTGCATGCAAGGGAAATTGTTAATTATCACTGCACACATTTTTATTGCTAATGATTTGGGTTGTTCTGAGTAGCAATAGGAACTGTCTGTGGGTGTGTGGGTGGATAACAGATACTTAGGAGATGTTCTAATTTGTATTCCTGCTTTTGCTTGGCCAAGACTGTCATAGATCTGCTCTGTTTGTCGCTGGCTCCTGTAACAGTTAAGCAAGGCTGTTGTTTGTGCTGTGCTGGGTTTTGTAGAACAAGAAAGAGAATTTCCAAACTTGCCTAAGGAATTGGTCACCTGGTGACAGCCATAGGGATTGGCATCACGGAAGATGTTTGCTCATTTATAGAGCCAAAAAGCTGATCTGTTTGGCCTTCTGTATGTCTGCAGTATCAAAGATATTAGCTGCAGGTTGTACTTGGTCCCATTGTTCCCTCTCTCCAAGGCAGCACACCTGGGCACTTCAGCGGCATGGGCATTTTTTCCCCCTGGCCCCAGCGCTGGGGAAGATGCTCTGCACCTTTTCTTTCACTCTGCGCCCTTCTGTGACTAGGAGCTGCCTTCACTCCTTCCTGCCACAAATGCCTGTAGCCAATGTGATGGAGAAGCACCCCTCTGAGCACAGCCCATCTATAATAGCCATCACTCAGCTCCTATGCTGCTGCCATGGCACACTGCAGCAAAAAAGACATGTGGTTCCTCTCTTCTCTCCTGTATGTTTATAGAATGCATCAAGCCTGAAAGGAGCTGCAAGAACACCCTGAAAGTGTCCTCTGTGGGCTGGGTGTCTGGCCCCACTGTCACTGGGGACTGCAGCTCACCAGGGCTTTGAGCCTCCACTGAAGGGACATCAAGAAAGGAGCCTCATGGGGGGGAAAAAAAAGAGCTTTTCTGCCTGATGCCCTCCCCTTTTTGACTTTATTTGTAGGTATGGTTGGTTTGTGTATATGCACTTAAACAGTTGTCAGGGTGTGCTTCTGCATCACCGGGAGGAAAGGAAAAAGCGGTGGAGGGGGTGAAATGCAGCCCTCTACCTCAGCTCCATGTTGGGTTGCTACTGTTAAAATACGACTAATGCTAAAAATAATTCTGGTGTTGCTATAGAAACTTGCACTGTTGCTACGTGTGAACCTGGAGAGAATTGTACCCTCCTCAGTACCTTGTTTTTCTCTTCCCCTCAGCCATGCTCACCCCTGAGCAGGATGAGCACAGGCAGACTAGACCTTGCCTGCTCCTTTGCACAGCCTCGCTGGGTAGCCACGGCCTTTTTTCTTGTACCGGGAGAAGGGTTGGGAGGTCACTATTTAACCTATCCTCTATCTATCTATCTATCTATCCACTTCTGTTTCTTCCAGCTCCCTCTGAGATAGTTTTCGAGTCCATGGCTATCTGGTTTGTTGGCCGCCTCCTGCTTCTTCCTTAGGTCTGGTGAGGCTTTGGGCAGTGCACGCAGGGAGCGAGAGGAGTGGGTCCTCTACTTGCTCTTCCAGTGCCTTGCTTGGCCCTCCTCAATGCACTGCCAGGTTTTCCTTGCTTTCCATCTGTAGTGGAGGAAGAGAATCTGTTGTAAACTTCCTTTGAGCTTAGAGATGAAAAGGGCTTTTGTATTTGTTAACTTTTTAACGGTGGCCCAATCTGCTATCTCCATCTTCCTGTCCCTCCCAGCTTTGGTAGCTAATTTGCAGGAAGCTGAAGTCTTCCAAGCTTTTTAGAAGAAACCAACCAAGGGGTCAGTTTACATTTTCCAAGCTGGAATGACAAATGCTGGAAACTTCCATTCAATTTGAAAAAGAAGCTGGGATTAACCCAGAGACTGAAAGATCACAGCCCCCGAAAGCAGTCTGGCTCCTATACAAATTACCCTCCAAGACAAGGTGAAGTTTTCCTCTCAGTCCTGCCACGGCTCTTTCTTAGCTTCATTGATCTCTGCGGCTGGGTATTTAGGAAAGAGCAATGACCTCTTGTCTCTGCTCCAGATTTACAGCTTGTCCCAAACATGAGGTGGAGTAGAGCATGGACTGGGCCAGCCCTCATGGTCAAATTCACTGTCACGACAGTATCTCACAGCGGTGATCTGGGAATGATGCAGAGGAAAGCAGAGACAGAATTTTTGTTTCCCAGAAAAAAAAATCTTCTTTTAAAATCCCTTTCAAGTCTGTTGCTTTGAAAGCCTCTTTCTTGCCCTGGGAATTTTAAATGGTTTTTAGGACTTTTTACATCAGACCAGAGGGTTTGCGTCCCTCTAGCACTGATGCAAGTCAGTACCTGGAGGTGATTCACAGCAGCAGAGGGTCACCAAGTTTGGCAGACCTCTGGAGACCTTCAAGTCCTACCTCTGCTCAAAGCCAGGTCAGCAAGAGCTGTGCTTGTAGGATAAAAGCTGCCCCAGCCCAGGGGACAGAGGAACAAGCATTATGAGGAATGGGATCCATGCTGCCAGAATGACTTTTTGGACATGGACACATTTAATCAGACCTTTAGATATCTACAGATGGTAGTTGTGACCAGGGCATGGATATACCTTCACACACAAGGTTTCTTAAACCGCTGGGTACAGTTTAACATCTTCCATTTAACAATGCTGCACTGGATTAGACAAAGTGCGGAGCCAGTGCACCTTCCTTTGGTTTTGTAAATATTTATCCGAGTCTTTCCGTTGTCTGAAACACCGTATTGGTCTTTGCAATGTATGAGATAGCTTGCTGAGCTGGGGACCGGCAACTAGAGCATTAGCTGGGTGATGGAGGGGAGAGAGCTTCCCCCAGCTCTGGCCAAGGCAAGGACCCTGCTCTGAAAGCACTTGTGACTTGTTTACATTCATAGCCCATTTCTCTATAAACAAGGCTTTTCGGGCTAGTCCATGTGGCGTCATACTGGGAAAACCATTTCGGCTATCGCCCTTCCGGTGCTAGAGAGACAAAAAGGGCCTGCTCGCTGCCAGGCTGGGGAGGGCTGGTTTTTCTGAATAGTTTTTCTGCAGAGCAGCTCCTCTACCAATACCCAGACTTGTGAGGGTGCCAGAGAAGGGTTAAGAATAGAAAGAGAGATGAGGCAAGCTTCTGGGAACTTCCCCTTCCACTGAGACACAGGAACATGTGTTATTCTCTGCCCGTTTGGCAAACACGGACAACATGACTCTCCCCACCTAAGCACGCTTGCCAGCTGGTTGTCTTTCTGTCTGTCTTTCAGCATCAAGCTGGTCGAACGTGCCCCACAGCCACTCCGCCAAATCCTTCTTCTGGCTTGTTGCCACCTCGTTCCCCACCTTTTGATAGGGAAGAGGGTCGTTCCTTCACCAGGGAAAGATCACACGAGCTTGATGTTGCAGTGCAAAAGGCTGCACGGTGAGGAACAGGTTGTGTCCCGTCCCATCTCTGTGTTAGATGGGTTGTACACAGCACTCTTTTGTTTAAAGCTTGGCAACTCGGCGTTGCTTGCAATCAGAGGAGCTTTGCTGTCGAACCATCAAATAGTGCGGTTAAATATCAAACTGTGATTCGGCTTGTGCAAACAGCATCGTTGAAGCTGGATGGAGTCTCGTTTAGGATGTGGCTTGATGAACCTGAATCCAAAGATCTTGCACGTTTTGTGTTTTTTAATGTGACTATTGGGCTTGATCTTCCTTCTTTTGGAGTCAGTGAAAGTAGGATCCAGCCCTTTTGCCATGCTTAGGGCAAGCAGATTTGGACAAAGCAGGAACCAGCCCAGACCTATGAATCAGCCTTGACCTGAATCTCTTGAGACGTCTGAATCAAAAGAAAAAATAAAACAAAACTAGGTTGGGTTTTCTTTAAGTTGTTTCCATTTTCATAACTATCTGCAATTTCTGATGTCAAGCTCCTGACAGACACTGTCCTGTGGGAATTCCAGTCTGAGTGGAAGTAGGAGCAAGGAATTTGTTCACAAGATTTATGGCCAGTGGTATGGATGCCAAAGATTTCATCGCAGTAGCATCTAACACTTACATGCCTAGCATTTTGAGTATGCATAGTAATTAATACACAAACATAAGTAGGGTAGGGACTGAGCAGCCGAGCATTAATCTAAACTCCTTTCCTTGGCTGAAGTTATGATACACAGGTTCTGACTTAGCCTAAGTACATAACTGGGACATTTTCATCTGGATGGAGTATTGGGAACTGGAGTTGTAACTTGAGCTCTTCCTATTTCTCCTGGTGATTGCTGGACGAAACCCAAAAGGTCCAGAGTTGAATTTCCTTCAAAGGACTTTGGACCATTGGACAGTCTGAACATCCTAAATGTAGGATGGAAAACTCCATGAGAACCAGCTCTCTCGTGGTATCTCAGTGTTTGGTGTCATCGTCCCATGTATGTATAAATAAGCCCTTCCAGAAGGCTTGATTCAAGTTCAATTCCAAAAGTGGCCCCAGGCCAGCATTTCTGTTGGGACAATTTCTACTGTATTTCTGGCAAAACTTTCCCAGCTCTCATACTTACCAGATACCAGTTTCACCGATCAGTAATCCTGGACTCCTCAAATCTGTTGGCCTGCATTACAACACAGGTAATTAGTTTGGCAAGCAGGACATCGCTAATGTGTCATTCTAGTGCAGAGTTTCAAAGAGCGGGAGTGTTTTGATCTGAAGGAACAGGGCTGGCTTTCCTACAGAACTTCATGCACTCTCTGTATTTCATGTAGTTAATATATATGTATGCTCTCTTTGCCTCCATTTTCCATTTGTAGTTTCGATGTACTAACATATTGCTTCTATCATACTTCATCAGTTGTCTTTAATTAGCTGGTAAGATCATCAGGGTAAGAACATTTAGCACATAAGGCAGCTCTAGTACGTTTAATGAATAGTAACAAACGCAGTTTCCCAATTTTTTTTTTTTGCATCCTCTCTTACAAAAGAATGTGCTATTAGTTTCTTCAGCAGCCTGCCCTATGCACTGCCCCAGGGACGGGGGTCCCGAATGGGCTTAGCCACTGCAGCCTGCGTCGCAGGCTTTGGATAGACTCTCTAGCAGTATGGGAGTGCTTGTGCGGGCTAACATCACTTCTCTGTGGACATGAAAAGGCTGCGTTCTTCTCACTGGTGCATGCATTCAAACTTTGACCTGTGGTGTTTCCAGATTTTATATGCTATTATCCTGCCTGCATCCTACTGTATGGAAACAGAGAGGTGCTCTTGCATACTGTAGGCAGCTCAATGTAATAGTTACAAGTCAAGGCTGGGATATCTCAGCTGGGTCTCTTGTGTCTCCTGGCATTGGGTTGTTCATTTTGCTTGGCTGCCCTATTTCACTGTGTATCAATTATCACACAGAGAAAAGGGGTTCAGGGATGCTCAGCTTCTCT
This sequence comes from Ciconia boyciana, assembly GCF_034638445.1. Classification (NCBI taxonomy): domain Eukaryota; kingdom Metazoa; phylum Chordata; class Aves; order Ciconiiformes; family Ciconiidae; genus Ciconia; species Ciconia boyciana. The sequence goes on from NC_132942.1 coordinate 12,087,679, forward strand.
TGCAGAATGCTTTGAGATCAATGGAAGAAAGCTGTCATGTCTTAAAAGTGTAGTTGCATTAAAGTGGTAATTCTTGGTGTTTAAACAGAATCTGATGACAGATGGGATTAAATGCAAAGCAAATTGTTACGAGGTTTTAATAACTGTGACAGACCTGGGGAAAGTGGTGTGGGGTGTGTAAGCGATCCAGCGAAGGCAGAAGCACATGATGCTGGATGACAGCTGATAGCATTGCCCAGGAGGAAGATAAGATTATTTTGCAAGAAATTGTGTGAGTGTTTTGGGGAGAAGGGAAGATGGAAAAAAAAAAACAACAAACGGAGAAGAACTTGACATACCCACTGTTCTGTCATCTAACAGAGCTACTCCTGACAGCACACGTTAGTGCCAGATAATGTGGCCACTAAATATAGGGGGGAAAATATGTTAGTGTTATTGCCAGGCTGGGAACTAACGGAACAAGAGACTCTCCTTCCTGTTAGACCTGGGGATCACAGAATTTGCAGGTTGAAAACCAATAGAGGTTGTCATCTCCTTCATGTGTCTTCCCTAGTCCTCACTCTTTTTTGTGGCACCTCCCTAGGGGGTGAGGAGGGGATGTCCCTCGGAGCTGAAAAAACTGGCTTCGTGCTCTGTGGAGAGCAGTGGTGGGGCCGTGTACTTGCAAAGACGCTGCCGTGCAGTACAGAGACATGCGGGGATGTACCTGCCTGGTTTTGCTGAGGAAGAGACTTGTGGGGGTGGAGGTGTTGGCTTGCTTGCTTGGAGGGATCCCTGCTCAGTTCCACGATTTCTGCTGTCAGAGACAGAGGAATCACAGCAGCTCACACAGGCAATAGGATCTATATGTGTCTGGAGCAGTTGCACCCGAGTGATGATTGCAGAGAAAGAAAGGCCATTCATGAAGCTTATGGGTGAGGGAGAAAAAGAGCCCTCTGCTTGCAGTGGAATGGAGTTGGGTGGGATAGGGTTGTGTTGGAGAAGAAAGGACCGGCATTTCCGAAGGGCAGAGCTGATAAAGAAATGTCTCAGGTGGTTGCAAGGCTCCTTTCTCTACCCCTCTGCCTGCCCTTGCTGTTGACAGTAGCACTCTGATAAGGCTGCAGAAAGGCACCATTGTCTCACTAAATCTCGTGTCAATGAACTAAATGTCATCAGGAGCCCTTGCTTGGACCTAGTGCCATTAATAACCATGGAAAAACTTGATAGCATCTTCCACTGGGCTTGTGAATAGCACAGTTTTGGCTCCATCGCAACAGTTTGGACTTCAAGGAGCTGGGGTTTGCAATGACCAATAAAACATCAGACCCATCATTGAAAATGTGTTTGTGACTGGGTGTGTTTTGACCTTTTGCAGCTGCCTCAGGATGCAGCATGGTGGCTATGCTGCTTCAGTCCTGCAACATGTCCATGATCTGAGCTAGGGACATCCCAAACCCACGTGAGGCAGGGCTGCATCAGCTAGCTTGCAGGGGGCTCACAGGTTGCTCCTATGATATGGAGTAGAAGACAGCTGCCTCTGCTTTTAATGTGAAATTGAGTTTCACCTAAGCAACAGATCCCATTTTGTAGAGTGCATTCTTTATCTAGGAACATCCAAGATGGAGCCCCTGCTTCCCATGAGGTACTCTTGCATGCCAAGAGAAGAGGCGGCTCTTCAGCTGAGGTCCCAGATGCATTCTGCTTCTTCAGAAAATAGGATTTAATTAAAATGTTGATCTGGAGCTACTCAATTTTAGCAAGTCTGGAGTCCTGAGCGCTGGGGAGCTTCAACGACTGAGCACAGCAGGAAGTGAATTGGCTCTAAGCCTTAAAGGCTGCAAGGATCTGTCCTTATATATAGCCTCTCTCTATGTGTGTATATATATATGTGTGTATATATATATATTTTATATGCATATATACTTATATATCTTTTTAGGTCATTTGAGATACTTCCTAGTCTATGGCAATTCCTAAAAAGAAGTTGTACAGCCTTCAGCCTACTGTTAAGGAGCAGATGATCTTCTGGTGTTAGGGTCATTCCCTAGCCAGCTTGCTTTCATCTTCTGTATTTCTTGCATGGGGAATTTTTTTCCCTCTCGTGCTATATTCTGCTGAAGACAGCTACATGGAACTGGAGTCTCAGTTGATCTTTTTGCTCATTTCCACCCACAGAAGTCTGTCTTTTTTAACATCCTAAATACCTTGGTAACAAGATCATGGGTCTTGATTTGAAATTTATCTTTAAAAGAAGATCTTTTTTTCCTCCCTTTCCTTTTCCAGGTCTGAACACCATCACAGAGGTAAAGACATGCACCTTCACCCAAAAGACTGAGAGGGTTTCAGAACCCGTGTTTCCTTTGGTCTCTTTCCTAACCAGGAATTTAATCAGGTTTCTTCTTCCCCTCAGACAAAATCTGGTAATTCAAAGCACTGGAGTGAAGGAGAAGATCTGCCTTTTGCTCTCATCCAAAGCACAGTGAAGCCAGTGTAAAGCCTGGCATTAACTTCAAAGGGGTGTTAGCTCAGACCTCTGGTCTGCAGCTGTGCAGGTTTTATCCCACTATGAGCCCTGGGCCTCTGATGGGGCCATCTGAGAGCAACTTTTTCTGCCCAGCTGCGTCAGGGATAGCTGTTCTTGCTGCTCAGTCCCGAAAGCCACCTGTCAGCCCAGAACCTCCTTCCCGACCGGCAGGTCTTTGCACCCTGAGTGGCACGGCAGCCAGAGCGGTGGCCGGCACAACCTTAGTCCTTTTCTTTGTGCCGTGCTGGAGCTCATGACCATTTGCCGGTCTCCACAGCAACGCTTTCTGAAGTCCTCGCAGGGGATTAGGGATAAATATGTGCAGAAATGGGGTTTCTTTTGATGGATGAAACTCTCTCTTACTAGAAAGCAAGTAAAAATAACACAGAGAATAGTCTGCAATCTGCAAACTGCTCTCTGAATTTAGGTCTGGATTTTTAGACCCTCAACAGAGGGTCTAAAAGGTATGTCAACTTTGCATGGCTCTGTGATTCTGGGAAATGCATGTGTATGTTAAATGCAAATTAATTGTATTCATGGGCCTTGGTGGTTTCATTGCTATTAGTTTTCTTTTCAGAGAGAATAGTTTTTTTTCCATGTGATTAGTGCTTTAAGGTGATTTGAAGTGGGTTTCCTTACCATAGCTTCTTGTTTGGTGGTTTCCAACCCAAACCTGGCTTGAACACCGTGAAAGCTGCAGTACAGAATCAAATATGGAGTAGGCTGGTGTACAGTGATGTGGGAAAGGTCTCAATAACAGGCTAACATTGTGAGGTGCATACAGCAGGATATGTATAGAGCCAGAAGTTTATGGTGTACCAGGCAGGCAGTGGCATAAAAATACCAGGATCACGGAGATCTAGACCCACTCTCAAATAATAGAAAATATCCCTGTGCAACAACAGATGAACTAGGGTTGCAACTAGATGTACAGGTGTTTGTAGGGCTAAAATCTGAACATCATTGCTCCAGGTGCTTGGTGGATGGCAATATTGTAGGGTGCATGATGCAATTACACAGTTTCAAGCAGACCTTCCTGACTGCTTTGCACAATTGTATGGATCCATGAACTGAACCAGGACTTCTTGTGTTACAATAAAGTGACTAATGCTCATGAAAAGAGAAGGTAGGGTCAGCTGTTCATGGGGCTGCACAGCCGTTCAAGCATCCTGTATGGGGGATGAGCCAGGGATATCGGTAACATCACAAAAAGATTTGTCTTAGTGAAGAAATCAGGAACGGTCTGAGATCATCTAGCACTAGCTCTTATTGCCTTGTAAAATCCTATGGTTCATAAGCAGTGTCAGATGTGACTAAGGCAGCACGGTGATTAGTATCTCTGCCTAGTATCCCCCAAGTAACCCCATGCTTTTGGAAATTGTCAGCAAAATCTGACTTAATGAGCACAAAGTCCTTTTGGATGAGGGTGTGGGGGGAAGATTTCTTGCTTTTCCAGATTCTTCCTTCTCTGTCACAACAGCTGTGAGCTTTCTTTGCTTTAGGACTTACTCACTGTGCTATCAGACCAAGGAAAGGCCCAGTCTTCTACCCTCCAGTGTAGCTAGCAGATATCCAAATGGGAGGTCAGATCCCGGAGGCAGCCAGCTTTGTAAATTACACCTTCCCTTCCATTCTCACCCTGCAGATTGCATCTGTGATTGATCTGGTATTCTTGAATCCCACATCCATGAATTAACCTCTACAGCATCCAGAAAAATAGTGGATATTCACTGACAGTGGTCCCGCTTTTCATTTTTCCCTCTCTCTTTTTTTTTTTTTTTTTTTTTTTTTAAAAGGGTAATTCCAGTGACCAGAACAGTTCTCGGGATCAATCATGACGGAGTGGGAGCAGGATGTGGGCTCCAACTGGTTTTAGACTCTGTCCTCAGGAACTGTGAGACTTTGGCAATTGAAACTTTGGCATTTCTATCTTTGTTCCATTAGTATCCTCATCTCCCAAAGACTTCACATAGAGGAAGATGAAGTTTTTAACACTTATGGCCACAAGGCAAACAAACTCTAGTAAAGAAGAGCCATACAAGTTGGCGGCTATTGTCAATATGCCTTGGAGTCATGTGCCTTTTACCTATCCATCCATATTTCTAGCTAGCAGATAGTGTAGCCAGATGCATAGCGTGTGTAGGCACCCTGGACTCAGTGGGAGCATTTATTTTGCTGAATGTAATGGTGAGTTCTCTTTTGAGGAAGAATATTTCAACTGAGGGGTAGCTCATATTGGGACAAACCCCAACCAGTTCAGGGTCGTTCAACATTGCCCCCCAGAAAGCTGAAAGGCAATGGCTAATAAAATGCATTTTCAGTTAAGGAAACAGAATTCATGGTTATCCTGCAAAACCTGAATTAAATAAAATAAGGGGCACCCTAGAAAAGAATGACTGATTTCACCTGGAGAAGGTGGTCTGGAGCCCCAGGGAAAGGTGTGTCTCATATACAGAGAACATGACAGCACCTGAGGAAGCTGAGTAAAAGTTATAAAGGAAAAAGAAAAGTGAAACTGTCTTCTGAAATATATTCCACAAATGAGGATTTTATGGTTTGTAAATCCACATTGTGCTACCATCTCCAAAGTTGCACAGATGTCACTGAGGTCAGATTTTGCCCCAAGAGCAGCATCACAGTTGAGATAGCTAAAATACCTCTCCAAGAACTGATGCTTGAGGTCATCAGCTAATTACACAGTGGGGTGGTGGTAGCTGCCGTCTCCCCTGAGATGGGATGAGGACACTGAACAGTTAAGCAGGTGGCAAAGGTGGGTACATTGGCACTTTCTTCTGAAGCATCTGGGGAAGAAACTGTGTCCCTGCTAAGGAGCTCCTGCTCTCTGTTCCTTTTTCTCAAGCCGTTACATGCCAAACACCATTTGCTGTCCAGTGTGGCTGGCGTGCGGCCGTGCTGCCTCACCTGTACCCACATGCTTTGCTGTAGTAAGGGGTAGGTGGGCTCCATGCGGGAAAATGAGTGACACCGGACAAACCTGAGTGCAAAATCCACCAGCTGCCCCAGCCATGACTATGGCTGCTGAGAAGCAGGAGCATAAGATAAACGTCTCTGATGACTACCCATAAGCAAAATGTAAGTGAAAAAGAAATTTGTTTTTGAAGGCATTTGTGAAGGAGAGAGATGTTAAGGTAGAAAAGTGTTCTCATGTGGGTATTTGTGTGAGAGATGGCAGCAACCCGGGAGCAACAATCACTTAGAGCAGAGTAATAAAGAGCCTGGAGGAAACTGCTCATGGAAGATGTAGCAACTGTTAAGAAAATGACTGTAAAAACGACTGCTTTGTTACTCAGTAGCTCCCCTCCTTTCTTCTGGGTTGACACATTGCATGTGCTTACCAAACTAACAAAAATTGTCAGCTGGATTTCATATCACCTTATGCCTCCACAGCAACTAAGTCCCAATCACCGACTTTCTATTCTAGGGGATGATCCAAGAGGCAGGAAAAATACGACTGGGTGATTTCGCTGGTTTATAGGATCTGTAATTAGAACAGGCAAGGAGAGCATCCTGACCTGGTGCGCTCTCTCCTGACCATCACAGCAGTCCAAAAAGGTGTCACTGGGACCCTGCGGGATTTGTGCTCTCCTCTGTGAGCAGAGCAGAGCATGCCTTGCTAATTAAGAAGTCATGTTTCCAGGGTGTCGTTAGTGTTGATGGGAAGTATTGATGCTGCTCTTGGAGAAGAAGATGAACAAGGCAGAGCTGTTCTGGCACGTGGCCCCTAAGAAAGAGAGGAAGTCACACAAGCTGATATTTTTCAAGTGGAAAGGGATGAAATCAATGGGGAAAAGAGTAATTGTTCCTAGTTCAGAAGAGCATGGTCCAGATGGTGGGGAGGAAGGCCCATTTTCCAAGAGGAGAGTGGCTGGGCATTTTTCAGCTGAAGGATCCTGAAAGTAGACATAATTGATTATGTCCACTTGGAGGTGAAACCTAAGATAACCGTACTAAAAAAATCATGATGATGTAAAGGCTTTTTGTACTCACAATATTTTTTTCCTTATCTGATCCCACCTGCAGGTGGGAGTTGGCTTGTTTTTATTGTGTTGAAAGATCTAGTTTGCCTGAGATCCTTCCAGTAAAGCTTGCAGCAAAGTTTCCTTCCAGACTGTTGTCATTAATTTTCAAATACAGCTGGATCTGTGTGAAAATTCAGCTTTCTAACACAGGCATTCTCAGTGACCAAAATATACCATTGCTTGAAATTTCTAGGGATGAAACAAAGTAAACCAGATTTCTACCAGTCAGCATGATAGCTAGGCTTGCCATAATGCAGGCTTTGAAGAGGCCATGCATGTCAAAGATCATTTATGCCCCACAGGGAGGACAGAAACTTCCAAATGCTAAGATGAGGTTGAAAAGGGAAGAAGCAGAGAATGTTTTTCAGATTTAATTTGGGACCAGCCCAAAGGATACCCATGAGAGAGGTAGGGGGAAAGAAATGTCAAAACACAGCTTTCCAGCAATGCTGATTCTTTTGCATTTTGTAGATAATGGTTAAGAGAATATCTTTGTTTTTATGGTACATCAGACATGTGCTTTGTGCCCACAGACATAACTTAAATGCCATGTCCTTGCCCAAAGGAGCCTTGTATTGAACTGAGTCCCTTTATTTTATAGAGACATATGTCTGGTGATAAACAAATTGCACTTAGTTTTTCTTTCCACTCATGCGAGCAGTTATTGTACACGACACGAAACTGGGCCAATTACCAGGTTCTCAGATTCTTCCATCTCTGCAGATGCTGCCCACAGGGATGGTCCCCAGAGCACAGCTGGGCATCCCCTGAGAAGTATTAACATGAAGCTTTAGTAGGGGAGTTTAATCCCCACCATCTCTGAAGCCTTTGCATAAAGAGCTCCAGGTGACTACACAGATTCATCCATATAACTTCTTAAATGGACCCAGAGTCTCACCTATAAGTGGAGTTAAACTCTGGTTGCAACGTCCTTTAGAGAGGGAAGCAGTAGGACACAGAGCAGCGGCCTGCAGTGATCTGTGGCAAAGGAGAGGGGAGGGATGCCAGGAGGACCGGGGCAGGGAGGGCTGGGGAAGAGGCTGGGGCAGCGGCAGAAGTCTCGGCAGGCTGGCAGGGAGAGATTCTTCCAGGCGTAGGGGGGATGCAATGGAGGGTAAGAAACTGAGCCCATGAGCAGCAGGGAGGTGCTGGTTTTTCTCCCTGATGTATATCCATCATTCTGCAGCAGCAGTGAGCTCTGGTGGAAGCAGGCTGGTGTCAGAGTGGTCCTCATTCATGGGCAAATGGCGTGGCACTGCAGCTGGCGGAAGGCAGCTCCGTGGGGAGCCTTTGCTCACTCTCCCCCATTTCAACCCTTAGGTGTAAAGCAGTCTGTGCAGGCACCATTTCTGTGGGGTGGTTTCAGACGTTGCCAGTTGTGGAACCGCATCAGGTGTGCTTTGGTTATTGGTGATACAACTTTTATTTAACATTCAAATTGTAGCCACAAGGAAAATTTAGCAAGATATGTGTACTCAGGAGTGGGCTTCTCCTAAAGACTCCAATATGCTGATGTGAGGGATGTCTAGAGAATATGAAATGAGACACCAGGTTCAAAAGCATCTGCAGGGTGCCAGGGACAAGCAGGAGCACCCACCTCTCCAGAAGCTGTGATACAAACTCACATGCTTGCTTTTTTTGTAGACTGGCTATATTTTATCTAGCTCTGCTCATGACATGACACCCTCAATGTCTGCTTCAGGTGATCCTTTTTTTCCAGCCTCTGAAGCAGTCATGGAAAACTTGCTGTTCCTGAGCAGATTTGAGAGCCGAGCTGGGATGGAGAAGGTGGCTGCACACCTGGTGTGGGAGAGTCACTGCTCTCAGTTGCCATTTCTTATTTTTCTTCCCCAACCATGAGCATTTTTGACCATTTAAGGCTGAGAATTCTGGTTTCCTGGTCATTATTTCTCCTAACACTTGCTCTACCATACATGTAATTTCTGTTGGCTTCCTGCTAGATAAGTGGTATATTTTCTATATTAGAACAGGCAATAGCATATATCTTTCTCAGTCAAATATATTTCTCAATACTGGGTGTATGGGAGTGTCATCCTCCTTGGGTGTTTGTCTGCCTTAAGTTTCTATGGCCTTCTTATTCCTGCGTCACCTTGGTGTGTTGGGAATAGCCCCTGCAGCAGTGTTTGTAGAGAGCAGGACCCCAAGCTCTGACCTCCTCTTGGAGATTTGGGGGATAGGTGGTTGTGTGCAGCTGCAGATCAACGTTTGCACAAGGAGAGCAGTAAATTTCAGACTCTCACGTCATTAAATGATGCAGTTTGGTCTGGGATTCTGTCCTGATCTCAACTGTTTGTTAATAGTTAAGAAGGCCTTGACAGATTCTTAACTGGTTAATAAATAACTCAGGGAAGAGAAGGTTTCTTTTCTAAATTACAGATTAGTTTGCTTTATTTTTAATGATGTTCCTCACATGTGCCTTATAAAATTTCCTGAGAGCGTAAGTCAAACAGCAACAGGCCAGTGGCATTGAAATCACTCGTGCTCTTTTGTCTGTGTTAAGCCAAGGGAACTTTGATTTAGTTGCTTGCCTCCTATGAAATATGTTATAGGATTAAATATACTATCATAATTAAAGACTGAAAAGGCCTATGGAACTTGGTCACAGAGTCTCTCCTCTTGCAAAATTGGATTACAAATTCCAGGTGATGTCATCTCAGGTATGAAATACTTCCAGCCAGAAGGGATCAGCTTATTTTCCTAATAGCATTCCTGAGAACTACTGCCCGTGAATCTGGGATTCTGCAATTGATTTTGTTTCTCCGTATGTTGAAACAGCCCTAGCAAAGAGTGTTCAGTCTCCCATCCCCCTGGATTATTTGGTGAACGTTTCTTTCATCTTAGATCACAGACAGACAAGCATCAGCTCACGAGGTGTCATGTACCAGCTACTGAATATAGAGCTGTAAGAAGCAGAAAACACAGGCTCTGCTTCTTTAATTAGTTCATGCATCTGCTTTGTTAGCTGATCAGAAGTCCCAGAGCATAAGGAGTATTTGGCCCAGGACACTGATAGCCATGCAGTGAGATCATCAACAGTTCTTTCCAAGAGTGAAGGTTAAGGAGTCCTCCTAGGTCCCAAAATAGATTTCCTGTTGAAAACCCAGATAGTTACACTATTTCAGTATCACATAGCCACTTCTTGCCATTATGCAAAGAGTTGTGAACCTTGGTGGAGCTTATACCCTGATGCACATGACTTCCAATAGATCCTCACCTATGGCTGAAGTCGAGTGATCTCTGTGCTCTTGCCATCTCACAGCTGTGCAAATGTGCCCCTCGTAAGCTGCTGCCTCTCGGTTCTGATAGATCTCCCAAAGGGCAAAGATGGTCCAGGCGTCCAGAAGACAGTTTTGTTTGCTGGTTGATGCAAAGGCTTGAATAGTGTATAGAAAGGGTAAGATCAAAGATACTTGTATTAGCTTTTAGTATTAGCCTTGGTAATAGTATTATAGCCTTAGCTTTAGTATTTTAGCCTTGGAGAAGGTATGTTGGGGTTTGTTAGGTGCGGCAGATAGAAACTTCTCTGTCTGGGAACAGAAAAAGCAACGTGAAATAAAGATTGTGTAGTATGGAATTTTTTGTAGTGAGTTGGTGGCTCTTCTCTAGAGGGAAGGCTAGAACTCTGCAGCCAGCATGGATGTTTTCGTAAGCAGGTACGGCCATAGCGAAAACATCTGAGACATTGGGTGCATATTCTTGCTAAATGTGAGGTGTCTTGTTTTCAGAAATGAGAGCAGCACTCATTTTTTTTTCACACATTTTAGCTCATCCATCCATCTTTTGAATGTCTGACTACCTTAACGTTGTACCTTTAGCAAGTCTGAAAAGCAGCCCTGCAAAATGATGAGCCGTATGCATAGAAGCACCAAGTCTCTTCTCCCCACCAAGCTGATCTAATCTGGCACCAGCCCTGCTCAGAGCAGCAGTGCCTTTGCTCCCCCAGCACAAACAGGCCTGATCAGCTGAGGAATGGCCAATACTCACCACTGTCCTGCTTGGTGTCAGACTTCCCAGGCTGGGATGGGTTGAACTGGCTGAGGAGATGGTCTTCTGAATTCCACTAAAAATGGGAAGCTTTGGGGGAAAACCCCTTTGTTGCAAGACTCGTCACTGGTGCTTCACATGAATTCATATCTGTAGCCTGAGAATGTGCAATAAATAGGTATATAAAGTTAACTCTGTTATCCAACTTAAGTCTCATGCAGATGAGGGCAATGCTGTTTTCTGTAAAAGATCTGACCCCCTAGAAAGACCACCTTCTGCTGCCTGCTACCCATATTAACCTGTCTTTGGATTAGGGTTACATCCATGCTTAGTGCTCAGAACGAGAGCAGCCAGTCTGCTCAGTTTAGTATTTGGTTAAGAATAGGATAATTACCTGTGTTTAGTTCTCAATATCAAGATCAAGATCAAAAATCAAGATCTGGCATGGTTGCTGATCTTGTCTTAACCCTAACAGTATGCACAGACTTAAGTTTAATACCAAGGACCCATTCTAAGCTTACCTGCAAAAGGCAACAGAGCTCTGGAAGCGTGTGCCATGAACAGAGACCCCTTTAGGGTGAGGCAATACATCCTCCTCTTTCACCTCCAACTCTCCTGAGCCCCAGTGGTACGACAAGGGCCCTTTCTAGGCTTAATTCAAAGGTGAGAACTTGGCCTCACCCTCAGCTTTCTCACTGAACTTTGTAGGACACAGCAGTAAATCCTCTCCTAAACCCCAATTTTGCAGCTGGGAGTTGGACAGAAAAGCAGCATGCAGGAAGCGCATGCCTGCTCCCAGGTTTGTGAGTGAGAGCTGCATGGATGCCTTGGGCTAAGAACAAGGACTGACGATTGTGGGTTACGTCCACATCCTGCCTACTGCAGAAGGATATGTTTAGGGCTCCCTTTTCCAAGTGTGTCCTTTCTATCTTTAGGTTTGGGGTTGGAAATGTCTTCTTCTTGAACTGCCCAGGGACTGTAGTGCAGGTGCTCTGGTTAGGGATTTTTATTTCAAGGGCTGGTGATGGCTAGGACAGCCTGGGCACAGTGTCTCTGGCACCGGGAGCATTTTCTTTAGCCCCTAATCAAATCATGCTTAGCCACTATAAGCCGCCCTGCAGATCATATTTAAAGCAATAGATTTATATCATAAACTGTTTGCTGGAAGCACCATATTATTCCTATTCCTGTGCCAAGGCTTACTTGACTGCACCTGCACTGTGAATTGGAGTAGAGGCTTCTTTTCTGCAAGCTGGACCGGTTTTCTTTCTCTGGTTCACAGGACTCCCAGGGCAGTTTTTACTGAAACAAGTGGGGAAGGGGGTATAGGCATGTTTTGGCAGGACACGACAGTGGGAATGAGCAGCAAGGGCTGTAGCCATCTGCATCTTGCACTGCTGCTGAATGCTTTGCGTCCTGTGCCCAGGAGCCCCGATGCAGGGGCGAGAGCAGAGAGCTGGAGAGGGAAGAAGAGGCTGGATGATGCCACATACCAGCGCTGCTGTTTGTCTCCAGTCCTTGCATACCAGACGCATCGTTGTCCTGAAAGGGGCAAACTGGAGCAAAGTTGACCCAGGCCTGGTATGCAGGCAAAAGCACGTGCGCAGACACACCAATGCACACACCGTAATTGTCAGGCACGGAGATGCAGCTTTGTACTTTGCATGTTGTCCATACAGTACTCGGTCACACAAAGTAAGTACGTCTCAGGGAAAATGGGAAACTTGTCGCAGGCGAGATGTTTTAACTCTCTCCAACTTTTCCTTATCTTGGGAGGAGACAAGTGGAGCTAACGGCCCCACCTTGTAATTAAAGGCATCAGAGATGAGCATGTAAGACAATCATTCCTAATTAGTAGCTGTGTGGGTTAAATGCCATCCTAGTTTTCCTTCTCGGTGGTAAGGTGAGCAAACGGCAGAAAGCCCTTGGCTGGGAGAGAGGGAACAGGTTAGTCTGCAGCTTTCTCCTTCCCCATTAGGAGAGCCCTTTGATGTCTCTGAGCAGTGACTCTCAGCCCATTAATTCCAGGCAGTTTTCAGTCTGAAGTGCAGAGCAGGCACAAAAAAAAAACCAGATGTCAAACTTTCTGCCCTTCCCTGGAGTCATGAACAGAGGCTTGAGCACATCTTTCGGGGCCTTTAAATACATGTAAATATTCTGTGTGTTGTTTTGTTTTTCCCCTTCCCCCTCCTGTTCTGTGACTTCATCTGACGGTCTTTGGAGAGCAAGGGGACTATTCTTGGAGACCATCCTCATCCTAGAAATCATAAACCTGGCAGCTACCCTAGCCCTCTCTTCTTGGACGCAATCCTATCTGAAATGCTCATGGCGCATCAAAGGAGCCAACGTGTGCTCCCAAAGGGTCTGCTCTCTACTGAGGACACAAGTGTCCTGTCCTCACGCATCGAGCTACTCACAGCTTCTGCTCTCGCTGCTCTGTCACTTTTTACTGCATCCCCATGACCTGGGAGCTGCCGAAAGCCTTGCACCTTTAAAAGGGAATATTTGAAAACTAAAGTCCAGCTAGGATAAATCACAGGGAATAACATTAGCATGTGAATAATATGGATAGGAGAAATTAGTATGTAGAACTAATAGTTTTGTGGGTGAGATTTCAAAGACTCCTGCAGCCCAGAGTTCCATCTACATAAAATGACAGCTGTGCTCGCTCTCTTTCTATCTTTTTTTGTTTATAATTTTAAGAGTTGTCTTTTTGGTTCACCCCCATTAGCATTCCCTTAATAGGGATCCTTTCTCCATGCCAGCCCTTTTAAAGATTAAGAATGAGACAATGGCTGCTAGAGGAGTGACTCACCTCACGGTCTCGTCCCATCTTCTGCACCCAGATGCAAGTGGGCAGAGGCAAGAGAGTCCAGGACACCGAGCAAAGCCTTGGGTGATGGCTCAAACACAGGCAGGCTTGTCTCCAAAGGTTCCTCTGGGGCCTTGAAGGAAACTAAGTTAAATGGGGGGTATATTAGTCATTTTAGCTGTGCAGGGTGTGTCGAAGCCTTGGCAGGGAGGCAGGCTGGTCCCCAGTGCCCCAGGCACCGTCAGGAGCGTAGCCATGTGAGCTCCCACTGGGAACCCACATTTGAGCCTCAGCCCCTCGCGCCCTTTGCTAGCGGTGGCTGCTGCAAGGAGGACGGCTGCTGTCCTGCAAAAGCAGGTTTTGAAGCACTGCGGGCAGGGTGGGCTGGGGTAGCTGCAGGCTGTGTCCTGCTCTGACTTATGCCACTGGAAAGCTGGAGAAAGTGTGTAGCTATGGCCTTGAACCTGGCCACATGCTTCATATGCAGGGGCCAGAGGTGAAGGAAAATGTGGTGCAGTCACTTGAGGGGCATCACTTTGGATGATATCCATCACTTTGGATATACCTGAGCACATTCACTGGGAATTTGTCCTGTTTGGAGGGAAAAAAAAAAAGGTTAATTTTAAAAATTACTACTTATTTTCACACCATCCAAAATGGTGCAGCGTGTGATCCACACAGAGAAGAAGCGGTGTGATGGAAGTGGTTACTTTTCACTCTCGCACTGCTTGCACTAGTTGCCTTTGCTGGCACAGAAAACACCTAAGGGCAGGGTTTTACCTACAGTTTGAGGGGCAAAAGCCACCACTTCCATGGGAAGATGCAATCTTGCCGATCGTCCTGCCCTCATGCCGGCTACTCCCATGGGTGTAAGTGTGTGAACTGATTAAATAAGTGACCTGGGTTACAGCTAACCTGGAGGGAAAGAAAGGTAAGATTAAAAGAACAATGAATTATTTCACCTGTGTTGTTGAGTTAGACTGACTATGAATGTTCACGAGAGCTGCAGCCTGCGAGGTCAGTGGCAGTGTTCGCAGCAGGGCTCACGGGAGTGTTAGCCGAGTGATGCACGTACCTGGAGGCTCCGTAATCAAAGGGGTTCATGTTGTTCTCTCTCTTTGTGTTTTTTTTTGAAGTTGTCCTAATTAATTAAACAGCTGATGGAATGGCAGGGCAAGCACATAGTGCAAAAACTCAAAGCTGCACAGATTTTCAGCTTGGACCTGATGAAAAGGCTTCTTTGTGTACCCTGGTGTCTCATTAGCATAATTAACTCTGCTCTGAGTCAACTGAAACATCAGCAAGTTGACCATTTCCAAAGCAGAAGCAGTTTTACAACAGCGAAGTTGATATAAGAGCACATGAAATGCTGAAGAAAAGCCTTTCCTTTCCGCGATGGTTCTGAGTTTTTGAACAAAAGCTTTGTTATTGTTGTGGGATTTTTTTTTTTCTTGTAGTTGAACATTTTGATAGAGAATTCACCTCATTTTCATTAATTTTTTGGCAGGAGAAGAAGACAGCATTTTCTCAGCAAGAACTCACTCAAGCAGAGAATCAGGGCTAGGTAAAGGAGCATGGCTAACTCCAGCATAATTATTGAGAAAAACCAAAGTGTGTAGTGAGCAAGTGCCTCTTTGGTTTAGTGCTTTAACAAATTATCTATATAAGCCTGAGTTATTCCTGAGATTTTATTTCACTTCAGTTAGTTTAATTCCACACTGACCCCAAGCACAAACTCTGCTGAGGACCTTGCTTGAATAAGGAGAGGAGTGCAGAACAGATTTGGCAATCCACTCTTGCAGGCTTTGCTCAGTGAGTAGCATTGATTCGTATAGGTAATGTAATTCCAGTGAGACTTTGTTAAGGGTTCAGGGTTGTGGGTCCAGAGCCTCTGAGTGGCAGATATTGGGTGTGTGGTGGATTTTTGCAATGATGAAGTTTGAAGGATGGGCAGTTCGAATTTGGTACTGGGAAAATCTGCAAAGCAAAGGATGGGAGCTTTGTTCCTTTGCACGACATTTTCTTCCTGCAGCTGGGTTTCAGGGGGTCAGGATCTGGGAGGCTGTTATCAGAGCACACTCCAGAGATATGGGTGCTGTGGTCGGGTCAGTGACCCAAAGGAAGTCCAAGTTCCTTTCCTGGCCTTTCCTACCCTCCTGCAGACAACCTGCGACCTGCTGCAGTGTCTATAACACTGGGAACAGCTTTTGTCTGGAGCTGTCGGACCTCCTGGAAACCTGGCATTAATGAAAGGGTCGCTGTCCCCCATCTATGGGGACGTCCGTGGGGTGGATCACTCTGATAATGGCCAATCTCCACAGCACAGAAATGACCCTCTAGCAGTTTGACCCTAGCAGTCAACTGTCAACACCGGTGGCAAATGGGTCAGGGAAGCTCAGGTGTCTTTGGAAACCATACCTCAAAGCATGATGCTGGGTAGACATAAGCTGTCCTTGAATCCTTTCCTCCTGGAGACGTGCAGGGAGAAGGAGGTGCTGCTACATAACCGACGGAACATGACCCCGACCAGTGCTTTGTCTTCATTCTCCCAATATACCCCATGGCTGCAATGAGCATGGCACAGCTGTAAAATTGTAAGCTTTTCCTCTCTAAAGAAAAAACGTTCTGAACACATCTCCACGTACGCTGGAAGGGCCCGTGCCAGAGCAGCAGAGGTTTTCTCCCCCGGTGTTTGGCAGGCATGGTGGCTGCAGCGGCCACGATACAGTAACCTGATAGCGTGCTCATGAGTCACTTCTCAAACACAGAACTGGCAAAACAGGCTGCATGAGGCCTCATCAGTGCTCAGGATATCGTAATTATGATGGCCTAGCTCACTGAAGGAGGGCAAATGCATGGTTATTTATTTATATAAATAAATATGCATTTATATATAACCATATGCATGGTTATATACAACAAATGCAGTCGTATTCTCCTAGGGAAACCCACGGCTGCTGTTGGGATGTGACCATGGCCTCACTGGGGAAGCAAAGACGAGCCTTTGATGTCCTTGCCTCATTCGTCCTGGTGGCAATTCAGTTCAGCAGGAGCATTTGTGGTTGAGGTGTTCTCTTGACAATTTTCTCTTACCTTTTAATGACCTGCTTCCACTTCAGCAAACCAGTTCTCCCCTCTGCTAAATATATCCTTGAATTAAGATTTCTGGTAACTGGGAAAATACCAGAAGATCCACTTTGCTATAATCACCTTGATTTTATCTTTTTAAGAGTGAGCAATTGTCCCCTGTCTGAGGCACATGGTTCTTCCACTGGCCTGGAGCAGTCGTTCGTATGTGCTGCCGAGAGTCCCTGCCTGTGCAGTGCCCAAGCCATCCCTGCTGCTCAAATTCTGGCTCTAGCAAAGGTCTAAGCAGAGTCTTCTGCACAGCCCGTTATTCAGGTTGGTGCACATTCCTGGGAGCAGCGACTTACCCTTTTATAGCTCTTGCTTCAGCTGCAGTCTACTACAGCATTTTCCCCAGTGAGTCTCACGAACAAATCTTTCCTGTTGTTAACTGCCCAGTTAGATTAAAAGATGGTAAAACAATGGGGTCTGAGTTGGGACAAGAGGAAGGTAGAGCTGCACGCATGGTCTATGAGCCTGTCGAGGGCTTGCCCCAGACATGGTGACCCACAGCATGGCCTGGGAACGGTGACTGTGGAGGACAGCAGACAAGCTCTGGTGGCAGCAGCCGTGGGTAAAGGCAGTTGCTGCACCTGAGCAGGTCTGCGTGAACGCACGCAGACACCAGCATCACGGGCCATTGTACACACGCTTTATCAGCTCCTGTCGATGTCTGCCATGTCCTCCGGGGTTAAGCTTGTTTCTGGCAGGTGCTTGGAAGCAGCCAGTCAGCCTAAGCTGATTCACTACCCAGGGGTGGAGCGCCATGGGGCAGGAAGGGGCTGTGCTGCAGTCCCTGTGTGCTTAGCCAGGGTGGAACGTGCCAGCAGGCATGGTCATCCACGGCAGCCAGTCCACAGCACCAACCCGTCACGCTCCTGCACTCCCCATGGATGTGACTCTATGGTGCTGTCTCGTTCCCCAGAAAAGAAGGCTTTGAGATACCTGTTTTCTTCCTAGGTGAGGAAAGATGTGTGGGTAAAACAGGAAGGGTTTCTTTGTTCCCTGTGGGGTTTTGAAAAGCATCCTCCATGAAAAAAGAGGCCCTTGAGTTTAGATTTACAGCAGCCCAAGCAATTATACAGCTGTATCTAACATCTGCAGCTCTCAAGGAATCTCTTGGTTCCTTACCCTCACATGTTGTCTTTTCTGACAGTCACAGGTGTGTGTGCAGGTGTGTGGTTTATTTACTCCTGCTGATTTAGGTGATGCTGTCTTTTAAACCAGTGCATCCTCAGGTTGGACTGAATTGCCATTGACTCCCGCTGGATAAGCAGCATGTCCTGCTCAGCATCACATGTGGTTTTTTGAAAGGAGAGGAGGATCAGCATGGTGTCTGGGCCAATCCCTCATTGCCAGAATATCCACATGTAGCTGTTTTTGTCTCTGGAGACCTCTTTAAGTCTGTTTTACATCTGAGGACACTAATGCACATAAACTGGGCGAAACTACAGAGGGAATTAGTGCCAGAGAGGAGCAGGGTTAGGTTGTGTCCGGTTCCCAGAGCTATGCATGGACCACCCCAGCCTCTTTGAGCTTGTGCCTGGCTGCAGTATGTGTCTGAGGAAGGCTGTGTCCTTTGAGCACCTGGTACGTGATGCCTGAGCTGCGTTTACCCTTCCCAGACTCTGCTGGCAGCTCACCAGCCTCGTGGTGGGCTGCTGCGGTGTAGTCATTCTCTGCAACAGCTCTGTGATATGTGTAGCGACTTCCCAGTCCCCTAACATCTCTTCTACTCATAGAAAGGGAGGGAGAGGGAGCCAAGAAGCATCTTTTTGCCCTGTGTGACAGTACAGCTCCGGCACAACAGGGCTGCGGTGCTTGACCCAAGTCCTCAGAGCTGCCACACTGCAGAGTAACCAATCGCTCCCAAGTGACAAGCCCTGTCTTTCCATTTTAAGCCTATTTGTGAAAGGAGGGCTGTTTTAATTTTTTTTCTTTCTTCTTTTGATGCCAATCTCTATTGTTTGAGGAAACTTTTGCTAGGAAACCAGGACTGGGGAAAAGGAAACTCAAAGACAGAGCAGCCAAACCCTTTGCAGGAATCTGCTCTCTTCTGAAGGTTAAAGCTTGTCATTTTTTGATTTACTGGAAATGATTGGTGTTTCCTTTGTTCTGCTTTGCGGTGGCTGCTCTGATAAGCCCTGAGGGATGCTTTCCTTGGACAGATCTGGAACAATTACAGCAAAAGAAACAAGGAAAGTAAACCCATGTCCTGTTTTTCCTTATTCCATTTCTTGTTAATCAGCGATTTGCCTTTTTTCAGAGAGAGACTTGGGACTCTGCCTCTCTAATTGCTGGGGACTTTAAATGGCTGCAGACCCAGAAATACCATCCACTACAGACTGCTGCGATGAGAGTGTTGCTGAACGTGCTATGTGGTCTGACCTTTTGGTTTTTGGAGAGCTGGCTTCTGGGACTGACACAGCTCAGAGATGAGAGTCGTTTTGGAGCCTGATGTGAAGCTTGCCAGCAGCCCAGAACCCTTTCTGTATGCAGTGCAACCCTGAGTCCTTTCCAGGACTGGAGTAGGAGAGTGCTGCGGCTCCAGGCTGAGCAGGGCTGTGTGTGGCCCAGAAATATACGGGGAGATACTATAGGTTGAAGTCCACTGATAAAGCCCCACGGATTCTAGGAATAAATATCTTCTACCAGGCTGGGTGCAGACGGTGAACGGATGGGGACTTGGCCAGTCCACTCCTGCTGTGATGCAGAAAGCATGTCCTGTGAAGTGGTGCTGCTGTGGGGAGCCAGCTCCAGTCCTGTTCCTTCCTAATGTGGAGTCCTCTCGCACCCCGGGAAAGCTGCTCATCAGGCTGCCGTTTCCCCAGCTGTGCAACTGCAAACTTTGCTTAGCTGTGCCAGGGGCTTCCCCACCTGGAGAAGGCTGGAGGCCCCAACCCACGTTCCCACTGAAGCAGCAGGAGACTTTCCCAGTCACTTCAGTGGGCTGCGACCAGCTCCGTGACATCTCCGTGCCTTGGTTTCTCAGAGTAGAAATGCAATACAACAGCCACCACCTCCTCGGAGTGCTCTGAGGCTTGTTTGTGTTTTATGAAACACTGAGATGCATGGGAAAAATGTGTCATGAAAACCCCTCCTGAGAAGGCAGAGCGTGAGCACTTGTGACTGCTGTTTCTCTGAGCTGCGGGGACAAGCCTTGCATATGATGTCACTTGCTGTGGGCAGCTTTGCTTGGAAGCAGGAAGAAGGGGGGACCACTGTCTTGCTGTTGGGGTAGAAGTTAGACCAATATGAACCTGGGGGGACAGTAGCCAAGTGACCCACTTGTCCAGTCCTCCCCCCACCCCTCCCTCTGGCTTTGTGGCCCAGGCCTAGCCACGGTGAGCTGCTCCATGCTATGCTGGCGGCTGCAGCACAAACACAACCCACCGAGTCCAAAGGAACATGAGGAGCCAGCAGCTGGTCTAGTTACCACCCTCGTGCCTTCTTCCTCTACCAGCCTTTAAGGCCAAGCTGCAGGGTGATGGCAGTGCTCACCGAGCTGCTCCAGATGCCCCAGAAACTTTCCCTGTTTTTTTTTTTCAGCTGGCACACAGCTGACAGCTAGATACTGGGAGCAGCTGGAAGGAGATACCCAGCAGCACTGTTCATAAAAGTCCAGATGAAGGATTGAAACACCTGCTAGCACCAGGAAAAATGTTTGCTCTGGGACGTTAGGAATTACACCCTGTGGTGCATATGGCTGCTCGCATGCATAGTTTCCTTATCATTGCCAGTTAAAAAGGCAGGTGATGGATGGGCTAGTGTAAGCCAAGAGCATAGTGAAGGCAGCAGCCTCAGTCCTTGCTAGGCAGTGGAGATGATGTCTTGCAAACTGTTGTCTTTAATACCTAGAGGTATCACAAGTATTGTGAGACATCGCCACTTTTTCACTGCACAAACATATATAATAGATGCTGTTTCCTCTTCTCTTTAAATAAAACCCTTCAGTGACAAAGTGCACTGCAAGAATGGGTCCTTCCATTCAGAATAGACGTAGTTTTAAAATACAGGGAGTGAATTCATGGCCATAGGAAAATCAATGACAGCTTTTCTGTTGATTTAATCTCAAAAATCAGTGCAGCTCTTACCCTGAGCAAACCCAGTCCAAGCCAAAGGATCCCACTAGTGAGATGAGCTAGAACAGGGGCATGATGAAGAGAGCTATCTGCCACAACCAAGAGAGCTGGAGCCACATACTTGCTTGTCAGTGTGAAGCTGGTCCAAGAGCTGGGCTAGCTGGAAGATACAAGGACTGAACACCTCGCCCATGCTATGCCCATCAACACAGCTTCCCTCCAAGACGCTGCTGAAGTTGATAGCTGCAGAGCTTCTATCACAACCTCTGAGATCTCTGAACAGGCCAAGATGGCCCAGACAGCCCCGCACAGCCCTGTGCCAGCGCGTGGTTCAGTTCACTTGCAGGCACGTCCCCATGCCTTAGGACATCCAGGGGCAGCAGCAGCTCTCCCAGATCCATCCTGGCTCACGTGCACACAGCTGAGGTGTCCCAGCATCACCTCACAGGTCAGCCCAGGAAGCTGTGCCCTGAGCCCGTGTCCCTCCCTGGCCAATGTCACCAGCCTCCTCGGGGAGCTGTGGCTCACCTCACTGCTCTGGATGTGCTGCCTGGGCACTGCAATGGGAAAACCTATTAAAAAACTTACAGCAATATTTTGTAGATATTGCTGCTTGGGGAGACCTCGTTTTTCTCATAAGTCTGTGTGAGATGCTTTGGAAAGAGCTGTTTTCCAGACATTGCCGAGCCCTTCTCCTGGGAAAGTTAGCTGCCAGGAGCACACGTCAGCGTGGGCACGCGTTGGTGCTGGCTCCTTTGGAAAAGCCAGGCCACTACCTTACCTCTCACCCCCCGTGCTGGCTTTGGTGTGTGCCTCACAAGGTGCGGATGTGCTAAGTGACCTGCCAGTGTGGTCCTCGTTTGTGACCGTGCAAAGCCAGGGATGGGGCTCAGGCTTTTCAAAGGGAAGGGCTGAATGTCAAGCCAAAAGGCTGGTTCTCTGGCACTGCAAAAGAAAGGCTTTAATGTCCTATTAAGTTTTGTAACATCCCTGTCATCTGAAATTTCTTTGAGCCCAAACCTAGTCTGGGGGCGTAATGAATTCAGCGTTCTCTATTAGACAGCTCTGATTTCTGCAGTTTTGTAAACATCCCTAAATCCACGTGGTGCTGTAGTAGTTGTCTTTCAGCTGCCTATCTCAAAGTGCCTCTCAAAGGAAGGGAGGAATCCTGTGTCCTGCTCCAAGTCACAGAGGAAAAGGCATCAAGATTCAGATCTCAGCCTTGTATATGGGAGTAAAACTGACCAGATGCAGTTGCAGGGTCTTAACTGGTGCAAACTCACTGTCTTTAGTGCCCGCCGGGACATAGCCCTCTGAGTGAAGTGCAGCCTGGGCAGACGGTCCTCCCGACGGTACCCACGGGGAACCTGAACCGGCAGGCAGGTCCCTTCTGCACAAACCTGCACAGATGTGGATGCATGCGCTGCCATCAGAAACTGGCTCTGGGGAACTTCCCTGCTCTCACAGTTAGTCTCAGGCTTAGGGTTCGTTACTAGAAATCATTAAAAATTAAAATGTAGGTAAATAGCCATAAATCAGGTCACTGAGTTCAGGGGAAAAAATAATTGCCAGGCTTATCGTCCAGCTTCCCCAGCATTATTACTGATCTTCAGGAGGGCTGGCACTGCTCGTGACTGATTTCCGTGCTTTGAGCTGAGCTGGGATGATGCACTCGCTGCCCGTGTTGTCAGGTGCCCTGTGCCAGCAGCTGCAATGACCCATGTGGAAGTAGAGCAGAAAGCTGGGCGATGCAGAGGTGTGTGTTGGTTAAAAGGATGGATTTCTGCAGCCGGCTGGTGGAAAAGGGCTTCCCCGTGAACTGAAAAGGAAGAGTTTGCCTAGCATATGCAACACAGAGGCAAGACTTAGTAACTGGAGCTATTTATTGGAGTTTCTTTAAAACCATGTTTCATGGCTGCAGGGCTGTTATCTTCAGTCCGAATTGTTGAGTCTCATGGGGGTGTTTTGCTTTTTGTTTAAATAAAATATCTTGTCTCTCTATTTAATAGCTGACATAGCAGGTTTAGGCCAGTATCTGCTGGGAAGTCTCTGAAATTGACAGATGAAAAAATCAGTAGACTTTAAGAATTACTGATGCTTTATAGAACATGGATACGCATTTAATTTGGAGACAATTCTGCAGATGTAGCACATCTTGGCAATTGTTTTCTCCGCTTTTTATTTTGCTAATAAGAATGCATGGAAACAGGAACGTCATTCATTAGGAATCTTTCTGGTTTATTCCTTTTGCCTGTTCCTTACTTACGTGGTCTCCTAACCCTCTCCCAACAGTACATGGAGATCTCTACCTGTCTGTGTTCCTGTAAACCGAGCGTGCAAGTGCCCGGTGTGGTGCGTCAGCCAGGTCTTCACACTGGTCATTCTGCAGTGGCTTAAGATCACCAGTTACAGTGGAATCACCCTTGTTTTTTATGGTTTCTCCACCCAAGCTCCAACACCTTCCCCCATAATGGGGATGCAGACGAAAGGCTTGGCTGGACATTGCTGGGGCCGCCACTGCCATGGGTGGCATCAGAGGACAGAGAAGGATTGAAACTTGCCCTGTTGCGCATCTGTCCTTTCTGCCAGCTCTGCCAGGATAGTAATGCTGAATTATGCCTTTAGACTTGAATGTGTGTAGAAACTTTGATCCTGCTGTCACCCATGTTATGTCCAAGGGAGCTACATCTGGTTTTAAAGTCCTTGTGAGAGATGAATCAGATGTTTCTCAGAAGGGTTATTATTGTTACTATGGTTATAGGCAAGTGCGTAATAGCCCCAGCCATGTACTGGGAATCTCTGTTGTGTTTGGTGCTGGCCTGCAGAGAATAAGATAGGCCATGCCCCAGACAGCTGCCTGACCTTTAGGTTGCTGTCAAGGTATAATTTGCTTTTCATTACACACAAGCACTGGATAAATTTCTACGAATTTCTGCACTGAGCCTTTTTGACAAAAGGTCTAACCTGAAGCCTCTTGCAGATTTTTTTTTGAATTAAAACAGCTACTGTGATTTTTTTTCATGGCAAGGGAAGTGGCAACTCTCTCGGCTACCTGCTACAGAAGAAAAACCAGGCACCATATGCAACGTAACTATTGCTCTCTCTCTATCTCAAAAATGCCGAACTATGGGAGAGAATTCGTCCCACCAAACGCCCACTAAGCACATTTTTTAAATCTGGTTTCTCAGCCTTTCAGGAAAGGAGAAGCAAAATCTAGCTATGTTCTTCTTGCCTGCTGGAACTGGGCCCCGTTTCATGAAATTAAATGGCTAAGGATGAAAAAAAATATATCCAAGGCAAAGATGCTATTCTCAACAAAGGGAACAGTATATGCAACAGCTTCTGCAGCATTCCTGCAACATGATGTCTTTCCCTGCAGACTCTCAGTTAGGGATTGATTGTCTAAGCAGAGAATTGCCCGATTCAGAAAGGCTTAAGGCACACTTCATGAACTGTTTGCTAAGAGGATGAATAGATGGGCATGTGTGTATATAAATCTATAAATCGTGTCTTGTTCTGCCCTGAAGAGGACAGCTGAGATTAGGTTCTTTGTCATTTGATTTTATGTTCTCGGGGCTAGGGATAAAGGCAGCAGTGTTTTGCACATGGGGTCAGGATTCGATGCCGCAGCTCCAGAAGGACAATCTGTGGAAAACAGGGGATAACATTTATTGTGAGTGCTAGAGCTAGAGCTAACAAAGGGAATAACAACATTCACGCTGCTCTGATGTGTTCATAGTTAAGGGAAAGTCCAGTGAGTTTCTCCCATTTGGGTTCTCCTCTATACCAATGGGCTTTTTAATACGAGCAATGCATGGGTTCTGGTTTGAAACCACAGGGTGTTTGGTGGCAACGCTGCCATAAGCTATTGCTGTCCATCCCGGTCCTTGCCCCACCATGCCCATTGCTGCTTCTTCCTGCCCTTCTGCTCAGAGATACTCTGCTGTGTTTGTGCTGATTTGGCTGGACTTTTTGACAGACTTTGCTCCACTTTGGCACTGGTGGGTTTTGGGGAGGAGCGTTGATGGTGGGAGACCTTCCAAGGAATTGGCACCAACCTTGGGACTGAAACAGAAGGGCCCTGCAAGCGCAGGGAGCACCTGTGTCATGCGCAGGGAGCACCTGTGTCATGCCCAGGGATGCTCTGGGAGATGCTCTGAGCAGGGAGGGGAGGCTGAAGCTCAAGGAGGGAGGATTCAGTAGCCGGCTTCCCTGGGGAGCTACCACATTTGTCGTCCAGAGAGCTCTCCCGCTGCCCAAGCCAGTGGCCTTTTTGCAGCACTGGGGTACCAGCAGAAACGATGCTCTGCGTGGCCCCCTCCTCAGTGTGAGCTAGGAGGAGGAGCCCATAGGAGCAGCAAAGCTGAATCCCTCAGCCAAAGACATGTTTTCTGCTAGGTGAGGCTGCTGCCTAGGGGTCTTCTCCTCTAGGAAAGCCCCCAGAGAAGAGCGGTTAGACCACACAGCAATCCTTACGGTGCCTGTGCAAGCGAGTGTGAACCCCAGGCCAAGAGCAGCACTGTGGCTGTGGGACATCCCGCGCCTGCTCTCACATTGGTGAAGGTTCTCTCCAGAAATCCCCACGGGTGGCTCTGCAATCCCAGACAAACATGGCGGTGACTCCATCCCCCCGGCAGCTCCAGGTGAAGCAGGCATGGGCGGTGGGATGCGGGCTTCTTCGCTGAGCATGGCGAGCAGGCAGCGAGGGTGAGCGTGCGGGCGGCACGGCGCAGAGCCGTGGCGGCAAGGCAGGCGCTGATCTCACCGTCACCAGGAGCACCGCTGCTGAGCCCTTGGAGAGGCACATCCGGTGTAAGAGCTTTGACTCACTCATCTCTCGCCTCGCTTGTGCTGGGTGTGCTGAATGAAATGCAGGAGGTGTGCAGAACAAAAGACTTTGCTCATTTCTGCGTGGATACTCTATCCGCCTCGCTGGTCCCTGCATGCGTTCTTCCTCCGAGATGACGTGCTGGTGGACAGCCACGTGCAGTCCCTTGTGCAGCCCTGGCATGGCAGGTCCAGCCGAGCAGAGGTGCGGGGTTTTGTGGGCTGTGCTCTGCCTCTGGCCCGTGCAGAGTTCTCCCACAGCCCATCAGGCAACAGCTTTGTGCCTGGATAGCTGGTGCGGCAGCACGAGCATCCCCTGGGCATAGAGCTTCCCACTTATAAATGAACTACAAGCCGTCAAGGGTCAACTCTCTTTTGCTACAATATGTGTGAAAAGATTGGGAAGGTCGAGCAAGACGTGAGAGATGTTTTTTTTCTTGACAGTTTTCTGTGCTATCCAGTATCCCTCCATCCCTTTTCCTCCTCTTCCTATTTCATTTCAAGAGAATAATTCCCAAATAGAGACTTAAGAAGTTGGTCCCATGTTCAGAAGGTGTTAGAGGTAGTATACGTGGGGTTTGCTTTGGTTTGGTTTTTTTTTTTTTCCCCCCCATGAGCTCCTAAGATGTAAAATAGCTACTGCATTGAAAAGTGGCTGTTCAGTCATTGCCCTGTCTGGGGAAATGAGTAACAGGTGAGAGAGCTCAAAGCACGGGCAGACGTCCTATGTTTGTGTTTCTCGCTTGTCATCCCTTCCCCAAAGAGCTCCCAGAGGCCACCCGTTGCTGTCTGCCTGCTTCGTCTGTCACAGCGACCTCTCTTCCTTTACTAGGAAAAACTTGGTCTTTAGTCAGCCCCAGGAAAGGCCAGTTATCTACCCCAGATGCGTCCCAATTCTGACAGATTTGCCTTGGCAGCAACATGCTGCTTTTCAAAGAACTCAGAAGAAACTCTCCTGCCAGCAAATGTAGATCGTGGTTTTTTCATTTCTTCTGGACAGGTTTCTTCTTCTCTTTGGGGAGGATTTTTCCATCTCCCCAAATTCTTCACGTAGTATTTGTGTCTCATAAAATGCACCCTCATTGCCTGTAGAAATACTGCTCCCTGCTAATACCAGACCAGGGGACTGCACTGAACAGTGCAGACGAAGCCAGACTTCACAGACTCAGAAGGCAGCTAGCCCAAGGGAATGGGATAGCTGTGGAAATGGGTACCCAGTCTCCTCCCTGCCTAGTGACCCTTTGCTAAATACGGGCCAGTTTATACTTACAAAAGCAGAGGGGATGGAAAACTTAGGGGGGTCAGGAGTAACAGTTGCAGATGTTAGGCTCTGGGTTTGTTTGTTTGGATCTCCCAAGCACACTCTGATCCCAAACTTTTCCGCTCTGACGAGTGGGACTGGGTAAACGGACTCTGGTACTTTTAGTCCAGCCTGAAGTGGACGAGTGTCCACAGCTCCCGATTCACACGCACTTCCATTTCCTCCAGGGTGGCTGCTCATCATCCTAATCCCTCATCACCCTACCTGCCAAACACAGCTCCTGACCCTGGAGGTGGCAGGTCCTCCTTCAGCTGCCCCTGCCTGGGTTCCCCCATCAGGAAATTATAGCTGATCTCAGTTCCAGGGCTGTTGACCCAATGTTGCTTGTCGAGACTACATTACCATCCAATATTTGGGGGATGGGAGGGGGATTTTCTCAAGGGTTCTTATTTATCTTCTGCATATCAATGTTTATCAGAAATTATGCTCATTTTCTGAAGAGTCCCAGTTTGCAAATCTCTAGGTTTCCTGTTAGCACTTCCTATTCCTGGTGTTTCTGAAAATCATTCATTATCTCCAATTAGCTTGTGACTGGTATACAGCACCCAGAGACTGTGTCCTGGTAGTTCTGATAGTACTTCCGAAGATCAGCCTGTTGCATCCGAAACAAAATCCTTCTGCTTTTCTTCCCTTATTAAAATAATAATTTGCACTTATGTAATGTTCTTCAGATCTTCTGGGCGAACATTAGCTAACCCTGCTGTAAGACACAGGCGTGTTTCTGCTTTGCAGATGAAGGAAGTAAGGCAGAAGGAGGGTAACTAATTTGTGGAGGTCACAAAGCAAAGCAGGAGCAGAGCTAGGATGGTAATTCAGATAGCCTGCTCCTTCCGTCCCGCTCCAGTCACTGCCGCACAGCGCTAACAGTCCAAATTAAGAGATTATAATGCATAATCCATACTGGTGTGCCAAGAATTCTCTAAATCATATTACACTGTCACATAAAATGATGACTCATTTGATAACACAGCCCACAACCAGTTCCTTTATGTTAAAATTATGTGGACAAGACTGGATTTAAAAAGAAAAAGGAGAGCTTGTTATGTGTGTAGTGAATGCTGAGTTATAGATGCTTTCATGGATTTTATTTTGGCTGATGCTGAAGGAGCATTTGTGAGCCTGTTTGTTGACAGTGGTGCTTGGGACTAGAGATGCTGACATTCCACTAACAATAATAGGAACTGTCTCTGTTTCTAAATTGGAAATTCTTCCTTACATGGGCCCAACCCACCCTCCACCCCCACCGAAGGAAAGGGCATTCGTCTGGGACTTGCAGATGGAGCATCTCTTAGCAGTGCTGGTGCCTCTGGGGCTGCAGGGTCAGACCTGTGTTTGGTCATTGCCAGATGGAATGACCTCCCCATGCCTTGTGGAAAGGGTGGGAAACAACCCGAGGTGGCGCTTTTGGGTTCTCTGGAGAGAAAGTGCTGTTTATGTGAAGTAAATAATAACATGGCAGAACAATCAGCCCAACCACACTCTTTCCAGAAAGAGATGCTTTCACCAAGTCTCCCGTTGATGCCTCCTCTCTGCTGGCTCCACTCTCCTTCCTCCTCCCTGCAGCCTTGTCATCCTCGCTGCAACTCCAGCTTCTGCCCTTTGTGACTGCCTCTGCTGCCGTTTGGGGACTGTGTTATTATACTTACTAAAGCCATTTGAGATGTGGCTTGTGCGAATAACAGTGAACTGCGTTTTGCTGCACTGTGGTTTCACCATTTCCTTTTCCTCTTTCTGCCTGGGCTGTAATTCCTTACGGCTGAGGAATCCATCACGGAGTCGTTTTTGCCAGGAATGCCCACACATTCTCCGGCTGAGAGTTGGTCTGGCATCTCATCAGAGATTACTTTTCCATACACTGCATAGCTGGCGCATGTCATAGCCACTTGCTGCACTTGGAATATAGAAGTGTGGTCAGGGCAGATGGTCACTGCTTCTTTGAAGCCACAAAGGTCTTGCTTGACCATGGGACCAGTCCATCTCTGCAGGTTGCATTTCCCTGTCTGCATCAGATCCCATGGGTCACTTCTGGCCCAACACCATTCCACCCTATCTCCCAGAAAATGTGGTTTAATCTCCCCAGCTTTGGGTAAATTAGCCTCAAGGCTGCCAAATCTCCAGCAGGCAGTAAGGACTCGGATCAGGAAGCAGCTTCAATTGCTGCGCAGTCAAGGCCAGTTCAAGAAGCTCTTTGGAAGATTTTCCTACTGTTGCGCTGGAAGCTCCTGCTTCCCTTGATTTCTTACAGGAAAAAAAAAAAGAAAGTAAAAACCAGTTTCTGTGCATGACCTGCGGAGACCCGGCGCATCCTGTGCTAGTGCTGAGAGGAGGGGAGGAAAGTAATTGCTTTCAGCAGCTGGAAGGCGTGGGTGGCAGGATGGCTTTGCGTGGTGCCGGAGGACGCTCCGTACATGCATCCCTCCTAAACAAATACCTCTTTAAATGTGTATTATGGGAATTCAGGGAACAGCTTTTTTTTTTTTTGCTCCTCTCCAAGTAGGAGCGAGGCTTATTAGTACTCTCCTTCCATCGGCGAGGTGCGGAGGCTGGGAAGTTGTGAGATGAGTAACATTTGCTTTTATCAGTCTAATCTGCTCTCTCCTGGACAGTCACTTCAGCCAGTAGGATGAGGAAAGGAAACACAAGGTGCCGGTGGGAGCGTGACTTCTATAGGGGGAAGCATGTAGCACCATTCAGCACAGCTACAGAAACGAGCTCTTTGCTGTGCATGTGTCAGTAGGAAGGAATTATTTCCGTGATACTGCTTGGTGCATCCATGCTGGATATGAACTTGTTGAAGAAGATGTATTATATCTCACTGATGTGCATCTCAGAGTAACTGTACTCTTTTAGACATGGTAGTATTTGCATGCTGGAAGAGCATCGTAGGCTCGTAAAGTCGACTCACGTATTTTTCCAGGGTATCTTTCGTCTGCAGTCTCTGAAAATTCCCAGGGAGCTCCTGCTAAGTAGGGGAGGGAAAGGGAGGTTTCAAGGTGAGATGTGATGGAAGTGGAAGTGGTTCGGACAGTCTCAGAGCTCCAGACAGATGGTGCTGAAAGAGAAATGGATACTCCAAGCATCTACTCAGACTTAGAGTTGCAGAGAAAAGAAAAAAAAGAAGAACTGAAGGCGCAGGGGTGTGAAACCAGAGTGAGAGCTGCCAGCCCCCAGGCTGTGGAGCAGGGTTATACACAGCTCTGGAGGGAAATATCTGCAGGCAGCAATCTGGCCTTTGGTAAAAGACAGAGATTTAGGGAGGTCCACAGGTTTTCAGTGGAGCTCAGCTGTGACCAAGACAGAACTGGCCAGTTTGAGAGTGGAAGAGCAAAACTGGTGCTTGCTGGGAAGCAGCCAGCAGCAGGGGCAACTGCAGCCTTGCTCTGCGGCCAGGGAAGGTGCACCCGGCGGTGCAGCTGTAATCGGGGATCGGGGGAGATTGCTCTGCTCAAGCACAGGAGGACTTGCTGCCCTGAAGGGGAAAGACAGACAGATTTTACAGTGTTTTATCTCACTGTTGCTGAAAGATATGAGTCTGTCATTATTTACTGCCATCTGTTAGATAGACAAGAATGGCAGCTGCTAATGGTGATACCCTACATTTCATAAGGTCTTTTATCCCCCAAAACTCAAGCCCCCAAAGGATTTACACAGACGATGCAACCCATTTGAAGTTACACCGCAGGCTTGTATCAATCAGTGGAAACGTAGCTGTTCTTTATAAGCTGTTTGCATCTCCAGAAACATTACATTTATAGGACTGTGTTTATGTGCCTGGTAACAGTTCAGTACAGCCCATACCCTCTTGTGAGAGGTCTGGCCTGTACACATGGGTATAGGAGGGTTTGCATCATGTCCCTGTCTGTGACAGACCTCAGGTGGAATTCATCACATTTTTGATTCAGAAAGAAATTTGTCTCGCTTTTCTTTTTTGTCCCAGTTTTAAAGGCCTGGGTACACATCCATGCACAGTAAGATTTAGAGGTGATTAAAGTGAGCTGGGAAGTAGATGTCTGACATCAGTGTAATACAGAACGCCTTTCAGAGACTTCTTCCCTTGCATGGTATTACCCTGATCTTACTCCACTGATCCTACTGAGATTAATTGGGGGGGGGACAGAAAACGCAGAGGGAGAGGCAGCAGTACAGTGCACGTGGCTAAAAGTCTCCGGTCCTGTGAGCTGGATCCAACACAGTAAGTGTTTTGTGGCTCCTCTGCTCCAGAGCTCTGCTCTGAGGCTGCTGATGGCCGACGGGGTGACCTTGTTCGTGTCTCCTGGGTTCTTTGTACCTCAGTTTCATCACCTATGAAATAAGGATAATATCACTCAGGGTGTCTGCAAAATGGTTTAAGATCTAGTCATAAAAAATACCAGGAAGGAGCTTAGGTGATATTACTATTTTATAGCCATAAGTGAAAATGCAGATACCAAAGCAAATGACACGCACATGCAGGTCATCCTGTCCCTTGATCAAAATCAGGGTGAGAGAGGGAAGGGGATTGCTTCAGAGGAGCAGCCATCTGTCAGGCTTACAGAAGAAGTTACTGAAGTGTGTTATCAATAGTTATCAAAACTTGCTGGAGCGGAAAGGATTTTAACATACTAATGAGCTTTCATTTGTGGTTCCTTGCTCGGGACAGCTGGTTTCCTTTCTGCATTTCTCCAGGCTGAGCAGTGACTTTGCACTGCCTTTCAGTCCCCGCTCAGTGTCGTTTTCTGGTTCTCTTGTAGTTTCTCAGTGTGGTTTCTGGGGAGGGTGAAGTCATCCTCGCTGCGCTATTTCTCGTGCTTATTGTTTTGCATTGTGTGAAGTGGGTTCTTTTAACAAACTCTACATTTTTACAATGCCAAGAAGTAGGAGCGTTGATTGCATTCCTGGAGGCTGCCTCTGTGTCCTAAGGATGTGCATTTCCATTTTATTGTCTTCTATTTTTACCTCGTTTTTGGGAAGGAG
The DNA here is from genome assembly GCF_034638445.1 of Ciconia boyciana. Lineage (NCBI taxonomy): Eukaryota > Metazoa > Chordata > Aves > Ciconiiformes > Ciconiidae > Ciconia > Ciconia boyciana. The sequence goes on from NC_132942.1 coordinate 12,119,351, forward strand.
GAAGGGCTGGAACACCCTTGGGAAAGGCAGTGACCGTCTCTGGGCTGGTGTGGTCGGAGTGTGGAAGGAGGGACGTGGCGCGTCTCCCGGGCAGCCCCCGGGGAGGTGGCACACAGCCCACGCATGGCACGCACATGAGCCGCCCTGGCAGCCCCCAGGCAGTCGCAGAGACCCAGCTGTGGAGAACCCCTCTGCCGCCTCTGGCTTTTTAAAGCTCATTTAAACCCTAAAATAACAACTACCACTCCCTGCTGAGGGAAACCGGCCGGGATTAGCCAAAGCCTCCCATTCCCCGCTGTCTAGTGAAACAAGGACTTTCCCCTCTGTGTAAGTAGGATGACTTTGCTCCCTCGCCTTCTCCCTGAAGGGCAGCACTGTGCTTCAGTGCGCTCGCTCCTGCCCTCTGACAGGTCCTGCCTGTGGTTTACAGCTCAGGGCACCAAAGGCAGTGGGAGACATATGCTAACCTGAGATGACAGCAGATGGGTGCAAGGGCTTTTAAGAACAGCTGCTGGTGCCTCATTCGATAATCCCATTTTTAACAAATCCATACGATGGCAAAAAATACTGGAAATCAGGTTTTTCTGTCCCCTCGCATCTCCTGAGCCATACTTGACCTGTTCAACGTGACCTAAGGATTAAAGGCTTGTTATTTTAGCTTCCCTACAATAGATCAGAGCCTGATCTCTGCCAGGCCATTGAGCTACTGGTGCTTGGCTCTCCCCCTCTTTCCACTTTTTTTGTGTCCCTGGACCTGTGATAGTCCAAGGATGTGACTCCTGCTAAGGGACACGGTGGATTTTCCCAAACACTATGCACCGTGGCATCAGCCCCCTGTGCTGGTTGCAGCACGTTTTGTAGCTCTGATCCTCCCATTTCTCCATTCTTAAAACTAAGAAAACAGCCTCAGAGAAGAAAGGCTTGGCAGCATCACCCCTCAGCAGCACAAGCGCGACCAGGAAGAAGGAAGCCCTTGCTCTTCTCTAATGGGGCTATAAACATGCTTTTACGTCTGAGATCGGAAGAGAGAGAAATTGTGAGGCAAATCTTGTCAATACTGTACTTCAGGCTGTCGGCTGAGGTGTCCTTCGTCACCATGGTATCGGTGTGCTTCAAACTAATAACGAATTTGCCAACACGACACTCCTGCTAATACCCTCAATTCCCAGATGGGGAAGCCGTGTCACTGAGATGCAAAGTGGCTTATCCAAGGTCACCTCGTAAGTAAATGGCACGGAGGGGAAAAGAGCTCGGGTTTATCGACTCCCAGCGTTTCCCAATGCCGCTCGTACCCTCTGGGAAGGTTTTGCTGATAGCAAGGGCTGTCCTGAGGATAAAGCTGCAACTGCCAGCCATGCCCTCCTGCTCTCCAAACCGTTTTTTTCCTAAGGCGGAAAGAAGAATTTTTTCTTCTAAGGGAGAGAGGCAAAAAGTAGTTTCCTGGGGTCGGTGGGCCCTCTCGGAACGAGCCGGGCCGGTGTTTACCCAAAGCCCCGGCTGGCAGCTCCTGCAACAGATGCCAGCCGGTTTTCGCCGTAGTTTCTCACCCCCGTCACGACCCCGCGCAGGGCGGGGCGCGGGCGCTGCCGGGGCGGGCTCGGCGGCCGCGCAGCCCCAGGGGTCCCGGAACGGCACCGGCCGGGGGAGGGGCGGCGAGGCGGGCAGCGGCGTCCCGGGCCCCGCGGCCGCTCGGCCGGGGGCGGGCGCGGCCGGGCGGCGGGGCGGGCCGGGGCGGGGCGCGGCGCGGCGCGGGGGGCGGCGCGGCTGGGCGCGGAGCGCGGCAGCGGGAGGCGGGCGCTGTCCATGGCCCTGCGGACGCCGGGCCGCCCCGGGCTCCGCCGCGCCGCCGAGCGGAGCGATGGGCAACACGGTGCACAAGACCCTGGCAGGTACCGGCGGGGGAAGCGGGGCGGCGGCGGGGCGCGGGGGGCTGCGCTGCCCCGCGGGGTCTGCGGGGCGGTGGGCGCGTCCCGTCCCGGGAGATGCTGCGGGCGAGCCGGGGCGGGCGGGCTGTGCCGCCCCCGGGTCCGAGCCCCGCGCCGCTGCGGAGCGGCCCGGGATAAGCCGAATATTTCAAAAGATTTTTTATTACTATTATTGGTAATGGTCCCCGCCGCGCCGGGCACCGGGGCGGTGATGCTTAAGCGGCGGGGTGCAGCTTCGCCCATGTGAGAGCGACAAAAGCGGGTGAAGTGGAGCTGTTCTGGCAGCTGAAGCAGTGATCCCCAGCCTTTCAGTCGAATCCTTTTAGGGGCTTGCTTTTTCGTTTCCCTTTCTTTTTTTAAAAAATACAACTTTTTAATGGGAAGAGAGGTTAGTTGTTCAGAGTCACCAGAGAAAAACTATTTGAAAGCAGGTCTGAAATGTTTGGTAGACTGCCTTGGTTTTAAACTGCCTTTTTAGTGAATTCGGCTCTTACGTGAGACGTGTACAGGTTCTTTTCCTTTGCAAGTTCATAATTGTGGGGCTTTTTCCTCCTCAGAGAATCGGTGCATAATAAAAGCAGTTGGTCTCTATAGAATCAGCAGTATTGAATTACTGAGCCCTTGCCAGTCTGTATCTTCAGCTAGTTTGCTTTTCTTTTCTTTTCTTTTCTGCTCTTGTAGAGCTCCTGCATTGCATCCTTTGTACTTTGGGCTCCCATAAATAAAAAGGGTATTATTAAACTTATTTAAAGAAGCAGGAGGACCTATTGAACACACACACACATGCCTCCCTGTAATCAGCCAGGGAGCTGAATATAGAAATAAAGAGAGGAATAGATTTGCATTTGGATGTGCCATATATTGTCTTTGCAAAGAGAGGGTGCTTGGGACCTTCAAGGCACAAAAGAAAGCTGCTAGGCTTGTGGTTGAGCTAGGAACCTGTGATTAGATTTCTAGTTGCATCTCTTCTCATTCTCTATTACATTTAAATGGGAAATTAGCTCCTTTCACAATAAGGAAGTTTTCTTTTTTTAATATACATTACCAACTGGCAAATAAAGGCATTGTAAGGCATGCATGACCTTGGCAAACATTCATTTTGTGGGTCGGCTTTTCAGCTAGAGGCGATGTCAAGGGGCACATGCAAAAAACCTGGGAGAGCCAGGGAAATGTCCTTGGGTCAGGGGAGGTTACCTCGGTAAGGCTAGAACTTCCCAAAGAAAAAATATCTGTACCTGCTGGGACATGGGATCTAGCTGTGAGCTCTGTTCTAGAAGGCTGAGAGTTGTATCAGCCGTTCTGCCTATTGCTAGAACAGTCTCTCCTGAGCAGCCTTCATATGCACAGCCTTACACACGTGAATTTAAAAAAAGGGATGACATCAGTTGTACTGCATTTCTGGGATTAAAGAGTTCCTAACGGTGCTTTTAAAATAAGTCATTAAGAAAGAGGAAAAGTTTGATGGAAAAAACTGAAGACTTGATTTATGTAGACCTCCCAACTCTAACATTGTTCTGGTGGCCTAGAAAATCTCTGTCCTGTCCTGCCAGGTGGGGACTGTCTGTAAGGATTGCTTTGCTGGGGATAGTCCATTTGCAAACATTTGTCAAATTGCGCAAGGCAAAAACATGCAGGACACTTGAACACCATTTGCTAATATGTTGGAAGATGCTGAAAATGTGTCTTTTCCCCAAATTCAGCTGTGTCCAGTTTTTACAGAGTAATGACAGTCAAAAGAAGCTGTTAACCTGTGGCTGCAGAAGAGATTTTGGATGTTTGCAATTTGGCAGTTTATAAATGTATTTTGTCAAGTTGGACACAATTCAGCAATTTTTCATATTGATGTGCTCGGATGCGTTGTTTGTCTTTCATTATCCAAATGGCATTACGGAGGGAAGCAGGTTTAGAACTGTTCTTGGAACAGTCCTTTTGAAAATTACAAAGTTTTTCCAGAAGACTGCATCGTTGGATGAAATCCTATTTATAAATGCTATGACTGTTTAGAATTACTCAAAGATAATCAATCAGAATTAAGTCTTTCCTCTTCTTTGTCCAAAATGCACCTCTTTCTTCACCCTGGCAGACTGAGCAATGCGTTTTCACTCTCATTTTAACTAACAGAGGAATTGCTCTCCCCTGTCCCAGGGGCTGTAGTAGTTTATTTAGTAAAAAAAAAACCCAAACCAGAACACTCCCAAACTAAAATTTGCCTACCTGTTGTGTTAAATCAGTTGACTGTAGAAGCCTACAGATGTTGTTCCCCTTTTGTCATTTCATTCACCATCAATAACTGAAGGTGGAAAATGTCTTTCCATTCTGATCAAATGTAGAGGAAATGTGGAGGGACCTTCATCATTTGGCTCCTGGAAAAGCTGAACAATCAACAATTCAGGTTTTATATAGAAATGGAAATACTCTTCTCAAATAGTGGAATTCAATTTTAAATCCTATTGAATGCAGTTCAACTAATTTTTATACCTAAATTTGTTCAAATATGTTTTCTGTGCTTGTTGCATCTTTAAATCCTTGCACAGCCTCACCGTTTCTCTCTACATTTCCATGCAATGATACAAGAGCACACACTATCGGTGCCGGCGAAATTTGTATCGGGAGCTTGGAAAACTTGTGTTTGCCAAGTATCTAATGGTTAACACACAACGGATGAAGGCTTTGTCAAATTAACAGAGAGGTTTCTAACCAGAGTGGTATTGAAATGAGTAATAGGCTAGGGCTAATGAAAGGCAGCTTCTATATTTGAACCGGTTGAGGAGGCATTTGAATGGAAAAGAGCTGAGATGTGTCAGATACGCTTAACAACGGTCCTGAGGTGGTGGTGGAAATCGCTCTTATCTAGATGACAGCTAAATGATACATGACACATTCCTCCAGCAGGACGGTTGCCTCCACGGCTGGGGCTGGCCTGACCTCGGAGGGGTGCGCGGACCTCCTCACCTTCGGGCTCCTCTGTGGTTCTGGCCACTGCCACTCGGCACTAGCCCGTTGCCGACCCTTCCTGCATCTCCAGTGGGAGAATCTCCCACTGCATCTCCAGTGCAGTGTGCGAATTTATGCTTGGATGTCGATGCTTTCTTGCCTCCCTCCCTGTACCGCTGCCCATTGTTTGAGACGATGTGCAGTCAGGTGGTTAGGCAAGAGTGAATTCTTTATTATTGAGGCACGCCGTTTTTCTGTCTCCTACAGGTGATAAACTAGGTGTGCAGCATTGCAGCCAATGGGTGGAACTTGTCCTGACCTGCAGAGCGGGCCGGGAGGCCGTGCGGATGTTGGTGGTGGATGGGTCGCATACCAACATCGGGCTTTATGGCTTTGTGGCTGCTCTTACCTGTGGTGCTCCGCAGAGGAGTTGCTCTCTTGAGTTAACTCACCAGTGAGCGAGGCAGCAAGCAGTGCACATCTGCACCCCAACGTCGTGGATGGTGCTAATTTCTCCATGCTGATTGCTTTCCTTAGCAGACACTTTGAATGGTGCTCAGAAAATGGTTAGTAGCCAGATGGGGGCATGAAGCCACCCTGAAGATGCAGGGAGCCCAGCAGTACTTGAGGACTGGCGGGCTAGGAGAGGTTAAAATTCCCCTGACCCAGCAAAGCCCTTACGTGGAGCTGCAAGGTGCAGGAAATAGTGAGGAACAACATCTAGGAGAGTCGGGCAGGCAGCAAGCGTCCTGCAGCGCATGGTGGCTCGTCGTGGTGGGGTGAGCGTGGACAGCTGCTGCCGTGGGTGGGCAGGGCAGGCAGGAGACACTCGCTGGCCAAAGCACGAGTAAAGGACTTTCCAGTTGGGATCCAGTTGTTGATCCTGGCCCAAATAGGGTCATTGGTATTTAACAAAGGAGCCAAATTCCCTTTTAAGAATCCGACTGGGATCTGATTGCAGTGCTTCTCCCACAGCCTTCCTCACAACTGCAAGGAATACCAAGTATGAGTGGCATTTGTGTCTGGTAAGCACAAAGGAGAATGGGGCTTGTTCTGGCAGAAGTGGCTTCAATTTCTTATTTTCAAGAAATTATTTTGTATTCTTAAGAAAAATGCTTCTAATAATTAACCCTTTCTCAGCAAGCCAGAAGTCCCAAGTTTAGCCCTTCACCAGGCTGATGCTCCCATTTTTGCAAAACGATGATGGTCAGAGGGTCCCGGTTACAGTACGGCAGCAGGAATTTATAGCTTGTGGGTAAAAGATGATGTTTCTGTGTATCCTTTTTAAAATACTGACACCTGTTATCATAATATACACACTTCTTTTGTAAGAAATGAGTAGCAAAGACCATGTAGTGGGAAAAGATCTCTCTGCCTTTTCCAGGGGCTAAAATCTCAGCTTCAAGGAGCATTTTTGTGTAGATTCATGCTCTGGTCCCTCCTCCCCCTTTAGTTGCTAGTGATACACTGTAGGAGGAGTTCTTGGTACTGCGAGCAGGGAATTAGTTCAGTAATTTGGTTTGGTTCCAGTGTGACTCCAACAAAACTACAAAATAACACTTCAGGTTGTTCTGGTTTGAGTGAAAAAGGTACCTGTTCAGACCAGTTTTTGGTTTGGGTTTGGTTCAACTCTGTGATTACAGGTGTTAATCCTGCCTCAATAACAGCCCTATTTTGCCTGATTTCCTGCCTCTTTTAGACCAGGAGTTGAGGTTTTTAGAGTCCATCATTGATTTTGCTGCTGACTCCCCGTGTGACCTTTGAGCAAGTGGCTTTATCATAGTCTTGCTTTGTATGTAAGAGAGGTAGGAAGCACTGTTTGGCTCACACGGGTATACGAGAGTTAATTAATTAACATGCAGGCATGAAGCATCTCCAGGAAGAAGGTCACAGAAGTGCAGAAAATAGATTAATTCACTGCTTCTTTTGTAGCTTTCTGCTTTTCCACTCTTCAGAAGGAAACCTGTGAAACTGTTCAGCCCTCAATGTGATTTAGAGCTGGAACAGGTTGATCGTATACTGAGGACTATCTTTAACCAGCCTCACACAGCACATACCCAAAAATGTGCTGCAGCCAACTGGCATGATTAATTCAGTGCTACCATTGGCATGTCGGCTGTTGAGACTGGAGAAACAACTGTACTTCAATCCAGGAAGGCATCGCCTATCAAGACGGTGCTAAGTGGAGCTGTGTGTCATGCCCCATGGCCGGTGTGCTGTCAGGCACACACAGCACATTGCCAAGTGTGTCATTAAAGTGAGAGCTTTTCGTTGCTCTCTGCTCTAACACTGGATAGTGCTGGGCAGGTGCCCTCTCTGCTATTTTATTGTTTACACTTTAGAGGGGAATTGCTTTACTAAGAGGTAGGATATCTGGCAAACAGCACTTTTCCCCTTTTATTTCTCTAGACAATTGCCACAGGTCGGAAGGACCTGTGTGTCACCATCTGACCCTACTGTAGATGCTTAAAATCACACCCCTAAATCTGTGTGTGTAGGCAAAACTCTTAGAGAGCCCTCACCGCAGGCAAAGGAAATTGCTGCTTCCTGGCATGTTATAATTTGACAGCCTATGGAGGTGCTTAAGCGTGTTTAAGGTGTTTAACTTCAGGCAGTCAAGTTTGAATGTGCAGGCACTAATGTTGACTTGACATGAAAAGGATGAGTCACCTTGAAGCTTACGCCATGCTTCTCTTCCCATTCTAGTAAGGATCCTCCTTGCGTATCGTATTCAGTGGCTTTTCAGTTAGGAATGGAAATAAGCACCTTGGTCCTTGTTAGCTCCAGTGGATTTAGCATTCAAGCTCATGGAATTTCAGAGTTGCACTTTTGGACAGTCAGTGTCCTACTGCACAGTTTGCCTTGAAAGGAAACATTTTCTTTCTCATCATCATCCCACTGTTTACAGAGCCTATCTGTGCGGGTTTGTAGCTAAAATAAGAGCAGGCTTTCCTAAGGTGGGGTGTGCATGTCACCGTGATGGATGTGGTGGGTTCAGGAGAGAAGCAGGGAAGCAAATCTGCTGATCCAGGCAGGGAGAGAGCTAGCGAGAACCCAGGAGCAGGACCTCGCTTGCTGGGGTGGCTTCATGAGCTGCAAGATGGGATGAGGCCAGGTGTGATCCCCTAAAACATGTGTCAGATCCCATCCAAGTTTCCTTATGGAGAAGGTGTGTGCCATCTCCTCCATCTCTTCTCTTTGTATTTCCGTCTGTCTTACCTCCTTTGTTTGTCTCCTTTCTTGTGCCCACAGCAGTTTGGCATCCCATGCCTGCTGCTGCTTCTTGCCACGGCAGCCAAACCGCACGGCTGACTCACAACGTGCACCTTCCCTGCTCCTAATGAGCTCCTCGGCCACACGCTCATTTGGGGCTTCCTGGCATCAAAATAGAGCTTGGCTGGTGAACCATTCTCCAGACGTTACCCAGAGGGCAGATTTCCGACAAGCGCAGAAGGAGGTGGGAGCCCAAAGGGTTGTTGGAAGGGATGTGGCTCCATGTCACACCTTGGGGAGGCTTTTCTGTCTGTGGCAGCTGGAGGAAGTTTTGCTATAGAAGCATTTCTATACTTTGTTCTGTCTTCTCATTTAGGCAGCTTCTCCACCCTTGCCCTTGGCACCACTGATGTGCTGTGTCCTGGAGGGGACTGACCTGCGCCAGTGGTCCATATGTCTATTTGATGGCCCCAGTGCCCTTAGGTTGTGAGGTTCTACCACCTCTCTGAAGACCTACCCATCCCACCTTTTTGCCTGCTGCAAATACAGCAGGACTCCCCAGAGGCATTAACTGGGGCAGTCCTTTCCTGACTGTCCCATAGATAAGACGTGTGCCCATGGGAGGACATGCTTGGTGGGAAAGAGATGCTGTTTACTCTGGGTTGTTCCATATGTTGTCGATGGCTGTATTTTTTTTCCCCTCTATATGTTAAAAACCATGAATCACTGGCACCGAGACGTCTGGTTGAAAGCTGTATCTCAGCATACCTGTGCTAGCTTTTCCCTTCAGACCTGGATGCCTTGTTGTCTCAGTTACTGAGTGCTGGAAGATTAAATTCTGGTGTCTGAACACTTGAAGCGGGGCTTTGGGGAGGACTGAGGGAGGGGAAAGTGATTTCTTGCTTGTTAATTTGTTTTTCCCTCTGTGTCCAGGGAGATACCTTCCTCTGCTTTGTGTAAGCAGGGCTCGCTTTCCACCCAGGAGTTTTTTCTCTCCCAGTTCTTTCAGATCTCTGGCAGTGAAGAAGCTCCGAGATCTCCTACTGAGAGGATCAGGCCCCATCCTTTTCCCTGCTCCAGCAAAACCATGTCTTTTTTCCTTTCTACACCAACAGGACTGGTGTAAAGAAATCAAATCAGGAGATAAGAAATGACTTCTCACTTGCTGCTGGAATTACACAGGAAGAATCTTTAAAGAAAAACCATTTAACCGCATTTCAAAGCTTTTCAGTGCAGCAGGGAAATCACATTTAGGATTTTTTTTAAGAGCTACTAATGCTTTGAAGGGAGAAAAATGGATGGAGTTGTGTTTGTAGAGTTGTCAGCTAGGTAGTTGCATATAACAGGTTTCATTTTCTCGGTTTCCCTGTTTCACTGTGGATATTTACATAATAATGAGACTTTTGTACTTTAGGAATTCTCTTATTTTAACCATCCATTTATCTGTGACTCCAGGTTTCTTGTGATTGCACTCCTGATGCATAATGTCTTATAGCTATGTGGGAGAAATAAATAGACCACATAAAAGCAAAGCTCTATTTTTCATTGCCCATGTAGCAACACAGGGAAGACAGTCAGTCAAGAGAGAATTTCCCTGAGTGAAAGTTTTCCAGCAGGTTTCCAAATGTCAGGGAAAAAAGTTGTTTGATTTTTGCCCTCCTCCATAACTCGAATGTTAAATCTGCCAGGCCCTGCCTTGACAAGCCAAAGATAAAAGACAGAATATCCCATTTGGCAGCAGAAATTAAATAATTTCATTCAGGTTTATCTCTCTTTCCTCAGCGATAACTAGCACTGTGGCAACAGCTTTTCTCAGCCTGTTATCTGTTTTGGTCTCATCGGGGCACCAGCTTCTCAGCTTAACATGTTCTGTAATTTACGGAGTGGAGTTCAAAAGTTATCTCCTCAGTGTGATGCTAAGGTGGAAAGCATAATTCCTAATGAGGGGAAATTGCTATTTCTTGGGGTCTTGAACTTGACATGGTTGGATAGAGCTTTCTTTTTTGGTAACAGAAAACACTTGGCGCTTGAGATCTGTCTGGTCTAGTGTCCTGACGGTGGCCAAAATTGCTGCTAGGAGACTGCAGTGAATTACAGGATTTTTGGGAGGAGACAGGACCAGGACCTCTGAGCACGTGCTCTCCAAAAGGCAGCCAGGCAGGTTAACACTGAAGCTGTGGCAGAGTACAGTAAATTGGAATATCTATATCACCGGAGGTCTTAAAGAACAAGTTTGTTCTTCATCAGCTAGGAATGGCATTGGTAGAGCTGGTCCCATGAGAGGGTAAAGGTGGGCTAGATAATCCCTGCAGGCTCCTGCCAAAGAGGAGTTCCCAAGAAATGCCTCTTTAAGGGGCTGTTCTTTGGCAGTGCTTTCCTTGGGATGCCATCAAAAACTCTTGACTACTTTGTCCTGCAAAGTGAAAGGGTTTCTAAGTATGAAAACTGAAATCATTTACGAACTGGCTGTTGCTTCACTTTTAGTGATAAAGAGCATTAGCTGTATATTGTCTGGTGGCCATTGTGCTGACTTATAAAACAGAGATAACTTTCATATGATGGTTCACAGGGACAAGCTACACAATGGAAAGAGTGTTTAAGTGGCCCAACTTTTATCTGACGATCAGCGTTGGATTTGCACCATTGGAGCACGGTGCCCCGTGGGGCTCTGCGGCTGGCTGGTGAGCCCTGTGCAGGACGGGCTGGGGACGAGCCTGTGGGGACATGGGGACTTCACGGGGTCTTCATGAGAGCCTTGTCGGCAGAGAGGGCTGAAAAATAAAAGTCGAACGTCGAGACCATGTGGGCAGGGAGGGAAGGCTTGATGCCAGCAGAGCTTCCCTGCACTTGCATGGAAGAAGGCTTTCAGATACTTCAGTACGCCAGGCATTTTGGTTGATCTCTCCTGGAAAGGAGATGTCCTCTGAAGAGTATGAGACAGATCTTCGCACTGGCATCTGATTTGTGAGTCTTAAATAGCAATTTCTGGGTGATTTGCCAGCAGCAGAACAGCACTGCTTGTGCTGCCGATGTGATCAAAGGGGGAGGGTGAGAAGGACAGATGCTTCGCAAGTCAGAATTTCAAGGAAATCCGTCTCGGTTAAAGTTTATAAAAACTGATCTCAGCCAACAGACCCTATAGTGTGTCTTTAAATACCACAGCCTTGAACAGCAGTCTGTACTGAGTCGTGCCTGGGGATTGCTGTTGTTAGGGGATATTATGAGGGCTAGGAAAAGACAGAGCAAGATACAACCGCACACACACACACACAAAAAAAAAAGACCAAATGCTGTTAAGTGTCCAAAATCAATCTTCTGAGTCTGGGTGTTGTTTTCAAAAATGTCTGAGTGGCTCAGGGCAGACTTAGTCTGATTGCAGTTTGTTTTGCCCATCAGCAGTGGCAGTTGTGTTGCGCTGTGGATGCTGGCCTCGTACGGGCTGGCTTGGCAGCTGCCTCCCTGTGTAGGAAAACTTATCTCTCGCTTCACCTTGTAGGTTCAGAGATCTGGCAACAAGTGCTTTTATGTAAGACCTTTTGTATACATGGAATTGTGCAGGAAGAGAGATTTTTTCTGAAATAAGAATGCCTTCGTCCAAATTAGCTTAGTCTACTGCTTACGTTATCCGCTTTGAAAAGGCATGTGAGCATGCCAAATACCAGTGTCTGCACACAGATACTGGCAATAATGAATCCGCTGTCCATTTGCACCCTGCCTTGTTCCAAAATAACTCTCGTGTCTAGACAAAGGATGCAGCTCACCTGCAAGGCTCGCCTATCCCTTCTGTTTGTTTTGCTATTGCATAGTAATTAAGATACTAATTTATTTTAAAGGGTTCCAAGAAATGCCTCTGCAACCCCAATGTTTATGTAAGAGAGAAAGAGAAATTCATAATTTATTGAATTTGTGTGTGTTCTGCTGGGATTATTCATTGGAGGAAGGTACTAAGTGATTTTTTGTATCCTAGTAACCAACTGTGGTTGCTTTTCCATGAATAATCTTTATGGTTTAACTTGACCAGCCAAATCTAGAAGGGAAAACTCAAGTAAATTAAATTTATCAAGGCAAATAATTACAAGGCACAGATAGCTTTTTGCAGGTGAGAGAGAACAAATTTTTTTCTCCCTCGTTTAACTACATAATAATCAGATTGACAGATGCTGTCTGGAGAGTCTGATTTTACTGAGCAGAACAATAGCGGAAGTTTGAGTCGTTACGACCTAAACTTCAAAACTTGATTTGTTTAATATTCATAATTAATGAATTGGTTAAAACAGTCCTTTCCTCCCTCAAACAAGAAATTTGATGGTTTTCAGCACTTCCTAATAGCAGTGCAGATTGTTTCCCTTCGGGGGAATACTGGCACTCCCTTCAGCAGTGCCAGGGTGGGAGCTCAGGGTGGGGGTCCCCTGCAGCTCGGAGTTCAGGCTCGTCTGCTTCACAAAGAGACTGTGAGGCTGAGTTAGTAAAATGCTTTGCAAAGCCATTTCTCCCTAAAATGCCGGCCCCACGTGGAACAGCCGGAGTTTATCACTTAATAGCAGTGTTTGCATTTTTATCCTTTAAAATTTATTTTGGTTAAAAATTAGCCCCTTTTCAAAATTGTGTTTTGAGGGATCGTGGTTTTTTTGAAATGCCTCTTGCTCTTAGAAATATTAAAGGCTAGTTTTAGAAGCAAAACAAAAATAAAAATTTGCTTCCCAGCTCCCTGAACGTGTTTACTATTTCTCCCACCCTCTTCAAGCATTCCACTGACCATCTCTAAGCAGAGGGCAGAGGTACATTCCTCCCAGAGAGGTCAAAACCGCTTCTCATTTTAAAACAAACTATTTTCAAACCATCTTTTCGTATGCATTCCTATTTAGTAAATGTTTATACACCCGTGCAAAAGACCTGCACTCCTGTAAATACTGAAATCTATGGGCACGCCAGTAGAATCAATCACCAAACCACATCAAGCAGCCCTTAGCTAGTCGCTCAGATTTTCCTTTGAGATGAGATTAACGGTATAACCTCATGAGACAGTCCCAGGAGGAGGGAGAAGCTTTCCTTGTGTGCCTCTGGATCTTGACCATATTTTCTCCCTCTCTAATTTGCTTCCTGCCTCTTGTATCTTGAACACAGCCCTGCATCAAGCAGTCCTTGTTTCCTCCTTTCCGATGGACTAAAGGTGATGGGCAGAAATGTTAGGCAGGTCAGTGCTGAGGACCTTTCTGTGCTTATATTCCTGTATTTTCCCTTTCTGTGCCTATATTCCTGTACTGAGCCAGGGCATCACTTTGGAGTGGTCGCTGTTGTGCATCTCCAGCCATCATTCATCACCGCAGACTCATCGCCTCGGGTCTCTGCCCTACCGAGTCAATGCTCTTCCAAAGCTCTCCCTGTCTTTTTTGTAATCTTTTTCCCGGGGCTAACAGCGGTGCTGGGAGCGCTAGTTGTGACCTGTCTCTGTGGCAATGCAAGAGTAGCTGAAGGGAGTGATGCTGCCTTACAGCTCACCACTCTGCTGCCTTGAAGGGGGTGTGTGTTTTGGGATCTGAAATGCTTTTTCTCTGGGGAAGTGACCGTTTCCCCGAAGAGGTGTTCAGGCAAGGCATGGTGGATGGCAAAGGGGGTGTTTGGGGTGTAGACACAGCACTGCCTGGGATCCACGCTGGGGAGCAACCCTGGGACTATGGCGGTAGGGGATGATGGAGGCAGACATGCCAGCTGAGCTCCATCCTTCTGGTGGCCCCGTGCAAACCCTGCTGCACCGGGGCTTTGCCCAAGGCAAAGTCCAAAAGTTTTTAAGTCCAAAAAAGAGAAGGAAGAAACCTCCCTGTCCCAAATGCCGTGGGCCTGCCCTGCTGCCGCAGGATAGGGAACTGCAGAAAAAATTCAAATTCAGCGGTTAGTGCTATGAGAAACGAGGCATCAGCGTGAGGCAGATGGGAAAGACGGGAGCAATGGACAGGGCATTTAGGCACAGACCTATGCCTTGTGCAATACTCGAGGAATACCGTTCCCGTGCCGGGGGAGGCTCCCGGTGCTGCCTCTCTGGCTTGGAGAGGTTCACAGCTTGGCTGGGTCCACTCTAGGGAGGGTCTGCTGGTATTGCCCCACCAGCAGCTCCTCCTTATTAGGCACCACCTCAAACTAATAAGATGCCGTTTTGTAGCATCTTGTGTTCTCTGAGCAAAGGAAGCGTTGCAGTCAGAGAGCTTTTATATGCTATTAATACATGACCCTGTGGCACTGCTTGTGTGCAGGTGAGGGAGGGCTCCTGGTGGTTTAGCAACGGCATGAAACGTTTCTGCTATTGATCCTACTTGATCAGGGTGGCCTAGAAAAACCTAAAGGGGCACAGGAAGACATGCCGCTGTCTCACCAAGCTCTGCATGCGTAGGAAGCTGAGCTGGAAAGCATCCCCGAATTTGCTGCGGTCAGGCAAGCACCTGCTCTGCCCTGGGGCTGTCGATAGGCAGAAGGTTTGCTGGTCCCATGTCCCAGGGTCTGTCTGAAAAAAGCCGCCATGGTGCTTATGAGGGGGCTTTCTCATTGGGAACCAGTGGTTTTAAGCATATCAGCATGCACAAAACCATGAAAATGGAAGGGGGTAAGGTGAGCTAGATTGGGGCAGGAGTTTGAGCATGGTGTACATCCCAGGGTGATGCTGAGGACAGGCTGTGCCGCTTCCCGGCCCCTTTCCCTCCTAGTATCTGCCATGAGCAGCTCTTGTAAGCAGCAGGTTGGTTTCTCCAGCAAAGGGTGATGAGTTTGTCTTTGGTGGGTGCTCTTGTCTGCTTGTCCATCAGGAAAAGCTCAGACATGTACCAAAGTGCATGTACACCTTGCTGTGGCACACGCAGCATGTCGGTGCTGGAAGTCCTCCATGGACCTGAGCCGACGGAGCTGTGCCAGGATGGACATTGGCCACTGCCGTTCAGATTATTTTCAGCGTTATTTTTAGACATCTTGAGTGCAATTCACTTCAGCTGAAGCCAATTCCTCGATGTGTTGGCACATGAGGGGTTGGGTGGACGGGAGCACAACTGCCCATGGGGAACGTGCCTTTCTGTGAGATGCAGGGAGGTTTCGTGGAAGCCGAGCCTCTCCCCTCCTTCTGCCTGCAGCAGATCGCTGCAGTGAATGAGTTGCTTAAGAGAAGGCTTTCCCGCAGCTCAAGTGGCTGCTCAGATTTGGTGTTTCAAGAAGGTTCTCCGTGAGCAGTGGCACGCATAACGGCCAGTGTCTGGTGGATTTGGGACCAGGGGAAAGCCCTTGTGTGGATCCATTTTGATGACTTCAGGCTTTCCATACATTTGGCATCCCTTTTTCAGCATGTTTCCAGCTCAAAAGTCCCTGGGAGATGATGCAAGTGGCACATGCAGTATGGGAGACACTCAGTGCCGTCTATTTCGAAGAAGCGGAGGGACAGCATGTAGTCTGTGTTTTATTGTGGCCAGAACCACCAGAGGCTCTAAGCTGTCAACATGTAATTGTATATTTTTTGTCTGGTAATAAAATTTTGTTCTACCAAAAAAAAGAAGAAAAAAAGAAAGAACCAAAAGAACCACCCAAAGAGAAACAAATTCTTTCTCTCCACAGTTTTTTGTATGTGATTTATAGGTGCGTTTTTCCAAGTAAATCCAAACAAGGCCAGTGAGTGACTCTGAATTAAAGTTTGATTCGGTTAATTGAAACAAGATCCATCTGGGTGGAAATGGGAGGTTTTAGACAGCTATTTATATTGTTTCATGTGGGATTTCTAACATTTCCAATTCCATAGTTACTAAGGAGTGTGCTGTTTGACTGTAGATTGGGTTTTATAGGTCTAAATGATCTATGAAGACTACAAAATAATGTAAGACAGCAATAAAAATAATAACAGCTTGCAGCTCCGCAGTAGACTCTTTTGAAGGCATTCGCCAAGTGTGCTCTGCTGAACAATGGTCCAAGCTCCACCTTAAAAGGTGGGAAAATGTGTGTAAACCCAGTACTTTGTATTGCCTGGAGCTGCCCTGGCAGGCAGGCGTCCACGGGCAATCACTGCTGAGGCTGCAGTGCTGTTTGTTTGCTGTATAATTTACACATTCGCCCCATCTCTTGGGAGCGATTCCTTCCGCTGGGGGAGGGAGCAAAAAAAGGCTTTGGCCTTTTTCTGGCCAAAACCAGCTGGCAATCTTCAACAATGCAAGGAGTTGTCTCTCATCTCCAGATTTCTTTGGTTCACCTGCTCTTATCATCTCTTGGCTGTGGTTCCACAAAGGGAGAGTAAAGGGAGAAAAATGTTGATGTTGACTTAGGTGTGCTGGGATCAGATCCCACTGGTGTTAAGAAGATTGACATGGAGGCTTAAAAATAAACCTCTCTTGCTCAAATCCTTTTTGTGTTGAAATAATTGAAGACATTTGAGATGAAGAAAGGGGCTGAGGTCATGGTGTGTCCAGTAATGGTATGACTGCATTTTCTTTTGTTTGGACAGTTTAATGTCTTGAAGTGGCTCTTGTTTCCTCTTATTAATTCCTGTAAGTATAATGGAAAAGGATCTCACAGCTCAGCTGTGCAGCAGCCAAATGTTGCACAACCACCTGCCTCTCAGACTGGCTTCATAGCTTAGCAGAAAACTATGCATTTAAAAAAATTTCAATCAAAGAAAAAAGGATGCATCTTTTTTTAGTGGAACGTTTTCGTCTGTTTCTGGACCAGTAAAGAACTCTCCTCTTCTTTTTTTTTCTTTCCTTTTTTTTTTCTTTTGAAGATTTTTGGCTTTATTTCTGAAGATGTACTGTATTTAGAAAAAGCTATAGCCTATTTGTCAGAACATTAACTAAAACAGCCAATAAGTTATGTGATATAAGTGTACAGGTTAGACTGTACATGAGTGAAGTCACCAGCCCTTGAGATCACTTGGAATGAGAGTTTGGCCCGTATTAACTTTATTTAAAATCTCCCTGCTGGGAGAGTGTTGGCCTTGGGCACCAGCCCACCCAGCGCAGGCTGGACTCAGCCCCTGTGCAGTTACCCGTAACCCGTTAGAGTTCTCACCACCACAAATCCCTTTGTGCTTTGCGATGGCTGCAGGGGAGCTAGCCTGGCAGAGTGGAAGAGCTATGCTTTTCCCCCCCCCGATTTAATTATAACCAGTTATTCCCATCCCTTTGCCCTGTTTCGGATTCTTTACATATTGTTTCGGAAAAGCTTAGTGGAATCGCAGCCTTTGTATATATAAAATATAGGATGATTGAAGACCTGGCCACTTCTTTATTTAGCTTCCTCAGCCATGCGTTCCTCCCAAAGCATTTTCCCCTCTTGCTGCCAGATCACTGTTTAAACTGTGTGTAAATATAAAAGGAACTGTGGACAACGTTTAAAAATGCTGCACCATGTTGGGAGCAGGGCTTGCTGGAAAGAACATATTCCTAGAGGCCTTTTTTCCCCTTTTCCCGTGGTTTTGCGGCTCCCTTAGGACAGATCAAAAGCCTTGTATGGGTGCCACCGTTAAGTCTAATGGCTCTCTGGTTATCCATCCCTGTTTGAACCGAAATAGCTCCACCGTTTTTTCTTTTAAACTGAATTCCTTCCTGTCCTCTGAGTATAGAGAAGTTGTAATTAGAAGAAAAAAAAGAGACCCTTAGAACCACTATGAAGAGAGGAGATAAAAACGAAAGCGGCTTCTGTAACAAATTTGAGGCAAAGAAAAATAGGAGGTTTGTTCCTTTTATCATAAGGTTTTCTTGGAAAAAGTTGAAGGTGGAAATGAA
This sequence comes from Ciconia boyciana, assembly GCF_034638445.1. Taxonomy (NCBI): domain Eukaryota; kingdom Metazoa; phylum Chordata; class Aves; order Ciconiiformes; family Ciconiidae; genus Ciconia; species Ciconia boyciana. The sequence goes on from NC_132942.1 coordinate 12,137,166, forward strand.
TGGCCAGGCTCTCCTTTCTGTAGCATCGCTCTGAATGCTGCTCTCGCCCTTCATCTGCTGTTTTTCTTCCTCTGTAGCCCTGTTGCTGGACAATTCCCGTGCTTACAGGAAAGTTTATTGTCTTTTTACTGAGCGTGGACAACACGCTCAGCTCGTAACCCTTCTCGGCTCGAGCATCGCGCACCCCACAGCACAGCTCAGCTGTAGCGTGGTACAGCACGGCACACCCGCAGACCCGGGGAGGGCTCTGACAGCACATCTTATGTACTGGCCTTTCTCCAGACATGCTTTTTGGAGGTGGGAAGGGCATGAGTATAAATTGTATACAGTCCGAATTCAGAGGGATGAAAACAACGTAAACACTGGCTTTTAGGGTGTTTTCAGAGAACAATGCATTGAAAGCCAGGCTAAATTACCACTATTACTTTTCAAATATTTTTTTCTCCCTGTTTCACAAGCTGCCCTCCTGGTGCAGTGCCATGATGCTGCCTGTCTGTAGGGGATGGGTGGGTTTCCTGCATCAGGGAGACAACAAAATTATTTCCCTCTTTCTGTTCCTGTCTGTGCTGGAAGCGACACATTGACGGCTGATGGGAAAGATGTGCCAAGCTCCAGCACTCTTTCCATAAGCCCTGTATTGAAACCATGGGATGGAATAAAATTGCTGCTCTGAGGATATTAAAAAGGAATGCATGTCATTCTCCAGTTTCATTAAAAGCCATTAACATTGGAATGACATGGTCACTATTTATAAATCCCCAGTGCAGATGACTTGGTACAGCTGGTCAGAAGAAAAGAGCTTCAATGGAAACAGGGACTCTGTTTGCATTAATGGTCGTTACGTGCTCCTCTGGCGGCGAGGGGAGAGGGTGAAGGCATGGACCGTTTCAATGTCAGTGGTTACGCCACTCAACATGTTCTTGTAACTTCAACACATCACAGTCATGACTGGAAAAGGAAAACACCGGTTCAGAATGACACTTTTCAAACATAAAGCATTGCTCTGAAAAACAGTTCTGAGCTGTTTAAACTGTCTGTAGCAGAAAAGTTGTCTTGGAAGTGAAGAATTAATGAATGGAGAGGAATTGGGGGCAAGAAGACAAACCCAGATTCATTTCTTAATCTCTGAAGAATACTCTAACTAGCATCTTTTCTGGGCAGTGTGATTAATCGGGAACATATGATGGGTCCCCTGCAGTCACAGCAACGGGGTCCCTCCCTGCCTCAAAGCAAGAGCCACGTGGTGGCCTCAAGCCTCGAGGGACCAGCAGTACTCACTAATACAGCAGGTTTTTTGGGTCTCTTGGGTTGCTCTTAGGCTGTGTCTGCGGTCTCTGCTGCAGCAGTGAATGCTGCTGGCCTGGAGCAGGGAGGAAGGGGAAGGGATCTCCGAGACAGACCCCAGTGGCACAATGTCCTATAAAATTAAGAATATCTCCGTGTCTGTCTTGATGCCATGAAAATCCATATTTGAGCCATGTTGTAGACCACTGAAACCACTGAAGACAAAGTCCTTCTCCTCTAGTGACCGTAGGAGCAGTCATTAGAGAAAAAGACGCCCTGACACACATGCTGTGGGACTGGCCTCGAGTCAGGCTGTGGAAAAAGGGAATGCACAAGGAAAATGGTGCTTGACATAACAGCAAAACCACTGTTGAAATGGGATCCTTGGATGTTGGCCTTCTAAGCTGGGTTTAACTTGCAGTGCACAATGCACTTCGTTTAACAAAATTGATGCATCAGAAGGTGGGAGTGGGCTTCAGACCTGCCCAAAGTAAGAGCCATTGAAAAAAAAAATAGTTTAGCATTGTAAATGCATGGAAATGTGACCCCATTTCTGTATGAATTTAGTAAATCAAAGCAGAACCCAACTGCCCCAGAGAACATGAGGTTTTTCGTCCACATCTCTGCTCCTCTCCTCCCATCTTTGGGTCTCCAGCTGAGTTCATTCCTCCAGACCAGTCTTCCCAGCTTGAGGTGTTACATCTTTTAGTGCTCTCTGCTTTATGGTGCACTTTATTGTCTGTTTCTAGAAAACAACAAAAATAATAAATCACAAAAATACATATTTTAATCACTGACTGACAAGCTGAGCGTTTAGATTTGGAAAATATTTAGTCTCCCAACCTAGCAGTCCTCAGAAACCATTTGTGGAGTTACTTAAACAGATGTCAGCTGGTTACTTCTCATTGCTTTTGATGACCTCCCAAAACTGCTATGGACTCTTGAGTTTAGGACTAGAAAATAAAGTGAGCTGAGCAGCCCTCTGCTGTCACCAAGTTAAACTTAACTTTCTAAAGAAGGTAACAATTTTGCAAAAACATAATACATCAAGTAAGAGGCATAGGTTTGCTCTCGTGGTGTGTGAAATCATACACGTTGCATATGCAGCATATTAGTGAGAACATAGTCCAAAAATTCCCGATAAGAGCTATAGTAAGGGTAGCTGACTGATTATTTTTGACAAGATGTTTTTATCTTTAGCCAGTAGCCAAAAGTTTCATCTAGTTTTGCATCCTATATTTTAAGATTTTCAAATCCCTGACATCTTTCAAAGCTCTTTTGGCTCATGAGCATGGCCTTCTGACTGACACGAGCCAGTGGACTTGGGTGTCGAGGCCGTATAATGGATTACAACACGCTGTGCCATTTCCAAGGCTCCTCATCTATCATGCAGCTGCTTTCATTGCTCACACCGAAAGACTTAAGCAGGGATTATGGCATGAACCCTGCCTTTTCTCCATCCCTCTCCCGCTCGATCTCGCTCTGTCTCTCATTAACCAAGTCTAAGAATTTGTTACTAGAGTTGCAGACTCATTGACCCAGATTCGCTAATAATACGGGGGAGAGGAGATTTTTTTTCCGTGCTTAATCGCTGGCTTCTGTGTATTCTTAGTGCTATTTATATGCAGGAGAACTAAAAACCTGTAATAAAGATGGGGCCAACTTGGCAGCAAAATTCATGCATGCACACAGTGAGAGGCACAACAGGAGAGAGATGGGGGAATAGGGAGACGGAGGTGAGCATAGGTGGACTTACCTATACTTGCAGACCCAGCAGCAGATTTTTTGATAGCAGACCCTGCTTCTACAGCCCGATCCACAAGACCATATTGGTTTAGCTCAGGGCTCCCCACTTTGCTCTGAAAATGCCACACCATTGAAGTCATGCACTGGCTTTCTTTGTGTCAAGTTTGATTTCCTTTATCACCAAAAAGCAAAGTCAAGCAGAAGGTGTGGAAGTGGTTTGGGAGAGTATTCCTGCCTTATCTGGGAAAGCGCTGGCTCTCCCCAGTTTGTGGGGCTCTGTGATCACTTCTAGGTTGTGGAAGATTTGCTATTGGCACTTTTCATCCTTGGAGCAGGCCTTCTGTCATGGTTTATTTTCTGCTTCGAGGCAGCTGGTGGATCTTGGAGATTCAGCTGCACTTGCCGTCTTTTGGCTCTGATGCTGGTGTCATGATGTGATGTTTGGTTAACCAGGAGAGCTAAGCCCTGGCGTTGGCTTTCCTGTCAAGGCAACTGTTTTTTTAAATGATGTGGTTGAACTGTGGTTGAGCTCCCCACTGCAAGGAAAGGGCTTAATTGAAAGGAGCAAGGATGCAGGAGCTCGTTTCCTGAGGACAGGGTGGGAGACAGGGGATGGAGCAGCCTCAAAAATACTGCAAGGTCCTGCTGGAATTGCCTGTGTTTGCTGGTTTGAGAAAAAGGTTCAGAACAAAAGGATTTTGCCTAATGCTGTTGGCAAATATCTCTGCTTTCATGGAGGAATGCCTAGAAGACCAGAATAAATGTGTCATTAGCCTCTGCCTAGAAAACAATGGGTTTTAGCTTTTTTAAAAAAAAAATCCTTCATAAAATGTTTGGTTTCAAGCGTTAGCCACAGAAGCAAGAGGGTTTTCTCGCTTGAAAATCCTCATGGAGAGAGGCACAACTTGATTTTGCAAGTTAAAGTCAATCCCTGTTCTCTGCCAGGGATTTTTCTGGACAGTTTTGCAATGAAAAATGTTATATGTCCATTACATACTTGCATCGAGAGTTACCTCAGTGCCACAACACACCTTCTTTTAATGAAAAAATGACTTTCGACTTTCCTCCTCCCCTCCTTCCCAAATTAGTCTCTTCAAAAATGTCACATTTCCTGCAATTCACTACAGGCTCTTCAGTCTCCCCTTAATGCCTCAATTTCTGTATCACTCTATTGCAAGCGAACCATCTGGGGTTTTTTAACTCCCTGGAAATTTGTCTCAGGTTAGAGGACCGGGCAGGGAGAACTTTACATCAAAGCGGGGCTCTGGACTGGTCATGTAAACCACAGGAATTTAAATGGGGGATATTTATTAATTGTCGAGTTTTCCAGTGTTTGAGCCAGCAGGATGTTCGGAAATGAGGCCAATTTTTTGTAGCAGCCTTATAGTGGATTTGGTAGCCTAACTTTACAAAATCACACTGGTGAGCATGGAATAGGCGACAGTGCTTCCCGCAGAGCTCCCCAACACATCTTCTGTATTTAAAAGAAAGTAAATGTCTAGGCAGTGCACTAAATTTATGTGTGAACAGATTTTTATCTCTTGTTCTCCGAAGATAAGATTGCGTCGGAGCAGAATCCTGTTTCATGTTACTGTTAATGTTTGTTATCTGCAGTAGCAGCCTAGCCTGCTTCTTCCAGCCTCTGGCAAGGCTCCAGCCCGCGCGCCCACGGGCAGCTGCATCGTCTCCAGCAGTAAAGATGCACTGGTACGAGCACGGCAAGGACCCTGCTTTTACTGGACTGCACTGTGATTGACTTTCAGTCCGTGAGGGCTGTTTCTACAAGCTTGTGATCATGCAGTAAGCTTGACCACGTTGTCCCCACCTGTTGGGATTCTCCTGCTTCAAAGCAAAAGCCACCTGCCCCCTCTCTCCAGATGCTTTGTTTAATGTTCAACAGGGTTGTTGCAGGAGCAGCGACCTAACTATCTACTGTAATAGGAAAACGTTCTAATGTTACTGATAAAGCAGCGGCCATAAAGATAAGAGGCAGGCCTGTTAGGTGGATGCCCTTTTGCCTGTGCAGTGAGTGTTAATGGATAGATTTCAGGCTGCACGCTGCTACCTTTCAGCCTCTTCTCTGAACAACACGGGGAGACCACACTCCAGCTGCATGCTGATGAGCTGTTTTCTCCTGTGAGCTGTTCACCCACGGGATAGTGGTCCCAGTGATTTCTGCTCCTTTGACATCCTTGCTTTATCCAGTATGCATCCCTGTTTGGCACCTGGCTGCCCCAAATCTGCTTGCCTTGTGATCCTGTGCGTCTTTTGTCATGGATTTACTTGGAAGGGGTCCTCAGGAAAGAGATGTGGGAGCCAGGGAATGTCTTTTGATGCAGTGATTGTAGAGTTAATACAGACTGTGAATTTACCCGTGGTGCATAGGGAAGGCAGTGCCCTCCTCCTCCTCCTCCAACTGTCAGGCTGCCCTCGTTGTAGCTCTGTGCTGTAGCTCTGGTCTCCTTGAACATTATTCTCTTCTCCCTCATTTTAGGGCTCTCTGTGGTATTATTCCTGCCTGCCTTGTCAGGGCAAGCGAAGACAGGATCAATCTGGCTTAAGGTCAACTCCCCAGCTAAGCAGCCTCCTCCGTCCCGTGCCCCGGAGAGCAGCAGCCTCGGAGAGAGCTCTTGTTCTGAATTTTGTCTGCTGCTGTCAGTGGGATTACAGTGCCACAGCAAAACTGATGCTGTGAACAAATGGGTGAAAAAAATGTTTATTTTTAGAACTGGAACCATGATAAATATGTGGAATTTGTCCAGGGTCTGCCTGCTGTACCTTTTTGAAATGCAAAGTGCATGTTTGTTAAAATACCTCTCCAAAGGTCAGCATAACCTAAGAAATAAATGTGCTGGCCTTTTGGAAAGGAGATGAAGTTTCAGATGTGCTATAGCTACTTGCAGTTGAGAGCATGGGTCCCCATAACCCAAACCTATTTCAGTGCAGCCCATGTGGATGGCAGTGCTGCCTTCCAGCCAGGGTTTCTTTTGCAGGTTTTAGTGAGGAGCACTACACCACTCTTAATCCTTCAGTTCAGCTTTTTCTTCCATTTTCCTGGCTTACTTCATATTTGCTGAAGCCCCGCTCGTGCATTTGAGGGACTCATGCTGTGACCATCATGTTTGCAGTTGGTAAGAGTAGGGATGAAAAATTGAAAACTCCAGAATGACAAGAAGCAAAATGCTGGATGGGACCTCAGAACATCACCCGGGGGACCCAGTGGGTTCGTGTCCCATTTGATGATCTGGCCAGCCTGCTGACATGCTTACAGGGCTCAGGGGTTGAAGTATTTGAGAACCTTACATTTTGTAATCCTTTTACCTTCCTGCGTGGTGGAGGAATACTATTACTCTCTGTTAGATAGGGAAGTGAGGCATAAAGAGAAATTACTTGCTCAAAGCGTTGTAGGAGTCTCATAGCTGAAAAAAAGAGTTGGGGTAGCTCTTAGCTGCCTTTCGTGGCATCAGGCACCCTTGGGTAGGGTGGCATTTCTGCCACGAGCTTGGCTGTCGTTATCCCACTGATGGGCTTTTGGGTGGGAAAGCACAGACAGGCGAGGGGAGGGTTTGGAGCAACAGCAGAGGGACTGAAATGTGATCCAAACTATGGAAGCTGAGCCGCAAATTAGGGCACCTGAAAGGCACAAACATCCTGTTAAGGTTGCCTGGTCCCCTTCAGTACATAATGAGTAAAGCACATGCCCAAGCTCAGCTTCAGGCATGTTTCAGTGGGAAAGCTCTGCCCCCCCGCCTTGGTTTATGTCAGCCGTTATTCCTGGTGGCAACTGGCAGGTGTTCACGCGAGGGGAGAACAGCATTATAAATAAATTATCCATTCATTTCCTTCTGGAGACTTTTCTATTGTTTAGCCACAATATGCTTTCCTGTTTTTAAAAAAACAAAACAAAACAAAAGCCAAACCCTGGCCCCAAGTTCCTCTCTGGCAGGGTGGACTCAAAGCTGCGTTTGAAGTGGGTGCCCGTGTCATTGCTCTTCCGTCCGTCGCGCTGCTGTCACTGTCACTCCCTCCTCAGTCCTCTGCGCTTTCCGAAAGCAGCGTGAGAAGTACCTGCCCGGGAGCCGTGCCGGAGGGCATCACCTCCTGCCACGCTCCGTCTTTATGCGAGTCTTTTCTCTGGCAGGTCGCTGTGGGAGGAAGGCTGGTGCTGCACAGGGGGTGGAAAGCAGGGGATTCTTGTGATAGGAGAGAGGACAGGGGAACAAAAGCTCTCTTCCCTCCTTCCTCCTCCTGGCCAACACAGGGACGTTGAGGCCAGGGCACTTGCTTTCACAGGGCAGTTCTTTTTAACCATTTTAGAAAAAAATGCAGCTCAATGGATGACAAAATGAGGATTTCTCTACACGGGGAGACTGTTGCCCAGCGAGGCAGGGTGTGATGTAAAAGAGCAGCACTGAGCTCACCGGGTCCCGCAGGCTCCCTCGGACGGGGGGCGGGGGGTCCCCATCACAGCTGAAGGGCGCAAAGGCTCTGTGAATCCAGATGAAAAATGGGGAGCTGGTGTGGGAAAACGTGGCTGGGAGAGGATTCACCCCTCATTGCTCGGGGCCACTTGCAACTTGGGGCTGGTTACGTGCTGGCTGGGTTCATACCACCATGCCTCTCTGCTAAGGAAACCCCAAACCATATTTCCTCTGCAGCAGCAGCATTTGTCGGGAACATTTGCAGGCAGACACATGGAGCAGCACCCACATGAGCTGCGGGTGGGTCTGTGCTGAGAGCAGCCATCTTCTGCATTTGCGCTCTTCAAGGGGCAAGAAATGAGATTGCTCCTGGGAATACCCAAGAGAAATACCCATACGTCTTCCGAGCATGGCCAAGGCTGACCCGCAGACCCAGGGACCCCGCTCCTGCACTGGGAGAGCCCGGGAGAAGCCTGGCCTGCGGCACTGCTGCGAGGGAGGTGCTGTGCTGGGCAGGGGAACCGCCCCGAGGGGACCCAACACCCGGTGGGGCTTCTCCCCTCCCTGTCTCTCCCAGGACTCTGCCTTCGTGGCCCTGGCATGGAAATGGCAAACCCCCCACTGGTGTAAGAGCAAGGATGTATTTATCTACATTAGTGTACAACAGGATTAACCATTACCTTGTGCTATGCAGCGATTGTCACGTGCAGTACGAATGAAGAGATACAAAAGACCTTTTATTTAGCCATTGCGTTTGCCTGTCATAATTTAGGTTTGCCCTTTTTGGCTTGATGCAAACAGAAGCTTTTTGCCTTGGTAGCTCTGATTCCTGTTGCAGATGCCTGATTTCAAGGGCTAATCCTGTGTTCAGATCTTGCCTGCGACCCCTCTTCTCTTGCATTCGCAAAGGTAGCGGTTGCTTAGAGCCTCTACTAGTTCAGACATGAATGCAAGTCCCAGCCTCTCGCTGCCCTACCAGGTATGGTTTTGCTTGCAAAAAAAGGTGTCACAACTGCAGCTCTTCTGCCAGCTTTCACAGCTGAGCTCCTGGCATCTTCTGGTGTTTCTTTCCAAGAGAGGAAAGCGTCAGAAAATCCTTCCCTTGTCACGAAGCGAAGCCAGGGGTTACACACAGGGAGGAAGCAGCTTGAAGGAAGGGCCAGGCAGGCAGCTTCTAAAGCTTGAAACGTCACAAAATATTTCAAAATAAATGTGTGCATCTGATGCAGTTTTATATTTAACAGGATGACTTTGAGCACCCAGGATGCCTTCCATTTTTGCTTTAAAAATCTACAAAGCCAAAGAGGGGGAGAGGTGCGGTGGGTGGGAAATGGGGAGATCAAAGTGCCTGTAACACCGTGGTGGTGGTGGTGGCCATGGGAGCCCTCGTCCCAGAGCAAGACCCACTGTGTTCGGGGATATGCAAAAGAGATTGTCTCTGCCTCAGGGAACTCGTAGCTAAGACTTAAGATTAAAAGTTGGACTTTTTTAATTTCTGCTTCACGCTTGTGTGAACTTCACTTTAGGCCTCAAATCTGCTTTTCTTTAAATTGGTCTCAAAATTGCTATTGACTTTAAATGCTGCAAGATCTCACCCATAAATTCTCCTTCTCCCATCTGTAATACGAGGATGGCAGGATTTCTGTGCCATCTGTGGTGCTGTGAAGCTGAAAACAATCATCATTTATAAAGTGCTTTGAGCTCAAATGGGAGGTTCTGTGTAAAGGCGAGGCTTTGCGGGATGAAATGTTCTTTAATGTGCTAGTTGCATCTGATATCTGAACCAGGGGCTGGGTTGAAAGTTTTGGAAGAACAGTCTGGTGATGCAGAGGTAGTGCTCCAGCTGCTAAATGTCTTGGTTTATTTGTGGTGTTCAGAATCTCCTGTTCGTTGTTACAAAATTGAGGGACAGAGAAGCCAGTGGCTGTATGTCACACAAAAATTGGTATCCTACATCCGTGTTCATCTTGGGCACCTCTGATCCTAACAGCCACAGTTCTCAGAGATGATGTGACTCTGGCCCCCAGCTGATGATTTAACAGCACATGCATTGCAAATAGGAAACTCGGAGCCACAGTCACAAGTGTTAGGCCTTTCCGAGTGCAGTAGGATGCATCTGATGGGAACAAAAGGATGTTCATTTTCGTCCAGCTCTGCAGGGCGTAGAAGGGAAGCTGCCTAACCTTTGCCCCAAGAGCTACATTTGCCTTATATTTGCATAAAGCTAAGGGCCAAACTGATATAACAAAGAGCAGGTTGTGGCCGAGCACAGCATTTTAAGATTAAATAGCACGTTCCCAGCGAGTAGTGCAAAGCACGTGTGGCAAGCCAGTTGCAGTTGCCCAGGCTGAGCTAACACATGGCTCAGGTCAAGCACTTCTGACAGAGCTGCTGGTTTCTCCTTTTGCAGACACAAGCCACCAGACCCGCTCTGTCTCCAGCCGCCCCTATTACAGTTTGCCCAACAGCAGCCATGAGAGACGCTCGGTCCTCGCTATCACGGAGCCACCGCGTTTCCACTCCCAAGCCAAAGGCAAGAACGTGCGTCTGGACGCTCACTCCCGCAAAGCCACGCGGAGGAACAGTTTCTGCAACGGGGTCACCTTCACCAACCGGCCCATCCACCTCTACGAGAAAGTCAGGCTGAAGCTGGTGGCTGTGCACCACGGCTGGAGCGGGGCCCTACGCTTCGGCTTCACCATTCACGACCCATCACAGATGAGCTCTGACGAGATACCAAAGTATGCCTGTCCAGACCTAGTGACCCGACCCGGGTACTGGGCCAAAGCTTTGCCAGAGAGGTTTGCTGTGAGAGACAATATCTTGGCCTTCTGGGTTGACCGTCATGGGAGAGTCTTCTACAGTATTAATGACGAGGAGCCAATATTGTTTCACTGTGGTATTAAAGTTTCCGGCCCTCTCTGGGCACTCATAGACGTCTATGGAATTACCCATGAAGTGCAAATACTAGGTAAGTGTGTATTTTGGCCCATGGCTTGCTCTCCTGGTTGTTCTTTCCACAAAGGCAGGATCATGGAGAAAAGATGTATGATATATCTGGTTGATCATTTCTATGGGACACTTAAGAAAACTAATTTAGTGTTGGTTTTGTACTTCAAATTAACCATTTTTCTTTTGCCAGCAGTGGGGATCCAGAAAGCAATATATTTCAGAGACGTCAGTGATAGAAAGTCCTAAGGCTGTGCATTATAGCAGCCATGTGAAGGGCTAGGTGGAAATCTTTACGTGTAACTTTACCCAGCTTTTTCTGAGCTAGATGTGCTGCTATGGCATGGAAAAACATGGTGCAAGGTCCCAGGGACTGAGGAGACAAAGGCGACCAGCTCTGGCTTCCCCTCTTCTTTCCCAGCTACCAGTTACTGCCAGTCCACTGGAAAACTACGACCCATTCCTCAAGAGTTTCCTGGCACCCTTCCCCAGCCCCTCCCTCAGCACTTGGCTTTGGTCCCCACCTAGACTAGCAGTTTAACAAGCTGTGTTTGCAGATGTAACCCCGCTTATCCTTCCCTTATACATGGGCATCACTGTATGCCTGCAACGCACCAGCTGCAGCACAGGATGCACCCCGTCAGTGAAGAGTGATGAGAAAATGTAGGGTGAGCTCCTGTGTGCTTCAGGATCCTTGCCACTGCATGCCACATCTCCCTCACCCCTAAGTAGATCGCTGCATTCAGGTGGTGCCTGGCTGATTTACAAGCATCACCCTTGGGGAGGGCTGCAAGAGGGGATGAATTTGTTCCCATCAGCAAATTGAGCCGATTGCCATGGAATGACTTTCCTTTAATGACTTTTACGGCATTGAAATTTCAAATGAATTCAGTGTTAGATGGAGTGTTTTGAACTGGTCTACACCACAGGGAATCTTTTTAAAATACAAGAGTGTTGCCCTTTCCCGGAGGCTCCTAGGAGCTGATTTAGTTTTAACAGCCAAGCTAAGCTGCACCTGCTCAAGGGGATGGTGCCTCCATCCTCACACTGAGCAGACACCAGCAATAAGCTGTGAAATGGTTAGTCCAGTGGGCAGGCAGCTCCATCACATATTCTTCTGAATGTTACCAATTATTTTACAGCCGAGAAGGCTACACATAAACAACACTTTGCCCTGCCTGGTCTGCCTCAAATGTGTAATTAAACCTTACCAGTAGCTTATGCTGTAATTGCAATTGCAACGCACTCCAGCCTCTGGTGCTCATCACAGAGGTGAAGGAGCGTTTGCTGTATTGGCCAGTGCAGCTGCTTCACCAGAGCAGTCCTTCTTCCTCATTAGATTATAGTTAGAAAAATAAAATGCAGCTTATTTCTGCCCCCACCCCCCAGTCCTGCCCGTGGCATCCAAGTGTGCAGAGTGAAGGACTCGGCCTGAAGGCACCTGTACTCTGATTTTTTTTTTGGATCAAAGTACAAAGCCCCACAAACTGCCCCAGGAATCAGGGTGGTGCTCAGCCATCGGGGGCACCAGGGGACCCAGCCTTCTTGCTATAGATATGGTGGGGTCAAAGCGGACACGTTTGTCTCTCTGTCTCTTCCTCCCAAAATTTTGCAAGTCAAGAAAGCTGCGAAATATAGCCCAAATACATATGCACAAAATGCATCTTTCAGCATCATGAAGCTTGGTTGTGTCTTACTCCTCTGTGGGAGCATTTCTTGCCAGATACCCTGTACTTGCTAGAAGCAGCTGGTCCAGCCATCACACTACACCGGTGGCCTCTCCTGCATGGGCTTCTGAGAGAAGATAGCCTCTGCTTTGCAGCTGCTGGATGGCTTTGGGTGTTTTTCCTTCTTCGGTAAAAGCCTGGTGATTTTCTCCTCCAAGGAGCAGGCAGTGTTGGTGCTGGCATGCTTCTCTCCTCTTCATCTTTGGGAAGACCAGGAGTCTGCTTCATTCATGCACACTCTTAACTTCCATGTGCTTCGACTTTGCTCAGCTGGTTAATGCCTTACCTTCGGAATGAAGTGTCCAAGCTGCCCCAGGCAGTGCTGGAGGTAGAAGGAAGGGCACTCCCGAACCTCTCCGCACCTTTAAATCCCTCCCCTGCCTGGCATGGCCGAGGTGAAAATCTGGGAAATGAATTAAGAGTCAGCATCCTGACTTTCTGTTTGCTCTGAAAGAGGAAAATAACTCTCTAACTGTAAAAATTTTCTTTGTAACACCTGCAGAAAGTAGCTTTTGTGACAAGCTCTCAATTAAAAATCTCTGCAGTGGCGTGAACACCTCTGAGATACCAGGCTTGAAGTCTTCTTGTAAAATGACCTCTCTTGGACACACCTGTGCCTAGACACCTCACAGCTGTAAAGCAATTACAAGGAGCATGAAAGGAATATCTATTCATGCTTGTGCTCCTTTGTCCATCACTGTGTTGCAGATTTGGCTTGCACAAGACCTTTGGACAACAAGATACTGAGACGTTTCCTTCTTTTACAGAGCAACCTCAAAGCTGTTAGACCCCTCTACTGAGAAAGCTGTAGGACCACACTGGTTCACAGCTTTTCCCAGTTCACCAGTGCAAGGAGCTCCCAGATTGCATGGGTACTTCATAACACTTGTTTTTCCTCAGCTAGTGCCAAGATGCAGCCATTTCTCTGCCTGCTCCACATGAGACCCTCCACTGCTAGCCTTTCATTAGTGGTTGACCTCTGGCTAATTTTTCCATTGTTCCTGCATTCAGAGGAACGGAATTCAGATAATCTGTAGGCTGAAATAATAACAATTGTAACCGTAAAAGTAGCAATTGTATCTTGACTCTAATGTCCCTTATCACTGGGTTTATCTCACAGATAGCATGTTTGCAGAGACCGTGACCACTGCCCGTCTCAGCACTGCCCGTCTCAGCACTTGCCTTCCGCAGAGCAACCATGATTCAGCCAACTTCAATAACAACGAACTGGAGAATAACCAAGTGGTGGCCAAAATTGCAAACCTAAACCTAAGTCGGGTTCCAGGACTTGCGACAGACAACCACATCATCCCCTGTTGCCCAAACCGACGGCAGCGTGCCCAGGGGGTCCCAGCTTTCCTGGACACAGACCTGCGATTCCACCCCACCCGTGGACCTGACATCACCTTTTCTCAGGACCGGATGGTTGCATGCACCAACTGGCAAGAAAGCAATAGGACTTTGGTGTTTTCTGACCGGCCTTTGCACATTGGTGAAAGCCTCTTTGTGGAAGTAGGACATCTTGGGCTACCATACTATGGGGCCCTTTCATTTGGCATCACTTCTTGTGATCCGAGTACTTTACGGACAAATGAGCTCCCAGCAGATCCGGACTTTCTTTTGGACCGCAAGGAGTACTGGGTGGTTTACCGAGCGTTCCCGGTCCTCAACAGCGGCGACATTCTCAGTTTCATGGTCTTGCCAAATGGAGAGGTGCACCACGGGGTGAATGGAGCCAGCCGAGGAATGCTAATGTGCGTGGACACCTCACAGTCTCTCTGGGTGTTTTTTACAATCCACGGTGTAATCAACCAGCTCAAAATACTGGGTAAGTGCAGCCAAAAGAAATTATAATGGGGAGCACCTTGCTGGTGATGTTTCCTGGGCCATAACGGGAGCTACAGGTTTGCATTCGCAGTGTTGCCTTTAGCAGGTGGTCACCGATGTGAGGAAGCAGCTCCTGATCTCACCTTGTGTTTGCAAACAAGAGTGAGCGAGGCATGGTAGCTGTCACATAGATGTATGCAGCCTATATAAGTCCCCCAGAAAAGGATGAGACTTGAGAGAGAAAATAAGCAGCAGGTAGGGAGGCAGGGATGGCTGTGGTGGGGACAGCTGGTTTTCAGAGGATTTGTTTTTAAAAGGGATTCTTTATAAACTCACTATTCCAGCTAACAGGTATTAAACTCCTGCCTTGGTAAGGGCGATGATTTTTATGAGCACAGCTCTCGTTTAAGCACGTGTGTTGCTGATGGACAGTAATCGCTCCCCAAGTGCTGCCACAGCTTGAGTATCAGATGTCACTTTCGATCTATTGCTGGTGACCAGTTATAGTGCTTCTCCTTTCCTCTTGTTAAGGATTCTGTCAGAAAAGCAGGTGCTGATTGCTTTGTAGAGTGGGTTTTTCTCATTTAAAGCAATGCCCTTTCCCAGCTGCCCCTGATCTGACAGTAAGACAGTGATAGCTTGAGGCCACTGCTGCTGGAGAGATCGGGACCGCGGGGAAGTGACTTTACACCCCAAATGGTGGCTGTCAGATAACCTGGTGCTCGCCTTGCTGAAGCCCTGAACAGAAATTGTACAATGGCATAGCGAGGTCCAGGCCCTGGAGGTCACATCCAAAATTATTCACGTTACTCAGGGGCAGCACTGAACTCAGCAGCTGGACTTTCTCCTAAAGCACCCTGCGCACGTGGGGTGGGAGCGACTCACTGGGCTGAGGGGCATTTAGCTGGGGTTTGGGTGTCCATCGGCTCCATGGCAGGCTCAGCTCTCTCCTGTGTTTGCAGGCACTGTGCAGTCCAGCCCAGTGACCGTCTCTCCCTCAGGATCCCCCGGCGGCTCGCAGTATGACAGCGACTCGGACATGGCCTTCAGCGTGAACAGGTCGTCGTCTGCTTCAGAGTCATCGCTTGGTAAGGAGAGCCCAGCCCTTGGCACCCGGCGGTGCCAGCTACACTGAGACAGGAATCCAGGCTGATAGACGATGCTGGGGCTACGCAAGACAGCAGGGCAAGGTTAAGGGGGAGACGCTACATCTCCTGCAAGGCCAACAGAAATAATTGGAAGAAAACACAAAGCAATGGGAAGATTTTCATGGCCTGAAGAAGGGCTGCATGTTGCTTCCCACTTTGTCAGTCTGTCTAATGAAAGTGGTCTCTGCAGGGCTGCCCCTGCTGCAGCAGCAGTGCTGCAATAGCAGGGGATGCAGTATTGTGTCTGGGGGTCTTACAGCACCCAGACCACTGCTTTCTGCACTGCCAGAGCTCCACTGCCAGAGGGACGCCCACATAACCACTCACGTGCTGGTGTTTGGGTCTCAGGCAGACGGCCCTGAGTGCCCTGCCCAGTACCGTTCCCTGTATGTGCTGCCGTCGTGCAGTGCCGCAGCCGCCCGGCACAGCTGGCGAGACGCAGGAGCACCCTGTGTGGAGCACGGCTCCTTCAGGAAGAGTGGGGGTCTGCACACCCACACCATGAAACGTGTGTGCAAAATCACAGCCCTGCTTCGGGAAGCCCAGGAGTGCCCTGCTTGCCCCATCTGTAGAAAAGGGATGGCAGGCTCTGCCCACAGCTGTACCTGTGCTACCAATTAGAATATGCTGGGGTTTGGCCAAACGAACCAGGCAATGACTCAGGAAGGAAGAGCCTTAAAAATTTACTTGAGTGTGTGTGTGTTGTACAGTGTCAGGTTTGCACCATCCTGGTGACTAAATGATCTCATTCCTTCCTTCTCTTTTGCAGTGACTGCTCCCAGCTCCCCCCTGAGTCCCCCCATCTCTCCCGTCTTCCCCCCTCCGGAGCCATCAAGCAGCAAGAATGGGGAATGCACTGTCTGCTTTGACAGCGAGGTGGACACGGTGATCTACACCTGCGGACACATGTGCCTCTGCAACACCTGCGGTCTTAAGCTGAAGAAGCAGCTCAATGCCTGCTGCCCAATCTGCCGACGGGTCATCAAAGATGTTATTAAAATATACCGCCCTTAGCGCCCGGCTCGGGCTGTAGGAAGGGGGAACACCGCTAGCAGTAACCATGCCTTTCCGTCCCTGCTTATGGGTTATCGTGCTGGTCAGTCGTTATCAAGTGGCTCGTTATCTGTGTTTCCTTATTTGACTGGTAGGGCACAATTCAGGGATAAAATTGAGCTGAGGATCATGTAGGGTCCAAAGGCATGGCTGCCGTGCCGGCCAGGCAGTGTGCCCACGGGCAAATCTGGGGAATCGCGGTCTGGACCCGACCCAGCTGCAAATGAGAAATTTCCCGTGCAAAGGCTCTTTTTTTCCTCCTCTTCCTCCAGAGGAGGCTTGCTGTGGTGTGGATCGGGAAGGGGAGGTTGCCACTTGGTCAGTGCCGGGTGCCACTGGGCTTCCCAACCCCAAAACCCCAACAGCTCTGGGCTGCTGCCGGGGGTTTGCGCTGTGGTGGAACAAAATTAGGACAAGGCCCAGTGGGAGGGTTCAAAGCGGACAAAACTGATCTGGAAATGTCATGTTCATCCATGTAAGGGGAACTAGCTAAGGCCAAAATAGTAGCACAGCCAGATTCTCACTTGTTTGAGTTTCGCCCCCCTGAACAGGCTTCTGGGGCATATGGAGAAGCTGCTCTGGACTTAGATAAAGCAGCTTTTGCTTTCTGTGGCAGAGCACGGACTTTTGGCCAGGGAGGCTGAGACCTGGGGAGCAGCCACAGGGTAGCAGTGAGGAGCATGAGCCCGCTGAGAGCCCCAGCCAACCCCAACTGCTGCAGCAGCAGCGATGGAGCAGCGGGCAGCAGCGATGGGCTGTTCAGGCACTGCCTGTGTATCTGGCTGCTGAAGCCATAAATTGCAGCCTGTGGATGAGAGGGGCATTTGGATGGGCACACTGCACTCCTGGCTTAGAAAAAGCGCGGGGCTACCGCCGTCTGCAGGGATGGTGTTTGTCACCTCCAGGCACACGCGCCTGCATTTTGCTGTGCCCCTCTTTGCAGGTGGCATAGCTGCCATCTCACACCGTCCTGCCTGGCTGCCTCCCCGAGCCCTTCCCCTGCAGCCAGTGCCACGGCAGGGCTCAGCCTTCCTCCTGCCCCACACAGGGACTTTTTGGAGCCTGTGGTGAGAAATTAATTTCTGATCCAGTCCCAGCAGGCTCACCTTTTTTCTGGGGACTCTGTATGTGCTGATTTTACCTGCTCTTTCTCCTGCCTTTCCAGGTTTCCCAGCACAGCTCCCAGCTGCCTGGACACTGGGTCCCAACAGTAGATGAGAACTTGTTGAGATGAACAGGGATCTATCATCTCACTTGGCTTTACTTGGGAGGAGGAAAGAAAAAGGCTCTCGGGCTATTATTAGATGTTGGGACTTAAAAGGTAAATGAGTTTCAGCTGTGATATTAGACAGCTACAAGCAGCAGCAGCAACCTGGGTGAGCTGGGCAGCATCTGAGCATGCAGCATTGGGGCTGGCACAAGGAGCTCGCTGTCCTCCTCCCTGCTGCTCCTGCAGGAGCTGCCCTCCATTCTCCGTCCTCCGCCCTCTGCCCACCTGCACTGCTCCTATCCAGTCCTTCAGCCTGAGCCTAGCCAGTTTCCAGCTGGTCCAGGTTTGTAAAGAGGGGAAGACAGAGGATGCAAATGAAAGGATGAGAGAGGGGCAGTGTCATTCTAGCTCTGTAACCATGTGCCACCAAGTGTGCAAGAACAGCTTTCTTCAGAAAGGTGCAATTACCACATTTTTAGTCCAGAAAAGAAAAAAAGAGAATAGCAACCCCTGTACATTTCAGGGCTTCTGGGCACAGAGGGGCAGCCTGACATTGTTGGTGTCTGTCACCTCACCTTGCCATTCACGCTCTTGTCTGAGGCGCCGGTAGCCATGGGTGCATTGCCACCGCTCACGGCGCTGCTGCCTGGGTGCTGGTTTGCCGGTGCTGGCGGTGCTGCGCTTGGTTGCTGAGCGGCACTCAGCCCTGTCCCAGCCCTGCTCTGCCATCAGGAAGAGCACACCCAGGGGAGCAGCTCATCCTCCTCCCGCAGCAGGCTGTAGCTGCCAGCTCACAGGGCATGGAGAAAACCTTTTTTTTTCCCTTGAAGAGCTAATTAACATTTTAATTAAGTGTATAAATGAGAGGCTGCTGTAGAGTGAGATCTCTCACCCATTGCCCTGCTGCATCGGCACGAAAGCCTGCTGGCTTCGCAGAGCCCTTTTTGGAAACTCAGCTCATGCCACTGGCTGTGCCGCCGCCGAGCGCGCTCAGCCCTCAGCAGAGCCACGGCACTGCGCCTGCAGCAAGAGTTTACTTGCACCTTTGCAAAAGGAGGCAGCGAGGGCCTTGCCCAGACCTCCAGGCTGCCCTCCGTCCAGGGACCGCAGACATTGCCTTCGCAGAGACCTCCCCAGTCCTGTGTTTGCAGTTCAGGGTCCGGCTGCAGTCAGTGGGCACAGCACTGAGAGCATGATGATGGCAAAGTGTGTGAGCATGGGGTGAAAGGCCGGGGGGTTAGTGCCTGCCTGGTGAACGGGCTGCAGTGGGAAGCCTTTGCATGGTGGACTTCAAGGAAAGTTGTGCGAATCCACAGTGAGCGATCTTAGCTCAGATCATATCTGGGCTAGCAAACACCAGCAGCCATCCCTCGGGCTGCTGTCCTGGTTTCAGGGGTGCCCAGTCCCTTGTGGCTGCACACAGCTACACACATGGGCAGAGCAGAGCCCATTTGCTTGGCTGACGCCTCAGGTCCTCAATGAGCGGGACTAATTGCATACTTGGGGTGGGGGTTTTTTTGGTGTAGCTCTTTTTTTTTTTTAAGCCAGCAAGGAGAAATACCAAATCCACCCCAGGCTGTGTCTGAGCTGTTCGGGACACATTGCACAGGTTGAATTTTTGCTGTAGCAGCTGAGACTGATTTCCAGAAGGGCACCATCCGGCGGGGCCAGCAAGGGAGCCGGCTCAGTCAGGGGAAGGACAGGAGTCAGGGTCTAGAGTGCGGCCATGCAGCGAGCGGGACAGGAGAGCAGCGGACGTGTCGCCCTGCCTATCCGAGAGCAACAGGAATTTTCCAAAATAGGCCTCTTATAAAAGATTTCCAGGAAAAGGTAGCTTCTTACAGATTTAATTGTTAGTACTCGTATTGCTATTTTTTTTAAACAGTCTGATGATATATGATTTGTACAGAAGATCTGTTTGTGCCTTATAAGGGTGTCTGTGCACTTTTTATCCTTTTTAAAGCAACTTTTAAAAAGAAAAAAAAAAAACCCGGGGAGAAAACAACACAGATCAATGGTAGTTTTATAGAATTTTATGTTCACTGAGAACCCTGCTTTTTTTTTTATATATATATATATAAGTGAAAAAGTGTTTATTTCCATGGATTTTCCCCCCTCTCCTCCTAACCTATTTGTTTAAAAATTAAAAAAAGGAAGAAAGAAAGAAAAAGAAGAGATAGGGGAACTCTTTTACTTTCCCCCGTTTCCGAGGCAGTTGATCTCTTATTGTTACCTTTATGATTCAATACTGTGACCTGTACATCATGTTTAAGCTGAATCAGATTTTGGACCTCTGTATTAGGCTTTTCAAGCAAATCATTTGGGGGACCGGGGGGGTGGGGAGGGCATCGCACGAGGGAGGGAACTGCACTTCTACATGTCAGTGCTCTATAGCGTTGTGTTCAGTGCTGTGTGTTTTACTTTTGTCCATTTACCTGTTTTACATTAATATAATTTTACTTGTTTATGAAACAAATAAAACTTTGGCTTGTAAAGAGTGCTCCCAGACGTTTAAAAGTGTTTGACCTAGAGGGCGAGCAAATCTTTTATTTCCAAAGCGTGGCAATACTAATACACAGAGGCAGGGCACCTCTGTTCATCTCAGGCACCTCTGCTTCAAAAGAAAAAAAATGTTAGGCCCTTTAAATACCTTGCATGAGCTTTGCTTTGCTCCTGGGAGGTCACTGCACAGTGGCTTCTCAGTCCCTTGATGGGCAGGGGGGATTCCTGGCTCATTTAACCTTGCAAACCCTTGAAAGTTTGGCCGGCCACTGCAGTAAAAGCAGGGTGTATTTTAGGCCTACAGCAGTGGGGAGGGTCCTGTGGCAGATGCCCTCTCCCAGTGCCCCAAATTCCTCATCCAACCTGCACCGCCTCCAGCAAGGCAGCTGCCAGCCTGGCCCTGCTCCTGTGCCCACGCTGGGGCTGTGGCAGGCTGGGGACCGCGCCGGCTGGCCCAGCGAGGGGGTGATGCAGACACAGGCAGGCAGGAGGGCTGCTTTTTCTTTTTTTTCTTTTTGTTTTTCTTGGTTTTTTCTTTTTTCTTTTTTTTTTTTTTGTTTTGTAGCAATGCCTGGCTCTTTATTTCACAAGCAGAGGCCAACAGAAGGCTGCTCCGTAAACTGTTTATATCCCGAAATGTGACCCGCTGAAGCCAGACACCAGTCAAGCAGCCTCAGATGTGGTTTAAAGCAGAGTGGAAGAATTCATTCATAACTCTGCCCTGGCAAGAACACAGTTGTAGTTAAGCGTTTGCACAAAACCCCTTGTGAGCCACAGGTGGCGAAGGAGCCCAACAACGGCTATTTATGCCAAAATGCCTTTTTATAAACTCTGCTGCCCCACTTTGTCCAGAAAGCCGATCCTTGTGAGCTGCCAACAGACTAATGCTGCTGGTCTCAGGCCACAGAGTGACTTTGCATCACACACGCACCCGCTCCAGCCGCTGCCATCCTGAGCCCCATGGAGCGCATGGCGGACCGCTGCCCGCTCCCATCACCTGCGCCCGCAGCCCCCCCCACCGCTCTCCTCCTCTCTGCCAGCCTGGGTGCTGTGATGCACGTACCAGCCCAAACTGAGCCTCCCATGGCTGAAGCCCAACTCTCATTAGCGCTCTGCCAGCTCCACTCACGGCTCGGCCACACAAGCACTGGAGATTTGGGTAGCAGCCGGCATCGCTCAGCACCAGGAGCAGCGTGCCCTCCGGGACGCGGCGTGGCACCGTGCCAGCTGTGAGGAGCTGCCTGAGGTGGGACGGGCCCTGCGTAGCCACGCTGGCGCAATCCTCCAGGTTATGTCACAGGCCCCAGATTTCTCCCCAGCACACTCATCTGCTTCTGGGTGGCAAGTGTTGGGCTTGGGTGGGTGTTGGGCTGCTGATGTGCAAGCCCTGCATGGAGCATGGGTGGGCAGGCGCTCGCTCCTGGCACAGGGCATGTGCTGCACGCAGGTGAGTGAACACCAGCTGTTGGGGGGGTGGGGGGGTGGTGCAAGCAAGATGGGCACCGATGCTATGTAATGTGCAATGTGGCTGACACCGGGCTGTTAGCTGCCGCCTGCACAGCCCTGCGTATTGTCCTTGCAGCCCTGTGCAGGCTAGGTGCGTTATGGCCACCTGAAAGCCAGGGGTGAGCGTGGACAAGGCTTGCACGTTCCAGGCTAGCAGGTGGTGAGCCAGGCCAGTGGAAGATGCTCTTGCATGTCTTTTTTTCCTCCTTCTCACCTACCCCGTACCAAGCACTGCATGTGCGCAATATCACAGCCCTCTGCCAGAAGGCACTCGGGCTCTGGGGTCCAACCCCTACTTTTGCCTGAACCTTTTCAATTAATCTAGCTCCATACCCTGGCCAGCCTGAACCCCCAAGAGCCTCTCTCTTCTGTGCCCCAGGCTTGGGCACAAGGGCAAGACCTAAGGAGCTGTTGGGGTCCCTGTGGCCCTTGCAGCTCCCAGGCACTGCTGCGTGTGGCAGGGAGCACAGCTAAGGCTGCCCGGACAGATGGATGGTAGGTCCCACCGATGCAGGGCTGGGAGGGTCAGCTGTGCAACGCTTTTCTGTCTACTGGGTCCTAGCGATGGGAAGAAAAAGCAAAGCTTTGCTGAGCACTATTTGACCTAGCAATGACACTTCTCCTTCTCATGAGCACCAGGCTACACACAGTGCAAAGTGGGGACCAGGCTAAAACCCCACATGGGGAGCGGTGATATGGCAGCACCACCCCCCCCACCACAGCTGCACAGGAGAAACATCTCCCCCTCGCCAGAGCAGAGCACGACACTACACACGTACCCACACTTGAACCCTGCTCCTGCAGTGCCTCCAGCATGGGATACTCATGAGGTGAACTGGGGCACAGAAGCAATGGAGGAGCTGGGCTATTCATGGCCAGGAACTGTAAGTCAAAAGTCCTGAGTGTTGTGACCTGTTGCGAGGCATGTCACAGCCAGAAGCCCTTGCCGCAAGCCCCCATGAAGCCAGGCAACACAGCACCACCCCGTTCGACTCCCAGCAGACAAAAGCACCCAAGGATGAGAAATGCTTCACCTGGGGACGGCTCCTCCGCAGCACGAGGGAATGCAGCTCAAGGGCTCAGGGCTCCTTGCCGGTACCAGAGTTGCACGGACAAGTGGCACATGCCAGAGCTCGAACCAGCTGCTCGGGCAGAGCTGCCATTGCTCCGGGCAGGAGAGCAGCACACCTCCTGAGACAGCCGCCGTGCAGCACCTCAGACATACGCCAGCCAGACACAGGTTCACAAGGGTGCTTGAAACCAGTCAAGCAGTTTCTTTTTATTTCTTAAAAAAAGAAAACAAACAAAAAAAAACACCAAAAAAAAAACCCCCAAACCCCCACCGAATTTAAAAAAAAAAAAAAAAATCAATCCCCTAATGGTGAAAGTATAGGTAAGGCATTTACACAGCTACATCTATCTTCCGCTGACCCCCCCACCCACCCACAGTAATGTAGATTTATACGCGCTTACATAATATAGCGAGACACAGACAGACAAACGGGCTTTGAGAGCCTGTGAGAAGGAGCAGGACGCAGCGGGGGCCTCCAGCCTGCCAGGGATGTGCTGAGCTGCGGGACTCCCCCGACACCCGGCTCTTCCACCCCAAGCTGCAGTGATGCCCCCCCCTTGCCACAAGCCCCAGCCTCGGGGCTGCACTGGTGGTGGGCAAGGAGGGAGGTTGGTCTTTAGCTGATGGGGTGACGTGCCTTGCAGCCAAGCTGAGGGAACCGAGCCTCCTGGCCGCCCTCCTCCTCCTCACGAGGTAGTCGGGGAGCTTGGCCACATTTGACGTGTGAGGTACAGAGAGGAGGCGCAGCCTGGCAGAGGGCACATGTGGCTGCCGAACCGGGGGACATGTGTTGGACAGGGGAGGGCAAAGCCCTGCCAGCCCAATGGCTCTCGGCATCTTCCCGACAGGAGCCGTTGTCCAGCCTGCAGTCCCTTCGCAGACGGAAGAGCGGCAGGAAGGGGTAAGGCTGCAGGTGTCGGCACCCTACTGAGGGTGACCCTCCCCCTTGGACACTCACCCTGCCTTCTTGGAAGCTCTTTGGGAACAAGGGAGCAATCCTGTCACGCGCTCTATGAGCCAAATACAGTACTTGTGTCACCAAAATGAAGCACTACCAGTTCTGAGGTTCAGTCTGGGAGGAAAGCAGAAATAGCCCTCATTTAGTATTGAGGCAACAAAAATAGCATTGTCCCCTCTGAGGAAAGCCGGGGGCAGTGAGGTCTCTGAGACAGAGAAAGGAGAGACACTTCTGAGATTAAAAGGCCATTCAGCAAAGAGAGAGCAAGGACACAGTGCCACGGGGAAAGGGCACACAGCCCTTCCACGCTCCGTGTAAAACTGCCAGAGCGGACAGGGGACACAGGTCCAGCCCCCTCCCCAGATACGGTGGGGGCTGGATTTGGCTGCCGGGCAGCTCTGTCTTAACTCATCCTGTCCCCATTCCTTTCCAAAGCAAAAGGGATTTACTGAAGCAAGAGATGCGCAGAGACAAGGCAGCATTGTTCCCCCAACCCACCCTGCAACTCTCCTGGGAGCACATCAACACCTCGCAATGTGCCACGCAAGGAAATTTGTTACTGCATGAGTTGCAGATGTATTGCTTATTGCCAGCTCAGGTGAGTCAGCCTGATCAGAGGCTGATGTGCCACCAGAGAAATCCGTAGGTGGGAGGGAGAGGAATCAGCCAGAGACCGGGGTGCATGCATTCCCATGGCTAAAAATGAACCTTGGGTCTTCTGATATGGGGCCCAACTGGGATGGTCAGGGCTTCTCCATCAGATCAAACCAGGGCTGGGACAAACTGCCCCATCGTCCTCCCAGAACGACCCTCACCTGAGGCGCCACCATTTTCATTCTGTATGCAGACAGAGATATCTTCAGTTCCATGTTTCCAGGGTAGAAAATATGGGACAGAGAAGGAAGTGAGTGCTTGGGGGAGTGGAGAACACTCCTTTAATTCTGCCAGCCTCAAATTAGAGGGAAAACTATAATTTTTTTCAGCAGCAAAACAATGCGGCTGCGGAGCTGCAGCTGCAGTGCTTACACTTGCAATTAGACTAGAAAGGGCAAAGCAGCTTGGTCCACAAGAAACCCACCGAAGCACCAGGTTTAAAGCTCTTCCAGAGAGAGAAATGTGGCCCTGAATCTGCAAGTAGCCAAGTACAGAAGGGAAGAAAGCAGCACTGGGGAACGACAGCTCATCCACGCTCATCCTCCTGCTGGGATAAGCAACACTGGGGGCAAGATTAGACTTGGCAGGCAGGAATGTCAGCATGGAAAAACCCCAGGCTCTGCTTGACCTGAAGCCCCCCAAACAGCCCACCATGCAGGACGGAATGAAAGTACCTGGAAGACAGGCAGATGGGGTGACAAACAAGGCAGGGAGCCCCTGAGCACCAGACATGCCTCGCAACTGGTTGTGATGAGGAGCTGAACTCCCACATTCTGGATTGCACTTGATAATATCAGCACCTACTGAAGGACCCACCTCCTGGCTGCTGCCCGCCAGCCTGGGGAAGCTATGTGGGTCACGGGAACGGATGGTCCCCTATTAGTCCAACAGGCAGGGCAGTCTGTGTAAGAAGGAAAGCAAAGCATCTTCTTTCCAGGGCTTTTGGGGTCATTTTGGTCCTCTGTGCCTTGCATAGTATTCTTCAGCTACCGAAGCAAAACACCTCTTGTTGTTTGGTTGCAATACTGCAAGGGAGAAGCCTGCATAGCGTCCTGGATTGGCACAGAGAGGACCTGTTATATATGTGTGTGTGCGTGTGTGTATTTTTCTATATCTGTTTTTCCACCAGGAGGATGTTGAAGTTAACACTTGTCATTGTAGAGCAGGGAAGGACCAAGGGACGGTCCTGTGGCATGCGTGGGGGTGGAGCAAGGCACAGCCCTTAACCAGAGTGCAACGCCTGTGCCTGCACATACATGCAGAGCTACAGGGACCCTGTTCTCAGCAATCATGCCTCCTTTTTGCCACGACCCCTATGGCTCCGCTAAACACCTGGGCTAAGCAACGTGACCTACAACATTTGACCATGACCCTGAGCCTCAGGGAAAGGCAAATCCTTTTGTGCGGCCAGATTTCCTTCACTGGTACCATTCCACGCTTCACTTCTCTCCCTGGCTACTGCCGTATTTTTTTTTTAATTCCCTATACAGATGGCAAAAATGTCTATCAAGGTCCATCTCCCCAGCATGGAGAACCATGGTAGCCATTGTATGCCACGAAGCTTGGCCAGAGCAGCTCCGGCCTGCATGGCTGGGCTGCCAGCACGGCCACGGGAGCGCAGTGCTCGGGGGGACGGCGGGGAGGAGGGCAGGTGGGAGCACACGCGTGGGGAAGGGAGGCTGAGCTGCTTCCTCCATGCTGCTGCCAACGGGCACCAGCTGGGATGCATGGGATCTCAATTATTATATTTTTTTTTAAAGCCAGCCTCATGGAAAACTATAAATTAATCTGCTAATTAAATATTCAGGTGAGAGACCAGGGAACCTCCAGCTGTGCAAGCAGAGGGGCGGCTATGGCTTCTTCCGTAGGTAATTGGAAGGGATCCAGCCCTCCCAGCATGGTCCCCCAGTCAGGACCTTGCAAAACCACCAGCCGCTGCTGTTCTTCTCGCGAACTTCAAACAAAGTCCCTTCTTTAAAGCTGTTGGTTTCCTCATCGCCTTCAAAATCTGCCACTGCCACATAGAGAGCTTCCTTGGAGATGTCCGGACTGGAGACGGGGGCTGAGGTCTTCTCCTTGGCTTCCCCTCTCTCCACTGGCTTGGATATGACCTTTGGGCTTACGCTGCTTTTCCCTTTGGCTTCGTCTTGGACGGAGGCGGAAAGGAATGGCTTGGCTTTCGGAGGAACCAGCATGGGCCTCCCCGGCACCGGGGACGACCTGATTTCAGGTGCTTCCCGTGCTGGGGGCCTGAGCTCTGCCGCAGGGCCGGAGGCAGGGCCTCCCGCTTTCTTTGGGGGGGGTGGTCTGCGGGGTGGCACAATGGGGCGCTGCGGCGGGGGCTCCCTGGCACCCGGGGTGTTTGCTGGGCCCAGGGGAGATTTGGGCAGCGCCTCTTTCGTGGTGTGGCTGTCCAACTTGGGCAGGGGTTTGCTCTCCAAGCTTGGTCGCTCCTGAAACCTTCCAGGAGCCTCCGAAGAGACCGTGGCGTTACTGAAGGAGCTTTCACCCGCAGCGGTGTCCTGCTCAGAGGGTTTCTCTGGGCACTTTGCAGGTCTAAGCTTGCTCCGCAGGCTGCAAATGTCCAGTTTATCATCAGCTGGAGGCGGGTCAGTCCGGGGGGCTGCAGCGGGTTTTGGCCTGATCTGAGGTCTTGACTTCAAGAATGGATTCTGGGTGATGGGCTCAGGCTTGTCCTCCACAGGCTCAGCTTTTGGCTTGGTTGGCTTGACAATGGGCCGGAGGTTTGGCTTCTTCACTTCCTTGGCTGACACCTTGTGTCCACATTCCAGTCCCATTTCGTTTTTCAGCTGGAAGAGTTTGCCCTTCTCTGGTTTCAGCTCAGGCTTCTTGCTGTCCTTCGGGGCCGCCGACTGCTTGGGTGGGATCATGGGCAAAATCATGCCTGGGGGCTTGGGGGGAGGCCTCTGCCTCTCCAGTAACTCACCCTCTGATTTAATAATGGACTCCTTCCTGGGCGGCAAGCTCGGCTTCTCCTCTGTGTCACGGTCCGAGATCTCCTCGTAGCCACCAGCAAAGCCTAGGTCCCCACTCTCGGGAGTCTCCTTCCCCTTCCAGTCTTTGGCCCACTTTCCACCACAGTCCGCACCGTTAGGAGGAGCCTCCGGCAGAGGACGGCACGGTCCTGTCACTTCCTCGCCAGTGCTGCTGTCAGCCATGCCATCGCCGAGCCGGAGCTGGGCCATCTCATTGGGTAGTGGAGCCAGAAAATTCGGCCTGGATGCATTGCTGGTTTTCTTGTACTTATCGATGAATGTGGCGGGGGCCCAGCCTTCCTTCTCCTCAATCTGAATGTACCACCAGCCACTCAGGTTCTTCTCAATAACCTGCCGAGGGGAAAGGAAACCTCAGACATCCATGCAGGAGTCCTCTCTGCACAAGAGGGGATGCTGGGTGTCTCTGAAATGATGGCAGGGTGGTATATGGCCTCGGTGCCTCCCTGTCCTGGTAACTCAAAGCCATGTAATCACAGGACTGGTATCCTAACAGGAGGGGGACCTGCTAACGACCTCTGCCAGGGAAGGGGACCTGCGTGCCGTGGGACTGAGGAACCACATAGCCATGTCAAGGAGCTGCGGCTGAGCTGTCACCATCCCGCCCGGGAGACAGGACCGGGATGCTGGCTACTGGCGGTGGCCACTGCGCGGCACTGTTGGAGAGACCAGTTGGCAGCGATACTGCACAGATCAGCACCCGTCCGGCCTCTGCGTGCTCCAGAAGTGCAGCTGGGACCTGGGAGAAGCTGACTGGGACAGCCGTAAAGGAAAAATCCTCTTAGAGAGGCACAGCTTACATTTTGAAAAGCAAAACCACATCTGTAAGAGGGAATCTGCCAGCAAAAGCAGATGTGCTAGGAAAGCAGTTCTGGAAGGGCTTTCAACTTTACACCTGCCCTAAATAAGAAAAAAACCCCACCATCTCTACCTCCATTTGTGATGTGGTTTTAATTTCCACTAGCTTAGACAACAGAGCACCCACAGACTTGGGGAACAGGAGCACCAGGGATTCCAAAGTCTCATGAGCTCATACAGGTTTCTCTCCCATTCTAGGAGAGCCCTGACATGTTAACGGCCCACAGAGGCAATCACATGCACCACTGTGCCCGGTTTCCACCCAGAATGCTGTGGTGGGCACATCTTCCCTGCCTGGAAAGGGAGCTCCTGCCTGAAACAGGTCCCAGGGCAATGGGAGTCAGGAGCGCTGCACTGACGTGAAGACGTGAGAAGGGAAGATGACAGTCTCACCTCTACTTTCATTCCTGCCTGGAAGCTGATGCCGTCAGGGATGGTGGTCTGGAAGTCAGCAATGGTGTAATATTCCTCTTCCACTTGAGGAGGGACAGGTGGTTTAGGCAGGTTCAAACCACGTGGCTATAACAAGAAAAAAGGAAAACCCATCATTGTGTTTCTACAGAAGGTACGACACAACATCCACACAGACCACCAGCTCGCAGAGACACAAGCCAGCCTGGCCAGGCCAGGGAGATCAGCTTTGCCCATGCAGCACCCTCACCAACACAAACCAGCAAACCATTTCCAGGCTGAGCAAAAAATTGCTCAGTGCCAGAGCTCTTGCTGACAGCAGAGTCACCCTCCCCAGATGGAGGAGCCAGTCTGCAGCCTCCCACTAGCAACCCAGCCCTGTGAGACAGACTGGCCAAAAGTTCATTTAAAGACTACATGCAAAGAGAAGAGTCTTAAGACAGCAGGGAGGCGGCATGCATACTCCAGCCTTGACCAAGAGCAGAGCCCATGGTACAGGGGCAAGATCCCAGGCAAAGAATAACCAGTGACCAGAGCTCCTTTCAGTGCTCCTCTCCGACTCCCTTTGCCATTGCTGCTCTCCTACATCAGATGGCACTTACTATGGTGAGATCTCGGCGAGGAGGGGGTCTCTGCCTCATCTTTGGTGACTCTGTGCAGGAAGAATTTCAGTTGCTGTTGAGTTTCTGGCTTTTGGTCACATGTGTGTTCACAAAAGACAAGTGAAAGAGAAAACAGAAAGGCAAGGACCAAGCCTGCCCCATGGGCAAGGAAGCCAAAGGCATCGGTCACCCAGGTTTTGAGGGCATCCCACTGGAAGAGGAACCAGGTTTGCACCATCAGGTGCTGCTGGGAAATGCAGCTGAGGTTACCACATGAAATTCCTTTTTCATTGCAGGCCTGAACCAGAAGAGCTGGCCTGGAGAGGTGTTAAAATGACCCAGCTTCTGAGAGGAGAGCATCTGCAGTCTGGAAGGGGGAGGCTTTTATCCCCATCACATTTGCTGATCCTCAGCAGGTCCCTGGGCAGCACTGTGCTCGTGCCCCATCTGCCTGTGCAACGTCACCTCCAGACCTTGCTGCAGAGCTCACAGCACCTGCATGCCTTCTGCCTCCCTCACACCCCGTTACATCACCCAAAAGCCTGCAGGAAAGGCTGCGCTGACACCCCAGCCACCACCAGCCTCCTCCTGAATGGTCACTTACTGCGTCGGATGTCAGCATTAGGCAGGGGACGGCTGTCAAATCTCCCGTCCCTTTGGCCAGCGAGCCCATCCTTCTCTCGGCTCACCACAACCTGCTGCCGGGAGATGCCATCCAGATCTAAGGCACATGAATGAGCAGAGGAGCCTGACCCCAGCTTCTGCGAGAACATCTCTCCATTCCCCTTTTTGAGGTAGGAGGCAGGGGCCCAGCCTTCTTGGCCCTGGTACCTGCAGTGGCAACAACAGCAGCGTCACTGCGCAGAGCCCCCATGCTGCATCGGAGCTGCGAGCCCTTCCCGGAGGAGTGACCCACTGCGCTCGAGTGGTGTTGAGCCACCAGACATCCCTGGAGCCAGAGCTCAGGACATGCATTGGCCGAACATACTGCATGATCTGGGCAAAATGAGCTTGCCCAGTGTCATGCTCCGTGGCACGTGGGCACCTGGAGAGCTCCAGCCATGACTAATGCTCCCGTGCAAGCCAGCCGCAGCCAGCAGGTTGAGGGCTGGGAACGGTGCGAAGCCTGATTTCCTTTTCACCTCAGCAATGGCGCCAGTTCAGGAATGAAGCGCGTTGGCAGGGGAAGCAGAGGGGAAAACCAGAGCGCTGCTGCTAGGATTATGCACCTGGTCTTTGGAGAAAGCACAAGCCCTCTGCCTGAGCGCCGGCAGCCTGGATCCTTTCCCTGCTCTAAATCTGCACTGTTTAGGAGAGAAACCAGCCCCACGATGTGATTGAGAAACCACATCCGCAGAGTCTCCCTGCCATGCTGGAGGGTCCCACGCCAGCGTCAGAGACTCTCCCCGCTGGCTGGGCTGCAGCCACTACACTCAGATGGCACTAACTACTGAGCTTGTAATTGCCTTTAGAGCTCTCGTGGCTGCTCTCCTCTGCTTAAAAAGTCAATGGACATTTTTCTGGGGCTTTGCTGCTGCCAAGACCAGAGGTTCAATGTAAGGTTAAGAAAATTGCAGCATGTGCTCCCACCCTGCTCAAGTCCGGCTGTTTGCTAGACCACAGACAAGAGAAAAATGAACTTCCAGGAGAAAACAAGTATCAGCTTGGGACAATCTGGAGTCTTTGGCCTCAGCACACCCTGCACACAGCAGACCTGGCCTGGACAACGGCCCTTCTCCGCAGGAGCCTCCTAATGCAGCCAGAGGATCCAGCCTGCCTTCAGGACGCTCGCTGGTTTTCCTATCAGCAGCACATGACGTAACACTAATGCTCTCACACCGGTTCCCTTTGCACTGCTGGGGCACGTGATGCCATGATGCAGTCCACCTCCCAGCACAGGAAATCGGGGGATTTTAAAGACGTTTAACCACAGCTATGCTTGGCTGAAGCCCTGAATGTCTGCTAGCCCTAGTTTGTAGGGATGGAGAGAAATGAGTTCTGGTACTCTGCCCTTCCCGATACCCGAGGCTTGCCTTTGGACTGTACATCCCATGCACATCAGGTCTCTGCTTTGCACAGCCCCAGCTGCAGTGCCAGGGAAGAGGAAAAGGTAGGGACGGTACCTGATTTTCCACCAGCCCTCCAGGTTCTTCTGGATCACCTCCACCACAGCCCCTTTGTCCAGGTTCATTTCATCCTGGTCTCTTGCGGTATATGGGTAAATAACGGTGTACTTCTCCTCTGTTGGAAAGAAAGTGCAGTTTCACAAAGATATTGTTTTACGGAAACCTGGACTCAGTCGAACAACGGTTAGGTGCATTATATAATTATAATTCCCATTGTAATACAGGTGCAAACACACAAAGATACACAACCATTCATAAAAGAAATGCCAGTGAAATATATTTCAAAATAAACCCAGCTGCATTTTGAAATGTAAGCTTTGGTGAGTTAGTCTGGTCCAAGGAGAAGTTGTCTGAAACAGTTCCTCCTCTGCCTTAGGACTAAAGACTATCTTTTATATGACAGCTCTCCTTTCACCTGTTCTTCACAGAAGCCCTTCCATGCATCCATTTCAGTTCAAATTTCTTTCTCAGAGCCTTTAAAGAAGAACTGTCCTTTATAGAGGGAAAGAAATCCCATAGACATCAGGGAGTAACCCCACACATACAGACGTGCTCTCATGCACAGCTCTCAAACAGCTTTACAACAACAGGTCTACATGAACAGTTGGGTCCCCCAAGACATTGGTCACAGTCATGTAGTGATCCTGGAGAAGAGTCTGATGTCCTGTCCACTAGACCAAACAATGGTAAGCAGGGACATGGATGCTCTTCCCTTCAAGGGGAAGGGGAAACATCCTAACAGCCATGAGGACAACATGTCAGATAAACAGGTCCATCCATCCACTCCTCTCCCTCACCTTGTCCTGTCCTCTCTGGAGGAAACCCAGGAAAGCAATTGCCTGTGCTTAAGTAGTGCCACAATAGGGTGAAGGCCATTTTGGGAAAACTCTGCCTCCAAACCCCACACCTCTGGACGTTCATATATCCCCACTGTGCACGTTTCCTGGCTTTGTCTTCTTGGAGGAGCACAGCCCTCAAAGGGCCTGATTTCCCACCCCCTTCATGCAAATGAGTGAAAGCAGAATATATCCTGTCACATCCAGCAAAACCAAGCTGTCTCTTCTCCTCCTGACTCCATCTGAGCCACCAACCCCAGGGCCATGGCTCAGAGGTGTTACCCTTACAGGAACTAAGGCAGCAGTTGCAAGAAGTCTGCATACATGTGTTGGGGGAGAGCAGAAACTCCAGCCTCTGTACACAAAAGAGGCCTCAAAAAGTTAGAAGGACTAGCTGATAGAGGAAAGAGAGGTGGACGTGAGCAGGCCTAATGGAAGGCTGAGGAGCACGTATGGGACGCATTGAAGACTGACACAAGCAGGGTCCATCACATGCAAAGCGAACACACATGCAGACAACAAGGCTCCAAGCACAAAACATGGGCAGCCAAACAAGTGTCTATGAAGTCCACCTTGACCCCATCCACTGGTGTACAAGTCCCCAAGAGTCCGACGGCGGCCAACGTGCCTGGGCAGAGACCAGTATCTCCATGGGACTAGGAAGAGCATGTTGGGGAAGCAGGAGAAGGACAAGAGAGGACGTAAGGAGGTGGCACTTCAGGTCCAAGAGGAGACAGAGCTGACACCAGAGCTGGCACAGAGACTGTACTTGTCTGGAGGCCTCTGGGGGCCCTTCCCAGTCTGAGCCTCCCCTCCCACCTCCATCTCCCCAAGCAAGCAGCTGAGCCAGCTACAGCACTGCTTTGAGCATACAGTGGTCAATGGAAAGGATGCGTTCTCCAGGTGCATTTCAGATTTGCTCTAAGCAAAGGTTGCAACCTTGCTGTTCTCATAACATGAGCTCATGCATGCTCTTTGTTCTGCATGGGTTTAGAAGACAAGGAAATTGTCCTAGGACCTGAGCTTTGCTCCTCCTCCAGTGCAGGTAAAACAGCTCCCTGGGGCCTAAAGGAGGCATTGGGATGGCAGAACTGGGTGTTCCCTGGAGGTGGCACCTTCAGCCCTGCCATGAGGGAGCAGAAAGGCCAGCAGTTACACTGCCAGTATCCAGCTGCCCCACTCCTGCTACAGCACTGCAGGAGAGCACTGGGCAGGCAGGACCATTACGGGCAGACACGACTGAACAGCATGTGTGGGTTTGTCCTTCCCTGGGCTCTCACTCTGCCTAAGTCAGGGAGGGCTAAGCAGTCCTACGAGCAGCTCGGTGCAGTTCAGCACGAAGAAGCTGGGGCAGATGTCTCCAGCAGCTTCTTACCTTCATCGGGCTGCATTGAGAACTCCTCCTGGACACCATCCTGGGCCTCCAGGCAGGTCGCCGGCACCCAGCCTTGCTCCTCCGACGTGCTCACAAACCACCAGCCTGAGAAGAAAACAGCAGGCAGCTCAGCCAAGGATTCCCACCAGCCAAAACCTCCCTCCCTCCCTCCAAACCACGAGCCTGGGGGGCTTTGCCCCCTCCTTGCTGCCTACACGGGAGGCTGGGGTGACCCCAAAGCAACAAAGCCAAGCACTATCTGAAAGGGAGCACAGACAGCAGCATGGGAGAATCACAGCTGAATGATATCTAAATGTACAGTTCCCACGAAAAACAGGAGAGGCTCTAAGAACTGAATGGCTCCAGCCACCTTGTTTGCTTTCCTTTTTTTTTCCCTTCATGGTTCATTTTCCTTCAGTCTGGGTCAGCAAGCCCAGGCTAATTAGCAGAGATGAATACACTGTCTGCAAATCGATAGCTGACTCCTGCTGTGCTCTCGCCTTCTTTACATTTGTGGAAACAGCAAATTTTAAAAGCTAAGAGCAAATGCAGAATTAAAACATGAGCTCTCCTAGCGGAAACCTAGACAGCTCCATAGCGGCCACAAGCAATTCTGGGCCACCCTGGGTGTCCAATCAAAATAAACGCGTGCTCCTCAGTTATTAAAAGCACAAGCTATTTGTGTCTTTAGGGGGAAAAAAATAAAGACCGAGCATTATCCTCAGAACCTCACCAGTGAGTCATTTAAAAAGACAGCTAGATTGTCAGGAAGGGAATCAGCAGATACCTGCATGGAAGGGAAAACCAGGGCTGACATTTGATAAATAAGTTATTTGCCATAGCTTTTGAATTGGCTGTGCAAATAGGTTTCACTTGCTTCAGGGTTGCTTTTATTTTCCTCATTCTCAAACATAGCTGCCGGTGCAACTAATCCTCTGGGGACTGGCTTTCCAGAATTTTAAAATCTATTTTCATGATTTATCTTTAAACCCCCCAAGCAACTTCTGTTAACTTCAGGGAATAAATTTCCCTTTTCAACAAACTCCAGAAGGTGGGCCCACAATATGACTCGATCCCTTTGCAGAGGTTAAGAGCAAGTTTAAGTTCTGAAGCAAGTGAATAGCTCGGCTTCCTGCCCTGCGCCACAGCCAGGTGCTTCATTGCGTTCGGAGGCAGGAATTGCAAATGCACAATGGGGGTTTCATGGGCACCATGAGAGTGTCCCCCTGCCATGGGGGGGACAAGCCTGCCAACTCCAGGAATGGTTTTTGTCCTCAGGACCCATTGGCCAAGTTTTTCAGCACGAAGAAGCATAAAGTAGAGACTTGTAAAAAAGATGGACGGCGCCTGGCGCTCAGGACACGGGTAATCAAACCCTTCCTTTAGAGACAGCCCCGAAGTCTTGTCTATGCTCATACAGACAGCCTGCAGACTGAAGCTGCTTCCTCCATGTCCCAGCTCAACTGACCATTCAAGGGCATCCCTGTGAGATGCCTGGAGGCTGTTTTGCTTAAGGTCCTATTAGGAAAACACTGACAATACAGGATTGCTATTCCTGCCCCTGCTCTGTGATGCAGAGTAGACCCGAAGCCCTCTGCCAAGCCAAACTCTCTGTACCTGATTCGTTCTTCTCAATGATATCCACCAACTGGCCCACGCACAAGCTGATCTCGGAGCTCTCCTGCTTCTGGTAGTCCGCCACCACGACATACTGCTCCAGCACCAAGGGGTCGACCGACGCAGAATCAGCTCCTGCACAGGGGGGACAAGAACTGACCCGTGTGCTGGGGTCAGCACCAGCTCCCGAGAGTGTGGGCCACTGCTCCCGAGCACCTGCTGGCCTGCAAGCATCCTGGGGACCCCCGCGTGAGAGACATGAGCCAGAAACTTGGGCAGAGTGAGGAGGAGAGTGACCAAACCAGCAGCCAGGTGAGATGGGTGCAGCCAAGTGAGACCTTTCACTTGCTACCCACCTTCCTGCTCACAGAGAGAGCCGTCCAAGCAACCCCACCACCGCCACCAATGCGCACAGCAGGCTCATCCCTGCTGTCAGAGGCTGAGGGCGGCTCGGGGCAGTCTCCTGTGCACTGGCATCAGCTGCCCCAACACACGGACCAACTCAGACCCCAACTCAATACACACAACCTGCAGTAAGTTTTGCTGGTCCTGGCTAAAGAGCCTGGATACCCAGGCGGAGGGGAGTTTGTAGGACGGAGCAGCATCCCCCTGTCATCATTGCCCTAACGTATTTCAGCCACCTTCTCACAACTCGCCAGCACGATTTGCCCTCTCTACTGGTTGCTCCACTAACTCTGCTCGGCTCCTCCTGCTGGAGATCCCAATTTCATATCAGAAAAGAAAAAAAATACCCCAAGGAGGAGCAAAGGGGCAGGATTCACCGGGAGCAAAGCTTTTCTTCGGCCAGAAAGGGGCCTGACACCCGGAGGACAGCCGGGTGCGGCGGAAATGGCTGCGCAGAGCCCGGGCAGGCGGCAGGTGGCACTGCGGGCTAAGGCCAGGGGCCGCCCGGGAGCGCCGCCAGCCCCCTCCTCTGCCGGGGACAGCAGCGAGGCACGGCCGGGCAAGGCTGGCTTGTATTTTCCAAGCACATTTGCATGTAGGAGAGTGCTCTGGATATGGATGCACCCCCTTCCCTTGGCGCTGCGTGCTCTGGTAGCACTGCAACAGAGGTTTCCACTCGCATCTGTCTCTGCTTTAGAAACGTGGCCGCAAGGTTGTCCCTATACACCGAGCAAAGCTACCCTTTTCCCACTCGTGCACAGAGGCTTGCTGTGTGCAGGGAGACCACGAAGCGACCCAGGGCTTTGCAGGCCCACGTGAGAAGACACTGCGTGTGCGCAGTGCCGAGCCCAGCCTATTCAGCCCCACCGAGCAGGCCGCTGGCTCGCGCCCAGCCTCCTGCTAAACCAGCCACAAGGCGCTCGATTACCCAGAGCACCAGCAGCACTTGCCCCATCTGCCTGCAAAAGCCTCCAAGAAGCAAAAAGGTGTCAGAAACTCTTGCCCATGACTCCCCTCCATGCCGAGCCCTGGCTCTGGCCTCCAACCCAACACGTTGCCTTGCAGCTTCGCAACCTGTCAGATGAGGACACTATTATATTATCCCGTTCTCTCCAGATGCGGTAAGAATTAATTAATATTTGCCAAGTGCTTTGGAAATAGGATAGTGTTAATTATTATAGCATGAGTGATACAAAAGAATCACACACCTGATCATGGGTGTTAAGTCAAATTTACAGGGGCTGTGCATGTACTCTGAGCAGGGAGCCTCAAGTTTTGGGTCGGGGCAGAAATCACATCTGGCCCAGCCCTCTAGCTACTACAGCACAGCGGATACACGGGACAATTACCTCCCATTCTCTAGGGGTTGTGAGAAAGAAATGACGTAGACAGTGATGGTCCCTTGGGATATAAAGGCAAATGCAGCAAAGACTAATTCAGGCTACCTTATCAGGAAGAAGTTTCTATGGGCAAGTGCACCTACACTGCAACGGCTCCCCCATCACGTGAGAGGTCTCAGCCTGACAAAAGATCTTTCCTGTGGGGAAACCTATTGCAGGGCACAATCCTGCAATGAGTGGAACAAGAGAGATGAGTAGAGATGGACAAGATCTAGCAGGTCTTCAGCAATCCTAGGATGCTCTACTCCCCCACAGAGAAGTTCTCCTGTGCCCAAGTTCACAACCTCTCAAACTGGTTCTGAGAAAGAAAGACCACAACAAAGATTTAAATGAATAATGTATCTTCAGGACAGTCTTATTTAAAGGAAGAGAAGGCAAATTGTCCGTCTCACTCTGCTAAAAACAGTACTCTGCAGAGCTCCAGGTGAGCTGGCCAAGTGCAGAGGATCTGTTACTGCTAATGAAAACTTCCTCCGTGCCAAAACCCAGAGGTGGGGCACCAGACAGAATTAAAAATAGCCCTCTAAAGTGAATGGTGGATGCTAGGACTATTTGTTCTACTAGCTCAATTAAAGGTTTGTGCTTAAAGTGATCAGAGGATCTACCCAGCCCCTGAGAGAAGAACAACGGCTATAGGAAGAGAGAAGTACTCTCCTTTCTGCCTCCCTCACTATAATTACACTCATTGCTCTGAGGCTATTTGTAGTTTCAGCAAGCAATTCTGGATCCTCCAGTGTACTTATTAAACCAGGAACAGAAGTGGTAAACTGAGCTTGGAGGAAGAAGTAGGAGTTAATTTCAGGAGCGTCTTCACCTGGCATAATCATCCTCAACCACAAAAATACACACTCAAGTTAACAACAAAACATCCTATTTATGGGCAGACTTAGTCTCTTAAAAATAGCAATGGTGTAAACCTTACCATCTAAGATGAGAGAGAGTACTAAAGCTCTGCAGCTGGGGAGGGGAGGAAGCATTAGTACAGTCCGGAGCACACAAGAGAGTGAGTTTTGCAGACAGCTGTAGGCAGGAGCACAGACTGTGTATCCAAACATTCCTCACTTGTGAGACTGACACAAATGTGGCCTAGAGAAGGGATGTGCACTGAGTCAAGAGACCTCTGAGGTGCTTGGACTGGACTTGCAGAACTGATGCTTGCCATGGATGCAGGAGAGCCGCCGGGGAGATGCATTCAGCTCTGCAGGCAGGGCCAGGCAGAAGCTGCCTCCAGGCCGTGCACATCCCAGCTACCAACCCAAGGACTGCTCAGCACAGTGACCTTGCTCTCAAGACATGTCACATACAAGTGATGGGTCAGCCTGCAAATCTTTGCAGGTTTTGTTTGACCAGGAACTTGGCCATTCACCCAAAGTGTTGAGATGTATAAAACCAGGTAGGAAATCTCACAGATACAGGGTTGCTTGCAACATTTCCAGCCTGTCCAATTTCAGGCTTTCCAGTAGCAGTGCCAAAAGTGAGGACTTTCTTACGGGGCTTGGACACTGATGCCTCCAGAGGGAAACAAAGAGCTCAGGACTGAAATAAAAGAGGGGGCACAGGTATTTGTTTTTGAAGCCTGCCCTTGCTGTACACTCTAGCCCCTGCCTAATGCACCTTCCAAAAATGTCATGCTTTGTCCAGCTTTGGATAAAGTTTCTTCCTCCTAGTCCTCTGGCCTGTGCTAATCTGTCCCATGCTCTCAGGACAGCCCCTCCTCTCCCACACCTGATGAGTTTGTGAAGATCAGTACTCCCAAACTGAGTTTCTTCCTGCTCTCGATGTTGTGCTGGACTCTTTGCAAGCCCTGTCATCTCTCCAGGGATTTTTCCAGAACTGGAAAATAATCACATGGAAATATCATTCACCAGAGGAGTTTTAGAAAGGTCCCCGTATGGCTGCTGTAGGAAATGATGGCTGTGTTTTCACTCTCTCTCGTTACACTGAATACTGTGGTTTGGGGTCTCTATGCCATTGCAGGCACATTATATAGCACAGCCAAAGGGATGTGGCCACACAAGAAAGCATCTAAAATAAAATTGGTAGGGGGATATTGGAGCTCTCTGCCAGCCTCGTTGGGCAGCTCCACCCAAATGTAAACTATGGAGACAGTTTCAGGTTCCCCTGCAGTAAGCCAGTGCTGCAACAAACCCATGACTCTCCATCTGTGCTTTCTGTTGAACTGCAAGAAGAGGAGTGAATAGAAATGCTCAAAACAGTCTTGGGGACTGATATGATGACTACTTTTAGACGTACCTAAATCAGTGGCCAAGTCAGTCTTCAGAGCCTGGGGAATAATCCACCCCCCTGCAAGCTGCAGGCTGTACGGAGCCTGGGCCCATGCCTAAGGCTCACAGATATGTGGGATTACAAATACTGGTTAAAAAAACTCAGCAGAGGAAGCAGATTTTATTTCCAGTGCTCACTTACACTGGGCCCTCCTGGCAACAGCAAATGTCTCTTGGTCACCACAGGAGGCTGAGGGCAGGCAGCACTTTAACCCACTTCGCATCCCAGTGTTTGCTTAAATCCCATTTCAAAACAGGGCGTGCTGTGCCAGGAGCTCGGGAGCTCTTTCCAATGCTCTCCTGAAGAGCAGCTCACCCCCTCTCTGGCAATGCTGGGAGAAATAAGCAATTGGAAAACAATTCTCACTGGTTTTGTTCCTGAACAGCTATTGCTTGCCTCCTCCTCTGGGAGATCCCCTATTGAAAGAGCCTTTTTTGTGCCTTGCTGCATATTTGCTACCTCAAAGCAGGCCTGGCTTGAGGAACCGATCAACAATCAGGGACTTCCACAAGGTAGAAGAGGATTTGGGGTGACGGCAGCAGAACTAAACTCTGTTTCTGCTGCCAGAAAATGCAAGACAGTGAAAGGAGTCTCTGAACACATCTAGCACAAGGCATCGGCCCTTTGTAACCTTACTGCACGCAAACATCTTTCCCTGATGGCTACTGCACATACGCCAGGTGCCATGGGCAAAACATTGCATCCTGCCCTGCCAGGGCAGGCTCTGGCTTGGATGTTACCCAAGCTCTCCCTGTTCCCTCCCTCTCAACGGTGCCAAGCAAACAGCATCCCAAAGAGCATTTTCTCTTTGACCTCAGCAACATCCCTGTGTCACGTATAAACCTGCCATGCCAACAGGACGGCAGAATGAAGCTGCCCATAAACCTGCAGCGAGAAGGCAGGACGAAGCTGTGTACACAAAGAGGAGAAAAGCTCCTGCTTCTCTAGCAGTCAGCATCCTTAAATTGAATTCTGCCCTCAAAGAACTGAGTTATGCAGCAGAAATTTTTTTCCTCTTCTCCTCAACCTTAGAGAGGTCTTCTTTTCTCTTGCCTAACATAAGTGGACTGGGTTCAAAGTGATCTAAACACACACTGATCTCATAGGGAAACATAACACCTTTCCCTTATTCACCAAATGTTCCCGCTGAGCCAGCACACAAGAGAAGCTTTCAAGACAAGGGAGATTGTATCTTTATTTTACCTCTGTTTTAGCAAAAGAGAGGAGAAGGAAAAAAATTGCAGCCTGTTTTTGTCCCCACCCACAGCCAGAGACTTCTCTCTGCCTCCAAAGCCAGTTGAAGACCCACCACTTCAGCACAAGAAAGCTAGTACAAAAACTGCAGTCTGTGCTTGCAAGTGGCTCATGAGAGCTATAAAATGACCATCCCAAGGTCCAGCTTTGACAGACACACCTTGCAGCATTCAAGAGTTTGAGGAGAAAATGTTGTCTGAAGGTTTTAACTATACTGGTAAATCCATGCTAGTCAATCAGGAAAGCACCCAGTTATGACCTGCTCATGAGAACAGAGCAAAATAGAAGCCACTGTTCAAGCAAACAACACCTGAGTTTTCATAAGCATCCTACAACTAGTCTCAGGTAAGAGGCTGGGACACCATCAGTTCTTGAGGGAGGGATGCCCTGCAGATCCAGTAGAAAAGAAAGGAAAGTGGAATTAAGTCTTTGAGCCTCCCCTTTTCTCTCTCCTCCGAGAGGAACCCACTCATCTACAAATGAATTTGCTTATGCAGCTTATGGCAGTGTGAACTCTCAGGCCAAAAACTTTTCCACAACCTATTTCAGCAGAATCTCCATCCAGCTAAGACTCAGACCTTCCTTCCCAAAGACCCTCACACTATTTTTATACCTTCTGTGGCTCCAGTAGCTGAAAGATGCCCTCCCTAATCCACAGACTGAAGGCTCTTCCCCTCCTCTCTCCTCCTCTTTCTGGGAAGCTCAGATAACTGCTAAAACACACCAACTAGGGGGTCTTTCAGAGATGTTCCCCTCCCTTGAGGAGCAGGGGTAGAGCATCCCAGATCCAATCATCCACCCAAAGGGTCCCAGCTGGTGCAATCAAAAAGCAGAACATACTGCTGCATCGGGAGACTTTCAACCTCACGCTGACCACCACGCAGCTCAGACCCTCCTTCGGACTTGGGAAATTGTGCATCCCCATCCTCCTGGCTGCACACCAAGCCCTGCCCTTCACCCAAGACCTGCGACACAGCCCCTGCATGCGGAGCTGTACTGACAGCCAAGCACCAGTCCTAGCCTGCCGTACCCCCTCTCCACTACTGCCCCGTGTCCACCAGCCACCACAGAAAGCTACGGGGTATGTGACAGCTTGCAAGGGGCTTGCCCACTCAGCCCGAGCAGGTGTCCCCCCAGCAAAAGGCAAAGCGAGAGCAAGGGCCAGGTAGCAAGCAGCTGTTACTACCTCTCTGCAGGAAAGAGGCCGTTCTCTGGATAAACCCTGATGGAGGAACAAAACGACGGGAGACAAGGCATGAGGCGGGGAGGGAAATGAACAGGGGGGTGGCAGCAACGGTGGCAATGACTTGATTAATGAGTGAACAGGGAGGCCAGCGCAGCATGGACAGCTGCGGGCGTCCATCCCACCTTTGGGAACGCCACGGGAGGCGCAGGGGGACATGAGACTGGGACTTGGAGGCTGCAGTGAAACCCTGGGTGGACGGAGGTGGCACACCATGTCGGGAAGCCCCACACTCCACAGGGGAGCACAGCCAGGGGTTGGCCCACCATGGGGCTGGACCCTTGTCCCAGTCCAGGAGACCATGGCTGTGGGTGAAAGGAGGAGCTGGTGGAACTGGTGGAGAGGAAAGGAGTCCTTACCAGACCTCTTCTTTCCAATGGGCTCCCTGAAAAAGAGAAGAAAGAGTGTCAGCAGAGGGATGGGGTAGTTGGGTTGGTTGTTGGTCAAACAACAAACCCGCACAGGAAAGCACAGCAGCGCGGGCCCTGGCAGGGCCACTGACCTCCCTCAACCAACTAATGTCCCCATGGGTGACATGGGGCATCACCCGCCTTGCAAACAGCCTGTCTCTCCCGCCCCATTTAGTAATTTCATCTTTCCCAGGGTGAGGCTCGGTTGCTGGCCTGGGCTCCTTGGTGGCTTGGTCTGACAGCCACTACTCCCACCACGTCACTTGGCGAAGGCAGGTGGACTGGGATGACCTGGCAGCAGAACCAGGAGCTGGGGAAGCCCAAACCCCCAGAACTGCTCCCAGTACAGACCACAGCTCCTACAGAAGTGGGCACCACTTCGAAGACAGACAGAGGGAAATACTGAAGTTCCTCCATGTCCCGCACCTCTCTTGGGGACATGGGTGGGGATTGTTTGGGGAAGGGGCAAACATTTATACCCCAAAACAGAACAAGTCATTAAAGTGTTGTAGATAGGATGAACACCAGGGCTGTGCAGCAGAAAAAGTGCCTCCAGGACAGAGCAAGCAGGAGCTATTGGTGGTTATGAGAAGGCAATGAGGTAGCTTCAGCCCAAGTCCTCTTGCTACGGCCAACACTGGCCACACCGCTGATGAGAGGGGTTAGAAACCACAGGTCCTGGGTCCCTTCTCTTATCTGAATGTTGCCAAGAAACATGGTTGCTGAACAGCCTCAAACCCAGGGCAGAAGCACAACCCTCTTCAGGCACAATGAAATCTTGGGCATTTCATGATTAAAAAACAAACACCAAATCAAAGAAAAATTACCCCAGAAAAGCCTCAAAAAATCATGGGTAACAAACCAAGACACCCAACCAGCCTGAAACCCAAACAAATGCACTAGCTCTGTCCCCAGCCCAACCACAGCGGTCCATGTTGCTACAAAAGGGCTCTCAACACTTTCACATAATTCACCACTGTGGTCTTGAAATGTTGCTGTGGTGTGGGGTGATGGTAACCTGTTCCCTCTTCACTTATGGAGGAGACTGCTTTCCCCGCTCCTCAGACTCACATGTGTGACAGATCAAGACCATCTGGCCAAGATGAAATATTCTGGTACCAGGAGACATGCATCGATCCTTGTTACTTCCAGAAAGAGTAACAAGCACAGAGCAGGCACTGGAGCTTCCAAGGAGGAAAACATTCACCTGGTGGTAAGAGGACCCTCCTGAGGCTTTGAGCTGTCTGACCACTGCTTGGAAAGGTGGCTGGACCAGCCCACATGGATCCTAGGAGCCCCTTCATCTGCTTATCAAGTCCACTGGCAAAACAACCTTTTCCCCTTCCTCCCCTTTGTTTTCAGGCCAAGCAGAGAAATCCCTCCATGCTCAGCAAGAAAGCCAGCCAGAGCTGGGCTACGCTTTGTTCTCTTTCAAGCTTATCTGCATTTTCAGACCATAATTACTGCAGACATTTTATTCCCCTAGAGTGATGGGGTGATGGCAGGACTTGGCTGCCTTCAAAGACTGCCCACCCATCCTGGCAATGCGTCTTGCTCGCAGTGCCTTATCTTCCCAGTCCCCCCCTCCCTTTGCACCTTAAACCTCTGGTACTCATCCATGGAGCTATCAATAAAATTAAATGAAATGCAACAAAGATGGACTAGAAACAAATGTGATATTGTTATGTAGAAACTGGAGACTATCTGTTAAGTTCAGAGACCACAGAACTGTGCAAAGACCTGAATACCATGTCCCAGGTGCAGAGATCAATGGAGGATAGAGCATCCCAAAGACATTTCTAAACAGAGACCACATTGCAGAGCTAAATCAGAGTTTATCAATAAGCCCCGTTAAACTTACCCCAGCTCAGCGGTACGGCAGGGAAGGGAGGTGAAGCAAGGCCAGACGAGCACATTGGGGATCAGCAGGTGGGCATGGCACCCTCATGCTGACAGGAGGGCGCTGATGGAAATAATTGTTGTTTTTCCCCTGCCATCTGCTAAACCTATTACTGTAACTCATCCCCCTGTTTCCTTTCACCGGCTGCTCTGTCTGAGTGAGGGGGCAAGGAAGGAGCTGCAATTTCACTTTGCTGCTGGGTTGTTCCTGGCACAGATACAAAGAGCTGCAGGTCTGAAGACCAGCAGTCCCAGCTCACCACCTCAGAGGAGACAAGAGCTCAGACAAGACAGGAAACAGCAATAAACTCCCAGCAGCATCTCCTTCTCCTCCATTCCCCAGGGACCAGAGAAAGGCAT
The DNA here is from genome assembly GCF_034638445.1 of Ciconia boyciana. Taxonomy (NCBI): domain Eukaryota; kingdom Metazoa; phylum Chordata; class Aves; order Ciconiiformes; family Ciconiidae; genus Ciconia; species Ciconia boyciana. Next base: position 12,181,319 of record NC_132942.1, read on the forward strand.
GCAGCAGAGCTTGCATGCATGGCTTCCTGGAAACTGGTGGCTCCAGAAGAAGAGAAGAAGGAAAGGCCACTCTGCCTTCCACTGTGAAACTCGCTTAGCTCTCATCCCCACAACAGCCCGGCTGTGCAGATGAACCAGGCAGTCACAGCACAGTTACAAGGCACCCATACACAGCTATGACTGTGTGCCACCAACCAGCCCTACAAGGCTCCTGAGGTGAAAAACCCAGGACTGGTTCTCCAGATGCTTCCCAGGACCTTCCCAGCTCCTTGTCAGGAAGACAAGGAAGGTAAGGGTTCTCATGTGACTGGAGTCTCACTTAAAGCACTGAGCCAACAAGGCAGTCTCAGGCTGCAGTGGGATCTGTTCGGTGTCCTTCAAAAACCTAACAAATCCCCAGTGCAATCCTGAAAGGAAACTTTTACACGTGGAGAACTCTTAGCACCAATTAATAATCCTCATGCCACGTTTTTTTAGGAAAAGAGAGTCAGGTTTCTCAAGCATCTTCTCTAGTGTATCAGACAGCATCCCTCCGGAGCCAGTGATGGGAAGGAGTGAGATGGGGAGCGCAAGGCTGCGGCAAGGGCATGAGGCAAAGCTAACAGCTTGGGAGGTAGGTTCAGAACAAACAGAAGCTGGCTGTTCTTCAGCAATATGTAGGTGAGCTGTTAAAATCCTTACTGCAGGATATTGCGGACACTGAAAGTCTTCACGGGCTTACAGGGTCATAATTCAGGAAAGAAATGTTAATTAAAAACCATTAATTATAAAACCAGGAAAACCCTAAAGGCGAGGACAGTGTCTAGAGAAGAACTGTTACAAGTTTGCTTGACTTTAAACTCTTTCCTAAGGCACTCATGTTGGTGGCTGCTAAGCTAGGCAGACCGTGGTGTGCTGCAGGGAGGTGGCTCTGAGGTTGCCACGCAGAAGAGCCCGCCTTGCAGTGGGACTTGCGGGAGGAAGGTGTCCCAACATGCGGCTTGGGGACCTCAGCACCACCCCTGCTGCCCCACAGCCCTGACCACAGCCAGCTCACGCAGCTGGAGAGGGACAGTGGAGCACCAATGCAAGGAAGACAACTCCAGTTGCTGCAAAGCTAACCATACAGGAGCCACAATCAATGTGGAAGATGAGATGGATCTGAGGTCACCATTCCAAGAAAACATCTCCTGCAGAAAAAAATCCTTCTGTAATACAGTAATGCTGTCAGAATAGCTATCAGGAGGTAGTTAATCTTGTAAGTATTCAGCAAGGTTGGAGATGTTAGCAAAGTTTATGCAGGCAAGAGACTGAGAACTGGGGTACAACAGAGCTCTTGTTTGGGAGAACTGATGTTTAGCAAATGCTCCACTGAGCACTGAATGGAGCCCCTGTCCCCCACGCTGCGGTGCTGGTGCTACCCCTGTGCTTAACCACTGGAGAGTTGGCCAAGCTGAACCTTCGGGCTCAGGAAGCTGCCCTGTCAGCACAGAAAATCAAGTACTTTGTCCATGCAAGGGGCTTGCACTGGCACAAAGTGTATTTTTGCAGAGGCGATTCAATCCCTCTGATATTTCTGTCTGCTGTCATCTAGGAAAGACAGTTCTCAGTAGAGAGTGAAGGAGACCACTATTTTGGAGCTGAGATCTAGCCCGAGCTCCTGGTGAATCTGCACGTAGGCACCAGCAGAACTGCAAAACAAACGATTCATTATACAAGCTGTAATTTGTCCGGATATCGGGACATGGCTCAAAAGCCACAAGCTAGCAAGCACCCTTATCCAAACCAACATCCATCAACTCAGGGACCTCTAATTTACCAGCAAAAGCTTCTGGAATGGCTTCCTAGATGGAGCAGCCACTCCATCTTGGAGCAGGGACCTGAGCCTCCCCTTTTTCTATTAAATCCCCCGTCACCTGGCCCAGGATTGGGCCCAGATTCATGCCCCTATTGCCCCCAAAACACCACACAAGGGTGACAAGGAAAATGTTTGCTCCTGGTACAGCTCAACTATGAGGAAAGGTAAGCACACGAAAAGCTACAGGGAAGCAGGAAGAGAAGAGACTTGCTTCTGGAAGACACTGGCTACGAGCTTGCACTTCCAATTTATGGAAACAAGGGGCAGGAAGAGATTTGGTCCCTGCTGTAATGATGGAAACATGTTTATGCCCAGCGTCTTCTTCTGGTGCTTTGGATCAAACAGAAATCTTTCACCCACCGATGGCTGCCAGCACTGTGGCCCTAAGCAGGACCTTTCAATTAGCCCATACAGGAGACAAGCTGGCACAGTCAGATCACATCAGGGCTGATTGTCATTTTAGCCCATTTCTCCCTTCTCTTATTTACAGGGGCTGGTGCCTGCCTGGAGTCCCTGTCAGTCTGCGTGCTGGAAGCAATCCATTACTGCGACTGCCAGTGCCACCCCCACCTAACCGCACATCGCCAGGGCTTCGGTATAAATAGAATAACGACGGGCTGCTAAAGTTGCTGCAGGCATACCCTCGTTAGCAGCATACGCTTCCTCATCTGGTCAGGTCCCAGCTCATTATCATGCACCTTCCAGCCCAGACAGCACAGGCAGCCCCCAGCCATCACGACTCTTTGCTGATTCAGCAGAGCTGGGATTCAGCCCACACACGGGACCTGGGTCCTGCCCGTCCCCCTTCCCCACCGGTGATGCTTCCCCTGGCACACGGCAGGGAGGAGCGGGGTTACTCCTTCTGCTCTTGGTCCTCCACCCCAGCAAAGAAAACATCCACAGCAGCAGAACTGAACTGCCCTTGAAACAGCCTGAAGTCCTCTCCCTTTAGCCAAGGGCTGTTTGGGAGAAATAGCAGGAAGGCAAGCTGGGGATGTGAGCTCAGAGGGTGCCTGCACGTACATAAAGGAAGGAAGAAAATAAGTTTTAAAAGCTGTCCCAGGCTTTGGCTGCTGTCAGCGGCCCTGCTGCAAGTGGAGTTTGCCTGGGGTGCGTTTCCCAGAGGAGCTGCAATGCTGCAACCGCACACGGCAGCCAAAGTGACAGAGACATCTTGCTGGTGCCCTGGGGGAACAAAGAGCTCCAGCACGACAGGCTTGTGGGAGGAAGGAGAAAAGGAGCCATTCTCCAGCAAGCTGGGAGAAGGAGGGGAGGAGAGGCAGCCCCTCTGCCGGGGGTATGGAAACTGCGGTGAAACTTTTGCTGAGAGTGCAAAAAAATCTCTCCAGCTCCTGCTGTGTGGTGGCAAACGCCAGGTGGGCTCCAGGCCACCATGGAGGGACCCTGTCCCTGAGCGCTGCTCACGCTTCCTGGCAGGCAGAAGCAAAGCACAGATCAGTACCTTGGATCAAAATCCTCAGGGAGGCTTTGCACCTGCCTACAGCTCGGTGCCAGAGCTGGAAGACATCACTGGAATGAAAATGTAGTTTCTCAGTGCTTCCCCTCTCCGTTTTCAATGTCTTTGGGGTGTATAACCATAAATTGTGGCAGCAGAAGCTGCAGCCACCAAGACCCAGGAGTGCTGGGAAGCTGGGGCAGGGACCCACTGCTGTGAGCAGGACCTGCGTTAGCAGATCAAGGCCAGAGGGACACCCCCCGCCTGCCTGGGCTGCCTTCCTGCCAGGAGAGGACCAAGCCCCAGAGGCCACCTTCTAAAGCAGAGCACAGTCCTGCAGCAATGCCACTGGCTGAGAAGGCGGCAGGGAAAGCCACCCGCTCTCGCTTCACGCGAACAGCTTTGAAGATCCGCTCAACTGGGAAGCAGCAGCCCAGGCAACACGCACAACGCCTTTCCTGGAGGATGTTTGCTTAGCAGCGGCAGGAGGAGGTTTCTCATCCACCTGTAGACTAGGCAAGTCAGATGTGGGGTTTCTCTGGTTCCCACCAGCCCACGGCCCACCCAGCAGGCGGAAAGCACTGCTCCCTGTACACCTATTTGGGTGGTAATGGCTGGGAAAGCCAAGCAACCTCAGGAAGCAGGGAGGAGCAGCAGCTGAAGTTCACTGGCCAAAGCCCCAGCTGGGGTCTCCAAAGACAGGACAGACACAGATGTAATCCCAGGCGCCGCAGCCTCTGCTGAGACACGGGCCCCACCTCCTCTATCATCTGCTCTTGTAGAGATCATGAGCCCTTAACAAGCCTTCAGAGAGTCCTGGTGCCGGGACTGCTGCCCATCCCAATCCCGCGCTAAGCCTCTGCATGCTGTCCAGGCAGCCAGGGAGCCCACGCCAGCCTTTCGGCCCTGCTCTCCCTTTGCAGGAGGCCTGCTCGACTGACTAACCCAGCACATAAGGATGAAGATACTTTAGAGAAGAGCAATTTATGCCTTTTAAAGACATCAAGAACTCCTGAAGCCAGTAGCTTTCAAACTGTGAATCCACAGCCTCCCAAGGGAGCGAGGAGAGGGGCTCGAGGACATCTTTTAAGCATGTTAAGAGATAGTAAATTTGCTCTACAGGTGCCTGTGCCCCCACTGGAAAAAAAAATAGGGTTCATAAGCTGAAAGGTTCAAAACAACAACTTTAAGTGTCTTAAGATGGGATGCTCAGCTACCAAAAAGAAAACAATGGAAGATGCTTTTAAAGAAGGAGGCTTCTCATGGCCAGGGGTACCTCCCGTACAGAGGAGAGCAGCTCCGCAGCCCCTGGGAAGCAGCGGGATGATGGCTCCTTCCCCAGCGCACCCCACTGATACACTGTGGACAATTATTAAATAACCACTTAGGATCTTGCTTCACTACGGAGTTAACCTGGGCTCCCGCATGTCGCAGAGCCGAAATTCAGCTGGCAAGGAGAGCTAGCAGCTGAATGCCTTGACTCAGCAGTGGCTTTGTGCCCAGCCATTCAGACTTCCCCAGCCTTATTCCAGAAACTCTCTGCTGTGGCTAAAAACAGCTTTAAATTGAAAAAGGGTGGATGGGAGGTAAGGGGGAGCACACAGCAACTTCCCACCTCAACATCTGAGCATCCTGCTGCTGGTCAGACCTGCTGAGATATGCAGGGAGCAGGAATTTGATGATTTCTCTCCTTTGAAACTACGGTTTTCATAGGGCTTCCATCCAACACCAGGGAGAAAAATCCCACATCCCCACAGATTGCTAACTTTCCAGAGGATTTATCTTTCCATAACCATTTCTCTTCTCCCTCCACCCCCCACCACTGCTCTGTGGAGTCATCTCTTCCCAAATGTAACCAGTCCCTCCGGATTACAGCCCCACTCCAACCCACCACCAGGCAGCCCTCAGAGGTGGAAGCAGTTGAGTTATCCCAGTCCAGAGCTTGCTGGACAGGGATCCACGTCACAAAAGCCACCGATCGTCACTGCCAGTGGAAACACCACAACCTCAATCCGCTCTCCTGTTTGAAGTGGTCCCTCCAGGCAGGAGGATGCTGGAAAGTTGGTGGGTGTGTGCGGAGGGGATGGAGGCAGGGCTTCACCTCCCTCTTCCACCCCCCGACTGCTGGAGACTCATGTCTCAGCTCTGCTTTCAGCTGTGATCTACCGCCCAACTGGAAGTGATGGGGGAAAAAGGACACGCAAAGTCAGCATTTGACTCTCCCTCTCCGCTCAGTCCTCGTCCGCTTGATCTCCCTTTGCACATGCCAGCAGCAGGGCTGGGGCTTGTAGAGCAGGCAAGAGATGGAGAAGGGCTGAGGAACTCAGGCTGCAGGCCTGGTAGCCAGCAGCGCCCAGTTTTTGTTGGTGCTCCCGACACTGGCAAAGGGGCACTGAAGGGAGCTGCACTGCAGGAAAGCAGAAGGAAAGCACTGGCTCAGTGCAGGAAGAGCTCCAGCACTGGCAAAAGCAGACACCACAGTGGCCCGGACATAGATGCATAGGCTGTTCAGCCTCCTCTTTCCATTCCCAAACACTGCCAGATGCAAGGACTAAATTCATCCTTTGTAGTTACGCTCAGAGCTCCACAGACTGCAGTCAACTGTGGCCCCTGAAAGTGGTTTCACATTTTGGGGTGATGCGAGTTAGGTGGATCCTCTACCCGTGCCCCAGAAAAAAATCAAGCAGAGGGTGCACCCAACAGCACGCAAAGGCATGTCTCCTTCACTGCCACCAGCTGCCACTCCTGTGGGCGTGCTGCGACCCGAGGTGTCAGATGGGGAAGCCGAAGCGAGGGATGGGGAGCAGGAAGGGTCCTGGCCACGGTGCCGCGAGAGCGGCTGCTTGGCTTGGCACCAAGCACGCTGACCAGTCCTTTTTCCTTCCCTCATTCCTGCCTTTCAGCCACCCAGCATAAAAAGCTGCCTTTTTTTTTTTCACTCCATTCATGGCCTGGCTCCCTTTCAAATTCCCGGAGAAAAGTATTTATCTACTGGATGAATGATGACATCCGGCCAAACCCCAGACACGCCATCACGTCTGATCCAGCCCAGCCGTCTATCACAGCTCTCATCTCGTTATTGGTAAGCTGGCAGCCTGCCAGCACTCGGGGCTCAGGAAAGGGCTCCCACCAATCTCTCCAGAGGAGAGAGTCAAGGACTTTTATTAATTAGCATTTTGAATTGTAGCTAATAAATACCCCTCCGGCATTCAGGCTGGGATAGGAAACACAACAGAGATGTCCTTGAGATGCTGTAGCATTTTGCTGCTGGAGGCAAATGGACAAGAGTCACCTGCTAAGTCATTCTGCATGCTGCAAGCTCACCTCTCCTCCCTGGAGAGGAGCAGGCAGCGAGACGGAGCACAACCCACCACCAGATTCAGTGGTGCATCACCCACTCACCCATCCAGCACTGCAAGGGCCAAACACTCACAAACACATGGAAATTTTGCCCCCGGGAGCTGCTTAGCAGTCCAGCAGGACACTGCGGGATGTACCTGAAAGATGGACCCCACAACACAAGCACATGCTTGGGATGGGAGTTTGGGCTGGCGCCTCCGCTCCCCTTATCTGTTGGACCCAAGGGACATGGCACCGATCGCTGCTTGGCTGGACGGCCAGGAGCTACAGCTTCAAACACAGCAGAGCTGCACTGCTCTGGGGCTGACGCTCAGCACCCAAAGGTCTCCACATCCGAATGTGCTCCTTGTTCTGGCCACAGCCCCCACCCTGCCTGATTTCTGGCTCAGTCTACAAGACAAAATAAAGGTGAGGAAACTGGGTGCAAGACTGAAGCTGTCCTTCAATCCACCACATGTGACAGTGCCTCAGCTACAGGCGGGTTCAATAAGCAACTCCCTTTGCAACGCAGCTCACCACCCTCTCAATGCAGGGCTCCAAGACTCATGCACAGGAAGCCCCCCACGTCCCAAAACAGCCCCAGGGGCTGTTAACCCCTGTGATAAACCCCCACCCAATGTCCTTGCAAGCTCATCTTTTCCTTGTGTCTCTTGCTTGCCCCTGAGCTGCCTCCTTCACTGAGGGATGACCGCTGGGGTGGCAGATTAAGTGGTGAGCAATAGCTGGGCAGGACAGATGAGAGTACCAGCTGACAGCAAGCAATTAGTTAATGGGCTCCGGGGCCCTCAGACCAATCTCATCAAGTGACCGTGAGCTGCAGGAGGAATGATGACAGGCCAAGCAAATAGAGACAGGAACCAAAGGAGGAAAGCAGGAATGGAGGGAAGGGGGAATTAAGAGAGGGAATGAAAAAAATCAAAAACCCAGGGAGAATATATAGTCCACAGAAGCGTAATACTTAGCTGGAGACCTGAAAGGCTCAGTGTTGCTGTTCAGAGGAGAAAAACAAAATCCCTTCATCTACCTCTACACCCTTCCAATACAGAATGATGTCAAATTAATTTACTGCCTTTCCTCTCACAATTAATCAAGCCTCCTCCATTGCTCAACCTTTGGTAGAGCTGCACATCGTGTCACATGCAGCATAAAAAGAGAGAGCAGCATAGCAGGAGATGGAGGCAGCTGCTCAGATTTATGCTGCTTGTGATTAGTAAGAGATGGGTGGCTTCTGGCCAAAGTAGCTCATAGTCACAAGACTTATAACCACACAGAGTTGCGTAAGGCATGTGAGATTCCTTGCAAATGTTCCTTGTTTTGCATGGAAAGACTCGGGAGCGTTGTTACGGATGGGGCCCATGGACATGGCTAAGGGAAAGAGCCTTTCAAACAAGGCAGAGGCCATTAGTAACCATGTGAAGTGAGGCTTTTCAGACTGACCATGTTTCTGAAACCAGCATTTGTGAGCAAAAAGTGGCTCAGGAGACCAACACTTCATGGGGTCCCAGAGAAGTGTTTCCATTTCCCCGCTGGAGAAGGCTATGCCAGGAGTTGGCTGAGTGGGCAGAGGTGTCTGCTGCACAGCCCCTGTTCCCTCTCCAAGAAAACCTCCAAATCCCAGATCTGTGACTCGCAAGGGGAACCACTGATGAATGTCAGACTTATGGTTACCAGCAAGTTCAAGGTAGTTTGTGTTTCATCACCACCCCAATGGCAGCAGCCACACAACCAACTTACTCTTTGGGGGGCGTCAAGTCATCAGGTCGTGTCTCAAAGAACTGGAGAACCTCCTCGCACTGGGAGATGTAGGGAGGCAGCTGGATCAGAGCCTGCGGACGAAACAGAGATACCGGTGATGGGAAGCATCAAGACTGAGCAAGGAGCTGAGGTGAGGACAAGCCCTCAGAGCGTGGGGGACTGGCTCACGGCACCGAGCTCGGCACCTGTCTGGTTCCCGGCACACAGGAGCACAGAGCCAGGCTGGGGAGAGCTACTGCAAACACGCACTGGAGTGGAGCAAGACCCAGACAGCCCCCAGTTACACCCACCACACCACCCCAGCTGCAACTGAAGACTAAAGGAGAATAAGCAGAGACTGCCCGGGCCCTGCTTAGCCAAGCTCCAGCCTTTTGGACAGATGTGCCCTCACAGGTTAAGAGCCACGGGGACATCCATCTCAGCATCCAGCTTCCCGGCCACAGCAGGGCTCAGTTTCCCAGCCCTGCTGTGGGCATGGAGCCATCTTCCTCGGGAAAGGCTGGGAAGTTTACACGTGGCAGACTCTCAGTGCCATCAGCCCTGACCAGCACATCCTAAAAATGCTCTGCTGGGCAACGGCAGCTCGGGAAGAGGCAGGGAGAGAAGAAACAGGAGGCAAAAGCACAGACACCAGCTCATCAGGGCAAGGGCTGGAAGGCTGCTATGCATGCTGTCAAATGGCAGGAGCTATAAGCTGCCTCTGCTTTTCTCCTTTCCCTTTGAGGAAGCCTGTTGCAAAAAGACAGGCTTCAACAGTAGGACTTGCAGGGTGAGAGCGTGCATGTCTGTGGGAGCTGGGGGCAGAGTCTGGGACAGCAATATTTGCCTTGGGCCAGAGCTCTTGTAGGTCCTTTCCAATGTGGGCTGCAGCGAGGGCTGGGCAGGGAAGGTGGGATGGGCAGCTGCCTGGCAGAGAGCCCTGCCCTGCTCTCTGCTTGCGGGAGGGAACAGAGTCACAGATGATGGCGACTGCAAAAAGTAAAAAAACCCCATGCAATTGAAAAAGGGATGATTTGAAATCAGAGAGCAGTGCTGCAGCCTGACCTGGAGCAGATGTTTAACCAATTTTCTATATTATTCCCCCTCCTCTCCATTTGCTGTCACAGCAGTCTCATGACAGCAATGTGGGCAAACCAAACCTCCACTCAGAACCTCCACTCATTTCTGTACCAGAGACCAAGCCACATCTGCAAAGCCCCGGGGTTACCACATAGATCAGATGTGGCTCCATATTGACCTAATTGCTGGCCCCCAAAAGCCCTTCCAGCCATTCAGCACACAGTCATTCACTGCCAGCACAGCAGACAGTCAGACCACTAATCATGGGCCAGTTGCGATCAAGATCATGTGAGAGACAGGAGAGAGAAAACTACTCACTCCATGGCTTTTGGGTCCAGGGAAGGGCTATTCAAAGACCAAGTTGTGCATGGATGCCACTCCCATTTGGGTACCACTCCCCAGTTCCAGGCATCCCATGATCTATACAATTTCCCCCATGCCAAAATCACTGTGATTTTGTGGCCTGGAGAGGGCACCATGTCCTCTGATAGCAGGGGATGATCACAGAAAACACCCTGTGCTGGAAGGACAAAAGGCAAGACCCACAGCTCATTTCTCAGGACATCCTGAAGGAAGCCCACCTAGAGGTGACTCAGCTGGCACAGCGGTGGCCAAGTCAAGCAGGCCACCCTGCAGTCTAGCTGGCCATGGCTTACAGCAGCTACGGCCAGCAAATCGAAAATAGTGGCACAAATAGCATGATGTCTGTCCCACCTCTGGCTCTGCCACCCAAAGGAGTGACCTGGGGAGGGCCTTCAGAACACAGCTTCAGCCCATGGTGTTGGAGCCACAGCAAGTCACCTTACCCGCCCTGCTGCCTGCAATCCTGAGGAGAAAGGTTATTTACCAAAGACAGACAAGCCTTATTGCATTGAAATCTATTTTCCAGGGAGTGAGAAAGGATTATTCTCTAGCAGCAATTTTTTTAATGGTCCACCCAGTCTTGCTGGGGTAGACCATCACAGCATCGTAACTCCTTCATCAACCCTCCAACTAACACTTTCTCAAAATCCCTTAGATAGGAGGAAGGCAGTTCCCACACCAGGGGTGGGGGGTTCCCACACCAACAGATGTAGAACACAAAGAGAATAAACTGGAGAAATGGGAAGAAATTTCAGGCCTCCGCTCCCCCTCCTTATCATTCCTATGGTCATTAGAAGTCTCATTTGGGAACCAGTTGCTCTTACCAGTTGCTCTGATTCTTTTGCTGCTTTTCTTGCACCTTACCTTAAATTGCCCCATTTTTCAGTAGGGCAGGACATGGAACAGAGCCCTTCAACAAGAGCACTGCCTTGTGAAAGCAGTGGTTCCCTCCCTTGCTCCTCTTGCCTACTTCCACCCCAAATCTCACCCACCTTCTTTCCAGGGCTCTCCCAGAGAATGAAGACACCCTACTTCTCTCGCAGGAGATGTCAAGAAAGCAAAAACTTTCTTACACAGTTTTCTGTGGGAACTTGTTCACAACATATTCACCTAACCCTCAATTCTCACTCAGCAGGGCCAAGTTGGAGGAGATATTTTGTATTTCTGTTCTGCACCACCACCCTCCAAGCACGTGCAACATCTACCTCCAACAATAAACACAGCAGTAAATGTGTGCTGGGACCCTGTGGCTGCAATCTGCAGCACAACGTGCCCAGGAGGGACATCTCTCTGCTCCCACTGACTCCTTGCTCGTTCCGCATCTCTGCAGACTTTGGTCCCACACCCACCTTCAGCTCAGCAGCTTTATGGTTAAGTAGCAGCAACTGGAAGGCCAGGCACAGTGTGCGTGTTATTACTTGGTAATGCATTAGCGGGAGGAGGAGAGCATGGCTCTCTAAGTGGGTCATATAACATCAGCCATTATGTTCCAGTTGTTAAGTCAAATGGATTAATTATATTTTATGCCATTAATGGCATCATTCTGAAAGAGACAGCTGCAGCATCTTATCACTTAGGGACTTTTTCTTCCCAAAAATTAAATTTATGGTTGTGTGTATCTGTATGTAGCCAGCACATTTTAGTGACTCAGAAGACAAGGGGCTGATCACACCCGGCTGGAGCCAAGCGGTTACTTGCACCATCAGCTTCCCCCATGCTGTATGGAGCACACAGGTCCAAGCACACCTTGCAGGACATCTCCATCACTCTGCTCTCATCTGCTATCCTGGCCTGCAGTGGTTTTCACCCGCAGCCCCACTGCAGAGCTGTCAAGATGCATTTACTAATTCACCTTTATCCTTGCATTTGTTATTCCAGCCACGACAATCCCTTCCATAGGTCTGGCTGAGTCCCAAAACCCACATTCTTTCCCACCATGCAAAGTCCTAGGCCATAGTCACTGCTACACCTCCCACACCTAAGGAATGTGATGGATATGTCACCATTTCCCCATCTTCTCCCTTGGGTTTTGCCATCTTTGTATATGTTTTCAACAGCATTCAGACTGGATTTTGGAGGTACCGGTCCTACCTCCAGACCATTTAATGGCTGCTGCAAGTACTAGTGCACTTCTTTGACATGATGAGATGTGGCATACTTTACTTGTGTGAAAATGATTTTTTGTGGACTTTAGTATTTTGTTCCTCCCCCAAAAAAAATGCCCTAACATCATAATTTGCCTTATACTTAAGTACAGTCTTATATTCTTCAAGAGTATGGGACAAATCGTCTCAGCCTTATCTCTGTTGGCTTCCAATAATTTTCTGCAGGTACAAGTCATCTTACCCCTGTGCAAACAACTGTTTTACGTAACCAGTAACAGGAGTTTACGTCCCGGTTTAGGACCATCCCACCAAGAAAGTGGTGTCTTCTACATAAAACAGCAGGTCTGTTCCCAATAGATGAGAAAGGAAAGGCTCCCTGAGGAACCGAGTCCTTCAAGCTTAGTCCTGCACACAACCATTTCACTCCAAACCGCCTACCAGACAGGACATGGCCAGGCAGCCAGGTCCTTTCCAGCCCATCTGGAAAGCTGGTTCTGGTTTGCAACCTGAGAAAGGAGAAGAGAATGGGAAAGCACAGCAGCAGGGTGCACGCTGGTGTGGAGCTGGGCCACCCTGCACCCGCAAGCCCAGGCCTCCAAGCCCTCAGCACTAATCACGTGGAGTGAAAAGTGAATCAGTGGGTGGGTTTTCATCACAGAAAGTGTTTGATAGTGGGGGATAGCCCACACGCCCCATTCTCCCAGCACTGGCACACCATTATATACCATCAGTCAAACAGGATCGAGCCTGATCAAGGTGGCTTCATCTTTGGTTGATGCTAGAAGCCTCCCCTTACCTTGCAGTATTCATCGATAGGTATCAAGCGCTTGACTGCAACATCACGGATGTGACTCCGGCGGAAGAGGATCTTCCCTGAAACAGGAGAGATGGAGAGAGAAGAGCAGGTCAGCACAATGCCCAGGAACGCTCTCTTTTGAATCACTCTGTCAGGACCTACTGCCTGCGCATCCTCTTCTTGCCAAAAGCACCGTACCTGACAAAAAAGGCTCGTTCCCTCCCATAGATTAAATACCTTATCAGAATAAAGCACACCTAAAGTGGCAAGCACGTTCAAGGAGAGAGAAGAGGAAACAATTACCAGCAAACTGCATCCCCATCTTCTCTCACCAACGTGGCGATGACAGAGGAGCAGCCCCTATCAAAGCACGTGCCTGATACCTTACAGTCTGCTGGCATGCAAGCCATGGGTGTACAAGTCCACTGGCAAATGCCAGCACTCTCCAGAGAAGCGGACGTCCCTGCGACTGCCAGTGCAGCTGGGACCCTTGTTGCAGGCTCCAGGCTTGCTCAGGGCATCGGGGTCCAGTGTGGGCAGAAGTCAAGCCAGAGGGTTTCTCTCTGCGCAGCTCCTGTGTTGAACTGGTCCTCGAAGCCACAGTGTCAGGACTGCAGCTCTGAGTCAGACCTATAGGATTTTCCTTCCTGTCTGGGGTTTATTTGTGTTCTCCATTAATGGGATCTTCTTGCCACTCCATTTCCTCCCCTCTGGCTTGTGGTACAGGCCTCTTTCCTTTGAAGTCTAATGAGTCCTAAGTGCTTCAAGCTGCTTTCACAGAGAACAGCTTCTCTGGCATTTAACGAGACAAAAGCCATTAGCAGACAGTGAAACAGATACAGGTAGAGACTCAGTGATCAAAAGGACTGGTACTGGTAGGATTTCAGACCAGCACTTGCCAAAGCACCAGGAACCGGCACTGCTTTGCAATACAATCACCTGGAAATTTGTGTTTTGGGGGGGTGGGGTAGGTGGTAATGAAGTTCCCTCAAGTTCCTCCTGACATCCCCCATACCATATGAAAGTCTTGTCTCTTTTTGTCCCTACTTGGGTTTCCAATCCCACCACCAAAGCCAGGGAGAGCAACTGATGTGTCTGTCCATGCAATCCCTTCATTTATCAAAGAGGTCACACTGGGGCAACGCAGAAGCCAAACTCCCCTCACAACCAAATACCAACGCACCCTCTGTACAAGCAACATGAGAACAAGGAAAAGCACTCTGGAGAGTCACACAGCCCTTTGCTGCACCATGGCTAGCTTCAGCCCCTACAGCGAACCTTCGCAGGAGACGCAGCATTGCTGGAACCAGAGGCTGGATGCTACCAAGCCACCCAAGAACAGGACGTGTTAAAACGGCCACACACTTACCACAATTTTAAAACCAGGGCTGGGTCACCCCCCTGCTTCTCCCTGACTTGTCCAGGATCTGGAACATGCATGACTTGTGCAGCCTGCCAATGCATTTTTTAAGCAGAGGTGAACTAAGCCAACCCAACTTCAGCTTGCAAGGAGCATGAATCAGAACTTTATGGAGGAGCCAAATCTCCTGCTAGGTTCAGTTAATGCAGAATGCCTTCAAAACTGGACTGTCCAAGGGAGCACACAGCACTCACAGTACTAGCTCTGTACTTGCCCCCCAGTGAAATGCACAGGGTCAGGCCAGCTCATACCAGAAAGATTGCTTCTCATTTATGTCCTGCTGACAGCGAGGGGCTGAGACATTCATGGTGGGAAATGCTCTGCTCTGAAATGCATTCCTTCTCGCAGTCTGCCAGAGCCAAGTCTGGCAGTCTTTATGATACAGTGAGAAAAAAATACCCCTCTATTCAATCTGTCTTTTAGATTTTGAGGGTGAATAGCCTGGGAACACAGAAATTGTCTGGAAAGACTGGGAGGGAAAGGGAGCAACACCAGGTTGGAGCTCCTTTCCTTGCCTGTAGCAATTATTTTCCATCAGACAAGCAAATGATAAACAGTTTTCCCTTCTCACCAGCAATCACGGCATATTTGCTGTGTAGGTTTCTATCTGAATGATGATTTTTAAAAAGATGAATGGATCACAATAATTTTGTTGGCAATTGTGAGGAATAGCTGTTTTGGTTTTATGTCTGCCAAAATGAAATCACTGATGGGTGGGTACATTATAAATGTCTGAAATAATAAGCTCTGGGTGTGGGATTATTTAAATGTTTAACAAACAGATGCTAGTGAATAATAATAAAAAGAATATAGTTTTGGTGAATAAATACATCACAACAACTAAAGTGATCTTAAATTAGCCCAGGCACAGAGCATATGAACCAGCAGGAAATCCAGCTCCTCTCTTGATTTGCTCTAGAGCTAGTATTTTTCAAAAAGGAAATTTATTTTCTAACAAAAAGCTGCTTTTTAATCAAAATGCCTAATTAACATAATTGTAGACCCTTCAGTGCTGCCAAATACAGCTATATAAATCCTTGACTTGAAAGGCAAGAGAGAGCAGGAAACCACTTCCTTCCTGGAAGGGAAAGATGGGCAACTTGCTGGGTCAATGCGATGCAACATTTTCCTGGGCAGATTTTCCTTAGACCGTATCTGCAAAACGGCAATAACAGTGCTGCCCACTGGGGCTTTTCATGTGGCCAAAGACCATATAATGCAAGAGAAACGCATGACATTATTCATCTCATATCTACACCCCTCATTGCTGTAGCTCCAGGGACACAGCGAAGGCAATGGCGCCCATCACTCACACCTTGTTCGAAGCGTTTTCTGCTTTATGCTTTTTTTGGCTGCCTCCAGGAGCTTGTAACAACTCCCAGCCTGGTACCAGGTTACTGCCTTGCTAGTCATCCAGGTGGACTCTCTTCCTCCTGCCCACAGCAGATACTCCTTCATGCTGAAGGGGAGGAGAGGGCTCAGGATTAGCTCCTTTAGATCCTAAAGGAAACACATGGCAAATAAATGGGCAGATGGGCCAAGGCAAGAGGGAAGTTAAGTCTGATGACTGCATTGGATAATTGCTGTCCTGGCCTCTTCCAGCAAGCAGCCTGACACAGGTACTGTGCAGAGAAGGGCTCGGTTGCTGGCCCAGCTTTGGCACAGTGTAATCTAGCTCCAGGCAAAGGCAAGCCATGCAGAACAGTGAGGAGAAACGTCTGCACAGAAAGATGCCAGCAGAAAAAAGGGGAAGGTCTCTGGGCTTTGATTTTCCATGGTGAAGTTTCCCAGTTGGCTGAACTGTTCGATCAGTAAATCTGCAGCGTGAGAGATGCAGAGCGACAGAGAAGGGGGAGCAATCTCAGCTGCCTTTGTGGTATCTACCAAGAGCAAGGACACCCTTGATGCAGTCTGGATCCTTGACTCCTGGATGCCTGCAAACTCAGCAAAATTTGCTCCAATATGAGAAAAATAAGTACCACCTCTACGTTTTGTTTAAGAACATCCTTTGGCGAGATTCACTTTACTCCTAACATACTCATAGCAGTGCTCCTGCCCTCAACCTCAAAATCAGCATGAGAAACACAAAGGGGAAAATGTGAAGGAAGGCAATTCTGCATATCTTTCTGTTTAGTAGGGTTTTCCATCAGCTGGTAAGGTCAGTGCTGCTGCAGGCTCCACTTCACTAGCTTCTCACTCTTGCCACAACTCAAGCACTCATAAACTATTAGATTTTCTTATTTACATACATACGGTTATGCATGAGCAATCAGAGCAATGAGTATCCCTCCCTGCTAGCACAAGAAAGTCACTGCACAAGGAAGTGCGGTAAAATACACTGTCCTTTATACACACAAACAAAGCTATGAGTAGACTGAACGTTTATCACCTGGGAATGTGTCAAGTAAGTTGATTTTGGAAAAAGAAGAGAGAGATAAGGCACCACTATGGAGTGGCTGCCCTGGCAAGTCTCCCTGCACAAGAACCACCCAGACTCCAGGACATGCTGCCTGCTTTTTCTGGATTTTGAAAACCTGTTAATACCTACAGGGAAAAAGTGATGCCTCTGAGGAGGACAATGGCTCTGAAGACACTCTGTGCACAAGTTACAATTTAGAAAGTGTTCTTTCTTCAGTAGAATATACAACACTTTATTCCAGTGAATATATTTATTATACATTACAGTAATATAACTGTAGATGCACCAAAGCATTGCACGTGCTTTGCTGGCTATACATTTGTTACCCCCCTTTCCCAGCAGACGTTAGGCGTTTTGCATGCATCTGCTCTTTAAGGGTAACCTGGCAGTATTATTATTATTCTCCGTCAGCATTTTGACTGGAGAAATCTGACCGACACAACCCATCCTTTAAAGATAGAGGGAATAAAACCAAAAGGGAGAGAGCTGAAATATATGCAACTCCTTAAAAATTGAAGCAAATGAAGTCTCTCTGCACTGATCTTCCGTGCAAAAGTGGGAGGATGTTCCCCGTCTACATCTCTCCGGCTATACCTGATACCATGTTTCATACACTTATTGGCTGGTTCCAGCTGCTGGGGGGAATTAAGCAATGCAGAATGGTTTACTATTGTAGGGTTGCTTTGGGGTAACAAGCATTAGTTTAATTTAGAAAAAAGCAAGCCACCATAAATATTTACATCAATTGGACATCAGAGTCAAAACTGAATTTCACCACCCAAAATAATAAAAAGTCTCCAGTTTTTTATGCAGTGCTTTCCAGAAATCACCAGCTGCTTTATACACAACACGAAAGCAGCTGGGGCAGGTGGAGGACCTCTGCCACCGCCATGTCCAGGAGAAGACCCCAGCCCCTGTCCTCACGAACACCTCAGAAAAGGGGCAAGGCACAAGCAGCAGCCCTCAGCAAAGGATTCACCACAGGGAGGAAATCCCAAGGGCAAGCGATGTTAATTCTCGCCCTGCTGCTCTTCCCCAGGCCCTCCCAGCCCTGTGAAGGAGAAGCGCCGTGCCCTTCCCGTGCCATGCACGGTGCTGAGCTGATGCCTGGGCTGCGGCCAAAGCCAGCTGTGCTCTTCAGACACTGCTTCCAAGTAACTGAGGCTTTTCCCTGCCCAAAGAAAAGACGAATTCAAGCGTAACAAAGCAGCAGAAGCTATGTCTCCAGCTCCCCTTGCCGACTCGAGCATTTGTTTACTTGTTTTATCTCCTTGTTGACCCTGGTTTGTTTTTACAGCCAGGCAAATACCAGGACAGGGGCTTCAGCACTGGGGCACCAGCTGGTTCTCAGAGGGGGACTGGGGAGGGCGGAAACGTAACAAAAAGATCCCAGCCTACCACAAAGCCAACCTCTAGCCACATCTGAAGGACTTCTGAGTCGGAAGCAAGCGCCCCATGTCCCCAGCTAGGCAGTGGCAGGGCAGAGGCGGGGAGACCTTGCAAGCAGCCTGAAAACACGGCTATGGGCACTCAGGCCTGCTTTTCCCTTCCTCTGCCTGACCCCTCCCCTTTTGACCTGCTGGCACCATCCGCTCAGCTCTGGTGCTCAAATTGTCCCAGTGCTTCTGTTTCCTCCCTTTCACTGCCCTGAGCACTGGGCTGACGGCAGGGAGCCAGCGGTGCTCTTCACCCTGCTGGGAGGGAAGCCTGGAAAACCACAGTGCCCTTGATGCTGTTTCGAGACTCCATCAGTCAGTGGATAGAGCTCACAACCTCCTGGGATGTGATGCTCCCCAGTTAGAAAGCTCCATGCTCCACCAACGCAACCGTGCTCCCCCCTTCTTCCCTTCTTCTTCGGGGACACTCCTCTCCCTGCACCACTGCTACTCATTTCCACCCACCGTGGCCAAGAGGCCCACCACACATTAGCAGGAGTTCATCCAACGTAATGGCTAAGCAGCAAATCCATTCAGTCCATTCCTGTGAACCTCATGCCAGCTAGCGCTGTCCCACAACAGCTGTTGTCCCAACTGTCCCACCCTAGGGAGAGTTTTCATGTAAACCACTGGCATGGTTTCCTTCAAATCCCTCCTTAAAATCTTCCTTTGCCACAATCCCTGCACTCCTTTCCCCCACAAAACCCCACTGTGATAGTCCTTCCACTGACACGGTCCGGCCAGGACACAGGAGGACAATCTGCTGGCTTTTACGTCCTATCCAGCAATGCAGTCACTGGAGCAGAGGTTGCCCTTCTGCGTTTAAGTTCCACATCACTGAGCTCAGGGCTTCAACAGCAGAAATAACATTGGCATGCTGCCTCATACCCAACTGGGCAGGAGGAGGAGGTTGGTGCCCACCACCCCCTTGCAGGTCATCTCTGGGGAGCATGAGCTGTGTCCCCCACGCAGTGGAGTTGGCACCAGCCAGAGAAGCTCCACTGAAGATGCTCTGTCTGTCCACCTTCCTCTGGTGCCAGAAAGCTCTGCACTCCCAGGACTGGAAGAAACCCCCTTTGTGGCTAATCAAGGCTGCTTTGCTTTGTCTGATCGACCGAGAGCAAAGGGTGCTGCAGCAGCTCCAGAGGGGGGGCTGCAAAGTGGTGGATGCAACATGGCCCCCGCTGCCTCGGCCATTCATCAAGGACTGCAAAGTGTCAGAAGAAAGCTTGGGGAAAGGGCTGATAAGGAATGCGAGTCTCCAGCAATATGAGATAGAGCAGGCAGGCCACAAGAGGGGTTAATCTCTCCAAACAAACAGGTAGGGCTCTGCAAATTATTCCCTCCCATGGGAATTCTCCAGGCAGAGCTGAAGTTATACTGGGGAGTAAGAAGCTGAAAAAAAACAGGCAGAGGCACTTCAACCAGCAAAATGGTTGAGGCCCCTCTTGAGCCAAAGGCTGTTACTGGATCTCCAGCAAGTTGGAGGGGCAGAGAACCTGAAATAATCACCCTGCCGATCACGGCCGCGAACCAAGACAGATATTTCAAGAATGGAAAACCATCTGTGCCTCTTGCTTTACCCTGAAGGACTCCCCCCACTCCCCCCTGCCCCACAGCCTCGGAAGGAATTCACTTCTCTGCACCTTTCAAATCACATCCAGATTTTCCCTGGCACGGGTTCCAAACTCACTTCAAAAAAAGGCAGCCCCAAATGTACATATAATTAATCCCAGCCCACGGAGCAGCCAGCTACGTGGGCTATTCCTAGGATGGGGAAGCAGACGTGGGAGATGGCGTTTCCAGGAGCCCTGCACTTAGCATCTGTTTGGCAAAGTCCTGCGCTGTGCGCGTACCCTGGTGAAAAAGAGGGGGACCAGCAAAGTGTCTCTGGGGCTGTCCTGGCTATAGCTTAAGCATGGAGTCCCATACGTTGTGAAATGAAGCCAAATTAAACAGTGCCCCTATCAAGACAGCCCCTTCCACTCCCATGGTTTGGGATCCTGCTGGAGCAGGAGCAAAATGTTCTCAAGGCCATTGCTTCTATGGCCTATAGTGCCATGCAACGGAGAAAAAAGTAAGGTAGCTTGTTTAAAGACAGCTCAAAGGTCAGAAGCAGAGCAACTGCTTCAGTGCAGCACTCTGCCGAGGGTCATACTGTCTGCACATCAGCAGGGTTAGCTGAAAACCTACAGAAAAGGCAACTGTACTGATTATGGGCTGCAAGCTAGCCTGGGACCGTCCACGCAACAGTGCTACAGCAGAGATGCCCATCTTGCTAGAGCAGAAAATAGTAATTAGGACCCTTTGCCCCATCTCCAGCTCTGATGAAGATGCAATGGGACTGCGGAAAGTTAGGTAATGTAGCTGGAAAAGGGATGAGTTGTCCTCCACCTCCTTCATGGGGCCTTTGTGGGGAGCTTTAGCATCCCCACAGTTGTTCTGGGAGAAAAGCCCCAAAGTGTGTGGGCACCACTGATGCCCATGCCAAGCAGGTTAGCAGGCTGGGAAGGGAGTAGAAAGGAGGCATCATTCTGCTTTTGAAAATGATCTCACCGAACCCCCTTTCTCCTCCTCCCTTCTTGGGAGTTCACTATTGTCTGTAGCTAAAGCTTCCTAAAAAGCAATTTTACAGCCAAAGTTAGCTCAGCATCAGGCAACCCCTCCTTGCTGAGGCTCACGTTTCCAGCGAAGCTGACTGGCCAGGATCTGCTCCAGGCCACTCGGGCTGTACGAAGTTTGGAAGGCTCCACTCTCCTTATAAAAGCTGTTTCCTGAAAGATCTGGCACAGCCCTTACACAGCGGGCCCAACTGAGCTCATTTGTTTTCTTAGTTCATTCTTTCCTGGGGTCTCCATACCATCATCTCCCAGCCAACAAGCATGTAACCCTTAGTGTGGACTCCTGCAGGCGAGGACAGAGCTGCCCAGCATGACGTCCCCCCGGGCTGGGCAGTGACAGGTCTCTTCTCTCTCGCCAGCTGCTCCTGACTCCACTCTAGGGACCCCAGTTGATGCCATGCATGGGCTGGGTGCCGCCAGAGCTGTTTCAAGGGGCCATCCTCAGCACCACATGAAGCTGGGCAGGCTGTGCCAGTGGCTCAAAGCCAGCAAAAGTAGCCAAGAGTCCACTTCAAATTCCCCTATATGGCAGCAGAGGTTTTTCAGGCATGGTGCAGGAGCACTGCAATGTCCTGCCAGGCCAAACCAGACCCCACCAAGCTGTGCTATGGGATGAGCATGGTGCCAACACCTGGGAAGGGACAACCCCTGGCCCCAAACCTCAAGTGCAATTGCTCTGCTCCGCTTCGGAGGACCCAGCTTTATGACTCCACTTCAGAAGAGCTGAGTGGGCTGAAGGACTTGCACGTAGGATACCATTTTCTGATACCATCAGAGACCTACTTCAAAAGACCCAAAGTCTCTAGAAATTTCCAAGAAGTCACATCCTCGAAGCAAACATTAACAAAACGAAGCAACACAAAGCAAACAGAGTTCCTGTGGGCTGGATGTTGTAACTACAGCATATTCATGGAACTGTCTTCCCATTCCAGGAAACTAGCCTGACAGACAAACCCAGATGGCACCTTCTCAGGTCATGGTGGTGACCCTGAGTTTGGGATGCTTAGGGGTTTGCTAAGAAAGCCAGAGCTGCAGGAGGCACAGGGTCGCAGGAGACATTTTTGAGAATTGCAGTGGCCACAATGTCTAATGTTACTCTACAAAGGACTTCCCAGAAAGCAGTGTACTTTCAGTAAACCACCGGAGCCAAATCTCCATTGGTAATGAAATTCAGATGCTAAAAATGTTGCTCAAAATGGGACTGGGAACTAACTACAGTACTCACAGAAGGTGAACATAATCAAAACCCTAGCAAGTCTAAGCATACTAGAGCCACGTTTTGCAGAGAAAGAGACCCAGGCTGTTTGTGCTGAGCTCACCTGGATGGCACCCCTAGGCAAAGAGAGACGAAGTTTGGGTTCAGCTGTAAGTAACAAAACCCATTGCCATCCCAAACTGGGAAGGCCAAGAACTGCTCCAGAAAGGAACCATCCTCCAGCACAGCCAGCAACTATTAAAAGAGCCTCCCCTTGTCCCCTACTCGGAGGTAGGACACCATCCTGTACTGGGATCTTCTCACCACACCACCCCTTGCCCTGTGCTGGCACCTGAAAGTACAGGTGGTAAAGCTGCAGGTGCCAGCTGTTAGGCATCAATAGTCTCTCTCTTCTCAGTTATCGCAAGCCACTGCAGAAATGAAACGTCAAGAAATATTTCTGGGAGAAGCATGGACTAGCGGTTTTCCAAGTCAATGTGTGACTGCCTCTGTAAACGGTATTTAATCCTGTTGCAAAAAGAGGACCAGAGCAAACGTCTCTGCAGAGGACACACACAAATGCACAAGCTCCTCTAGAGGATGGCGATCCTAACTCCCCAAAACTGCCTTCTTACACAAGAGCCAGGCTTTATTTTCCAGAAACTTCAATGCCCTTTTTCCTCCAACGGAAATGCCAGTGACATGCTTCTTAGCGAAGGGAAACTATTTCAACACCAAGAAGAAGAAACAAATATTGATGAGTGTGCTGCGAGAAGCAGTGCTCTGACCAGGCTTCCCGAGCCCGATCGCTGCCTTCCAAAAATAGCAGCATTTTGGTGGGAATTTTCTGCAAGTGCAGCACGGCCAAACCGTTACGTCCAATTTTTCCAAGTTATGCCCTTTGCCAATTTGGCTTCCATTTTTCTGCCCCACTCCTTGCTGGCAGAAGTACTTGTACAGCAAAGGCTTTTCTGCTGTATTAATGTCAGGTGTGCTTTGCTTTTGCTGATGTTACAATGCAAGGACAAGCCAGAATCAGAAATCCCTCTATGGGAAATCCAGACAAGAACCTCTTGCTCAGAAAGGGGTGTAAATTATTTTCTTCACGCCAGTCAGCAAAAAGCAAAGCCCACTAAGCGCCTTTATGTTTCTAGAAAAGCCAGGAGGCTTCAAAAGTATGTTCACAGAACAAAGGGCTGCACTAAATGGACCTGACAGTCCCTGGAAGTGATTATGGTACCGTGACATTTCTAAATATGCCCATTAGCTACTTGGGGGTGGGGGTAAAGACAACTCTGTGGTCAAAGCCATTAGCTATGGGTGCATGAAAGACTCCCAGGGTCCCCTCAGGCTGGGTATTTTTGCAAGGCACATTAGGGTTCTTTTTTTCCCTGTAGCAGCAGCAAAGGGCAGCCACAAGCAATCCCCTGCACCACAAAGTTTGCAATGGACCACTACATCTGTTCCTCGGGCACACAAATGCTCAGCTGCACGTTGGGCTGGCAGGGCACACATCATGCCACAGAAATTCTGTCTTTAGGCAACCAGTCCTGAACATCACAGGAGGAAGCCAAGGCTGTCAACCAGCTTGATTTAACATGGGGAATTCAATTGTTATTTCTTTCTCTCTGGATGGCCCTTTGAGTTGCATGGGACAGGAAAAACAGTGTATGAGCAGTTCCTAGGGAGTCTCACACCACCCTCAGCCCTGTGCCATGCTAGCCAGACCCCTTCCAAAAACAAGCAGGCTGCTGCGGGGTTGCTCCTGGCAGAAGCTGTGCAAGCAGGGTTGCTTAGCTGAAGTCCCCCACTAATGCTTTCTGGAGGGAGAGAGAATGACTGAAGGGTTTAATACTCGCCGGGCACATTGGTAACAAACACAGATGTTTTAATGGACACGGTGCAGGCCAAGAACTTGCTATTGCTCAGATGGTTCAGGAGATAAGAGCTAAAGCACGTGTATGCTCACACATGTACTGGGAAAAAGCTCCTGCCATGCCAAAACCAGCATGATTTTTGCTGGAGTCCACTCGCCTACCTGGCAGAAAGGGGATAATCCTTTGCTTGGGGTCCTTCTGCCCTCCTTCCATTGGAAACTTGTCCAGCATTTGCATCTAGAAAAGGAAATGCAAGAGAGATGATTAAAGCCAGTGATTAACTTGCACGACACAAGGCCACTCTCCCCAGGAGGAGGAGAAGCCTGTTCTCCAAAACAGCAGTGTCCTAGACATCGTTCACAGCACCATCAGCCAGGGTACAGCGACCCGCAGCACTGAGGGAAGCACATCCAAAGCAGTGCCAGAAGCACAAGATCTTAGCGTCACCTCCACTATTTTCAAGACATTTCTCACCACCGATGTTGTTCATCACTATCATTCTGCTCAGCACGGGTGATTTATGTAAGCTGCATTTCTGCAACTATTAAGTTTCATCCTGATGGGCCTCGGTCACTAGATCTCAGAAGCTCCTCAAAAAAGGCATATTTTACGCTTATTAGCTCAAGCATAGCACAGCACTGACACAGTTCCTGGACTACAGCTGACTTGGACTCACAGCACCAACTCATGTTTGCCTGCAACAGGCCTTAAAGTTATACGTCAAGTTTGGGGAATGCTTTGTGCTACACAGGCTTTGAGGGATGAATGTTTTATGGGATCTTCAGCATTAAACAAATAATTTCCTGACTGATGCAACTGCACTTAGTACGGTTAGTCAGCAAAGAGAGGTGATAACCAGCTCCTGCTCTTGCTAGGTGCCTGCACCGGTGCTTCAGCACATGCACACAACTTCCTTGCATCTGCTATAATGCTTAATATCGATGCCCTGGCAGGATCCACGTTCTCAGTATTTCCTCTACTTGGTCTTGCTGGAAAATACCATTTGGATTGGGCTTTGCACTTTACACAGAGCAGAAGAGGAGAAAAAGCATGCCCAGCCATCCATCCAACCACTCATATACTCCCTCCTTTGGAAGGAAGGGGAGGGAGATACAAACTCTCCCTTGTTTTCTCTGGGGCATGGATGTGAGCTCTGTTTCGCATCACCTGAAGAGCTCCCTGGTCCCCAGGGTATTTTAAATGGGTCTTGCCCTCTCCTATTAGAGCTATCGCACTCTGCATAAATAATTAAGCACTTACGGAAGCACTGGAGACAACCTGCCCAGGAAGCGTCCTGAGCACCTACAAAGTCTAAACAGCCATTCTCCTCTGGCACAATTAATATTTAAAGTATTTCATGCAAAGAGGGAACTATGCAACCAGAGAGCCCGAGCCATTCATCCCACGAGAGGCACCTGCAGGCAGCCCTCGCCCAGCCTGGCAGGAGGATGGGCACCACTGAGCAGCCAGACGCCCATGCTCCCTCCTGTCTGCTGCTCCACCACGTAACATTGGGACCCCCTTCACCCCAGGGAGTCTGTGCAGGGCCAAACTCTGGGGTCCCAACACCCCTGGGGGATGTGTCCCACCTGGCTCCCTGGTTTTCATGGCTCTTGTTCTTTGGCACCTATTTTTCCACGTGCTTTTTACAGGAGGTCTCTGCTCCTAGCTAAGGGCTGGGGACTCCTCTACTGCTAGGCACAAGCTTGTTTAAAGTGCTGTAATGCTAAAGCTAAGCCCTTTTTGTTGATATAGCCCTCCACACCCCTGCACATGCAATACTTGCATTTTTTTTTTCTTGGATCTCAAATGCACCAGGATAAAATTCTTGAGGTTTGGTGGAGAGGGGGCAGAAGGAAGGAAGTATTTTTCCTACATTTTGAGAAGAAATAAAAACCTCCCCCAACACTCCCAAAGACAACAGGAAAGCCAAAAGAAGCTCTCAAATATTCTCTTCAAAATGAAAACAAGACATCTCAAAACCAGGATGACACTAAGCACAAACGGACCCTGTTTACAGCTTCTTCTCGAAACAAATTTTAAAGGGTTTACAACAAAGAAAATGAATCCAGACTCAGCAATAACTGGGGACTGCCGTGACGTTACCAGCAGCCACAAAGCGAGCCCGAGCACGGCTGAGGGAGGACTCGCCTCCCCGAGGCACTGCAGGCTCCCAGGGCAGCACCACTTCCCCAGCCTCTCTGGGCATGCAATTGCCTCCTGCTCTTCCCTCAATCCACAAAAATAAAGGATGACACCACATCCCCATTACCCTGCAAAACACCTATGTTGTGCCAAAACACAGCGGAGAGGTGCCTCTGGCCCTGCTCCTCCTGTGGGGAAGAGCTTGGGAAAGTTTGTGACTGGCAAAGGGTGAGCAAAACAAGTCGCAAGTGCTGCGCATCTGATTGCTGTTAAGCAACGCAATACTTGAGTCACTGGAAGCTTTCCCCTCGTCTCATTTTTGAACGCGAGCTGAGGATCTCTCGCTTCTGGGAGCACTGAGAGCCTCCAAGGCACAAATGGTGCAAGCTGTGTTTTCTCCCGTATGCACGTGCCTGGGCTGTGCCTCTGCCCAGATCTGCTCCCAACAACCATGTGATCCCACCAAACCCATCCAGAACTTCAGCCCAGAAGTTCCCCATTTCCTTTTTTGTGACTGAAAGTGCCCCTTGCAGTGGCTGCTCAGTGATCATGGGGTGGCGTGGGGACCCTCTCCCTGCAGCCACCCTGCTCCCCTCCAGCCCAGCCCAGAGCCCCCAGCATCACTCCAGCCTGAGCAGACCCTGCACTGCCACTGTGGGTTGGTACCTTTATGCCTATACTCACAAACTGCTATTTTTCTCTTGCTGGAGGGATGAAAAGAGGTTGCAAGGTGCCTGGAGTGCCCTCTGGCATGCACAGAAAGAGGAGAAGGTGGGGAAGGAGCAAGGCAGAGGGGTCAGTCCCATGTATCCCACCCAACCTGGCTACCACATCACGCAGCTCCAGAGAAGGCGGCAGCAAATACTCGTTCATCAGTTTTACTAGGCTTGAGCCTGTGGCTGAAGAACAGCTAAAAACCTACTCCAAAGAAAACAACCCCAGCGCCAGCTGTAACCATGGCAGGCAGTTTGCGTTTGCAAGATACAAGAGCACACATCTGCAGAAATCCTGTCCGTGGGTCACGAGCTGACAGTTCTTCCGTAGCACTACGCTCCATAAAGCTGCAGTGAGGAAAAGCACAGAGCAGCAATGGGAAAACGTCAGCTCCAGAGCTGAGAGATGCTCCAGAGACCCGGAGGAAGCCAGCTGACAGGTCTCTAGGATTTGAGGCTCCCTGTACCCTTTCTGGCCCATCTTGCTCCTGCTGATTTTGCAGGACAGGGACTACAGCACAGGTTGTTACAATGCTCTTCCCCAGGAAAACCAAGGAAAGCAGGCATAGCCCTAGAAAAGCGATGGAAAAAGAATAAAAGTGCAGCAACCCCACAAGCCCTGGGGGAGGGATGCACAGACAGGCATCAGAAGATGGTCTGCAGAAACAGAGACACGCCAGCAACAAGGCAAGGCAGGACAGGTTTCCTGGGAGAGCACGTTTCTCCCCAGCCTCGGCAGGGAAACGTGCTCCCCAGCAGGCAAGGAATTGTGGAAGGCAGGCGGTTGGCACGGGGAGACTCCCACAAATCATCTCAGCAGCAAGGGTTTCCATCCAAGCTCCAAACAAGACTGCTCACATCACATTCCCAGAAGGGAGGACTTGCCTGGCCATCCAAGTTCCCGGGGAGAGGGGGAGACGGGGCAGGCGAGAGGCAGACAGACACACAGCCCGTCGGAGCACAGCTATCCCTGCCGAGCACGGGAGAGCACGGAGAGGCCAAGAGCCAGTCTGGCTCTCAGCAATACACTCAGCCAGGTCAGGGAGAAAAAATGAAGGGGAAAAAAGAAACAATAACCCTATTGTTTCTCCCCTTCCAAGATTATTTTAAAGTATTTGTGACAGAATCTTAAAAAAAAAAAAACAAACTGGAGTGGATGCAGTTTAAAGCATTTCAGTGTGCTTTTATTATGCAGGAAGCTGTTGTCTCACACTTTTCACCAATTCCTTTGCAGTAATGCTGGACGGGAGGGTGATCACATGGCTGCCGGGCCCTGGCTCCCTAAGCCAGGACCGGGGCACAGATACCCCAGCGGTGTATCTGACCGGCAGCGGGGCTCCCCCCAGCCACACGTCAGGATAGGGCACAGAGCCATGTTTATCCTGCTATTTCTCCACCACCAATTTATCTTATCAGTTAGCTGGTTTTCTTTTAACCCAGAAATGCCTGGGCAGTGAGCCTTTCTGGAGTGAGCCACGGCTGAAGGTCTACGCACACCGTGGGAGCACGCTGTCCCCATGGCCGAGCTGTCCCTCCACAGGGCAGGCGGTAACACCGGCGGGGCCACCTGGGGAGAGGGAGCCTGTCAAAAGCAGCGTTGTATCAACAGCGAACACACTGGCAGGCAGCTTCTTCATTAACAGGCAACTCATAAGATAATATCCTAATTGAATCAATTAAGAGTGCTGCAGGCTGCAGGGGATCCTAGGGAGAGGGGAATGTATGTGCTCAGCGGTATTCCCGGGAAGCAGAGCATTCAGGAAGGGCTTTGCCCAAATAAGATCTGAAGGTGTAATGCCAGAGGGGTACACCATGCAGGCAGCGATACACCAGAGGGATATGTCTGCTGGAGGAGCAGGGCCCCAGGTCTAACAGGCTGCACACCGGGCCCTATCGCTTCCCAGCCAGAATCAAACTCCAAGAAGTCTCTGAAAAAAAAAAAAAAAAAAAATCCAAAACAACCTCAAGCCAAGTGCCAGTAGGTAATAAGGTCTGTCATCACTTTGCTTCTTCTCTGCTTTCCACAATAGAGTGGAAAAGTTTTCCCCTCTAAAATATAAAGGTGAGGAAAAAAACTTATTTTTCATTTAAATCTGATCTGGTGGAAAGAAAAATATCAGGGTGAAATGGTAAACACAGAGGTCCTGCATTCCCCCAATAACGATGAACCAGAAGGACACGGGATTACTCTTGCAGCAAGTCCTCTGCAGCCTGGAGGACCGTGGGATTTGCTTTTGTCAAGCTGCTCTAAAGCCCACGCTCTCCATTACTGAGTGTTAGGGCTTGCATGGCACATACCAGGGCTGCAGAAGAGAAAGCAAGTCTTTGCCAACTTATGGAGGGGATGGTGCACATCACCGAACAGCAAGATATACTAGCACAGGCTGGGGGGTGATGAAATACCCAGGCGAGGAGAACAAACTCTTCCACTCTTGCACAACACCAGGAGCCAATGTCGGAGCCAGGCTGTAAGCCGTAATCCCAGGCAAGGAGCGAGGGAAGTTCCCCCTTCTCTTATCAACAGAATTTGCTTTGGCTACGTGATGGAGGTTCAGCATAAAACCACATTCCTCCTCCTTGGTCTAGCAAGCAAGAGCTGACCTAACCCATTCCTCCACCAGACACGTCCGTTATCCAGAGCAGAGAAGTGAGCTTTTGACACCACCCGAGGGGAAAAGGGGAAAAAAAAGTTCAACAAAAGGCTTCAGAGGCCGGCTGAGTGTGCGGTGGCAGAATCACAGGAGACTCTTT
This sequence comes from Ciconia boyciana, assembly GCF_034638445.1. NCBI lineage: Eukaryota > Metazoa > Chordata > Aves > Ciconiiformes > Ciconiidae > Ciconia > Ciconia boyciana. The sequence goes on from NC_132942.1 coordinate 12,210,627, forward strand.
GTGAGTGCAACAGCCTCCCTGCTGAGAGAAAGCAGCAGCTTGCCATGGGGGAAAGATGGGTCGGAGCCAAGCCTGCTCTCATCCCACACTCCGAAACGCCCCATCAGCCCTGTCCCTTGTGAGAAGGGGAATGCTGCAGGCAGCCGGGCACACCATGTGCCTTGCTGTCCCCGTGGCAGCGAACTCCAGAGGGGATGTTCAGATGCGCTGCTCACCCTCCATGCGCTGAGCAGGGCATTAGTCAGGTCTCCTCTTACAGGAAGAAGAGTCCTCCAAGGGTCAGCATCCCACTGATCTCCAAATGCAATGGGAAATAGATGCAGGTCCAGCAACTGCCTGCCGTCACGGCAGCACCTCGGCTGCACGGGGACATGATGAGGGACACAGCTGTGTGCTGAGAACCAGAGACTGTGCAAAGGGGCTCCTGCAGATCAAAGCACCGTCGTGCCCTGGAGCCAGCTGGTTCGGGGGACATCTGCCAAGCAGATAGTCTGGGAAGGAGAACGACATCTGGCAGCAGCTCACAGGCTACTGATGTTTAGTCTCTCTGCAATCCTACGAGAGGCACCTTCCCTGCATCCATGTGGACTGTCTATAAGGAAACGGGGTGAAAACACAACAGCCCAGAAGACAGAAGGACCAACGTGGAGCAAGCTCACATCCCCGGTGTGGCGATACTGAGCTCAGGAGGTCAAGCCTGGGGAAGGACTCACTCTACTGGTGCGGCACCACATACTGCCCATTCAATGGCCAAAGCGAGTAGGTTGTTCAAAGGCAGTAATGGGAGCTGAAGGGCAGCACAACTGAGCAGTTTCTTGATGACCACAGTTTCTCCCCAGTCCCTGCTTTTCTGGTGCAAGAGATGAGTTCAAGGGCATTTTACACATTACCAGCCAGAAGCAATCCTGACCTCCTCAGCACTAGGAAATGGCATCACAGAGGCTGGATTGTGAAAACCTGATGGAAAAGTTTAAGCGTCGCTCAGCAATAGACAAAAAAGAATTAACTGAGGTCAGAGAAAAAAAGGGCTACACAAATTGGCAGCAGCTGCCACTGCAAGAGAAATTTCCTATGAAATCACAGGAAGCATTAGACAGAGGGAGACATTGGTGCCTGTGAACAGCTTGCTGGCATGGAGAGGGCAGTGGGTGCAGGGCTGAGCAGGATGCATCCCTCTGCCCGTGCTGCCCCCCCCCCAGCCCTGGGCAGCCCCAGGGCCGAGGCACCACCAGGTCTGTGCTACCCCAGGTGCTCACCCATAAACCACACAGACCAAACCTGGGGAGCTGACGGGCTCTGCCAGCACGTGGGGGCTTGGAGGATGTGGCAGCTTCACATCCACAGGTTTGATCCGAGTGCAACGGTCCTCCAAAAGCAACCAGGCAAAAAGCTTCCACTGCCCAGAATGGGAGATGTTTCCAGCTAGAGCACCCGCTGATTCTCCGAGTGGAAACCTCAGCGGTGCTCAGCTACCGCTTAAGCAATCAAGACCATGACAGGCACCACATGCTCACCAGGACTGCTGGGATTCCCAGCAAAGGCGGCACTTGGCCCCAAGCGTCTAACCCCTAAAAGCCTGTATTAACCTCGGTGTAAGGAGCCTCCTGTTTTATCATCCAGCCATCAAACTTAAACCCCCAGAAATCACTAGAAGATTACCATGTTTGTTTATTAGTGATTGGAGGATGGGAGTTTCTAGTTGCCGATATCACCATTGAAACCAACGCCATGTGCTAATTGCAGCAGATGGGCAAGAGAGTCATGGAAGGAGAAAGATAAATACCCTCATCTCCAGATATCTCTCTCTCTGGTCAAGCCAGGCCCTGCTTCCCACAGAGATTTCTATGTCTGTTCTGTGCTCATCTACAAAGCGCATTTCCAAGAGCATTAAAAAAAAATCATGTTTTAAGACATTTGAAGGCTATATGTTTTCAAAAGCAACAAGTAGCTCCAGGTGCCCACTCAAAGGCACCCAGAAAGGAACCAGAGGGCAGACAAAGCTTCGTGTTCCCCAAACCCAGCTCCAGTAAGGCATCAGGTGAGACACCCCAAGATGGTGGGATCCAGAATCACCACCCATTTTTGGATGGCCCAAACAACTCCTGAAAAGCACTGCTTGCTTTCCCTCCTTTTGTGAGCCTGTCAAGAATATATTTGGGAGAGACTAAGGAGAGAGTTTAGTGTTTAAAAAAAGAAAAAAGAACCCTCAAATTTGGAGAAGAGCACCAAGCAATCTCCATTAACACAGCCTCCTCACGGAGCTGCTGATCCCTCTGTCTTCTTGGGTGATTAAAATATATCGCTTTTTATGTTTGATTTATTGGTTCTGAATCCTGGAAGTCATCATTCTCTTTAGAGTGCTTTACTAATCCATTTTCCACTTAATTTCTGATAATTGCAGCCTCTGGATGGCATTAGGCCGGGTAGGCAGGTCCCAGACTGCACAGATGAGCACTGAAAGCTGCAGCACTCCATGCAGGCACCAGGAGCAGAGCATTATCACCACCAAACAACTCCTACAGCATCCATAATTCACCACGGTGACCTAGCCGTGGGAAATGACTCTTGCTGGTAGACATGTTTTGGAACAGAGCAGCAATACCCGGGGGTGACGCTGGTCTGTGCCGCTTCCTCTTCCCCATCCTGTCCATGGGAACGTCCCTCCAGCACAGCTGGGGCTGTGTCACACTGGGAAGTACCCTTGGAAAGGAGCCTCGTTACGGGAGCAGGGAAGAGCTGTGCCACCTGCCCCAGCCTGGTGCCAAAGACCACAGAACCACCAGCACAACCATCACTGGAGCTGTCACGGCAGCAGCCATAGGGAAGGCTGCACAGACGATTCACGTTCACCCACATCCTCCTCTCTAGCATCCCAAAGTAGACATGCTCGGAAGAGTGGGAAGTCATGAGATTTAGTTTCTGTTGTGGAAAGGGAAACAACGGTGGAGAAATACCAACACATTTGCCCTATTTCATGTGTTGAGCAGCGGAGGTGCAACAAGGGGGAGGGCCATGCTCAAATACTCCAACCAGATCTAGTTTCACATCTAACACGGTGCTTCACACCAAGAGGCAACCTTCAGTCAAGTGTTTCAGTGACGGGTCACAGAGAGACTTTACGCACATGCCACCCCATTCTGAGCTGCACGCTTGCAAAAACTTTGGGATGACTTGTCCCTAGCTTCTCCCCCAAAGAGCTCATGATCTGATTTCTCTTCAACGCCTCCTTTCCCAGAAACCTTCCCCACTCCAGATCAGAAGCAGCAGACCAGTGTACATTCCTTCCCTGAAATTAATGCAAAGTTTTAAATCTGTGGCAGGCCCAAATGTGACGAGACAAAGGAGGAGGCATTTGAGCTACAGGCAGGGCTGCAAAAGCTGCAGTCCTACCACGTGGGAGAGCACTGCTTGTTCAGAAATACGCACCTCATGACCCTCCTCTTGCATCAGACTTTTTGAAGATCTGTTTTCCCTGCTGCTCCTTCCCCAAACACAAACCCCACCTTCCAAGTGAGTACAGTCAGCAGAAAGGCCAATGTGGAGAGATTTTTGTCTCTGCGCAAGGGAGGATTTCATTCTGCTTGGGTTCATGGTGGTGTCCATCAAGAGCAGCTCCATGGCAGCCAGTGCAATTACACAGGTGGAAAGCGAGACACTGCAAACCTGTGAGGTTTAACTGCCAAAGCCAGGGTCTCCGTATGAAACAGATATGCCTTAGTCCTTAGCCTGACCATGCTCCTTTCCACCTTCTCCCACCTGACAATAAAACTCTCGGTCTAGCAGAGACAGAAGCTGATGGAACCCTGGAGCCCCGGGCAGACGGTCCCATGGACAGCATGAACCAGCCGAGCTCCTGTGTGAACCCACCAGCATCCCCACCCTGCCTCCTTCTGCACCTGCCCTTGTATTCCTCCATTTATAGAAAGGGTGGGATTTAAAGACGCCAAGTTCAGTGGTGCCCAAAAACCCAAGGTGGGCAGGCAGTCTGCAGACAGCGCATACCCACAGCCACTGCGGTGAAGCACCGGGGCAGGTGCAGGAGCCTGGCACTGCCACCACCCGCATGATGGCAGGAGAGGACTTGGAGCACTTCTGAGGTCAGACAGTCCTTGCCAGAGGGCTAGAGCTCGCCAAGAAACTCTGCTGATTGCAAAACCAGAACGCTGCCATTAAGCGATGTCTGATGGAGGAAACCAGCCCTCGCGGCTTATGGAGGAGTTAATGCACTTAACAGGGAAGGGTTGAGTGAGCGCTGAGCAGCAGAGCTGGGGTATGGGGAGCCCCGCGGGGAGCCTTTGGGACTGCATAAAGCACAATGCAATGCAACTCCAAGGGGAACGCCATCCTAACCCAGGATATTCGCCCTTTGCCAGGGCCTGGAGCCAGCAAACACAGAGGTACCACGGAGGAGCCCCAGCAGCAGGCAAAGTGCAGCAACCCTGCTGCTTTCTGTGCATTTAAACATGAGAACGCAAATTTCACAGAAAATTCAGCCCAAACCACATAACTTGAACTGAACCTGCATTTTTAAGATCCAACCAGGATAGAGGGAGATAGAGCAATGCCAAGGTTTTCTGGCATAACTAAACCTCTAAGGAGCACGAATCTTGACAGCACCCTAATCTTAGAGCTCTTCTCTAAGTGTAATCTCACCACAGAGATAAGAAGAGAGAAAACCTGAAAAGCCTCTGGCCAAATTCACTGACTGATAAAAAGCCACCACTGTTTTGGGGCTCAAAGCAGCCACCTGTTGGCAGGTGGGAAGCAGCCGCCCCCCAAACAGAAACCTCAGCCCCCTGGGAACTTTCCAATGGGACTTTTTTATTTCCTGGAGGTGGGCGGAGGGGGGGGAGGAGGGGAACTGGAAAATGCTGATTTGCCAAGAAGAAAGATCAGCAGACGAGTATCCATTTCAATTAACATTTCAATTTGAATGGTAAAACCTAACTGCTAAAATGAAAATATTTTTTTAATGTTTTAAGTGACTCATCAAGGGGAAAGCTTTTTTAAAAAAAATTAATAGTGAAAAACCAAGAGAACATTTTACACATACTGAACCTAGTTTCTTTCTTTGCTAAAATTTAAACGCTAACTTTCCTCCCAACTGAGGACGAGGAAAGCTCACCATTTTGAAGAGCTGCACAGCGTCCCAGGTGGCTTAGCACTCTGCATGGCCAAACACAAAGTCTTCTTCAGTGGCCATTTCATCAGCCATTTTCAGCATGTATGTGTGCAGTTAAAAAATACGGGATTGCAACTTTCTATTGACTGAGATTGGGTGAGAACTTCAAGATTTTGGGTCCTTACCAGAGATGCTGGTAGTTTTCACACCCTAGTGCTCCCCGGGACAGGAGAGGGGCAATGCCTGCTGCCAGCAACAGCTCTACAGGCAGAAATTCCCAGACAGGGAGGAAGACCCATAACTTAATTTTCTAAAAAACATTTCCTCCATTTTTCAGCAATATGTTTTCCTAAAAAAAAAAACAACCAACCAACAACCCAAAAAAACCCCAAAATGGCAGCTGCACTCTGCAAGGCTGAACACCTCGGCCAGCCCCCACTGACGGCCGTTGGGATGGCTCTGCAGTGCCTGGGGCAAGCTGTCCACCCACCCCAGAGTGAAGTTGCACAATATAGTTGAACCAACTGAACTTTTGCCTACAGCACAAGACAGGGAGACGTCTCACCTCCACCCTCCTCCTCCTCATTCCTGGCCCTCCCGGCGCCACTCCAAGCTCGAAGGGACGTGGGCTGGTTTGCTGCCAGCTTGGGGAGGGGAGATCAGCCCCAGAGGGGTCCCAAACCGTTCACGGAGGGAGGCATTTCTCAAAGTCTGCTACAACCAAATATCTTCTTCCTCTCCGAAAAGGTCAAGTACCAGACCACGGTTGATGGTAAATGATCAGCAAGCTGAGCTTGCAGAGGAAAATGGGAGCGCAAGGAATTCTCCGTAAGGTGCACAACAGGACCTTGTGTATTAAAATATACCTGGTTTGGCTAATTTAATATGGTATCAGCACTGAAAAATGGCATTCGAATGAAAGCTTTTTCTTGCCCAAACCCTAAATATTCTATCAAAGGCAGTATTAAAACAATAAATCCACCCACCTTAATTACACCTCCCAAACCTAATCTCCAAGATCTAATTTCCACCCTGCCAGGTAAAGACAGCCATAAACATAATTTGTAATTCACTGCTCAGTGACTCACCCCCATTGCAACGGCCTCAAGATATGGTACCAGTAAGGCAGAAAGGCTCAGTGAGGTGGAATTAAGACAGAGAAAACGCTAGCTCTCCTCATGCCGCCAGATCACAAGGGAGACCATTTTTCACGAAGGTTATTGCTCACATTGCAATCCTAGATAACACCAGAATATAAAAGTTACCATAAAACAAGGTGTAGAGCAGCATCCCACAGCCCAGGGCTGTGTGGGAGCCCTGAGGTGATGGGAAGACAAGCAGAAGGGGTGCCGTGCATCCAGCAGCACTGCAACACCCCCGCAGCGGTGGAGAAGCAAAGCCTCAGCCACTGGCAGGAAAACCACAGTCGCCACGGCACCACGGAGGGGACGGGCTGGCTGCCAGAGCCCTACAGCATCCACCCACTGGCACCATGTCATGTTTTCCCCTCTCCATTTTCTGGTTAACTAGGTCCCCCTCCCCGCTGCTGGCTGGCTGGAAGGCGTGAATCATGGAGGAAGGGCAGATCCTGCACACCCATCCTTCTCTCCCTGCGAGGTCTCCCCTAGTCCAGCCAACAGAGCAGCCTTGCTGCAGCTGGCACAGACCTGCCTTCCTCATCCATCCCTCAGGATGTCCAGGAAAAGTCTGTGCTGGATCCCAGGGATGGGAACAAGGAGCCAGGCAAGCCTCAGGGCAGAGAGCATATATGAGAAGGGAAAAAAACCATGCAAGGAAAGTAAGAGGAAAGGAGCATCACTTCTCAGATGGAGCAGAGTGCTGGGAAGGGAGAGCAGGCCGTTAAATTCTTCACTTGTCCCCAGGCCCACCGAGACCCCATTGCAGAGGTCCCCACCTCGCTTCACAAGGGGACTCCAAGACTGAAAGACGTCCTTCACCGAAAGCGCTTTCCACAGCCAGCGCAGGAGCGGTGATTTACAGCACCATGGTAGACCTGCGACAGCCTGATGTAATCAAATGAAAGGCACAGAAAAGAAGTGAGAAATCAAGACCACAGAAAAACACATCGTCCCTTCAGCTTTATCACCTCCCTCTGCAAGGGCAGGACAAGCCCAGAATCACCATCTCTGTCTCTCCCAGCTCTTATTTCCATCTCCCACTCACCATAAAACTGCAGATGCTTCCACTTCTTAGATGACCACAATATGTGTGTGGCACATGCTATGGTCAGTACTATATCGTATGGATTTAGTGATGCAAATGGGTCCTGGACATTTTACTGAAAATCCAGCACTCTGAGATACAGACTCCTTTGCACTGATTTACTGCTGTCAATCCTCAGCTCCTCCCCAGGCAGCATCAGTCAGCTTGGAATGGGCTTGTTTCAGATCCAGGGCTGCTGCTGCACGATATAAATTGCAGGTCGTTCCACCACAAAACTGAGCTGCATTAGATTGATTAAGAGCATGGCAGAGATGCTGGGGCTTGCATCAGCCCAGACTCATGCAAACCTCATCAAAACCCCCGGCCACAGCCGGCTCCAGGCAGGCACCCGCTGCGGGGCCCTGGGCACCTCCCCAGGGACCGACCCCATGGGCAGTGGCAGGAGAGGGGCCACCAGTGAGCTCCTGCCCTCCTGGGGATCCTGCTCAGCCCTCCCAGGAATGGGGCAGCTGAATTTCCAGGGCTTTTTTTATTAAGTAGCTGGGGAGTGGAAGGGCCTTAGCTCACCCTTGAGACAGGGAGAGGGGTGTAACCCCTTGTTTCATGTTACAGGACAACTTGTAAACACCACATTACCAAAAGCCTCACCGAATAAAACCATACCGGATTGCCAGCAAGAGATCTTAGCTCCATCCCCAAGGAGCTGAAACTGTTTTAACCTCCCCATCCTTCTGCCTCCCCCCTCCACAGGTTACACTCAGCACCGGCTCCCCTCCGGATTGCACCCACCAAGTGATGTTTTGCGTGGGACATACTTCCCCTAGGGCAGGGAAGCCAAGGCTGTGCATGCTGTCTCCTCTGGCTGCTCTGCCAGCTTTCCAGAGGGGAGGAGACCGGGGTGCCAACAGTGATGAATGAACAGAGCATGGGCTCAGGAGCCAGCCCTCCTTCGCCATGGGGCCACCACAGCAGCACCAGGCGATGAGCCTGGGAACAAGAAGGGACCATCTGATGGGAGCAGGCAGAAGTGAGAGCCAGGAGGTGAGCAGGAGCCCTCAGGGCTCACAGCAAACCAGCAAGAACCAAAATTGCTCGGGAGGATTGCAGAAACCTGGCGAGGATGCAGACACAGCCTATGGAGCTGCACGCTCAGAGCAAAAGGAAAGGGCAAATCCTGGCTACCAGCTTGGAATAAACCAAAAATTGAGTGCTGTTCCCAGCAGCTGCTCGAGAAAGGCTTTAGCTACAAGAATTGAAAATTATTTCCGCTGCAGACAAGCGCTGCCCAGTGCTGCCATGCTTGCCCCAGGTGTACGCTGGCCCTGGGAACTTTCATCTAACACCGACTCTCAGGGAGGATGGGCTGCCATTTCCCAGAGGCAGGCACGGCTTTCAGCAGCTTGCAGCCCCGCTCAGCTGCCAGGCACAGAACGCGGCCGCTAGTCAGGGTGCCAGCTAGAGACAATTATAACTCCACTGACCTGCCTTGGCGCTAGCACGCACGGGAATGCGCTGGCTCACGGCTGCCAAATGCTGGAAAGCTATAAATGGGAGACATTTGGAGAGAGAAAAAATTAAGAAGCCAACTTTTAACTAGGCTGAAGTGCATTGGACTGTACATGTTCTTTGTGGAGGGAGAGAGGAGGAGAATGATGAAGATCTTTTATGCACTGCTGGAAAAATACTGGCTGTTTCTTCTACAGACAGAGGTAGTCCTTATTTAATGGAAAGTGTTTCTTCTTCTCTCAAGTTCAATTACGGCAATTCACTATTTCTGTATTTCTGCATATGGTGCTTAAGCTCACGGCTCTCAGTGCAGTCTGGGCACAGAGGAAAAAAATAGTCACTGGTGCTTTGTAGCAGGAACCTCACCGTAGGAAGCTGTGGGTTTTTTCTTGTCCTTGGTCACGCAAGGGCCTGTCTTTCATGATCCAGCTGTCTAAAAGTGAGATCCTGGTGATTTATTTTTGTGGCGGGGTGAAACCACGAAGTACATTGCACACGCAACTGTGCAGAATTTTGCTGAAGTCCATAAACCCTGGAGAAAAAAGAAATCCCCAAAGTGTTGAAATAAGATTCCTGTTACGAAATAGCTATCAAAAGAGCCCTGTTTACAATCCCTGGACACAAAAAGACATCCATCTCCTGCAGCCCCAGCAGTCGAGCTGCCTTAGGGCTTTTTCGTCACAGAGGCTGCCAGGATCAGGCACGACCCAGAAGAGGGGTGAAATCCAAGTGGTGCCTCCACTTGCGTTCCCACCTGAAGGAGCCTTGTGCTGTTTGGGATGCATTATTCGGCACGCCTACCCCTTGCTTTCCACATCTGGAGAATTAAGATAACACTTGCTTCACCTTTGTGAACAATGTGCCCTGCCAGGAGTCCAGCTTAAAGAGCAGAGGAGGAGGAGGAGTGCAGGCAGAGGAAGGTGAGCACAGGGCTCGCAGTACTGGAAGCAACTCATGAGGCTCATTTTAATTTTTCAAGAGTCCAACTGCCTGAAACAGGCTGAGGAGAACAATTCTTCTCTGTGTGCCAGCTAGTGTCCTCTGAGCCCGTTTTAATATAGTGTTTTATTTAAAAACAGTCTGAATTACTAACTTTGAATTACTGAATAAATGAATTACTAACTTTTATATACTGACTTTCCCCCATCCCCATCTTTGCCTGGCGGCTGCATGTACACAACAGGTGAAGAACCCCCTCCAGAAGGGCTAATCCGTCTTCCACGTTGAGACAACATGCACAGACCATTGTCTTTTGCCAATTTTCTCATAAAAGTAGGCACCACTTCAACAGCCTATTTTTTTTGTGTTACACACAAAGCTGTTGGCCTGAGGGCTGCAGAACTCTCTCCAAGATGACATCGCTCCAGGTGGGTCAAAGCTGAAAGTTTCCAGCTAAGAACCTGAAGGATTTGTTAAACATGTGGACAAATGAGAGGACTGGGAAACACACTCAATGCGCATACAGAAAAGAGTGGGGGAGAGAGCCAGAGCCATTTTTAAGGTTGCTTAAAATTCTCAATTTTCCTGTCTCTGAATCGTGCAGCAAGCACGCTTACTCCAGCCTATGTCACATCTCCATCCCTTGGCTCAAAATTAAACCTCTGTGCAGAGGAGCAGCCACGCAGCATCACCCTCTCCTACGGCCTTCAGCTGGGACAAGGACTGAAGGAAAGGTTTCTGACTGCAAGGGGAAAAGTCCTGGGGTAACCTGTCCCCAAGGAGGGCACCCCTCAATGGCAGTTTGAGTTTTAAAGGCTTACAGCTGCCTGCCAGAGGAGAAGCTACTGCTTTAGTGATGAGAAGGCAGAACACGGCATGAATGGCAAAGCCTGCTCCAAGGGGGAGGTTTGAAACCCGGCTCCATCGCAGCTCTCAAGCAGCTCACTTTGTGACCGATCAGATCTGCTCCCAACTGCAGATACGCAAGCCTTGCTGTCCAGGACGCAAAACAAGACAGGACTGAAAAGACCCAGGCAAAGACTCCTGGTCGAGGAGAGGGTGGCTGCAGCCAAAAGGCAGAGGAGGACATGGAGCAGGGCTCCTGCCCGGGGAAAGCACGGGGGTCTTGTAATAGCGGGAAAGGTGTAAAAGGGTCAGGTTTGCATGTAAGGACATTTTAGGAGCACAGGAAGACAACAGTGGCTCTTGGTCACATGAAGACTTGAAACCACTACCATCGTGGCGGATGAGCTCATAATTACAGAGTGGGGAAAAAATGTTTCTTTTTGGGGGTTTCCATAAAAAACACAAAATACAAGCCAGTATCTGTTCTCTAACCAACAGTGTCACTCCTTACAGCCAATGGTCTCAAGAGGATCTTTCCAAGAGACTTGTTAACCTCCTCCCGAGTGATGCATCCAATGTGATCCAATGGAGCCCTGCAGTCACTGCATGGCTCTTCCCCTGCCAGCAGGGCTGGAAGCGTCTCTCAGGCACGCAAGACCCCAATCCTCTATCTCTGTCCACTGGAGACAGCCGCTCGCATATCTGATTACCAACTTCCATGCCAGCTAACATTTCCAGCATACCTGCCAGCCCCAATTAGTGTCCAGAATACAGCTGGCATCCTTGCAAGCATCAATCTTATTGCCTTTATTTCTTAGGAACAGCATCCAACTGCTCCCAATAGCTCACATCTGGCATACTGAGTGTTACGGAAGAGCCTCAATCCTATTCGAAGGAAATTATTCCACCAGCCAAGAGATTCATGCAAAACTGAGTTTAATATTTATAGTTACAAATTTGCTACAAATCATACAGCTACCTAAGGTTTCAAATGTTAGAATTACAATTTCATCTAGGGTTTGTTTTTTAATCCCTAAAAAGTTGCTCTTCTGTAAATTGCCATGTGACGGAAAATATTTATGAAAGCAAGGAGGAGAGATGGTAGGAATCTGAGCACAGAGGATCTACACAGCAAAAACGCTGCTGAGCACTGCCAAGGTCGCTGGAAGTTTCCCCCTGCAATGAGCAGTGTATAGGAGGTGGAGGTATCCTTGGCTTAAGCATTCCTTTCCCAATTTCACCACCTGGCATGGTACGCCGAGCCGTCCTGTGATGACCCCAGAGCAGGAAAGAGTATGACCTGCACACTTCCCAAGGGATGAGGGACACCACTTCATCTGCTCAAACGCTAGACTGGGACCAGGAGGAAGCAGCCTGTGCCTCGTGCTGGGTGGGAAACACACCAGATGAACTGCAGAACGAGCACTGATCACCAGCCCTTAGAGAGGAGATGACAGTCTCCTGTGTGACACCGGATGGCCCATGGTGTGGTCAATGGAATGGAAACAGGTAATTAGGCGGAAAGAGGAGGTCTTGCCACGCTTGGGAGAGAAAAGCAGGGTGGTGCTTGGAAAGGCTGCTACAGCAATGAGATGTAAACCAGCACTTTTGCAGAAGAGGGACAGCCTCGGGTATCAATGACAGCCAAAGGGAAATGCTCTGGAAGTTCACAGTATTCAGACAAAACCTTGAACACTCCCAGCTGATAACAGCACAGCCTGCAGCATTACTGCGACCAGCAAGGTGGCTTTCAACTTTCCCCATTCCAGTACAGGGAGTGCGGCTGGTCTGACATCTCTGCATCCAGACAGAGGAAGAGACCAGCACTGGGCAAACTCCAGGCTTCACCCCTGATTTGGCTGAGCTGGCGGTTTGTGTTTTGAGTGTCATTCCTGCCTGGCTGGGGAGGGAAGGACACTTTGCCCTCTGGTTGAGTGGGAGCAGGCTAGCCGGTGAGGCTGTCAGTAGTAAGCGTGCATGTGTTTTACTTGGCCCTACTCCTAAAATAATTGTTTGGCCACAATGGAAGGTGACAAGCGATTCGGCTGTGGCCCCACAGGGAATATCAGGAGAAAATCCCCAACCACTCACACAACTGTGCCTGGGCTGCTCTAAACTGCAGCATCACGTCAGCCCGGGAGTCAGCCCCCACCAGCCCTCATGCCTGCCCCAAGAAGTTCTTCTCCTCTCTCCTACTTGGATCAAATGGCTTCCTTGTCCTCCTGCCCAGGCTTAGCAGGAGGGACACTGACAGCAAAAGAGGTTGCACCAACCTTCACCTGAATGTGGCCAGAGCTGCTATTGAAAAAACAAAACCCTGCTCAGCTTCTGGCAGGAGCATGGAAAGTGCAGCCAGAATCACTGGGAACATAGATATTAAGTTAACAAATATCTCTACCCAAACATGCATGTATTGTGATTGCTCGAGGCCATAAGTATGAATAAATGTGGATGGATTTTCACTGGATAACATGAAAGACAGATTCTTGACACAGAGATCACCTGCGACTCAAGTTTCCAATTCTTCCTCCAACGCATCAAAAAGATCATCCGAACTGGACCCGGGAAAAATATTTTTCTCTCTTACTATGTTTTCAGAAGCAGCTGAACCATTTTAGCCAATCAGTTATTTTGTGGTTTGTTTTTTTTCGTTTTTGGGTGGGTTTTTGTTTTTGGTTTTTGTTTTTTTTTTTTTTTAATAACTGGAGGCATGAATAATTTCCAGCATGGAAAATTTCTGCCTAAAGAGCTAAAACTGGCATACAATCATCCAACAGTCATATAATAAAGGCCTCCAGCAACGGCAACAGTCAGTGCTACCAAGCCTACCTAGAGCATTTTTTTCCACTGTGCTAAGAAGATCTGTTTCACTCCTCGCCTTTCAATCCAATTTCCACTGTACTGCACCACAAGTTTAAAATAAGGACACCAGGAAGCATGTGCGATAAGGGGGAAGGAAGGGAAAAACCACAATTTCATTCATTCTTTCAACAGAGCCAAAAAGGAGTGGTTACTTTTTTTTTTTAAAGAAAAAGCTGCAGGGAACAGGGAAGGGGGGAGATGTTTGCTTTAAACTTTCCCATCTGCACCGTAATATATATATATATAAAGCACCTCTGCTTCTAAAGGTGCTCCAGGGTATTTTGCAGAGCTAGTTTGAGCCTCTGGCTCCAGACAGCCTCCAGTGACAATACTTTCCATCTAGGAGCATGCACAGCTCCAGCCAAGATGGAAGAGGAGGAAGAGAGGAAGGACGGCCACTATTTCCCTACATGTCCTTCCCCACAAGGAGCAAGGCAGCCCAGGGAAACAGCACAGCTGGAGGCACCGGTTTATCACATATAAACCCCAAAAAACTGTGCCTCCCTTGCAGTAAATGACGGCGTGAGCTTGGCCACCACCTTGGAGCACCAGTGAAGACGAGATGCTGTGGAGAAGGAAGCGCTGAGCTCCATTTCCTTCCAGCCCTGGCTGCTGCCCAACAGCTGTTCCCTGTTTATTTACTTTAATATTTCCTTGGTTACACAAGCAACTGCACACAGCTTAACCCCTGCCTGCACCAGCAGCTGCCCATGCCACCCTACCTTACCTTGCCCGGCATGACGCTGCGGGACAGCAGCATGGGGCAGGGTGAGGACACTCAGGGTCTTGCCAAAGCTGGGCTCTCGCTGGCTGGTCAGGGCTTCCTCAATGTGGCCACCCTCATGGCCACGTCCACGGCTCTGCAGAAGGTGCCTTGTCAGGCAGGGGATAGGGCACCATCGACGTGAGCAGCCGTCTCGCACAATCCCATGCTTCGCAGGCTGACCTGAAGCCAGCTGACCAGCTGAACCTGGGAAAGCCATCTGGATTCCCATGGGCTGGCTTCGCTGTCCAGGCCCAGATGCGCTGTAATTTTAGCAGCGTATTTGTGTCTGGATGCAGCGATTTCAGGAAAGACATCTTCATTCCCGGGCAACAACAGCATCCTTTCAAATAAAGCATATAGCGTTGCTCAAGTTCACATGAGCGGGTTGCTGGAGGCAGAGGGTGCCCAGCTCTTCTCCCAGTCCTGCACACAGGCCAGGAGGGACGTGCCAGTGACTCTTCTGGCAGCTGCTGCTGGTCCATAGATCACTTCATGCATTTTCCTTTCTCATCTGCACAGAGCCTGTTCCAGCAGCTCAGTTTGTGTTTTGGCTCATAACGCTCAGCCAGACCCCTTGGCTCATCTCCACCAAGGAGGAGGTGGAAAACACCCTTTGCCTGCTCGCCCAGAACACCAGCTTCAGTTTTCTGCAACCCAGCCTGTCCCAATTGCCTTTCCAGCCTCCTCCCTCCCAGCTCTCCCCTACGCCAGGAGGTAATTGCTAAAGCAGCTGCTGTCAGCTGCCCTCTGGGCTGGCAGTGCACCGCACCGGGCAGTGGGCATTTCCCCACTGCCTGCTCCCCAAAACACCAGCCAGCAGGACACAGACCCGGGAAGTGGCGCTTTTCAGCAGCAACCCTGTTTTGCTGTGATAGCTCCGCAGGAATGAAATCTGGGCCTAACTTTAACAAAATCCCCCCCCAAAGCAAACAAAAAACCCCAACAAAAACCCCACCACTTGCACAGATTTCTGTTGCAGGAATTCAAACACACCTATGCAGCCCTGTGTGAATTTAGTCCAGACAGCAGAACTTTAACACTGGGACATGCAAAAGCCCCAGGCTGTCCCCACCAACACGCAAGAAGCACTGGAATGAAGAGTCCAGCTTTTGCCTTGGTCTTGCCTTTTTCAAGGATTTGCGTTTAAGTTTCCTCAGATCAAAACGTTTTATGGTAGATTACAAAAGGCATGCTTTGCATAAGGCAGAAACGACCCTTCTCAACTGACCACAGCTTTTGACCCTCCAAAGTCAAAACCCCAAGAACTGGCGAAATGCTTACCTGCAGGTCAAAGAACTTGCTGTACCGTCGGTATATGACTTCTGTGGACCCATTGGACCAGGTGACTTTGATAATGTACACCTGTAGGGAACAGAGGAAAAAAATCAGAGAGGAGTGACCCAACAAACCGCACCACAACCCAAATGCTGCTAAAGCTGACAATGCAGCCCCCACAGCTGGGCATCAATCAGGGAAGTTCATGGGACCCCTTAAAGTAATTTCAGCAATACTAGAAGATATGTAAGATTAAATTATTAAGCTCCACTGCTGCAATTTAACTGTCTACTAAATGCTTATTGATAGTTGTGAACTAAGACAGCTCGCTATCCCTAAATAGGAGCATACATTGAATGTGAAAGGGCTCTTCTATGTGAAAACAGTTAAAGGCTCTCCAGACACAGACACATTATGAGTTAATAACTATGCCTTGACCATCCCGTCTATGGCTGCAGCATCAAGTTTGATGTTGAGATCCCAAAACTGCAGCCTGCAGCGTGCCGCACCACGCACCACCGCCAGCCTGGGTCCCAGGGCTGGGGCTTGCAAGAACTCAAACCCACAAGGTTCGAAACTCCACCTGTTCTTCCATAAGCAGCTCTGAGGTTTTGTTTACTTAAATTTGCTGGGGTGCAAATTACCCTCCTGTTCCTTAAAGTGTTACACAAACAATCCTAGTAATTGCAGGTTATTCACAGACCATATGACCAGGCTTTTACTGGTGACGAATGCAAAAAAAAAAAAAAACCCAACCCAGTTTTCTTATTCTTCTATGAAAGACAACAAGTAAATAACAGAATTGGGCAATTACTTAACTAACATTCTTGCTTGTTGCTTGCGGAAACCAAGGATGACCCTTGATGAGATGCCAGCGTAACACTCAAGTGATGCAAATCTCAGCCTTCACTAATTGATAACAGATTGACTGAGCAGAACAAGGGCATGTTCATTTTTTCTTCTAACTTTCATGTCCTGCTTATTTCCACCACAAATTCAAGCATCAATTCACTGAAGCAGGAACAAAACATTCAGAAGCTCAGATGAATGGACCTTCTAGAACTCCAGTTAACATAATGAAGCGTGAAGGCTCTTAGGATGCTGACGTTTTGGTATTTAAAACAGAATCCCTTAAGAGTTTCACAAGGTTTCCCACAGAGATGCACATTTTTCCAGATGCTGGAATGTGACCAACATCCCAGCCCAATATCCAAACTCAAACACCAGGAGACTCAAATGAATAGCACAACACTAAATTATTTGAGCTCAAACCTACTCGAATGCTGTACTAAATCTAATCGAAAGGTCACTCTGCCACTCAGAGGACTGACGCAGCATGACCTACACCAAGGTGAGGAGAATCCTGAGGAACCAAACACTCTTCCCAGTGGAATCACTTCCAAATTAAAGACGGGAAAAGAGGCAGCAAGATGAAGCAAGTTCTTACTACTAAAATAAAGAACTTCAACCCAGGTACTTTCAACCCAGCAATTCAATGACCACTTTTCTTAAACCAGATGATCAGCCCAAACACGGCTGCGACTGCTTTGCTGACTTGCAGTGAGCTGGCTGGGTGTCACAGGCACCACCACCCTCTCCCAGACAAAATCCAAATTGCTCGGCATCACCTCACAGGCCTTATGCAGCTAAACACAATCCGCTCCTTTCATTCACAAATTATTTTTTTGAGCTGAAGGACCTGTGCTTTCTGCATATTAACACAAGGAAGACAGAGGGCTCCTGCAAGACAGCATCTGTAGCAGCTGTGGAGACCTGGATGGACCATGATTTGCTACAAGGGAGGCCCAGACACTGTGCTTGCTTATGACCAAACGTGGCTTGACAAGTACTCTGCATGGGGTCAGGCACAATACCCATTCAAGAACATGCTTCTGGACCTCAACAGGTCAGGGACAACTTGGCTGACCCCAGTTTGTAATGAAAACTGGTAAAGTGGCATGACGTGGCCTCTGAAGTATCTGACAGCATCCATACAGTCACCACCATACCATCAGCAAACTAAGCGTTAACTTGACGCTAAGAAAGCATCCAAGCTGCCTTTACCCTCACCCCAGGACTTGCCGGCAGGCCAGCATGAGCTCATTTTGCTTGGAAGTTCAGCTGATATCCCAGCTTTCTTACCAGTCTACAGCACTTTACGGGGTTATATCACTGCTGGCTGCCTGCCTGGAGAAAGCCTTCCACTGGGGCGGGAGGAATAGCCAACTTTTCTTCATTGTTTATTCCTATCCTGCCTTTATTTGGAGTCAACAGCTTATTAGACTGGGATTTTAATCAGGATGTGGATTTGCTCAAGCCAAAATGAATTCAAAGCTCTTAAGGGTAATAAAGCCATGAGATTTCAGGGTACACCATGCTTTATTATACCCTCTGTAATTGAGGGAAGGAGGATTTCTCCCAACCGATGAGCTCACTCCTATTTTGCTGAAATGCAGATCTCCCTGGAGTCTGGATAACGGTTTCTTGCACATCCCATTTGAATAGCAGAAAGGTCTCTGGGGATATCTCCTCACCTACTTGTGGAAAGCAGAAAAAATGGGGAAGCCCACAGGAATGGGAGCTCCTCAGTATCTATAAAAACACTGTCTCAGTAAAGCTGGCTTCCTCTCTCCTTGTCAATATCCCTTGTCCTTCACTCTGGCGGCCCCATCCCACTGGGGTATTCTGTTGGGCAAAACTGTCACAGATCTTGGTCTCTGCCAATACCTAATCCAGTCCCTGCTGTCCTAGGGACAAAAAAGACACCAGAAAGCATAACTCAGGTGCTCTCCTCAATTGACAACAAACGTGCAGATTTTGAAAAGGACGAATAGTGCGGTCGGCCACCCAGTGATGGTTTTCACAGGGATTGGAGATGATGAGGCACCAAGATACCACAAGCACCCACACTTCCCTTTCTCAGATGCTTTTGGAAGACACTTTCAATGATCAAAACAGTTTTGAAAACATTGCACTTGGTCTGAAGGTTCCCCTCCTGGCCCGGCACTGCACCATGTCCTGCCAGGAGCACCCACCATGGAGCAGCAGCCTGAACAAACCCAGTTTTGTCCCAGTAGGAGCCACCCCATCACCCACTCTCGCAATGCTTGGTCCTGCAGAGGCTACTCCAAGGACAGGCTTTTTCCCAGCACAGCTGTGTGGGTGAGGGCATATGGAAACAGTTATTTCATGGGTCTTCTCCAGCTCCGATTTCTACGGTCCTTCAAAGAAATAACACAGAGAAACCAGCAGCAGGCCCCTTTCCATGGAAAGAGCGAGGGGATCTCCCGGGGCTGCAGCTGGCGCTGCCTCGGGGACGTACAGCCATGGGGAGCACCGCTGGGAATGGGGGGGCTGCCGCCACCACCACTCAGATCCCGCTCTGCCGTTTCCTTGAGGGGTGGGGAGAGCCGAGCAGATGGCAGGGAGGCGGCAGGCGGCCAGATCCAGGAGGGGGGCTCTGCAACCCCGTCACGTGGGATGGGCCCATGGCCAAAACCAACAGGCAGAGCTATCTAAATATTTATAGCCCTTCCCGGGCCAGCGGCGGGGTCTGCACAGTGGAGGGAACTAGCTGACTTGGTGAAACCCAGGAACTGGTGGCTCCCCTCCCTCCCTCCAGAAAAGATGCCTTACCCTGCCCCACTCCCAACCCGAGAGCCTCCATCCCTTGCTCCGCTCCAGTCTATGTTGGCTCCAGTCTACGTTGCTGCACACGTGTCATGTCAAACCATGCAGCTAGGTCTGATGCCTGAAGGCAACGGGCCAGGCAGAGCTTTGGAACAGGAAGAAATCACTGGGGCTAAACCCTCCTTAGATTCATTTCAGCCACAAGTCAGGAGAGCATAGCTGAAATTCATGCCCGTGCTTCCAAAATCCTTGAGACACAGCTCACAGCATTTGTCCTACTAGAGCAAGGCGCAGAGGAGGGGTACAGAGCTTTCAGGGTCACTCAAATACACTCAAAATTCTGCTATCAGGATTAAGCAAGCCCTACACACACATCCACAGCCCCCATCACTCCTCTCCCAGCCGCCAGCTCCCCCACCCTTATGCCGTGAGACCGCAGTCCCACGCTGCAGCAAGCCGAGTTATGGAGCAGGAGGAGTTCCCGGCAGGACAACCTTGCCAGAGCTGCAGTGAAGACCAAAGCAAGGAAACAAGACCTGCCCTCTGCTCCCGGGGGGCTTTTCACGGGGGCTCCAGAGGCCCTGGGACAGTTTCGGAGGTGCAGGTGGATGCTGTTTAATGCCGGAGGAGAGGAGCACTTCACATTAATGCCAAACGCTCCCTGTGCTCCTGTCCCTTGGAGGGCAGAAGCGGATCAGATCCTTCACAGAAAATGGAAACCTCCAGGTGCAAAAGGCTGAACTCTGACAGACACCGTGGGGATTTGGCTCCCAAACTCCCTGGGTTCCTCAGACTCCCTACATTACAAGTAATTGGCCACATACCAATTACCGATCGAGAAGTTTACCATCAGGACCTCCATCGCCCAGGATTCTCCTTGGTCATGTTTGCCCTAAACAGAAAGCGAGTGCCCTAAACAGAAATATAAAGACAGAAAAAAAGGCCTCGGGGATCTTGCAGCTCGCCCTGCAGGGCATCATGAGCTCGGTCCCTGCGGCATCCCTGCCGCCGCTCTCCCCTACCCAGCATCTCTGGAGAAGCAGCTCAGAGGGAGAACGGGCCAGTGGAAAGTGGGACTGAAAACCTTCATAAGGGAACTGTCAACAAATGACAGGTTGCTAAAAGAAATGCAAATGGCACCTGGCCAACTGTAACAGAGCTGTCAACGAGAGCTGCCAACGAGAGCTGCCAGTCAGCTCGAATGGCAGCAAGGGCTCTGCAGCCCCGGGGGAAACGTGCAGGTAGCCCGCAGCGCGTGAATGCCGGAGGGAGAACGAGGACATCCCTCCGGGGCAGGACAGCACCCCAGGCAGGGCGCGAGCTCACGTCAGGCATCACCAGAAGAGCAGGGAGGCTGATGGAGCCAGCTCAGATGCACATCCAGAGCAGTCGGAGTCACAGGGACCAGAGCATGAGAACAGAAGGGATGAGAAGCCAGCGCAAATTATCTCTATCTGAAAGGGCTGCCAGAGATTTCCCCCCCCTCTTGAAGAAACAAAGTAGCAAGCATAAGTCCCGGGAGCTGTCAGACCCCCTAAGTATTTTTCCAGGGACTGATAAATAGCCTCAGTGCTGCAGATAGCAATGGCTTCTGGTGACTTCCACCGCTCAAAGGGACCGAAGACTCTGGAGTCCTTCACAAGCCCTCAGTCTTGCACCTTCCCCAAGAGGCATGTTGTCCTATACAACAACATGGCTAGAGAGAGGAGATGATTCAAGCAGCTGACTTGAGGCAATGGAATTAAGGAGATACTAAAAAAAAAACCTAACAGAAACAGTTTCCCGTTCTTGAAACATGAAGCCGTGTGACCTCCTAGAAGAATCACTTGTGGACTCCTTGCATAAACACACTAAGGTCATGCACAAAACACAACCTGGGAAGCAGCCTGGACTGCTTAAATTTGAGTAGGCAAAAGGCAGACTGAAGTTGCAGGAAAACCTAGAGCTACAGTTGCAGCCTCTCTCCTCCCACAGGAGGAGTTTTCCCAAGTTTTCCAAGGAGACTTGCAAGTCATCCTGGCTGGGGGGGAGGGGGGGGGCACACATAAAGCTCACAAGTAAGGCTTTGGGGAGAGGGCAGCTGCTGGCTGGCCTGCGAGCTCTCTGCCTGGCACCCAGCACACAGCTGAACGAGGCAGCAAGTCCACCCCGAGCTCAGCAGCATCCAGCTATGCCAGCTCAAGCCCCGGAGCAGCACACCCATACTGACACAGCCCTGCGAGCCGACAACCCGCCAGCAGCCCTCCCTGGGTGGCTCTGCAGCAATCCTTGAGCTTCCCCGGCCCCGAAGCATCCCCGCGCCCAGAGCTCCCGCACACCGAGACCCTCCCATTTCCACGCCAGCTACACCAGAGGTATGCGAACAACGGCAGGGCGGAAAGCAACGCCTCGGTCACTTGGAAAGACACCTCCACAGGGCTGCAGGGACACGCCGCTCTGCCCACCCGCCACCACCAGGCATCAGCATAGGTCCCCAGCCACTCAGCAGAGCTGCTACAGCAAAGCCAGACATAACAGCCTCCAGCAGAGGCAGAGCTGTCTGCAGAGCTGTTTTCAATAGGTTTGAGCCTGTGTGGTCTCAGGTCCAGGGAGACTACGTACAATAAACCTCTCTGTGGAAAACTCACATATTTAAAGTGTCTTTTGCCAGCAGAGGGGAAAAAGCATCAGTCTCTCTATTCCACCCGCACTCCCCCCCCAACCCTGAAACACAGGGAAGCGATGCGAGAGCTTCGTCCCCTAGCTTCGGCTGCTGTCACGAGAAAGGAGCGCCGAGAAATTCAAAGGGGCAGAGAAACCGAAGCAGCTGAGGGATCGAGCCAAACCAGAGCAGGGTTTAATACAGAAAAGGGAGTGGGAAATTGTAAGAGGAAAAGAAAAAAAAGGAGGGAGGTGGCTGGAAACAAAGAAAGTTCTTGGCGGCGAGCTGCTGTGCTTGGCCCCTCTCCATCAGCCTTCGCCACCACAGGCGCGCGGGGCCGGGGAGGGGAGCATGGGGGCTCTTGTGCTGCGGGACACTGAAGCTCAGAGCAGGAGAGGGACAGCCAACCCCCAGCTCCGTCCCCAGACACCTTGTCACCCCCTCGCTCTAGCTCTGTGGACAGGGAGAGCCGGGAGAAGGGTAGTGCTGGTTCAGACAGCACTGGGAAAGGCATGGAGAAGCGATCCCAGCGGTAACTGCAGGGCATCGGGGATGCTGCTGTGATCCCTCTGGTCCAAGAAGCAGAAGCAACAAGTCAGAGCTGCAGGGAGGAGCTGGGTAACGGGGATGCAGGCAGCACGAGGACAGGCATATCCTCACTACCGCAGCAAATAACCCAAGCTAATCTGCCCACACAGGACTACAAAGCAGCCACCTCCCCTCACTCTGATTCATCCCTTTGACTGTACGCTCCCTAAAACCCCAGCGACAGACAGCTCTTCCCGCTCTGCTGTTGGACAGCTTGCCAGGGCACAGCGTTGCCCGAGCACACAGCCAAAGCTGCTGGGATGAAGTGCATGCACGCAGGGTTACACCAAGCACAGGGACCCCAAGGACAACCCACCAAGCCCCGCTCAGCCACAGTGCAGAGCGCTTGTAGCAACATATGCACCCGCTTGTTTGCTCCGAGTCATACTGAAGGTCAAACATATGGATTCGTTTCCTACTTCCCACTGCTACGTGAAACGGCTGGAAGTTAGACATAGCCCCTCCAACGCAAAGCTGCAAGGGATCAAGGTCACCAGACCTCTGAGCGGGCAGAGGCGATGGATGGCCCCTGCGCCAAAGTTCACTGCTGGCATCGCGTACGAGCACCAGCTTTCCACACAGAGCTGCATCCGCCTCAGTGGCCATCTGCCAGGCAAGATTTGGCCCTTGCACTGAACTGCGACATTCAAGGTTCTCAACAGCCTTAAGTAACATGACTGGGGAAGAAAAACAAGGGAGAGTTTGCGTTTGAGTGTTGGTTCTCATCCACAAAGCCAACAGTGCTCCCTTAGGCCCCAACTCTCTTGAGAGGTAAAAGGGAAGGAAGGATCGATCGGCTCTGCAATGCTGTGCAGCAGAGCAGGGCCAGGTACAAGGACGGATCCAAATTTCTACCAGCTATGGGCTCCAAACACCCTGCCTGTGGCCTGCCTCGAGCAGGAGAGCGTCAGCCAGCTGACAGGAAACAGGATGAGATACAGCAGAACTGCAGGATACAGCAGCAAAACACTGCTGAGGATGCTGAGAAAGCCCTCAAACCTCTGGGGGCCACCGATGCTCAGAAACTCTTTGCTGTGGCAGAGACTCAGCTTCCCGGGTTCAGCCTTACTTCATACATTCTGGTTTCGCTTTTGCTCTCTTTCATTCCTAGTTTAGTTAACAGCCCCTGGATGGATTTCACACTATTCATTTTTACCTCCTGCTCCCTTGGTCTAAATGCACCCAGCTCCTTTGGCTCCCCACAGGACATTCCCACCATACCAAGAGCATGGTCATGCTTCGCATGGCATGGGGGGAGTCATCCCCCAATGCTATTCTTAAGCCCAGCGACCAGCATGATTCACAATAGCAGAAATAACGCAGCTGTACAAGGCAATACTGTGCCAGGTCCCCACAGAACTCTGCTTCAGCTGAGCAAGTCAGGACCTGGGGACCATGACACACAGGTCCATGGGGCACACATTCTTCAGAAGACATCTTCTGCTCTGTACATACAAAGCACCAAAGAATGACTGAATCTATAGATCAGCAGCCCTCCTTCTCCTCTTGCCATTCAAGCACTCTTCTCTGAATGCTCCATAATCAATGCCCAAACTAACCCCATTGCTTATCTGGAAATGAATGAAACCATGAACAGCCTCACCACTACAAGGAACAGGAGCAGAGATGACACCTACAATCATGTCACAAATTCCACATCAAAAATATAACACATTTACTCTTGGAATTTTTTTTTCCCCATGAAACTTGTTTTAAAATATCTATAGATGCTATCATCTAGATACCAGATTCCAACATGCACTGTTAATTACTTTCGCAAGGCAGCTGCCACAAATGAGGTGGTTCAATATGCATTATGGTGGTTCAATATTCACCTTGTTTAAAGTTTGCAATCTTGTTAACTGAGCTTGCAAAATAAATGCATACTGCACACTTTGTCTAAACTTCCCTTTTTCAAAGTGATATGTGTGTGCATGGAGGCCAGGAAAGGAAGTCCTGCAAGAGCATAGTCCAGATTTTCCAATAAACTAACACAATCAAAGAGCATGCTGCTCTTTCTTTCCTGTTGGATGTATATATATACTTTTGGTTTGTGCTCTGGAGCAACCATTTAAAACTATATGAACTATGGAAGTGTTCTTGGTGGACGGGATGGTAGAAATGAAGATGCAATTCAATGACATTGTTATTAACACATAGAACAAAACACACAAATTGCATCTGTATTAAAATGAAAGGTCCTGAAGCTTGCCTAAGGGCAAAAAAACAACCAAAATCTGGATTTAGTAGGGAAAAGCTTTATTTTAGGGACTGCTACTAGAGAATAACAAACACAAAACTATAAAAAGATCCTGTGTGAAGTCCTTTAAAGGAAAATTTAGTCTGTTTCAACTATGGCTTTGTTTTGGGTCTTTTCTGAATAAACATTCATTTATCAGAATTTGAGACTTGGCCAGACCATAGAAATGACAGTCTGCTACTTTGTCGCCCAGAATGATTATTTTTAAACTTTGCTCTTGGACTTTGCCTTTTCAGATTTGCAGTTTGGCCCTGGAGCTCTCGCCAGCAGCGTCCCTGAGGGGCATGAACTGTAATGACTTAACATAGGATTGTATGGGAAATGTCACTGCAGGGTGACCCTCCAGCCACTGCCTGAAGGATGGGACTCCCCTTCTTCACTTGGACGGTGGGCTGCCGAGATCCCGAGCTCAGTTGTTCTCTCTCGACGGGATCAGAGCAGTGCATCCTGCAACGAACACCTGCAAAAGGATTGTTTCTCGCTGCCCCTTCCAGGTACTGCTCATGAAAAAAAGGTTAAAGACACAAGTGGCTCAAGTGCAGTTGAAGCAGCCAGGGTTAGCAGCCCAGGAGAGATGCCACCGAAATCCAGCGTGATATGGTTTCACAGCCGGCAGAGCAAATTCAAGGGCCCCATTGCTCAGAGCAAAAAGCTTGGTTATCCTTCCCCTCGGCCCTTCCACATGTGTGAGCAGAGTTGGTTTGACAAGAATGGGAGCAGACGTGTCGGCCTCACACCATGCCAACGCCATGGCAGCAAAAACCTTCCAGGAGCACAAGGCTGACTGCAAGGAGAAAAGCACGCAAGGGGAGAGCACCGCCCACTAACTGCAATTTAGCCTGACCCGGGCCAGCAGCGCTCACTGCAGTACCCACCAAAGGGTTTAACACCTCACCAAGGAGAAAAGCAATCAAGAGGCTGTTCCCATTTCCCCTATCCCCCAAATGGCTTTAAACACACCTGGGCTTCCTTTGAACAACCCACCTAGCTTCTCCCACCATCAGGTCAGGTACTGGGCTGTTACCACAGTAAGGAGGATGGACAGGACATGGGACAACTGCACTGTTGTCCCAGCGTATCCTTCCAGGGAGGCAAGGCCATCAGACACACTGTGAGAAGCAGCAAGACAGCAGCATGCCAGACTGACACTCTCTTGCACCAGGATTTGAGGCAGTGCTGTTCTCAGGCACACACATGTTCGAGGGCATGAGACTGCATTCAGGTCCCCAGTTAAATCCCAACACAGCTCAGCATGCATTTGAGCTGGCACCCGGCTACCCAAACCCTTCCCAGCACCTTGCTGGGTCCTACACCCAGCCCAAGCCCCCCAGTCTGGGGGAATATTGTGTCTCCTGCTTCAAATCAGAGCTGCAAAAAAACGCAAGTTTTTGTCTCGGGCAACACAACTCTTTTTGTGTCAATTACCAAGGTGATGGGTGAACTACGCTGGCCTGAAGAGAGCTGGCCTTTCCTACAGCCCCTCCCCACTGCAGGCATCAATAAGGACTTTGAAACACTGGTTTGATCTCACTTTTCTGGGAAACTGGAATTCATGACTTTCTGCTGTGGCCTCACAACAGCACCTTTGTCCAGCAAAGAAAAGCCTCTCGCCGATGCAGAGAGCAGCCCGAGCAGTGCGGGTCACTTGACGGTCAGGCCAGCGCAGAGGCAATGGGAGGAAGAGCCGGTGTGCTCCTCCAGCCTCCCCAGGGACAGCAAGTAGCTGCCCTAGGGGATGTAGAGCACATTTATGCTCAGCAATGAGAAGCCAGAGAGCAAAGGTTTAACACCTACACTTTGCAGTTGACACGGATTTGCAGCGTGCCAGCAGATATGGTCTAAAGATGACTCAGCCATGATTTGCTGCCCCTCCTCTCCCTCTCTTTGCAGGAGGAGGAAGAAAAAAAAGAAAAGAAGGGTTTGATTCCATATAATTAAGTGGCTTTGTGAATCTGCCTAGTTCCTATTGATCCCCTCAAACAAGGCAAGTGCTCCCATTCACTCCAGTGCTGTCCCAGGGAGGCTGCTGCCTGCACGCTGCCTGCCCCTCCCTGGGCTCAGCCCTGCCGCGAGCTTCGCTGGCTCCTGCTGCCGGGTTTTGGTCCAAGACAAGTACAGGGAAAGGTTAAGAGGCGGAGGACTCGAGCCACCGGTTGAGGAGGGAGCAGGCGGCCGAGCTGCACAGCTGGCTGTCATGAGCTGTGTGCAGCCACCTTCTCCCACCACCCTGGGAGCTTCTGCTCTGCTGCCCCGCCATACATCCCTCTTTTTAGAAAACACCTCTGTCCCAGACTTCCAACCTCACAGAGATTATTTGTGCTATGCCCAGCTCCACCCACCTCAGCCCTGCGGGTGGAGGGTAAGCAGGGACAATGCCCAAAAGAGATTGTGTCTGGCTCTTGGGGTGCATGTCCCAGCCGTGGGGACACGGGTCTGGATGGGTACAAGGAGCCCCCAGCCCCAGCAAGGGAATGGGAAGGCCCAGGAGAGCAGAGGAGCAGCCACAGGCGACCCTGTCTGAGCCCCGTTATGGGACCTGACGGCGATGCAACAGATCCGCCAAGACAAACAGAAGAGTACGCAGCTCAGCAAACCTCCTCACGTACACTCTCCTCCAGATCAGATGCATAACCCAGCTACAATGAGTAAGTCTAGGATGGACATGACAGGAAGGGGGACACGTCTGGAGCTGGGGCCAGGCTCAGCCAGGGCTGATAAAGCCGCAGGCAGGGGAGGAGAGGAAGAAGGGGTGATAAGGGGTTGGGCAGCAGCAGGCACATCACATCCCTGGATGCAAGGAGGGGGTAAGAGCCCCCCTTTACCCTCCCTTCCATCGTGGCTAGAGCTGGCCTGCCCTCTGCTTTCCTCTGACTGTTGCTCACTGCCACAAACCAGCCAGGGTGACCTGGAGAAGCCCCTGATCCCCCAAGAGCTCAGAGAGCCTGGCTCCGCTGACACAACACGCTCCAGCCAGAGCAAACACCACATCTTCACAACCCAAACGCGCCACGAACAGTGTGTCACTGGGTCACCCCAGTCTAAGGTGAATGGGGCGGAGAGAACATTTTGGTCTTTGTTTTACGGTTGTTGCCAGGATTCACCCACAAGGTCTCCACAGATGCCTGGAAGCGCACCAAAGTTTAAATAATAAAAAAAAAAACCCAACCCCTTCAAAAATAGACAAACCCACAACAGTTTGGAAGATGCCCTGGAGCATGCAGGAACACGCTCCCTGGGCAGCTCACGCAGAAGGGCTGCAGGGCACAGGAGGGAACACCTCACGGGGACGGCGGCACTGTCCCAGGCGCAGAAGGAAGGAGCCAGGTGGTCCCTTGCCCCGGCACTCTGCAGCCAACAGGTTTCAGAGCCCCTCTGCCCAACGCCGCTCCCTCACGCAAGCAGAGGCACTTCCCGGTGGTGCCCCGGAGACGCCTCCTCCCCCCGGGTGCGTGCTGCCCTAGGAGCCCCTCCAGCAAAATCCCGCCCGCAGCCGTTCACGGGCACCTCCCGGCGCTTCCCCCCGGCGGGTCCCGCACAGGGTCATCACCGGCGCTGCCCCCCCCCAGCGCGGCGATGTCCCTGCCCGCCTCCCCCGGTAGCAGGGGTCTGGGAGGGAGGGGCAGCGCGTCCCCCCGCTGGCAGGAAGGGCACCGGGCGACCCCCCACGGGAGACGCCGGGGGTGGGAGCGGCAGACCCGGCAGCGCTACTCTCCTCCTCCCCCCTCCCGCCCTGGGGCCGGGGCTCCGCGGCCGCTGCCCGCCGCCGGGGCGGCCGTGGGGGAGCGGAGCCGCCCGCGGGCCGGCAGCGCCCGGCCTTTGTTTGCCCAGCGC
Source organism: Ciconia boyciana (assembly GCF_034638445.1). Taxonomy (NCBI): domain Eukaryota; kingdom Metazoa; phylum Chordata; class Aves; order Ciconiiformes; family Ciconiidae; genus Ciconia; species Ciconia boyciana. The sequence continues at coordinate 12,239,077 of NC_132942.1, forward strand.
CGGGCGCGGCGGAGCGGGGCGCCCCGAGCCGCGCCACTCACATAGTGCTTGTTGGGGGTGCGCCGCTTCTGCACGTCCAGCACCTTCACCTCCGCGATGCTCCGCCTGGGCATGCCTCTGCCTCTGCCCCTCGCAGCCCGGCGCCAGCGGCGAAGCGGGGAGCGGCGGCGGCGCTGGGGGAGGCACTGGCGCACGCAGCCGGGACCGGAGCCTGCAGCGCCGCGCCGAGCCGAGCCGAGCCGAGCCGCCCGCTGCCGAGGGCGGGAGGCGGCCCCGGCCCGCCCCGGCCTATCCCGGCCGGCGGGGCGGCCCCGCCGCCGCCCGCTTAAAGGGGCGACCGGCACCGCCCGCCCCACGCGTGTCTGCCCCACGCCCGGCTGCTGGCAGGGGGTACGCCGCCCCGCGGCCCCCCCACCCCCAGATGGAGAGGGGAAGACAACTCGGCTGTGTCTTTGGGGAGGGCAGAGTTTTTCGGAGGGTGCAGCTGGCTGTTTGCCCTTCGCAGGGAGGTGGCTGTGGGGCTGGCGGGGGTCCGGGCTTGCCCGGCATGGTGGGCCTGTGAGTGGGCTCCATCACCAGGTTTTGATTCTTCTCGCTGCTTTTGTCCCGTGACAACGGCCCCCAAGGCGGTGCTGACATGGCCACCAACAGCCGCATCCCTAAAGGATCCGGGAACTGAACTGAGCAGAAGGCAGCTTTGTTGGCTGTTGGTACGGTCAGATCACTAGAACTGCCTTACCCAGGACAACCCGCATACCCCTGGGAGCTGAGCCACTGCAACCCGCCTCCCCGCCCTGGCAGCCCACCCCCTCATGCGACGCTCGGTGCCCAGCTCTGCCCTTGGGGCAGGGGAGGAGACGAGGCAGAGACCAGGCACTTCTCTACAATCAGTGCCACCCACGGCCTCCATCTTCCCAGCAGCTCCTCAACACGTAGCTTCTCTCCACAGCTCTCTTCCCCGTTGGGCTTTTAATTACATTATAAAGTTACCCAAGGCTCGCACTGGCAGGTCATTAGCTTTCATATGAGTTTAATTTAATCATAAACAACTCATCTCACTCTTTAGCAGCTCCTTAAATGTGGCTTCTTTTTATATTGTTAACTTTGCTACAGCCACCCCAGCGGATTAATGGAGGCACAGGCAGGTTGCCAGGGCTTTATTGCCCTCCCCTTGCCCTCCCAAAGGGTTCATCTTCATCCTCCTCCCCCTCAGCTAAGCCCAAGACCACAGTGCCCCTGCAGAGATAGCTGCAGGAAGGATGCTAGGTTGTCTGAAGGGGACACCACGCCACCGGTGACCTCCCTGATGCCTGCTGGCATGCCACTACAGGGCTGCTTTAGTTGTGGACCAGCTGCACATTGCTTTCCTCCCTGCCCCGGCCCTGTTGTCACTCCTCAGTCAGGCACGTGTTGAAGGCAGGTGGGCAGGAGACCATGGAGAGACCCCGAGAGCCCTCCCTTCCTTCTCCCACCAGGAAAGCCCTGACATTTATGAGGGATGCTAGGGCCGGACCTTGAAGTGCTAATCAGGCGACAAAGCTTGGGAAAGCACCTATAGACAGCAGAAGTGCAGCTTTTGATGTTGTGTGGAGCACCCAGGCTTGGGCAGATAGAGTTTTACTGGTTTTAAAAGCCCTGAAAGATGCATGAATCCTCCGAAGGATGGTCAGGAAAACATCCAAAGCAGCCGTGCATCACGTTGGTAAGAGAAGAAATGTACCTTGAGGAGATGTGGAACACTGGAGAAAGGGGGATTAGGAGACGAATGAAACAATTATTGGTCTTCACATGCTGAAAGAGAAAACCAGGGTAGAGAGCAGCTGAGAGCACTGCAACTGAGCAACGCAGAGGATGTAACCTGAAGAGCTGAGGATGGAAAGGCCAGGCAAGGGGGTCATAGGGATAACAAAAGCAGGTAACTGGATATGTAAACCACCAAAAAAAAGCACAGAAACACGCTAAACAAAATGGAATAGATGTTAAATCGCAAGGTGGGGGGAATTAAGGCAACTGAGTTACAAATGCTACAGCTGCAACCGTCCCTCCTGCTTCGGGTGCTGGTTTGTTCTGGTTAGCAGTGACTGCGGGACTGCCGGGCATCCGGGGTGAGGGTGACTGTGCTCAGGACATTGGTTGTGTATATGCAGAGCTGGTCGGATGCAGTCTGGTAATTTGGTTTTACAGGAGTGCACAGACTGACCCTACATCCCTCATGCACTGAAAACAACATAGCCAGATTGATCATCTTGCTGCCCAGTCCATCCGTACATTAACACGAAGGCCACCATCCACACACCTTGGACTCACTACCCATGAATGCTAGGACCAGTTGGGGGGGCAGGGGGAAATTAAAAAACCCATCTGGAAAGAGCAAATCGAGAACATGCAATTCAGAGAGCATTTTGACCTATAGGTGCAGCATCCATGAAGAGGCTAAACTGTGTTTTCTTGCCAGATTTGTCTGGTCTAGCTTTAGAAGCAATGATAGCTGCAGCAGACAGAGATGGTGTAGGACAGCGAGGAGTGCTGGACAAGCAGCTGATGAACAGCCAGAGTCCCAGGTGCCACCAGCTGCAACACCCCCACGCTCGCAGGACCCTGCACAGCACGTTAGCAGGGCAGGAGAGCTGCCCTGATGGCCAGCACAGTAAGGACCCACAGCAGAAGCAAGCAGGGAAGTCTATGAGATGGCTCTGAAAAGGAGCCTTATCCCTATTCGTGCTTCTGTCATCTCGTACTGGCCACAGACTCGAGGGGACAGAAATCCTATCTCCAGGCTGTCACTTTAGCACAGAGCCAGATGGTGGATTTGGGAGGGGGGGAGACAAGTTCTGCACATTTTTACAGCCGCAATGCCTGTTCCCTGAACTCCCCCTCCACAAGGCCATCCCCAGCCACTGTGGAGCACCGTACTGCCATGCACCTTCATCAGCAACCTTCATGCTGGCCTCCCCCTTTCCTTTAATCCTGGCCCTGCAGCCACAGTTGGGAATCCACAAGAGACAGAATGAACACCACACGGTGACACTGTGAAGGACACCTCACTCCTAAGCTTGAAGCAGCCCAGAGGGACACAGACAGTGCTTTGCTTGGGGAAGCTTTGTGCCCACCTCCCCTTCTCGGGGTGCACAAAACCTTTGGGTATTCCCTTGCTGATAAATCCATTTCCCTGTGCCACAAGGTCCCCACATGGAGATGTGCAACATGGAAAGCAAAAGGAGAATGTATGAATGAGCTCTCACAGCATCTTGGACCTACCTGCTCCAGGGACCAGATCCTGGTTTCCTGCCATCACCCTTCCAGCTCCTTTCTGTGTACTGCCATGGATGCAGCCCCATGGCACATGCTGCTGGGCTGTCAGGCCATTCCTTTATATCTGGTATAAATCATGTGTATCAGACAGCCAGCTTGTTACACACAGGGGGTTACTTTATCCTTGTCTTCCAGCGTAAACCCACTCCAGGCCTACAAACACTGGCAGAGAGCCAAGTGACTGCACAAAATCAATCAGAAGCACTTAAGCATCGGCATTGCTTCCCCAGCACCATAACCTGCTGAAGTGGATCTTGGACCCCATTGCTCTTGGACCCCAACAGCACCAGGCACTGGCTGCAGCCTGACAGCTTATGAGCACCCAGGAACAAGCAGATGTTGGAGACAATTGCAGCTAACACTGCAAAATGGCTCCTCTGTTTAATTAACAAGGCTGTCTAGCTGTTGAGATGAGCAGAGCGCAGCTTTGCACGCTGACCTGATCGCCTCCCGAGGGAGGCATGCCAGGAGGCTGGCTGTGGAGATGTACAGCCTGGCTTGGGCTCTACTGCACCTCAGTAGGTTATCAAGGAAACTGCCAAGCATTTGCTAAGGGAGCCCAAATGAGGGTTTTGTGATTGACCTGGGAGCCCCATGCTTGGCCCACACCTCTGGTGGTGTGGCTGTAGGAGCAGCAGAGATCTGGCAGCTGCACTTCCTATGATGAGGTTAGGTGGTACAAGGGTACAGGTGCAACTGAGGGGAGTTTTGGAATAAACAAGTCATCTCCTGCTGCCCTAACCAAAGGCTGAAGTATTGTTAAGCCAAACAAAATAACTACACAGGTGAGCTCACCACCTACTGAAGAGTCAAGGTCTCCTTGATCCATGTGCACTCTCCCTTCTTTCTGTCAGGATCAGCTGAGCAATTTAAAGCAAGAGGACAAATGACTTCTGAAAAGCCAGCCATCAGCTTGGACATGCAAATGGGTTTCCACTTGGCTGTAAGCAGGCTCCAGCTGTTCAGGCACAGCTGGGCCATCCCTGAGGTCTGTCAGGTGTCAGAGATGTAATGGGATGAGAAAGCGGTGCCCCACCATGAGCCCTGAACTGCAGAGAAAACAGCACCTGCAGTCCTTCTGGCACAGAGTCCACTACTTCTGCTTGCTTTTTTAATTTAAGAATTATGAGTATGTACTAGGTGGGTAAATGTTTCTGGTCCTCCCCTGTGTACTGAACAAATGCATCTGTCTTCCCCAAGCTCCCTCACAAAGATTAGTCAAAAATTATGCTGCTACAACAACAGAGGGCAAATCTTTGCAGCTGAAGCCCAGTAGAGCAGTGGTTACCCACCATATCACCAGGTCTGGATTGCGCTGATTCTTAGCCACCACCAGCAATGATTTTCCACTGCTTTGACCCCAGTATTGTTGGTTTTAGCTGTGTGGTGTGGATGACACCCATCACAGTCAGCCTGGCAACAGATTGCACCCATCCCGCACGGAGGTATGGCAGCAGGGAGAAGCAGACCCCATGGAGGGGATGCTCAGCCCTCAGAGAGGGAGAGGCTGTCCTGGCACACGTGTGCCAATGGGCAGGGGAACCCTGGAAAATTCCTGAGAACAACACTAGAGTGGGAAACAAAATACTGAAGCACCGATCCAGTGAAAGGTGTGCTATAGCAAATGACAAATCCAGGAAAAAGAGTGAGCAAACATTTCAGTGCAAGGGGACAGCTCAGCTCCAGCTCAGCGCTTGTGCAGACAGCAGCTGGGCTCCGCAGCCACTGTTTCAGTGTGCGTGCCATCTAGTGAACAAGAGAAAGAAGAGCAAACATCACCCCTGCTACCCTTGCAAGCCTGGAAACCAGGCCCAGGGGAATGCCAGCAGGTGCTTGTGAGGCCAAGTGGGGTGCCAGGGCGACGTGTCCCACCCAGCCCCATTCCACCCGGGAGAAGGGCAACAACAAACCCCATCAGCAAGGCAGAAGACCAGCCTCTGGAGAGGCTTGGTTTGCTCAAGCCGTGGGTAGTTTGGCATTTGGAGAATTAAACTAGTGGCCATTGCAGCAGGAGAAGATGCAAGCATTTGGCTTAACAGGGTGCAGATGACTTTTGAAGGGGGTGCCTACAGCAGTGCTCACCTCCGTCTGCCCTCCTGCAGTGAGGGAGGGACAGCAGATACAGCCATAGGAGGAAAGCAGTTAGGCACAAGCCCCAACTCCATGACTCTCCCTGCCTGCCCTGCTTTTTCTTCCCTCAAAGAGTTTCATCATCCCCATCACAGCAGGAACACTGCAAAATCCTTTGGGCAGCTTGGAGCCCAGACATGACAGGACACAAAGTGCAGAGGATGTAATGAGGAGAATGGAGAATGCTACAGCTGCTGCAGCACCAGTAACTTTTCAGGGCTGTTATCTCTATTTTTAAAAATTAAGAAAGATTTTTACTTTTGCTCTGTTTTCAGCATTGCACCAGGGCAGAATGGTAGATAACAGTTATTTCTGGAATACACAGTACTTCTGACATATTTATAAATATAAGTATCCTCATGGTTGAAGCTCCCCTCAGGCACTGCCAAAGACATGCAGATGAAGTTAAATACTCCCATGAGATTCTCTGCTTCACTGGGATACATTGAGCGAGGCCATTTTTGACCAGTGTGTCCCAGGGACAGTGCAGTCCTGGTACATACAAATGAAAAAGATGGCTAATTATGTGTCCTCAGCTACTTCATTTCTTACTATCTCATGGAGCAACGAGATGGGCACCCTCATGTTTTTTTCTTGTCCTTCTCTCACCACAGGGCTGCCCACGTAAACCCCACTGCCGCCAACTTACAGTAACAACTTTCTCTCCCTTTCACCACCTCACATCTGAACTCACAGCCTGAGACATTACCTAGCCAGGGTGGACAGAGGTAGCAAGATAATTTCCCACATGAAACCCAAGGTATAAGTTGGCAGGCTCCAGAGCAACCTTCCAAAAAATGAGGGGAATACCCTACCAGCTCCCTGGGCTCGTGTCAAAGCTGCCCTTGGACACCATGTGTCCTTGCTTGGTGTAGGGCATCTGGATGAAAGAAATCATAACTAAACCAGCAGGTAAAAATCTCCAAGCACAAAATGAAGACCACGCAGGCCCTGGGGTTGGTTACAGAGGCGATGGGAGCTTTTCTGAGCAGCCTGGGGGAGCAAGCAGAGGTCTCCCCCTGCACTGACACGTTGACCTCGTAACGCATTTCCAGGATCCAAGCGCTCCTCAGCTGAGGGCAGAGTGGGGAGGAGACAGGGGGGGCATCCCTAGGACCTCCTTGTCCCAAAAAAACAAGGGTGCTGAGGCGTTTGACTGGTATCTTGTTACAGCCAGACAAGCTAACAAAAAAGGAAGAAAATGCCATGCATACATGGCTTGCACTCTTCAGGCGACAGGATGCAATACTCCCTCTTCACCAAGCGGGGTCAGCCGAGCACTATTTTAACACACAACGAAGCCATCAAGACAACTGCTGCTGCACTTCTGTCTACCAGAGTTTCACCTTCTTAGCAAAGACGTTATGGCCGCTGACCTGCAGCATGCAGCAGAAGTGCTTTTGAAGCAACTAGCTATTTTAAAGAACTGGAAGTTCAATCTTGCATGGTTCACATGCCAGAACTGGCTCTGGAGGTTTCTGTAAGTCAGCAAAACCCAGACTAGAAGGAAAGCTGGTCTAAGGCCACAGCAGGGTATCAGGCAGGAAATCAGACACACGCCCAGGTTCCTCAGTCTGTTACTTTATTAGAAGAGTCTTTACATCATAATGGTGGCCCCACTGAAGATACTTTACAAAATATTAAAAAAACCCCTTTTTATTCAAAGCCACATCTTAAAAAATGGCATCCCATCCCCCCTCAAAAACAAACTGGGTTTATTCGTGGTTCCTTCTGAACAGGAAACAACAAAAACATCCTCTTTTGAGAGGGGGAAAAAATATAACCACCCTGTAAACATGACAATCAGAAGACGCGCTCCCCTGCCCTCTCCTAGGAGAGGAACATGGTACTAGACCCTCGGCACACCTGGAGAGGTAACAGAGCATAGGGAAAGGGCAGGGGACAAAACCATTCCCACCATCTATTAGCAAAAGCAAAACTACGTTGCTAGCTCCAGGCTGCAAATAAGCTGGACTGGAGAAAGGGACAACAGATTTACCATAAGGGCATCACATCAGCTCTTTAAAAGTCCCCAGAAATAGTCTCCTTGCCCATGGCTGCACAATATCCAGAGGCAGCTGACACTCCCTGGGCTGGTGCAAAGCAGCAGAGGTGGCAGTGCCCTTCAGCTGGAGGAGGTATGTTATGAACAGTATGCTGCAGGACATCCTTCTGCAAGTCACATGTAACGTGAAAGGACAGGCACCGGGTACTGATTTCTGTGACAATAACCATTTTATAGAATATGTCCAGCCTGACCCCAATAGGACCAGGAACAAAACTGCTGGGGCTGCCAGCACATATTTCTAATGCAATTAAAAGGCTCAAACCAGCACATTGTTCAGGAACAACCCCCTGAATTCATTCATTTTACATCAGCTCCCAACCTGGTGCTATCATATCTGAAAGGCACAGTCAATGCTTTTGGAGACAGGACAGGAGGTCTTCCTAGGAGGACAGGCTAGTTACTGAAAAGCTGCTATGCAGTCTGCTTGCAAAGGGTCCCAGCCCTTAAGATCTCCATCTAGGCTATACTCACTAATAAAGACATCAATGGTGTGGATTAAGAAGAAACTTGGAATGGCCCAAATAGATGTAGTCTTGCTAGTTCGCAGGAAGCTTATAAATATGTATTATGAACTCTAAATGGGTAGTAAATGTAAATGGACTTCTCAGATAAAAGAGGTGTTAAAGACCTGGGGGCTGGCTCCTTCATCTAGGTACCTAGAAGTGTAGTACATCACATACCACCTTTTTCTGAAATGCCAGTATGTCTCTAAATCAACACATGAGACTAAAATAACTTTTTTTTTTTTTTTAAGCAGAGACATTTTTTTCTTGCTCAGGAAGCAGGCCTAAAACAAACAACATCCAGAGATCAACAGAGAGAAAAACTTAAGTGCTACCTTACACCTTTTGGTTGTGTAAAGAAGAAGGTGCTGCCCAGTGAGGTCTCTGTCCTCCTACCCAGGTCTGTGCTCTGGGTCCTACCCAGCAGCTCAGCCAAGCACTGCCTTGTGCAGGTGGAGGAAGGCAGCCCAACCGAGACACATCACCACGGAGCAGAAAGGCCAGAGGGCCGGACCTGCCACTGCTCTGCTGCTCTGCAGCGTGACTCCAAGCTGGAAGCCAGGAGAATCATCCAAGAAACTGTGGCACATCATAAGGAGATGAGACATCAGTGGAGAAACTGATGCCGAGAGTAGCAAGCCACCGTGACCTGTCTTTGCATCTCCTCTTCCCTTGCATCTCTTGTTTCAAGACTCCTTTATTCCTTCCAAATGATGCTTTGCAGCCTATAACCCTGACTGCAGAGTGGCCAGGCTGGCTGATCCACATGGCCAACATATATATAGCACTTAAAAAAAAACCAAACTCAAGCATATGTGTGACCATGAGAATTCTGGCAATAACACTCTTCTGCCCCTCACTTGTCCTGTCCAGAAGGCAGATGACTGTGACCAATACCTCACTGTTTCACTGCAGGACTAAGCACCATTACAAACCTCCCGCTCTGCACATGCATGTACACTTCTGTAAGAGACAAAAGCCTGCAGCCAGCTGAACAGTTTAATTATGCCATAGTCCAGTCTCTGATAAGATAGTGTTAGCTAGATGCCAGAGGGACTGCGGTGCCAGCAATCACGGCAAATGAAGAAGCAGAAGCATCTTTGGAAGGATGTCCAGCCAGTCCCCTTTCTGCATAGTCTGTATGGGGAGGAAGAGGAAAGAAAAAACCCAACCCTCCCTCCTCAAAGGCAAAAACATTCCAAATCACTGTCTCCATTGAGGAAAAAAAGGGCCACAGTAGACAGAAATAAATCTAAGGCAAGTGTTGGGGGGCCACGAGGCCAAGGTTAGCCTAAGACAACGCCAAAGCTGCTCTGCCCCAGACTAGTCCTTACAGAGGACTGGGAGGAAGAGCAGCCACAGTGGAAAGAGAGGCTGATAACTGCTGCACAGAGGGCAGAAGCCACCGCCTGTTTCTCCTGTTCAGAGCAGTTATTGCTTCAGTCCAAGTTGACATGCCCAGTGAGCACCAGGCTCACGTGAGAGGCAACACATCCAGGTAACAGTGCAAGTACGATTACAGGAAGGGTCCTGCCTGACTTCCCAGCGTGGAGCTGTGCTGAGCAGGCCAGCTCCTGGAAATGCCACCAAAACTTCCAGTCAGCATCCCCCAGTGCAGGACAGAGGCCATGTTTATCCCAGACAGAGCGAGGCGACAGGAGGGTGCTGTTGTGAGAAGAGGCTGCCAAGAGGGTCTTCCAAGTCCAAGTTGCCCACCTGCAGCCCAGGAGGACACAGCGAGTACCAGTTGGTGGCCTGCCAGCTGCGAGGTGTTATGAGCTCTCTGTGGAGCTGAACGGGACAAACTTGGCGTGTTTGGTTGGGGATGCCGGGGTCTGTCCATCTGCCTCCTCACTCAGCTTGAAGAACATCTCCTGCTCACGCCTCTTCTGGTTCAGCTCGTCCTCCAGGGCCTTAAGCAGAAGGGAACACACATAAGAGATGTATTTGAGATTGTACTGGAGCTAGGGACACTGTCCCCTCCAACCAACCAAGCAGGACACCCTGCTCATGCCAAGGAGGCACTACCTTCTTCCGTGGCCTCAGCTTGTCCCGCCACTCCTTCATGTGCTGGTTGTGGTTCTCATCCAGAGATTTAAGCTTCTGGGTTTCGTGCTCAATCAAGAGGTGACACTTCTCATTCTAAACACAGATCACAAAACAGAACACCCATTAAGTAGCTGGGACTGTAAATCCTGTGGTTGAACAGGATTTGCATTGGCCAGAGGCATTCAGAGCTCTGAGCTCCAGGGCACGTTTAGACACGGCCAGAAAAACCTCTCAAGGCAGAGCAGGGGACATCAGTTCCAGTTCACTGACAGTCCTCTGCAGCCACTTCTTACGATGTGCTCCTTGTGCTGGAGCACAGGCAGCTCTGAGAGGCTGAGCCACGAGGGATGGGTACCTGCAGCTGCTGGAGCTCGTTCATGTTGCTCTCGCACTGGGCCTGCATGTCCTTCATCTGCGTCTCGTGCTTCTGCTGCTGGTGCAGTCGCTCTGCTTTTTGCCTCTTCTCTTCCTGCTGAGCAAACTGGAAGAGAGAAAAGCAGGTGCCTGTGTAGGCAGCGTCGCTCTGATCTCTGAAGCCAGTTAAGAGACTGACCAGCTTGCACTATTATATAGGAAAGAAAGAAAAGCTCCGAGGATGCTTCCCAACACTAGTCATGATGGAAGCAGCGCTGAAAATCACACCTGATGCCACAAAAGCAAAGACCTCAGACTCCCTGCTGTGGAGTATAAATTTGGGAACAGTTGCCTTTTTCCGACTTCCCTTCTGCCAGTAGGCCAAAGTACTTCACCCACAAGCCAAGCCTCAGCCCTGGTGCCCTTTGCAGGACCTGACCTGTTTTATCTTCTCCCGCTGCTCAGATGCGCTCCCGCTGGAGTGGATGTGAAGGCTTTTCTTGTACATGGCCATGCGCGTCTTCCCTTCACTCCGCTGGATTTTGGGGAGCCGGGCTTTCTCCTGCTGCTGCCGAATTTTCAACTGCTCTAACATGCGCTGGTTGTATCGCTGCATTTGCTCCCTTTCCTGCAACGGCAGAGGGACAGGTATCAGAGGAAGAGACACAACTCAGGCCAACAAGAAAGTGCTGAGGAGACCAAAGAGAGCTGGAGAGCAGACTTGGGATTTGCAAGGAGGTGGCTGGTGACAGACAACTCCAAGGGGAAAAGAGCTGAGGGCAGCTACCGAACATGCTGTGAAAGCAGAGAAGGGGGCTGGAAGGAAGCAGAAATGACCACAAGATGTGCCAGTCTTCACTCCCTCCTCTGGGAATCTGCCATCCCACATACCGGACAGTGACAGATTTCCAGAAAAGCCCCCAAAATTCACAACTGCTGCTTGTACGTTAAATGCATGCAGCACAGAATATACATCCCAAGCAAACAGGCTGATCCGGGTGTAATTCTGGTCCCTTTTCACTAATAATGACCAAATCTCTTAACTCCTAACCCACCCTCCGCTCCCCAACATCCTTTGACAACCAGTCAAAGGGAAACATCCCTTTTGGGGACACCCAGGCACCCTGCCAACCAGCACCAGTGTAGGAAGGTGCTAAATCTTTACCTTCTCATGCTTCCGGAGCAACTCGTGCCTCTGGAGGAAATACTGGTCCTTTAGCTGCTGCTTGACAAGCTGGTGTTTCTCCTGTTGCTGATGCTCTTCGAGATCCCAGATGCACGCCTCCCGGTCTGAGGAAGGGAGAAGGGTCAGGAGACAACCCACCCTGGCCCCCCAGCTTGACCACAGGCAGCATCCCAAGCACAAGCGATCCCTACATACGGGAGCAGTACAGCAGATGCGGGGAGTGATCGTTCACCTCCTGTTCTCCAAGAGAAATTGGTTGCAAACCATATCAGAGAATCATATCTTGCAATTATGAAGCCTAATTGGTTCGTATTTGTAAAGCGCTTTGAAGATTAAAGCACTAAGTATTTTTATTGTTAAACATTTAGACAGGATCTGGCAAGGCTGTTTTTTCTAAATCCTATCCCTGCCAGCTTGCAACTCTGTCACAGCATCTGTTACGTGGGAAGAGCCAGCGTTGGATAAACCCATCGTTACAGCATTTGCTTTCCTCCTTTTCAGCCTTTGCCACCCACCTCTCATGAGCTGCTGCTTTTTGTTCAGGCACTCGCGTTCCTTGTCGCAGATCTCTCTTTTGTTCTGGGCTGTTATATTCTTCATGGCTAGCTCCAGGTCCTCCTTCTGCTTGGCCAAAAACTCCTGTTCCTGGAAGAAAACAGCAGTACCACCACAAGCCCTCCTTCTGCTGCAACTTGAAAAGCATCTGGTGGTATTTTAGAAACTGCCAATCCCTCAAGGAGGAAGGATGCTTCTGTCTACTACACATTTCCCAGTCGTGGAGTTGTGACAATCTTCTCTCAGCCTTACCATGGTTTGTTTTTTCTGGGCGAAGTCATCCATCTTCACCTTCATGTTCCCTTTGCGCTGTTGCCGTGGCAGCTTCTCAACCTCGTTCTTGACCTTTGGGGAGGGAAATGAGATTTATCAGCATGTAACTTTAGGCCAAGAACAGCCCCACCTAATGTTGCTGAACAGATGGACCTCAGGAAACACCCAAATATACCAAAGAAAAGCAAGAGCTTCCTGCTACAACACCCACAACTGCTTCCCTCTCAAGTTCTGCTGTAGAGAAATGCCGAAGCTTTCCTGGAAGAAACAGATGCAGGAAACCAGCTTTCCTCCATCCTATCCCCATTTTTACCTCCTTCTTCATCTGCTTCAGCTGCTCCAGGAATTTGACATGGTCCCGCTCCTGCTCCAGGCGAATGCGCTTGGCCTCCTCCCGCCGGCGCAGCGAGTGATCTTGTTCCATCTTCTCAATCTGCTGCTTCTGCTGCCGTTCGAGGTTTTCCAGTTCGGTGTCATAGAACTTCTTCTTTGTCTGTATGGGAAGGGAACAGAGGTCAACCTCAGCCTCCTCTGTGCTTTGTTTCATTCCAAAAGTTTAAAAGGAAAAAAAAAAAAAAGCAGGAAAAAAATAAAGGGGGGAGCAGGTTGTCCTTGCATGAATTGAGCCTCTTTAGTAAACACAGAGGAAAGAAATTTTCAAATAATGGCCCATGAAGCACACAGGGCAGGGTCAGCTCTAGTGTGAGCCCAAAGCATTTTTTAATTTGTTCTAGTGCATTTCAACCCTTTCTCCTTGCTTATGTCCTGATCTACAGCATCCCACTGGGACCCATAGCCCTGGGCAAATGTTAGCAGGCAGTGAAGCTCAAGCATAACAGTTTTTTCTCTGCAGACCAGGATTTCCAAGTTTGAGGGCACTGCACTCCGACAGCGCCCTTGTGTCCGATCTCTCCCTCCCTGTGAGCAGCAGCGATGGAGTGCGTGGGTATAAACGGGAGCGGGTTGCAAACTGCCCCAGGGAAAGGGTTTGGGGCTTTTGCACATCGCACTGTACTGTGAATAAATCTCGCAAATGAGAAGTGACTTGCTAAAATGGGAATTCACAGACATGGCACGTCAAGACTTTAGAAATATAACAGAACACTTGAATAAGTGATGGCTCCCAGCCTGCCGCGAGGGGATGGGGTTACCAGGCGCACATACTAGATGAATTAATAAAGGGGTATTTAAAAGATTCCTCACAAAAGCTTTAAAGGGACTTACCTACAAAATTATTTTACTTCAACATAAACTGCCCACAGAGGGACTAGGTATGTAAGCCTAGTTTATCTTTATTCAATTTATACTCAAACTTGCTAGTTTTCCTGCTCTCACATTCTGTCCACACTGCTTTCTTATTTAAAGGGCTTTTTTCTTTGAGATACAACAGCACTATAAACTGTTTCTCACAGTAGCCGTGAACAGACATATAAGAAAAGATCATTGAAGAGGGAAAGTCCAGAACAACCCTTCCTCTGCCACACCATGCCAGGCAATGGCAGTCAGTGCTTCCCAAGCTGCAGGCTGCAAGTGTTTAACGCACACAAAAGGCTCTGTCCTCCACAAACACATCCCATCCCTCGAATCCCAAAGGGCTTCCTCAGTGGTCTTGTTCCCTCTGGACATGATGCCCCAGGACTGCTGCAACCCAGAGGGCATCGCCCTGTGCGAGGGCTTGCAGGGCATCTGCAGGGGAGAAGTCAAACCAGCAGATACCAGGAGCTTCCCCTTCCCTGCTCACGTACCGTCATTTCTTGCTCGAAACGCCTGAGCATCTGCTCCAGCTGCAACTGGTGTTTGCTGTTGAGCTGGGCCTGGTTTCGGTGCTCCTCCTTCTGAAGGAGACGCAGCTCCCGCAGTTCCTGGCGCCTGCAGAAGGTTAAAATGGAGGGGGAGAGAGAAACACAGTCTCAGACAAGTTCAGAGCCGTGTGCCTGAGCAGAGATGGCAGAATCAATAACCAGACCATTTCAGCAGGGAATGAAAGCCGCACGGCCATCCTGTAGCGCCCTGCCACTTGCTTTGAGCACAGGCAGGAGGTAAATGCCAACTGATGGATGCGCTCTCAGGCTCTGTGACACCAGAGCACTGCGAGGAAGCAGGATGTTAATTACGTTAACTGTTGGCAAACTGTCAGTTTTCACAAGTAAGGCCTATTAGCATTCACAGCTTCTCAAACAACCCCTGTCAAAGCTCTTAGTGTGTTGCTGCAGGTAACGCTCTCCCAGTCAGCACCCAAAATACCCATTCTGCCAGCTGGGTAAGCGCACACTGATCTTCAAAACACAGCTCGGGCCAACCTGGCGCTGCCTTGGCCTGGTCCCTGCATTCCGCGTCCCTTCTTGCTCATGCCTGGGTGGTGGAAAGGGCAGTTTTCCCAAATTCTGACTTGTCTACCACGACATTGCATCACTCCCCTCATCCAGCTTCACATCCAGTAAAAGGGAGCCTCTGCTCAGACGGTTGTGCTTGAGCCCATTTGCCATGTTTGTGCCCGACCGAGCTGGAAATCACTGATGTACCACACAAAAGGACCAGCAGCAGCAGTTTCCCCGTGCAGGATCCCCACCATGACCGCCGCTGCTGTGCGTTAGCCTTACACATTGAGTACAACCCTCTCTGGGGGCCCTCCTGGGAAAAGCACTTTGGAACACTTTCTTCTTTCAAAACAAACTCAAGCCCCATTAAATCAACTGGTGCAATATGATGTGCTCTCTTCTAAGCTAGCCTTCAGATCAATACCTTGGTGTGTTTCAAAACGCCAGAAACAAGCCCCTTAAGTGCAAATCAAGATGCCAGGAGAGTTGATCATGCCCGCAAGCTAGTCTCAAGGGAATAACCACTTCTCCCAAAAGGTGTTCAGGGACTCAATGCTTTGCAATCCAAGCCTCTCCATCCCTTCTCCCAGATGGAGCAGGCACTATTTAAAAATTAAAAAGGAGCCTCTTTTCAGGGATGCCACCACACCTGAGAGGACCAGGAGAAAGCAGCTGTGGCTGCAAATTCCCTGTATGCTAGTACACGCGATCCCCATGTTGTATTGGGGTTATATGCACTTCTTCACATGAAACTGAGTAGCTAATGAGCTTCTGCACATATCTGATATCAGGGTCTAGGAATAAAGCTGCCACAGGGACACATGGTGCTTGGGACATTATATTCTCAGGGAGTTCCTCAGGGCAGCACAAGGGAGCCTAGAATAGGGCATCAAGCAAAACAATTTGTATTTTGATTATTTTATGGGCCTTTTCATTTCAGCGCTGCTACTGATAGTAACCAAGCTAGAAACAGCTGTTTCTCTCCCTGAGAATAGGCCATGGAGGTTTGAAAGCTATAAGATCCGCAAAGGAGTCATAAAGGCTTAAGCAGGGAGGATACACCCATGAATATTAAGTGATGCTCAAGGAGTTTACAACTCCCTTGGCCTTTCTGTTAATGAAGTCTGAGGAGATACAAGAACAAAAGGAAGAGGAGCATCTTGAGAAGATTTCTGTGCTTATTTCCATTGAACCAGCATATCTACAGCCCTGGAGACACATTCAGTCATCCCCAGAGGACAGAGCCATCCGCAGCAGAAGCTTCCCTCATCATAGCCTTGCTGCATCTTATCCCCAAGATGCATCCCTTGTTCCCCTGCATGCAAATAGAGCTCAGCTTATGCGGTACAGCAAGCCCTCTGCCAGCCAAGGAAAGGCTAAAAGCAGTGATGTCCACACTGGACAGCTGTCCTGTCCAAGTGGGACCAAGACAGAAAATGAGAGGACTTCAGGTCACTCCTGGATTTGCTTGTGGAGAAGAAAATCCTGCCCCGACTCGGCACCCTGCCCTCCCTCCATCCCAGTGATCCACTTGCCTGAGAAATCTCATCTCTTCATCCTTCTTCTCATCCTCACTGATGATCTTTGAGGTGGTGACACTCACCTCTACTCCATCTACCACAAACTTGCGGGTTCGTTTCAGTGTCTTCTTCTGCATCCGGGAATCCTGAGTTTGGCAAGGGAGGAAAGGAAGAGGCCATGAAGCGGCTCCCCAGCTTGCTGCACAGGGTGCTACAGCTGGAAGCTTCATGGAAATTTTTATGCCCTTGTTAATGAAGAACATAAGCAAGGAAACTGCACCAAGGGGAAAAAAACCAAACCAAACCAAAAAAAAACAGCAGCAGATTTGGAGCTGCCATTCAAGCCACATACTGCTACCACGCTGCAGTACAGTGTGACTTCCACCCTGCAGAAACCTGACCTGGAGGAGAGACAACCCACCACCTGAAGACTCTTCCCCTCCGTGTCCAACTAAAGCGAAGCCTGATGGGGGACGCTGGAACCGCCCTGAACTGCAGTGCCAAGGAATCCACACAACGTGAAGCTTGCAATGTTTCCTTTTAAAGCTGCTGGGCCATCTGACCTGCAGGTACCCCCTACACACCTGCAGGTGCGAGGCAGGCAAGGCCCCTGCATCAGGCTGCAATTGCAGATGGAGCCATGGGGAAACAAGCCAGCCCTGCCCAAAGGCTCAGTGCTCGTGTCCCTCTGGCCCTCATTACAATACTTTGCTAATCACAGCCAGCTCTGAGCCCCTTACAGTGACCTCCACAAAGCACAGCCCAGGCTCACTTTCATTAGCGCAGGTAGGGACAAGTGCCAGGGGCACCACGTCCTCTCCCAGCAGTGCCACAGCAGGTCAGCGTCCCTCCGCAGGGTCAGCAGCCAAGCCTGGCTGAAGGACTGCATCCAGGGACTCAGTTTCTTCGGGGAGGGGGGGGAGATACGAACAACTTGAATCATACAGTCCTACAGGGAAAGCACAGTGATGGAATGAGCAAAGGCTCCCTGAAGTCTTCTTGCTCCTACTATTCTTACTATGATGATCATTACAGATATAAAAGATGACAGAAGAGCTTCACATGAGCCTGCCCAAAGCAAGCCCCTGGAGAGCTTGCTGCAATGGCGGAGCCAGAGAAACTCCTAAACTCACCTGTAAATTTCTTATCCCTCATCTCTCTAAAAAAAGAAAAAAAGACCTGGATACTTTTTGCCAAAACTTCCCCCCTTGGACTAAACTATAAGCAACTGGACAAAAAGTCTGGTAATAAAAGACTCACCTTAACTTTGCAGTTTAGCCTGTGATAAAAAGCATGTAATAGTTAGCATCTACAACCAGAAATAGTTTAACTCTTTGCTGCCTCTTCTCTTGCTGCAACCTGTGCATGCAATCCAGCAGCACCAGGAACACAAGCAAGGGCAGAGCAGGGGAGTTTAACCCCATGAAGCTAAGGCTGGGCAAGGAGCCTGGGTGAGGAGGGAGCAGCACAGCCTGGTACCCCCCCCACACGCTTCCAGCTCATTGTGCAAAGCAGAGGTGTCAGCAGGGCATCTTTCCCAGGGCCCTCCAGCAGCATCGCTCCTGGAAAACAGCTCTTCTTGAATGCCTTGCTTGGAGACATGCCATTTAGTTTTGTTCTGAGCTGGGGAAATTCAAACTGTGATCTAACATGACCATCTCTTTGAGACTTACTCCCTGTAAAACCCAAAAAGCTCCTTTCCCCTTCTAGGGGACCAACTGGGGAGAGCAATTACACGTGGCATTATATTAATCTTTGGCTGGCCTCAGGGAGACCAGGTGTCATGGGAAAGGCAGTGAGGAGGGGTAAATTGCTATGCAAGAGCATCACACTTCCCTCATTAGGGATCCACAGTGATTGTGGGCTCCTGCGGGGGATTCTGGCTCTCATGCTCACAACAGGAGACAGGAGGGGAGGAAAGTTTTGCCGAGAATGGTTTTCGGGCATGTTTCTGTGCTGGGAAGCTATCACTCATGCAGGCAATGGGATAAAGATCTTGTGCAACACATCACTCTGCCCCCTCAAGACACACACATTTCTTCTTCTGAAGCTCAGCAAATATCATTCCAGTTACTTTGTCTCTTCTTCTAAGCCATGCTGACCTGCCCAGCTCTGGCTCACAAGCATTCCCAGCCTCCAGAAAGCCTTAGCAAAAGCCAAGAAGCCTGGGAGGTCTTCGTGCAAGTCACTGCTGACACAAACCAGGCCAGATGTATGGCAGGTTGGAAAAATTGAGAGAGGCACCAGCCCAAATAAGCTTTCTCCTTGGGCTAGGTGTTCTAGGAAAGAGCAGCAGAGTGAGGGGCAATGGATAAAGTTTAGGAAATCACATTTTGGGTTTCATACTTGTCCTTGCTCTGACTGTGTACAACTGCACAAGTCAGGTGAGTGGCACAGTTATTTCACACTTCTCAGGGACCCGAAATAGCTACAAAACATCAGACTTACATTAGATTTCAGTGGCCTGGGACAGCAGAGGACACATGTACCTGCAGCAGCTCCACCAAGAGCTTCTCCTTCACTTGAGGACATGCCATGTGCCCATGGCACAGCTTAACCCAGCTCCATGTGCTGTGCCACCCTGAGCCTGGCTGGGACAGGCGTCC
The DNA here is from genome assembly GCF_034638445.1 of Ciconia boyciana. NCBI lineage: Eukaryota > Metazoa > Chordata > Aves > Ciconiiformes > Ciconiidae > Ciconia > Ciconia boyciana. Next base: position 12,257,951 of record NC_132942.1, read on the forward strand.
CATAGTCAGGGAGAACAAACCCAGGCTTTGCCTGGAGATGGGCTTCCTCCCTCCTTGCTGGCCCTGTGTTTATTTGTAGAGCTCCAAGCCTGGACGCTCACGTCGCAAGTGCCACAGCCAGCCTTTCCAGCTATCTCACCAAATAGCACTGGGGTGGCACCTGGGAGGTCTTTAGCATCATGCTAAAGCAAGATTCCCAGACCCTCTGTCTTCACCCAGTCTCTGTCCTCTCCTATTTTACCTGCTCCCCACCTTCAGGCACAGGGCACACTAAGGGCAACTCACTTTCTCCTCCTGTAGTCAAAGATCAACCCCATCCAGAGTACAGCATGCTGCTTTCTCAGGAAGGAGTTTAAGGGGCTATGGCCGACGCGTGCATGCACACAGCCTCTCAAGGAAAGGATCTGAATTTCAGGGACTTGGCTAAAAAACGAAAAAAACCTCAGCACTTTTTAACATGGGTTTGCTGCCCTTCCTTCTCCACACCCTCTGTCCACCACTCTCACCTTCAGGGAGATGGACCCGCTCTCTCTGTTGAGGGACAGGTCAGCAGACAGGGAGATGGTGAGGTCCATGCTTTCAGAGGCCGAAGTGCTGCCAGAATCCGAATCCCCTTTAGACCGGCTGCCGGGGAACGGTGCCGGGGGATCCAAGCTCCCGTTGGCAAGCTTCTCCTCTGTGAAGTTCTCCAGGTAGCTGCTCTCCGGTCGCTCCCCGATGCTCTTCCGCTCCTCGCTGCCTGGCCCAGGCTGCTTGTCCCCCCCAGCTGAGGTACCCAGCCGTCTGGGCTGCGAGATGACGTCTGGCTTGCCCTGGGTGCCCAAGGTGTCTCTCCCATCCCCTGGGCCAGAGGAGGCAGAGCTGGCAAGGGGTTTTGTGGAGTGGTTGCTCTCCAGTTTGTCATTGTCACTGCTTATCCCTTCACGTGAGACTTGATCGCTTTGTCCATCTGTGGTCTCCTTGCCAGTCCCCAGAGGCCCGTTCGCTGCCTTGGGTGAGGAAGAGTCCGGAGGCTTCTCCCCATCAAAACTCAGCTGACTTGCCTCAGAGGGGTCCCGCTTGTGCTTACCAGGGGGCTGGAAAGACAGCGAAGAGAAGGCGTTGGGTTTTGCAGCACCGCTTTAACATAACTGCAAAAGCTGCAAGTCCCCATGCTTCAGAGCAAAGCCACCCACAGCTGAAGAGTTATTGGGAAGAAATCTTCCCTTTTAGAACATCCATCCTGGCATACTTCTGTCTTTCTCCAGGTGTGTGGTCCCAAGGGCTGTGGACACTGACTAGAAGGAAACAGCTCCAGGACCTGCAAATTCTTAAGTGGCAGCCTACGCGTTTGCATATTGAACCTCTTTTCCTGTGGCTACTCCACCGTGGATTAATTACCGTCCTTTGCCACAGATGAGGGAGGTCAGGGCATCTCTCCCAGCAAAGCTGCCCAGGCAGCCCCATGCTGTCCCCTTCAAAGAGCCCAGCTCAGGGGCAGGTTTGCCCAGCTCTTTCCTAGGGTTGATGGTGCCTCACTGCTGCACCACATGCTGCTGCCATTGCTTCCGCTCCAGCTTCTCCAGCCCGTACCATGGCCTATTTTTCACCTTTTTTTTTTTTTTTAATTTTAAAAACTTTTTGCAAGCCCCTCCTGCGAGTGGGCAGCTGGGCCACCCACCAGCATCATTGTTTCTCCATGCCCTTGGCAGCCACCGAAAAACAGGCCATCCCTGCCCAAGCAACTGCTTCCCTCTCCACCTGATGGGGCCCAGAATAGCCATGAACCAGCCTTTTGGAGCTGAGAAAAGTTGTTGGGCTCTTTCCCCCACCACAGCCACACTAGCAAACTTGCCAGCAGGGGGCCAGGAGTGCTCACCGAGGCAGACTCCGATGAGTCGTCTTCTTCTGCTTCATCCCGACTGTCCTCGATCTCTTCCATCACCTCAGCCTTGGCCTCGGCCACCAGCTCACGCAGGGCCCGGTTGCTGGTCACCTTGCTGACAAAGGGATGCTGAAAAGCCAAGCACAATGCACATGTGTGAGCTGGCTAAAAACTGGACCTGGTGGCTGAGTGAGCACATGGGGATGGCGACGGTGAGGACCACTTCTTGCTTTTAAGCAACTGCAAAGACCTAAGGACGTGGTTCTTGCCAGTGTCACTAGGCTTAACCCCCTCCAAATGAATTTACAGATACGTGCTGCACGTATGAGAAAGAACAAGAGAGAACAGGATGCCGAGGTTAAGTGCCAGCTCTGCACACAGATGCTCAAAGCGTGGCGCTCTGCAAAGCTGCTTTATGACAACATCCCCAAATGAGAGCACCAGCTGCATTTAAACAAGGGGCTCTCGCTGCAGAGGAGACATCCCCACCTCGCCATGGGTAGGCTGAGTGCCAGGGTGCAGGTCCGAGCCCGCAAGGTGCCACTGGCAGCAGGGCAACAGCTGGTCTGCAGGATCCCTGGGTGCAAACAGCATGGGGGAAGATTTAATTGAAATCAGGCTCAAATCGCTCAGTGCACACAGTGGGGTGTCTGTGTTGAGCTTCAGCAAAAGGCTGGGGAGTCCCTCGGGTTTGCAGAGCACATTGCATGCTCCTTTCTGCTGACTCTGGTGCAGGATGGGAAGTGTGCAGCCAGCGTGCCAGCGCTGCAGAGCAAGAGCGTTTAGAGGCAGTGGGGAAAAGTGTCTTCCAGGTTTTTGCTATTATTTTGGAAGGTGACAGGAGGAAAGGAAAGGAGTTGAATTGAAATCTGGGATAACCAGGTATAATCCAAGCTGTCTGCCATGTGGGCACTTTTAGGCAATGGGAGGCATTTCTATTCCAGCTGGTGTCCACAGTGGCTCTGCAGTTTGCTCCAAAGGGAAAAACATTGCTGTTCCTTTTTGGAGCATTTTAGTGGCTGAAAAGTACTATGAACTTTCTAAACAAGGGAAAAATAACGTGAAACCAGTCTACGGCCCATCAATACTTTTCTTTGTTTCCTTCCTTAAAGAGAATCAGGCTGTACAGACACAGTGGTTCAGACACTCGCAGACCCAGGCAGACAGATACCAGCTGCACACCCAGCCCAGGGGCTGGTGCTGGTCCCTACCTCCAGCAGCTGGGCAGCACTGGGCCGGGTCTCTGGGTTCTTGTCCAGCGCTGTCTTCAGGAAGTCTCTAAACTCCAGGGACCTTAAAACACAGTAATTGGCGAGAAGTTCAGAAGAGGGAAAGGCCTCAAATGCCACAGAGGTCTGCAGGTTGTGTCCCAGCTGGCACCTGGCCACAATCACCATTTCACTCCCAGCATGGGAAACCCTGTGCTCAGTTTTCTGCTTATTTGTAAGAGAATCAGCAACGTGGCCAAGTGAGGGACCAGATTTTGCCTTACCTGTGAGGGCAACAGATGGCAGAACTGAGCGTCAGCCACTGTGCCCCAGGGCCAAGGCAGGGAGATAGGAGAGAACATCAGCAGTTATCCTCCAAAGGGAGCCCATGGATGGAGCTGCTTGTGGACAAGGATGCTCCAGGACCCATCCCCACAGCTGCAGTATGAAAGGACGGCTGTGAAGGACCAGGAACCCCATAGGAGGGCACCCTCAGCCTGCAAAGCACAGCTCTGAGATCTAGAGTGCATCCCTGATCCAATTCTGGCTTCTGAGCTGCTCCAGAGGAAGCGCTCCCACCCTGGGAGCCCTGCTAAACTCTGCTGGGTTTTAGCAGCGGGCTCCTGCCTGCTACCTGAACTGCTGTAACAACGCTTCTGACTCCAGTGCTCTCGCAGTGATATGCTGCTGGCTATCATGCAACAGGTTTTGTCATGATTTAAAATAATAATAATTAAAAAAAAAAGTAACTGATTGGATTTTTTTAAATGCAGAAGAGGCTTTCCAGACTCTAGGAAAGAAATTGTGGAGCTCTTGGCCATCTCCAGGTTTAGAGGAAAGTCTGCCTTTTATAAAAAAACAGGATGTTTTGAAAACAGCCATAGGATCACCCTCGCTTCAGCAGGGCTGCGGGCGGGCAGCAGCTCCCCCGTGCTGCCTGTGCACCAGCAGCACGGTCACAGCACAGGCAGCGCTCAGCAGCCTGCCTTCAGCCAGCAGTGCTCTCGGGGCCCCGAGCACACAGCTGGACGTAGAGTACAGCTAGAATCCCACATTAGGTTCTCAAATTAAACAATACTGCTATAAAAGACTATTTCTTCTCTTAAAATACTGGATAAGCTGGGAGATGTGCACTCTGCTGCCCAAAAGCCCTCACCATTTGGAAGGGCAGCTGAGTGTGGGGGGGTCGGACTTGGCAATCTTCAGCAGGACTCTCATGGGATTGAGCTCGTGATGGGGCGGCTCAATCTGGGCCATTTCGATCAGTGTGATTCCCAGGGACCAGATGTCTGCCTTGTAGTCGTACGGAGTGTCCTTCATGGTCTCGCACATCACCACCTCTGGGGCCATCCTGCAAGGGGCAGAGCAAGGAGCAGGGATGAGGAGGGATGACACCACTCCACGCATGTGAGCCTTGCAGCAGCAATTAAATACTTTAAATAATCCACAACATTGCACAAAAAACAGCCTTTCCTCCCAGCTCTGGGTTTCAGAAGAAGCAGCATCATTTCTAAGGGGTCCAACCCCCTCCCTCTTCCGCAGACCAACCGAGACAGACCAGGCAGCCCGTGGAAACCCCCAGGCCATTGACATCTGGTGCAAATGTTGCTTCAGACAATAAATTAATCCTTGCCGATTCCGCTCCTTCAGCAAGTCGGGTGATTTAGAGATTGCGTTTCTGGAGTGAGGAGTCGTTCCCATGTGCTTGGAGCTGCTTCAAAGCCCGCTCCAGCCCCCGGGGTGGGGGGAGCAGCAAGCACACACACGCAAGCACATGTGTGTCCCTCGCTCCTCCAAGCCTGGAGCATGGTGGCCCCTCAGCCAACTCAGGGCACTGTGACACCAGGCGACACTCCCACACGACCAAGGCTGCTCACAGCTCCCTTCAGGCAAGGGAAACCCTCGCACGTGTGGACACTGGCCAAGACTCCTTGTTAAAATCCTCCCACCCATGTTTGGTAAGGCACTATGGTCCAACACATCCCAAAGGCCATCAGCTCCCCATTTCTGAGCAAGCCTGATTTTCAGAAGAGCAAAGCTCCTCATGAACATGGGATTTCTTAGCAAGCAGGTCACTCACCAGTAAGGGGTCCCAATGAAAGAGTCTCGCTTCTGCAAGGTTTTCATGTTTTTGGCAGACACTCCAAAGTCAGCTGCAAAGAGCAGTAACATTAGATGCCATAGCAAAACTGAACGACCCTTCTGAATTAGCACACTTGGCTGAAACGCAGATTTAAAAGCAAACACATATTGAAGGCAAGAACATGATAGAACATGCTGTTTCCTCTAAACTAAGCATCAGAAATTAAATTTGCTTTTGGGTACACAACCACCAGGGACCTTCCCCTCCCATGTACAGGGGCATAACAAGCCACCTCTACTGTAACCCAAACCCTATGCATCTAGAGGGAAGTCGAGATCTTTTCCACAAACAAACAAAAGCAGCTCCGGGGCAGATTACTTTCAGGACTGCTATTTCATAGCAAAAAGTCTCATTTTACAGCAGAAAAAACAAAGTGCTGTTGCATTCTTTCTCTTCCCTTCAGCCCCATGCACAGCAGCCACTGTGTGATGCCTTTCCCTGATTTTGTCCCTTCTATAGAGAGCTGCTGAAGCCAACCCAACCCAAACTGGTAAGACCTGAAGAGGGTACTGAGCTCCTCCAGGTCAGTTTGCTCTCTGAGATGGCCCTGATGACCTCCAGAGGAGCTGTTATCCATGTGCACCCCAGGCTCAGGGTGTCCCTGACTGTGGGTCATCCTTGGCCCAAGTCAGCAGGCCCATTTCTTACGTCAGAGCAGAGCCCGTGGTCACAGGAAGGTTTCCATCTTCCCAGGCTAGCTGGTCTCCATCATCCCAAGACACACCCCGAGACTGCCCCACAGCTGCCAGCACCCCTTGTCAGGGTCCAGAAAGAGATCTGCACCTTTCTGACCAGACCCTACAGACAAAGCTACCTTCTTAGCCTTCAGCAGGCAGGTGGACACCAATTTAACTCAAGCCCCCAGCGAGTTGGCAAAGCAACCCTTTGGCAAAACTCACCCTGTCACCACCAGACCTGCTCTGGAGATAAGACGAATTCTTCCAGCTCCCAGCCCTGCCAACTGGCACCCTGCACAGGATGCTCAGCAAGCCAAAAAGCATAAAAATCGAGTTCAAAGAGGGATTAAACAAATTCACGAAAGGAAAGTCCATCAAGGGCCTGAGCACGGCTGCAGCTCAGGGAGTCTTGGTGCCTGGCTCGGGGCTAAGCAGAGCACGCAGTTCGATGGTAGATTTGGCCTCCCACAAAACAACATGAAGTTCTCCCCCACCTTCTCCTGCCTGAGCTCATCAGCCAGCAGACAAGCAGCTGATGTCCCATAGGCAGGGCAGAAGGCAGAGAGCACCCCTCAATCCCCCGCCACACTCGGGCATAGCCGAACACTACCATCCAGCTCCCAGCAGCAAGCGCCTGTTGTTAGCATAGTGTGAAATGGTCCCAAGCAGCACCATCGCCCATGGCCACTCTCCCAACGAGCTCAGCCGAGTGAGCGCCCGTTGCACGCCTGTGCTGGGCAGCTCACCGAGCTTGATGTCCCCATCCTGGGTGAGGAGCACGTTGCCTGCCTTCAGGTCACGGTGGATGATCTTTTTGCTGTGGAGGTAATGGAGAGCTTCCAACATCTGGCGGCAAATCACTTGAATCTGGGGTTCAGTCAGGCCCCGGTCCAGCTCTGCAGGAGGAGAGAGAGCCGTTAAACAGGATGGGTATTCGAGTGATGCTCCACCTGAGCAGCAGAAAGGCACGGGCTACCCAGCAGACCATTTAAAAACCACTGTCCATGTCTCAAAGCAGCGGGAGACCAATGCAAATCCACTTGTTAAGGTAATTTATTCCCTTAGCCAACACTCACAGCGCAATGCCCGCCTGCTTGGAGCTGCTGGTTTATAGCTCCCTCCTGGGGATGTACGGCTGAGCCGACTGGCCTAGGAATAGCAGACGAGGGGGACGAGGAAGGGGAGCCAGGCACGCCTGTGAGGGGGATCTGAGCTGTACCTTCTCTGCTGATTTGGGAAATGGGTCCCTGCAGGCAAGCTAGGTCTCGCCCGCTGCAGGGATGATGCTGCAGAGAGGAGGGAGCTGAACTTGGCTGCAGGCAGCAGCAGGGCCAAACACAGGCGTGAACACTCAGCAGCTCCGTATGCAGCCCGTGCTCTCATTCCCCAGGGAGCTACCCCTGCCGCGGAGATGCAGCATACCCCCCTGTGCACCAGGAGGGACACACCACCTCCCAAAGCAACAAGCAATAAAATACTTACCAGCACTATCCCTACCCACTGCTCTGAGCTGTTTTTTCAGGTAGCACCAGGTACCAGCACACCAGCTCATACCCTGCTGTCTGCCCCTATTTCTGAAGCTTGCGGGGACACACGACCACGGGAGTGACCTCCCTGCTGAGCTCTGCCCAGCCACCTTCACTGTCTGAGACAGCTTTCCAAGGCAATAGCTCTGCAAACCATCAAACCTCCAGACAGTTAGCATCGCCTGAGCTTCCCCCTCTCCCTCTGCAAGCCCCTTGCAGCGCAGATTCCCCCTCCAGCGCAGCAGAGCACGCGGAGACCAGACCAAGCCTTAGACAACTCCAACTGCCCAAACTACATGGCCAGGATGGGACCTGACGGAAGAACCCCAGCAACTGGGACAGATGCTGCTTCAGAGCAAGGATCTTAACCACAGGCTCAGGGATGTTGGGTCAGCCACTCTGTTCCTCCTCCTCTTCCTCACCGAGATCTCCCTTGCCCTGGGGAAAGGTGATGATTTTCACTCTCCCTGGAGCATCACCTGGCAGAAATGAGGTGCAGCAAGCCACAGGTTTTGTACAAAATATTTCCAAGGTAAATGCCAGTTGCTGGTGGGGATGAGGAGGTGGAACAGGCAGCATCCGGCAACTCTGAATTTACTAATGCTGGGAGCACTCCTGAGCTCCAACCCCCAACTCCTCCGGCCCCTCATTTGGGGGGGTGATGGCACTACAGCCAGGCCACTTGCTCACGGTTTTCTAAGCACCCTCTTCCCACTCCAGCTCCCATGTTCTCCAGAGATTGACTGCCACAGACATGGCCCATGAATGCTCGGGGGGGGCTTTAGTGTCCCAAGAGAGAGGGCACCCCTGCTGAGGTTTTCCGGGGTAAGGCATCATTTCCTCCAGCACATCAGCAAAGGTACTTTTACTTGCAGTGATTTGGACCCGCTTTAAAGAAGATCCTTAATGGAGGCACAAGTTTTAGGGGCTGAATCAAAGATGACAAGTTTGGGTCCATGCTTTTGCTGGAAATAAAAAGAAAGCGAGGCCTTTGGCAATATCAGAGCTGAAAGGGAGTAACCCTGTGGAGACACAGCTCTGTCCCAGGAACTCCAGGCAAGCAGATGTAAGAACATCGTGTTCACCTCATGGAGGGGACATCACCTCCCCTGGGCCTGTACAGTCCTGGTACAGAGGGGCCATGGCACCAACCAGGCTATTTTAGGGAACACCCACACGCTCCCAGACCCAGCAGCTCTATATGGAAGGGAGGAGTTAAAAATGGGAAGATTCTTGGAATTACTGCAAACTGCAATTTATTCAGATGCTCCTGCTGCTTCATCAGATGACTGATACCATACGGAGAAGTCAGCAAGGAGATCCTGGGAGATTCATCATGACAGGCGCCCAGATTAAACATCTCGGCCCCGCTGCCCTTCCCAGGGAGCTGTGGGAACGGGATCCCAAGCACCTGGTGCCTCCAGCAGATAAATATTTAAAGCCTTCTTTCCCCTCCAGCCACTCTCCCTTCACCCCATGCCTTGTGATCTGCTGATTCCAGCAGCATTTAAATCACAAAAGGAAATCAAAGTAGCTCAAGAAACACCCCAGGGCTGCCACACCTTCTGCTCTGGGTATGAAAATAGGCAAAGTCATGGGAGAGAAACGGTAGCTGGGGACGCTAGGGCACCCACATCTGCCATCTGTCCGAAGGCTGCCCCTGAAAGTGTGCCAGAAGGCTGTAAACGCCTTGCAGACATTGCCCCGAGCACAGACAAGAGCCCAGCACTGCACGCTGCACTCACCCAGCATGGTGGCATCCACCGCCCCGCCTGGACAGAACTCAATCATGATCTGGGAAACAAAGAGAGAGGAATTAAAGTCAGGTCCACGTCTCACTGAGCAAAGCCCACCGGGTAGGGAAGAGACAAAAGCATTGGGTTTTGCTTCCTCGTATGGCAAAGCTGCCCCTTTGCCCCACATGGGGACGCAGAGGCTTCGGTGCCCCCCAGGACACATCCCCCAGGCATCTCCGGCACGAATGATCATCCAAGCCTCAGGGACAGATCCTGCACGCTGCCCGTAGCAATCGTCTTGGAGGGACTGTCCCCATTGCCGGGCCCGTGGACAGCCCCAGCAGTCATTGCCTGGCCCCGTACCTGGATGCCCACCCCGAGCAGCCAGCTTCAGCTCCGGCTTCCTCTCTGTTTACATCTTTTCCCATTGCATTTTGGAGCGAGGGCTGCTCCAGAGAGCGGCCTTGCCAACAGGATGAGATAGCTGTCATAGCTGCGAGCTGACGTGGCCGGGAGAAATCAGGCAGGATTTTCTTTGGCAAATGAGAGATGGGGAGGGCTGTCGGGTCTTTAATTTTTTTTTTTTTTCTTTTTTTTTTTTTTCCCCTCCCTCATTGCTCAGTAGTTCGTTGCTCTCTTGATTTTGAGCAATTTGAGGGGAAAATACGTCAATAAAGAGGCCAAGTACACTTACCAGATTGTTGCTGTTTCTCTCCCAGGGATGTGCACGGAGTCCTACCAGTCCCCCACACCTGCCTGCCCGGCCCCCTCTGCCCCCCAGGGTGGGCAGCACCCACTGGGTGAGCCCTTCCCCAGCACCTCAGGGACGCAGGTCCTCTTCCCCCTCACCTCTGCGCAAACTCAGCTGGAGCTGTTCCCGAGGCTTTGGGGACTTGGTGCCAGCTTCACCTCCCCTTCAGGGCAGACGAGGCTGCTCAGATAAACAGATTAAAATTTCAAGCAGCCAAGGGGTTACGAGGGACAACAGATGCTTCACCTCCCCGACAAGCTGCTCTTCTCCTTGTCGAGGCGACACAGGGCAACATACCGGAGAGGTGAAATGCCAGAGTTTATTTTGAGGATAACGACGGAACAAACCAAAGGCAGTGTTTACCAGCACAGCTCTCTAAGCCCTTCAAGTGGAGGCCGTGTTGTTCAACGCAGCTCTAAGAGCCGGACCAGGAGCCGAGGGGACAAGGTTCAAGCTCTCTCTTTCCCGTGGTCTAATCCTGCAGCTCCAGGCAAGCCACATCCCACCCACCCTTTTGTCCTGTAGCTCCTACACACGGACACGGGAAACACTGTTCTTGACCTGGACCGCAGTGGAAGACACAACTGCTTTGTTCTGGAGAAGGGGGAGCAGGATCAGGTGCTGGGACACAGCAAACCTTGAATTGCTCTGCGAGAATCGGCCCAGGTCCAAGAGTTGGAGGGTAGACAATACTGAGAAAAGAAACCCAGGCAGGCTGGGCAGCGTAACACAGGCACCGTCGGAGGAAGCGAAGAAGAATAACCAGAGGCCAGGGCTGGAAAAGCACTTGAAGCAGGCAGATGGAGAGAAGCAATTGGGAAGACATTTGAAGCATTCACGAACCATGAGAACAAATCTGCGCTGACTCGGAGCTAAGCAGGAGCCTGGTAGGGAGGAAGCCAGTGGGCCAGCAGAGCCCTCATGCAGATGGGCCACGTCAACACACTTTTTCTTGCTTGACTTTATACCTTGAACCAGAGCATCATCAGCTTCACCAGCAAACGGAAAGGCAAGAATTGCCTTCTACCACAGTCTCCCCAGGCACAGAGATCCCCGCTGGATCCCTGTGCCCCATCACCACCCAAACGCAGCTCTAGGAGGCTCATTTCAACAAATTATTTTTATAGTGTTCCTCATCACATTTGTCAGAGCAGACTAACACCACCAGGGGACACCAGCCCTTCCTGGGCTTCTCAGAGCCCAAAGCACCAGAAGCAAACCCCAAACAAGCCCCACACCAACACCAACCTGCCAACTGAGCGGGCAAGGGCTTTCCCTCGCTCTGGGAGGCTGAGGGGACACGTAGGGCTCTGCTGGTGCAGCCAGCCTGGTGATGGCACCTCTGCACAATGGTACCACAACCCCGCCTGTGGGACCTGCCCTCTGCCAGACCATCCAACCTGCCGCTAGCCCAGACCAGCCAAGAGCGAGTGACCACTGGCTGCATTACCCGAGCCCACGGGCAGGGTTCGCAGCAGCTTGCAGGACAGCGCAGACCTGATCCCATGCAAGTCCGAGTATCATGTCTTTGCGCTGCTCTGGCTGGCAGAAAACCTGCCTCTACAAATGATCCTGTCTCATTACTGAATCACAGCCCAGGGTTGCGTTCGTCTCACATGAGCAATCCTTTCCTGCTCCTGCCGATCCAGGCGCCTCGGGAACTCACCTGCCCAACGAGGGGGGTCTCCAGGTTCAAGCAACAGCCACCCTTATGTTCAATCAGTAGAGAAGGCCCGGCGAGAAGCTTGTCTGTGCTACCACGCTCAGCTCTTGAATCTAAACAGTCCCAAAACTTCAAACAACCCAGCCTGAATCAGCTGCTAACATGGCCTTTGCCATCCAGGTGACCCAGGTGCTTTCATTGCTAAAGCTGCTTGCTGAGCATTACAGCTTCTGCCTCTTTGGGTGTCCCAACTAAATGAAGTCCCTTGGCATCTCACACAGTTCCTCTTACAGAGCCTCCAGATTGAGAAACATAATTTTAATTTTGAGAGGGGGGACACACAGAAGGCAGCTGGCTGGGTGACAGCCACAGCCGCCCCAGTCAGCAGAGCCCCCGGGTGCCCAATGCAGTGTCCCCCTGCCTCCCTGGGCAGATGCTGTGCTGAGGTTTCCTACCAGGGACACAGCTGGCCCAGCCAAAATGTGCTCTGGTCACACACACTGAGCTTTTAAACAGGGAAGGGCCAAGCACAATGCACCCTACTCTGGATCCGTGTGGGATGCATTTCATCTCACAAAGTTTCATTCCGGTTTGCAGTCTAGCAATGAGAAAATTAGGGAAATCAGTCCATCTGAACCAGCATGACCGTGTTATGTTTATGCAGGCACAGCAGGCTGCAAGCCAGGTACTGGGAATATGGGAAATATGGAAAACTTTAAAATATGCATTTTCAACAGGGGCAGAGATGCCAAAGAATAATTACAGGTGTGGCCAGATAGTCTGAACATCCAAAAACCTAATGGGCTCGTTTCAGCCGAGAAAATCTGATTTAAATAAATGCACTGGCAATCCCATGGCTCATACACCACGCACACTTCCTTCCAGGAGCAGGGCCAGCCTGAAGAACGTTTTACTGTTGAAGCGGGTAAGAAGGCAGGCCCAGTGGCAGCAGCACACAGCCGTCTCCGTGTGCGAGCTGGGGGATGCAGGGAGCTCGGAGAGAGCGAGGGCCATGCAGGCACCCTTCCCAGGCCCGCAGCGGGGAGGGGGACAGTCGGGAGGTCACTGACACCCCAGGGAGGGCAGCCAGCCACTCTGGCCACGATGAGGAACGAGCTGGGAGGATCCTAGAAGAGACCTGTTGACAAGAGCCTGTGCATCTGTGCAGCCAGAAGACTGGTGATTTACCCAAGGGCTGCAAAGAGTTTAACTCTTTGCTTAGGACTGATGTATGGGCTTCAATATATGGGCTGACTATCCCTTTACTGAGGTGTCCCCAAGCCACAGCTGGAGCAGTAACCGCTCTAGTGACAGTGCCAATCTCGGCGCTGCATTTCACCTCCCAATGCCGCACTGGGCTCTGCCTGCGCTGCGCTCGGCCAGCCCCAGCAATGCCCCTGCGACCTGTAAGACCTGGGACTCAGCATGGGGCTCACTGCAGAGCCATAGCAGCACTGCAAAACAGAGGTTTCACACACCCAGTCCCATAAAAGCTCGTGTGGTCTTGTGAACCAGAGATATGACACCCATGGGGGTCTCTGCCCCGATACTGACATCCTGAAAGCGGCTCCTTCACACTAATTAGAATTGGGGGGAGCACCCACACCTCTTCCTCCCCCTGCCCGGGGTCTGGGCAAGGGGGGTCTGAGGGCCCGCTGTTGGGTCTGCAGCGAGCAGCCTGGAATGGGGCTGGAGCAAACATCCTGTTTACAACGATTTCCTCTGCACAAGAAATCCAGGGACTTCCTCGCCGGAGGCTGCCTGGCCCCTCTGCTGCACTGTGCTCCCGGGGGGGACACGCAGCAGCAACAGGAGCTTCCCCTCCTGCTGCCACCTCAAAGCCATTATAAATCCTGGGGATTACATGCTATCAGCATTTTAGTTTTCAGTCCACAGGCAGTTGCAACTACACCTCGCAGGCACATGCAAAATTTGCCGCTTGCTCCCATCACCAAGCTATCCGAGCAACACGACCGACTGACGGCTGCCTTCCCGCGCAGGCAGAGCCCCGCAGTCTCACCTTCTACACCACGGCCAAGAAACCCAGCCACTGCGCTGGACTCGCTCGCAGTTCAACGGGGACGCACGAGCTGCACGCACAGGAACAGATTTGGGCAGCCGGTTTATAGACAGAGAAAGGAATCTGCTCTTGCTACCTCTCAAACCTTTGTACCACAGTTTGAATGCTGCTATTCCCTAACAAAATGGGCCCTTTTCTCTTATACCTTTAGTGAAACAGCATTAAGAGGTCTGCATGCAGAAGCCACATAATCTTTCCCTTTCAAGAACCTTTTGCACAGGCAAAATTAAATTTGAAAGCAAAAATCCAACACAAGTAAAAGGACTGGTGACCTTGATTTTTTCCGTGGCTCATCCTAATCCTGCCTTTAGGCACAGCAGGACCTGGAAGCATTTTGTAGCCTGAGTGGGAGTGGGGCATGCAGAAGGGCTGGGACCATTATCTGGGCTGCTGGAGTAATAAGTGACTGCCTGGGAGGAGAGGAAGCAGGGTCCAGTGAGCCTGGGGTTGCCCAGGAGAATAAATATATGTACATAGGTATGAAACAGCTATGGCTTAAATTAAGTGCTCTTAAAGACACAGGTCTTCGAGTTGTACCCAAGGGAGGGGGCACTACATGTTATGAAAAAGCATTATATGACTTTGCAGCTCAAGACAGCAGATCGGACACTGCGCCAGGAGAATCCCTCCAGCACCTTACACTAGGCGAGGGCCAGAGGGACACCAAACCAGAAAACAAACCGAGGACGGATTAGAGCCCAGTGCAGTTTGTGGGTCTGACAAACCAGGAGCAGCATCTCCTGCCCAGGTACTGAAGTCCTCCCGGGTAGGACTGAGAGCCTGCTTGCTCCTCCCACCCTGGGCAGGACTGGTCCTGCCTCTTGGGTGTGTTTGAACTCCTAGAACTTTCTACAACATAAAAAAAAAAAAAAAATTAAAAAGCTTATCTTGAAAGGTATTTTTACCAAACACTGCACAGTCGCCCAAGGGTGGAACAGCTGATGTCCCTGAACTGAGGTTTGCAATTGAAGTCCAGTCAAGAGGAGAGGACACACCCTCAGCTGAGCGTTACTCATCCGACTGGCATGTCAGAGGGCAGAGGCCCACGAACTGTTCCCTCTGCAGCAGCGCTGGAGAAATGCCTCTTCCAGTCAGTAAGGGAGAGGGGGGAAAAAAAAACAGCCATCAGCTGGGAAAGTTGGGGGCAGCTCATCTCAGCAGTGTTGGCCCTGGGCAGCCAGGCATTTCCCACGAGCCCAGCAGGCTGCCCAGGGAGGCCACCAGGTCCCCTTAGGATGAAGGAGCCCTTGGCTGGCAGCCCAGTCGTTCCCAAGTCACGGGAGGTGGCAGGCGCCTGCAGGCTTTTCCTGTGACTTTGCTGCTTTTGCAGTTCCACGTTGAATAAGCCCATTGCTTTGGAGTCATAGTGGTGCTCCAGAGCACCCAGGCCATTACTACGTGGGTGCACGCCCTGCTAAGCGCTGTAACTACCCAGCCACCTCCCCTCCCACAGAGCCCTGAGCGCCAGCAGGCATGGGAGGTTGCCCATGTCCCCAGGATCCATCTGCCCCCACATCCACCCTGCCTGGCCCAGAAACCATTTCAAAACTGAAGTACTTCAGCAATTTCCTCTCCTAATCTGCAGCAGAGGGTTTCATTTTGTTTGTTTAAGCAGCTGCCTGCCGCCGGGGAGAAGGTAACCCACAGCATCCTGCTGCTGCAGCAGCCTCCATCACCCACGCACAGCCTCGTGGCTCTGCCACGTTCGTGGGGCAACTTACAGGCATCCTCGTCACCCATAGCAAAAAGCACCCTCCAAGCACAGCCACCAGCTCTCCTGCCTTGTATTGGCATGGAGGGACTGGGGAGATAAGAAAAGTAAATGTGGTAAACTGTGCTCCATTTATAGAATGAGCTGGTGAAGGGAAATGCTCTCGAGGTTACCTCCTTGCCAGCGACCACACCCATTCCACCTCCCCTCTCTCCAGGATGCTGAGTTGGCACAAAGCTCCTAGGGGGATGCTGCCATTAGCAGCAGTCACTTCCATCTCTGTGTTCTCCAAGTTCGACCAGGGAATGGAGAAGGAGCGGGGTGTGCCACAGCTGGCCTCAGCCACGCTCACCATCAGAGGTTTTGGTCCTTCTCCACGCAGAGCTGCTGTTGCAGGGAGACTGCAGTGGGAAGAGGGCGGCAGGTCCCTGGGCTGTCCCCCATGTGCAGACCCAGGAGGGAGAGTCAGGAGGAAGGAACCAGGGGCAGACGTGCCTGTGTGGGTACCGCAGTGGGGAGAGCAGGGCTTTCCTGGCATCGCCCACCCGCTTACAGGAAAAGAGGAAGAAACACAACAAACAGCAACCGCTCCTGTGATTCAGAGGCAGCGCAGCGGGGTGGGGGGCAGAAATCCTTTGCATTCAGCAAAAATGCAACAAAGGGAAAGAGAAAAGAGAAAGAGCCAGAGTGAGCCGGGGGCCCTGGCTGCCTCCAGGCTCTCCTGGTGCTGCAGAGAGAGATAAGCTGCCCGACGTGAAGGGTGGGTGGGGAGGACAGTGCATAACAGTTAACGGGGACTCCCACCTACAAAACCTCGATGCCCCCGGGTGCTGTGTCGGCATCCCCCATGCTGCCCACCACTGCAGTCACCCTGCCTGCTGGGCCGGTCTGCTGCGTCAGTGGTGCTGCGAGCCAAAGCCCACTCTTCCTCTCAGCACATCCAGGCGACGGACGCCACTTCTGAAGCCACCTCACGCAGGAGCCATCAACTTGCTCAGCCCCAGCGCAAGGGAGCGAGAGGACCCCGCTCATGCTGGGGTGCAGGAGGGAAGGGGGAAAGAAACCCCCTTATGGTGAATTTTACAAAGCTGCTTTTTAGGCTACAGCAAGAGAGCAGGCCCTGCTTTTCTGTAAGGGGACTGCCCAAAGGGGGAAGTCTGGATCCTCCTCCCACCGCAGCGAAACTGGTGGCTGGGAGGCCAGAAGGCAGCCGAGGTAGCACTCCGAGGCAGCATCACCTCGGGCAAAAACCGCAAGGCACGTACCACTGCCTGAATTTCAACAGACAGCCGCATTGAGTAACGGCTGCAGAGCCCTTCCCTGCTCCCTGGCAGCCCCCGCTGGTGCCCCTCCAGCAGGGCACAGGCAGGGGACATGCAGCAGGTGGGTCCCTCCTGCCGAGCCCCCAGCCCCACTCGCGGGGGCGGCTCACTGAGCTCCCTGCACCGCGGCCGTCGAGGGCGAAGGCTCGGCCACAAAGCCCGGTGCCGCCCTTCCGCCATCAGAAAGGGAGTCGCAGCCTGCGGTGCCTTCCTCCCGCTCCTCTACCCCTGCAGAGCAAACACGTGGGTGGGGGTCCCAGTGGCACGCGAGACCTCACACACCCCCTCGACAGCACAGGAGGAGTCCACTGTGGGAACAGCACCCCTGAGTGCACCCCCGACCCACAAAACACCTCCTGGCTTCAGTGTGGGACAGAGTCTCTGTTGAGCGCACCGAGCCCAGGGCAGGACCAGGGTTCCCAGAGGCCCCCCACACAGCCCACACCGGCACCATGGCACGCTTAGCACAGGATGACTCCCCTGGCATCGCAGGCGGCAGCAGGAACGCAGGAGGAAACGGTCTAGACCTCCCCGCCTGCGACAGTATGGAGGAGTCATGGCAAGGCAGGTCTCTCCTCCCAGCGTTTGGATCACGCACCACAGGCGAGACAGGCTCCCTCCCAAGCCCTGCAGGAACGGTGGGAAGCCAAGAGCCCAGACAGTCCCTAGGGCTTTTGGTCTCGACTTGGAGGCAGAGGAGACTGAGCAAGTCCAGCAAAGCATCTTCCTGCAGCCTTCAGTCCTGGTTCTAGAAGAGCAGAAAGTTTCCTGCCCTGTTGCCAGCGAGTCATTCATCAGCTGCTGAATGCCAGCTTTCCCATCCAGTTCTTCAATACCAAGTCACCCAGCAGTTTGCTGGTGGCTGTGCCACACTATTGCTCAGCCCCATAATACACACCCTGTGGAAAATAAAGGACAGAGGCAACAGCTAGCTCTGTTCTCAAACTCCGCATGTTACTGTAGCACTGAGAGGACTTGGACAAGGTCAGGAGCATCTGCAGGAGGGGCCAAGATCTGCACAAAACCCATGGAGGGGATGCCTCTGGTCCAGAAAGGCTGGCTGCAGCGAATACTAAGTGCGGCACAAAGAACATAGATGGCCATTTGTCCAAAAGCTGCCCAGATAAGTGACAGATCTGGACCTCAAGGCTCCATCCTGAGACCACTCCATGCCAGAGGCACACGGGTAAAGCCCGGTTCTACATGCAGAGCGGCCACCCGGGACACAGACGTCAACCTTCATGCGTACCCCGAGACACCAGCACTACCTCCGCAGCTCAGCTATGGCCCAGAGGCTGATGCTCTCCCCATGAACATCTCATATCCAGCCCCACTTATCTATCAGGGCTTCCACCCACACCTGGCACCTTCGAACACCCAAGTGCATGGTGGAGAGCCACCCCCTGTGGCTCCATCCCCTGTCGCTCTAAGCCTGTCATGTCCTCGGGGCTGATGGGCTGAGCCCATCCTCACGGCTTCAGCAAAAACTCTGGACACACTTCTACCTCCAAGAACTGAGAAAGGGGCTTCAGCTTCTGAGTGACACAAACCCCAGAGGACAGAGCCGTTCCTCACTGGTGGAAAGAATGCGGAGATATATTTAGGCACAGAAACCACATTTAGTCACGGTCGAGGGGCACGTCCTTTGCTCCGTGTGCTTGACATCTGAACCCAAGTTTTGGTGGTTAATGGCAAAGCTATGCTGTCCTGCCGGCTGCAGGAGGAGGCAAGATGAGCAATGCCGGACCAGCTCTCCCAGGAGCGGCTCCCCTCTTCCCCCCATAGCATAGGGGTGTGCAGGACCACAGGGGCTGGTTTTGGGAAGCCCCACCTTGGTTTTTAAATACCATTTGGTCAGATCTACTCTCTCCTTTAAAAATCAAGGGCCGTGCTGACCAGTAAAGTTTTGTTTGCAAGCGTGTCAAGTCCCCCCGTTATCACAGCCAGCCTGCCCTGCTCCGACTGAAGTCCAAGGATTAAGTTTACATTTCGGAGCGGAGGAAGGAGGTGGATCACATTCCTACACCCACTTAACTTGGCCCTTTCCTCAGCACCATCCTGCCCAAAGCTTTTCACCCAACACGTGGAAAAGGGCTGGAAGAAAGTGGGGAACAGAGTACGCCAGCGTGGCTCATAAGCCAAATCAGCTGATTCAAAGCAAGGCTGAGCTGCTCCAGCTATTTGCTGGGGGCTGAAAATAGGGCAAGCCACTACAGCAGCCTGCTACGTATAGAGGACACACGCTGTCCTTCCCAGACTCATTTCTAGAGCCCCACGAGGCCAGCGTGCCACCAACACAAGAGGGGACAAACACCCGAAAAACCACTAGCACCTGCAGAAGCCACCAGCTCTGCGCTCCCCTCCGGCTGCCACCGGCCCTCAGCATGCACTGCAGAGGCCATAAAACAATACAGAAGCCACTAGAAGCCTCTCTGCTGCCACAGCAGAGCACAAATGCCAACAGCTTGTCTGACATGGCAAGTATGCTGTAGGTGGAAGCAAAATAATTAGCTCTCTGTAAGAGAGTGCTCCAAGCTTGCCAATTTTCCCTTACAGACAAGGACACTATTCAGAGACTTTAAATATAATAAACCTTTTCTACCCCCTTTTCTGAACAAAATAACCTACAGAGAAAAATATTTGAGATTAAAAAAAAAAAAAAGGTCTGTCCCCATAACCAGCGAGGGAAGGAAGATGCAGGGCAGCAAGTGAGGAAACGCAAGGCTTACAGAGTTTCAGAGCAGGAAAGCTTTATCCAGAACAAAGTCAAATAACACTGCATACTCCTCTCGAAATGCAGAGCTTCCTGCTGATCATAGGGAGACCAGGGATGAATTTTTCACATCTAAATCATTCTGATATGACAAAATATTTCCTTGAACTATCCCCCCACAGGTTGGCAGAAGTATTCCCATTCCTACTGAAATTTTGGCAGAACAAATCAAAACTCCTTGTAGGCTAACCAAATGGTTTTGACATCGCAAAAAGCATCCTTCCCCTTGCTAGAATCCCACAGGGCGTTTAGTTTCTTTTAACAAGGGCTGATGTCTGACCCCTTTGAATTCACCATCCCAACTTGCTAAGCAACCTCCCAGAGGGATGAGAATCCAAGAACACCCGTGGCTAGCGAACACAAACAGCTACGAGATGCAGAGCAGAGAGGGTCAGCATGGCTGTGACCAGGTGGCAGTACCTAGAATTATGAGTGCTGCAGGAAGAGTTAATTGCTTGTTCATGAGCTCTCCCTTCAGGGACCAGACCACAACCCTCCCTCTGTGGAGCAGGGACAGCAGGAGGAAGGCCAGCGCTCTCGTTTGCTATAGAAACCAGAAAAACACCCAGGGAATGGCTCTCTGCCCAGGCATGGGGCAAAGCCTTCTGCTTTGAGGGCTGTGACTGGGATCCCCCTTCATCACCAAGTTAATCAGCATTTAGAGGCCACTCAGTTCACCAAGAGCATTTGTTACTGGATGGGCAGCAAAATGCAGAAAATCCTTTTGAATATAAATAGCTAAAAGAAACAAGTTGCTTCTTCAGTGGGAAGATTCACCAACCTCAAGTGCCCTAAGTTTGTGCCAGCATCTAAAATAGACACATTTCAGAAGGGCAGAGCTCACCATGAGAGCTGGAGTTTGACCCAGGACAAGTTTCCTGATGTCTTTTATTAACAGCCAGCAGTTCCAACGCAGCCTCAAAGCCTCACCTGGCCAGGAGGACCAGGGGGGTCCTTGTTGAAGGGGTGGCAAAAGACTTCACAAGTTTTCCACTCCTGCCTGGCATCTCCCTAGAAACAATTATTTGTTCTGATCATCCCCAAATTCACAACACAAGGTGCCTGGACCCATCACACAAGATGAGAGTATTGCTATTTAACTGTTTCACTGAGAGCTTTTGAAGTCAATGGAAACCACCCCAAGCTATAAGGTCTGCAAAAGGCCATCCCTCCCTCCCAAATGACAACTTTCAGGCTATATCTGAAATAAAATATAGAAGTCTAAAACTGCAATCTATTGCTCATTCCAGAGCATAGGCTGAAGCTGGGTTTCAAGGCACTGTTTCCTATACACAGGTAGTTCATAAATATTCATTTATATGCAAACATTGTTCCTTAGCATTTCCCTTGGTAAGCCAGCCAAGTGGGAACGTGGCTTATTGCAATTATTTTCTAAACAAAGTTTTAAAGTGCTTTGAAAACTTATTTGCCTATAGGCTTCTTGTCTGCTGCTTTCTTTTCATAAAACTATGGCCTTATGGTTATAACCTCGGACTGGGATTCAGCACATAAAACTTATTCCCAAGTACCATTTACCTGCTGGGTAAACTTTAGGCAAATTCTTGTCTGTGCCTCAGCTCCCCCTTCTAATAACCAGGATAATGACACCAGGTCTCTTTTATAAAAACAGTCCATGGTGTATAGATGACAAGGGTATGTAATCACAAGGCATTATCATTGCTTCAATAACCTTTTCTTGCAATGTTGTCATGTATAAAGGACAGTAGACAAAGGCTTCTATTTTAGTTTGTGTTGTCATGTTGCTACCTGTAGAAGCACTCTTGAACTTGGCTGGGCTATGGTAATTTGCCTGCTGCATAAGCTGTTCTTGGTGGTTGATCAAAATCACTCCGTTTCCATCCCTGCTTTAAGGGAAAGCCCCAGTTTTACCCAGAACAGGATTTCCAGTGACTTGCCAGGAGTCTGAATGCTAAAGCTCACGTTCACAAGACAGAGCAGATACATTGGTCCCATGCAACCCGCTGCTGAGCTTTACAGCAGAGAGGAGGGCAGAAGAAGACTTAGACCTCCATGTCTTTAGGAAAGGCAGTAAACAACCTGCATAAGGGCGAGGCAGAGAGAAGCCTTACCACTTTGCAGGCAGACAGTGGGTGGCAGGGAAGGGAGGGAGGATGCCACCCAGACACCCGCTCTGCAGCATCCTGGCTGGCAAAGTGTCCTGGTTTCAGCTGAGATAGAGTTAATTTTCTTTATAGTGGCTGGTATGGGGCTGTGTTTTGGATTTGTGCTGAAAACAGTGTTAATAATACAGAGATGTTTTAGTTGTTGCTGCACTAGTCAAGGACTTTTCAGCTTCCCATGCTCTGCCAGGTGCCCAAGAAGCTGGGAGGGGACACAGCCAGGATAGTTGATCCAAACTGCCCAAAGGGCTATTCCATACCACATGACGTCATGCTCAGTATATAAAGCTGGGGAAGAAGAAGGAAGGGGGGGACATTTGGAGTGATGGCGTTTGTCTTCCCAAGTAACCACTATGCATGATGGAGCCCTGCTTTCCTGGAGATGGCTGAACACCTGCCTGCCCATGGGAAGTAGTGAAGGAATTCCTTGCTTTGCTTTGCTTGTGTGCACGGCTTTTGCTTTACCTATGAAACTGTTCTTATCTCAGCCCTCAAGTTTTCTTACTTTTGCTCTTCCGATTCTCTCCCCCATCCCACCGGGGGGGAGTGAGCGAGCGGCTGCGTGGTGCTCAGTTCCCAGCTGGGGCTAAACCACAACACAAAGACACAGTGCCAAGGTTGGAGCAGAAGTGATGACCCACTCAGGTCAATTATGCTACTCTGAACAGCAAACTGCTTGATGCTGGAAACCCAGGGAAGCATCAGAAAAACCACTGGGCAACATCGCTTTCTCTGGTTTCCAGCCCCGGCCAAGATGATGTGCATCCAGCTGACTCTAAGGACAGGGAGGGGACACAGTGATACCCCTGCCATGCTCCCAGCCTCCTGGGGCACAGCAATGCCCTGTCCTGATGTGTGCAGATGTCTGCCCACATCTGCTCCTTGCCTACCCACCCTGCAGAAGTTACTGGGGTTGGTTTGCAGTTCTGTCCAAATTCTGCACTGGTAGGAATTTAGAAACTGGTCCAGCAAACACCACCGCCACGCCAGTTTGCCCACTGGGGCTTATCCTGCAGCAACTCATGGGTACCAGAGCATGGCCCTGCCGGCAGCACAGCGCTGGGTGCTCTCGGGGGCTCTCAGGGTGCAGCCAAATCTGGCATGGATATAAGTTTCTGCAGCTAGGGGAAAGGAGGAAGAGAAAGGAAAGGCTTGCTCCTCTAGGAGGTTGGCCAGCTGTTTAACAAAGTTTGCAGGTTTGGGATCACTTTGTTTTTCCAGGTCTCTCCTCCGCTATGCTCCAACACTAAGCACAGTTCAATGCTCGTGAGCTGCAAACAACTGTTCCAGCACTTTGGGGGGATGTTTAGTACAAAGTGTCAGGAGCACGAGGCCAAGCAGGAAGAGCCAGTTTAGAGTGCAACTCTCCTGCCAAGTGAAATTTTAAAGGCATATGGGTAGCCCTCGGATTCCTCGGGGATGGATGACTGAGAAGCCTGGAGAGCCCTGCTCCGGTACAGCGTTCATGTGCAGGGGGTCCCCTGTGGGCATCCAGCCACAACTCAGGCTGCTCACCCTGCGAGACATCCCTGCAAGTTGCAATAACCTCCCTTCGCTAAGGAAAACCTTAAGGAGTCCGATACTGTTATCGGCTTTCTTTTTTGTTTGTTTTAAAGAAAAGGTATTTCCAACTTAAGAGAATTAAAAGCTGCAGATGCTTGACATAGCGCAGCAGTCTAGCGCATGGGATAATGAACATTTCTTTATGATACAGGATTTTCAAGAATGCCCAAAACTCCAGTCAACATCCATATCAAAGAGGTAGCAATCCAAAAAGTCCCTGGCTAAACAGGTCAGGGCCTGCCCACAGAAAATGCAAAATGCTTTTTTAAGGGAAGTACAAAGACTAGCTACAAAGCTGGTGTCTCTCTGCAAGCTATACGAGTTACATACCCACACAGCGGGCCAGTGAGAAGAAACTTTAAGCTGATTAAATTAATCATCCCCAAAATGGTCCGGCAAGGCAGGGTACCTGCATGGTACAGTGATTTTTGCTTTGATCTCCAGGAAACGTCTGTTTATTCAAAAGCCCATTTGCTATAGCAACCACAGTTTATAGAAAAGGAGGGAGGGGGAAAAGAATTCCCTGGTGCTTTGCTCAAAAAGTTGTACCACCACTGGCAGAGTCCTGCGGTTAAATACCTGGGGCCAAATGACATTTCAACGCATTTCCAGAGAATCTACAGACCCAATGCTGGAGCATCTTGACAGGCTCCTGCAGAAGAGAGCCCAGGTTTCCTGCCCCGCTCTGCGGATCAGCTGCCGGAGCACGCTGGGTTGTCCAGCAGAGATGCCCACCATCCCTTGGGAGCAGAGATCTTCCACAGGAAAGTTGGAGTTCATCACCCCAAACGAGAGTCTCCTCCCCGGTCATCTTATCGCGCCTCTGTCTGCGAAAGGAGACGCTTGGAAGCGGCAGAGATATTGAGAAGCAGGAGATCAAAAGTTCCTCCCTTCCTTTGAGGTCTCAGTCTTTTTGGGTTGTTTTGGAAGGGGGGGAAAAAACCTCAACCACATAGCCCTCAAGGGGGACACAACACACAAGGTCTGTTATCGTTCATTCCCACATACTGATAATTAGCAGCACAAATTCAGCACCACTGATTCCAAGCATTCAAAACCCATACCTTAGTCCCATTCCTCAGTCACAAAATAGCTTTAAAAAGTCCGGTTTTAAGGCTGCATGTGTATTGGGTGAGGGGGATTTGCCTTTGTGTTTCCAAGTCCTACATCGCACTTCAGAAAAAGAGACTTTAAAATGTGGCCCAGCCACAAGGACTCAAACCAGACTTCTTTTTTTTTTTTAACAGCATGAGATTCTCAGCCTTCATTTGGTGCCCCCATTTCCAGCAGCTGGGATTTATGCAGAAGAACATCAAATGCCACAGGGCTTATAATAAAAATAAAATAAAATCATGAAAGCTCCCACCACTACTGTTTTGCAAGCCTCCCTGGGCTGTTTTCAACTGGCACAAGACTGCTTGGCCTCTGCCATGAGCAAAGAGAAGAAGATGAGGAGGGAAATGGAACAAGGTAGCTGGTGAGGACACAGCATCTCTGCAGTGTATTTATATGCCAAGGAAGTTAATGCTGGATGCTGTCATCTCACCAGTTATATTCCTGGGGACTCACTAGGGTCGTCCAAGCCCTTGCCTGTGGCTCGTAGTGGGCTTCTGCTCTGTCACGCGCGAGAACCGGGCTTCTCCTTCAGCTTCATGCTGATCGGGTATAAAAGCAAGAGGAATTTGCTGGTTTATGCTTTCATTTCAGTGCTGTGGATTTCAAAGCAGCTGCTGTAGAATAAGCCACTTCCCTTTGCACAGAAAGGTTTTTTGCTCCATAAATATTGCATGTCACCTTCTAGTTACTGAAGCGCAAAGCCAAACCCTGGCAGAGAAGAGCCATGGGAACCTAACGCAGCTCAGAGGGACAAGGAAGCCTCTGCAGCAGCAGCCACCACCGAAGGCCAGGTTTCCTCACATATTTTCCTTGTTAGTTCAAGAGTCGGAGAACAGTCAACAGACTGATTTAGCAAGAGCCCTTCTCAGTGCTGAGCCGCTCTCAGCACTGTCGGCTGAGATTGCTTGTGGCACAGACAGAGCCGTAAATTATTCAGAGCCAAAGAGCTCCTGCCATCCAGGAGGTTGGGCACATCTGGACCCCTTGTCAGCCTGTCTGTGTGCTCCCACTCCTGCCCCTTTCTCACTTTGAACATTGTCTTTCCATGCTGGGCTGCAAAGACAAGGAAATCACAGCGGATTGCCGACCAGACACACACCCACAGCAGTTTTACCCAAAGTCTGAGCCACTTGAAGCTAAAAGCGCAGAGTCCATGCACCCACCCATCGTGCAAATGGACCATTTGCAAATGGTCCAGGAAAATGCTGGCTAAAATAACTGCACAGACAGAAATGGGGATGGGATATGGACATGACAATGAAAACCGGTGTTCATATTTGGATGCAAATTTTCCCCAGCAGCGCTGGTGACCGAGAAGCGGAAGCCTTTGACTTTAGGGAAAACCTGGTAGCGACTAGAAGCCTTCCAGAAGTATAACAGCCTGGCTTATTTACTTCCCTCAAAGCCAGTAAAACACTACAGCATTAATAAGAACAGCCTGAGCAATGAAATGCAAATGCCACTCAAATGATTAAAGAGAATGGTCCTCCTCCCGAAACAATGGACGGGGCTGTAACGTCTGCCCTCACGGGAAAGCCTCATACAGGAGGCTCTTGTTCCAATAGCTTCAAAGAGGCTGTTTAATTTTAGTAGGTCGGCAAGCATATGACATTACAAAGCACTTCTTAGACAAAAGCAGAGCCGAGGAGATCTGCAATCCATTTTCCCTACAGGAAGGAAGGCAAAGCTTCCTATTGCAGGGAGGAGGTAGAAGGGGAAAGGGGAGGGGGCTGACATTTTAGAGAGAATGAACAAGGCCAATGTATAAAATTCAGGCAGACCAGGCACAGAGCAGGGAGGTAAAAACAGCAGAACAGGGTGGAATATAAACCGGCCCCATTTCTCACCCAAGCTTGGTATATGTTTGCCTTTTTAATTTTGCTGAGATTAGTTTTGCTGCAGTTGCAATCTGTCCAAACCCCGAGTCCCCTCCTAGGAGGGACATTTGCCTTTCACTTCCTTAGAAGGGTACATATTTACTTTGTTCTGTAATGTGCCCAGGGCTCAGCATCACGATTAGCAGCCATCCAAATACCAAGATCTCTGGACAACTTGCAGCCCAGCTCCCTCGAAGCAAGAAGATGCACAGAAGGAAGCGCTCAGCACTGGGTACTGCAGCCCTCTAAGCGGGGTGTCACAGAGAAGTTGGGGGCTTTACCGATGGATTTTAAAATAAGAAGGGACACTGACCCATGCTGACATTGCAAAAGGTGCTTGCTGAATAAGCACACATTGCCCAGTAAAACAGTACCTCTCCAGCATTGCTTAACCAAGGCATGCACTAGGCATGGAACGCATTATTCCAGCGACAGCCCCGTGGCTCAGCCCACGCTCTGGCCTCAGCTCCCCCAGCACAACAGGCAGGGACAGACTGCTCTGACAGCTCGGCTCACACAAGTGCAAGTCTCGAAAGCTGAGATCTCTTAGTAAGATTACCCTGGGAGGCCACGAAGGTATCTGAAGCATTAAAAAGAGGACGGAAAAAGCAACAGAGCTGCTCCCTTTGACGCTCCCCTGACTTGCCAGTAGTTACGAGAAGGAGCAGATGAACTGGCCAAGAAGATGGGTTTGAAAATCCTCATATTCACCTGATTTCCACTAACTTGACACAGGCACACTTGCATGCACACAGGCACACAGTTATTTGAGTCTAGCACAGGGTCAGTATACAAGAGTTCATGCCCTCACTCTCTCCAGCACCCTGCACCTTTCCCGTAGCAGCATGCAGGAAGGTGCCTTTCATGCTCACCTTCCTCTGCTGCCAGGGACTCAAAGAAAACAGCAGGCGGGGGGTGGGGGGGGGAATATATATATACACACACACACACACCTGCCGGGCTAGGGGAAAGAGATGCAGGAACCTGCTGTTCCAGCCACAGCACGACTAGCCGTTGCACTAACCCGCTGGATTGCATTTTACGTCCCTGTGCCTCCACAGCCATGGGAAACAGAGCTCTTGCTATCAATTGCCTCTGCATTACAGATGCTGAGCCAGAAATAAGGCACAAATCAAAAAGACAGGGTTACCCTTCCATCTGATCTTTTAAAAGAGGGACCGAGGTGGTGGAAGAGATGCCCTTATCGGCGCTGCATTTTCTACCTTTACAAACTCCAAATGGTGAAGAAAAAAAATCCAACTCCAGTTTTCACTTCACAGTGAAGATCTCTTGATCTTCCCTGGGCTATTTATAAGCAGCTTTAGTTAGAAGACAGTTTGCTCATCAAAGAAAGTGGGGAAAATCCAGGCACTGATCACACAGCGAGTAGAACACAGCTTGTGAGTCATTTCTAACTCACATTCATGCTTCAAGCTGCTCCAGAGGTTTTGCTTCACCATAAATTAGCCATTTCCTCTCTGCAGAGTGAGAAATGCACAGCTGTATAGGTCACACACAGCAACAGCCTCTTACCCAGAGCTTGCCGTCCCAATAAAACGCTCCCAGCAGCTTGACGATGTGCCGGTGATCGCAGGTCGCCAGTATTTCAATCTCCACCATGTAATCCTCCAGTTCATCTTCACTCTTTGTTTCAATGACTTTGGCAGCTGCTAAAGCACCAGTTTCCTTATTCTTAGCCTGCAAGACAAAACCAGCATGAGTACAAAGGTGAGGAGAGCCAGGAGCACACAGTACTTGCACAATTCCTGCTCCTCCAATTCACGCTCTTGGTACCAGCCACAACACAAGCATGGAAACTTCCAGATGCATTTCTGCTTCCTAAACCTGCCCATAGCTTCACAAAGGGGATGAATGCTGCATCAGGGCCTCCTTCCTCCCTCCAGTCTCTAATACCCACACCGCTTCCCATCATGGGGAGAAAGAAGCTTTAGAAAAGGAGATGCATCCTATTGTTTGTAGCATGAAAAGAAAGATGACAGAGGCAAGAAAACCTCAGAGTATAGAGGCTCTCTGATAATAGCATAGGCGATAGCTCCATTTACTAGAAGCACCGAGTACACAGGCAATCCAGCCAAATTCACAGTAGAGCTGTGAACCATCTCCACCCTGAACACCCCTGTGCTCCCCTTCCTCACCAGGACCCTCACCAAGGGAGTTTTCGTAACACATAAGGGGAACATAGGGATCACCAGCTTGGCAGGTAAAGCAACGAGAAGGGTGCATTTTGATTTCCCAGGACTGGCCGGTACTCCTGGTGTGGTGTATCAGTGAGCTCTTCAGATGGCAGTAAGAAAAATACCACACGTGCTCTCCCAGCTGCCCCGTCCATTTTATATAGTCCCTTTAACCAGCTTATTCACCAAATAACTAGAAAACCATCAAAACCTCTTTGTCCTAGTGGTTGGAAAACTTTTGCTGACTTTCCCTCTCCATTCCTCACAACAACACAGGAGTGTACCCTTGGGTTAGCAGCTTGCTGACCTCCTTCCCCTGCAAACACCCCTCCCCAAGCAGCTCTCACTGCCCAGGAAGGGGTCACTGATAGCTGCACAGGGGCTGCTCTGCTTGTAAGTGCCACACGCCAGCAAAAGGCTATTAATGCTGGACTGGAAGCATTTGCAAACATGTTTCTTATCACCCCACTCCTCTTATGCCCCCATCCCACATGGCGAAAAGGCAGCTGATGAAGGGCATGGCTAAAAGGAAGCATCTGTAAGCAGGCAGTGCCAGGTGAGCCTCGGAGCCGCTCCCACAGAGGACCGTTTCAGCATCATCCACCCAGCACCGTCCATTGGCTTCTCCCAAAACTGCCAGGGCAAGTTTGCGTTTTGCAAATACAATTTCCACAAATTGATGCAAAAATTAGAAGTTTGCAACAAAACACCAAAAGGGCATTTGCGAGACAGTCTGCACACAGGGCTTCACTGTGATACGTGTCACACGCTGGGAGAGGGGGCAAGACGGGAGCTGTTGACTCAGGAACTCCTCGCCATTCCCATAAGTCCATTGAATCAGCAGATCAAGGGACAGGAAAAATCCCTATAGCTCACTCACTCTGCTCCCCACTGATGCAGGAGAGCCCCCACAGTGTGATTCCAGTTCATTACCCATTTTCCTTCCATCACACCCACTTCGGGCTGCCTCTGCCCCAGGGGAGAAGGTCCCACTGTGGATATTATCACCAGAGGAGCTGGGCAAGCTCTGCTTGTGACCTTTCTTACTGCTCTGTAGTTTACATATCCGTGTTCGGAAAACCTACATGGGAGCTTACAGGAGGATTAATTCCTAGTATAAACACCGCAAGCCCCACTGAACAGTTTTTTATAGCTTAGTGATAGTATAACTGTGTACCAAGGAACAGGCCAGGGAGCAGGGGGAAGGAATAAGGGGAAAACCATACAATGGAGGGAGGAAAAGAACCCCCAAGCCTCTGCTGGGTTTTGAAGACTTGCTGCATTCACATGAGTTGGCATGGACAGCTGTGTCTTTACCACAGGGAACAAATCCATTTCCATCTGGGCTTGCTGCCCAAATGCAAGACAGCAGCTCCTGCTGGTTTCAGAAGAAATTAGGAGGTTTCTTTTGCTCAGGTTGGTTTGTTTCTTACCAAGTTCCCACCAGATGCCCAGAAGAGGGCACGCAGAGCGGAGCCGGAGGAGATGCGGAGCAGAGCAAGCACAGGGAAAAGCACAGCACTTCCGAATCGGAGCAAACTGTGTTTGCTCTGCACTTACAGCATTGGGAGAGGTCCAAGGAGGGGAAGTAAATATTGTGAGAAGAGGTGGGGCTTCCCTTGGAGGTCAGCCATCACATGCTTCCCACCGGCAGGGTCCTCGCCAGCTCAGCCCTTCCAGGATGCTGGGGCCCTACAGGCACCTAGAAAAACCTGGGAGCAGAGCATGCCCCAGTCCCCCATGGCATCATCTCCCACTGAGAGGTCTGCACCACCCTGCCCGCACCCCCACGCCTCGGGGGAGCCACCCCAGCAGCCATGCTGCCACCTCTCATCCCCTCCCGGGCTTGCGAAGGCATGCAGGGGCACTGGATGCTGAGCTGGAGGACATGGCTTTGCAAACCGGGCTGCAAGATGTGGGTGGGGGAGCGACCACAGCCCACGCATTCACTGTGGCAGCCTGACCTCATTCATTGTTACTCCTACAACTAGTGGGTGAGCAACCCAGCAACCCCCAGCGATCGCTTCCTTTCTAGATATGAGCCTGTGTACACCCCGCCTGATGTTCAGTCTTTAAAGATGTCCATAACAGAGTTAGCTGCTGCCTTTCTCCACCACTTTGGACTGTCCTGAATGAGAGTGTTCACCCAGCCATCTCCCTTTCCTCATCCATTCTAGCAGGGGACGCAGCTTGGGGAGGGAGGGGACCCCATGAGCTGCGCGAGGTGGGCTTCCACCACAAAGGGGGAGGAGCACTGCACTGTCCCACATCCTCCAGGCCAGCCAGCACAGGGAGGTCACACCGCTAGCTCACACCAACAGAAGCGAGACCACCACCTCCAAGGAGAAGTCAGCTCAGGACATCACAAACTCATGATGCAAGAGCATGAGCTTTTGAAACAGCAAGCTCCCTCGGGTAGGGATGCCACGGGGATGGCGTAGGCATGAACCCTGTACTTTCCGTGGCCCTGTCACATGTCACCGCTACAACTGAGTGCGCTCACGGCACTTCCCAGAAGGGACCAAAAAGCCTCACAGGCCCACGGTGCGGCAGAAGAAGCTGAAGTAGGAAGGCGACCTGAGACCATGAGGTCAGTAGGACATTTTGGAAAATTAATCTCCTTCGGCATGGCCCACTGTAGTGTGGAGAGGAGACTGGTTGCCCCACACAGCTGCCTTTGAGAGGACCAACACTCGTACAGGGTGGAGAGCTCATCCCCTCCCGAGCTGTCCATGGCCCCTCTGAGACCAAACCCAGTCTGTAGCATTTCTACCATACAAGATGGAGGGACATGCACACCGGCTGACGTGGGCGCTGCTGAACTGAGCTCAGCAAGTCATGTTTGTCATCGCAAGAGCTTTGGAAATCCAAGGAGCTTCTGCCCATTTCTCCACCTTCCCTTTCTCTCCATCTGCTTGTCCTCCAGTCCTGACGCCAGGCTACAGCCACATTCCCGGCGGCCTCCCTGGGAATGGCAGCTGCCTGCCATCAGGCAGATGGCTGCATCGCAGCCCCTCACAGCAGCCAGCCAGCTCTGAAAGCTGCTCACAGCAAGCCAGATTTGTACAGGCAGTGTCAGATTTTGGCCAAGTACACCGGGTGGTCTCTCTGTAACTAACGTCTGGCAATTTCCTTTAGCTTCTCTGCTGGTATTTTCCTGCATACTATGTATTACAACAGAGATATTCTTCCAGGAAGGTTTGTTTGGATCCTAAATAGGCCAAATGCTTATGTTGCCAGCCTTGGGAGCCAGCTTCAGACATCCCAGGCATGAGATGATGCTTTAGGGTTTAAAGCCCTTTCCTGATTTCTGCTTATCTTCGTACAATAGATCAGAATCTGCTCCAAGACATTAGCATAAAGCAAAACACAGGCTGCTCTGACCTCAAAAAGCCAAGCTAGCAATTAGGCAGAAGGAACCAGCACCTCCAAGTCTGCAACCTACAGGCCTGGACGATACCCCTCCCAGCAAGGGGATGCACAGCACCAGGCTGAGAAGAGGCAGCATCTGCTGCTCGCTCTGCAAGAGCTGCGGGAGGGAAGAAAAGGGTTGCCACCAGCCTCTCTGCAACTTCACCTCTGCCTTGAGCTTCACTGGGGGTCATGCCCTCACCTTGCAGCAAGGGAAATGAAAACTTCTCTCATGGTGGGTGTTTTGTTTGTCTTTAAATCCCAAAGAAAGGAAGAGACAATGATATGGAGGAAAGAAGAAAACCAAGAACTATCAAGAGAGCACCCTAGGTTGACTCACCAACAGTGAGTTTGTTAGACCACCACATAATTTGAAATGCAATCCTGCAAAATACACAGTTTGAATTACAAATCCAAAATCTTCTGCAAACCCCAGCCTAATTACAGGGTCTCCAACCCAGCAAAAGTCCATGGAGAATGCAGAGATGGGGAGAGAGCTTCTGTTCTCGGGTAAAACACTCCCAAATTTGCAGCCTTTGATGAATTTGTGGTGTTTCCCATTTTTTCCAGTGAAATTTGGGGACAGAAGTGAAAGAACTACCCAGATGGCAAGATCCCAATAACAGAAGCTGTTTGATGCCAGTCTATGGCCTATGGCTGGTCAGTCAAAAGCACACATCCAGTTCCATCTTTTAGCTCCTCCATTCCTGGGCATTTTAATGCCATGGATAATTTGTCCCTGGAGTGCTAATTAGCACCAAAAAACATAGAGCAGACAGCTGCCAGCACAGTGCCCAGGATGTGTTGCTGAACTACAGTTAGAGTCATTACAGTCTTGGCATTTAAAACCTGAAAAGCCCTTATGGCCGCTACCAGCCTTTGTGCAAATCAACGCACCGCACAGACCACGGCTGACAGGTCTATGCAGAAACAGGAATGGAACATGCATTCCACAAAACAAAACATATCAAATAAAAGTTATCCAGTAAACCACTTCCAGAAAGCCATGCCAGGAGCCAAGCAGGATGCAAAGCAAAGGATCTTGCTGGAGTCCTCTGGAGCAAGATGGGTGCTGGACACGCTACTGCCAAACACACTGGGAATAACAGGGAATACGGGATGAGTAGGATTACTCCTAGAAGGCAGAGGCACAGAAAAACTACTGCTCAGCTTATGGATTTAAGGGGCGAGAGGTGCCTGTTCAGGTGATAGAAGAGGCTGTTTGCCCTTTGCCTGTGACTCACCCTCTGAGCTATTGTGAAATCCAGATTGTGACAAACACAGGAACTATTTTAAGCCTTTAAAGAACATATTACCGGAAGGCTGGATTGTTCTGTCCTTCCTCAGGCAGGACTGCCACTGAAGGCATGGCCAGTTTCTAGGTGAGGCAGAGGAAAACCCTGCATGAACTCTCACTCACTAGGCGAAAGAAGAGAGCTAGCACCTAGAGCACCCCGGTCGCTTCATCTAGGCTTGCTTGCCCACAGTATCTTCCCCAGGCCAAGAGATGATCCTTTTTAAGCTGGACTGCCATATCGTGCCACCACATTTTTGGTGTGAGCTACTCTCCCCATCCTTGTAAGTCTTCTCTCCATGCCAGGAGAGCTGATGCTTGAGATATCGCTGAGTTAGAGAACCAGGAGTAAAAAGCCCGGTGCTTTCAGTGGATGCTGTATTTGGGGGTTGATAGTTCTGACTTCCCACACACACACCCGCCATGCACTATATTCCTGTTGTGTGTCTTTGTATGCAAACAACTGCTCGCTCCAGTATTTCTCAGGGATTCCATAATGATTAACCGCCTTCCGATGAACTTTGCCTGAGCTGTCTGCATCAATAAACAAACACAGGGTAGACAGGCTCGAGTCAGCGCTCGTATTATTGTCAAATAATCAATGGGAGCTGAAATGAGTTCCATGCCCAACAAGCCCCCTAGAGCCACTTCAGTTTGTCACCAAAAATGAGGCCTGTTTTGGGTTTTTTTTTGGAAACACTGAATTCAGCCCTTGGTACCACCCAGCAGAGCGGGTGATGACAAACAGGCACGGGCGCAGCAGTACGGCTGGCACAGCCCTGGTCTAGCAGCCCTCGGTACACACCGCAGCCTGCGCAGAGCTTCGTCCCTCGGGCGTTGGGTCGGGCAGGGCTCCGACCGCACCGGGCT
This sequence comes from Ciconia boyciana, assembly GCF_034638445.1. Lineage (NCBI taxonomy): Eukaryota > Metazoa > Chordata > Aves > Ciconiiformes > Ciconiidae > Ciconia > Ciconia boyciana. Next base: position 12,291,872 of record NC_132942.1, read on the forward strand.
GGACCAGTGCTGCTGCTCTGGCAGCTGTGGCAACACTTTTGCAAGGGCTAGGGGGAAGTGGAAGTGGCTTGCAAAATAAGGCAAAAAGCGTTAGTTTAAAAAAAAAAAAAAAAAAAAGGCAGAAACGCCTTCCTCTGGCTTTACAAGCTAGAGGCAAGGGAAAGTAACACCGCCAGAGAGCTCAAGTTATGGCCGAGGACTTTTCTATGTAGACGTGCCAAAAAAAAGGTGTGACCAAAGCATAGCACACGCACCTTTTCTTGCCTTAAAAGCTCAACAACAGCCCAGCAGAAGGGGGTGAGAGATAACAAGCCCAAGCAGCAGTACGTTAGTCAAGGAGCAGAAAAGTGCCACACAAAGCTTCAGACCTTGCACCCAACACCCAGCAGACAAGAGGCTTCTCTGCTGGTATGCCACACTGTAACCCACCTACAGAAACTGAGCTGACCTCATGGTCCCGGCACGAGTGAGAGATGAACAAAAACCCATGCAAGGTTTGAAGAAAGGAAAGATCTATGTTGATCCAACATCTTCAGCCTACATAGACCTAGAGCATGAGACATCCTTCAAGTCACTAGTCCCCTGGAAGAGCGCAGTGCTCCAAGTGAAGCACTCCTGCCCAGGTCTTCACTCAGTCAATGCCACGACATTGAAAAAGAAATTAAAATGGGGGGAAAAGAGCCATGCAACCACTTCTGAGTTTCCTAGCAAATTTCTGCAACAAATTTGGTACATAGAGAGCTAAGGGCTGAGCAGTGGGCTGAATGGCTACTATGCCTGAGAGCCAGGGAACAGGGCTTAGATGGGCAGTGGTAGTATGCACGTCTGTCTGTCCGTCAGCCCTTTCACACTGTGCTAGAAAAGCATCAGATAAGCAAGGCCCTTGCAGAAAAATAAAAAACTGATCAGACCTTTGCTACCTCCATAGCACAAGCCTGCCCGGGGCAGACACTCCAGCAGCATGCCTGTGATTGCCCGCGATTGTCAAGAGAGAAATGCAGGGCAGGCAGCAACTCAGCAATGCCAACAGATGCGAGCACTGAGGTCCACCAACATCGGCTGGCTTTGCTGGGGCACAACTTCCTTCACTGTCTCTCCCATCTACTGAAATACCACACAAACATTTTGGTTGGTTAAATAAGGACATGAGCCATAAGGACAGGAGTACAGGTAGCTGCCAGGGAATTGCACAAGAAGGGAAAATGTCAGGAAGGTTTCCACATGTTGGACGGGAAGAGCACTCTGTTTTGAAGAGCAGACATTCAGAGGGTGGAAGCGTGGTGCTTTTCTGTAGCCAAGTCAACAAAACCCACAGGAGACAGAAGCCAGTTAATCCAACTCCAGCAGCACTAGTGCCATTGCTCTGCTCTTCACAAGGGGCACGCTGCCCCTTCCAAACCCACATCCTGGAGGGAACATGCACAGACACCGCTCTTAAATGTATTAATTTTAACTGCAGTCTTCCCTCTTCAATGGGAACAAAGCAGCTCTGGCAACGGGGCAATGCTCAGGCCCAGCCGCTGAACCGGACGGGCTACACTGAGCAAGGCAGCAGTTCACTGTGCCGCATTTTGCAGTGCTTAACCCTGGCACACCAATAGGTGTGCAATCACTCCCCACCACCTTCAAGAGGCAAGTTTATTACAAATTTACCTGTTATTTCATTATTTTAAAGATTTTTTTTTTAAGTGACTTTGCTCTCCATAGCTGAATTCCTTTTCACGCAGGATTTCAGGGTGAGCGAGGCTGGCAGTGCTGGCGGATAGGAGGGTAGCACAGCCATCCGCTGCATGCAGGCAGAACCCTTGAGGACCCCCAACTGCGTGGTATGCCAGTGAGGGTGGGTTTGACCTGAGACCCATGAGAAGAACCCCAGATTTACAGACAGCAGCACATCAAAGATGAGAAAAAGAACATATTTTTTTCCAAGGAAACTGCACACTCAAGAAAAAAATAAATAATTTTTAAAAAATCATGAGACATACTGGGCAGGGATTTTTCTAAGGAACAACAATTGCCACGTGCTTGAGGGTGAAAGGCTCAAAGCCTTCATCTAAGCTTTCTCTTCCATGCAGCTGCCCACAGCTCCCACTGTCAGCAGTATTGCCGAGCTCTGGGCCATGACACTGAAGTCATTATCAAAATATTTAGGCCATGGAGAGCTATCCCTCTCCCTGCCACACAGATACAGCCACGGCTCCGCAGAGTGCACGACAAGCTTCACTTGAACTTCAGCAGGGATGGAGCATCACACATTTCAGTGAGCTTAAAGTGAACATCAAGTTTAAAGTTCAACCAGGTTTAATATTGTTGGGCCACTGCTCTATATATAAAGGAATGGTGTTTTCCCCTTCCTCTTCTCTCCCCAGCTGAAACATTTTAAGAAAACCCTTCAGCTATTCTAAGGGACAAGGCCATGATTTGATCCTACAATTGGTTTTTAATGTTTTTTGTGGCCATAGTTACAATCAACTAAAGCTCCCCCCTCCCTTTTTTCCTTCCTCTCTCCCTCTTTTTCTTTTTTTAAAGCTAGCCCAGCTGATTAGCATCTCTCTGTGACACCCTTTCCAGGAATTACATGTTAAATCCCTCATGAATCAAACCGACAAGAGCTGAGCCCCAGTCACTTGAGCCAACTCATGCAAAACCAGAGCAGTGTAGGTTCGGCTGGGAAGCAGAGAGAGGTCTGCAAGTGACAGGGACGGTCTCGTGACTTCGAATGGGCCCATCGCTGTGAAAGCCAGGCTTATAAGGCAGCTGCACAACATTTAACAATTAGTCTTTTATTACCCAAATTTCAAAACAGAGCATTTATAGTCCACAGTGTGTACAGCACTAATACCACCATAATAGATCAGATAACCCAAATTCAGCTTTTTAAGCCGTATCTTAAGAAGAAAGAAGAACAACAACATAAAAGGCGCGCTTATGAGTTGCTGTGGCATGGGGTTCAGCGTTATCTCTCTGGGAGCCGGCATGAAGAGCCGTTTGAAGGCAAGTTCAAGTGAACAAACCCCTTTTCCGCCACGCTGGGGGCTGCGGGCAGCACGGCAGCCCACACTCCCGCAGGGGACAGCCTGTCCCCACCCTGCGAGGGGAAAGCCTTATCGGGGAGCCAGCATCCCCATCAGCGTGCACTGGGAAGTAGAGATAGCATTTCACAAGAGGCACGAGCACAGCAAAACAATCCCACCATGAGAAAAGCAGCTAGTCCCAGGTCTTCTTCCAGCAGAGCCCACGCTTTTGTAAGATCAAGTCCGTCCCCTGCTAGCTTGTGACTTCTCAATGCCCAGAAAAGCCCTTGCATATCTGTTCCCACTGACATTAATGCAACTACCTGTAACAGTAAATACTGCACCAACTAATGGGTTTTGCAGGACTGCACTGCTGGCTTTGCTCTGAGCATCTGCAAGGCCCCGAGGTCAGCACGGCTTTGCTTCAGCAAAAGCTCACAGGGGTGCCACTACCACTTCTCCCTCCCTGCACACACAAACAGATGTCGACTTTGAACCAATAAAACCACAGCCATACATTTTATGAATTGTATCTTAGGTGTTTTTGAAGAAAAATAACTCTGCTTTTTTTAAGGCTGTTTGGAAAGGGTCTGAGTCAGGAACTTGTATTTTTATATGCCCACAAACCTAGAGGTGCTGCAGACTTCCCAGGCTAACACACACTGATCACAGCTCCCAGCTGCTGGCCTAATGACTGATTTAAGATCATCGATGTAATGAGCTTTGGATGAGGTGGGTAACAGAGTGTACTTGGCATGCAGTGGGCTGCTATTGCTTCTTTATCATACCCACTGGACCTACCAAAACCAAGACATTAATAGAATGAGAGCTAGAAAGAAACAGTTTCTCCCCACCCCCTTCCTACTTTTCAGCTTCATTACCCTCTGCAATGTGTTTCACTGTTTCCTCATACAATCAGGTCCTCTTTTGATGAAAAAAAGTCTTTGTATAAAATTAGGGAAATCCCGTAGTTTCCACTGGCTGCAGGTTTCTTAAGGTCTGCTGTATATCTTTCAGGCTCCACTATGGATTTGATTATTTTTAATTAATATATATTTAAACTAAGCCTGTCCTACTTTTGTAAATGCTGTGTCAAGCCAATTCAAGTTTGCTCAGCTGAGTGCACGGGGAGTCCAAGACACAGCTCCCCGACAGTGTTCTGCAAGGCAGTAACACTCCCCAATAAAACCATTACACGGCCGAGCCCTCCTTCCTGCTGCTCAAACCTGGTGTCATAAGAACAAAACCTACTAAAACGAGCACATTTGTATTTCTATCCACATCTAAATTTCTCCCAGGTCAGAGCACTCAGTGTACAAATCCCATCCTTTTGCACTGCTCAGGGACGACAGGCTCTTCGGAGGGAGTACAACATATGGTGAGTAGGGCAGGATGCAGGCACAGGCGGATTATATCCTCTCCCCATGCTTCCATGTGTGGAAAAGGGGCGGAAAACAGGCAGGAACTTCATTCAAACATCCTGAAACTCTCATGGCCATACAAACACTCTGACTTGCTTTACATGATCGCTTTTGTGTGAAGAGAAAATTGACTTTAAAGGGACTTCAAGAGAATGATTAAAATGGTTCATTGCGTCTTGACCACCTACGTCCTCCTTGCGCGCAAGCAGGTTGGTTGGTTTGTTTGGGGCAAGCCTCTTCTTTTCACATTCTCCATCACCACCATGGGTAGTGCTCCAGATTTAGAAAGACAAAGGAATACCGTATGCAAGTTAAATCTTAGCATGGCAGAAAACTACTTCTCTGCAATAACACTACTGGTTATTATCTAAAATAAGGCTTTATAGTACATGGCACCCAAATAATTTGGGATTCTTAAACAAACAAACAAAACCTTGCACGAGAACTCTTCAAAAACCAACCATGTCCATTCACCAACCAGGATGGAGAACAAGCGGAGAAGAGAGCAAAGAAGATGGAGAATTAAAACTTTACTAAGAAGAATAAAATAGCCGCCCTTTGATTTCTGTCACAGCATTAACCCCCACCCCCTGATCAACCATGTTAAAAACATCTCAAAAGCAGACAGTTGTCTACACGTACTAGTTATAGACGGAGTGAACTTCTGGTTATAAACACATGGCCTGCATTGTGTCATTTACTATAATCCACATTCTCATTTGGGTCGAAATGGGGATCAAGGGAGATGGAAGTAGTTGGAGATGAGGAGATGTTACAATCTGACAGGCTGACATCCTTAGCCTACAATACATACAGTTACTCTGATGATTTTAGTATTGGTGCAAGGCTGCAGTTAATAGCAGAGGCATTCAGGTATGACAACGGACTTAAAAACCAGAACAGCCACTTATAAAGTAGTTTTATTCTGAAAAGTTATCTATTTTGGATATGTTATACACACTTTAAATAGAGAGAATTTAAATCAGTTATTCTTCTAAGCTTTCGTTTGTCTCAGAAGCCTATTAACTTGTTTTACAATGTTTACCTCATTCCTGTCATTGCATGAGAAATCTAAGCAAATGTAAGCAAATAATTACCTAGGAGAAGAGTGAACGTTGCTATATACAAACGGGTTTCCAATGCACAACACCAAGTAAACCGGTAACAGAAGCACTGAGTACTACTGGTGCTACTTTTGGAAGGATAAATATATTGGGGATTTAAATATGATTTTTAGGAATTGCATTTTGTAGAAGAAAGGATCCTTCACCAGAGACTTCCACTCAATGGATACTTAGGGCCAACTTTTTAGAGAGTTTCTATCAAATAACATGACAGAGACAACAAACAGATACAACAAATCCCAGGACACTGTGTTAAAACACCTCCATCCTGACCTGCAACCAACCAGCTCCCTGCCTGGCCGCCTCTTTAGGTACTACTTATTTCTCAATTCTGAAAAGGCAACACCTTGTTAAATGATCTAACGAGACCATCAAAAACCAGCTGCCAAACAGCTAATTCACAACCCCAGTTCCAAATTATGTTTGTAACGCAGGTTGCCCAGGGAGGCTGGATCCCCAAGGGGCTCCTCCAGCCAGCCCCAAGCAGAAGTCTCCTCTCTCAACTGTTGCACAGGAGACCAGAGTATTTCAGAGCCAGTAACAGCAAGAACACTGTTGCTTTGGAGTGCAAAGTACAGTGGGTATCTGGCCTTTAAAACCCTGGTCCTTTAACGTAAAGGTTAAACTTTCATAGCACTGGACATGTCCCCACTCTTAAAGAGCTGGGCTCCTCTAAGTTTCCTGCCGGCGAGGACCACAGGAACACAAATAATGTCACCCCTGGAGGCTCGCAAAACTTGGAGGCAGCCCCGAGACTGCTGACTTCCAAGAAACCTCCCTCCATTCATTGCACCGACAGGCTTGGCAAGGAACACCTCGTCACCTTACAAATGCATCGCTCTGAAAACAGGCGATTTAAGGGCAAAAGAAAAAAGAAAAAAAAAAAAGCTCCTCTCCCTCCTTTCCCCTGCCCCAAACAAAGCGTTGCACTCCCACCCCCCCAGCTGACTCGCTGTCTTTGCCCCCGTCCCTCCCCTTCCCAGCGGCGCAGCTAACGGGATGCGCGGAGCCGGCCGCCGGTCCCGCAAGGGTTTTTTTCCCCGCAGACAGCTTCCAGGTTGGCTTAGCAAGGGGGAGCCCGCAAAGGAGCCCCCAGACTGCGGGAGGAGGCACCGCCACCCCCGCGGGGCCGCAGGTGCTTCGCCCCCCGCCGCGGACCCACCTTGTAGACCTTGCCGAAGGCGCCGTCGCCCAGCTCCCCCACCACCTCCCACACCTCGCCGGGGTCCAGGTCGCGGCGGACGTGCTCGTACTCCTTGGACCGCCGCTTCTCGAAGGTGGAGAGGCGCAGGATGCGGCGGAAATTAGCGAAAGCCATGCCGGAGCGCTGCGCGGCGGGGCTGCCGAGGAGCCGCGGCCCGGCGGCGGCTGGGGAGCTGCGGGGAGCTGCCGGCGGCCGCCTCCCGCGCCCGCCCCGGGGGAGGACGGAGCCGCTGCGCGCCCGGGGGAGCGGCGAGGCGGGGAGCGGGGCCGCCTCCAGCCGCGCACATGGAGCCGGCACCGCTCCACCTGCTGGCCTGGCTGCCGCCGCCCCGCGCCATTGGCCGGCCGCCCCCCTGCGCCCGCCCCGCCCGGCACGGCCCGGGCACGGCACGGCACGGCCCGGCACGGCTCAGCCGGGGCGCGGCACGCTGCAGCGTGGTGTGGCACAGCCCGGCTCGGTTCGGCCCCGCCGGCGAGCCATGTCCCTGAGCGAGGCGGGGAGTCGCCTATTTCCCCCCCCCCCCGCCCCCCCAGCACAGCAGGAGGAGGCCAGAGCGTTAGAGGACGATGCTAAATACAAATAACATAGGAGACCTGGAAGGAAAGGCCTGAAACTCCTCAGCGGCTGCTGTCATGTCCCGCCTGCTCAGCCCGGCACAGGGAGCGCGGCGAGCCAACAGCATCTGCACGGGCTGTGCTTCGCCTCGTGGGCTGCGCTGCTGCGGGCCGGGCAAAGAGACACATCTCCGAGTGTAAAAACATAATCCTAAACTGCCGTGGCAACAGAGGGACGTTTCCTTCTTCCCCCAGTTCATCTCATGTGAAAACAGCCAAACACAAATATTGTAAAAACTCCCAGTAGCAGGAATTCGAGTGTATCAGCACCACGGGCACCCGCCATGAATTTGTTTTAGAGAAGATGTGACCCAACTGGTGGCAAGTGTGAAGGTTTGCATCCCCTCCTTGGCAAAACTTCAAATCCTCTGAAAAACCGACTTGAAATCGAGTATTAAATGGGGACATCTAGGGGAAAGACCCGACGGTGCAGCCACGCTTGACAACATCTCTGTGACAGAAGGCTTAGTGGTAAGCGGTTGTCCGGGCAAACTTCAGTGGTACCAACACTGCTCACACCAGCACGTGTATTTTTCCCCTCACACACGTCCCATTAATGAGCTGAGGGTGGAGGTACAGGAGGGCGTGCATTTGCATACTCCATCCTAATGTGTAATGCAGCCGAAACTCGGCACAGGCTCTTGCTTTGAGAACGTCTGGCCTTGGTGATTTCTCATTAGTTCCCCGATATATTATACCCTAGAGCACGGGGGCTGATCGTCGCCTCTCGTTGTCTTTGCTGTTAAGAAAAAAAATGGGTTTATCCTGGTATGATCAGCCCTCACATTATTAGGAATTTCCCGATACTGATGCTTTAAATACTATTTAAAACTCTGGTTCCTGGAAATTTGTGGCTGTATGAGAATTTCATCTGCCTTTTTTGAAGAAAGTTTCGTGTTCCCCTACTTCTTCCCTTCTTCCCGCTGAGTTGTGGGAAAAACAAGCTGAAAATGTGACCCAAGTATATCCCTGAAACAGAAAGAAGCTGAAAATAATTGAGCACTTTTTTCACCTAACTTCATGGGTTTTGGATCTGATCTGATCCAATGTGTGGATTTGGCAATACCAGAGTAAGAACAGAATCGAAAAGAATCAGAGCAACTATTTTCAAAATTTCATACTTTTAATCTCTATTTTTCCAGTGTTTTAGCTATCAAATTTTTTAAAGTTATTCTTATTAACAGTAGCATATTTACTTTATTGTACTAGGGGACCTGGGCATTGTATGCAACCACAGAAACATTGCTTGCATGGGATCCCCAGAGATCATCTAGGCCAGCTTCCCGCTTGGAGCAAGAGTGTCGCCAGCACTGGACCAGGTCAGACAGCAATCTGTCCAGCTGAGTCTTGAAAAACCTCCCAGGATGGCGCAGACATGACCTCCTGGGGTTATCTGCTCCAGGGCGCATCACCATCCTGGGGGAGAGTTTTTCCTAATGTCCCACTGGACCTCCCAAGCTGCTACCTGTGGTCATTGCCCCTTGTTCTGTCATCTGCCTCCCTGGTAAGTGTTTGACTGTCATCTTTGTAATTGCCCCTACAAGAGCTGTGGGCACATATTGGGGATATCTGTCTAAGGACAGATACCAGGTGCTGTAAAAATATGGAATCCAAGATAAATCCTGTGCCAAAGGGCTTGCAGAGTAGGTAGATGCCCTGTAGACTATCTGAGGGTAGGCTGATCAGATTGTGGCTCAGAGAGGTGATTTCTCTGCTGGCATAAAGTTTGCAAACTCAAGTTACCCCTTCGAAAGTTTCTGAGCAACTCTGATTCAGCACAGCATTTTGAAGGCTGTGTCATTTTTTATCCAGCACTTGATACCCTATAAGCAGATTTGCTCTCTCTTGGGTCCATAGCCAAAGGGAATCAGCCATTTGAATTCTTTCCACCCATTTCTTGTAGAAAGCTCACAGGTGTCAAACCAAGTCAGCAAACAGGTTAATTATCTATCGATGAATTACTTCTTACCATTTCTCAAGTGATAAATAAGAGAATATAAACTCCAGAAATGCAAAAAACTTTGCCAATCTGCCCCAAGCTCCTGGAAGCACCCCTGATCCTATGGACAGACAGTCACGAGCATCACCATTGCATTAACTATGACCGCTCAGAGTCAGCACAGCCCTCAGCAGCGTGCGTTAGCAGAGCTGAGCTCTCACTCAGCATTACGACCCAAGGAGAAGAAACTGCTGGCCTGACTGCAAGACTACATACAGCTCTGCATTTTAACTATTGGGTTACAGAGGGCCTGTCGACCAAAGTAAGCCAGTGGAGTTTTGTTTTATTAGTATTATTCCTGGTATAGGTTAGGGGTAAGTAATAAAGAGCACTTTCAATGGTTATTGCTATGCTGGATTGGACTCGTTCTGGGTTGGAAGAGGAATGGGTGATAAACACTTTATATAAATATAAGAGCGGTCTGGCTTCCTAACAGCTAACCTGAACAAGAAATTGGGCATTCAAAAGCATCCATGCCTGAGCTATAGCTTCCAGATACGTTGCACAGGACACTGTCAGGTACTGGAAACTAGAAACGTCAAAGCTCTGGCTAAGAGGAAAAGCAAAGCCCTGCAGCAGCTGCTATGTAGGACCTCCTCAGCATGGACCAACAGACTTTGGGGTACCACTTGTCTGAGGTTGAGATTTGCATTACAGTCTAAAATAAATCCTTAAGTCTGTGCTGTCTTGCACATTTTAATCAGATTTAATGCTCTTGAGCATTGTAAGAATAATTTCTGTCACTTGATTTTAGTATGTATTATCCTTAAATGCTGAACGGAAGGGCACCCTTTGCCTCCACATCTGAGGGGAATTGTTGAAAATATGCAAAAAGCATTGAAGTCATGGGACGGAGGTTGCATCTGGTTCTACGGCAGCATTTTCCTTCTGTGAGGGGTCATTGCCATGGTGCTAGTTCTGTTTCGCTGATCTTCCACGGCCAACCAAGATGAAGCTGAAATCTGGGTGTTTTCTGCAGTGTCTGTGTTTAGATGAAGTATATTGCTTGTTGTCAGTAAGAAACACTGCGGTGCTGGCAAAGGATTTCCAGCTCCTGGATGTTTATCAAAAGAATTACCTGAACAGTAAGTACTTCTAAAAATGAGATTGGCATTAATGCTCTAAAGTTACAGGCCCCGTGTAATGTTTTGAAAAGAGATACACAGAATGCTACATCACTTAGGATTTAAAACCAGAGATCATGGACATTACAAATATTGCACTTCAGATGTTATAACAAATGCAGCACTCTGTAATACTAATTAACTAGCAGCTTGGTTAATACAAGTACTTGGCAATACCCCAAAAAGCTTTCAGATACAGCATATATCACCATGTCCTCCCTGCTCTATCATGCCCCGGCTGCTCTGGAAGGTTACATGGCCTGGCTACTCCTGCATTGGCTTCTGAAATATGTACAGCTCAGGGGACCATGCAGAGCCACTGAGATGCATTTTCAGCTCACATCACAGGTATTCCTTTCCCCTTCCCCCTTCCACTGCCTCCTTCCCTGTTTGTGAGACAGAAAAAGGTCCAAGAGCTTACGAAACCTGTTTGATTTTACGGTATTATCATCCTCTGGATCCCAGCAGCATACAAAGCCACAGGCTTGCTCGTACCGTACAAACATGATAACCGGGTCCTGGTACAACGAGCAGATAATCGACATAGGAAAAACCCAGGCCAGCCATAAAGGAGATCTTTACAGCTGTGCAAGTGAGATGCCAGGAACAGGGGGCAAGAGGGGATTTCTGGCTCACTGAAGCTGCAGCAACCTCATCATGTAATCCTTCCCATAAACTGATCATGCTCCGTGTTAGAAAGCAGGTGGGTTTCTTACCAATAGTGTCCTCTGCATGAGGCTGTTTGCAACCCCCCGTCCGCTGGTTCACAGCTTCCCCACCTTCCGCCTGCAGTTCTTCAGTCTATTCCCATGTTTCTGGTTTGTTGAAAAAGTCCTTTTTTCCTCCAGGGGTGGGGTAGAAGAGAAGAAAGACAGAAAATTATGAACACTTTAACATTGCCTTCTGTGAAGAAATCACATATGCCTCTTTCATAAGTCAGGCCATCTTATTAATACTGTTCTATTAATTCTGAACAGTATCTCTTGTCTGTGCCTATGCTTTAGTTGCCTGTGCAACCTGTCTGGGAGCAGTGGGCGTTTAAAATAAAATAAAACCTGCTAATTATTGCTCTGAGCTTTGTGCAGACGATGCCTGAGAGCTCACTGTTTTCCAGATCTGCAGTTTTATTGCTTCCTCTGTTATATGACCAACCTGAATAAGGACCAGATCATAGAATCACAGAATCACAGAACCGTATAGGTTGGAAAAGACCTTTAAGATCATCAAGTCCAACTGTAAACCTAACACTACCAAGACAACCACTAAACCATGTCCCTAAGCACCTCATCCAAACGTCTTTTAAATACTTCCAGGGATGGCGACTCAACCACTTCCCTGGGCAGCCTGTTCCAATGCTTGATAACCCTTTCAGTGAAGTAAAATTTCCTAACATCCAGTCTAAACCTCCCCTGGCGCAACTTGAGGCCCTTTCCTCTCATCCTATCACTTGTTACCTGGGAGAAGAGAGCGACCCCCACCTCTCTACAGCCTCCTTTCAGGTAGTTGTAGACAGCAATAAGGTCTCCCCTCAGCCTCCTTTTCTCCAGGCCAAACAACCCCAGTTCCCTCAGCCGCTCCCCATCAGACTTGCACTCCAGACCCTTCACCAGCTTCATTGCCCTTCTCTGGACACGCTCCAGCCCCTCAATGTCTCTCTTGTAGCGAGGGGCCCAAAACTGAACACAGTATTTGAGGTGCGGCCTCACCAGTGCCGAGTACAGGGGCACGATCACTTCCCTACTCCTGCTGGCCACACTATTTTTGATACAAGCCAGGATGCCATTGGCTTTCTTGGCCACCTGGGCACACTGCTGGCTCATATTCAGGCGGCTGTCAACCAGGACCCCCAGGTGCTTTTCCGCTGGGCAGCTTTCCAGCCACTCTTCCCCAAGCCTGTAGCGTTGCATGGGGTTGCTGTGACCCAAGTGCAGGACCTTGCACTTAGCCTTGTTGAACCCCATACAATTGACCTCGGCCCATCGATCCAGCCTGTCCAGGTCCCTCTGTAGAGCCTTCCTACCCTCAAACTGATCAACACTCCTGCACAACTTGGTGTCATCTGCAAACTGACTGAGGGTGCACTCGATCCCTTAATCCAGATCATTGATACAGATATTAAACAGGACTGGCCCCAACACAGAGCCCTGGGGAACACCGCTTGTGACCAGCCGCCAACTGGAGTAAACTCCATTCACCACCACTCTTTGGGCCCGGCCACCCAGCCAGTTCTTTACCCAGAGAAGAGTACACACATCCAAGCCATGAGCAGCCAGTTTCTCCAGGAGAATGCTGTGGGAAACCGTGTCGAAGGCTTTACTGAAGTCTAGATAGACAAAATCCACAGCCTTTCCCTCCTCCACTAGGCGGGTCACCTTGTCATAGAAGGAGATCAGGTTGGTCAAGCAGGACCTGCCTTTCCTAAACCCATGCTGCCTGGGCTTGATCCCTTGGTTATCCTCTACATGCCGTGTGATGGCACTCAGGATGATCTGCTCCATCAGTTTCCCTGGTACCGAGGTCAGGCTGACAGGCCTATAGTTCCCTGGGTCCTCCTTCCGGCCCTTCTTGTAGATGGGTGTCACATTTGACACCCATCTACAGCAGCACATCATGCTGCTGTTCGACTTGCCAGACCAAAACGCAAGGGGGAAGATTTGCTTTAATGAGTTCTACATGGTGGTATGCCTCCTCCTGTCCCATGAGGTGTGTATCCTGCAGGTCCTGGAGCCAGAACAGGGACATCTGCACCATCCAACACCCCTGCAAAGGGAATCAGCTCACTGGAGCTGAACTTTACTCATGGCATACAAGGGATGGAGAGGGTCCCTGGGTCTATGCTGCTGCATAGAAAAGGAAAGCAGGGAAATGAGCAGTCCCCCTGTTAATACCAACCTTGCTCCTCTTGGATAAATCCACCCCTGAACCTTTTGCAAGGTAGGAACCATCTAAACACTCCTCCCAGGTCAGGCTGTCCATCTTAGTTCTCCAAAAAACAAGCCCTCGGTTGTGTCTACCTGTGAGGAAGAGAGCAGAGCATCTGTTTTCACCCATCGGTTCTTGCTAGCTTGTAGATGCAGCATGTGCTGATGCCCTTCTTCAGCCTCCCCAGCATCACCTACAGTCCCAGCTGGGGAGAGACTGGTGCCTTTTCAGGGAAAAGCAGCGAGGACAGCAGGCTGCGGTGAGGGAGAGGGGTGGTAAAGCCAGGGTTACTCTGGAGCTCAGCCGTCCTGTTGGACATGTCCTGCAGCTCTGCTTTGGACCAGACGCCTGGCTGAGGGCCAGCTCTCGGGGCTGCTGCCTGCAGGACTCAGGGAGGAAGGAGAGGAGCCAACTGTGGGATGTGGCCCTGCAAGTCATTCGGCACATGGAAGGGATGGGAAAGGACCTCACAAAGCAGCCTTGGAGCTTGGCTGGCTCTTGGTAGCTCTCCCTGGCACAGCCCACAGCCTGAACCCAGCCAGCAACAGCCGCGGGCTCCCACACGGCTCCGCGGCAGGAAGCACCAGGATTTTGGTATTTCCTGTGGGCGCGACTAGTGGGAGGTCACCTTTATTCTCTGGATGCGAGCACCAGTTGGTATTCCATGTATTCTTTCCAAGCAGGAAATCAGTGCTTATCATCTGTTTCTAAACCTTTCTGCCCTGAAACAGGACCATCATGAAAAGCAGTTCATCCACCACCACGCAGGACCTGCCTTTCAACTGCTGGACGTAGATGGGGATAATATGATTGATTTTAATGAGATTGAAGCCACAAGCTTTCTCTTCAACATCCAGAAAGAAGAACTCAAGATGATATTCAAGGACTTTGATATTTCTGGAGATGAGATAAAATTAGAGAAATTACAGTCAAAAGATAGGCCATGAAAATGCGCCTAAATTCAAAATTAATCCCTGGGATTGATTTTGTACTGCAGCCCGCAGCCACTTCTCACTCAAGTCTGAGTTTTCTTCCTGTTGACTTCAGGAGTGGGTCTTTGGTGACTTACCACACAATCTGAATTGAAAATGTTTTAACAGTAAGATAGCAACAGGAAGAAATAATTTTTTGGGGGTAAACCAGGCATATCCCTCTGTCTGATGAGACTCTAATGGGAGGAGGTGGGCAGGACTGCCAGGTGGGCCTTTATTTAAGCCATTTTCTTCTGAGTTTGCTTGTGGCTTCTCATTATTTTCCAAGCTCTCTGCAGTCCATTCTCAGAGCTGCTGGCCAGAGGGATACCTTGCTGGGGTACACTTGGACTTGAAACTCCTAGAAACATTACAAATGCTGTACCTTGGTTTATACCCGTGCCATGGAGATACCAATGCCAGATAAGAGCTCCAGGGGAAGCTCTTTCTATTCTCCAATGGATCCCTCATTTTGACCTTAAACCAGCTCCAGGTTCCAAGGAGAGGCCGTAGGGACCTCGCCCATCCCTGCCCCATAGTGGGGAGCAGCTCCCTACAACCAGAAAGGGAACAAAGCTGGTAACAGCACCTGCCCTCCAGCTCTGCATTTACACAGTCCTCCTTATGGAGGTGCACGCACACATCCCTTGCCAATTTGCTTCTGCCACCAGCTCACTTTTGTCCCTGTCTGGTCACCAGTGCTCTTTCAAATCCCTCCCTGCTCTGAAGTACACTCTGATTAATGACCACCTGCAGCTACACTGGTAGGGAATCAGTCATTAATAGACTGTAGACATCTCTTATCTCTGTCACAGCTTTACACCGTCCTCATGACTTCAGCATCTCAGCATGCTCCAGGAGCACATTTAGCAAGACAGCCATTAGTAACCGAGGGAGATCCCTTCTCTTTCTCCTCCTTTTTGCTGCTAGGTTCCTGGGTTATTGTTTTTATTGATAGTTCTCCTCCTCTATGTTCTACCACCAGTATCCTCTTCAATTATTTGCTACAGGCAGCTGTTGCATCTCTCCTGTAAGCCCTGCAGGGCTTGCAGCCTGTTTCCTGTGTGGTTTAGTGGCGCAGCGAGGTACCAAAGCCTCAGTCCTGCTCGGGGCCTGCGGATAGTTCTCTAATGCCCCTAGAGTAGTTTCCCAGAATAAGCTGTTTCAGCCCCAAGCTGCATTGATCCTGTCCTTTCATCTTGAGGCTGCCTGATTAAAAGGCCACTTTAAGCAGGAGCAGCATGGCTGTGATACAGCCATGAAGGCACCCCGCTTCCCCCTTCCACACCATAACCCCAGCTGTTATGAATCACTCCAACATCTGCAAGTCATTACAAATGGTGGAGAAACAGCCATGTGCCAGGGAGGTGCCCTATTAGCCTGTAACATGTTCGGGATGAGCTGGAGGCAATCAGTTGAAACCAATTTCTCCTGAGTCAGTCAGGGAAGTAGAGCAAGTTGGAGAAGGGGATGAGAGCCTGGACTCAGGGTCTTTCTCTGAAATAACTGTTTATATTGGGCAAGGATGCCTTGCTAAGCTAGGGATCTATCTCCTCTCCAAAACTAGCAACTGAGCTATAGGGAACTCAAGATGTTCACAGTCTTCTGTATTGACAAACAACAACAAAAAGAGGAAGAGGATCATGAATAGCCTCCCAGCAAGATCAGCGAGCTCCTAATAGCCTGAACAAGAACCCTTTACCCAGCTGGGAATAATGCAGCCTCGCTTCTCAGTCCCCCTGGGCTCAGCTTACAACCACCAGATATACGTACCAAACTTGCAGAAAGTGAATAAATCGAAGTGCAGCAGTAAAGCAATTGCCTGTTCTTTTTTCTCCATTGCATGTCACCACTGCTCTGCCAAGGTGAGCACCAGAGGCTGGTGTCCGAGGAGGAGGAAGGACTGATGCAACTTGGACTTCAGCCTCGTGCCTCACAACTCTCCCCAGGACTAAGCCTGACGTTAGCGTTATCTTCTCCCATGCACTGCAATAGGTGCATCTTGGGATTTTAGAGACAACCTCTTCCTGTCCCCTATGTTACTCGCTGGCTTAGCGAGTGCCCTCCTCCCCAGCACTGCTGTTTTGCCACGTTCAGACACACTCAAAGCAAGGCTGGTTTGAAATGGGGCAGACTGGTCTCTGCGATGCAGAGCCACTCATGCTGGCAGCTTCCCGTTCCCTCGCTTTCTGCTCTGCATCCCCGCCTGCGTGCTCCGGGCTCGGGCAGCTCCCTGCATCCGTGCTGCCGCGCTGGTGAGGAACAGCCCAACGACAGGAAACGCCGTTTGCTTTGTTAACGAAACCACCTAATTAAGTCCATGTGGAGAGAAAGCAACAGAAGCAGTTTCTCTTGCTAAATATTGACTGTTTACCCTTTGGGCACAGCAATCCAGTGAATTTATTTTCCCCCTCTCACCTTACACACAGGGCATCAGACCATTGGGTCTCTGCCAAACTCGGTGCCATTAGAGAGCTTCCCTAATGAAGCAGCATGGCTACAGCATAAGGGACTAATTAGAATAGAAAATTCCAGTCTCCAAGCGCCACCACTGACCTCCCATGAAGTGAGGTTTCGGCATGCCTGTAAGGCAGCATCCCACCTCTCAGACCTTTGCAACTGCTCTGAGTCCAGAGAAAATAAACCACGCAGCTGAAATCCTAACTTTCTGGGATTACTCAGAGAAAGAGAGAACACAACAAGCCGCTCTTTGCAGAGCTCAGTGCCTTTTCCATAAATTACCTTGATGTTTTTAGCCCAGATTTGGAGGGATCAGCCACTCCCAGCTTTCAGCCAGATGCTCCCTGCAGCACCCAGAGGGACTCTGGAGTTTTTGCACTGACCGGGGCTGTTACCCCAGCAAAAGAAGCAGCAAAATTGGGACCACAGTTAAAGATAATTTCCCTTAGTGCCACCTTTGGAGCCAAGCACCAGGTATTAACACAGCACCGGTCCGCAGGAGCACAGACCGAGCAGGATGGGCACGTTAGCCAAACTGGGATGCAGCTTTAGCCAGCAGAAAGCAAGTAGTGTTTGGTATGTGGCCAGGAGCGAGGGTGCAACATCCCCATAGGGCAGAAACCCCATGCTAGTGGTAGTACATTATGCAAGTTCATATAGTGAGATACAGTTCAATGAAATATGAATATAGGCACAATACAAACTTTAATTATGTTCTATGTTAATTAGGAATGGAAACAAGGTAGTCTATGTAACATAGCTCTATAAACCATAAATATTCTTCTCCCCTAACTGTTGTGGGGTGTGAAGCAGCACCTGATTTCACTGCTTGCAGGAGCGACTGAGAAAATTTCAGCTCTTGTGCACTTCTGACACAGAATCTACATCCTCTTGGGGTTTTGCTTAGGTCAACAGTCAGCCCCGAGTTCCTCAGCCCATTTCATACACCAAAACATGCTAACAGCTGCAGGCCTAAGACAGCTTGGTGTGGTGTGGGCATGCACACATGCGACAACATGAAATGGAGATCCCTCTGACTACTTGACAAGCGACCACACTTTGGTCAACTAGAAGATGGGTAAAGAAAGATCACACATAGTTTTATAATCCTGGTGTTTGAGGACATCAGCGCTGAGAAATTCTCTGTCCCTGCTGGGGGAGGTGGAAGCAGGGTTGTCTCATGGGTCAGAACGAATGGCTACAAACAAGCCTTTGCACCCGTTATTTTACACACACATACAGAAGGGAATATGTATATATAAAAGAGATTATATATACCCACACATATAAAAGGAATATATATCTATGGGAAGAAGTGTAAAAGTTCCAGGAAATCACATGCTTATTTGTTTATAGCTCACATCATAAATTCTATCATTAAATTATCCTAAGATATAAAAAAAATTTGACATGTTCAGCTGTGATAACATTAGACCAAAGTGGCCTACAAAAAATTATTCCTACTCCTCTGATACATTAGGTAGTTAATCAAGACTATAAAAGTGGTGACCTGAATTAAGACAACATGTCAGTTAATGTAATTATAGGACAATTACAAAGATCCATTATTTTGCGCTGTTCACCAAGGAGCCAGAAGCACATCTGCAGACAGCGGGAGCCAGGAACAGAGGAGGGTCGCGCTGGATGTCTGAGGGCATCTCCAGGCCCTGCATTCTCCACAGACTGCACACCTTATTTGCAAGATAAAATGTTGTCACACACCAAAATTACTACCAAAACGTCTCTCTCGGGTATCAGACAGGTAATGAAAAAGTTGTAGAGCTCCAGCTCAGAATTAAAAGCCCTACTGAAGAAATTAAAAAAAGAAAAACAACACTGAGTTTATTATTTCTTAAGGCATGGCATTTCCAGGATTACTTTTATTTTTTAAATGCAGGGGGGGGAAAAAAAGTTCTCTTTTTCATTTTAAATACAGGAAATTTTGTACAGCATTTCTGATAGAAGTTCATGATGGTTTGCTCTCAATGGTAAAAGATCTTCCCTAGGTTAAAAAAAAAAAATTCACATAATTTAACAGTCTAAAGACAACCTACTTGTGCTTTGCCGCTGATTAAGGATATGTGCACACATTACTGCAATATGTCAAACAAAAAACAGAGGTACAACATAAAAATACATAATGCATTTTAAAAGTTACCTGATGTTCACAGCATCTTTATATTGGCCTACAAGTCTTCATTGACTGAAGGAGCCAGGGAGGGGAAAAAAGTTAAAAAGCATGTTTTACACAACTGGTATATTTGATTCTAAAAGATTTTATAAAAGTTACAGGGGAAAAAAAGGTCATGTCACTGGAATCCCCTCTTCCTTGTTTCACTGTGTGTTGGAGCTGTGTATTTTCTGTGTCAGTACCAACTCTAGCACCGTATCCTGTGTAATATGAATGTTTGTTACATGGCACACACAAACAAACCGCATACAAAAAGTTTTACCATAAAAATGAAGATATTTATTCAAGAAGTACAAATTTGATGGTACCAGCCATCTTTGAAAGCCATTACCATGAGGCAGAGAGGACACAAACCGAAGTCTCTTGCTCAGAGCATATGAAAGCAAGTGTCTTACAAATTGCCAGCTAACGCAGTCATTTCAATCATTGCCCAAAAGCCACCTCCACTTTTTAAACATTCCCTGGACTTAAGAGAGGCACAAATAGGGTTTTTAATACAAGACCAGTTAGTTATTTTAATAAAGCCATCAGCTAAAATTTATTTTGTTTTAAATTTCCTTAAATTGTCTCCAGCCTTTGACTGGATTCAAATTTCCTAAAGAAAAAAGGGACTTGGGAATGAGCAGGTGCAGAATTTTTGGAGCTCAAGATGAACTAAAAGTTTTAAGGCAGGAGTCAGGATTTTAAGTTCTCTATTTGCCCCATGGCTCTGATCAAATGGTCTTCATCTGTAAAATATACAAATACAGAGTTCTACCGGATAAATACCCAACAAGTGGTCCTGCTTGGAGGGCAGGAACATACTTCTTCCCGGAGAGTCCAGTGGACTGATTTATTAAAAGTCTCAAAGTCCACAGTAAGAAGCCTGCTGGTTAAAACATCTCATCTTCCACCTATTAGACTTTTGTAGGCTCAGTGGCATGTATCTCCCTTGGAAGGAGAGCTATAGCTCCATCTCCTATGAACAAGAGCAACACACACGTGGCTACGGAGCATCTAAGCGGATGAAATATGGAAGAGGAGAGCCATTTGCAGAACAGAGCAATCAAAAACACTTTATGAAAAGGAAAGTCTTAAAGCAGGCAGACTTGTATATACAGTCATTAACCAACAGAAGTGTTTGTAGCTGCAGATATAACAGCAGAACATTCATCTTCTTTGGGAGAAGACAGAAGCACGGTTGCTGGGAAGTTTAACTCAAAGGCTTCCTAGATCAGTTAACTTGCAAGGCAGACCACCAACATCTAGTGGGTTTGAAGCAGATTTTTTTTTCTTTTTCCAAGAACGTTGCAGAGTGTACGAAGCTCGTGCCCACCCCCCCGCCAAAGCAAGTTTTCAAAAACGCCTTTCTCAAATACCTCTACATCCTACTCCAGGAGAGCGCAAGCTGTCCAAGAGCTGCCAGCCATCATCCAGGAGGGAGTCAGAATTACAGAGGAAGTGGTTAAGGGCAAAAAAAAAACCAAACAAAAAACAAGCCCCTTTTTCTAACAGAGACTACTTTCATTTCAACATAACAGGATCTGAGCAGTGCAGTGAAAAAGCCAACAATTTTTTTTTTTTTAAATGTAAACATTCTCTGCATAAGGTGCAGGGTCTTGGATGTATTTACAGTGACACAGAAAAGATTTTGTAAAATATAGATCAAGAGTCAGAAATGTAGCTACCACTTATGCTTCTGAAGAAGACAGAAATGGAGAAACGTACAGCATTCAATTCGTCAACACTTACACGGCTAAAATGCTTTCAAAACTCCATGGCTAAAAGCATCCCACCATTGTCACCATTGTAACAAACTAAGATTTATTTTTTTTTAATAGTTTTTCAAAAGTTTTTACATTATTTACTAACAATGGATATATATGCAGAAGCATGTCATACTACAGCAATATTTTATCGATCAGTCCTCTGCTTTACCAAAGGTTATGCACATTGCCATGTGTTGCCTTGTTGCTTCAATAAACCCCTCTTCCCTCTCCTCCTCAAAGCAACTTAGGAACTTTCTGTGAAAGGCAAAGAGGAGCTAGGGTTTTGTTTGGTTGCTCCTGGGGTGAGGTTTTTTTTGTTGTTGTTACTACTACTTTTAGCATTGGGGGTCTATTAAAAAACCCAACTTATTACACTGCTGACTCGCATAATTTAGTTTTGCAAAATATTTCCCAGATTCAGAGAAGTAAAGGCTTTCAGAAAACTAAAAGAAGTTCTTGCAGTGCAGCTATTCCAAGCTGTGTTCTCTGCAGAGGACACCAATAAACTGTGATGCACAAAGAGCCAAGGTAGTCAATGAAGCTTTTGGGAGCTGGGTGCTCAGAAGGAGCAGCTGTCGCTTGGTTGTGGAAGACAACCCCGAGCATCCTTCTGTAGCGCACCGAGCAACGTATCTACAGCATCCATGGCTTTTCTGGAGCTCCTTCGCCTCAGCAGACTACGTGTGTTCATGCCTCTCTGCCTTTCAAGCTGTTCAGGAGTGTGGACTTTCACTAGGTTATTACTTCTGGGTCAGGCAGAAGCAACAATAAAAATTTGAATCACGTCAAACAGACCTGTCATTAACACGGTAAAAAATGTAATCTACTGGTGTCAGTTCATAGCCAGAGCTAATCAGGAATGATGCAAAGGGCTGATGGGTCTAACAAATAAAAAATAGCCTATTACTCCTCGCTTGTCTGCACTTGGCATTGCAGTTCATGGCTGCATGCATTACAAAACCCATTGCATTACTTTGACACTGCACAGTGCTGGGCAGCACACCAGCCTGCATGCCAAAACCCAGCCCAGGCTGTGTTGCCAGTGGCGTGCAGCTCAACGTACATCCACGCCGCAAAATGAAGATGCGCACACCGGCGTGCTTCTATCCATCCTCCCTGTGAGCAGCCACTGGTGTTGGCCACGCAGACCTGCACCAGTCCTGCCTTCTCACCGGGGCTGCCAGCTAAACAGCGGTTTAGTACTTTGTTAGTCTCACTTCAGCCATGCCTACTCTGCTCTGCAATTAAACAAGCCTTCCCTCCCTCCCGCCCTCTCTCCCTCCTCCAGGCATGCGGGGAGCCCTGCTCTGCCCGGGAACCCACACAAGTCCCACAGGAGCCCCAGCCTGGTTTTCTGCACTGGCATTTGCACCGAAGACCATCTCGTAGGACAAAGACAAGGCATTTCAGAGACAGAAATGACTGTTCTCTCAATGTATATTGCAACCTCTAGTTATATACATGGGATGTGTTAGTCGACATGCTGTATGTCCGTATGCATTCATTACTGATTATTTTTAAAATATATATATATTTTGAAACTTAGAATTCTTTCCTAATATAAATCTTGTAAAATTTGTTTCCAGCAGGGTATGTGCTTAGCACATCTGTCATTTTATACAGAAGAGGTTGAAAAGTCTTCACTTTCACCTATAAAAGCATTTTACCATTGAATTTGTTCAGTTTTAGATATGTGCTTAAGGGACAGGAGAGGGGGGAAGGATGTTGGAGAAAAGAGCATTTTCATGAGCCAATTCTCTGTTCTACTCAAAGCCCACTCACAACATGGCCTTCAGATCATCACCTTGCTCCCCGACATAAAAGCAATTAATATAAAACATGGTCATCTATTATGGCATAATAAAACTGAACCTTTTCCAACTAAGGGGGGGAGAGGGAAAGAAGGAGCTATCCCAGCCCCTGCACACTGTAATCTCAAAAACAGTATATGGTGACAATTGTGTTAATGAAATAGAAAAAGAAAAAAAAAATCAACAAAATTTACCCTACAAAAAAAAGTAGTGTTTTAGTGTTCACAGTTACAGAACTGTCACCCTCGTTTGCTCCTCCTTAATCTATCACGATTTCCCCACTTCCAGAAGGGACTGCAGGGAAATAACATTGTAAAGATCATTTATACAGGGAAATAAGTTATGCCTTACAAGACATGTAGTGTCCTCCTGGCATGAAACCATCCTTTGCCCAGTGAAAATCCAAGAGATTTTTGAGTTGTTTATATATCAAATATTTTTTCCCCCTCTGGAATGCAAAAGATCTGGCTGCAAAAACCCAGTATCATAAATCATATTTGTCTTAAAAAAACCTCCACAATAGAAAACTTTTGTTATAGATTAGTATTTATCAGCTTTGATTTCATCTTTAAAAAGAAAAAAAGAAAAAAGAAAACCAAGTCACTTTGGTGTTTACAAGAACAGGGAACTAATTTTCCTTTACACAGCTCTGCCACTGCACTTCAGTCATCCTGTCCCAAATTGGGGCTAAAGGAGCTGTCAGAAAACTGTAAGCTGTAATACAACACAGGGACCAAAAAGAAAGCTATGTTTATTTGGCGTAGGGTGGGAAATGCATATAAAATATGGACCTGTTTTCCAACCATCAATGTAAATTCTGTGCCTGCTTCCACCTGCTGGGAAAGACTCATGACGTTGTACAAGTGACCTCTGCTCGTTCTGGCTCTATGCTGATGCTCATGGAGCAAGAACTCCCTTTGAGTCCAAGAAACTGAGTTCTATGGAATTAATGAAGGAGCAAAAGTAACAAGTTTAAAATTGTCAATGTAACCCACCAGTTTCACTAGCAGATGAGAAAGAGTTGGAACAACTGTAGCTTTAGACCTTTGATTCAGAGAGGGAAGACAGAAACCAATAAAAATATGCTATTCATACCTGAATAGCACATTCGACTTTGGAAGAAGTGAAGTCATTTCAATGATGGCTGAAAAACCAAGAAAAATAGAAATCATGTTTAAAAGGAACAGGGCATTTGATCTCAAACAAAGACATTACCAGACAGGGGTGCAGAGCAGCCAAAGGAACACAGAGAGCATTGCTAACTGAAGGAACAAGCAATTAGATTCTCCCCCCGCCAGTTATGCTCCAATTCAGATTTTTGAGACTACAAAAGGATTTGTCATGTGCCAAAAGGGCTCCTCTTACATTCTGAAGGGAAAGCACTGGCTGTGAAACACCACCGTCATGCTCCGGGCCGCAGGTTTGTGTCAGTGAGGATACCTCCAGTTGTCCTGTCTGGAGAGTCACCAGAGCTAGAAGACTGGCTGCTGCTTCAAATGACACTCACACAAGAAGCTGAAACCCGTGGGCTGTCATGTCCTCCTTACCATTTTCCATGCTTTGTGCCCTCTAGGAACTGAGTAGAGGAAGTTGCAATCCATTGCATCTGGGTGTAACTGCAATTTAACCTGGCCCTATAACACCACTGCCATTTGATAAAGGTGATGCATGTAATACTTAAGCGCAGACCAGCATCACTCACCTTAGCCAGCCTAATAAAAACTTGTTTTAATGATCTGAGTGATATACAGTAATTCGGCAGGCACGTACTCAGCTGCCGGTGAGCCAGTAAACTTCAGGCTAAGTCAGTCATGTAGCAAGTAAGTTTACAGTACAGTACGTGAGTATACATTGACTAAGTTATTGCCTAAGGCTCCAGCGGGCTGCGTTCCCAGCTCAGGAGCCAGCAATGGCACAGGACTGCGTTGCCATCTTGGAATGTACAATTGCTTGGTCTGAGCACCGCAAGGAGCGGCCCACGCGGGACAGAGACTGAGCCCCCAGCCCAGCTCCGCTGCCCGGGGCCGGCTGTGCCTTGGCAGTGCCTGGGCAAAGCACGCGAGTTAGGTCAAACCAGAAAGGATCCCCGTGAACATGCAGAGCAGCTGCGATTCTTGCATGAACTGTATGTGGTGCTGATACAAAATTTTATAAATTGATTAATTTTTTATTTTTTTTTCTTTTTTTAAATAAAAGTGCTCTCTGTTGCTCTGGCTCCATGGATCACACCACCACCTACAGTTTTAAGGATCATTACATTTTTGTATTAAGTGAACTAATAATCTCTTCCCTCCTTCCTTGTACCTCCTCCCTTTTCCCTTCCCGCTCCTTCCTTTGCCCTTGCCCTGTGCTGCTTGCTGTTGTGTTAAATATGAGATCAGGCAAACCCCAAAGGCCAGTTTACATTTTTATGTTTTGTTTTTGCAGATCTCCATCACAGATGGAATTTTTGCTGGTCATTTCTTGGAACCAATCCATTAGCAGGACAAACCGAAAGAAGAGAGGGCAGTGAAAACAAACCCCATGACAGAGACGGAGGAAAGAAGAATCAATAAACAAGCAGAAATCAGTTTTCCACCGGGGTGGGATTTGCTAAGGGCTGGCTCACGATGACTTGCACCACATAGTCCTTTGGGATTTTCAGCTCCTCCAGTTTCATTTTGTCTGCCAGCGGCCTGCCCGAGAAGAACCAGCGCTGGCTGCCTGGCTCCACTCCCTCCACTGCGTGCAGCCGCCTCTTCATGTGGTACACCGTGTCCATGCTGCGGACCATGAGTTTGAGGTCTTTGCCTGTGGACAGGCGCAAACGAAGCTGGCATTCGTGCCCTGAATTGGGCGGGGGATCAGGAATATCCAGAGTCTCCAGGTCGCCCTTCTCCTCTATCATGTTGATAGGTGGGGCTAGGCAGTAGACAGGAAGCTGGTACCGGTTGCCCAGTTCATCGTAACACTCTGTAAGAGCACCTTCAGGAGATAAGAGGGAAAAAAATGAATATGAATGCATTTCACATTTAACGTTGAAGCCGTCATGCTTAGAAGCACCGACCCCGCTGTTAAACCATCTGAACCATGAGGTCTGAATTGAGGCTTTACAGGACCGATACAAAAAGTCTGAAGTTTTCATTAAAAATTGCTTCACTTTGTTTTCATATGAAAACTTGGGGTTGACTTAAAAGCACCCCCTAAAAGTCAAACGCACCCCTCCCTCCAGATAAACCAGGATAAACTTCAAAAGCAGCAGGAAGGAAGAGATGAGGGAGGATGATGTTCTCCCCATGTGTTGTTTAAAAGAGGACTATTTCACCAGCAGCACAGCCTGAGGTTCAGGGCACATGTGCACCCAGAAAATGCTACTTGGATGAATTACACGATCCTGAACCCGAGGTCTGAAAAGGCAAAATGGCAAAGACCAAAGGCAAAAGACCACTGTGAAAGAAAGATTTTGTAACTTCTCAAACACTCAAAAATTACTGAAATGGTTTCATATAGGACTCAGGTTTTAGTGAGCACTGCCAGAACAAACACACACGACCACCCAAGTCAGACAGCTCTGCGGCTCCGTATGGAGTGCAGTGTCACCGCCACAGCGACACCCAGCACATACTTTACATTTGCACAGTGTCTGTAACTCCCATATTCAAAGCCCTGAAGTTTCAGGAGTGATTTTTGTTTCCCCAGACTCCTGAGAGGTTCCTCAGGATAATCTGGGTGTCCGTGTTAACGATGACCGGGCAGTGGTGTGCTGCCTTGCATACGGTATTCCTTCTTACCGAAATGGTACAAGGCGCACAGAACAGCTCAAGAATTACAACACTGAATTAACAAATACAAGCTGACTTTTTCACAGTATGAGACACACTTTATAAAGATATTTCAAGAACTACTCAGGAAAGATGGCAGCACATTTTTCACCATGTTTTAAAAGTTAAAGTAAGAGAAGGCTGAAAGCAGAGTCCTGCTGCATACAGCACACATCACCTCTTGCAGCAAGCCAGGAAACCGAGATGCAGAGGAAGCTGCATCCTAAATCACAGCAGAAATCCCTTCTCACTGTGGTTAAAAAACCCCAGATATTCACAATCCAAGCGAATGTTTCTCCTGTTTTGAATTTACCTGCTATAACAAATTTCCACATTTTTGCCCCTAGAGGGGGCACATTCACTTGCAAGATTACCCATCCGTTTGTAGTTGGAAATGTTTGAAGAAGAGCCAAGTCCTTGAGCTACAAAATATTTTAAAAACTCTGACTCGGCAGTTCTGCACACAACACCCAACTGCTCCTTGTTAGAAACTAAGGGTGGTTTTTTTAGTTGGAGGGTTTTTCATGCTGACAGTGAGTTGTCTTAAACTTTGCTGTTTGATCAGCAAAATTACTGCAGTATAAAATTATAACTTGGGGACGTACTGTTCACTCAGCCCACTGTGACAGCAGCATCTTATGCTGGAAATCTTCTTTCTTTTAGATGGAAGCCCCCCTTTTTAAGGATAATTTGTGTTGATGAAAACACACAGAGGAAATCTTTGGCTAAAAGATCAATGTTTTAGGTGCAGCTGCTTTTGGAGGCTTTTCTGTTTGTACAGGCAGCACCAAGGCTGCTATGCCCTGAGATTTATTGAGAAAACAAAACAAAAAATGAAATCCAGAATAATATAGTTATACCACTCATTACAGTCTTGTATCATTTATGAATCTCAGAGCAAATCAGCTTTTATCAAAACCGTATGGGATCCATACCTTTCATGGTACTTCATGATTTACAGAGCAAGGCCTGAAGTTCCCATAAGTCAGTTCTGGTTTACAGTGTTCATTTCATTCTGTACGCCTGATCTATTTAGTAAATGTCACAGTACTAAATTCTGGATCATAGTTCACAGAAACAAGTAGATGAGTTTGCTGCTAAAAAAAAAGAAAAATCCAAACTTCAACAGCCTTTAAATTTAGCAAGAGCAGCTAAACTCGTATCTTTCTTTAAAAGCTCCTATTTTAGAATAGCATATCAAAGAGTTAATTTTAAATACAATGGGGTAAGCTTGCTAAGGAGTTTCTTCATCATTTATATCCTTGCCCAGCTGAACTAACATGAAGGTCAAAGCATATGCTATAAACACTGGATTGCTTAATCATAATCAGATAAGCAATATTAAAAAGATCCTCTGAAACAGCAGCTAACTTGGAGGTCTGTCTTTAGAAAAAAAAAAGGAAAAAAAGGAAAAAGACACAGCTGAGGAAACCTCTTGCCAATAAAAACTGCACAGTCCCATTCCAGGCTGAGAAACTGTTTATCACAAATTGTTAATATAACAACAGGTTACCATAAACCTCACCAGTAATCCCATTCTTCCACTCATACTGGTAAAAACATCCCTAAGACTCTCAAGTCCTGTTATATACCACTCAATGACTTTCAGGAGTGGATGTATTGATTAAAACACAGAAGACTACTATTGCGAGCAGAAGAGACTTTACGACAGCACCACCTCCTCACCTGCCCACCGTGCCTGCTGAAGCCAAGCCAGAGCTCCAGGGCAATGAGGAGGTGTTGGTCCTCGCCTCTAAAGAGACACGGAGCTGTGCACACACAGCCCAGCCCTCTTCAGCCAGCTGGGCCTTACGAGGCTTTTGGTTAAGTGATCTTTGGAGAGGGTCGGGCTCTGCTACAACCTTCAAGATGTCATGAACGGCAACAAACTCAAGGCAGAGAGTGAAGGGGTGTCACGTTGGTTGAGAGTTCAAAAGTGAAACGATGGCTGAAAGCGTTAAAGGCGTGGTGAGTTTGGAGCTATTTTAAACGATGCAGAAAAACACAACATCTTTGTGTATTATTGTGTATTATTGGAGAGGAAGAGAGAAAGTGGTTGAATTACCCGCAGCCACCACAGCGAGGCCTATCTCACCAGCCAGATGGCAGCTCTTCACCGAGGCACTTGCTGCAGCGTCCTTTACGCAGCCCAAAGCACGCAGGAAATTAAACATCTGAACTACAAAATCCTTCGTAATTTTGCTGTTATAATTGAAAACCACGTTTCTGATCCTTCCTGCAAGGTACATCAGCTTGGGCCACAGAAGTTATTTAGCAGGAAGGGGTACTAAGAGAATATCAAGCTTTTATGAGAAAACACAGCGAAAAAAGAAAAAAATTTTTTTTTTTTTAGGTTTCCCCGTTACCTAGGCAACAATGGTCCTCACCAGCCAGTTACAGCATAGGAGGATGCAGCCTCCCATAAACCGGAGAAGGAAAAAGCAATGCAAACAGGTTTCGCTTTTCAGGCAGGCAGCCCTGCACGCTCCCCTGCCAGCACCGCACTCCACCAGCGGGCAGGGTGCTCGGAGCCGCGCGAGGACAGCCGTCCCACAGCCCCACTTAGACAGGTTTCCCCTTCCCTGCTTCCCCTTCCTTCCCCAGATGCTGCAGCTGGCTGCTGCATCAGGCAACCAGACCAGGTTCAGATGCCAAAGCCTAGAAGGCGAGTTAGTACTTTGACTTTTCACTGCTGGATTGTACAAAGAAACCATGTAAAACTGACAGATATCAGGAAAAAAGCAGCGGAGAGGGTGCAGGCATGCAGGTCTAAGTGGAGGATTCTGTACTGGACATGAAAGACCAAGATGTTATAAAAAGATCTTACAACAATGAGGAGAGGACAAATTAAGCTTATCAATACTTCATATACTTGAGTATTCTTTGTGTATTTAAATACTCCTCTAGATGTTGACATGACTTTAATAAACTTGGACACAAAACATCCTGGTAGCAACATGAAGAACTATCTTTGAGGAAAGCCAATGACAGAACCAGCAAACAAACCAACCCACCCACCCACACCTTAATCCTCTCCGCCTTTCTATCATTCAGAATTAAGGTGCCATGGCATGTGATCTAAGGAGTGCTTTGAGGATCTCACTGACCGATTCATTGCCCTGAGAATTTCCCAGTTAAAGACTTACACTGTCAAGCAAGTTCTAGAGTCATCCAGTATTGATGCTGCAACACAGTTATGGAGTTAACTTTATAGGCTTGATTCAAGTCAGAAAGAACAGAAGATACAATGCTAGAACCACAGCGGATGGGATTATTTTAATATTTCAAAAGTAATATTGACTTGGACACTGGGGAATTCTGGAAGGAGCTGCGAGGTAGAGCTTTTGTTGGTTGTTATCCAGGTAGGAGACAGCTTGAGAGTTTCAGGCGGAAAAATAAGCAGATGTGATCATCAAGCATACAGAATTGGAACATTTTGAAATGAACTGTCCAGAAGGCATAAAACTTTGTTTTACTGAGATTATTAGGATGGAGATATTTCTCTGGATTGATAAGTGAAAACACTAAAAAAAGGACTGGTTTAGATACTGCTCCCACTCCTAAGCAGTTCAGAGTTTGGACTTACTTGTCCTTCTGCACATGAAAGGACTAGCAATTTAAGAGACCTAAATGACACAAAGGTAAACTTTTGCAGAAGTTATTGAAATCAGGCGTGTATGACCACACTCATCCAAAAACATAAAAAGTTTTAATGCATTTTAACAGCATTTTGGCGTTTCTTTAAAGCTGCATACCGTTCTCTTCAGAAAAAGCAGCAAATTTCTTGTTTTCTGTTCATAATGTGCTTTCTATTTCTTTAAGATTTTAAGCAGTTTTGAGGAGGATTGCTCAGAAACGCCCAGAACGTAAAAACTGAGCAGATTTCCATCTCTTCTTCCCTTCCCCCAGACAGACTTGCTGCAGGAAGAAAAATTAAGATGACACAAAACAAAATCTAGCATTGCAATGAGACTAGCTAATTTAAGGAGCTTAAGTGTCTGTGTATAACACATTTGCCCAAGGAACAGCTGGTTCATTTGTTTTCCTTACTGCAAAGCTCCATTCCAAACCCAAGCTGAGCCTGGATTGCTGAATAAATTGGCAATAGCAGAGCTTTCACCTGTAGATTATTGGTTTGAATCCAATATAGGTCACTAATGCCTGAAACTCATTACGAGCATCAGAAAACAAGCGGGTCTTCTTCTGGGTCCTACAGTACAACAACTCCTAAAGAGAAATGACTGAGGCACAAAAGCTGAACTATCTCTTCATCTTTATTAGTTGCTGATTCCAGGTCATGGCTGGGAAACACAGGATCTTATAAGAAAAAAAGATGTGTACTGACGTCAACAGCACGCGAGAGTGGTTAAGGGTGACTTTGCTCAGTACATGAACAGGATTGAGGCAAGTGAAAACATGCAGTGCTTTGTTTCAGCTCACCTACAACCATAACAAGCTGGGAGGAGTTAAAAGAAAAAATAAAGCTCTTTCACATTAAACCCCATATAACTTAATAATGACTGAAACGACTTAATGCTGCAGTTAACATTTTCTGGAGAGCAACGCATGGAAGTACTCGTGCAAGCCTGTGCCTTGCACCACATACAGAGAACAATAAACTGGCTATAATCATTAATGGTGTGGATGAAGCACTTGATAATAAGCCACATATATAAGCCCCCTCCCATGCTTCTTCCACACTAAACTTCCATGGGCTATGCAAATTTAAACTACCATAACGCTACTGTACAAAGCCTTTATAAAGGTACAAGCTTGTCTCCTAAGCCACAGCACAACTGCTTACACAACACAGCTCTGCTCTCATCTTCAGCCTCCCTTTAAAATAAAGAACTTACTCCAGCTCCTTAAAGAATGGGTTTTGTAGATAATAAGTGTTAAGCATTTAATAATTCTCATTTAAAATTCACTGAAAAACAGCTCTTCCATTACAGGAACATTATTGGTCTGGCTCAATTCCACAAAGGAGAACAACTCCCAGAGCCAGCAGGAGATCCCAGTGCTTCAGGAGCTGCTTGGTGAGCGGGGACCACCTCGCTCCTGCTTGCAGCAACTGGCACAAGACAGACTGGAATTGTGCTTAGTGCATTACAAGGGAAAGGAGGAGAAAATTAAGACACTCTGCTACTGCCTTTGTAATCCTCCCACCCCGTTCTTTGGCAGGAGAACTAGCTCGTAGCTGGTTCACTGAATCAGCTATTGCACTGCTCATGCTCATCTCCATGCTTGGATGTTCCTCAGAAAACCTGGCTTACCCGGGCTGCAAGATCACTGATAAAATAATGTACATTCAGCTGTCTGAAAAGGCTCTGCAAGGCAATAACCTGAGACACGCTTACTTGCAGCAGAGGGTTGGATGAGACAGCCTCTTGAGGTCCCTTCCAACCTGAATGATCCTAACTAGCTGCCTTTGCTGTAATAATACTTTGAAGAGCAGATCCCAGCCAGAGTACATAGCAAAAGATCCCCCATGTGTCTCTAAGTCACCCTGCTTCAAACTAAGCACACCTTACCCTAGCGTGGGGCAGGTTTGCAAACCAAGCTGGCAATCTCATGAGTAAGCCATTCCTAAAACTAGTTTTGCAACTCACACCTGCACACTGGCAAAGGGGAGGAAAACCCAAACGGCTATCACTGAATCAGCGGCACCCGGTACCTACCAAAACCAGAGGGCAGCAGCACTGCAGAGAGTGAAGCTTGCACTCTAAGATGGCATTGCCTGAACACTCACCTGCCAAAGAAACCAAGGTGCATCTGAACAGCGAAGCGAGACAAGGGGTTTGTGCAGCTCCTTCTCCACTAATCTGCTGGCTAAGAGGGATGTGCCATCGCCACCCAGTCTGAGGTATGTCTCGTCCACGTGTTGTAACTGAACGCTAATCTGCCTGCATGCCATTGCTACCTATGTTTGTCAGAAACCTTTTGTTTTGGGTTGGATTTTGGGGAGGGGGGGCAGGAAAGGAGCAGGGGGTGTTTATTTTGGGAAAAGGCCGGTGCAGATATGCAAGGTGCATTGCTGGGCACGCTGATCCTCTCCCTTTATCATAGCAGAGCATCATCATCAGTTAATTCATTAACACTAATTAACTAGGCTGAAGGTGAAAGATAATTAAGATTAATACAGTCTTCTGAAAGACAGAAATTTCTGCGCTAGATAAGCAAGCCACTTTTCTTCAAATTTTAGTCCCAGTTAGTAGGTGTGCATCCCTTACTGCCCTCACTGTGCTGGAGGGGGGAGAGCAGGGCAGGGAGAGGAGAGAGATTAGCTGCCATGGGAGGGGGGACAGGTTGTGACAGAGAATGGTTTGGGAAGGAGAATGCTTGTGGGAAAGCGGGGCTGAGGGCCCTGAACCAACTCCCTCAAAATTCCTCTTAAAAATCCTCACTAGTGCCAACAACAGCAGTGTCAATCCTGTCAGACGAACTGGGATCTGCAGCCCCACTGTGCTCATCTGCCAGAGAAAGAGGGGAAGCCAGAGAAGAGGGGTCCTACGCCAGAAAGCTCAAAACATGACAGCGGTGTAACTTACAGAACAGAGCTAGTTCTTCCTTAATACTGTTTTACTAGAGCACAAATATGTACAGTCTATGCAGTTCATTGGCTTTTCATCTGCTCTGGTTGTGGCAGACAACTAAGGCACCCATCAGGTTGGTACACACCTGTAATCCACAACGTGGCTACGGACTGCCAGTTACTAGACCAGGATATGAATAACAACTATGAACTAAACAATGCAAGAAGATGGTGAATTTTAACCACAACCATGGGTTCAGAGGCTGGTTAACCAGTCACCCAGTCATGGGATCCTTTACAAGTTTCCCCTTCCCTTTCCTTGCAGGCTTTTGTCACGATACAAACTCTAGAACAGATCGATTCATTGGTGAGTTGTTCTTTACCCAAATGAGGTTTGATAGAGAAAGTCAATTATGTATTAATACTTGGTAGCTGTCATGTTAGCAATACCATATGTACTGCCACTTCTGTATCACTCTGTAAAACTTGGATCTAATATTGCAAGAAGGTAACAGCTTCCAAGAAACATTACAGCAGGGTTCAAAGATGACAAGTCTTTTTACTAATGAAGTATTCATGTACTATTCTGCTTTGCATGTCATTAAAATAGATGCCTGTCTAGACAGGCTTCTTAGATAAAAACTAAAAAAAAAATATAAAATCTGGTTGGTAAAAGAGCTTCTCTGTATATGTTCTTCATTTACATTTGCTGTTCTCCATTATTGATCTTCTTAAAGGGGGTGGGAGGATTTGGAGAATAAAAAGAAAGCATAGTATCACAACCATCTGAGCCTGCACCATAGCCCTCCACGGACAGCTAACTTGGCAATGTTTAAAGTGACGAGGTTATCTCTTCAGCGTGAGGATGCACAGAAGCTGAACTCAGATTTACAGAAGTTGTCACTGCCTTTGTTACCACTGAATTTTTAACTAGTCTGTTGTTCCCATAAATACAGAGTGAACACCTAGCACTCAGCATCCAAAATCCTATGACTAACATGGTTAAAATGGAAAACCAAATGGGAGGTTAACAACAGCATTTTATACAACTGATAGAGATTTTCCTTTTTCTTGCCAACCACAAGGACTTATGCAGTTTTTGCTTTCTTTGGAGGTCTACAAAGCTTTTCCTTTGCTCTCCTAAAACAGACTTGTAGAAGTCTCTTTCTGATGCAGAAGTCATGGATGTTTGACTATGATGTTGCAGAAAGGCCACCAGAAAACATAGCATACTGGCTCTTGAGGTACCAACACTTTATTCTTTCAGAAAACAGGAGACGAGAAGATGCCATTTGGACTGCAGAAGTTCTGTTAATCCTAACCTAGACTGCTATGTCTACAAAGAGTCTATCATCCTATGAACAGCAACATGCTTTGTGAGCACTGTTTTCAGTGTGCAGAGAAAAAAGTCTTTGTCCATTACAGCAGGACTTTTTACATAATAACCATAACTATTCAGTCTCACTTTCCTAATATGACAAACTACTTTGCTATTTCCAGTTACTTCTGGAAGACTAAGTTTGCAAATAGCTATGCTATATGCATTTTACTTTAAGATTATTTTCCTTTAGCTAAGATCAGCAGGACACTGGTGATCAACACTATGGACCACTCCATCATCTAACAAATACGCCAGAGCCTGCTGCACTCCTTTCCAAATAAGACAGAAGGCAGAAGATAACTTTACCTTTGCTTGAGACTAATCTCATTAAGTACAATCCACTTGTCCTACCTTGGACCAACTCTTGTAGCCACCTCAAGAAAAAACATGTCCTTTTGCTTCTCAAGTGGAGGAGACACGGTCTGGTCATGCTCAGAAGTCCTGCCCTATGCAGGGAGGTTCAATTAGCAACTAGTGACTGCAGTACCTTGAGCTGCTCCATCTCCATTGCATGACCAGTGCCAGTGTGCTTAACCTTCAAACAATCCCCTGCCTGCCACAATGCCCTCTCTGGGCAGCAAAATGATATTTGAGAGTTAGTTTAATCTGAGATAGAAGTGGATAAGAGTGGAAATTTGGCTCGAGGTAGCTTCAGCTAACACAGCAGCAGAGACAACCCCTTAGACTGAACACAAAAGCAAATGTTGGCTTTTATGAAGTGCGGAGAAGTCCCACATCAGTTTGCAATGAGAGAAGGATGTGGAAAACTCCTACTTTCTATGACTAAACAACAACCCTCCCCAACCTACCTATATGCAACAGGGGATAGAAAGAAAGCACAGAATGACCTAGACAAAAGTTTGCCCTGATCATTTTTCTCTTACTGCTCCCAAACTTGCCTGTATCCCTGTGTTGACATTCAAAGACCTGCTAATGAGCATGGAAGTCATTCATTTGCATGCTCAGTCTCCAAGGTTAACCAGCAAAAATGTTAAAGGCTCCAGGGAGGTCAAGCAAACTGACACAATAACACATTAATACCTAGATCCTAAAATAAAACTGTAACACAAGGCTGTTTATAAAGGTGGGGGTGAAGGGGATTACAAAAGGTTGCAGGAAACGTGAAGCAACAGAAGCCTGCAGTATTGCTTTATCCCATGTAATGTGCTCTTCACCTCTAGGATGCTGTTCCTTCAGAGTTACCTTATTTACAATAAAAAAGAAAAAATGTATTGATTAAGCATAAATATAGACAATTGCATGTTAGTCAGAGCTGCATCACACCTTAAACGTGCACTGAGCAGAGCCTTTGGGGACCTGCACAGACGGTGAGAGCCCAGACAGGTTAAACATTCAAGGCCTTGCTGCAGCTATGACCTTCTACAAAAAACTTGCTTGATCGCTACAGAACAAATCAAGGCAGGTCTGAGACTTCATTATTTCTGTATAATGACTAATAGTCAAAATGTGTATGGAAACACACACTTTATTTTGTTGCAAGTTTTCTTTGCAATAACGCTACAAAACAAACATCGCTTACTCCATACTAGGCTCTGTGTTAGGCTCAGATGTATATCAGCAAAAAAGCAAAGCCCACTCCGTTTCTCAGTGTCAGCAAAAAGCAAATACCAGCTCTAGGTCTGAACAAACTCAATCTCTTTCAAGTTATGATTTAGAAGTCCCTTATTGTTTTAACCTTTTCAAGCTGTATTATCACAAGGCATGCTAGCGCTAAGAAAAAACCTGAATTTCTTAGAAATTAGTATTTTTCCCCTTACTGGCAAATCTGGATTTCACCAGATGAAGCCGGTGTCTATCACATGCTTTCATCAGGCTCCAATGAACCCTTACCAGCCTGCTAAGTGCTGAAGATATTCAGGAGTTTTCTCCTTCATTTCCAGAAGTGAACCTGTTCTGTAACACACACACTGAAGCTCAGTAATGACTTGAAGTTACCATCTCAAGGTATTTATTGAAAGAGGTTGTGGAAGACTTAAAAGTACTAAAATGCCTCCTTTTGGCTCACTACCAGGCTAGCGAGTACTGCCCGGGCTCTCTGTAACACACCCCAGGGAAGACTTTCCTCAGCCATTACCTGGCCTTCTCCTGCAACTCAGACACTTCTAATTGTAACTATCTTGCCTTGGTCTTGGAGAGAAGTTACCATCTTCCCATTATTTAAATACCTTCCTATTATTAAATACCATGACAAATGTCATGGCCGCTGTCAACTAGAGATCGTGGAGGAGGAGCAGGGTGCATCCACGGGCAAGGAGCAAGCAAGACACCAAGGTCTCGCTGAGCCCCTCATTTACCACTGAGGCACTTTGAAGGACACCAGTTCCTTCAGGAACACCAATTTTAGGGCAAAACGCTCTGTGTCAATTACAGAAGCAAGCAATACTACCTCTGAAGATCACCTTTTCACACAGAAGGCAGCATCTAGGGGGCTCTCATTGAAAATTTCAGTGTAAGCCAACGAGGAATACATTTTAAACACTTCATATTTCTTTTTCTCATTTTACTAGCAGACAGCAAGGCAGATGAAGCAGATACCCA
The DNA here is from genome assembly GCF_034638445.1 of Ciconia boyciana. NCBI lineage: Eukaryota > Metazoa > Chordata > Aves > Ciconiiformes > Ciconiidae > Ciconia > Ciconia boyciana. The sequence goes on from NC_132942.1 coordinate 12,328,747, forward strand.
GTTTCACTGCTGTAAGCGGCCAATGATGGAGTAAATGTCCACTCCTGTGAAGTATCTAATAAACTAGACATCATGTCCCGACCACTATCAGACACCAGAGGAATATTATTCACTTAAGATGGACATACTTCTGTCTGGAAGACTGCAACAAGCGGTCTGCAGCTTCTTATAAGAAGAATTTGAGACGTTCTTTCGTCATGAGTCCAGATTTATTTTGAGCATTTAATGGCCATCATGTAGAATCTTTTTTTTTTTTCTTTCCTTAAAGGAGTTAGCTGCACTTTCCTGGTCACACATTAATGGTTAAAAAAAAAAAATGCAGTTCTGAAAACAGTGTTGTACAGTCATCCTCACCACAGCAGAAAAGGCAAATTGAAACCAAAGATGGGAAACAGACGGGCATATGCTACCAGGGGAAGAGACTTGAGAAGAGTCCAAGCAATTATGTTGACGAAACTCCTCAAAATACCTTTCAAAATAACAAGAGCAGAAGTTAAAAATATTTAAGGAAAACAACTGTAGGCTATAGCTATAAGTGGGTTTTTATTTGAAGGGTTGATAGTTTCTAACCTGCACTTAGATTATAAATATTTCAGCCAGCCACAACTGCTTTACATCCTGATGATTTGATTCAATGATCCGTTTGAAGAAAACATGGAAATCCAGCGTTCCTCAGAAAGAATGTTGGGTAACTATTTTAAAAAATATTAATCACAGCAGAAATGACAGAAAGCATCATCTTAACTGTAGCTCCGGAGTGAAGAGGCTTGAGAAAACAGACTCTGTTTCAAGGTTAGGAGTCGTCTGGTGAAGCACAACAACGTAACGTGTCCTTCACCAGCGCCAACACGCTGTACCCGGGACGGCAGAGAGAGCTTGTACCATTCCTACGGAGAACACCCGACACACAAGACAGCAGCTGCAGAATCACACACGTCCCAGTGCCTCAAGTACTAATGAAGGCTACGGTAAGGAAAATAAAGCAATTCCCGAAGAGGGGTGGGTCTTCTCACCGTCTTCCACAGCAGCCCTTTGCTTTAAAGCAGCACAAGGTGCATGTTACATTGCGAATACATATACTTACTCCTCAGTGTCTGGGTACTGGCCCAAGCATGTTAGCTTTAAGTGAATGGGAGGAAAGAGTAAGAGATCCCACATAATGATCTGGAATTTTGAAGAGGATGGAAAACAAAATAACAGAAAAGGGTGCGCCATTAGAATACAAGCACCTCCAGTAGTGATGCGCTAACCCAATTCCAATAATTATCTTTAATTGCCTCATTGATTAGCTATTGTCATTTCCCCTCATTCTCTACTCACAAATCTCTGTGCTCAGCTTTCCACCACTTGCTATGCGCAGTGGTTGCAATACAGAAAGAACATGAATATCGGCCAAACATTAGCCTGGCTGTTATTTGCTTCCTTGAGAACAAGAGAAACACCAACTCTGTGGAGCACTGTGTGGTAGGCACTGCAGACGCAGCCTTCTCACATGGAATTTGCCAATTACAAAATAATTTATTGGCATTTCTCTAATTTTCAGTCAGGGGATCTCTTGAGCAGCTCACTTTTACAAGAAGCATTTCTCTAATGAAACAAAATACCATACAAACACATGGTTTTAAATTCAGCCACAAGCTGCATGGTGAGAGCCTAGCAATGGATGATACTCCAAGCATCTCTACCTCTCACTTTTTCTAAGCACATCCCAGTGGAGCACAGTCCTCCCAGGACTCAGGGGCTACACCCCAGCGCTCTTCAGAAACCTGGAGTCACACCCAGCCCAGGGCATGGAAATGAATAACCCATTTAATGGTGCTGTTAAGAATCACTTTATTACATGGTAGACAAGTGTTCCTCTGTAGCGCATTGCATTTTAAAATCAGTGCTGGTTTACATCCTTTTCTTTCTAAAATGCATGCAAGCCACTGGCTGTGAAAGTAAAAGCCTTTCATAAATGGTCCCTTCCCACCATTTCTGACGCTGTGGATGCACAGATGTTTTTCTGAGCAGCAAAACCATCCTAGCAGTTGCCCGACTCCCAGCTCCTGCTCGTTCCTGCTGTTGCAATACCTAGCAAGTCACCCTGCTATAGGTGCTTGCAGCTGTCTTATAAACCAGATGGAGGAACAGATGAATGTCAAAAGCAACCCAACGTTGTGGCAGAGGACATTTTAAACCTAGAGATGTTCACTGATCCTGCTCAGCATCCTGCAGCCCCATGAAGAGATGCAGAGGGGGAACAAGGAGGTTGTGTAAAGGGAAGCAGGCAACCTGCTTATCTTACTCCACTGCTTAAAGCATTCAGGGTCCACAGCCCTGGTCAGTATTGGGAAGCCAACTCCACTTTACCAAATTGAGAATACACATTCTGCTTTCTTCCATGGCGTGCCTCATACCTGAAAGAGACGCTGAACACACCCACACACTCCAAAGTCACTAGTTCTCAGTATTTCCCCTGCTAGGATGCACACTGTCCCCTCCAAAGTGCCAACAGCTCTAAAGAAGGGACCTGGCAAAGCAGGAGCCCCATCCTGCCATACAGCATTGCCTCCCTGCTCCCTTGCATCCCTCCTCTGACTCAAGCAAAAACAATCCAAGCAATTATATCAAATGAAAAAAAAACCAGCAACAGCTAGCTTTGCTATTTAGGAAAGCAATCTTTTACACCACTTCACATAAAAACAAGGGTTTCTCTTCCTCAGTTTATTTTGTGCTTTATAGGCACCTTCACAGTAACACTCTGCTTTGCATGGGTCCTTTCAGAGTAAAAACCAGAGCAAAGACAGGAGAAAACACCACTGAAGAGCAAAAACAACTGGCTGTGAGACCCCAGGTCAATGCAGGATGGCGTTATTCGCATTAACTCCCTGCCCCTCTCCCATAGAATGCTTTCAAAAGGGAAACGGGGAAAGAACTCAAGAGCGTAAGCATTCACAACTCCACTTAAACATAAAAATAAAATCCAAGGTTTCTCCAAGGCTTTCAACTCCCAGCTCTGAAGTGGTTACTATGAAAGAAGGTGCTTCTACTGCACTACAGTCTATAAATTAATGCTGCAAACTTGCCCTTTTTCAGTGTGAAGGTAAACAAATGGATTGCTTTAAGCATCCAGGAACCGAAATAACGTGCTGTATTTTCAGCCAGGAAGAGGTGTTTTCTCACTCGTACTTATAAATTTGAGTATCTCCTCCTTGAAGTTCCAGTTTAAAAAGAAAAATGCAGCTAAAGCTGCCAATTGTGCAACAGTCATGTGATGAGGCTTTACGGACTTGACAGTGCTGTTAAGTCAAACGACAACAGAAAGTGGTAAAAGAGAATGTGAAACAAGGCTTTAGAAAAGATTTAAACATTTTGCAGCTTGCATCTACATTTTGAATCCTCAGTTCCTTTTCCAAAGGACAGTAAAAGTTAAAGTAATTGGTGTAATAATTGACTTTTGTCTTTTTAAATCTCGCATGGATCAAAAGCAAAAATGAAACAATTCTCTTCCTTTTACCAGACAACTTGCTAGACCTTCTAAGTATCTGGCCAGTCTTCAACTGCGACAACTACAGACCTTTCTTGATTTGAGTGTAACATTTATAAGGACTTTGCTCATGCAGTGAGCAGCAGTGCCTCTGCCCTTCCCCAGCACTGCGTGCCTCCCCAGAAAAAGGCATTTCCCAAGAGCAATAAAGCCATCTTTCCAGGTGTGCCGGCTCAACGATGAACAGAGAAAATGCCAAGGAGCACGGAGGCAGGACACAGCAGAGGAAGAGAAGCTGCCACCCTGCCAGCTGCCTCTGAGCAGCCACTGGGAAACAGGCTGAAGCAGGCTGAATTCTGTGTCCGAGCAGGGAGCACACAGCCTGGAGGCCACTGGTTGAAGATCCCTAATTTAGATGATGTCTTCTAACGAAAAAGCAATTACCATGCCTGAGCAGAAGTGAAACAGCCAGAGCATCTCAGAGATTTCTCATCAGCAGGAGGTACTTTCCAAGGACAGAGAGGGCAGAAGGAGCATGCACAAAGTTGCTCCATGAAATGGATTTTGAAGATGAGTTGGTCTCCTCCACTGCTTTGCAGGAGTTTCCTTAACTTTTACAGCCTGCATGCTCATCTCAGTACTACTGCTGATCATATTGACAGATATGCTTTGATAGTCAGACCTCCTAAAGCTTTCATAACTCTGCTGAAATCTAAAATTAGACAGCCACAGTCACCAAAATACCATTCGTTATCATTTTAAAGAGACATCAGAAAAACCTGACCAAGCATTCTGTATCCACATACAAAAACACATTGTTCAACAATGTTTCATGTGTGTAGACACTGTAATGCATGACAGAAAAAATATTTTGTCAATGACAATTAAAAAGTCTCTTCAGAGAAATGAGCTACTGAGAAAGCAATTCCCACAGCCTTAACCCCCTAGCAAAGGCTAAGCAATGGGTACAGTAGCTTGCAGGCAAGGGTGGGAGAAAAAACACAAGGATCTTGTGGGTTAACGAGCAGCAGTTTACAGAAGCAGATTCAATTTAAAACGCTAAACATGCCATGGTGAAATTTACTGTACAGATTCTCTCAACCACAGATTCATCAATACAACAGTTAAGTTCAATATAGCCATCACACAAAAAGCACTGCAAAAATTACAGAGTTCCACTTCTGGAGCTACTTATTTTAAGGGAGATGTATATTAAATGGTCAGTGTTAAACCTCTACTATATAATTTTGTTGTAGATATTTCCAAATTATCGTACAAATTTAAAGACTAACTCCTGAGAGCCTGTCGACTACCTTCCACTGCCTCCTTTCCCATCTACACCTGGCAGCTCACTTTTAGTGATTATTGTTTTGGGAGCCTGGAAAATCAGTCTATGAGATGGATACACAGGGCCCGTTGCAGAAAACTCATTTACAGTAGCATCCCACCACTGGCATTCACATACAGCACCTCTTGGATGTTAATAAGGGTCAGCCATATGTGACATGAGGAGCCTTAACACTCATGAAGGAGCAGGGTTTGGCAGATATTCCCATTTAATAGATAAAAACACCGCAACAGGTGTTTTTCTAAAAACTGATGCACAAAGTCTGCAACAGAATAAAATTCATACCTAATCATTTGAATTAGAGACCATGCTTCAACTTGACTTAGAAAAAATGAGTCTAATTTCACTCCTGGATGGTATAAAGAAACCCTCTTCTGATACAGGATCTGGCTTTAATACAAACCAGTTTATATGCCTGTGATATATAACACCTTTTATTAAATTAATACAAAGTGGCACAGCCACTAACAGCTGATGCAGCCTTAAAAGGACTGCTGGCACTTGGGTGCTAACTTTTCCTCTCCAGGACAGAGAATTGTCTGGTTCCTTGTCAATAGAAGCACTGAATGCTATTTTCATCCTTAGTTACTGTTTCTACAAAAATAAGCTACCGTGATCACTCCCCCCTTCCCTCACTCCAAGTCATATGCAACCTCGGGCGGTTCTGTTGTGCAAAGGAGGGTCTGTACACCCTCCTCTCTCCTTATAAGCGAGGCTGGTTGAGATGACTAACTTACATCGATGGCATATACTGCTCTGTTTTCCCATCATTACTGTGTTCCTCAGCCCTGCTAGGAAGAAGAAAATGGTATTTTGCTTATGGTTTGCCTCTACCACCAGTACGGACTATGTCGTCCATCCAGTCTCAAACACTGGGGACAACTGCTTTAGGCAAATCCTGTATTTCTTGCACCAGCATGATCTTGCTATGTAAGCTTTGCATAAAACTATTGCAGAAAAGAAGCTGGAGGAAGGCAAAGCCTGACATTTCCCCAAACATCAGAATAATCTCAGTAAGGATGGAAACAAGGTAATACAATCCACTGAACAAAGTTAATAAAACACCATCCTAATAAAGGTAACATATGAACAGTCCATCAGTGCTAGGCAGCAATAAAGCACGCTGATGCCCATCATCAATAATTGGTGTGCCCGTCTAACACTTCTGAGCACAGATACAGCTTTCATTTCCAAAAAAGCTTCAATAATTCTTCTGATTTACTTCAAGACGAATAAGACAAGGTGAAATACCAGCTGCAGCAGGGAGCAGAAGTCTTCCAATGCTCCCAGTGATTTACTTAAGCAGTATAAAAACCTCCTCAGGACTTCTTGCACAATGAATGCAATCAAGGCTAAAAGCAACTCTGACATCCTGCCAAACGCACCTGTGCTGTGGGCTGCTCTCCCATTTACCCCAAATTAAACCATTTGATCAGCTTTAGCTATTGCCTTCTCTCCCCTTCCCCTTGCACTCCTGAGGTTTTGAGCAACAGCGTGAAATCCTTCATTTACTAACAAAAATGGAGTTCTCAACATAGCAGAGGGTAACTTTCCTTATCAGATACAACTAATAAGTGCTCACATAGTACTGGCTAAATACTTAAAAAAAAAAACAACCCCCCCCAAAAAACAAAACAAAAACCCAAACCCTAACCTGCTCAGTAAGGAGCACGTGCATCCTGATGGGCCTATTGAACCACAGCGCTGTACTGAGACGCAGCTGAGCACTAAAGGATGGCAGGTACATGAAGTGATGTAACATCCTTTCAGAGAGCAACAGTCTCCAAAACCCCAGTGCACACAAAGGGGAGGCAGTGCACAGAGGATGCAGGACTGCAGGCACAGCCATTAAAACTGCTCTTTAGTGCAGGGAACCATCAGGCCCAAAGGCAGCAAATACCACATTATGATGCACAGTTACAGCTCAATAGGGAAAAAAGAGTTTTGCTGGAATTACGAATTTGTGTTTGGACTGGGGTGGGGTAAACAGCGAGGTGAAGCATGCTTTCCTCTACAGCACTGCTGTTGGCTTTGGATTTTTTTTTGCTTGGGTTTTTTTTATGGTTTTCTGTTGAATATTTCACCCAAAGGGGAAGAAAATGCTCTATTCACAGCAAGAACATTTCAGTAATTTCACCTACTTTTCCCCAGCATTTAAGTTAAATACTCACATCCCCACTTTTCATGATCTCAAGTGTTACACACAGTAAATATGACAGTTCTGCTTGCACACAAAGAGCCAGCACTGCAAGACTGCTCATGGAAAAAGCATGCTGCGAGCTACAGGAGCTGTATTTTAAGGCACAGAGAAGTTGACTGCTCCCGAGCACAAAGGCACTGGGCTTAACAGAGAGGCCCTTTTATCATTCAAATAGTACTAAAGAGTTAAATCCAATATACTGGTAAGTATGCTACAGTGGATTAAGTGTCCATCCTGAAATTTAAAAACACCACTTAACCCCAGACAGATTCCAATTAATATTAACTACTCTCAGGACAAGTTCAGCTCAACACTAACATTTGGTGCAGACCCTAATAAAATACTACACACTCCAACATTTTTTTTTTGATAGCTGAGAAGTATGTAAAAGTGTTCTTCGTTAAATTTAAATGGACTCATTAATAAAATATTGAGGATGTGCTACTTTAAGACAGCGGGGAAAAAAAAATATAAATTGGCGATAACGTTATTTCTATTTTTAAATACATCCCACGGAGGCACCCAAGATAGATGAGAAGTGCTAAGCACACCCCACAAGCTTATTTATTTATTTAATACTTCTTACGTGCTATTTTTAACCGTAGAAGACAGCAAAAGGCATCCATTAGAAAAATTATACTGGTTAGAATTTTCCTCACACAGGTTAGACAAGTGAGGTATCTGGCTGAACGCAGTGTTAAGAAGAAATGGGTTTTTTTTTTTCTCACTTTCCTATAGGTTTCTGGAATAAAAAAGCAATTTTATTTTTGCAGCATCAGCTAGGCCAGAATTTGTATCTGCAAACCTTGGTCAGTCCCTACTCACTCCCCAGCCCCCTCTTCCCACTCCTACACTTCCCACAAGGTTTAGTTTTGTAAGTAATACAGGGTTTGAATATGTACACAACATGCTTACCACACAGGGACAGTTAAAATGGAGATGTTCAGGTTTAGTCTGGTTTTTTTTAAGCCTCAGTTGTGCACATAGAAAAGAAATGAGAGGAAATGCCATAGTCTCATAGCATTGCATCATTTTGCAGAAAACCTGTTCCTTTGGGAGAGGAAAAAACTAAAAATTTTTCATTTTTTCCAATAGAGTTAAAGGAATTTATCTTAGTTGATGTTGGTTTTCCTTAGGAATCAAGATTCTTTGGTGAGCTAGGAAATCAAAGAAGAATGTCCCATCCTTGTCTGTCCCATCACAAATACACGTTTTGATGTACAAAAATGCCAGAGCTGCATTGTCAAATTATTTACTTAGAAAAAAAAAAATCTTGACTTGCTTTCTACACATCTTCCTAAATGATTGCTTTCTTTGGGGAAATACAGAGTGTTTTCATGCACAAACTGAGCAGCAAATTTTCCCTTTTCCTCCCATTTGAAGAAAGAAAGCCTAAACTCCAAGGAGGCATGCTGGCACTCCCTAGCCGTTTCTACCAGGGTTTCTGGTGGACCAGAAGATAAAATTGCACATAGGTATTTAGGTGCTATTTCAGGAGGCTCTGCAAGCATTTTAAGTCTCCTCCTAACTTTGTTACAGAAGACACAGCCTGAACTGGATGGGTACTTGCTGCCTGGACAGGTAGACAGCTACAGACAATAAAAAGGGTATAAAAGATTAATTTCAGAGGTGACAGGTCCCCTGCCATGCTCCAGGTCCCTGCGCAGAGCCCAGGGCAGGGTGGGAGGACAGACCACCCCACGCAGGGCATGGCACTGCTCGGCAGTTACATGGGTAAATCTAGATAGTAGTGTAAGTCAGGTAAGCACCTGACTGGGTAGTTAATGCATATACAGCAGCTAGATTCCTTAACAGCTATTTTCCCTTTTTAAATTTTGCACAAAATGAGTTTTTGTAAACAAAAACATGGAGATTTTTGGTGTCACTCAGAAGAAGAACTGTTTGGTTGTTCTACCTGCCTGGAGATAAGCTCAGTTTGCTGATAACAGGAATTACTGAGCCCATAAATGGAAGGCTTTTATTCATAATCTATTCATACACGGCACTAACAATGCTTGATGACTAAGAAATACTTGAATTTCTAAAAGAAGTAGCTTTCTCTGTAGTGGAAAGGTCACATTGCACAGAGAACTATGCGAGCAGCTGATGCACAAGACCAGCATCACCAGCAGAAAGTTGGATAAAAAGCAAGTAATGCAATTTTGTGGGTACAAAAATCACTACTAAACTCGAGGTCCTGGATAAATATTCAAAATATTGTCTGTATTTGGAATCTGGCCTCAGGCCAGGCCTGGCTTGGGCAACAGAGCCTCTGACACAAGTTTGATTCTTGACTTATTTCTGAAATATTCTGAATATTCTGCATGTGGGCCTTAGAAAGCAGACTACTGTCTGCCAGTAGTAGGCAGGACCCCAAGCAAATTGTCTGCTGAAAAGCCGAATTTAGAGAGTTCACATACTTCTTCCCCCTTAAGTATTACATTCAATGACGTTAAAAGGGCTAATTTCCAGGGCATGGCATCCATCCTACATTCCTCAGACTGCTCAAAGAGAAGAAATGTGAGTTATCTGCCCAGTTTCAGATTTTTGCTTGCAACCAGAAACTGCTGTGACTTAAAACCTTAAACTCTGAATAAGCTTAATAAGCAGTTATTAAAAAAACTAAGAAATGCTCTTTCAAAATTTGGGAGTGTCAAAACTATGCATCACCCATCCTCTCTTCTCATAAGCGAGGAACACAGACACACAAGCGACTCCATCTCAGAACCCAAAGACACATTCTTCCAGGCAGACTTAAACTTTCCCACTTGAATAAAATCCTCCTCCACAATTACAAGTTGTTATGCCACTGTAAAGCAGAGACCTAACATGTCAAACGGCTTCTTTGCATGACTTGATACTGTAAATTTAATGTTTCCCCTGGAAGTGCTGTTCATATGTACACTTGTGCAACATTTAAACTGAATACATTATCTAATGCTGTCAAAATAGCTCATTACCAGGGTCTCGTCAAATTTCATAATGACACTATACAAATAATATCCCTCTTACTACAAAAGCAGGCTCGTGATTCAAATTGTGATTTACTAAGAGAATTATGTTTCTATCAGTCTTCTGTGTATGGTCACAAGCAGACTCAGACCGTCATCGCAGAGAGTGAGCATTCACACACTAAGAGACCATTCTTTACGCTAAGCTAAAGTCTGATCTGGAGAGCAACTCACATAAGCAGTAAGAGACCACAGTGGAAGATAATCTATATTTTGTTAAACCTGCCCCATATATAACATTGAGTTTTCCTGACCTCCACTATTTTTAATTTAGCAACTAAGCAAAACAATGCAGCGACTACCTTAGGTCTGCAAATACTCAATCTCTGAGATATTTATTATCTGAATAGGGACTTAAAATTATCAGTAACTTCTGTTATCAGTTTTGCCAAACTCCTCTCATCTATACAATTCTCTTGCCATTGAGATCCCCTAAGATCTCCTTGCCATTGGCAGGTTCTGGAAATAACTGACAAATTTCTCTTTAAAACTACAGCTACTACAGAAATCATTTCCGTAGGCATAACTGCCCTTGAAGAAAACCCATTCATTATCAGTCAAACCAGCACAACACAAACCACCTTGAAAACAAACAATGATGTGGAGGACCACAAAAGACTGCCCATGAATTATGGACAAGCCAGGTCGTGTTGCACCATTGGAAGTTTCCACCTCTCAGAGAACCTGACTGCTGAACAGGAGACGGGAAAACAACACGCTGAGCCCCAAGAACTAGTAATGTTTCACACTTTAGTATGGGAAAAGACAGAGACATCCTCAAATCCAGCCCTTCTGAACTAAATACATGATCAACTGTGACTTAAGGAAAGTGAGGCCTTAAACACCACCAATAAAAGAAAAAAAAAAAGGTAATACGAGTAGTCAATCTCATGAAGACTAGTTACCCCGGAAAGCAAGGTACGCAATCTTCCACATCATCCTTTTTCTCTTCCCACGAGATCCTAACCAGCACATATATAATGTCTTTTATACAGCATTCAGCTCCAGGTGTCTGGAACAAGTTCATTATTTGGTGCAAGCCTCTTCACGCCCCTTCTGGAAGAGAGGACATCAAGCAGAGCCTAACCAGCACACATGCCTGCTTGAGTTCACTCTGTTTTGTTATGGGATGGTGGTGGGTTTTTTTTGTGTGGGTTGTTTTGGTTGTAGTTTGTTTTGTTTATTTCCTGATATTATTTTGTTTTTATTTATTTCCTGATTCTTTCTGGTTACTGAAGCTACATATCTTTTTTTTTTTTTTTTTTTTAAATGCAGAACTTGAACTGTATTTCTATTGGGAATAAAGGGGAGTGAATCATTTCAGAGGGCGGAGTGAGGGAGAACAGAACTTGAAAAAAATCAGAATTCAGAACAACAGAGTGAAAGGGAAAGCACCTGAAATAAGTGCTTACAGTTTATCTTGTACAGAATCTTACAGCAGATTGCAAGCACCAGCTTTCCCAAAAAGTTCTTCATACTCTTCAGAAAAGAAATAAATAATAAAAAAACCCAAACCCAAACCAATTGAAGTGCCAAAGAAACCCATAAGATCAGGAAAAAAAATAATCTACTCCCTTACAAAGGAAGGCTGGAAAAAAATTAAGAAAAACGTACCTTCGAGCATGCAGGTGTTTCAAGAGAGTACAGAAAGTCACAAGTGTTGCTTACAGAGATCAGACTCTTAAATTGTGTATTAGACCATGTACCTGATCATATATTCAAATTTAGGTAATGATAGAAAGGTAGCTTTTCTTGGTCCCTCTACACACTAATGTAATTTTGCTTTGAAACACCAAATAGGAAAACATTGTCCATAGTGAAATACAAGTATTTAAAACTATTGCATATATGTCTCAATTGATTTTCAGGTTAAAAAAACATTTGCCTTAACCTACTGTTATACTTAGGCCACATCCATCTTAGATGAACCTACCATGTGGTAGTGTTATATTTGCACCATCAATGATTGCTTGTGCCAGTTCGTGATCATTGCTCTCAAAAGCATGTGCAGCAGCCTTGAGGGCATCCCAAATCTCCTTGCGACCTTCAAAAGCTGGTGCTGTGTCCCAAAATTCGTCTCTCTTACTGCGCAACTGTCCGTCTGTCATGGGGTAATCACTTTTCCATTTTGGTTTCTCTTTTTTCAAGGGCTGATTACGACCGAGAGCAACTGTGGAAGAGAAAGAGGAAGGGAAATTAAAAAAAGGTAATAGCACAAAACTACTGAAGTGCCTTTTGGTTATTCTGTTTAGGATCTATGGAGCTAAAGTTTACTTTTGGGCAATCATGATCCTTTTTTTCCATTTCCTCTGAGGCATCACCTCCCTTCCCCTGGGCTCCAGGTTGGTTTTACTTCTTAGAAAGACTGAGGAGCTACCTCCTGCTTGCTGATTTCACCTGCTCCCCTGAGCACCCCACAACTTCTCCCCAAGCTCCCTGGTAACTCCACATCCCTCCGCCTGTGCCGTGTGTGCCTGGCTGGGAGACTCACACCTGACACAGACAACTTCCAAAGGCTATAGCAGTACAGCAAGACACCCATCATCCCACCACCAGGCTGCAGAGAGAGCACACTGCATCTGGATCTCCGCTCCACACTGCTAGCAATGCTCTCTGTTCCACAAACCTGATACTCTGTTAATACAAGAGTTTTAAGAGGCTAAAGAATTTTTTTTTTTAAACAGTTTTAATTCATAGTAAGTATATGCAGAAAGGCAAATAAGATGCACACAGGCTAGAACTGTCAGAGACAGAAATCCCTAAAGAATAATCCAGAAATCCATCAAGCTTTAAAAAGTGGTTACCTCATTCACAATAAACACGAAAGCATTTGTTTCTTTAACTACAGCTATTTTTGTGTAATAGCCAGTTAAGATAATCACACAGGTATAATGTTGGTGGATTAAAACTACCTGCTCAATTTAAATTACAGCACTGCTAAGACTGTGCTAAACCCTTCTCTTCCATTTGTGTGAGTAAGGGTTTATTTCAACTTCTGTTGAAAGGAAAAGGAAAAGAAGGGAGCAAACTTCAGTGCATACCAGGAAGAATTTCTCCCTGCAAGAATTAAAACCCCACTTCCTTCAGCCCCCTCCTGGCAGGTGGAAGCTTGCTGCAACAGGACCCTGCGAGGACAGTACGAGGAAGAAAGCAGTGAGGACAGTACAGGGAAGAGAGCAGCAACAAACCACAAAAACAGTTCGCACCACAGCTCAATACCGCAAAACCTTGAATACAGTTTAAATGTCTCCAGAGCAAATGAAGTGTCCTTCAAGAGTTAAACTAAATTTAAGTGTGTTTGCAGCTGAAAATAAGCAGCCCCACCATGGGACAGGTCATAGGAACTGGGTGACGAGTACTAAAGGCTCTTGAAAGACAGGTAAGCTACACAGGACTGGAGTCAACTACGGATCCCACCATGTATGATGCTGAAGAGCCATCCCCTCCTACGCTGTCCGTGAAGAGCCTTTGCTGTCCCAAGAGAGCAGAGGAACCCCAGCTGCTGTCAGGCCAGGGAAGCATTAAGAAATGCAGTCTGTCACCCATGCTGAAATACCTCTTACAAGAATGAGACACCACAGCTGCTGTGATATCAAAGCCTGTGGAGCAAAGCTGCTGCTTATCAGGTGCTCCTGGCTAGTCTGCAAGGATGGGAGAGCACCAGGACAAACACAAGAGTTTATATTTAGCATTCTGTATCCCATGTACGTCCTCAGAGATAAAAAGAAATATTTCCCTTCTCCAGACCCTCTTATTTTTCTGGCAGAAAGTTGACAATAGCTGACAAAAAACCTTATACCTCTCCTCAATCTTACTCCAGCATTCAGTTTTCAATGGAAGAATAGTGTAAAGTCTAAATATTCTTCATAGTTCTTAATCTAGACTTCTGCTGTATCTCTACAGTTAACTATAAACCATATTTATGGCAAAGTGTGTGGGGGGGGTGAGGGACATGACTGAGAGACTGTGTCAATATATCAGAAATACTTATCTCAGTTAAGCTGTAACATTTTGCAAAAATAGTATTTAATTCAAATATTTCCTCTCCTTCCTTGATTTTTTTTCTGCCACAGATGCACTCAGCTGTTTTCAGAACAGCACTCGACACCGAGCATTAGGTCTCAGGGTTGACCGTCAACCTGACCAAATGCCTGGTGTTGCAGCAAGCATTTCAACTTCACACAGGCTTTAAGGAAACCAAAACACATACACGAGGTTAGATCTCGCGCCCTCATACAATCTGACTTTATATGACAAAAGAACTACCTACTTCAATTCATAACTCAGAATGACATTCACGCTTAAGAAGCTGAGACTTAAGTAATTGAAAATAGGATATTTGAAAGAACTCCTGATGGTAAGGTTACATTGCCAACTATGTGAAGGCATGAGCCTTCTTCAGATTTAAAAAAAAACATAGTAGAGGATATATTTACATGGAAACAAAGTCAGATCATAATTAAAAGTAGCAAATGACAATTGCATGGCACACATGCCATGACTCCAGCTGTTATTCTGTATCCCATGCAGAAACTAACAATAATAAACTTCTAAATCCTTTCAAGTGACCACAAACATTTATTGCTTTTTGTTTCCATGGGATTGCTTCCATTTGCTTTTCAAAGAAGTGCTGACCATTTAACAGATTTCAGAACAGCAAACCCAAGTGTTTACAAAACACCAAGTTTCCTGGCAAAGCCCAGCCATTACTAGTCCAAGTCTCAGCTGAGCACACGCAAGCTGGGAGCTGATGATGGTCCAGCCTAGAACAATGGTGAAGGAAGCAGCCCAGACAAGATGGACTGCATGCGCAGTATATTATGAAATTGTAAAAACATATGTGGTAAAACACTTAAACAAGGATTGTTTCCTTATTAAGGCTTAGCAGTCAGAGCATGAAAATCTCAGACAGACTGAACCGGACACTAAGAAATTTGGGTCAGTGGGCATCTTTTCTTCCATTCTACTTCGGCTAACATCTGTTTGCATGTACATTCAATAAAAGCTAATTTATCCCACAGGTCCCTCTCCTTCTCCCCAAACATTAATTATGAAAGCGGGTTAAAGGCACTTCCCACAGTCCCTGAGCACGGCGGCGTTTCCTGCACACGGCCCTGCCTGCCTGTTATCCAGCACCACCGCAGGAACTGCAACAGGCCATTTCTCTCCCTTGTTTCCCCCTTCACCTAAGACAGCATCTGAATATATTTCTCTTCACTAGACAAGAATAGCAAGGAAGAGACTAAAGAGACAGCGATCCTAACAGTCTCAAATAACTTCTCCCTGGAGATACAATCCTTCCTACACAGGCAGCAGTGATGATAAACCCAGTGATAATTTCTTTTAATCAAGTTGGAAAGAAGGATAGTGGAAGAAAGTGACTCTACAAATGCCTCTAAAGCCAAATGCACTCTAACAAGCCATCCATCCCCGTACTAAGCTTTTAAACACAACTTGCCTTCGCAAGCCAGTATTTAAAAAGGTCTTTAGCGTGTTTACCATTTATAAGAAGTGTTTCAAGAATCCCCTAAAAGCTTTATGCCCCCCACGCCGAAGAAATCTTAATCTCTCTTTAGCTGTGTGGATAGATACAGCAGAAGGGATACAAGAAACTTAAGACATGTAAAAAATGTAATGTGTAAGAGGGCCCAAATCTCTCACTTTCTACGTCATGTTTTAGTCACTAAAGAGAAACACCACTACATGAATTTCTGCAGTCAAAGTTTTGGACCACATCAAAGGACTTTCTCTTTTCTGTAATAAGGCTGATAAAGACCTGTCAGAATAGGCAATGAAACAAACATCAGCAGTCTGAAAACACTTTGTCAGGTATTTACAGTATCAGTTTTATATTCCTCACTTTGGAAGTAAACTAGAACTCAAAAGAAAATGTTGACTTAATTTAAGGCCATGCACATCAGAGGCACAACCAGCTTGCAAGATCTGGAAGAGAAAGTAACATCCACATTAATTTTTCATCTTACATCACTTCAACATAAGTAAGAAATTATTAATATCCTGCTTGAAAATATGAATAGTTTTATAAATGCCAAAAAGGCATGTTCTCTCTGAAGCAATACTGAAAGTTGCCCATCTCAATAGATGGCAATGGTTGATATTTTTGGCAAGAGATTTATTTAGAATGAAATCTGAAGACCATTAACAGTCTACTGTTCAAAAAGAAAGAGATCAGCACATTAGTGACACTTCAAAATAATTTAGGCAGTTCTTGCTCCAATAGTTCACAGATACTCAGGTGGTGCTGTGCATCCCAAAAGAGGGGTAAGAAGTTGCTGACAACCTGCAGACCTTGCTTAAGAGCAGCCTCTCTCAGGGAGGAGCAACTATACAGGCCACTATGTGGCCTTACAAAAGATTTTCCTAGGCTGGTCAGAGGGGTTTCTGTGAAGAGGTTACAGATGCTCTTTATCCTCCTTGGATACTGGACCTGTTCTAGCCAGAGAGCTGCCTTAAATAAGCCTCCTGTGCCATTTCTGTTCCCCTCTGGTCTGAATTGCAGAGCACAAACTCCAAACATCATTTTTAGGACTTGCTAAGGTCCATTCAGATTAACGGCAGCAGAAGCAATAGCTACGAAGGTAAGAAGTCCTGGTAATTACTAGCTGCATAATGAACTTCCTAGGGCTCAGCATGCTTAATAGAAGAAACCCAAATCTATCTAGTTAGGCACTCCGGCGTACAGCGCAAGGCCGCGGCAGGAGAGGGGATCGCAATGATGTGCAGCGGGCTGGAGAAGCAGGCAAAGAGAGAGGCAAGTCTCATCTGAACTCAGCATCCACCCGTCTGGCACGTCTGCCATGCACGTGTCCCTACACAAGCGAAATCCAAGCACTGCTCAAGCCCCCTTCCCTCGTCAAGTGTCCCTTATTACACTGTTTAATACCTCGAAGTGACCTAAAAACAGTGGCAGACAAGCAGTTGGCTGCTTCTGTCCCATTAGTAGGATTTAGCAGCATATAACGTGTTTTCCCTTCACAGGTAGCAGAGTACCCTGGGATCCTCGAGGTAGCTACTACTGTCTGCCCACTAACCTTAGCTCCTGGCAAAATACAAAGTCTTATTTTTCAGAAAGAAAGATGCATTTCTCCAGTCCTTCCAGACTATTTTATAACCTGAATTATGAAGGTTTGTTTCCCTTCCCTGCTGCTCCCCATCAAAGCAACGGAATCAGTAAGGTTATCTACACTTCGAGTGAGCTTATGCAGATAAATCCAGATATTTAAATCAGTTTCTTAACAGAATGTCAAAAAATGTCTATGTAGAACTTTTTTTTTTTTTTATAACAGCTGTTGTGTTTGTTATGTCGCTATCACTGTGGATCACAGTATTGCTGCCTCTTCCAAAGCGGACCAGATGAGTAGGAGCAGCTGGTAACAGAAGTCTCTCATACTAAAAGCCAATATCCAGCTAAAGCATTCGTAATTCCTAGTTTATACACCCATGAACTGTAGCACTCGATAATCAAATAGGATAATATTTCTGCCCCAAAGGGCTTACTGTCAAATCAAATAACGCAAATGCAACAGCTGAATGAGACATCAGACAGCTTATAGCCTCTGGAGAAGGACAGGTGGACCTTGCTTCAATCATGAATTAGATTTTCCTCCTTCCCAGTTATTGACCACCCAGGTAACCCTGTAAGAGAGGCCACAGGATTTGGTCCCCTGTTGCAGCCCAGAGTTACCTCCAGCAACTGAGCTAAAACTTAAGCATTTGGGGAAATGGCTCCTTTGCTGTCAGTCAGCCTTACGTAAGCTTTTCCCTCCCACCCCATTTCTTCAAGCATCTTTCACCTATTTCTTAAAATAATGTTAGGAATAAAATTTGGCATGTTAAATTCATGCAACTGCTCCACAGTGAATTTCTTTTCCTTTGAAACAGAAGCATATGTTGCTTGTAGCATTAGTCTTTTGCTGCTCTTGTAAGAGGCAGGAGAAACTGTCCCAATTTGGCCAAAGCGTGTGTTGGAAGAGTCTCTGTGCACGCACAACCCACCCAAGGGCCTAGCAGTGCACTTCCCAGGAGGAGGCATTTGGACTGGACATGCTCCATTTTAGGACTGGAGGCCCAAAGCTCTTGATCTCCATGCATCCACCAGCAGATGTGTGCCAGAGCTGCAAGAACAGGGCCTTTCTGTGCTTCCACATCTCTGCCAACGTGTATGAAGACCGACACACAACAAGAAACAAGCACGGGGGAAGGCTGGCATGGAGGGACCGTCAACCTGTGGAGCACAGGTTAAGAGCAGATACAGGCAAGCGTTAGAAGAGAACATCAAAGGGCTGAAATGACACCAGTATCAGGAGAATCTGGCAAGATCTGAGAATATTTTCATTGGGTTTTTTCTTTCTTTTGTTTAGGAGAATATCTAAAAGGGGAAGACAACCGCTTAAGTGTTGAGAGATGAAAAAGACTTTGAATGAACTGTGAGGAAAGGAGCAGGAGCACCCAACAGAAGTGCTGAAGGAAGGACAGAAAAATCACCAAAACAGTCTATCTGAATGGGAAAGATGAGACAGATTTTCAGAAACTGTTCTCAGTGGAAAAGATGGGATTTGATGACTCTCAGGCTCCATGGGAGGAGGACAGAAATGATAAGCCATCAAGGAAACAACACAGACCAAGACTTGCAGAGGCTGAGGCCAGCAAGGAGAATGTGGCACACAGGTAGTGTTTGCTTTGCTTAAACTGCAGACATGCACAGCTTCAACAGGGGAAGCGATATCCTCCCAGGGATATGCAATTTGAGAAACAGCAATGGGTAATTATTTGAAGACAGTCAGGAGAAGCTAACTAAATAGTATACAAATTGAACTAATGATCAAAAATATTTTCTTTACAAAATTGCTTCCCTGTTGAGGATCAGTTGCTAACAAAGTATTTTTCTAAGACAAATGAAATGCAAAGTAACAGTTTATTACCCATAAAGTTTCTTTAGTAATAGTCCCGAGGGTTTCCCTCCCCACAATCAGTGGGTAGTACTCTATCAAATGAGTCTCATTTTAAATCTATTTTGCTCCAATTTCCTCATAAGGTATCTTGTAATTTGGTATTAATATCTAGATATAGTTCATCCTAACACTTTTCTTTGCATTGTTCTCTAGTGTAATGCTTCCAGTAGTTGAATTACAATAGCGCTTGGAGGAAGAGTTAGTACAAAGGAGAGGTGCAGAAAAACAGCAAAACCAGGGAGAGGGCAGGGGGAAATATATTGCATCTAAGTAGCAGACAATTTGAATTACATTAAGTAGCATAGGCTTACAAAATTGAGATTACATTAAGTAGCACAGGCTTACACAATAACAGGAAAATGGCAGAATCTTATCTGTTTATTGTTAGTTTTCAGCATTTTTATTTCTTAAGAAGGTTACATTTTTGCAAGGCAAGAACAGTATTTTGGAAGGGAAGTGTCTTGGAACACTAGTAAGAGACTTACAAATGAAATATTTTACTGAACAATTAAATTTTCCTAACAAGGAAATGAAGGAGCACCAGGATTTCATATGAAAACTAAAGGAAATATCTATTAGCACAGTCCTGAGAGTATTCAGAGCAAGGTAACATTTCTGGGGATCCTGTGGGGCTCAGAAAGCCATGAGCTTTCCCAATGCTATGTGTAGATAAATAGATACAAAGAATGCTTGAAACTAATTTAAATTTTAGCTTTTTCATGAAAGGATATTGTCAGGAGTGAAATGAACACTACAAGAAAAACTACATTTCCTGACAGAAATTCTAGTTATATATTTAACCAGACGTGTAATAAAACATCAGGCTACAGACGCAAACCCATATTATAAAGGTGTAGGCAAAACAGTTAATTTTGAGCCAGACAAGAAGTAAACTTGTGGTGTGAAGCTTTTTAGAGCAGCAAACCCAGCAAAGACAAACCTGTGCACAAGAAGTAAACCCACCAACCAACCCTGGGGCTATTTCCCCTTTCTCCTACCTGAAAGGGGGTGAAGGAAGGAAGAAAAAAAGAAAAAACCCTATCAAGAAGGGGAAGCAGCAGCGTGGGACAGCAGACTGATCACCATCACTCAAAGCCAGGCTTGCACTCCTACGTGAGCCGCCTGCCAGACATGACATGTGCTGGTGCTAAATGATGTATGCGGTCCCTCCGGGGAAAGGGGGTGCCATCAATCACCCATGCCACCCCTACGCTCAAAGCCAACCATGCAAACGGCGCTGTGTCCCCCAGACGCTGCTCGCCTATGCCGGCACTACAGATGTCGCAAAGCATTGTTCAAAGCAGGAGCAGGGAATATGCCTTCCCTGTTTCTCCAGGCCTCTCCTCAACTCTTATCTAACACCTTCCTCCAAAAGGAGTTAATTGCATAGAAGAAACTGTAGTGAATAAAATGGAAGTTACACCGGTAATTACAGGCAGCTTTCGACAAGTCATACATGCACAATGCTTCCCTGCCTCTCCCCATACACAGGGCACTAAATCTTTGCTGAGTCAATCCAGAGGCTTCACAGCATGAGATATAAAACACAAGAGAGGATGAGGGCATACGAATGTGCTGGACAAAGAGAAAGATTGACTCTAATTACTAGCTATTACACTGTATTTTCCATTTCTCCCGTCATTTTCAACAGGAACTGCAGAAGAAATCAAGAGAGTCTGGTATTTCCAAGCAGCTTATCACTCATCACCCCTCACATTTCAAAGAAACTAGCAGTATTGCAGTGAGAAATAAAAGCTTCTAAGTTTTGACATCTGTTCCCTGGTAGTATACCAGATCCAAACATCCCACCTCATCCCAACAAACGCAGGATCTATCCAGATCACCAACAGCCTTGATGCATGCTTCGCACTGGGACACACTGCAATAACGTAGGTCGCCTTTCACAGAAATTTAAACCATAACAGTGTATTTTTTCTAACCTGAGGTGCAATTCACAGCCAAGAGCCAGCTGGCAAGAGGTGAACTTCAGCCTCCCGTCTGTTCGTGCAGGTTTTATGAGGACAATTCCTCTGCTCCCAGAGCTGCAAGAGCAGGATGGTGAACCCTGACGGTTACAAACACTTGGATAAGTGGTGTCGGAGAGAGCAATAATGCAAACGAAGCCACTGTGAAGTGGCTCTACTGTTATTTGCCTCAACATTTCAAACAATATTTTGCAGATGAAATTATTTGCATTGGTCTCCCACCAAAAGCTCAGCACTATTTCCTAGCGTTAATTCTATGGCTTTATTACTAGTTTACAAAAGTTTTGTGGTTACTCCTGAGCCCTGCCTGCTCACCCAGCTTCCCACTGGAAGTACAAGCAGAATATTTCTCCATCATCTTGATTAAGCTCACGATGCACACCTCTTCTCTCGACAGATAAAAACATCTAAGGGAGCGAACACCTTTGTAGAGTCACCACCTCAAATCCTCAGTGCCTCGGTCAAGGGGTGGCCACAGATGAAGCAGGAATACTGCCAGGCAGGGCAAAGGCCAGGTGATGCCCATGTGTCTCTATCATCTCATCAGATGAATCTTGGAGCCACAAATTCTGCTTCTGCAGCCGGTACGAAGAACAGCAGTAGCTATACTGGCTGCTCAGTGTTAGCTTCAGCCTCACAGTGAAGTTCTAGTAGCGCTACGGTGGAACAGTTTCAAGGGACAGACATTATCAATGCAATTACCTGTCAGCACTGTTTACACTAGAATTTAAACTGCTCCTGGTAGATGAATGTTTTCAGCTGGATGCAGAACAGGACAAAGATTTACCTGTTCCCAAGTCACGATGTGTAAACACCAAGACCTTTAATCTGTACCATCTAGAGTGCACAACTAGACTATCTTTTTGGAAACCTATGACAAGAACCATTAAGGAAGCTGTCAGCAACATGAAAAATATTCTACTTGAGATACACTGCATAAAGTACATGCTTCTTTTGACTTCTGCAAAGCATAGCTTAAGTTAAAACTCAATTGCAGCTGAGAGCTTGGCATCAACGGAGCCTCTCACATGCAAAACAAAATAAACACGGTACGCAGCACAGCAGAGCTGGAAACAGTTGTGGGAATGCAGTGGGAAGCTGCACAGAGCTTACCTAAAAAAAAACCCAACAAACACCCCAGTGCTTTCTGTCTCCCATCATGAGGAAGAATGCAACTCAGCAACTTCACTTTTACAGTAATAAAACCCTTTTGTATCTTCCCCTCGATTCAGTTAACAGGGAAACTTTAGACACATCAGATAAAACCATAAAGCGGTGAGTTCCTCTGACTGGTCAACTCCATGCCAGTGTATTGCTCTGGTGTGGGCATCTGCCTGCTGGTCCATGCCAGCAGCACAGACCAGTCTCATCTGCTAGCGTGGATTTAATACAAGGAAAGATCTAGCATTCCCAGCTGCAAATGAACATTGTCCTGGCTCAGAAGCCCCCTTTCTCCTTGATACTGTTCTCCCTCTGACCACTGTATAACAAGCATCTATATGAACTGCTAAGGAAAGATTTAAAGGCATTTACTGGAGGTTGACATCCCTCCTGTCAAAAAACTTACAATTGGAAGTGCTGCAAGTGCTTCCCTGCACGCTAACAGCCAAGTTCAGCGCGCTTCAAGCAAGGCACAAATCAGGGTCTGGCTCAGCAGTGTTTAAACCGAAGCTTTGCTTTTATGTTGGCCTAAGCCATGGGAGCAGCGTGGACAGTGCCAGCCTGTGTCACGCAGCCACAGACCGACCACACAAGGTCATCACAAACTCTCCAAGTTCAGTACGTGACAGACGGGGACATCTGCTGTACATCTGGTCTGCGTTTAACGCACCACGAGTACTTCCAACACTAGCAGAACTTTCATTAAAAAAAAGAATTAAAAAAAAATCAAAGGCAGTCTTATCTTTCATCCTGCCAGAATTATAAAAAAAAAATTAAGCTGATAATTTGCTTTAAACAATGCAGCTGGCTCCATCTTGATTAGGTGCACCCATGCTGAAAGCCAGCCAGCACACCCGCCTCAGCAGACCCACGTGCAGTATGTGTACACATGATGTTGCAACTTCTGAAGACTTTTTGGATGGTGCCACCAGTGAATTTACCTTATTACAACAAGTAAACCCAGACTTCTACAGCTCTCAGCCCATTGACTGGGTTCAAGAGGAAGGACAGCACAGGAAGAGCTGGGGTACCATCAGTGTCCCGACAGAAAAAAGCTCTGCCAGCACCACAGAGATTCAGAACTAGTTTTGACACAATTTAAACCTTTTTAGGTCACCACTATGGCTCAGTGCTACCTAGGAAAATTTTAAAACCAACAGAGATCCTAGAAATCCATAGGGTTCCCCTAAACTAAAATTGCTTAGAGGAGCTGCAGAAGTCATCACAATTTTCAGATCCCATCTCACCACAGTGGTAATTGGCATCAGGCTATGTTGCATTAAACCCTTCCACCAAAATTTGAAATTTAACACGGTCTGTGTAATACAAGGTATAATGCAGAAGACAGATGGCCAATTTAACGTTCCTAATGAATACTTAGGTGAACACAGCATTGCTTGCCATGTCACTTCTGCCATGCACAGGAGTCACAAATTCCAGAAGGGAGTGAACAAAAAAGCCTCCAAGTTGGTAACTGTTTTTACAATGACCAATGATTAAATTAGCTTAGTTAAAGGATCTAACACCATGTCTTGAATTTATTCCAGTGTCACAGTTATTGGCAGGGATAAAGTTTCACATTAGCCAATTAACTAAATGCACTATTACTGTATCTCAGCTACTTAAGTTCATCAGTTAATTAAGAGCTCAGTATAAGCTGAAAATAGGAATCTTACCTGACACACATACCAAACATACATTATCTTAATGATTTAATTTTACAGTTCCGTATTACGTTCCACAGGTGCCATTTGGAAAACTGAAAGGCAATTGCTAGGTTTAAGGAACAGGTGAAAGACGCTTAAGCAAACATTTAAAGATTTAATCTAAGAAATTGTATTTCTTAGAATGATACTCGCTGCTTTACTAAGCTATTTTACAAGGTAGTTTTTCATGATAAAATTACCATTTCACACTCATTACAAATTACTTATGTATCAATTTTTAGATGCTTTCAACTTGGTTCCCATTTAAGAAGTGTTTTATCTTAGTGTCTAACTAAAACCTACCACTCACTTTCCCAGGGACCATGCCCTGGCAATTTCTGAGAAGTCTGTCTGCCAGTGCAAGTTGAACAAGGCAGACCTGCGGGCACACAGCCATGCTAACCACCTGCAGCTGCGGACAGATCTGTAATGGTGGGATAATGCATTCTCGATACTCCTCAGATGTCAAGCTTCTTTCTGCAAAGTAATCTCTCAACCAGCTCTTAACAGTAGGTGGTAACGTCTTCTTTAATAGCTGTCAAGTCAGTCCTGCCATACACAGCACCAGCACACCAGTGATTTAGGAGCAGAAAATCGAGTACCCGATTTGTTGATGTTTATCCTTTAAGGTCACACAGCACAGGTCATGACACCACAGCATCACTCAAGACTCCCCCAGAATGTGGACCTGGTTTTCCATCTACCACCAAGCCCATCCTTTTGGAATATTTGTCCTTCCTGGCAAGTTTACAGCCATAGGATAAAAAAAAAAAAAACAAACCAAGGCCTTGCAAGGATGAGACTTCATTTCTGCGGCAGGTTGATTAAAAACAAACATTCCCCCCCCCCCCCCCCCCCCCATTTCAGCTGCCCTTAGCACAAAAGGCTCTTCATCCACAGAGAAGGTTTCTACATGGCACAATATTTTAACTAGCAGGACTCATCCTCCTCCCCTACTGTCCCGTGCTTCTCATCAGTAAAACGCAATTTGTCACAACATTAACAAATCAGTACGACCACAGAAGCTAAATGATCACAACACTGAGACTCCAGGTGCTCCCAAACAGTGAGGTACTAAAAGATCTAGGTCCATTTTAATGTTCATACATTTGACTGTGCACACTGAACTTCTGCAGGGCAGAAGTCTGACAGACTGGTGGCTTAACACCCCAGTGAAAACCAAAACCATTCATTTACTTCTATAGTCAATACTTTCTGGATTCACAATCCAGTTAATAAGCTTGAAAATTTATTCATGGAAGTACATATGCTCACAGCCTAAGCAAACTCCAGCCTTGAGTTCAACAGCATGTTATCTAAAACAAGTGGGAAAAAAAACCAACTACAGAAAAATGATGATGCGAGTTAGATTTTTAAATAAGCAATTTTGAAACTAAATTCCTATCTGTTCTTCTGGACAATCATTCTCCAAGAAACTCCAGCACCCAAGACTGGAGAGAGCTCAGCAGCTGGAAGGTCTACAAATGGGTGTAAAGGCCAAGCAGCATCAATGGCTCAAAGGTGCAACACTTGGGCTTCTCAGCAAGAGCGATATAGAGTGATCGGCAATTGTCTTGAGATGCTGAGAAAGTCTACTGCTCCCCACACCCCCACCAGAGGTTAGAACATACAGTACAGAACAATTGAAGATAAATTTGGAACTATCTGCTTGAAAATTAACTCCTGCCAAAAACTCTGGTGGGTCCAACCCTACATTTGATTTTCTCCCCATGTGAAGGATAGGAATTTGCCTTAAAACAATGTGTAAAAAAGCCACAGAATCTAAAGCGGACACTGGAATCTGCTTAAGTAACTGCATTAACTGATAAAATGAAAGCAGTTACTTACAGGAATTGTGGGGACCCTGGAGCAGGTTATAGCAATTGGCTGACAGCTCTGTTCTCCAGCTGAAGATGCTGGAGATTACAAAACACAGGAGGAAAACAAAAACTAAAGCCTGAAAGAAGAGCAGTTCGGAGAGGAAGAAGCTCCATATTAGGATCACCTGAGAGCATGAAAAGAGGATAAAGACTACCTTCTTCTGAGTAAAAGCAAAGTTGGATAATTTCCCCACCACCCATCCGTGCGTCCCACCCCATGTCTCACAGCGTATGCAGTTCCTCTCCCATACCGTAAGGTGCCACATCTCTTCTGTAGACTGCTACTCTACACTGACAGGGTGAAATCCATCCTCTTGCCTCTGGTTTCCATGGGCATTTAATTATGTAGATCTTGGAAGAAAGGCTAAAACATGCCACGAGTTGAGTTTTCATAGTTAAAACTTGTTTTCAACTGCAATCTCCAAGGTAAAAGACTTTAGGGAGAGAACAAGCGTCACACAGAAGCAGAGGGTTCATCACACAGGTTAACAAAGCTCCCATTTGTTTTCCAATGCTTACAAAGGAAGGGAAACAAACCATAACCAAGAATTTAAAAAAAAAAAAATTCCACTAGCTATTCTTCTGTAATCAGACTAAGGACTTACTTTCTATACTGTTTTGTTACATAATTTAATAAGTAACAATAGTTTAATGATAATAATTACATCATTAATTAGTACAATTACCTTTGAATAATCCTTCTTTTGATGGTAAATGCAGAGAATTTCCTCTTTTGTGCACTCCTTGTGTATAATGCGAGATGGCAAGAACCAGGAGCATACGAGGATGATGTGAACACGAACTCTGCATTCAAGGGTTTGGGGTAGTTTTTTGTTTGGTTGGTTTTTTTAGCAGAGGGCAAGTTGGGCATATTCTACAAGTTTAGTTACTTCTCAGTGTTGTTCAGATTAATACTGATATAGTTTACAGGACAGACTGAATATTAAAAAGCCTTTAAAAAATTTCTTAATAGATGATGCTTCAGAACCACTCAATATAGGGCAGTTATTAACTTTCATCTGCAAGCAGTATTTCTTTAAAATTGCACAAAGTATACCTACAATATTTTATGTACTATTTACTAATAACGCCTAGGCAACTTCAGAAGACCAAGCTGCCTTTTGAAAAACATGTATGTCCGGCTATTTTATACATACCAACCTCTTAGCCATAAGGAACTCCTACCTTTCAAGTACACCTTTTGTTAAGAAAACCGTATTTATCCCAGAGTTAGAGACAAGTTATAATATATAAGGACACTAGTGCATTGCTTAGATAATTAGAAAGCTATCATCCATCTTCCTAACCTAAAATATGCAAGCCTTTGTTGCAACCTGTATATATATATCTGTATGTCTCATACATCCAGGCAAAAATAAAACTCTACTGTTATATGGGAGCACTTGAACAAAGTAGCCTTAAAACTACATCCTTTCAAGGCCATTTTAACCCCCTGTGTATGTACTCAGGGAAAAAAATAGACCTACTATAGCCTATGGTCAAGGATTATTGATGCAATCCAACTTAAAGCATTTAACCGAAGGTGCCCGAATTAGGAGCATAAACAAGGCAGCCTCCTCCAAGCAATGCTGAGCACAGACATCAGCTTCTGCTGTGAACCTCCTTCTGCAGGAGCCTGAAAGGACATGAGATGGAAGGATCATGGACTAGACACAGGAAACTGCCCTCTTCATTTAAATTGCTCAAATGAAGATAGATGAAAGTGACCAGAGCCTTTCCACCTTTAGCAAATTAATTTGATCTCTTTCAAAAGTCCCTAAGCACAGAAGTCTTTAGCTCTATTAATGGATGGAGTGATGCTTGTTCTGTACCAAAGGGCGGTGTTTCCAATGGACACAACAGCACATCCCTTAAGTAACTCCTCTTCCTTCCAAACGAAGGGATCACTACGGACCATAATTTAATTTAAAATGCATTTAATTCTCAACAACTCAGAGCAAGATAAAAACTGGCAGTGCAATGATTATCTTGGCAATGGTATCAGCTGTTACGTATCCAGTAATAGCTGAAGTAGGTCTTGACCATGGGCTATGCCTGTCTGTTCTAAAAAGGTACTCACCATAATGCTCAAAGGAGTTTATTTCTTCAATGTCATCATCTACTCATAAGCAAAAGCAGTATCGTTTGTCAGGACAGATGCACTTTTCCTACTTTTTCACATAATTTAAGACGAGTGCTGTAATAGCAGATTAAAATAAGCATATGTTGATTCTGGACTTGAGAGTTAAGTTTCTGTAGGAAAAGTCTTTGGTTCCGAGTCAAGGCAGAACTCTACAGTATTAGACAGATCCTATTCTCACCCCTTCTCCCCTTACTTGAAGGGAAAATAAGCCTAGCTTCAAATTTAAGGATGAGAACTTTGACTGGTAATGAGTGAGAAGGCATTAGCAAAAAGAGATTCTTATTTCAGCCATTTGAAAATAAAAGCCCAAATCTCCCATGGTTTTTCAAATGTTGTTGTGCAGGTAAAATTATTTTGTTTAGGTGGAGGGACTTCCGAAAGCATTGGAAAAAAAAAAAACCCAAAACCGCTGATTGCTGGCTATAGCAGTTAAAAGAAGAATTCACAAAAATGGCTGGATGCAAGTACATTTCAGATTCACCCAGCTCGCCGTCCTAATTACTGTGCTCTAATGAGCAAACCATGGCCGTGAAGTACTGCTTCTGCAGCTCTGATCGAGGGCGCCTCAAACCCAGGACCCAGCAGAACTGGGGCTGCGTTTTGGACTCCACCACAGTAGCAATCAAATCATAAACATGAACATAACAATCATAAACATAAAACCATTCAGATCCCCCAGCAAACAGAATAAATACAGAAAGAAAGTATTTAAGTTCCCTTGCTTTTAAAAGCCTGTATCAAAACTCAGGATGGAAAGCAATACAGCTGGGACCCGAGCAGACCGAGCAGCTCTGTTCAGCTCAGGCCAGGCCCCAGGCAGCAATTTCTTCCAACAGTAGTTTCTCTCCTGCTTACTTTTTAAGCTTTGGTTCATAAAACTACGGCCAGTGTTCAGGACCCTCCCTATTACAGCAATATTTTGGCACTACTAGCAACAGAGGCTATTAAAAATAAAAATCAGAAAGGCAATAAGAAACAAGAGACTCCTTTGCTGTGGGAAGAGTAATCTTTGCTGGGGTACGTCCAAGATGAATACCAACTACTTAGAGATGGTTGGAAAAAGCAAGTAGGAAGAATAATCCTCTTTGCATGTTTCTCTTTATACTAAACCTGGAAGTTTGATCTCTAGTATTCAGAACCAAGCCCTATTTTTATGACTGTAATTTCCCCTCCCCGAAGCACAGCATTTTCTTCTTGGCTATCACAGAAGAGCTTGTGTCTTTGTTAGATACCGACACCTGGAACAGCAGGAGCTGATCCAAACTGTCCCAAGCTCTCAATCCAAATTGCCACTCCAAAAAAGCCATTGAAATACGTATGTTTTCAGCTATCACACTGCTTGGAAAAGCTAGTCCTAGGAACATTTAAAGACTGGTCAATAAAGTAGCTGGTACTCAGTTAATCAGTCTCAACTGTATTTCCACAGAAAGAGCAGGCTGCAGTACTAGTCACAGGGGGGGAGCAGCTGGGGAGCAAATCCAAAGGTTTTGACCTGCGTAAAAGCTAAGGATGAGCATGAGAGAAACGCACCAGAACATGTTCACATCTGAGTAGCACTTCAGCTGGGGGAGCTGGGGTGAAAGAGCTCACTCATAGGGGCTCATTATTTAGCATCAGAATTTACTTTAACACATAATAATCTGCACTGAAATATCTTGATAGAAAAATATTTTTTGTGAGAAAAAGGGTTCCTTATTTATTAACCTTCAATATAAACAAGTGGAAGTTGGAAAGTTTCAAAATAAGAACAAGAAAAGAAATGGTGCATATACCTAGACCTGAATTGCATAGCAAGAGTTCCTTCAGCTGAAAAAATCCTCATATTAATTTATAATAATGAAATGAGACATGTGAAAGAAGGAAGGGTGACTGCACTGAGCAGCTAGAAGTGCACTTTATCAATGGAAGATGAATTCAGCTTGGAAATTTGGCAGGCAATCAGATAGCGACAGCATACTTGAGTAGGCAAACCTGGAAAGAGTTTTAAGACAAGATTAGATCAGTTGGTAGAATTTCTAAGACAGAATATTCTGTTTGACACAGCTCTGAACTAGGAAATACAGAAGCCTTTGCCGGCACTTCCACCTTGGACTTTGCACAACCTTATTTTAAGCTGAATTGTCATTACTACAAAAACCTATTTTATTAACAGGGTTGATTATCAGACAGCAGCACTCTCAACATCTCTCTGCACGTAGCCTGCCAAGAGACCTGAACAAGGCAGGACACTGGCAGGAATTTAAATGCTTCCTCCCCCACCCCCAGCTATCTATAATATTTTCCTAACTAATGGAGAGCTCAATACAAATTATTATCTCTTGGTAATAAGTTTCCCACCCCAATAAGATAAAGTGCTAACGTTGTTTCTTCCATAGTCCTGCGGCATACCATTTCCCCTGAATATAATCACCAGAAAGAAGATAAATGGAGTAAAAAAATTGCACTTGCATTCCTAAGATAAAACACCTGTCTTCTTTGGGATGGACAAAGCCAGAAAAAGTCATATAGCATAAGTGAACAGTTATATAGAATGCAAAAGAAATATTTGTTTATTTTGTGATGCAGTACTTTGAGGAAACTGTGGTAAGTACTGTTTTATATATGTTTACTTATAAATTGAGAAAAAGTTGCTCCCTGAGAACTGGTCATGATTGATCATGTCCTGGGATGGATGAAGGCTGGGAATGGGGAGCATCAAAGAGCCCACCTATTCTGCATGCGTAATAGCTACTCCAGGTGAAGCAGTTAGCTAGACCCCATCAACAGGATGGGCACAGGGGGAGTGTTTCATTTGGGCTTCACCAACTAATGCACCCTCAAATTTCTACTTCCAGATGGTTTGGTAAGCAGTCTCTGCCTAACTGACTTGCATCAAAAATGCTTGGAAGTCTCCACCAGCAGAACTAAGTGATGCCCACTATGTTAAAGATAAAACAAGGAACTCACATCCCTCTTATTTCAAATGGGGTTGCCATGTTTTTTGCGCTGCTAGGCGCTAAGTCTCCAAAAACCCGTGGAGTATTTCACTTTTCAAGCTGCCTAAAAAGCTAGAGTGGTAATTTAATCACAAGCCATGACTTCTTGTCCTCCTCCCCAACTTAAACCTAATTATGAGAAAGAATGGTATTTAGGAGAATCAGGTGCACAGCAGACCAGTCATTCTACTAGGAAGGGCATGAGGCATCCAAAGGAGACAAAGTACACGCAAGTCTCAAGACTCACCTCTGCTAACATCTCACCGACTGGACTTCAGTGACTGAAGGACTACGAAGCCAATCAATGCAGAACTGAGATGGTACCTTATAAAAC
Organism: Ciconia boyciana; assembly: GCF_034638445.1. Taxonomy (NCBI): domain Eukaryota; kingdom Metazoa; phylum Chordata; class Aves; order Ciconiiformes; family Ciconiidae; genus Ciconia; species Ciconia boyciana. The sequence continues at coordinate 12,359,931 of NC_132942.1, forward strand.
GTGGGAACCTCGAAGCATTAATTACTGCTAAACAGGCAAGGTAAAAACAGTAGCAAAATGGTAGGGTTAGGAGTCAAAAATTCCCTTCTGGTCAAGCTTACTTGACCCAAAAAAATGGCTAAGGACAGTTCAGAAAATGCAGAAGTTGCTTCCACCAAACCAGTAAGGGCCAATTATCAGACTGTAAACTCCTTGGGGCCAGTATTGTTCCTCTGGTTCAATTTATTCAGTATTCATTACTTAGCCCAGAAAGGACCCAGACTACAACCTGTACTCAGGAACAGCACTATTCCAGCTGTAAGCAAAGGAAACGTAATTTTAAGAAGAGACCAGCAGGATAGAATCCATGAAAGATCCACAAGGTCACAAAATGCCGGAGTCTTCCTTTAACTGTAAAACCTGTATTTTGGTAGTGTTTCTCCCCATAAGAAACAAAAGGTAGAAAAGCTTCTGGAAATCTGTATCTGGACACACTGCATTATTTACATCATGATCTCCCCACAGCGGCAGTGGCCCAGGCAGTTCTGTCAGAGCTGAGAAGCACCCAGTATGTTTTCTAAGGGTTCATGACATTTAGAAGAAAAAAAGATACCCCAAATACAGCTAAACTGTTTTTAGAGGTTTACAGGAAATTAATCCTTCTGTATGCTGGATTGTTTTTTCTCATTTTGAGAGAAAGCACACTGGTTTAGAAAGTCTCTATCATGAGTCAGAGTTCAAGAACCAGAGGATTATTTACACCTAAAGGACTCTCATTCCAGTATTGCCTTGCAATACCAAACCGCAATATCCATGCTCGCTTGTTCTGACAAAGTTGCTGTTCCTTTTTTCTCCCAGAGGAGAAAATAAAATTGTGTATTCCCTCTTGTTCCATTACAAAGGAGTTTCAGTTAAAGCCAAAACCCGAGCCTGTAGTATTTTTGGAGCCATTTTTGTGCTGTAATGTCAGTGCAGCAGCTGGAGTGTCCTGGTTACGTACAACAAATGCGCTTGTTTTGGTTGCGTTAAAGCAGCGATGGGACATTGCATTAAGTACCATCAGCGTGAGGCTGTACAATATGTGACTGATTTAAAGCATGTGACTTTAATCGAGCAATGCACATTTCAATACACATGCGGTTTTCTGTTGCAATTCAAGCTGTTTTGGCACCAGAACTAGTTTTAGATTTGGATAAAGATACAATGGAGATCTACAGATGTGAAAAACTAACATAGGAATGAGTAAGAGAACATATCTCAAATGAGCATTTAAACCTGTCTTAGAATAATATCCGATATTGATAAGCACTTTTACAGAACATATTTTTATTGGATAATTGTTGATATTTATAGCAACCCATATTCTTCTAATGTACTTCTGTAGGCACATAGAAAAAAAAAATTACAAAAAATCAGTCTGTTATGTATTTTACTGAGCCAAGTCATCAATATGCAAGACACAAGTGAGTTCCGACTCTTTAAAAAAAAAGTTTAAATAGATATTTGACAGCTTTCCCCCTCTTCACCCCTCAAAGTGCTAACCCTCAGCTGGGACCCGTGATTTACCACCCATTCAGCAGGTTTGCTCATTACATGCACTGGATGTACGTAATGCACAGGCAAAGGAAGAGATTCGCTCACCCTCAGCAAGCAGGGCATTCGCATCACGTCCTAAACAGGCTTCCAGACCAAATCTGGGAACAGCGAAGGATGATGCTACTTAGAGGTGTGAAGGACTGGAGTGCTAAGCTTCATCTGAACGTATGTTTAACTACTGCTGCCACCAAATATAGCCTCCTTGTGAATACATCCAGCAAGAGTTAGTGAAATTGTTAGTCCAACCTTCCGATAACGTTTATGGTTTCCAAACTATTTAACATGTATGCTACACTTTGCTTCCCATTAGCACTTCCAAACTGCTTATTGCCCGTGCGTTCTCACCCGCGCTTCAGTCCCTGTGTTAACAAGCTTGGAGCAACCAGAGCCTGCAATTAGTAGAACCATGACTTTTACCTGCAATACGGTCCTGCACCAAAAAAGTATCTAAAACATGGTTCCACGTTCAGAGACATTGAGTGTCCTCTCCTCACTTCCAGCATGGCCCCACAGGTCCTTCTTGTCCCCTATGGGGGACAGGGATGCAATAAAATGACTCATGCAAGAGAGGTTCAGAAGCATTTGGTGGGTGAGAGCTCAACTGAAGGCTAAGCATCCTGCATTAAAGACATTATTTTGATGTACACAGCTTTTACTTGCACCAGAGATTAAACAAATGCATCTGAAAACACTCTGAAGGCATTAAGAAGTCCAGCATATATGACATACGCAATGCTTTGCTATACCTTTGCCAAGAAATACTTTATGCAGTACATATGAAGCATGTGAATTAGCAATTTTTACGTAAATCATTTACCTTTTCACCAGCCAGCCATTATCCTGCAATTGCCCATGCTTTACAGTAGGCTCAGGCGCTCCAGCAACAGCATGTTGCCAAAAAAAAATTGGCAGGAGAAAATGGCATTTGCCAGCTGCAGGTACTACCCACTATTTTGTAGGTATTCTTTTACAAAAAGACTGTATTTACCCATACAGACAAGAAATCACAGGAGATGATAGTTCTGTGGCAGAAAAATAAAGCGACAAAGTAAATGCCATGAGAGATCCTTCTCATGAATCCAGAGTGCCCTTGATCACAGCGTGACAGCAGAAATTGAGCTCCATGACTGAATTTTAAAAATACAAAGGTAACAAGCTTCCAACCCCAAACTACTGTATTCTGCTCCCGATGCCATCTCAGGCCCCGAGAGCGTTGTCAAAGAGCATGCATCTCTACTGGGAAAACGTGAAAAATGCCTTCCTACATTATATGTTGTCTGAACTAAGAGAATTATTTATAGTTGCTACATTTATTATAAATTATTATAAACTCTAAGTTGTTATGAACTATAAAATGTTTATAATTTCATTTTATGAAAAGTATTTTAGTTATTTATAGAAAAGTATCAATAATAGCAGATTGAATATATATATATGTTTTAAGGGTAAACTTTCCCTATTAAACAGGTGCAAAGATAACATGCAATCTACAGCACTGTATGATACATTTTCACATTTTAGTCTCTAATCTTTTCCCCCTGGGCAGCACCTGTTCTCACTGAAAACTACTGAAGCACTCTTCACTATCATTTGTAAAGTGCCTTTTCTTTCATGTTGGAGAATGTGGGAAAACCATGTGATAGATCATGCAGAAACTCCCCAAACCCCCTCCCTTCTACCTAATCTTCAGCACAAGAATGTCTTTAAATATATATATATACACACACACACATATATATATATATATAAAATCCTTCAGCACATCTGAGTTTCTACAGAAGTGAAGAATCATTTCTCCAGAACTGTGCCCATCTCCTCCCACAAACGGCTCTCAAGCAGGGCTTTGAATTTTTCCTTTTAAATCATGTTCGCTAAGGGGGGGGGGGAAGATGGGCAAAGAAAAAGACATGGAGAAAAGGATAAAGGGAAGAGCTGTTGAAGTGATCTAACACGCAAGCACAGCAGCAAGGATCCCCATCCCCACCAGTATTTCTGCTTTATGAAGCACAATTTTCAAATGCTTTACATTAGGCCCTAATAGGTCAACTGGATGTAGAACAGCTCCTGCAAATTGACAGCATGTATTAATTGGTTGTGCACTTATTACCTGCAGAACCTGCAGTGCCCCTGCATCTCAGTACTGTGAAGTCTCAGGATGACAGGCTACGTAGGTCATTTTAAATACTAAAGGTAGCCTAAGAAACTCCAGCCTCATTCAGTGTTTAAGACATAGTTTTTAATTACTTCAAAGGTGGGAAACAGAACATAAACCCTTTACGCCGTTTGCACTGCCCCATCTTTTGTCCATCTCTCATTTGCACAAACCTAATCTGAGTGTGCCAGGAGACAAAGCTATTACCTGGCTAATAGCTGTGAGATTGGCCCAGGGTCAGCAGAAGGCAGCAAATGCAAAATGCAGGTTCCGGCTGAACCTTAAATAAAACACATTAGACATCCTGCATATTTTACTGCACACAGGTCAAGACAGTAAAACATCAAGTTACATACTATGCTATAGGTGTTTTTCATCAACTGTACAAGCAGTGCAATGAACACTCATGCTGCTTTTGGATGTGTCACTCTTCTGATGATATTAGTAACTCAGTATGAAACACTGAATTAGATTCTGCACCTTTCACACTGGAAACACAATCACAACGTGAGGGAAAAGCACTTTTTTTTTTTCTTAAAAAAAACACAAACCAAAACCTGCACTTCTTTTGCTTCCCAAGTAGTGGAACATTTCTCTGTCTTCAAATCTTAGATTTCAGCCAGACAACATATAGGCAGCAGATTAAGCTTTAACTGAAAACCTCAGCATGCAAGTAAAGTGTTTCATTCAACAGCCAGAAACCAGGTTACTGACTTCAGCTCTTTTATTCTTCCTTGTACTCCACCTGCTTCACAGAACAGGTCACTTCATAGCCTTTCCCTTCTGATTTCGGGCAATTGAGCCTCGTCGCTCTCGCCACGCTCCCATGCCGAGTGATGCCAGGCACCAGCCTCTCACCAGCGGGACCAGCAGCCATGGCACAGGCGCTTCCCCAGTGAGTGGATCCGATGTGCCCCACACACTCACTCCTGACACGCGGATTCATCGGCCCTGCCAAGTCGCAATACAAACGCCAAAGGCTTAGCATCGTTGTGAGCAAACAGAGCCTGTAGGTTTTCAGTAAACAAAACAAGCAGATGCCTCTGAAAGCCCACCGTACACATGCAACGCTCACATCTCCCTGGCATCCACTCAAGGTCAGCGCCTTTCCGCATGTTGAAATTGAGCATCCCAAACTGGCAAGACATCCCTGAGGACTACCTCATCCGCCTGCTTACTCTATTTTTACTACAATTATGATGACTACAGCTGTCTAAATGGAGCAGCTTTTAAAACTAGAATTAGGAAGACTTAGAAAGACTCAATTTCATAATGTGACTTTTGCAAAAGAAAGAGTCCTATAGAGCTTCCAGCTGGAAGAAAAATAAAACCCACAAACTTCACCCAAAGCACCTGCATGTAGGAAAGATGAAGGTGAACCAATGGCTCCTGCCTTTAAGCTGCCACCTTGGTGCTACGCGCCCAAGAGATGCCACAGGTAGACCTTCCTGCTTCATCCTGGCTGCTGGGTGGCTGAACTCCCCCATAGAAATGCTCTTCCCTTCCTGAGACAGGGATGCCACCAGCCCTGGGAAGGGAAAACTTGCGGCCACACAGCCAGCTGTGCCTCTTCTCAGGGAACACCCCATGGGAAGGAAAACCAAGCCCTCCCCCTGTTTTCTTTCATAGCAGTACTTGGGAAAGCCACGCTGCATGGCTGCAGACACACTGGGTTCTGGATTCTCTGCAGGAGAGAACGGACATATTGCACCAGCCACGTTCAAAAAGTCATTTCGAACCTGGTGAGAAAGAATTGGGAGGATCATGAAGCACATACTGGCCAGTACAGCGTACTTTCCTGTAGCAGGCATAAGCAATTTGAAGAAAAAAAAAAATAATTAAGGACTAAGAGGGAAAAAAACCCTGAAGTATTTGCATCAAAGGAGTCTGAATTTTAAGGCAGTGAAGCAGAGGTAGCAAATTGGAAACAACTACCTAAAAATGTAACTGACTTTCATACACAGTTTGTCTACAAGACAGGGTGAAAGCACTTTTTACATCAAACCCTGTAAGTCTCTCAGTCCTTTTTTGCTTATAAAACAGCAAAGGAGCAGTCGTATTCATTTCTCAAACACGGTCATCTGGTCAGAAGTTCTTCAGATATTTATTTTCTTTCTTTTTTTTCCAGGATCTGGGTAACCAGACCAGCTGTGGCTGACTTGATCCTTCTTTGTACCTGCAAGAAGACTTGCAGGAATTGGCAAGACTTAACTATAAGGCAAATCTTTATTTCTTGCTTCAACTGTATTATAATTTGTGACTCATGAATTATATTATTCAACATTCACATGAAAAATAATAGCTATCATATTACCTGCTGCAATAAGAGTGGATTGCTGCTTTTTAGAGTTTATGCAAACATGCAACTAATAATATTTTCCATTTATCAAAAATCTCCAAAGCACAATGAATGTTCAATTTATTATATTTAATATTCAGCAAAGGAGGACGTTGTTGCTTTCAGCACTGAAATCCCAAATAGAGAAATTAAAACAAATCACTTCATCTAGAAGCCAAACAAACAATTACATGGAGGAACAATGCCAAAAAGGAAACCGAACAGCTGCGTTTGTCAGCCCTTATTAACAGTAAAAATAACGCCTTGTTTCATTTTCTAAGAGTTACTTGTTATCACCTGAAAAACAAAACAAAGTCTATTAGTTTACAAATGAAAAGTGTCATATCATTAAAGTGATATTCCAGTAGAAAAATACTTGGGACTGAATTATCAGGTGTTCTCAGCACAAGATCCACAGATCCTAATAATCTCAAGGAGGCTGTGCATGCCCAGCCCTCAGGAAACCGAGTCATTAAAGGCTACTTTTATTACAAAGCCCTGATAAAACACACACGTACTCTTGTGGACATCATGAGAGATTTAGCGCAAGTTGTAAGAGCCAAGCCAAGCTTTTCTTATTATTCCATTTAAAAAAGAGACACACACACTAAGACCTAACAGCTAGTGCCAGCTCTGATTTAGTATTACTTTTGCAAAAACATATCCAGCACTGTATTTCAAGGTTGCATTACAAAACAGCAGGAACTACCTGAAGTCTAGAGCTACCTCCTTTGGACGGCAATGAAACCCCAGAAAGGTGCTGTTTGCAGGCACGCACCATCACAGCTTGCAACCAACAGCTGTAACATGCTGCAAAATGCAATCTGGAAGTGGGAGATTCTTTGTATGCTCTGATACAAGGGGTAGGCACCAAATGCTATTAACTGCTCAGTCATGAGATGCTTGTTTAAGCCCCCTATGCAAGCCGTGCATAGCCCTACTGTATTAGTCCAATTGTGAGCAACAAATCTGACTACTTAATATGCAAATTCCCTTGGTCAGTCTTCCATAGAAGCACCATGAAAGCAGTTATTGTAACTTCAAATTAGACATGTGATATGCAGCACTGCAAAGCACTCTAAAGAAAATATTTAAGAAACTGTTGTCCAGTTATGAAAAGCAGAGGTTGAGCACAATATTTGGCTTTCTAGAAGTTAACGAAGCTCTAGCACTGCATCAAATACTGCAGGAGGAATTCATATTTTTAATAATCTCCTATTCTAGCATGTCAGTCAAATGTGCAGCCCTATTTCCACCTCTCCCTGTTATCACTGCTGGGTGATAGGGGCAGCAGTAAAGATGACAAATTTCAAACAAAATCACCGTCTTTTATAACAAAGAAGGGCGATAAGAACTCCAGCAGGCAGGCGAACATCACGTCAACGAGAGTGCAGCAGCAATCAGACAGCTGCAGCCAAAAGGCTTAATCTGTAATGACTTGTCATGCCCGTACTTCTAGACACTGGATTTCCTGCCTTTTCATTATTCCATACAAATAAATGTCTTGCTGAACTTTACCAGGTAAGACAAAGTAATATGCAACTTCTAATAGCATTTAGAGTTTGACAGAAGAAAATGAACAGGTTTGTGTTTCTCCTTTTCCTTCCCACTGCTCCCCTCCAGAAAAGAAAAGAAATTTAAGAGCAGCCCTCCAAAAAGGACTTGCCTGTAGGGACAGCAAGTTGGCAATACAAGTTGTCCTGTTTGTGCTAAACCAAACATACCTGATAAGCTATTAAACCTTACTTACAGGCACAAGTGCAGAGCTTTCGAGCAGTTAACTCCAAACCCAATGCTCTTCTGAACACACAACTGAAGAAGTCACATAACCTATAAGTGGCCAGAGAACAGCTATTCCTCTCCCAGTCTCACCGTCCTGCAGAAACTCAGTTACCTTGGACAAGACACAGCAAGAAGAAATGTGGTGATTGGCTCCTGAAAGCTTGGAATATCTGATGGGAGACAGCTGAGCTAAAGGGATGGGGGGGGGGAGGAACTGTGTCTATAAATCACTTGGTGGTCATCATTTATTCTTCTAGGTACCTCCCCTTCATAGAATCACCAATAAATCCATCTCACCATCCAGGACACCCACCCACCACAATACAGCTCTGCTGGAGTACAACACACCAAGCATCGAGACAGGAACTTTTTCCTAAATATGACAAGCAATATGCTGTTGAAATTAAAACTTGCTAAAAAGAGAGGTGATAATGAAACAGCTGGTGCCAATCTGCAAAGACCATTTCACTTCCAGCAGAATGGGCAGAGCAGCATCTGTCTAGTTCTTGTTAAGGAACAGACTCTTCCTGCTTCGGTCAATGCGAACAGAAATGTGAAATAAGCTGCTACACACGTAGGAGAGCTGGTATTTTTGATTAACTCAATCTTACACACGGACACACACCTGAGTATATGCAATGGCTCTCCGGATACATGCAAGCATCTTGACCTTGAAAAATACCAATAGTAAAAGACAAAGGAAGCACACGCTGTCAGGGCACGCTGTCAGCTTTGCTGAGCAGCAGAGAAGTAACAGGAAGTGCCAGTGATCAACAAAAGGATCAAGGAGAATACAGGGATGTGACAAATCCTCATCTCAACTTCAGTGATACAACCGAGCAAGATTTTGCCAGCTCCACACAGCACTGTACTAGATGGAGACAGGTATGAATTAGACTTGAGATCTGGCTCCCACTTTTATACAGCATCAAGCGCTGCTATTACCGTCTAATCAATCTCTTGACGACTCGTAATTCTCCAAGAAACTTTGCCATTCTGGGGAAAAGACAAAGCCTCCCCAAAGTAAGTCCATCACTGGCAATGCTCTGGTTAGACCTGAGATGTTTCTGTTCCAAAATACCTTCCTGAGATTTATAAATGATCTGGCCCTGCTCACTGACAGCAATCTGAAAGCAAATACACCAGACTAGGTCACAGCCCAGGAGCTGGAGGAAATGAGCCTTATTTGGGAACCAGGAATAAATCGCCTTTCTGCACAGGTCTAGTCTCCAAATAGTGTTTGCTTGTGTTTCAGCTGGTTCACTTGCTGATGCCTGAAGACATAAGCTCCCTTGAGTGAGCAAGTCAGATTTCATCCTTGGCGTGGGCATGTTTGCAGAATTTGTAAAGCCAAGAATTAGTGCAGACTGGACTCTGGCATCTCAGGAGTTAGATTTATAAAAGATATTCTGAGGTTCTTTCAGTTTAACCTACACCCCCTTTTTTCTTGTTGAGAGGCAGGAACAGATATGTAACATTACAAAATAGGCTACTGCACACTGTAGCTGATTGTTTAAGACTGTCCTAAGAAGCCTATAATTCAACTGACATTTCATCACTTCTCACTTCAGTGAGACAACCTTAAGGAACATTATCCTTAGAGCATGAATCAACACGAGCCAGCTGACATGCATTTCGCATCTCTTACATCTTGAAAAACCCAGCTGCTGTTCTAATGCACCAAGCACAATAGGTTATTTAACCCCAAAGCAGCAGTATGTCATGCCATGTAAACACCAAGCAGGAACACGCTCCCCGTAAGTCCAACCGGGACAGCAATCTGTAGACAACTTGGAGGAAGACTGCCCACCTCATGTGCTGCTACTGGGCATGTAATAAGACTGCTTTACAATATCAGCCAAACTCTGATAATTTTTTTTTTCTTGTATCTCATTCATTCCATGTCACAGGCAAGAGCAAGGAAATTAAACCAAGGCTATTTCTGTGACATGATCTCACCTCCTAACACCTAGCTACTAAAGCAGGTCTCAGAACAAATGTCAGCTTAGCTTTTAATGCTATTTTTTGGTCAAGATTTTTTGGGTATGCGATAATTCCTGCCATTCTTTTTCTTTGAGTTTTGGTATGCTCTGGTCCTTTCTGCACTGACACTCTGGCATTTTTTACTGGTTGGTAAGTCTGCTCAGTATTGATGCAATTTTTAGATAACTCACTTCTTCCCCTTTTTTATTAATAGAGGGGAAGAGTAAGGAAGACTCATACTAGACAAAGCTATAAAATTTCTTTTAATGACAATGATGTGATTAAATCCTACACAGTTCTTAGCAGCTGGACTTTCTGGTATTTCTATGAACTGTGCATCTGGCATTAATCAGCAGGTGGCTGCTTCAGATATAATTGTATGAGCTGCTTTTTTTTTACATTATGGAATGACAGCAAAGTCACTGATACGACAGAGTACCCATCAGCTGGGGCATCCAAAACAAAACCAGACTGATAAATAATATTCTATAAGGCACAGGGGAAAATGTAGACCTAGGTCAGCAATTTTCAACCTGAAATCTGTGGACCCTGCATGTGCGAGGACTACTTATAAGTCAAGTGTCCTGTTGGTAGGCTGACTGGAAATTACTATAAAGCATATACAGCTCAGCTGGATAACATCAGGGGTCCACAAACCCAAGAACGTTGAAAAAGCAATCATTCAGACATTTAGGTAGAGAAAAACATAAGGGTAAAGGCCACTTACACTGCAGCAGTGTTTCCACATAAGCTACACTCACTAAGTAGGTGTGCACTTGCACACGAGCGAGAACACGCTGTTCCAGCATCTGAAGTCGCTAAAAATTGATTATTTAGCATGGGTGATTTAGGCTGGAGGAAAGCATCCATCTTTCTTGGAGAGAAGGAAAAAAAAAAAAACAAAACACCAAACCCGCAGCAGTGCCAGGATCTAAGTTATCTGAAGAATTATTTTCCACACACCACAAGGAGCTGAGACCAAGGAAAACAAAGTTTGGGAGCCCCAGGCAGGCCCTTTCCCCAGCCTGTCTTTATTTCATCAGCCGCCTGCCCCCGGGCCGCGCCGCGGAGCCCCCAGCCACGGGGCCGCGTCCGCGGGGCGGGGGGCTCTGCCCGCCGGGGGCGCGCCCACCCGCGCACCCCGCCGAGCTCCCAGGGGCTGTAAGCCGGCCGGGGGTGCCCAGCACGCCCCCCGCACACCCCCGCCGCCCCGAGAAAGTTACGGCCCGGGCGGCCGCGCCGGGGCCGGGCGCGGGCTGGGGGGGGGAAGCCAGGCGCGGCGCCCCGAGGCCGGCGAGGGCAGCGCGGCTCCCCGGCGCCGGCCCCGGGCCCGTCCCCGCCGCAGGCCCCGACCCGCAGCGCCCGCCCCGGGTCCCCCCGCGGCGCCGGGGGCGGTTCGCCGCCCCCCAGCCCCGGGGCCCGGCGCTCCCCTCCGGTGCCGACCGAGTTCTCGTTGAGGCTGCCCGAGGAGTCGTGGTGGGAGCCCACACACCCGCCCATGGGGCCCGCCCGGCTCGCAGACCCGCCGCCGAGCCGCCCCCCACCCCCTCCCCTGTAGCCGAGCTCCGCCGCCGGCCGGGCAGGCGCGATGGCTCCGGAGCCGCCTCCTCGGTCTGCAACACCGCCCCGAGGCGCGGCCTCCGCCCGCCGCCCGGCTCCGCCTCCGGCCCGCCGGGGCCCGCCCCGGCCCCGGGCTCGCCCCGGCCCCGGCCCCGGCCCCGGCCCGCGCCGGGCGGGGACGGCACGCCGCCTCGCCGGGCCTTGCGCCGCGGCGGCCCGCGGGCTGGGCCAGGCCTGGCCGCGGCCCGGCGCCGCCGAGCCCGAGGCCGCCCCTCACCCCCCCCGGGCGACGGCGGCGGGCAGCGGCCCCGCGGGGCAGGGCGAAGCCCCGGTGGCAGGTGGCGGGCGGCCCCGGCGCGCCGCGATCGACCCCCGCCGCACGGGTCGGGCCGGGGCCGCGAGCCCGGGCGCGGGGCGGACGGCGGAGGAGGTCGAGGGCCGCGGGCTTTGTGTGGGGGTGCGGGGCCAAGCCCCCCGGCTGCGGGCAGCGCTGCGGCGCGGCTTCCAGGCTCGGAGGGTGCAGGGGTTGGGCGAGCAGGGCCCGTCTGGCTGGGCCGGCCGGGTCGCCGGGGCCTTAGGTGGCGAGAGGTATTTGTTTTTTCTTATTGTGCAGCCTGGGACTTTCCCGTGCTTTCCTATGTTATTTATGTCTGCACATGAAATTACACGCACACTCGGAGATAAACCTGTATCCCACCAAATCATCCAATCACCTCTGTGTTGACAGACTGCCCGTTTAAATTAAAATAAAAAACTAAGCAAAATCAGTGTTTCTTGGTCAATCGGCACCTGACTTAAATCCTCTGAGAAGAAAAGTTTGACTTTTGTGTGCTTAATGCCTAGAGGGGTTATCTTATTTCAGTAGCAATCTCACCGTGGGTTTGGGGACTTGCGGTTCATACACTATCAGATGCACTGTAGCTCTTTGAAACAACCAGCAATAAGTCAGAACATTGAGAAATGGAAGCAGACAGTGCAAAAAATAAAGCATGGTAACAGACTGCTCTGGGTTCCCCACACGCTCTGCTATACATGGCAGCTTAATGTTCTCATACACAAAATAGCAGAAAACAAAACTCAAGCTGAGCATATCTTACCTCTTTAAAGATGACATTGCAAATGTAGTTTTTAGAATTAAGATTACGTAGCTATTTGTAGAGCTCGTAGTCGCCACAGTGAAAGGAATGGATGGACAAATCCATTTTTCTGCCATTAATTTTCCTACATAATCTTCATACGGAAAGACCAGCCAGCCTTTGGGAAGGCACTTGCGTCGATAATTAAAATCCCAAATGTATAATGTAAAAATCCCAATTTATCATCTGAGAACAAAAAGACGTAGAGCTGGTCTACTTTATGGGTCCAAATAGGAAGGTCAGGACTGGTAAGAAAACCTAAGGAAAGATTATTAGAGTCTGAACACATGCACACTAATTACAAGAAAAGCAAAAATTCCTTGTCTCTGCGGACATTTAAACCAGATAAAGGAAACATAGAGCTCAGTTGTTCTAGTTTTCTTTTCAGGTTGTATCTGAGGGCCACATGGGGGTTTGCCTGAACATACACAGGTATAATCAAAGGTACATTAAGGGTTGGTTTTTTTTTTTTGGATTGAATGTAATTTGTTCAAAATTGTAGGAATACAGAAGAAAGTTAAGGATGTTTGCAAGTTTTCATGAGAGTAGGTGTCGATGTGGGTATATCATCATCAGAGTACGGTAATTTTGCAGAGAAAGCATGGATTGCGGTGAGGCACTCAGGATGCGCACTGGGAGGGCTTCTGCCTCTGGATATCATCCTGCCCAGTGAGATCCCAAAAATGCCCGCCAGTGAGGCTGAGGGGGGTTAAACACAATGTGACTCTGTTCCATAAGGGAGTGGCTGCAGGACCACGAGCTGGCGTGGGAAAGAGTGTCCACACTCAGCAGTCTGCTTGTTGAGCTTTGCAGTAACACATTGACGCTTGTTATTCTGCCTATTTGTTACTAAACTCTCTCATTACATACCTTGTTGTTCTCACACACACACTGTATATAATATATATGTATTTGTGTGTATATGAACACTCAAGATAGGCCAAAGTCAATATTTACAGCCTGACCCTATGTATCAGAATGTACTTGCAATACACTAATAAAGTACAGAAGACAAACCAAGACTTTTTCTAAACAGATGATTTATTTTGAAGATTATATTCCCCCTCAAAATAAGTTTACGAGAGGCAAGGACTGAGCTTTGCAATCAGAGTTTCTACACTCTAATCTTGGCTCTGCCTTGCTACCCACTGTGGCCTTCGACAAGTCGCATAACCTCGGTTGCTCTATATCTATCAGTAGAATAATGTTTGCCTACATATCTCTTGGGGGTATGGCTAGGATTAATTAATTCTTACTCTTTATTACTTGTTAACTGCCTGCAATGTGTGGGATGTAAAACACTTTGAAGATCAGAAGTGTCATTTCACAAATTGAATGGTGTACTGAATTGACTATTCCATATAGGTACAACTACCCTATATGGTTGGAAACGATTCTTTGTGGGTCATAAACCCTACAGTGCTAACAGCTAAAGGATTTTCTTTTGGCACAAGATGCTACTGGACTGCATATTGTACCAGGAGGGCCAGAGCGATGGAGTTCATGGCCAAGGAATGCAGCATGTAGAAAAGCCCTGAATGGATCTACATATGCATTCTCAGGGTTATTTCCTAGATATTCCTATATATTAACATATTTTGTATACTTCACCAGTTTTTCTCTCCAACTGGGATCTCACTGTTTGCTCGCAGTCAATGGTGGTGGGTTTTGCCATCACATGATGATACAGTATGATAAATCCCTGTTCCCTGATGATTCAGCTTTGCGTGGGAACAAGTATGAGATGCTGACAAATTGCACCAGTGCTGAAACTTCTGTCTCAAGCATCAACATTTTGATTTTTATCAGTGCTACCCAGGACTGTACTATCAAAGTCTTATCACTGTAAGTGAAAGTCTACCCAGATCTCTTTCATCCTCCTTCAACAGATGGGAAAGGGAGACACGAGAGATGAGGTTATTTGCCAAAGGTCCCACAGGAAGCAGAAGCAGGAAAGAACCGTGGAGTCCAACCACTGTGTGATGCTGAGCCCGTCTTCCTCCTCAGAGAGTCTGAAGAAATTTAGCAAGTTGCTATTTTCAGGTTTACTTCCACATGGCGCTCTTCCTGAAAGCTAATGAGGCTGTAGCCTCATTTTCACAAGTGACATGATGGCGGTTTCCCTGTCCCAATATGATGCACAGCACTTATATTTAGATGTGGTTTTGAGGAACGCTGGCTCCCATTCCAAAATTCCCACCAGTGATTTTTAGGCTGACTCCAAGCTAAAATAATCCATCCCTTAGAAAGCCATAGCAAAGCGACTGGTATCAATCACCACCTGGAGACTGCAAAGCTGTGTCAAAACGATGTTAAACCGGACAGAGTTTGTTTTCCTGGAATGACCAAGGGATATAAATCTATTGCATGGAGGGGTCCCTGTGGTTGAGGAACCCCATCAGACATCAGGACATCCAGAGCTGACCAAATATAAACAGAGTGAATGTCTGCCTAGTCCTGCCTGTGCCTTCCCGGTGCCCTCTGGTAGTGCACATCCTTCAGCACATCTCTGGGAGCACAAACACATCGGTCTGAATGCCGTGGCACACACCTCTGCTGCAGGAAATGCTGGGATGGGCAGTTTGAGCTTCTGAAGGAACTTCCATCGATTGGACAGTGTATTGCTTTGAAGAGTGGGTTACGTTTCTCTCCTGACCTCTGCCAAGCCCAACTCCTACTCCTATGGACTACTTTTGCAGGCTCTTTATGTCTTCTCTGTTAATAACAGAAGGAGTGGTGATGTTTCAGCTTTCTTTTATATGTTTCTGCAGAGCTCTGTGGTTTCTATCCTCAATAGCTGTAGAAAAGGGGTCACTGGAAAGGCTAAAAATCACTGTTTAATGTGAGCTGATGGCAGGAATCTCCAGGGGTGGTGAATTCTACTGCAGAAACCCACAAAATTCCCCCATATATTCCTTGCTGGCAGTTTTGCTTTGCCCAGAACGCACCAGTGGCACTACCCTCTGCTGCCAGACTGTTGAGGAAAGGCTCATTTTTCGTTGAGCATTTCAGCACCGATGTTATTTTACAGGGACCATGGAAATATTTTGCTTTTTAGCCTGAAAACCTTGAAAATGGATAACTGAATCAGCCCAGAGTTTAATCAGATATTTCTCTCTTCATTAATGTCTTTACAACCAGAACTTTGTGAAGTTATGTTTGTCAAATACTTAATTTCTGTGGGAAAAGAGTTGCTCTAACTTCAGGCTATAGGTATATAAGCAATTCCACTACAAGTTCCATTTCTTGTCTGCACTGGAAATCAAGAACTTACAAACCAATTTTTTTTCACTGGGTGGAGGGACCATATATCTTAAGTATTAGCTGTTGGCCAGCAGGTACTTTCGTGACCGGCACGCATGAAGGCAGCTGACAAGTGAGCTGTCCACTTTCATTTTCTGTTTCATGACAGCTTTATTGCTGCTTCTCCATTTAAACATGCTGCTCATTTTTAATAAATTCTGAATTCTGCAAGCTGTTCTGAAAGCAGGTGGGTTTTTTTTAACCCACCGTCCCAACCAGCTCCTGTCAACTTAAATTCTCTGAATAAGAGATATTTATTGCTTTGTCACATCAGGGAGGTTTTTCTAATGGTCAAAATATAAATTAAAAAAAAATAGCCTTGAATACTCAAGAAACAAAAGTGAAACACTGCTTCCCTCCTGTGGTGACCTTCCTGATTGCACACCAAAACACTATATTTGTATAGACAAAATAAATTGCACGTTTTAAGTGATTTTTTGAATTATTATTATTCTGATGACATTTGAAGAGTATCACTTTCTTGCTAATCTGCAGCCAAGCAGTCACTCACGTCCTGCTGTTATTGTTACAGCGCTGGATTTAAGTTTTGTTTTCAAAGCTGAATGGTGCTGCTGAAGCGTACGAAGTGCCAGCTCTTGCTAATCGGCTGCGATAGAAGCCGTGAGAACCTTATCTCATTACGACCTGCTGTTTGTGGACAAGCTCTCCTCTTTCAGCTGCATTTGAATTGATTCTCTGCCTGGGTGGGTGCAGGAGTGTTATGTGTCGGTGTGCTAAATAATGAAGTGGATTAGTGGCAGTGGGACAAAGAGAGCAAGCGTGGATGAGGGCCCCGAGCCTACCTGCAAACTGCTCTGATGCAGCAGGAGCTGTTTTACAGGCTGCTGGGTTACTGAGCCAGCACAGAAGGACAGGCCACACAATGGGTTATGTTATTACCATTTCTGCATTTGCTACTATTATCAATATTGTGTTAGCATCTGGAGGGCTCACTCAGGATCCCGTATCTTCATCCGAAAGGACACTGATAGGTTTCAAAGGGAAGACATAGGGGGATGTAGGATGTGGCTTACTATAGCAAGGGAACATAGCAGGGGGCATGATAAAAGTATCTGGCGTCATGAATAAGTGAGAGGAAACAGGGCAAGAGATTTCAATTATTTCCTTTTTTTCCTTTTTTTGTTGTGCAAGAATGAAGGCATATCCTAGCAATGATTAAGAGGGTAAGTCAGAGCTGATTAAGGAACAATTCTTTTCGTGGAGCATGTAACTGAGTAGAGAGTGGAAGAAATGCGTAACACCCAGGACTCTGCAAAACTCACAGAGGTCCATACCTGGAACTGGAGACACCTCAAGGGTGGCCTGGCTCATCTACACCTGCTGCAGGGTTGCCTGCCGCTCCCTGGGATGCTGCCGGTGCTGAAAGCTGGATGCTGGAATAAGAGAGACCCCAGGTACCACACGGCCTCCCAATTGCTTGCTCTGTTAATCCATGGACAGAGGGGTCTGCCCTGTGTCAGGAGGAAAGCATGTTACCGGCAGAGTCACAAGCTAGCAGGCGTGTAGGTAAAGCTGTGCTTGCTGCCGAGCAGAGGTGGGGAGGAAGGAGAGGATAAGGAGAAGCTTTGCAGTGGCTGATTCATGACCCGTTGCTTCGCTCTTGGCTTAGTGCTAATGAACACCAAAAGCTCCTTTGGGAAAGAAGTTTGAGAGTTCCCTTGTTCCTTGATTTTTAGCTCTGCTTCCCAAATGCAAAGCATTTGAAATCAAAGACCTATTTCTTAGACAGAATATACAGACAACCTTCTCACGCAGGACCAAAAATTGGGTTCATATGAGGAGAAATTGTGCAGTTTTTGGCGGGAAGAGAAGGAGGGGTGGAAAAGGAAAGATGCTACCTCCTGTCAAAATGCTTTTGATAAATTTAAAGCTGAGCCAGATGGTAATGGTACAGGCTAATGTTACCATATGGCAGGATCAGTCATGCAAGAAATATGCTACTTTAAGGAATGTGTGAAACTGATAGATGTTAATATTCCAAATATTTGAGATTTGTATCTTGAGCCTTCTCATGGGCTGCGGAGCTGGAAGAAGATGCACGTGCTCAGGAAGTGTTGGCTTGGACTGCAGTCATACTCCAGTGGGATATTTCTCCTCCGCTGTCCTCAGCAGTAGGAAACATCTGGCCGAGCTATTGCTTTGCTCTCCCCGCTCAGTGCTGGGCGCACGTCACAGCAGCGTGTGTGTGTCCAGGCAGGTGCTTGCCCAGAAGGGAAATGGAGACGAGGAAAGGGACAAGGGCTCACTGCACATGCGGGGCAGGTCAGGGACACTGGCACGGCCAGTCGCTCCCCGTTCCGCAGGTTTGCAGGACATCCAGAGGAGAGGCACCGCAGGCCACAGCCACGGGGGTCGGGACGTCCCGCACCGTCCCTGCGGCAGCAGAGGGGAGGGAGAGGAAAAGGGTGAGGCGTGAATGAGCATAAGCCCCAGACCTGTTCATTTCTATATGGAGAAAACCAGAAATCACGCCAGTGACAATGGTAGCTATCGCTGGCCAGATGCTGCCAAGAAGAAGAGGAATGATGCAACTTCTCTGCTCCCAGATTCTTGCCAGCTCTTAGTTCCTAATAGTGACATGTAGTATTCAGAGATGAAATATTTTGTTCTCTGTTATATGACTGAGCTTTGCATGGAAAGGGGGAAAAAAGAAAACCTGAACAAGATCCCCAGCATGGCAGGATACATTCACACTGAATTGTTGGATGACTTTACCTGGATGTATGTCAGAAGCTTGTCTCTTATCACTATTGTCTCTGAGGAGAAGCTTATTTCATATATACTGTAACTCTATTGAGTTGGTGGAATTGTATCAGGGATGATAAACTTGGCTGAAAATCTGTTTTGAACTTTTGATGATGATATTAAAAAAAACAATAACGACAACAAGAGATCTTGGCTCATGACGACTGTTGTTTGTGCCCCATGCTGTATGCTGCCTCGGGATTTAGAATAGGATCCTATTGTTATATTTCCAATAAACAAAGAGGCAGTTTCTCCTCCTGCCTTATTAGATAGTCTTTGTATGAATCGAGGAAAATAACATGTCTGTGTGAGATGGAGCATGGTGTAAGCGACGCTCCTTGGCCTGTCCTGGTGGAGACACGGCCTCCAGTGCATGCGAGGAGCCCGGTGAGGGACACACAGAGCCAAGTTAAAAATCCATGAATTCAGATAAATAAGTGTTGCTTTAATTTCCACTTCAGCACTCTGCACTCTACTGTGAACCATTTCCAGCAGTTTAAACTGAAGGGATGCAGGGATTAGAGTGAATCTGGCAGGGTTGGAAACCTCGAAGGAAGCCAGTTCAGCAGAAGTGGTGCTAAGGAGTGATCTCCAGTATTTCTACCAGGAAACATCCTCCCTTGTCTTATGATTAACACCACAGCCTGGATTCATGACACCTCACGTCACCCCTGCAATCTGCTGACCAAAGATACTCGTGATAGGAAAAACCTGAGGAGATGGAAAAATGGTTTAAATATTGATATTAGTAAATGGGAGCATTGTATTACCAGGTATGGAAACATGAAGGAGCTCTTAAGAAGAAGCACCTGTGCTTCAGGACCCTTGCTGCTGGATCTATCAGGAAACACCATCTGGGAATGGTAACTGATAAGTGACCCTTTCTGAGGTTTCCTCTGTCTTTTGGCCTAACCAGTGTGCAGTGCTAGGTACAGAGGCTGAACTGGATGAGTACGGCAAGCTCTGTCCTTCGGGTGTGGAGAGTCCAGGGCTCGGAGGGCTCCTGGGCACATGACAGCACACTGCACACAGTGCTGCTATCCCAAGAGTAAAACTCTGCCTTAAACGAGAAGGGCATCACTTCTAATATTCAACATTAGCTTTTTTCTCCACTTACTTAAGCCCCCCCCCCCCCCCCAGTTACTTTTTAATTAATAAACATTGGAAAAAGAAATTTTCTTTGCCAAAAATAAAAAAGTGCGAACTTCCACCACCTCTGTCAACATCAACAGTATCTGTGCACAGAAGTAAATTCTAGGTTAACCATTGTAATCAGAAAAGAAATACTCTGCACACAGACAGAAGTGATAAAGTAATTGATATCATCATTCTTTCAGCAATGCTTTGTTAGTTATTTCTCATTTTGTATTCATACATTTGATTTTTCCTGCCTAAGCACGGTATTTTGCATTTGTCCTCATTGAGTTTCAGCTTACAGATTTTGTCCCATTATCTAGATCAATTTGAATTCAGATCCTGTCCTCCATATTGTTTACAATACCTCCCAGCTTATAAAACTGTATTATCTTTACTATCATACAAATCAGTTATTAATGGACATGATGAACAAACCAGGCTCCTCTGTTCCCACTTGAAATGGCCTGTTTGGGAAGTGGTTTTTGCTCCTGCTTATGCATCCAAATTATGGTGATTTTTGTTTCTGCTCCTATTTTGCTCACATGCCCCTAATTTGATCATAAGACTGTCATGTAATACTGAGTACACAGTCTTTTTACAGTCAGGATATATCACATCTGCTTCTCCCTTGTCCACCAGGCCTGCTATTCTGTCAGAGGAGGAAATTAGATTGATTCGATGTGATTTGTTCTTGAGAAATCCATGCTGCCTCTTCCTTGTCATTTTATTATCTTCTAGGTGTTTATATTGATTATTTAATACTTTGTTCCAGTATCTTTCCAAGAAATAGGTTAGGCAGGCTGGTGGATAACTCCTGGGGCCTCTTTTTCTCCTTTTTAAAGCTAGGGCACTGTTTGTTTCTCCTGTCCCTTGGGGCCTGCCACCATCGCTTCTCAGAGATATTCACTAATGCTTTAGAAATTTCCTTGGCTGATTCACAAGTGCTCCAAGATGAATTCTATCAGCTCTGCTGACTTAAGGACATCCACACATTTCCACATGTTCTCTTCCCTTATTCTAGCCTGCATGTGCAGCTCCTTTCTAGCCCATGCACCAGGTGATGCTTTGTGTGAGGGAAGACATCATGATGGAGCAAAGCAGCATCTCTCCAAAACGAAGCCCAGACGCAGACAAAGTGCCTAGGCAGGGAGCTGGGAAGTCCTGGTCTCCACGGCACAGACATGGCCTAGCCGATCAGAACGAACCTCTGAGCTGCTTTACCCACACCTGCTCATTTCAATAAATGGTGCCTCTCACGCAGATCTGCAGAAAAAATAAGACCATGGTTTTGCAGCAATTATCTCTAAAACTCATGCTACTGAACAGGGATTATTTCCTGATCATGCGTTTGCTCATCTGAGCTGCAGAACACTATAGTAAGGCTACTGAATTATAAGATGGATTGTGAAACTCTCTAAAATGTTGGTTGTACACCCAAACTGGTCTCTGAGGACATCTATGACCCAGAGAAGAATTCAGACACATTCAAGGGTTTCTGGCAGTTTTGAACTTGCAAATGTAACTTTGAAAAGGAATTGGAGTATCAGAGCACAGACCATCTGCTGCACTGGGGACTTTGGTACTCTTCTCTTGCTGATTCAGTCATGGTCCAGATGATAGCTCATGTCCTTGGGCTGTTGTTTTGCCATGTCATGACCTGCAAGAAGGACCAGGCATTTTCTGCATCTTTATTTGGGTGCATTTTTGCCCAGGTCTGAACCCAGCTAACTCACACTAGAGCAGCTTTACAAATACGAGAGACCCCACTGGTGCCAAAGGCACAGGCACAGCCATGATGATATGAATGTTATGGGACGCTCCACATCTTTATTTGGGTAGTGCAGCTGGTTACACTAGACCACAGAGGCATTGGGGCATCTGACTTAAACATGAAAGTGTTAATTATCATTGGCCAGGCAGGTGGGGAGAGCATGGTGTAAGCTTGAAATTTCCAAGTAATTTATTTCATTTATTAATTATTAACTCTCAGACTGTTAGGAATACATTTACAAGGTCTGGGAATAAGAGTGGGCAAGATTAGATCATGCTCATACCTTTCACAACAATTCAGCTTTTTATTAAATTTCCGTCCAGGAGGAGACTTTATGCTGATGAAATTATTTGAGGAACTATTAAAAAGAACCATAAAAAACCAAATTACATTCAGTGCAGCAGAAAGAGGAGGTTTTATGAGATTTGTTAAAAAGCATTTATCACCTGGAAACACACCATAGTTAGCAAAATCCAGTTTGCTTTTAATTTAACTGCTCAAAAGTGACTGGATGAATTTTCATTAATACTTAAATCACCCAAAGCAATTACAGAGCATTACATAGACCTCATTAAGCTTCAGACCACTAGGGTGAGCCAGAATATAGCCAATGCCAACTGTTGTGTAGCGTGAAATGGAAACAACATATCAGATCATGAGATTCAGAACAAATAAGTCAAAATATGTGATTAGAGCTCATGCCCATCATCTCAGGACTAAGGTACTTCACCTTTCCCCTTACCCTACGGGCCAAGGGGCAGCACCCCTCCCTTGAAAGGCTGGCTCCACCTGTGATGAATGGTTGAAACGGCTCCTGCAAGTGTTTTGGAAATTCTGCCCTCTTTGTGCATAAGGCACATTGGCTGCCCAACATCACCCATTTCTTGCCCTGGGGCTCTCAAGGTGCTAAATCTTATTCTGTGTCTAGGAAGCTCTCTAATCTCATATGCAACTGTGCCAGAAAAAAATCTTTTAAAAGGTTTCAACACAGCTCTTAACTAAGAAAAGTTAATGTTGCCTAACTTGTGCAAGGGCAAAAATTCTACCCACTGAAGTGTCCCCTTTGTCACCTCAGTCTGGGGTGGACAAAGTGCTGTGCTAGAGGGGTTAATGTGAAGAGCAAATGAGGAACATTTCAGTTTAGATTTGGAGTCAACGGACCTGTGTAAGGGCATGTTTTTGCGGCTGGTGTAAGGAGCCTGGTTTGCCTGTGATCTGAGCCACTCAGCTGTAAGCCAGCTCCAATCTGGGATTTGCATTATGGCATTGAGTTGACACTGAGCCAGAACTTATACAGCCTGCTTTTGGCCAGTATGAGCACATGGCTGGCAGTCCCCTAATAAAGAATCAGCCTTGTCCACTGGCAGGATAAACTGTGCTAAACCAAGTTTGGGAAATAAAAGGAGAAACTCAGTGGTACTAAAAAAGTCAAGGCATGAATGCTTAGTAGTAAAGCCTGTATAAGTAACATTGAAGATCTAAGGGTATGAGTGAGACCAAGTTGGCAGAGAAAAGTAATAACTTTTATCAGATTGATATCATGGGGAAGGAAAGGCAGATGAACTCTTGGATGCGCAGTGGAAGTCTGGAAGAGAAAGAGCAAACTTAATGCTATGTACAGGTTGAGATCAGTGGCTCTAAGTTTAACTTAATCAGAAGGACAAGTGGAGAGAAAGGGTAGGTGGTGCACCTCTACCTCTGCATTCCCGGCTGCTCTGCAGGGCCACAGCTCCTCCCTGGACCTTGCAGAGCTGCTGGAAAGAGCCTTGTGAGCTGCATGTGTGTGTGAATGAGAGAGAGATGTTCTCCCTCTTGGCCACCTCCTGGCCCCTATGTTGTGTGATGTGATATTTATGTGTGTGGTGTGAGCGTGTGCTGCCGGGGGGCTGTCCTCCCCTGTTTTGTGACCCAGCACGGGTGTGTGACTTACTGTGGCAATGAGTGTTGGGGGCTTTGTCCCCTGCTGACATTAGGGCTGCATCTGAGCAGCTGCTTTTGAAAGACGGCTACCTCTCCTTAGACATCTGCCTGCCTGATTTCATGGGAAAAGGTGGCAGCAACAAATACAAAGCAATAAAAATACATGAAGTAAAACAGTGCCCCTTCCTCCTGATTTTTCCATGCTGGGTGTCTAGGTGATTTGTAATAATCTTCAGTGGAGAAAATCTATGAGTGCTTGCAATAGAGAACATTGCGAGGGACAGTGGGGCTCTCTCATTTAAGGAAAAACTTCTTGAAGTAGTTTGAAAAAACCTGCCAAATACTTGTGTATAGCATCACTGGATAAACAAACAGGGGTCTGCAGGCTAGCGCATTCAGCTGGGCATCATTTAGGTTAAATGGTCACATAATTCTCCCTCTTCACGTTCTTCCAACACCAGAAAACAAAGCTGCAGTTCGCTGTTATTTATCCCCTGCATTCATTGATGTCAGTCACTGAATAGCCCTTCAGGGGGTTTTACTGCCCTGAACAAACTGCAGAAAACGTGGTCTATTATCTCAGAGCAGGTTGAGCCCGTGGATACTGTGGGACAGTATTCCAGCTATTGAAGATCTCCCCTGGCAGTGGCATGTCCTTGTTAACGGGTTTATTGTATAGACCCCGGGGTGACTGAACTGGTTTGGTGATTGCCTTTCTGTCCTTAAGCTTGACTCAAAAATCTCTGCTTTGCTGTAGTCAAACAGAGCTTGGAGACTCCTTTCCGTGCAGGCACTGGCTCCTGTTACAGTGACAAATGATACTGGAAGCCTGTGGTTTAGGCAGGTACTTGGTGGACTGTGTGCTGCAGCACATTTTCTCTGCTTGACTCATCTCCTGCGCTGTAAGCATCCAATTTATAGCTGAATAGCAGAGCTCTTAGGTTTGCAAAATGAGAGACTTCAAGCAATTTTAGGAGTTGGGATTCCAAACCCTTTTCTGCTATTTTGTGACAGTGGGGATTGAAAGGACTGAGACCCTCTACCACATTGAAATAAATCTTAAGGGAATCCTGCCTCATAGCCATATTTTCCGTCTGTGTTGCATGTGTCTTCAGAGCACACTGCAATCCAGGATGGAGATTAGCAAACATTCTGAAGAAATTTGCTTGTCCAAGAGGCTATGTAGCTACATTAACATAGCCAGAGTTAACTCTCATATCCCATGACATCCTGCTCAGAAGATATATCCTGCTCATGTATCTATGCACAGCAAATGAGCTGTGGAGGGGAGATGTGCACTAAGAGCAAAATGAGCTCTTTATGTTGGCTTTGCGTTTAAGCTGGCACTGCAGCTGTGGAAAGCAGGGACTGCCTCCCCGCAGCCTGGCCATTCAGTACAGCCACCGTGCCACCTCCTCTGCTCTGCATCTGGGAACGGGCCCAGGTAACCCAGCATGAAGGAAAGGTAAACAGCCAGCTGGATCAAATCACTGTAAACCTCCACTTAGAGAGACCTCGTTGTGATTCTTTCCATGGGTACATGGATATTCATGCCTGCAGAGTGCAGGAGGCATTACCAGAGGGTGCCTGCAAGTGAATGAATCCAGGATGAAGAATGCTGGGACTTTGATGACGGTACCAATTTAAATGTATATCGAAGTATAGCCTGATTTTGATTCTTCTGCTTATGTTGCTTCTTATGCCCTTGCTTCCCATGGTAGAGGATGTTTGACATACTTTGACCATGTGTACATCATCTTTGCACAGGGGGAACAGTCATCTTCTCTGTATCTTTCCAGTCTGCCTGCCTGGACTGAGGCAGATCCCACCAGTGAGGCTGACATCCTCTGAGATGTTTGCTCGGTCGGTTGTACCCACTCCCTCACTGCGTTTGTGAGCAATGCCCACTGCTGCTTTCAGCAGCCCCTTCTCCTGGAGTGCTCTGGTACATGCTTCTTAGCAGTTTAATTGTGCTGCTTCTTTTCAAAGGAAAATATTGGGGGAAATGGACACATTTTCCTCTATACTCAACACCCCACAGATCCACCAACTACCAAATGAGATAAAGTAAAAATGTGCACTAATCTCGCATGGCCATCTCCAAGTCCAGCTTGTGGTGGTCCTGGAAGCTGCAAATGGAGAAACCTCAGCAGAGGGCTGCTGGTACAACTTGTTACAGGTTTTGGTGTTTCTGATAAGACCCACAGTTCACTTTAAACACCTCAAGTGTTTTAAACCTTCCTGTCAGTGTAATGGTACACAATTTTCTTGCTAACTTCGTTTATGCAGAAGACTCACCCCAGGCAAAAAACAGCAATAACGGCGGGCCCATGCAAGTTTTTCACTTGTAAAACAATATTTACTCATAAGAGCTGGCTGACAACTCCAGGAACACGCGATCATAAACAACTTTTCTTCAGCAGAGTCATTTCATTCTGTTTTATGGCCCTAGCCTTGAACAGCTCCATCATTGTCAAGGAAGTGACACCTGGCGCAAGATGACAAACATGGGACATGTTGAATACCAGCACACAACTGTAACACTGAGCTTTTGGGGAGCCTATTTTCAAGAGCAAGCCATCTGATGTGCTTCCTGAGGAAGGGAATCACACACCAGAAGAGCAGATACCCATAAAATCATCAGTGTTTGGCTTTCTTGGACAACAAGAGGCCACAGGGCCATTCTGCAGATCCTGGATGATGAACTATGAACGATGAGAGATATAAATTGCCCTCTGTAGTGCACTTCTCTCAGATTGCTGTTACACAGCAGTAAAATCCATTTCAAAGGTCTTTCCTTCCCTCCATGCTCCCCACCTCCATTCCTCGGTCCTGTTTGCAGGAGGGTGCTCCCCATCCAGACACTTTCAGTGCTCTCAGAACAGCCTCCATGTTGCATCTGCAGTGTTGAGGTGACAGCTAAGTGGACCAAGGGGAAAGGTGGACAAGTACCTCCACAGCTGCCTTCACTGCTGAAGGGAGTGTTTATGTCATGACATCCTTGATCTCCTTAGGTCTCTTTTTCCTATTTTTCTGTGTAAGTTTGTGTTTCCTTTCTTGAACACCTTCCAGTTCCCACCCCACAAACTCCTCTTGCATTTCTTATGTCCTTCCATTCATTATAAACATCAGCACAGAAATAATTTTGGCAAAAATTATTTCATTAGACTTTGGAGTGAGTTCTTCAGGGAGTTTGAAAAAACAGACAATTTGTAATTTGGAGCCAGTCTTCAAGGCTGGCCTGAGGCTGAAAGAAGGACTGAGGCTGTCCTGCTCTCTGATGGAGTCGCTTCCATCTCCCAGAGTCTCAGTCACATCGTATGGAGATGGTTAAACTCCTCGGCTGATAAACAGACTGTTGAAGAATGTTTTTTCCACTTTGCCAGGCAGCGGAGAAAAGGCTCTCCTGACGCTCCTGGTGCCACGCAGTACTGTGCTGTGCTGCTCTGTCAATGCACTTAGTGGGCTTTTGGGAACAAAGCATAAATATTTCAGAAGGGTGCTTTAATAAGTGTTTGTTTGCTCGAAAGCTGTTGATTCCTTCTTTGGTAGTTGCTATGGTAAAACACGTTGATTTAAACAGGAATAATGAGCACAGACTGGAGAGATTCACTCCTCATGTCTGTATATATGTTAGCTCTTGAAACCCATCTTACCAGCGAAAGGGACGGCTCTGAGAAGGTGGCGATGCAGCTCTGAATGTGGCTTCAGCCCGGCAGTCGCTTCAGTGATTCACCCCCAGCAAAATACTGCTTTAGTCCACAAATTGCATTCATCCCACTTTGAAAGTGAGGTTTGCTGAGTGGCCTGAAGAGTGGTGTGATCTCTCTCATGCCCCTGCCATCTCCACTGCTTCTCCTCTGCTGCTGGAGAAGGAACTCTCCGGTCATAGCAGCATGGCTGAGCATGAGCATGGCCTTGGGGATGCTCCTTGCAGATAATGAAGACAACCCCAGTGTTTACCACTGTTAAAATCGTCCACACACTCCTTTTTGGCCTGAAGAACAGGGCTAAAGTGGAAGGGGATTTTTGGGGGACAGTCTGGACAAAGGATTCTGCTACATTTGCCGCAACATGAGCAATAAGCCACAACAAGGTTCCACTGTTGCCCTGCTGCAGAGTAGCAAAACAAACAAAAAGCACCAGCAAAGCGTGGCATGCTACAAATTTGCCAAGGTCAACAGCATCCTTCCAGCCACATGCAGCGAATAAACAATGAGTGCAACTGAGTCAACAAGGCCGACACAGAGAAGGGAGGAAGCCACCATGGCTTCCTGCGGCCCTCTGACCCGTCACCCTGCCGTGAGGGTGGGAAGGTGGATCTTGATCAGCGCGGGATTCATCTTCCCCAGGTGCGGAGGGAAAGAAAGCCGCGAGCCGACCGTTGGCCTTCCCGGGCGGCTCCTCGTGCAGCTCCCGGAGAACGGCGGCTGGAGAGCTCTGCTCTGGCAGGTCCCATTCCCCACTGGGAGAGGGCCCTGCAGATTTCATTTATTTTGCAATACTTCGCAAGTGGTGCTCAAGGTCAGAGCTGCTGGGCTGGGAGGAGGCTGGGCTCTCGTCTGATGGGGTGCTCCATGTCCTTCCTTGTGCGGGACCCAAGCTCCACACATGTAGGTTTTCCAAGTTCAAATGACTAATGAAACACCCGCCTCCCCTCCTCGCAGCCCGTGCGGTGGGGCTGGGCTGAGCTGTGCAGGGGTGGGATTTGAAGCTTGATGTTACAGTGCACTCGCTCTATGCTCAGACCATGAAGCGATCTGAGAGGACACATGGTTGTCTCCGTCTCCAAGACTTTAAATATCACAGTTTTAAACCTCTGAAGTAAATCTGTTCCTCCAACCCTTCTGGCTCAAGAAGCTCATCATTAAGAGCCCCAGCTTTTAAGTACTGAGTCTCTGCTAGCACCTTCTTACTTACTATTCTCGCCATTCACACTGTGGTATTCAAGACAGTGATACATGCTGGGGCTCAGCTGTCACGCCCAGGTAAAAATGAGGCATAAAATTTCATAAACCAGCCTTCTGCCTACCTGAATGTAAATGGCCTCTGTACATCCAGAGTACACCAGGAGTCCGAGAGACAGGCAGCATTTTTCTGCAGACTTTCCTGGTGATGTAGATGATATGCTATTTCAGCTCAGAACTAATACTACAATTAGACTGATTGGGGCTTTAATAGCATCACTGGACTATGAACTTTTGAAGCATGCTGTGTGCACTAAGATATCAGGGTAACAAAGCCAGCTATTATTGTTTTTGCTATTCTTACATCGCCAAGAAGCCCTCGTGAGACCGGGACTCCTCCGGGAGGGCACCGTGCCGATGCAAGGTAAACCTGGCGCTGCTGCCAGCCTAAGTGCAGGCAGCCAGGGCAGAGCACAACCAAGAAAGAAGCAGCGGATAATGGCAGGGACTGAGTATATTTCCCTCCACTCCGGCTCACAGCTATTCATATAACGGGATTTTTTTGTTGCAGAAAGATCAGGAAGCTTTCCAGCAGCCTTGGACCCAGAACAGCAGCATGGCAGTGCTTAGCGCAGAAAAGCTTTGTGGGGCACTTTGGAAAGCTCCTGTAAGGACACACCACGTCTAATTCACTGAGGCACATTACAGTGCTGCCTGTCCCAGTCCTTGTGTCAGAGAAGAACTAAGGCATCAAAACTTCCCACTGTCTCCCTTTCTGCAGGCGAGTGTCCAGGGCACAGGACTTACTTTGAATTTCATCCTCACAGCATGTTATTTTTGGATCTAAAGAAGACTCATTGCTGTGAACTGCTCAGGCTGCAGTGATGAGGGGCATCATCTCTCGGTGTGTTAAAGCATGTTTAGGAAGGGAGCTGGAGCCGAAGCTAGAGAACTACTGCCAAAAAGTACAATACAAATAAAGAAAACATGCTACAGCAAAGAAACAAAAATAGAAAGGCTAACTTAGATAAGGCCCTGACAGGAGGATAGATGTACTGTGCCACTTCAGCTGTGCTTGTTTAAACCTGTCTTTCTGTATTTATTTAATAAATTCCAGCATCTCTCACTTGGAATCTGCTTCAGAAGTGCTGGCTAATTTCTGTTCAGTGGGAGCACACAACCCCATGTCTTCACCACCACCAACAGCACTTAGCAAAGAAGTGTTAAGAAATGTGACCTGGACAGGAGAGGAAGTGTCCTTTCTGATGCTTTTGGGTTGTTGACATGGGAACGGTAGCTCACCATACAGCATGTTCCTTCTTTTAAACCAGCAGGGAGCTTTAATTATTCAGACTGGGAAACAGGCTGAAGGAACTGCTCAAAATACCTTGTGCTGAGGCCAGTCTGTTCCCCTTAGTGATCAGATGTTTGGTGTCTCTCTTCCCCATTTGTATTCCTGCTCTGTGCCAGAGAAGAACGGGGGCTGGCACATGCAGCCTCGGCAGGGTAGACCCTTGCTGAGATCTTCTGCTGAGCCTCCGTGTATGCTACAGGAAACCCAGCCTGGTGCTACCCCCCCTCCTCTCTGCTGCTCTGCGATGCTTGTACTCGTGCAATCCATCTAGTGAGCTGCTGGCTAGCTTAGAGGCGATAAAAGGTCTTAAAACATATTGGGTGCAAAAACTTTAACACCAGGAATCAGGGTCCTACAGTGTCTTGGGGATCCTGTGAAGCCGCAGAACCAGCCGGTGCTTACTGCAACCATGCACTGAAATAGCACACCTGCACTCGCAGCCTGCCTTGCAAACATGGTCATGCTTCTTGAGAAATGATCATTTTTGACATTTCATCTTCAACATTTCATCTTCACAGCCAGTTCTCTCTCCGCTATATGCTAAAGCCCTATTAACA
Source organism: Ciconia boyciana (assembly GCF_034638445.1). Taxonomy (NCBI): domain Eukaryota; kingdom Metazoa; phylum Chordata; class Aves; order Ciconiiformes; family Ciconiidae; genus Ciconia; species Ciconia boyciana. Next base: position 12,390,172 of record NC_132942.1, read on the forward strand.
ATAATGTGACACCTATGAGATTCTAATAAAACCCCCAAAAGTTGAGATCAATAGTTAATTAGCTGGGGACCTCTGGCAGACGGTACAGTTGGATGGAGTTGTCAGAGCATAGCAGTCTCCTGTATTAAGTCTTGTCATCTCTGCATTACTGAAAATTTGAGGAGATGGCATTGTGGGCTTTCTGTACATACAGGAGTCCCATCCAGACATCCATACAAGGATACAAGGGACTGGTAGGTGGTCTCCGAGGAAGTTGAGATAATGCATTTGTTACACCTCTGCATCTCCTTAACTTTAGCTTTGCAAAATGGCATCTGTGTGCTTTAAAGCAAATTACAAAATTCACGTGGGTCTGCTTGCAACTGCTAAGATTTGATCAAATCATATTGTCAGAAGTGAAAACAGCCAAACCCAGTGAACACCCCATAGAAAGATGCAATAATCTTTTTGCTGAAACCCTTTTCATAATACATACAAAACATATGTTATATTTTCAGTGATTTCTTTCTCTCTTTATGTGGGTTGCAAATTAACTCAGAAATAAACACTGCAAAAATCAATGAATACTTCATCCTTTGGCCTTTGGGCTTATTTATTCACCAATAACTTACACTGCATAGCCAAAGAAAAACAATTCTCTCTTCATTATTTTCTGGTTGAACAACTCTGAAGTAGCAGAGGAGGACACACTCCGCTATTGTTTTCCTCTGCTGCAGTAGCCAAAATTGCCCCTGATCTGTTCGAGGCAGAGCTGGGCAAACAATTTGCAAGTGATGCCAGGAACATAACACAGGAAGATGTCCTCAGGGCTTTCAACTTGTACAGGCTATTAGCAGCTGAGACAAGGGAGAATTTTCTGAAATTCTTCAGAAATAGCTTGTTTTGCCAGAAAATGCCAATTTACTCAAATGGGAACTTTTTGTGGGAAAAGTTCTGAAGGGGATACTAGAAGTATTGCTAAACCTCAGGTTTTGAGCTGGGAATGCTGAGAGAGAGGATCCTCTAGAGGGTTTGCTGATTACATCCATCCCAGATAGGCATTCATGGATTTTAGCCTTCCCCAGTGAGTGCCCTGCTGCCCACCAGCCTCCTCCTTTCCCACAGTGCCCTGACAGTCAGCAAAAAGGACCGCTGGGAAACCTGGAAGTGTTTTCCAGAATGGAAAAAACTCCCTCCCACCTCCTGGCTTTAACCTGAAAACAGCACAGAAAATGGGGTCACCAAGGAGCCTCCCAGGCAGACCAGGGATGGGAGGGGGCTTTTGGGGAGATCCTGGGGCCGGCTTCGAGGGCAGGAGCTTTGCTGAGGACTCGGTGCTTCCTCAGCACCTCTGCCGTTAAGAGGCATTTTGGCAATGTGGATAGGAGCTCGATTTACCAGGAAATCTATTTTTGCGGTTTCCTCCCTGCAGCGGGAGGTCAGGCTCAGGTGGAATATTGTTCAGTATTTCATACCCTGAGATGGCCAGGGAGAGTCCCTGCTTCCTTCAATAGAGTTTGGAACTCATTTGGGAAATTAAATAAAGCACAAAAAAACCCCCACCATACAACTTGTCCAGGAGCAGGGCTTGGCTGCTGACTTTACGGGCAGTATTTTTACATCTGAAGTGTTTCCAAGCTCCCAAGGGCTTAATAGAGCAGATCCAGGGGAGATGTTCCCTGGGGAAGGGCTCTGCTCACCAGAAGAAGTTTCTTCCTGTTTATTAGCCGGAGACATTCTGTTTAAGAGCAGGAGGGAGTGACTTTGTCTCTCTGTCTGCTGCATGAGGAAGCCCTGAATGCAGAGCATTTCCCTTGCCTTGTTTACTGGCCAGCGACAACAATTGCAAAAAAACCTTAAACCCCAAAAGAGCAGATTCCTACCCTTGGGACCATACACTGGGTTTAGTTGGGGGGCACGGGGAAAGATGTGCATTCAGATCCCAAGGTGGGCCCCTTCACAGTCCTGTCTGAGGGCTCCTCTGCACTGGAGATGGTGTTCCTCATGACTTGTGTGCACTGGCCGTGGTAAGCACATCTCTCGAGGCAGCCCAGCTTGTGTACGCCACTGAGTAAACTCCACCTATTGCTCACAGGAGCCCTCTCTAGTCCAGGTGTCAGTCTGTGTCGCAAAATATCCACGTGGAATTGGCACAAGCAGTCACTTGGGCCAGAGAAAGGCTATTTCAAGTGATACGGGGACCATGACCGACGCTTGGGCAGTTTTAATTCTAGCTGGCAGATTGTCACTGGTCCTCAAAAACCAGGTGACAAGCCACCTACTGCTGGGTGTCCAGTGAGAAATACCCAAGCAATTCCAGCCGGACCCAGCACGAGACAGCGCTGCACAGACAGCGGGGCCGGTGCTGCGCGCTGGGGGGGTGCTTGCCAAGTAGTTCTGGAGTGAAGTCAGTGTTGAGAAACCTCCACAGCCCACTGGGGCTACATCTATCTAATAACGTGGGCTGAGGGAAAAATGCATGAGATAATCGATAGTAAACGGTATGAGATGACACAGAGCCCTGTAGCCTGCACTTAGGAGAATTATGCTGGGAACTCTGTACCCACAGCTGATCCCCATGCGCATACTTATTGATACAGCAAAGAGCTCATCTTGGAAAAGGAGTTTGCGATTCACTTTATAAATCACAGTCTAAGCAAATATGAGAAGGCTGCCAAGTGGGAATGTTTACAAACTTTGTTTGTAGCTTCCATTGTAAGCTCTGAAATATCAAGAAGAGAGAAGCCTGCCTAATCCCAGTGGCTGGGAAGGCTGTTCCCAGTCCAGGGCACTACTTCTGTTTCCCATTAACTCTTTCAGGGAAAAATATTTTGTTGGGTATCATAGTGTTAAAAAGCACATGCTGTAAACACAGCATTAAAGAAAGAAAAAGGAAGAACATTTTCAGGGCTTAATGAACATGAGGCTTAATGAACTGGCTGCAATGGTATCCTATGGAATCCTCTTCATTGCCTCCCCACTTTGAGAGATATTTGGGCCAAAAGCTCCTGTGGTATATACAGAAATAGTCAGGAAGAACCAGAAGATGAAGGAAGGGGGTGTCTGTGCATTTTTGCATGTGCATTTGTATGGCCAGGTTTGTCTGAGTGTCTATTTGTGAGCAGCACCATGACCACTGAGTACACACAGCATGACCCTTCTCCCCGGTATAGTTGAAACTGCCCAAATACAAGCCATAACTCATTTTAACTCACATGTCTAAAGGCCAGTGATATACACAGGTATATTTTGATATTTGTGTGTGCATCTGTGCACCCACTTGGGTATACATTTATATATTGGAACAGCCTGAAGAAGCACCAAGTGGTTTTGGTCTAGCAACCATGAAACTGTCTTTATGAAAGCTTGTAGAAGGAGGTGGGATGTACTGGAAAGGGGAAAATCACTGTGCTGGCCTGATCACAGCTGTCAGCAAAGCCCTGCCGCGCAGCAGGAGGGGTGACTGCACTGACTTGCAGCGAAGGGGACTGCTGGGCTGCCCATGGGAAGGTGCATTCGAAATGTTGACCTCAACCACTGCTTTTTGCTTCTGAAGAGAAAACAGCACCAAACATGGCACCAACGTCCGATGACTCTCATGGCAGTCCAAAGCAGATTGATGTGAGTTATTCCGTTCACACCACAGGGCGAGGTATCACCCCATCACCTCTGTACAGAAAAGGGCCAGTGTTACTCAGCAAGAGCAGGCTGGGATGCAGGAGCAGCCTGGTGTGCATGCAAAGGGGCGTGCTGGGGTAAAGGACCAGCCTGCAATGACAGGGAGCTGCAGAGGGGCATGGGAGACACAAACGGGGGGAGAGGTGCGAAAGTGCCTGCCGCCCCCGTGACCAGCAGGGATGAGCTGACAGGACAGTGCAGACCCCAACCACGTGGCAAGAGCGATCAAGTGCAGTAGAGACTCCTCCACACAGCAATTTTCCTCTTCTTTTCTTCCCACAAAGCAGGTGGCCGTCATTCCGCCTCCCCAGCTGGGTGGGAACTGCAGCCTTACAGAGCAGAGTGGTGATTTCAAGCATTTAAAAATAATACACTCTTTCTTTTCTCTGAATGCAGAAACATCTGAGGGTCAATCAGCTCATTCTGTTCCTTTCCCAGAAGCCACGGAGGAGTTTCTGAAGTGCTCCCAAACTCATCGAGATGATGCCTCAACAAAGTGCTCTATCTCTGTAATTGTTCAGGGCCTGGTACGAGCAGCCCGAAACGAGCAGAACAAAAACCTCCTCAGCGGAGCGCTACGGCCTTGCACCACTTATGCTGCCGCACATCACGCATCTGTTCACACAGTGGGGGGTTGGCAGAAAAAGTTTTTTCTCTCACCAGTTGCAAAATAATAATTTCCCCCAGTCCAAAGCCAGAAAAAGTAAAGAAGGAGATATCTTTTTCTGGCTCCAGAATGCTCCATGTTTCTGTTCACTCTAGTCCTTCCAGTGGAGAAGGACGGGGTGTGCGTGTCTGGCAGTCGCATCCTTCTTGCCTCTCTGACGTGCTATGTTCTCTGTTTTCCAGCCAAATCTGGGGCGGACGCAGCCGGGAGGTGATCACGGGGACGTGCAGCCGCATGGGTGCTCTCCTGGTACCCGCCGGCTGCCAGGCACTGCTGATGGGGAGCCCAGAGCCTGCTCTGCTGAGCTCTTAAATCCGCACCTGACCACCGCTCACTGAAATCAAGCAGTCTGGAGTCGTCACTGCTTTCCTGGAGCACCTTTCCTGGAGCACCAGGCTCTCCCAGCAGGGTGGTGCTGTATAAACTCACACACTATTCCTGATAGCACTGCACCACTTCATCCTTCGGGTACCAGTGTGGGGAAAGTTTGGGTTTGCTTAGGATGATGTGCACCAGTGTCACAGGGCAGAGAGTGGGCTTTCTACTGCACCATCCACAGGCACTGCAGCTCAGAGGTCCTTCTGAGGGAGCAGGGAGGGGACTGCAGAGCATTCCACATGTGCATTAGCTTTTCAGGTTTTGGACACTACAAATGAGGAGGGAATAACTCAGCTCAGCTCTCCATCCAGTCTTTGGAGAGCTGCAGAATGACTTCAGCCCAGGCAGCCTGCTGGAGTCGAGCAGAGGGCCAGTAGCTCCTTCAAGACAAGGAATCCAACCCGAAGATGCAGAGGGGTGCTCTGCGTGTGTGCAGCAATATGCAGCACCCTGAAGGCTGCAGGGCAATGGTCCATCTTCTGTACGTGCTGGCTCGCACGTTTGGTGTCCTTTCGCTGAGCTTGCAAAGGCTCGTGGAGGTAGTGCTGGCCAAACCCCACCCAGGGATGGTCTGCGGCGAAGCGTGGCTGGGATTGCAGCCTGGGACCACCAAGAGTACGTCTGTGTGTGCACATGTGTGCATGTTAGTGCCTGCAGGCATGTGCTGACTGAGTACCTTGGTAAAAGGCTGAAAGCTCGTTTGCTCACTCTCAGATTTTGGTGGGGTGCAGAAAATTAAATCTGAGGAGGAATGGTGCCTTCCCTCCCCGCACTCAGGGGAGACCTTATTGCTCTCTACAACTACCTGAAAGGAGGTTGTAGCGAGGTGGGTGTTGGTCTCTTCTCCTAAGTAATAAGTGATAGGATGAGAGGAAACAGCCTCAAGTTGTGCCAGGGGAGGTTTAGATTGGATGTTAGGAAAAATTTCTTCACTGAAAGGGTGGTCAAGCATTGGAACAGGCTGCTCAGGGAAGCGGTTGAGTCACCACCCCTGGAGGTATTTAAAAGACGTGTAGACGTGGCGCTTAGGGACATGGTTTAGTGGTGGACTGGGCAGTGTCAGGTTTATGGTTGGACTTGATGATCTTAAAGGTCTTTTCCAAACTAAATGACTCTATGATTCTCCCCCAGGCAAACTTTTCATCTGGGAAATAGCTCTGTTATCTTGCTGTTTCCTGGTTTTCCTCAGCAAACTCACAGTTTTCATTTATGAAAATTTAGGTAGGTAAAGCAATAGAGAAAAAGTAATACCCAAAAAGGGTTCCATGAAATTATCAGCATGGTGTCGTGTTATCAGACCTAAGTGCTTGCACTGCTTTGCACTGGCATTGCTGGGCTGCAGTGGGAAGCTAAATAAATGGGAATTGGTTCTATCCTTAAACTCTTCCTGCATTTTTCCCTACATTCCTTTCCTTTGCTCATCTGGACTGATAAACTGCTAATCCAGACTGCCTTTTATGCTGCAAGGCTTTATTACTGCTTACAGAGCTGATAGGAAGTATAATTACGCTACAATAACTGAGTGCCAGAAGTCTGTAGAGCACAGGGAGGGACAAGCCTCACTTTGTGCAATTTGCCACCTACATGAGAAACAGACTTTGCAGGTACAGCTGGAAGATCTTGTGACAGTCCTGCCACTGTATGAGGCCCTCCCGACCTTGTGAGGGATGGAGGACACTGCTGGCGTGCACCAAGGAACGAGGAATGGGTGCAGCCAAAAGTCCTGGCGGGGCTGGCCCTGCAGAGCAGCGCAGGATTGAGCATTGCTCTGCACTGCTGCGATGGCCAGGGCAGTGAGGAAGAGCCCCATCTCAGCCACAGTCTCTGCACCAGGCTCAGGAGTTTTCCCATCCCCTCAAGAGGAAACCTTTCAAAACATGAGAGAGGAGACCAGGAAAAAAAAATCTCTTTTTCCTTCCAGGCAGCCAAGCAGAATTGCTAACACAGGATGCCACCTGTTTCGGAGGTGAGTCCTCTGAAAGGAACAACGCCAGTACATTGAGGCCTGTCCAAAACCCATGTGAGGAAGGGGAAGATGTCAGGAAATGGTCAGATGTCTCCTGCACCATTACATGGCACTGGGCTGCCGGGAACGGAGCAGCAGAGCAGCCCCGGGAACCCGCAGTGTAGCAAGAAGGCTAAGGAAGGGAAAAATCGGGGTGAGCCTAACACAGGAAGGCTGATAAATAAGATGAAAGGAAAACACAGGCAGTGATGGGCCAGAGCAAAGTAAACTCTAAATAAAGCAAAGAGATGAATCTCCGAGCAATGCTTGATCCAGATAAGGTTGTCGGTCACTGCAAGACAAGGGCCAGCTCCGGGCTTTGAGAGCATGTTTATAACAGATCAGGGGCACTGATGCTTAAAGGAGAACTCCCCAGCCTGGGAAGGAGCTACTCGAGTGCAGGGACGGGGCATTCCCTCCATTTGCCTCCCCAGCACCCTGGGTCCCTCCTTCCTGCTGCAGAGGAAGAATGAAACCTTGCTACTGTTCACTCCCCATTTTTCCAGGGCTGAGGAATTTTTCCCACCCCATTTTTCCCACCCCATTTTTCTCCAGCTGATTTACTGGACACGCCACGAAGGACGTCATCTGCCTGCCCAGGAAGAGGGACAAGATGTCCTGGTTCTGGAGGCCTTCTTTCTGGGGTTGCAGAGATCTATTACCACCAGGAATAACAGACATCCTATTTTCCTGTTGTGGACATGTCCGTCATCCCTCCCGTGAAGCCCTGTGACTGCCTCCACCCTGGCATGGAAACCCAACCCGCCACCCCAAACAAGGTGTTCTTTCACCATGTGGTGAGAAAACCGGGTGGCCTCACATGGAACGTGACACGGGTGGCTGGCGGAGGGGTTGTCTTCTCGGGCAGAGATCTTCTCTGTAGAGACAGGCAGTGAGCTGTAAGAATTAATATATAGACAAACAAAGTGGAAACAATCAGGAGGGAACATGATATCTGGAGTGCGTCACAAGCAAATATGCGTTCCAATTAAATGACTAGAAAGAAATGGAGGGGACTACAGGAAAGGAGGGGAGGGGGGAAGGGAGGGCTGCCTTCTTCATTGCTTTTTTCCCTGTGGGTCATCTTTTATACCCGTGGAAAATGACTGCAAGAAGCAAGTACATCAAAATGGTAACCTTTCACTCTCGTTCCAAACAAGTGAGGTGCTGACTCTGGGAGTAAGGAGATTGCAGCCCGGCTGGTTTCACCTTGGAGGCCATGTCTTCAACCTCGTCCTGCTCCTTGGTCTTACCTCTTGCAGTAGAGAATATGGTATTAAACCTGTGGCGTTGGAGGGCTAGCTGGTGCTTTGGACTGAGAGTTAAGTTTACACTTGGTTGCAGGATTATTTTGCAGACTAGAACCCTCTTCTGGTTAAATGTTTGTGTTTGAGGTTGTTTTGGAAAATCCTGTTACTAAGAAGAGCAAAGATAAAAGTTTTCTAACAGTTCATGCCAACTGTTACTGGTGTCGGGGAAGACTGGGATGACAGGGGGGTCAAGTACTCTTCTGAGATATCGTCAGTGTAAAATATCCAGTGTTTCCAAGAGAAAAAGAGCGTCTGTGTCCTGCAGGATTCACTCTGTACTACACACTTCACCTTCTGCTCTCCAGATTTGCCATTTGGCTGAGTAACATGACTCAGCCTCTCACTCCCTCTGTGTTCGTACCCCTCCTTCACTCCAGCTCACACTGCCAAGTTTAAATTATTCCGTGTCAGCATCGTATTTGGGACATTTAAAACAAGTTTCATGCCACAGACAGAAAGACTTAAACCTGAAGCCTCCCATGGGAGCCAAGAGCTGAACCCTGTGTGCCTGCAGCATCGTCCCTGTGGGAACAGCTGCTTCATTTATCCATTTGTCCATTCATCTTCCCAGCAATGTGAACGAGAAAATCCTCTGCAAGAAATAAGCCCATCTCTATTTGTCATCTGGAAGGCTTTGTTTGTAATGCTTGGTGGCTTTTTCCAAGCTGGAGGATTATGGAGCTGAAAGTATCCCTAAAATATATCCCCAAAGCAGTACAGAAATGCCAATGAGTTAAAATGAATGCAGTGTAAGAGGGGGGAAAACAGCCCTATTTGCTGCTCGCCTCTGTACAGGACAGGAGATATTTGCATGCAGCATCCCTGTGTCCTCACCAGCATGGCTCGGCTCCGCTGTCCTGGTCTTGCTTGCCCACGCTGCTCTGTCAAAGCGCTTCTTTCTTGGCCCTCCTCCACCATCCCAGTTTCCTCTGGGAGGAATGTGCTAAAAATGCCAAGTTATGGTTTGGTTAAGTGGAAAGATTATTCTCAGTATGACACGATGAAGCACAAATGAAAAGCTGGTTTTTGGGGCTGTACCCTCTCTGCTCTGCCCCCTGCCAAAAATGCTCTTAATTAGCACAGAGGAAAAAAGAGGGCTTTTTCTGATTGATGCTTGAATAGAAATATCTAATAAAAATGTTAGCCAGCACTGAATCAAAACATTTTTATTTCCTTCTGAAATGAAAAAAAGAAGAAAAATATTATTCTGGCTCAACTCAAAACCTTTCATTTTGTTTAATTTTTGGATAATTTAACACTTTCAAACCTCTGATTTTGCTTTATGTTTTTCAAAGAACAGGTCAACTTTGAAAACAAAGGATATTTAAAAATTAAAATCTGACTTTGTTTTTAGCCCCTAAACAGACCATCTGATTTTAAAAATGTTGGAAAAATGTGTTATGACTTTATCAAAATGCTTTTCTCTTCCACCTCAACTTTTGTGTCTGGAAGGATTCAAAGAATTTTGGGGGAGAGGGTTGTAAATCTGCTGTTCCCTGAGAAACAATTCCCACAGGATTATCCTCAAGTTTCTTAATCTTTAGCTAGTCTTAGCTGACTCACTCTGAAATGCTACTGTAATCACATGCTTTTCACACAATAATTGTTTACAGCCAACTTCTACCCATTTCCATCTGTGCTTTATCAGTAGCCGCTGCTTAAACAGTATTTTCTGTCAATAGCTGTCATGAGTTCCCAGGATACTAATGTGTTTGGGCCACGCAGATGCTGAGAAGCTCACAAACGGTTGTGAGAAAAATCAACCATCCAGAAGTTCCTTCCAAGGCGAAAAAAGGCCCCAAAAAGAAGATTCAAAGGTCAGAAGGGGGGAAGCGTCACCAAAGAAGTGGGGGCAGTCCACGCTGCTGTTGGTCCTTCACACCATCAGAGAACCTGCTTCCCAGCTTCCAGGGTGCAGGGTCGATGGGGCAGCTCCGCCGGGAGCAGATGGGGAGGAAGAAGGAAGAGTTAAGTTAATCCCAGCCGTCATGGCCATATCCAGGTTAGGATTAGCTTTACAGGCACCCTGGTCCCCAGGAACAGGGGAGAGCACAGGGACCTGCCTCTGTCTGGAATCCTGCATTGGCTTGGCACAAAGGTGAAGGCAAACCCCAATGTCCGCTCACTGCGCGACGTTCAACAAGTCGCTTCCCCTCCTTCTGAGATGGGGAGTCTGAGCCCAGCTCCCTGTGGGGCCGAGGATGAGAAGCAGGATGGCCGGGGAAAGCATCATGGTTCAGTTCAAGCCCTCCTGAGAGCAGCCGGCTGCCTCTGAATCTTCTAACTCAATAATGGCGGTGCCTGCAAATCCTCTTCAGGCAATGAATCCCCTTTTACTCAAGAGGTTTATTCAGTTACTCTCTGCTATTTTCAGTAGGGAAGGCATTTTTATTGTGGCAATTCAATAAATTAGCAGGGATTGGTGTCAGTAACCTCCTTGCAACGTCAGAAATGCAAAGCTTCATGTGGCACCAATCCCATTACAGGCCTAATCTCATCTACTGCTCTACAGATAACTGTGATAAGGGGTCAGATTTCCTTGACTGCCTTTGTGAGTGTGCTAAGCTTATTATCCTCTCCTCATCCCCTACAGGAGACAGGCTTTCACCTCCTAACCCCTCCCGTAATTATTCTCTCTCTGTTAGTGGAGCATGGCAGGTCTGGCTCTTGAATTCTGCTTAATATGATATTATTTATCTAGTCAATATTCTCCTCTCAGTGGGTTTCCACTGATGGCTTTTCTCTCTGCTGCTTTCTCCTCCCCTCTCTATGCAGTTCTTCCCGCTGCGTAGTTTGACCTTTTAAAGTATTTAAAAGCCCATACGGATCCCCCTGAAGAAACGGGACTTACAAGGAAAGAGGACAAGAGATGAACCCTCTTTGCTACGTTGTGTTGATTCTAGTGGCATGAACAGCTCCCTGCACAGCCCAGGCTGAGTGACTACCAGTTGGCTCCCTCTCTTCCCGTTCCCCACCGGTGATAAATATTTGCTTTCTCTTCTTGAGGCTGGATCATGTCAGGTTTCATTTTCAGAAAGCTCTTTTATAAAAAAAAACCCTCTCTGTTCAGTAAGAAGGCTTTCAATTTCTGCCCTCAGCTATATTTAGTTTACAGGGAATTTACAGGATGAATACACTTTTGTTAGCACAGGGGTGGTTACAAATGGCATTGGCTGGCAAGAATGGTAACTCCCCTGTCAGAGTGGTTCACAGGACGGGGAGGGGAGGCACGCTTTGGCAGACTCCTATTAATCGTGATAAGAAATGCTTTAGAAACACCCTTCCACAGAAGGGAGCTCAGCAGCAGGTCCCAATTACATGGTGAACTACACAGGCTGTTTTGTAATAGATCATTCCTCACCAGCCTTGCTGCTGTCAGCTGCGAAGCACTGCTTTCTTCCGAGAGGTGCAGATTAACACCGTCACCATCACACATCTGCAAAGCAAACGTGTTGATGGGCTCCACCTGTATGCAGAGTGCAAAACTGCATTTTTCCTGCTCAGATCCTCTCCTTTCATCTGTGTGTGCGTTAGTTTTCATCACAGCTCTCCTGATACAATTACTTTCATCACCTGAACTGGTGGGGAAGAAAGTTGGGATGCTCAGTTTGGCCATCTGTATGCAGGATGGGAAAGCAACTGGCAACAGAATGAGCATGTCTAAAAGTCACTGCTGATGCTTCAGATGCTAAAGATCCTGCTCAGGTTGGGGTGATCTGAACACAACAGCGAAGCAGAGGGGCAACTCCCAAAGCTCCTTCTCTCAAGGCTGAGCTCTGGGGCCCGTGTTGGTGAGCATTTCTCCTTTTCAGATGAATACCTAAGCTAAAATACAGATGTGGCAGCTCTCATGTGTTCTAGCTCTCATGGCCCTGATCTGAAGGCATCAGGTAACAAAATGATGATGCTTGGGACATTTTACTAGTTCTGAGAGCAGGGTTCCCTGATGAACCCCTGAGAGCCAGACCCTTCCCCTCCAAAGAGGGGAGCCTGGAGACAGAGCTGAGCTGCCCTCGGGGAGATGCCCCCAACCCTCCATTGATGGTGGAGGGAACTTGATGCCTGACTTCCAGACAACTAGCGCTAGCTGAGAGGAATCCCTCCCCTCACATCTTCATGTCTGCAGCACTTCACACTCCAAGACAGACTTGATGTAGAGCTACTGCTGACTCCAATGCCCCTTGTCCTCTCTTCTTCTAGCCTGGAGGTATCTAGCAGGTTTGCCTTTGGCTGTCTTCCCATCCTTATCCCAGAGGCAGCCAGTGCTCACTGCATACCCAGCTTGTACATTGAGCCTAGATATTGGTGAATCAGCTGAAATTATGTTCTCTCATCTTGGGAGCTGTGTCCTTTCCTATGAATTGGGAAATGCACCAGGAATTAAACCCTCCATCTTTTGTCTCTATTGCTGCTGTCCTTGGCACAGAGGAGCTGACCAAGAGAGCAGAACAAAGGAACAGAGGACAAATCAATTTCTTAGGAGGCACCTCAAATCCACAGTGTGCTCTGAAATCACTGCTGGAGCTCTTCTAAGTCCATAAACAAGAATTAAAAATGGATCTCAAAATGGTCTACAAATATTAACAAACAACTCCTTAGTGCTCCACACTGTTACTCTGCTGTTACTGATGGGAGAATGGATAGAGAGCAGTCAGGAAACCTGGCCAAGCCTGCATATTAGTATCAAATTAATAACAGAGCTAAGCTTAAAACTTAAGAGTCTTGGCATGCAGTGCCTGAATCTAACCACAGCGTAGCACAGTTTAATGTTTTCCTATCTATCTGCATCTACTTTTATAAAATTAAGTTTTATTTCTTTACCTTTATTTAATTTTGGAGCCCAGCTATATTCTCAATGAGTATATAGCTGCCTCTCAATCAGAGGCAGAGGCAGTAAGAGGGAGGATGTCACCTCCATAGAGACTGTTATGGTGCCTTAAACATACCTCAAACAGAGAGGGAGAGATCAGAGCAGCGCACCTCCTTAGCCCTTCATGTGCCTCTGAACATGACCTGCTCTGCAGAAAGCAGGAGACTTTATTGGCAACTGCTAAAGCTACAAAATAAATGATCCCAAGAGCCCAATATTTAATTTTCACTCAGTGCAGAGGCTGGCTCCTGTGAAAATGAGAGACCTCTCACCCCAGTGACACCAAGGGAATTAGCAAGCTGGCTCCTTATCCTTCCACTCATTTTTTAATGAAGTGTGATGGCATGTTGGGGGAACCTGGAGGCTGTATGACATCTTCAGTCCTCAGTGACCCAGAAACAGGGCTGTTTACGAAAGTGAGATGAAATGAAAGGAAAACAGCACGGCCGTGCCAATAGATGAACGTTCTGTCCTGCACATGCTTCCTCCGGGACAGGAGGAGGAGAAGGATTGCTAATTGACCAGCTGTTTCTCGCCATATATTATTTGTGGTTGCAGGATTGCTCATTTAAAGCCACTGTGCATGCAGACAGTTTGGACTTCAGTTTGGCCGAGGAGATCCTACATTATCAAGAGCTGCCTCTTTTAAAGCATTTGAAACAACAACAGATTGGAAGGGCTGCTCCTACCCAGTTAGTCTCAAAGTCCCTTTGAGACTCCACGGTGCATATTCCTCTGCTCTGGAGGCTACATGGACTGTGTAAAATAAATTCCTGTGGTTTGAAAAAGGATCATTAAGCTCCTATCATCGCAGTTCACCAGGAGGGGAGGAGGGTGACTGTAAATTAACACTTCAGGGTTTTTTGTTCATTCAATGAACAAAAGCAATGCCAGATAATCTTTTTCTCCAACTACAAATTAAAAGCTGATTTTTCTACTTACTCTTACCCCAGACTCAGCCTTGGGATGTGGAGCCTTATAGATAATTCCAGCTTCTTAATGACCACCCCAATGAGATGTGTCCCAGGGTCTGGGTTTAGCCAGTGGTGTCGTGGGGCAGGCTGGCCCTGCTCGCTCTCCTGGGGCTCTACTGGTTGTGCAGCATTAGGCAGATGGAGGAGTGGGGGCACAAACGTGCATTTGTGGAGCCATTGCATTAGCGCTGCAGAGGTGGCTGCCTCCTGCTGCTCACTGCTACCTTCCCACCGTGGGTGCGTGCTGCAGCGGAGGGACAGAGGATTTGCCTGGACCTGGGATGCTCCGTTTCACAGGAGCACAGAACTCCTTTCAGTGGCTTTGGGTGGGATGCCAGGCTCAGAGCTGGGGGAGGCCCTGGCAAGGGGTCTGATTTGCAGAGTGTGCGACACCTGTGGAAACCTCCCATGGTGCTGCAGGAGAGGCAGCCTGGGGCTCCTGTGTCTGAAACACCAGGTCGGAGCTCACCAGGATGCACCTGGTGCGCGTCCCCTGGTCTAAACGTTCTTCAGCATTGCCCTGCAAACCGCTCTAAACCCAACACCCCCCTTTTCAGCCAGGTCCTGCCAAATCTGTTCAGCCCACTGGAGGAGGCAGCAGGAGGGTGGCTTGAGGGATGTCAGCAGGGGAAAGAAATCACCAGTTTTGCGGCTTTGGCTCCTGAGTCACTTCCCCGGTTGCAGCCTGTGCAGGTAGGGATGCCAAAGCAGCAGGACAGGCATTTTGCTCTTTGGGTAGTAAAAAAAGTGGTGTGCAGGCGAACACAGGTAAGCAGGATTTACCATCATGGTTCTCCCTCTCCTAATCTACACCAAACTGGACAGCTTAATCATTTTTTAAATGCTCTTCCAGCAGGCTGGGCCACTGGGATGTGCTGGGTGGCTCTTTAGCAGGCTCAGGGAATGGGAGTTGTCTGCTTCGAGCCCCAGCCTGGATTGCAATGCCTTGTGCTGCCCCAAGACACTGCCCGGGAAAGAGCTGGAGGTTGGGCACCAGCAGCATCACAGTGGGCTTGAGTCCCTCCAGGTCCTGCCCAGCCATGCTCCCAGTACGGCAGCTGGGGCTCTGTCCAGTGTTTACAGGGATAACTAGATAATGGATCTGTCTTCAAAGTTTCTTAATTTAGAAGAAGCAGTGCAGGCCCCAGGACTGCGCTGAGCATTTTGTCTCTTCAATCGTGTTTGAAACTTATATTGTGACATTAGATTTCATACCCTAAGATGTGCTTTTCAGCACAGCATATATGAAACAGAGACCTTTGCTTTACCTGTCAGTACCCTTTTGCCACGGAGCAAAGGGCTGGTGATTGCATTTCACCAAAGCAGTCTGTGAATGTGGAAAATAGCTTTTTCAGAGGGTGAAGGGGAAAAGAGCTTTTTCCCCTCAGCAGAGAAGTTACCGCCCTGGGTGACAGAGGGGCCTACAGCATGGTGCCACTCCGAGCCCAAGTGTGCAGCTGTGGTAAATGTAAACGCCGAGTAAAAAAGGCCCAACAATCTTCCCAAGTTTTGGTACAGAGAAAAAAAGTGTACTTTGCCCAGCCTGTTCCACAGGGAATCACTCCCAATCGCTTGCCGAGCCATCTATCATGGACCTCACAAGATGCTGCTGGTGCTGTAACAATGTTCCCCAGCCAGCCTTCCCGCTGCCGTATCCCCCACTGTCGGGCACCTGAGGGAGCTTTATAACAATAATCTAAGCATGGTGGAAAATAAAAATTGCTCTGTTCCCTCTGTGTGCTTGTGAATTTAGTGCCAACAGCTCTTTATAAACTTTCCTCATTTTTCTACCTCATGAAATGTTTTACTGCCTTCAGGGAAGGGTATGCCCCAGGGCATATGGGGCGGGATCAATTAGCAGGGATGCAGCAAGGCTTTCCCCATGCTCTCCCCCATCTATACGTAAGCCAGCCCTGGGATTAGTATCCTATTTCTACATATCCTTTATTGCCCCGTGCCATTTTGCCCAAAGCTGTTGTAACCAAGGGACTGCAGCACTCAGCAGCTGAGAAATATGAAGCTCATGTGTTTGGGAGACGTTAAGCAGGCAGGCAGCTCCAAAGCAGAAAAGCCAAAGGCAGCATCCCAGCCTGCACCCAGGCTATCTGTGCTGGACTGCGTTGCCTGCAAGCGGATGGATTCCCTCTGTCCCAGGGCTGGAGTTACGTCCAGCCACACGCCAGCTGGAACAGCCAAGATACGGGCAGGGCTGAAGTGTTTTAAGAGCTGTGCAATCAACTACTGTATTCTCCTGTCTTTCTGACACTGACAACAGTGAGCAGAGGTATCAAAATAAATGCAGATTAAGAGCTAGGAAAGCCTGATTTCTTGGTGCAATTCTGATAGCCAAGTATGGACCCTCAGTGAGTTGTTGCCTTTTTTTTTTTTTGTCCATTAGCTCCATCAACAGTAACAGAGAAGTGCTTGTGAAGTGCTTTCAACACAAGTATCTCCTGGGGTAAATAAATCTTGTTAAGCAAGTGCTGCTGAGATAGCTGCCCTCATCAGGTGCTGCAGAGTGGAAAAGCAGTGTGGCAGAGCTGGGACAGACACCTTCCTATCAGAAAACATGGAAGATGATAGTCTGTAATTCAGTGGGAGACAACATAGGATGTGAAGAGTGTGGCAATACCTATTTGTTTGCCATCTCCTTACTTTTTGGTGACCACGTGTTGTTCTTGGATTGGACAAGAAGCCAAGAGCATCACAGGCACAGGAGCTTGGGAAGTTGGTGTGGGGGCCAAGCACATTAACTGAGCACTGGGCATGGGACAGACAGACCCTGAGTGTGGCTCTATTTTATCTCTCAGGGTTTTGAGCTGTGTGCCAGATGCTGCAGTCAATGTAAGCAGCAGGGTGAGGGCAAGCCAGGCTGGACCCATGGAAAACAACATGGCATTTAATGTACTGCCATTATTAATTCATTACAGCACCTGAATGTGAAACGAGAGAGGGATTCAACTTGCGAGCAACCCGGAGCTTATCCCTGGGTATAAGCAAGGGCCTTTCATTAGGGGAAGTTACTCCAGCTGCTATCTTGGTGATGGATGCTGGGGCAGAGCCTCTTGTGCTACAGTGATTATCCAACTATCACAACAAATCCTGCCTCCTGCAGGGCCAGGTCTTGCCAGGCAGCGGGCAGGCAAGGTTTCTCACTCTCATACTCCAAATACCCATGCTGAGCAGCCAGGGAACCAGGCTCCTTGTTGACTGTGTGGCTATTCACTCTCCCACTTTCCACACCGGACATTAAACAAACCACCCAGTGTACCAGGGCTGGACGTTTGCCACCAGGACCAGGGACTGGAAAGCTCTTTCGTTCCACATTGATCTTCCTGCTTTTCCATCCATCACAGGAAGGACTCCTTGTTTCATTGCCAGGATTAGTGCTGGCATCGGTCCTGCTTTGGTCTGAATGCCCTCCTCTGAGAGCGGTTTGCTCCTTTCCAGGAAGGATGCATGTGGATATAGTCAGACTTTTATTTTATGGCCAAGAGGAGACAGCATGTGGCCAGGTGCATCTCACCGGTCAGGCGAGGTCCTGGAAAGGGCCTGGCATCACCTTTCTGGGTACCCAGGAGAGGTTCAGGACCCAGCTCTGAGGGGCAGGAGTGACACTCAGCATGGCCTCGGGCTATTCCCCATTGTCAGCTGAATGCAGCTGTAATATATATACCCAGTAATTTCAGATTGGGGGATAAACAACACAGAAAGGGCTTTTTTGTCTGCTGTTTTAAGGGAATGAGACTTACATGGTTTTTTGCTGTCTCTCCTCATCCCCCTAATAACTTTGAACTTGTTGGTTAAATTCCACCAAACTTAACAAAGGGACACAGGTGCCAAAGAGATAGAAATTCCTAAAAATATTGTGAAAAATTATGTCTGAGCAGCAGAAAGCAAATCTATCAATATCCTTTCTAAGGAAGAGGTTGCAGCATCAGCACAACCTTTCTGAGGTCTTGGAGGACTGGCATGGGCATGAGATGTAGGAAAGTCTCCAGCAGTGGAGTTGCTGGTAGGAGCTTGTGTCGTATTAGAAATCAGTGATTCCAGTCCTCCAGCAAGGCTAGTCTCCCAGGCATGCTCCGTGGTGCCCCGTGCAGGGAGACTCAGCTCCAGTGACACAAAGGCAGGGCAAGCTGAGGTGCTTCTGGCTTTTTGCACCTTGGTCTTTGCTGACAGCCCCTTTCCCTGCCTGTCCTTCAGGCCGACAGCAGTCCCACACAGGAGACCCCTTCTTTGACCAACTACGTCATGCTTATCCATCCCTCCACTTCTTATCAGAGCCATCTATCTTCCTGCACTCTGGAGGCTTTCTTGGAGCCAATTGCCTGTGTGCACACCTCAGGGCGCAGGACGCGTGCTAGGAGGCACTTAGACAGCTTATGAAGGCAACGAGTCCCTGCTCTCTCTGGCGACCCTTGGCAGATTAACGTGCTGGCTTAATGGAAGTGGAACTCCATTAGTCATCAGCAACCTGACACATCTATCCCTGGGCTGAAAACGCTTCACTCCGAGTAGGTGAATAAGGACAAAGTGTTGTCAGAGGATGCAAAGCTACAAACAGGCAGGTTACGGATGCTGGCAGAGCTCTGGAAACCCTCTGGAAGTGACTGGGAACTTGGGAGAATATGCATCATTTTGGTCAAGATTTACCCAAGTTTGAGTTTTAGGACTGCCTTTGGAGCAAACATGACCAGGCGATGTTCAAGTTCAGGCTTGGAGGCTGGGATACACTGTACACCTGATTTTGTGGTCCAGCTCTGGTTCAGTGTTTCCAGAGCTCCAGAAATCAAACTCTAGACTAAAATTTTAAGTAAGCCAAAGACTTACAGAACAGATGTGCTAAGACACATTTTGGACCTTCAGAACACCTTAACGTGTCTGTTAGGATGCAGGCTTTGTAACTCGCTGTCCCTCACTGAGCAGGTTCCCCTCTCTGAATTCATCACACAGATGGATACTAGGAAATAAAACTAAAAGGTCTGATCCCTTAATTTGTTGCACAAAGTGAACTGCTTGGGAAAACCTATCCGTTCAGGGCTGTATTTATTCTGTGGACAAGCTGCCTTGAGCAGTCTCTGGAACCCAGAAACAAGTGTGCACAAGGTCCCTCCACCCACGCCGCATACAGAGGGCAGTGTGAGAGAGGCTACAGAGCTGGCAGCGCTGAAGAGGCAGAGCTGACATGCTTCAAAAGCAAACAAGCCATCCCAGAAACCAGGCACAATTGTAAAGGTGTGGGTTTACGTGGCCAGTGATGCCCAACGTACTGAAACTTATGTCTCCCACTGCCTGCCAACAGCACAGCTGAGTTTCTAACTCTGTTCCTCCCTTGCAGTGTTGTTAGATTTCATGGATGTATTTTACATCACTTAGCCTCAGCTCCACAGCGCTACAGATCTGCAATGCCTTTTAATTGCCTTTAAAGCAGAATGATAACGAGAATGGTCCCCGTATTTCTTTGTGCATCCGGGGATCAATAGATACATTTTTATCTGTGGCATGCAGGAGACTTGTGTGGGCAGGTCCTACCTTTTGGTTAGAACTGACGGAGTTTTAAAGATCTTATTCTACATTGGTGTTGATGCTGTCTGACTTTCAGGGCAACACTGCTGCTCCTTTGTTTTTATAGGGTTGCTCATACACCAAAACCGCAGGGATTGCCTGCCTGCCCTAAGGCAATCAAGATAACTGCACTTTGGCATCCAGGCTCAGCAGTTACATGCCAGGGTCCCAGGTCCCTGCATGCATCTTATTTATTACTGCACCGCAGGGATTCTGGAAACCTTAGCCAAGATTGTTGCTTCTTTGTAAGAGGTTTCATGTTCCGAGTGAAACACTTTGTGATTATATAGACCATTAAGAATCATGTGGCATTTCCAAATTGAGAGGGTGAAAAATCACTGGATCATATTTCTTGCCTTTTTTCTCTGTCTTAGACCAGGTGTCCTCTGTCCCATCCTGCTGACCCAGCTGGCTTGGCCTGCTGTGCCTGTAAACCCAGGCAGTAAACAGAGATAAACTGACAAGAGAACTTTTGCTGGCTCAGCATCTGTGGTATGGACAACATCTGCTGCCATTCAAGGGCTCATCTTGTGCCGTTGTGAGGGAGGGTCTGCAGCACAGACTTGCTCAAGTGCAGATCCTGCGTGTCTCTGGCTCCTGTCCCCCTCTCTGACTCACAGGAGGCTAAAAATATAACCTGGTTCATAGATGCTATTTTGGGGGCTCTGTGTTTTTCCCTGCTTTAGCTCCCCAAGCATGCACTACTATTTTTTCCAGTAATGATCAGCATTACCCTATACATTTCTCTTTAGAACATATGATTTTAGACCTGATTATGCAGTTATTACCACTCTAAATCACTTGCTATGTGAATTGGTTTCCTTAACTGAAAACAGTAACAAATTTGGCTTCATTTGTAGTAGTTAGCAAAGTGGTTAGCCCCAGGACTAGAGTGGGCTTCTCCAGGGACTGTATGTTTCCCAACACACATCAGTCCTATCAATGTGTTTCAGCTCTGTGTTCCCTGCAGAAAATCACCAAACTGTGCCAGTTTTCATGGTCTTGTACAAGGTGGAGAAATATTTACAGGAAAGGAGGACAAGACCATTTATAACTGCAGGCACAATTACAACATTATTACCAATCTGGGGAGTTTGAAAACAGATCACCAGAAGCAAAGTAACTTCATTGTCTTAGTAAGTTGTGATCTTGTAAAAGCACCATGGGACAAGTTTTTTCTGTGTGAGGGAAAGAGAGTATCAGAGATGCACTGGAAGCACTCAAATGTTCAGTACTAATACAGGAAAAGTTACAAGTTATTAATCTTTTTGTCCCAGGGCTGGTAGGTCCCAAATGCTTTGACTGACAAGATCATGCTCAGCACTTCTCAGAGAAGCGAAATGAAGGCTAATGAGCACAAAAGAGCAAGACACCCTGCAAACCCCATTTGCGCCTTTGAGTGAGGCAGAAAAGTCCATTGGGCGCTTCAGGTGAGGCCCCCTGCCATCCTCATGCCTGTATCCCCTCTGTGCCTCCCTCTTCAAGGAGCAATCCTGGGCCAGCCTCGTATCCAGCATTTTTAATTGTGCTTTTGTGCTCACGAGGGGGTGGCTTCGTTTGGATGCTGGTGCTCTGGGGGGAGGCTGTGACGAGCTGGGAAGGGTGGCTGGGGAGCCTGGGCAGCGAGCATCCCTTGGGACTGTTTCAGGAAAAACTGAACCTGCCTTGGAGCAGGGCAAAAGCCTAGCTGGCCTCCTGCAGTTTCTTCCAGCTCTGTTTTTTATGATGGTATTTATTTCTTGCAGATCTCTCTTTGTCCCCTTCCTCTGATTCCAGCCGTAATCTACAATTTGCTGCTATTAGTGTGAAAATGAGTCTCATCTTCATCCCATGCTTGTGCAATCCACTCACCCTTAGCAAAGGCATAAATTGAAAACGGCGCAAATGACAGTATGTGGCATCCTACAATGTTCAGGGAGCAAACCCTCCATCTGGGTTAACCTCTTCCTCTCCTTGCCAGTGTCAGACAATGCACTTGAGTAAATAAGTCTTTTTTACTAGCAGAGCTGCTATTCTCTGCAAATCCTCTAAGCTACAGACAGTCTGCATCTGGAGAGCTTGCAATACATGTTTCTTTAATAAATAAAGTCTGTAAGACCTTTTTTGGTGCTATTTCTCTTTCTGCAGTTTTTAACATTCAGCCTTTTTCCGTGCAGCGCAGGCTCCCCTCTGCCTCTGCTCTCATCAGCTCTGCAGTGAGCCCATCCAGGCAGTGCTAGTGGAAGAGGAGGACTTGCTGCATCACTTCTGTCCCTTTACTGTCACATGAGGTCCTCCCACCTGTGAGGTGGGAGGCTGCAACCCTGCTTTTCTCTGGGCACCTATTTCTCTGGGTTCAGGGTAGAAGGGGTGCAAGACCACGCAAGTGCTGCCATGAGCTGTGATGCTTTGATTTGTGCCAAGCTGGAGTTTGCTGTATCAGGATTGTGTGGGTACATGTATGCAGGGGTCATTTGGCTTTAGACCTGACTGGAGAAGTGACACAAGGTAAAGGGAAACACCTCCTGGGAACTCCGGTGCCTCGGGGACTCTGGGGACCCAGAGATAGGAGCAAGCTTAGGGTATAAAGGCCAGGAGCCCCATGCAGAACAATGCAGACAATTTCTGTGCATGGTCAGTGTTCTTCCCAGTGCTGGCACCCAAATTAGTAGCTGTCCTCCTAAAAAAGGGGTAAAACATGGCCAGGGAGTGAATGTGTGGCCCTGTCTACCAGCTGCCAGCTCCACCGTTTCATTTCCCTTCAGATGCCCGTTCAGCAGCATGGGGCTCTCTGGCCTGGCTGGGCTCGGCGCTGGGGCTGGGCTGCAGCCGTGCCTGCCTGCAGGGCTGCCCAGGGGCACCCTGACGCCCCGAGGGAAGCCGGGCCATCACAGCACGCTGCCCACGCTCCGCTTCAGCTCCAGCCCTGCTCCCAAATCAGGCTTTTAACCACTTTTCCCCACTTGGCTGCAGAGAATGATAGAAAAGAAAAACCTCCTACTGCGATTCCTATACAGTGAGATCTGGCCAGAAGAGAACAATTTGTGGGTGTTTTGGAGATGCCTAAAAGAAAAAATGACAAAGCTCCCAGTGTTATCTTCATTTCAGCTGATGCTTCTGGGATGCTTTCTGGGTCTCTGCCCCTCGTGCTCTGCAGGACCAGAGCTCCCAGCAGCTGGCCATAGCATCAGTGCCTCTGTGGGCCAGGAGCTCAGCAGCTCACCAAGTGTGTGTCCAACCTGAGACACCATGGCCTCCCAGGGTCCAGAGGCTTGTCAGTTCGGCTTCTCCACTCTCCTTCAGCTGACAGGGTTCCCAAGCACTTCCCAAGTGTCCTTCCAACTCCAAACACCAATATCAACAGCTGGTCTCTCATCCCAGCCCCAAGGGGGAATCTTTGCAAGCCCCGTTGGATGGTGTCCTGTTTGCTGGTGTGAGTGGTGGCTGTGCTGAGCTTGCATACACATGCATGCACATGTTTATGTGAGGAACACGCCAAACGAAGGGTGATGTGATGCAGGTGGGCCTTGCTGTCTCTTATGGGGGGGGCAGCTGTACCCCAGCTGTGCCCTCTCCCATTTTGGTTGGGGTCAGCAGCTTTGTGGTTCCAGTTCTGTGGTTGCTGTCACACATTGAGGTGGACCCAGACAGACAGTCTGTTTGGGCTTTTGGTGGGGGAGGAAAAGCCTCCAAGCCCTGTGTGGGTTTGGTCAGAGTGGCAGAAGCTGAGCCACTTGGAACACTTTCATTAGTACCTACAGTCCCTTGGAGACAGGTCCAGGGGAACTGCTGCTACTGGTACGGAGTGGGGAGGGGATGTGAACTTGGATATAGTCACCAGCTGGTGGATTGGATGTCTCTGAGGAGGCTGATCATGATCCAGGGCGCTGGCAGCTGGCATATGGTCCTGAACAGAGGTCTCTCCTCCTTCCTGGGGATCGGAGGACGAGGGGGAAAGCAAGGGCAGGAGGGTGCTTGTGCATCGATATCACCCAGGATAGAAGCCAACGTGTGTCATTGACGTCAAATCTGACCCCCATCAAAGCTGAGTGTCCTGTTACAGTCAAGTAGCATTTAGCTTTGGGAAAATGCCTCCGTGCTGAAGCCGTTACTAATGCGATAAATGCCGGAGCTCCCAGGATACTGAATAATTACAAAGTCCTCAAAGGAAAACAGCACAGACCTCCTTTAAAGTAAACACAAGATAAAACTTCAAAGCTGGGAGAAGTGAACTGGGTCTCAATACATTGTAAACTCCAGAGTTAAATCTGCCTCCCCACCTTCCCTGGTCTTACCTAACCACTGTGTTAAGAGGCTCAGAAATTGCTGCTAAGAAATCCAGAGGGCTATTTATCCAGACCTGGAAATGATGATACTACCCCATGAAAGATGTGTTTGTGCTTGGAGGTTTGTGGAACAAGGCCAGCAGCCGCAGCCCCAGTATATCTGCTGCAGCACAGTATGTTGCATCTCGGACGCGGGCACTTTGCTCTGGTACCCGGATGGAGCTGAGCCAACAGGAGAGGAGACGGTGCTCAAAGCCTGAGTAATCCAGCCAGCACTTTACATCCCAATGCGTGGCTGTCTATACATCTTAAAGCTTGATGTCATGCCAGGGGGAAATACAGAAGTTTTCGTGTAGGGCTGGAATTGGGCTGTGATACTCAGGACCAGGAGTGCTTGGGCCCGGATGCTCACTAGACGAGCCAGCCCTCTTCCAGCCAGAACTGCAGGTGAGCGGGCAGGGACGCTCGCTAGACGAGCCAGCCCTCTTCCAGCCAGAACTGGAGGTGAGCAGCCAGGGCTGTGCTCTCTGTCTGGACATGCCTGGTGCTGGGGAAGGGCTCTAAGGCAAAAGGAAAGAATATGCATTTCAGGCTGTCCAAGCAATAGCATGAGGATGCCTGGGAGAGCTGCTTGGAGGCACCCCTAGCTCCCATGCACTTTCGTGGTGCCAATGGGCGTGACATCCACTGTAAGAAGGAAAGCACATTTGACCTGCACCAAACTGCACCTTCCTTCCTTTTTTCTTACTGTCTCTTGCTTTTGCACCAGAATGCACTTTCAGCCCTTTAAAGACTCTTTTCTGGGAGAGGGGTGATGTGCCAGGGAGGTGCTGGGTACCGTCCACCTCACCCTGGCCGCCAGCAAATTCAGCATGGTTATATATAGGCTCTGAGCTGAGGCCTTCAAAGCAGCACTTGGACCTGAGTTCCTTGAACATGGCTGGAAAAATTCCACTTGGCATCAGGCAATTCACCATATGCTGCTGTTCCCTTCTGCTTTTATCCGGACAGTACCTCCATGCTCTGTGCTGTGGAATAGCTGCTATTTTGGGGGGAGCATTTGATATCTTTCCGTTCCCTAACCATTCTTGAAGGGGCTGTCTCCCCTCCTCCAGGCTGGGACACAAACAAACTTCCCAACTCGCTGCACCAGCCCAATGTCACTGGATCACAATGGTGCATGACCAGTGGCTGGACCTTGGGGGCTCTGAGAGGGCTGACGGTCTCTCTTTGTCATGTGCCTACATGTTGGGAGGCTGAGGCTGGCGGGTACCAGAATATTCACCAGCTGGGGTTTTCTCAGACAAAACCTGTAGGGCCAGTAACTTTCATGCACAACTTCCATGTTTGAAGAGCAAGACTTCTGCATTTCTATTTCGAACTGCTGGTTTTCTGTGAAGTTGTCTAGGAAGGAATTCTTGTACCTTCTATTTCCACCCAATGTCTATGGCTTTTTAAAAAATTTTTGCTCTCAGAAGGAGAAAGTGCTTTGAACATCTATTCTATTCACACATCAAATCACACACGAAGTCAACATACACCTAAAGCACCAAAACATGTTTGTACCACCCGGTGAGTTTGGCCTGGGATTGCAAAGTGGAGAAAACGAGTTTCATAGTAGGGTTGATGCAAAGGTGGTGTAGGTAACCTGTTGCAAATCTTGGGGGGACCCTCTAGCTGGGTCCTTGCTATAAACCTTTCCTTGCCCGTCACTGCCAGGCAGTTGCAAGACAGGGTGAGTTCTGCTCAATGCAGGCATGCAGTGCAAAAGCCCTTAATTTAGAAGCAGTAGGACAACTCTGCTTGGCAGGTCTGGAATAAACCTCTCCAGACAAATATAGCTTTCTCAAAGGAGAGGAGAAAGGTGCCTCCCTGCAGAAGTGTGGGAGGTGCCTGAACATTTCTTTTGGCGACCTGTACACTACTCTGATTGCCAGTTTGACACACTTGCAAGGATCCTGATGCTTTTGTCTGAGCTGGCTCCCATCACTAGACTTGGCCCTCATTGCTATTAACTCACACTCCTACAATCATGAGTGAGAGTAAGGAGATGGAGATGGCCTAGCAAACACCAGCTGACTTTTTTAGGAGATTTATATAAGTGAGTTTATGTGTTGTAAAGCTGTCAGGAGGGAGAGACATGCAGATCTGAGGAGCTAGGTATTGCTCCACCATACTAGCCAAGCTCCTGTGCCATACTAGTGTCATTCAGCAGTTTTGGAGGCTGGACCTGGCTGGGGTCTCTCATGCTCTTCTATTTATTTGCCTGGATACCTGACTGTGCTGACCTGGCTGACCCAGCTGACCATGCAGAAAAGGGCTGTCTGTTCCTCAAAGAGTTTTCTGAACTCATCATTGCAGGGGCTGCATGTGGGAAGAAGTTCACTTTATCCAGACTTTTCACCCCTCACTCCCCAAATGAGGACAAGCTAGTACACCTCTCATTCATGCCTGCACAGCATCTCTCTCCTCTTGCTTACACGGAAAATAGTATCTGGAGAGCATTTGTGTATTTTTAGCTACTTTTAATTGAAGTAGCAGCTGGAAACAAGGAGGAGAGCCAGCACCGCGTTGCCAGCCAGCTCTTCACAGGCATCCAGCAGCTGCTGCACAGCCCTGCACCCTCAGTCACTTGGTGATTCGGGAGAGGTCCATGGGCACCTGGGGATGTGTTTGGGGCAGCTCTGAGAAAAGACACAGAAGCCAGGAGCTGTAAATACTGCATGTCCTCCCATACACAAACCTGAGCCACAGGTAGTTCAGGTTATCACCCCTGCAACCATCAGCCTCAGCAGCACAGCCAGCACTTGTCTCCCATGTGCTGGAGGCTTGACAGTTTACAGCAATGAGAGTCAATATTTACCACATCTTGTGTTTGTTAGTCTTAAGGAAGCACCTCACCCAGAGATGCTTCCTTGACTAATCCATGGAAATGCTTCTCTCTTAATGAGGGAGAGTGATAAATAGGTGGCAGGGAGAAGGTGACAAAATAGCAATGGGTGTCACCCATGGCAAGAAAGAAGAGAAACTGTGCACTGCTGTCAAGAAATCAGGAAATATGGTGTGTCTGGAGAAGCAAAAGAAGAAAAGTCAGTGAGTGAGACATCCAAATGACTCTGAGACCCTGGGAGAAGTTCAGCTGCCAAATTCTTAATGGACAACATGTCATCCTCCTTCACTGGTGATTTCAGCAAACACAGTACATAATTCCTTGTGGATGAAATGCTGCCTAATGTACATGCATTCATGTGCATGCTATATGGACCTGAAACCAGTCAGGGAATCTCTCCCTGTTTGCAGCCCACCTGCGGAGGGTTAGCAGGGCAGGACGTGGAGGGCAGGGTCTGGGCTGCTGGCGGGTGCACTGTGCAAGGTCCTGCTGGCTGTCCGGGGGGCTCACAGCCTTCCTGGGGTGAGACAGGGTGGGAAATCAGGTCTGTGGGGATGGATTTCTGCTGCAGCCTGCTTCACTGATCTTTGCATTTCTGAAGGCAAGAGATGCTTCTGTTCACATAGCAAAGCAACACGTGGACTCCACCATGTCTTCTTTGGCCTGATGTCAGGAATTTAGCCCAGAATCCACATTTTGATCATCTGATTTTCATGCAGAAAGGCAGCTAGTCTAACGGAAACAGACCCTAAGGCACTTCCATGCCCCCAGTCACAAGGAGTCTCCTACCACAATAAAAATTGCACAACTTTCATTAAAGACATTAAAATCTGCAACCTCTCTAAATAACAAAACAGGCCAATTTTCTTAGAAATCCTCCCTTTGCTTGAACTGCTTCCCCACACAGCTCTGTCTCCAGAGTAAGTAGGGCTGGAGCCGCGGCAGCAAGCCTGTACCCCTTCCCTGAGTGCTGCCAGGCTCTCGGGCTCTCTCCATCACAGCCCCTCAGCCCAGGGCGAATACCAGTTGAGACCATGAAATCTGCATTTGACACTGTGCTAAATTCATGCTTAACAGCCATTGCACGGAAAAGAGAAGCTCAGTTAACTTTCAGTACACCAATTGGAGGGCTGGCTCTCATCCCAACACTCTTCATCTTCCCCTGTTTCAGTGTGAAAGGTCTGTGAGAGAAACCTTTGCCACTGGGGATTCGTCAGCCTGCCATTTTTATTCCCATGTAAACACCTCCTACAACGATCGGATTTAGTGGCTGTCAGGAATAAATAATTTCTGAAAGGCAAGAACACAGAGCAGGCTGGTAATTATGAAAATCCAACTCCAGCTGAGGAAACACGCTCTGCAGGCAAAAGACTTGGCAACACAGGAGGAGGCTGCACATCTGGCAAAGGCAGGCAGCAGGCTGGCCAGCATACAGCTTCAGGAAACATCTGGGCAAGTACAACCTGCAGATGGGAACTGGGCTGTATCTTTGAGTAAAGTAGATCCTAGCTAATCTGGACTCCTTAGCCTATGTGCACTGGAAAATCCACGAGGAAATTCGTATACATTCATGTGGCTTTTTTTCGCCCTTTGCAGAGGCTTTTCTCTCTCTGCATTAATGCTGTGATTTCCTGCGCTGCTGTGGATTGTCTGGGGACACCCACAGCAGCTGCAATG
Organism: Ciconia boyciana; assembly: GCF_034638445.1. NCBI lineage: Eukaryota > Metazoa > Chordata > Aves > Ciconiiformes > Ciconiidae > Ciconia > Ciconia boyciana. The sequence goes on from NC_132942.1 coordinate 12,418,433, forward strand.
AGGTGACAAGTGACACTTTGCGATTCTTTCTTGCCGTCAGAGGATACCAGGTTTGTTTTCTCCTTGCTCTGTCCAAGTCAGTCTTGAATGGGTCCCTGGGAATGGTCTGGAAGTGCAGCAGCTCAGCGTCACCCCATTCAGCCACTAGCAGGCAGGGCAGAGAGGAGACCTGGGAGGAGGTGATGGATGTTTGGTTGTCCTTGGAAGTGGCATGGCCCTTGAACGCCATATAAGCCAGCCAGCAATGAGAGCTCTGCCCAGCGCTGTCCCTCCAAAACCCCAACCATGTGAGCGTCCACTATTTGCCTTGTGGAGGAAGAGCATCGCTGCAGAGCTGCTGTCCCCCCGATGGAAGGTGCCAGCAATGGCTCCCTTTCACAGCTGGAGGGCTGGCGGCAGCTCTGGTTCTTGCCTGTGTCACTCATCTGAAAAAACTCTGGCAAATTGTTCAGGGATTTGGTACACCTTCCGAAACATGTTCTTGGGACTGGGTACCCACCCCATCACCGAAGTCCTGGTGAGAACATGTGTAATCATTCCTGACTGCTCTCTGGGCGACCACCTATTTCTTTGCTGGGCTCAGTGCTGTTCTCTGCTGTGACATTAAAGGTAGCAGAGCTTTTATTGCTGGTAGGGATGTGATGAGCATGAAGCATCCAGCTGGACTCCTTACGTTTGCAAAATGAGTAGGCTCAATCTGGAAACAATTTGGAAGAAAACAAATGGGAATCATTGCAATGGCTTGCATCTGATTTTACCTTGAAGGGGAAAATGCCCTTTCCCAGTTTTGCATGGTACAAGGGAAGTATTCCCAGACACACCTCTGAAATAGGGTGGTAAACGTGGTAATCCAAGGACTAACAGCCAGAATTAATTCTCTCTGCATTTTCTAGTAGCTGGAGTGGCTTTAATCTAGCAGGATATATCCATTTCAAGGCAATTTCCTTTATTATTCAAGCTTGCAAATTGCCTGTTCCTATTGGTCTCCAATGCAAGTCTTTCGAAGTTTAACACATCTGCAATTTTATAAAGTCATTAGTTTTAATTAATAGATAAAGCTCCTCTATTATTCTCAGAATGAACTCCAACTGAGAAGAAGACACAGAGCCAATACGTGGTTGTATGTATTCACTAGGAAATTCTTTTGAGATGCTGTGATTAAAGGTAGAGAAAGGGATTTGGGCTTTATTTGGCAGATAAATGGAAATGCAGAGCAAAGTGTTCTCACCAAATTCTATAGGGCTTAAGCAATCTCAGATGTGCTATGATTTGCTGCCAAAATGTTTTGTGTTCTCCTCTTTATGCACGTCCAGAAAGAGTGGCCAGTGGGTTACATCTGTGTGTCCGTGGGAGGTGGAGGGGATGCAGGCTGGCAGTCAGCGCCAGCCGGCAGCGAGGCACACGGTGCCATCCTGCTGGGCTCCCGACAGACCAAGTAGGTGAAATGCCAGACATTTCCTCTGCAGGAAAGTGTCCTGGGAACGGCAGTGACCTTTCTCTTGGGAGCACTGGTGAGCTGTCTCCCTCCTGCTCCTGAACTCTGGACCCTCACCACCAGGCTGAGCTTGATCTGGGTACAGAGCAGCTTCATCTCTGAGGTCTGAAGATACACACAAAGGCTTGAGAAGGAGGAGGTGGAGTAAGGATGGATTTACTGAAGATAAAGCATCAAGTGGTCAAACACATCACCCTCAGCCCCAAAACCTGGAGCTGCTCTCCTCAATGAGTATATCTAAGCTGGGATGTGTGGGAGTGCTTCCATTTGGTGGTCCACCCTGGACAGGAGCTGGCTGTGCAATTTTTTTCTTTCTCTCCTGTGCTGGTTTGGCAGTATTTAACCCCAAGAAGCCAGACCACAGGTACATCTGAGCAGCACATAGCTTTCCCATCCTATAAAAGGTCCTGAGCTTTCAAGAATTCAACCCTGCTCTTAAAAGGGGACATATAAGACTGTTTATCACTGTGGAATGACAGACTGGGGCTTGCTTCATGTCTGTTGAACATTTCTGTGAAAAGCTGTGCTTTTTAGCAACAGCAGCATTTCACTATGCGCAGAGCAGATCATCAGGAATCCTTCCTCCTCCCTTATCCCAGCCGGATTTGTCCTCTTCAAGCCTGAACCCCATGGTGCAGCATGGACTGAGGCCCTGAAGGGCCGTGCAGAAGAGACGCCCGCGCGGAGCAGAAGGAGAAATCTTGGCACTTTCCAGCACAGCCAGCAGCTGCCACCAAGCAGGTCAGCTCAGCCAAAGTCTGCCGATTTGCTCCTTTGTTCAGTGTAAGCCAAAGATACAAGAATGGCCTGAACATAAATCAGATCAGCTGTTCCTCTGGTGGGACGAGGCTGGAAAACTCAAGCGGTGCAGGAAGGCCAGGGCAGACCTAGAAGGGTGGCTGTGGAGCAAGGGAGCCATCTCTACCCCTGTGCTGGTACAAGGTCCTGTGTGACATCCACATTCAGGAAACAGGCTGACCTTGCTACACTAGTATATGAATTCGTGGGCAAAGAATACAGGAAAACAAATAAATGCCACCAGGCTTAAGTGGGAATTAATTCTGCAAAGCAAAAGGCAACAGGGTGATGACAACTCAGCTGACAGGTCTGAACTGTGAGTGGCAGCGTCGTATCGCTTTGGGCTGAATGCAGCAGTTCCAGTTCAAAGCAGAAGCCAGTGGAGCTGTCAGCGGCTTTGGTGGGATAAAAAATGGTGCTCTGCAATTTTTATGCTCCATTAAATGAATACAAAGAAGCACCTCTGGGCTACGGTAAATCAAGAGAAGAGCAGTGTAAGAAATGGGCCTCTGTGACACAGCAGGGAGAAGATGCAAGGAGGTAGTTTGCACATGTCTGAATTTCCACTGAATTGAAGTTGCTGTCGGCTCCTCAGGTCCTTCCCATTTCTACGGTGGCAAAATTCAAGGGCAGTTGAAAGGGACTGTATTAGTCAGAAATGACTGGCTCAGAAAGAAGCTGCCTCTTCTCAGCAGCTCACAGAGTCCCTGGCATTACTCAAAAGTCACAAAACCATGGCTCTGCCCAGCGAGTGAGGTGTGATATGCCCAAGCCGTGCTCCCAGCAGGCAGCGCAGGGCAGCGCTGCGTGGGGCTCGGCTCGTGGGGCTGGGGGCAGCTTTCGGAAGCAAACTAGAGCTGCTGGTTGGAACACTCTCTTCCCTGCCTCTCTGGGGGTGGAAAAGGGCAGTGGAAGGTGCCCAGGAGCTGAATTTCTTCACTGCAGTGCCTCATCCTGTGAGTGACTGCCACCCTTCAACTCCCACTGGCTTTAGTGAGTGTGAAGCTGCTTACGCAGACATGGGGCAATGCAAGGGCAAAAGTGTTTCCCAGGCTCTACAGATCCCAAAACATGTGATTCGCAATGGGATGGCCTTGCCTAGAGCTTGCCGATAGTGGTGCAAAGGGCTGGGGTGCAGATCCTGGCACCTGCAAGCCTGGGGGCTTGCCCAAGTGTGACACCCCCTGCTCTTGTAAAGAAGAGGAGAGATGGTTTCTGAGAAGGGTGGGCCACTAGCTCTGTGGGGTTTGCAGGATGTAACAAGCACCTGCAATTATATAAAAAAATTAGAGCTCCTTGGTGTGCTCCCTGGGTTAGCGGGAGGTGTGGGGGGAAGCTGGAGCTGGCACAGGGGAGACACGTCTCATCTGACGTGGAGGCAGGACATCGCATAGCAACTGCATGCCCCAGTGTAACAAGCAATGAGGTGGGTTAAGGTTTTCCACAGGTCAATCTGTCAGCACTCAAAGAGGTTTTTGCCATGCTTGTGTTGGACGTGGAGAGCAATGCAATGCTTCACTGCTCTCTGTTTCTGTGCTGTCCTGTTGCTCCTCAAATACCAACCAGAGATATCTGAGACATAGCAGAGGTCTGGGACATATGGGAAATACTGTGTGGTCCAGGGTCTTCTGTAGAACTATGGGAGCTGATATGCAAGCTCAGGCAAGCATAGTCTGACCTCTTAGGAGACAGGGGAGTCACTGTGCTGGCTCTTAGGAGGCTGCGAGTACCTTCCATGGCTGTTCTGAGCCATTTGAGCTCATGGAAGGCGTTCACCCAGTGCTGAATACTATTAACCTGGGCTGTTTCCTTGCTGTGCCCTCATTTCTAGAACAGCAAAAGCTCAATCAAGTCCTGTGGTGCGGGTTGCATTCATTGGCTATTTCAGATGAGTTTGCCAGAGCCCAGCAGCTCCCCAAGTCACCCTGAGTGATGAATGTCAAGAGGAGGGCTAGTCATGCAGAACAGACAGGGAGGACGTGCAATCTGCAAGGAGCCAGGGGTGGCCAAGGAGCTTTGGGGCTCCAAAAGCACACACAAGAAAAGTGCAGGAATATTTAATGACAGCTCCACAAGGTGCTGCCAGCCACCAAGGAACAGAAGCAGCCGTAATGAGGGTGTCACCCATCAGGGATTAGAAAGCTGGAAATGGCTTTTAGTCTGTGACTGCCAGACCCCATGTGTGAGCTCGGATGGGCCAAAGCAGAGATATTAAAGCTCTGTGGTCCCACAAGCAGCTTCCACTCGGCGAGCTCCCACATGAAGCTGGTCTCAGCTGAACCCCTATTGCAGTGGGGACACACCATGCTGCTCCTCCTGCCCCCAGACTCAGGGTCTGTGTCTTAGCCTGTGTTATGTAGAGCACAAGGAAGGCATGTGGCACTGAGAAAATTAAGACCAAAATCTCCAGCTATGAATAAGAAGTGTGAAAATTTGAAAAATAGCCAGTCTGCAGCAGGTGTAAAGCGGCATCAGCAAACCTGAGGCAGCAGCACTGTAATGCTGTACACCGCTGAGGATCTGGCCCCAGGGGGGCTGTTCTCTGAATTCACAGCACTGGGGAGGTTTGCACAGGGCTGATAAATAGCACCAACAGGAAGGAAATATGTTTAATGTTTGGGTTCTCAGAAATCAAAACATGGTGATTTTAAACATTCTTGATAAAGAATGGTCCATGGTGATTTCCTCTGCTGCCATTCAGCCTCTGCTGCCATGTTACCTCTCCTGCCCCCCTGCTGAGCACTTAGAGCCCAAAGCCCGTTGTGAAACGAGCTCCTGCACTGCAGGGACAAAACCGGGATGCTCAGAGCACTCAGCTCTCGTCAGGGGGAACCGGGCTGGGGAAAGGAGGCCCAGATACGTAAGTGTGGGCAAGGAAAGGATGACAACTGGAGAAATAAAGGATGAAGATGAGAATGTAGAAGCCTTCAGACAAGTGTGGGACAGGGCAGAGAGCCATCTCTCCTCGGACAGTTTTTCCGAACCAGTGTCCCCGAGTATCCAGACTTATAGGTCTGTTTATTGCCCTGATGGTGGCTCACAGCCTTGTGGGGGCCTTGAAGGGAGCAGATGAGCACCCCATCCTCTCCAGAGGGCTAAACCAGCCTCCCAGGCTGGTTTAAATCAGCCCTGCACAGCAGCACCCATGCAGCCCATTCTGCAGGCTCTGTGGAGGGGCATGTGCAACGCAGCCAGCTGCTGCTGCAAACGGTGGTGCTTTGAAGAGGATAAAGAGTTGGCAAAGCCAATCTGGATTTAAGCCTAAATCCAACTCCTTTGGCTGCCCTGCAGGTCTGCTCCTCCACTCAACTGAAAGGGACTACTTCATCAGTGGACGAGATAAAAAGCAAAATGAAGCAACCTCAACCTATTGTTAGACAATATCAGATGCAGTTCCTGGTGATTAATCACCCTGCTGAGTACTGTTCATGCAGATTTGGAGGCATTTTGGACTTTCTGTGTTATTACTGTCACAATCCCCTTTGTGCAGGAATTTTGGATTATAGGTCTGGTTGACCTTCCTGCTCTGAAACTCCAGTTATGTGTGGCTGATTTTACCGCAGCAGTTGGCTAGTCAGGTGAGCAGCCTGTGAGCTTGCTGGGGGCCTTGTAAGCACTGTCCAAGCACAACAATAAGGGCTCGCAAAATTATGGGAACCTTTGTGGGGCTGATGGCCAGATTAACCGGTCATCCGGTTATGAAGAAGAAAGCACAGGATGAGAAACATAGGCACCGCCACCCACCACCAGCCCCAGTCCAAGGCCCAGGGGCCGCCCGGCTGCACGCTTTTATAGGCAGAGCGGCAGCACGTGCTCTTAATCATTTTGACCCTCAGATACTCAGCTTTTGCTCAGGCTATGCCCGTTGTACAGGTCTCCAGGTGTGCAGGCCTCCCAGTGTTTTGGCATTACAAATGCTTTTAAGGAGAGTAGTTTGGAAGTGGGACACCCACTGTTGTGCTGTTTATTCCTGGTGGTTTCTGGAAGACTCTTCTGACTCCTTGAAGATGCTTGTTGTGATTACAGAGATCCCCTCTACCTGGCAGACTTGTTGTCAGTGGTGGAAAGAAGAGCAAATTTAGGACAAAGAGATTTATACAATTATGTGTCTAATCAGTGAGACAGAAGCTGAAGGGTAATAAAGTCCCTGCATATTCACCTTAGAGCACTCTGCCAAGTACATTAGTTATACATCAAAATAATTTCTGAGTCTTCCTATGCCCTGTGTTAGCTTCACAGCTTGCTCTCTTCCCTGTTCCCAGTCCCTAACCTTGCCTGGCCAAAGATTCCTCTTGTACCTCAAAACTCAGCTTCACTTTCCCCATTGGCAAAGCAAGAGGACTTGCTGTGACCCTGGGAAGGGCAGACCATAGCCTCGTGTTTTGGGAAGCCCTTGGACTCTCTTGCCCACACATACCCCAGCAATTACAGCTTCCTTTGCGGGCTGGAGCCAGCTGTGTGCACATTCCTCACACACTCGCAGTGTTTTTGCTCTTCTTCACCCAGCACCTTGTGGCCAAGGTTATTTTTCTAAGAAGTAGTGAGTGGTTTTCTTCACCCTTCTCAGCCACAGAAGGAATGAGGAGAGTAGGGAAGCATTTTGTCATGAGGAAGACCTCTTTCTGCGAAACCCAGCAGTAGGCTGAGCCCTGCATACTCTGCTCTGGTGCAACTCATTGCACTTTGCCTGGCTGCAGCCTTGTGGGCGCTTCTGCATTGACCTGGGGCTGAGGCACAACGTGACACACATGCAGCCTAGTCATGCCAGCCCTTTGGAAACCTCCACCCTGAAGTCCCTGTCCTCCATCTAGGACCAGATGACCTCCAGCTTTCAGTTGTCAGCCCCAGGGAATGGATTAAGGTGGAGTCCTTGCAGATGTGATGTGCTGGGCACCTACTCACTGGAGACAGCTCTGGGTGAGGAATGGCCTGCGCTGCAGTCTGGATTTGCTCTCCCCCTGTTTGGGCTTGTGTGTGCTTGCCAAGCTGCAGCTAGGACTGTGGACCAAAGCTGAGCTTCCTGGGAGCTGTATATCAGAGCCTCTTTTACAAGGATCTCTGGAGACGATCTCATCTTATATATGTTGTCCCTGCTACCTAGCAGGCCTGGTGGAAAACAAGATGGTTAAAGTAGCTTTGACAAGAGCAAGGCAAAAATACCATGCCAGAGCATTTTCCTTCAGCTGCCTGAGACTACTGGCTGCTAGGAAACTATAAGCCTTGGGCCAAGCTTGCAGTCTGTCTGTCCCCCTTGACTGGCTCTGGTGAGAAAGAAATAGCTAAATCCCGACCTGAGCCCCAGCTGGGTGCCATTCTTTGTGTGTGAGAGCCATTAGTACCCCTGGTCTAAACAGCAGAACGTAGCCGGGGTCACTCAAGCGAGAGGGGAAAAACACGGGTAAATAAGAAAAAGGTTACTATGCAGGGAGGGCTCCAGGAAAAGGAAATGTGAGCCTTTCTACATATGGAGCAGCGTGCCAAGAGGCTCTGCCCCGTGGAGGGAGGCAAACTGCCTGAGAAAGCTGCCCAGCAAAGCCCTTTCTCAGCGTAAATATAAACTCAGTCTCACCTTTCCTTAAAAACTGAAAAGTTTGTCAATCTCTTCAGTGTCTTATTGGCTCCAGACAATGAGAAATGGTTGTGCTGTTTGATATAGCTGAGCTGCTCATAGCAGCACATGATGAAATTCAGCATCTTCGTAGAAAGGGTTGTTCCCCAGGAATAATGCTGTGTCCTGGCTTCAAAAGGAGAGATCAAAAAGATGAAGGGATAGGGGAGAAGCTCCTGAAAGTCCAAGTGCAGAAGACAGGGTGTTGGCAGGCACGGTAGCACCTTGTAACATTCAGTCTCATGAGGAAATGGGAGGCAAGAGGGAAAAAAAGCAAATTAAAAAAACAGTGAAAAGCTGGCAAGGTTTAAGAATCTATTAAAGTCAAATAAGTATCACTCAAAACATGAAAATCCAGCCCAAGCACAGCCAGCTCTACGGAGATCACATTGGCAACTCAAATATAGGACAAAAATGAGATTGTTTACTTGGCACCAAATTGTACCTTTCAGGATATTCTTTTCAAGTAATAAAGATGAAATTGTCTAAAATTGAAGTGCTATTAACAGTTTGTGTCTTGGTTCAGCAAAGGACTCCAAGCAATGTGAGAGCTCCCACGGACTGGACAAGCTGGATTACCCTTACGAGCAGAGACTATTTCCCCAGATGTTCATGGGGTGTTACATAGGCTCACAATTTTACAGGTTTTAAAGCCAGAAGAAACCATGATTGTAATTTGGTTTTCAGTGTAAGGCATAAAGTTTCACATGACGCTTCCAGTTTTGTTCCCTTATGCTCTGGTTACGCTGCAGAAGTGTTCAGGCTGAGGTCTGCAGATAACTGGAGCCCACAAAAGGTTACTAAGGAAGGCAGCTTCACACATTCTTCACAGCAAACCACATATGTGAAAATGATAAAAAAGTCTGTATCTTCACTGGAAAATTTTTAGCTGTCTATAAATGAAAACAGTCAAAAAGCATTTGGAAAGACATCAAAGTTTAAGCTAAAGACCAAAAATGGATAGTTTTCTTTGTAGCTATAAAGGGTGAAGTAGCCAAGGCACAGACAAGGAAGGACTGTCACTAAACTATCTCAGAAGACCACATGGTGGCAAAGCGCCTGTCTTTGGCCCTACGAGTTGCCTGCGATGAAGCTGGGGATTAGACCTACAAATGCTTTTTAGTGTTATGAAGTTATACATGTTGGTTTTATGAAGTTATATATTTTAATGTATTTTTGGTTTTAGGAAGTTATATAACCCCTAAATAGATATGGCATGAGAAGGAAAAACAATTTTAATTTCTATAAAGGGCATTAATGCTCCTCCAATCTACCATAATTATTTGACTATGATGATAAAAGTATAGATAACAGAGAAAGACAAATTCTTTGGATTTCAAAAATTAATTTAAATCAGTCAGGCCAGGAAAAATACTGATACATTTCTAGAGTATGTCAGACACTCAGATGAATAAGCAGCACAATGTCGTATCTTATGCCAAATACTAGGTCACATTGGAAGGAATGGATTGAACACCTCATTAGAGCATTGCTGAACTCCAAATTAACGGTGCCCATAAAGGGAATGGATCTGGGCATATGCACACAGCTAAATAAAGAGCAAGGCTCCCTGTGCAGCACTAGTCTGAAGAGTAAACAAAATGTTAGCATGCCTAAAGGTTGGGTTAGGAAATAGTGTGCTGCTACTATATAACCTGATGGAGCCCTGGCCTCTCTAACCTTGCTTAGCTCTGATTAGCCTTTCCCAGAAAGGCACACGCTGGGAGGAAGCACATCTGAAAATGTTCAGAAGCTGAGGAAACCTCCTTGTGAAAACAAACTGTGGAGACTGGGACCGTTTGTCAGGGCCTTGAGTGCACTAATAGGCCTTGCATTTAGGAAAATGAAGAGCTAAGAAGGAATACAATAGAGATACACTGGGAAGCAAGCTAATTTATCTTTTCTATAAATACTAGGCAAAAGAGGAATCAACAGAATCAGAGCAATGTATTTTAAATTGATAACAGGCTTTTTATATGACAGTTCACAGTTAATCTGTGGAACTCACTGTTGCGATATATCATAGGGGCCAAGAAGGATGAAAAATCATGTCTCTTCAAAACTTCCATACTGTATTAAAACACTGATGGTGTGATCTGGGAAAAATTTTACAACTGTCCTAATTCTGACAGGCACATGATGATCCTGAAAGTACTGAAACTCTAATCCCAAACACGCAATGGCATTTGCAGTGTAAGTCAGTGTAATTTGCAGTGCAATTCAAGCCATGAATACTCAAGGCTTGGAGCACAGATCAGAAAGGAAGGCACTGGTTGGGTCTCTGCTCACCTGAGACACTTTTGCCATGTATGCGCAAGGAGCTCTGCCAGCCAGCCTCCCTCTGATTAGGATTAACTAGACCTTTGCTGTTTGCCAGACAATTGATCTTCCTGGTTAACTTCCTAGGCCTAGGAGCCAGTGGCATGCCAAGAAAGTGCCAGCTCTTGTACCAGGAGCTCCCCACCAGCATGAACTGAAAGGCCGAGCATCAATCAGCCATTCATGCGCTACCTGTTGGGACATCCTTCTGCAGAGGGAGCAGTGAAGTAGCAACTGTTTATACATTTGAAATGTGCTACTGTCTATAACATGTAAATGCAGCCTTGGAATTGCATAGCTCCACTTTATCTGTTTTTTCTATAAACATACCATGCATAAAGCCCCCTCAAACTGGAAACTTTTCTGAACAGCTTCCAGCCAGACCAAGATCTTTATGTAATGTGTCCATGGATGAGTGCTGAGGCAGCTTAAGAGCAAAGCACTGTTTAGGGACAGGACAAAGCTAGCTCTGTGACTGTAAAGAGCTTGTTGTGAACAAGCTACAGACATGAAGTCTGAGAAGAGATTTATGGTGTACTGGTGTATGACATATGGATCTGCTGTTTAAGGGAGCTGTTGCATTAGCGTCCCTGGGTCTTTGCAGGATGTACCTGAATTCTGAAGCTATCTCCTGGGTTTGGAGCGATTTTTCAGGTGTCCTTGGGGGAAATTCAGGGAAGAGATAGTAAATGGAGTCAACCCTGAAGAAGAGCAAGAGCGTTGTGAAAGCTTGGAGAGAGGATGGGAATTGCTGAAGTGCTGGAGTTAATTCACAGCACAGTGCTCACCGTTTTTCTTCAATCCACCCTCATCCAGATGTGTGTCTAGAAAAGGTTCATTCAAACTTCATTTCTTAGCTAAAAGGGTTGATAGCAAAGATCTTTATCCTCCGGTTGGCTACTATTCTGATGAGCAAAATAGATAAGCGCTGCCAGAGAAGAGCCTGTTCTGTGTGCTATATTTGTAGCTGTGAGAACACAAAAAGATATGCCTTTGGAATATAATTGCCTGATTTCTCAGATGTCCTTCTGGATCCTGGCCTGGCAGCTAATTTTCCTATCTCCAGTTTTAATCTCCAGATTCTTCCAGTTGGGTGCCCTGAGTTGTTGAATACAGGCACTGACTACAAGTTCTTGCTGCTCTGAAGAAATGTATCGTCAGTATTATTATCACTGAAGTTATTATCCTGCAAATCGGGGAAGGGACGGAGGAGGCTGAATGGCTTCTTGTACCTGGTGCAGAACCTGAGTGATCCGGGGAGCCTAGGCTGAGCTCACCTCTCTAAAGCAGAGATAGGGCTTTCTTTAAGACAAAGCTCTTACAAGTGTGCAGTGGAAATCCTGCACATAGCTCATGCCAGAGGCTCTGTGGCCTGAGGAGGATGGATGGGACCTACCCGTGGGACACTGTCCTGTCCTCTGCCACCGCTTTTTGCAGAGAGATGGACATGTAGCCCTGTTTAGAAAAGAACAAGTGTGACCACGTTGGAGCCCCAGCACATGCTGGGTATGCTGCCTCTCTTCCTACCCTGTTGTATTGTAATTCCCTGACAGCCAGCCCAGCCCTCATTTCCCCATCTCGCAACCAGCACCCACAGATCTGGGCAATCCTCAAAACAGCTCCTCCTTTCTATCAGCTTGAATGCTTTGTTATTAAATGTCCCAAAGCCCCAGACCGACAGCCCAAGAGAGACCTTCTGGGTTTGGTATTTTTTTTTCTTGCCCCAGCAGAATACAAGGCTTTCTGCCCTCTTTCTTCCCCTTCTCCTTGTGAGAACAACAGAAGAAATCAAGCTGATGACACAAATGCAGCGATGGGGACGGAGCAGCATGCCGGGGCTGTGCACACAAAGAGCTGAGGCAGCACTTCCCCCAGCCCAGAGCACTGAAGAGAGGCCAGAGTAAATGAAACCTACGGGCTGAAAAATGATGCTGAGAAGACTAGTTAGCTGTCTGCATTACATGGTGCTGGGTAATGGGGGGTGATCACACGCTGGGCAGGCGGTCAGGAAACCTCTCCCTCCTGCAAACAGATTAGATGTCTGCTCCTGATCCAGTGTTTTTCCACTTTGCATGTACCCAGCTCCCAGCTGTAAGCGTAAGGGAATGGATGGCTGCTGCTGGCCCCAGACAGAGCGTAAGCAGACAGGGACAGCCAGGGAACCTCTGTCTGTAGGGAGTGGTTCAGGGCACCGAGCTCAGGCCACTGCATTCACTCTCACTCTGCAGCTCCCAGCTAGGAGAGCAGCCAGGAAGAACTTGTTCTCCCGGGATGAGCCAGGAATGAAGATACAGGGAAGAGAGGTGCAGTGATGACAGAAGAAAAGACATTAAATACTGGCAGCCTGCAGGAACGGGCCAGGAATCCCAGCAGTGCAGGAGCCTGCAGAAGGAAAGCAGCTGGAGGAGAGGGGCCCCAAGGTGGACATCTCAGGAAGATCTGGAGGAGCATTGCCTGGAGTGTGTCCCTCCTTCTGCACAGAGTGCGATCATGTGTGCCCATCACCGGGGGATGGTCTCAGAGCAAGTACCAGAAGATGGCACTCCTGGATGTGCAGCCACACTGGAGATGCACTGGACTGACATGCTGGGGATGTGCTCCAGACTGGTCATACTGGGGATATGCACCATGAATCCCATTGAAACAGCCACCAAATGTAACTCCTGCCCAGTCCCTGGGGAATACGTAGCCTTGGGGCTGTGTAGGGTCTGGTCCTGAGGTAGTGGAAGCCATGGTCGCAAAAGTACAGCCGTGGTTCTCCTAACTGTGCCTAACTCTGATGCATCCTCTCCAGGAGTGGGGCCATATCTCAGCATTCTCCATGGCTCTTCCCTCTGCTGTAGAGTTTAACTCAGGCCGTGAGACTCTTTGTCATCCTGAATGCCTTTCAGGCCTGGAGAGTTGAAGGAGCATTTAAGGCTCTGAACCTCCCGTGAATTGCCGGCTCCCAGATTGTTGCCAGGGCTCGCTCAGTGGGAGCTGACCTTCAAGGCTTCGAGGTTTAAGCCCTGGTGGCTCAGACTCACCATGCCACTCCATACAGGACAACAAAAGAGGGAGCAAAAGAGGGGGAAAACACAAATGAAAAATAAGATGTCAGCAGAGGAAGGAAGAGGAAAACATCTCCAGTGAATATACATGGAAAATAGGGCGAAGTGAAAAACAGATCCAAAGAAAATCTGAAAAATGGAGCAGAGAGAGGGTTCCCATGAAAACTGTTTTGTATACAGGGCAAACTGTAGGCAGGCCACATTTGGGCCACATAACATAGGCTTTCTTCTAGCTAGAAAAACAATTGCAAACCAAATACTGGCTCACTCTTGGAAAAACAAAATCCACAAAACTGTCATTTGCAGGAGCAGAAGGTCTCTGAGCTTTGGTGAGATCTGCAGATGTCAGAAAAATACCGCACAGGCTTCAAGTGAACCTTGTCCTGGCATGGCCAGGTCCAGGCTTGGTAGGAGTGGGAACTGGCTCAGGAGGGAGGAGGAGGAGGGTTTGGAAGAGCCCAGGCAGGCAAAGCGAGAGCGCAGCAGCCTGGGGAAAGCAGTGCTTCTCTCCCCTCCAGGGGTCACGGTCACTTCACTAAACGAGCCTCACCGGGCCAAGCCTTGGTTGTCCAGCCGCCTGTCCCTGAGGGTCAGCTTTGCAAAGCTCTTGGGACGGCAGCTGCCAAAAGAGAGGTGGATACGCCCTCCTTGGGGACGTGCTCAAAGAGGAGATGTCGTTCTGTGGCGTCCCAGCGTCTTTAGCTCAGCAAACAGCACAGCAAGGAGCTCTTGGGCTTTGCTGCGCCACTGTCAGAAACCTGCACTGCTTCACTTTGCTTTGCCCGTGCAGCGGTGCGGTGCCGAGCTGCTGCCAGCCATACCCAGGGAGGATCCCGCAGGTTCATCTAAAGGGGTGCTCTGAAACAAAAGAGGGGCCCGAGCTCTCGTTTCAGCCTGACAGACCCAGGGACACATTCACGGTGAGGACACAAAGGCAGGTGATACAGAAATAAATAACCTCTGCCATCAGGCAAGTTTGGGCAGTGACAGGGGGAAAAATGTGTTTTGGAAGAGCGAGACGAGTTTTAATCAACACACCATCCTTGCTGGGAGCACCAGGCTGAGGAGCAGCAGCAATCTCTTGTATTTGATCCCAGCACAGTGAGATCTCTCAAAGCACAGGGACCTGTTGCCAATATTTTCAGGGTCACAAGTGCCCCCCTTTGCGGGTGACAGCTGCTCTTGCTGGCCAGCAGAGAGTGGCCAGGGGAAGCTATTAATTTGTTTTTCCATTGAAGTTTAAAAAAAAAGTTTTCTTGCAGCCATGACCAAGAAAGGAGGCAACAGCACAAAGCAAATAAACAGTCATTAATGTGCCTCAGAGATATGTTTATGCTTCATTCCTGAAAAGCACAGCCTCTCAGTAGTGCAACGCTCTGGGCTAGAACTGGGGAAAGGGTGAGAGCTGGGGAAAATAGCCCGGACGGAGCAGGGCGGGGGGTCCCTGTCACTGCCTGCCTGTGCAAGGGGACAGCCACCGTGAGCGAGCATGGAGTCATGCCCAGAGGTGTTGTGCAAGAGAGCAATGGTCAGATGCGGGGTCGCACTTCTGCTTTCCCTTCGGTTTGATGGCGGGGCTTAACATGGGGCTCACGCGCATCCCCAGCATCCCCTGCCAGAGAGAAAAACTCTTATGAGTTTGCCCTGAACAGCCATCCTCATAAGAGAGGAATATGTCATCTCTAGTAGGAGTGAAGTCCAAGCTTGGAAGGACCTACAACGTTTGCCAACATTTTACCTTACTTCCCACTCCCACTCAGAGCCTGGATGCCTCTGGCCTCTATCACAGCGGCAGAGAGCTTGCCCCACAGGCAGGACATGTGCAGTACCAGCTCACGGATCTGAGAGCAGGTGTGAAATGGCCAAGCCACCACCCAGCATGTCACTGTCCATGTCCCCAAACAGCAAATGCACCAGGGAAAGACCGTGAATGCTGAGCCCAGGCTGGGGTGAGAGGCAGGGACGAGGGGTGCGTGGCCAGGGCCACATGTGTGACCTGAGCAGGGAGGTTTCTGGAGCGACTCCTGTTTGCAATGAAACGCTCTGCTCTGCACACCCTTATTCCATGTGCTGGGACCCAGTCAGACAGTATTTATCCCCTTGGAGATTAAATGATAAATGGTGACATCTGTAGCTCTGGTCTGTGTAACCCAAGTTGTATAGAACCCACCCCAAAAAGCTGGGCTGAGATTCCTGCCTGGGCTTTGTTTGTTTGCAGCTCTTGCCTGGTTCTAGCGGCTGCCTGGAGCACAGCACGGGCAGGTGCTGGGCATCTGTGCGCAGGCTCGGCGGCTCTCCTGGCTGGTTTCGAGTGTCTCATCCATGGCCTGGGTGCAGGGCACACATGAAGAAGATCGTTTCGCTGAACTATGGGAGAATCAGTCACTGCACTAGACCATTTCTGAGCAACAACATTCCCAACGACTGTATTTCTAACCCCCAAGGGGAATTTACAGAGAGATTTGGAAAAGACAGTGCTGGGTCATTTTGGAAAAGCTGTGATGGTTTGTCAGAGAGGCAAAAATCATGGTCTTAACCAGCACCATTCATCAAACAGCTCTGCATGTCTCATAAGAGACTGGGCCCCAACCTACTCAAATTCCCCTTAGGTCAAATATGTTCTTCTTCCCCGAAACTGTAATGTCCCCTCTTTGGACACAAAACCTCCCACTTCCTGACCTAAACCCACAAAGCACTCTTTCCATACCCTGCTCCTTCTCACTTACAAAGCTGTTGTGTTTCAGTGATGAGTAAAGTAATCCCCACTCATAAATTATGTTTATAGCATGCTTTTGGATCTTACGGGATTAAAAATACTGAAACAATGTCAGTTATTATTTTTCCCATCAGTTCAGAGCAGTAAGTTCAGTCCCCTTTAGGAAACTCTTCTCCATAATTAGGAAAATGTCATGGTAACTGTTTATCTTAATCAGCGAGTCTAGAACTGTGAACGCTGTGAACGCTACAAGCTCCCTCACAGACAGGCTGAGCTTTTCCGAGATCCCTGATGAGATTTAGCAGTGAGCAGGGGACCGAGGGAGGGTTGTGTAGCACAGCACTGAGTCCTCAGCTCACCTGCTGTTTGTGGAAGAAGGCGAGGGCAGATGAAACCGCTTTGATGCCACTGGCCTTGCAAGGATGGTTCTTTGCCAGTCCCAAGGGTAAAAGTCTTGCTCGACACTATGACTCCTTCTCCCTGAAAAGCAGCCAAACTCAAGAGCTTTGTTGCCGTAGTGGACATGTTTGTTTAGGTCAGGAAAGCAACTGAGAACAAAGTAAAAATAATGTGCTATATAAATGTGGGGGGTGCTGTGTGCAGCCCTGGGCACCCACCTCCAGCACAGGCCCAAGGTGCAAGCGGGTTCAGCAGGGACATGAAGGTTAATGTCGTCACGAATAACGTGAAGGTTATTAAACGTCAAAGTTCACCTCCTTCAGCTCAGGAAACTCCTGAACTGCTGTTTGCCAAAGGCTGGATGGGGTATTAGGGGATCGACCCATGTGTTGCATGGCCAGTTTCTTGTACTCTTTCCCTCTTTCTGCTTGCTGGCTGTTAGAGACACAGGCAGATGTGCAGCACACCTTCGGAGAGCCATTCTCCTGCTCTTAAACAGTTGGTGAAGGGCATAGCACAGCTGAGGCCCAAAATAGGCTCCAGTCCTGGAACTCGCACAACCAAGAACTGTCCCATGGCAGCTACAGTCACCTGCTTTCTGCGTTGTGCTGTTGTTGGGTGAGTGGGTGTTTGGGGCCATTTCCACTGGTTGTTGCAGTGAATTTTTCAGGGGGGAGCTGGTTGTCTTGCACACAGGGACAGAGGCACAGTAAGCCCAAGCCTTGATGGGCTGGGGGTGGCCCGCAGCCATGCCCGCTGCTGTCCAAACACTCAGGCATGGTTTGGGTCACCTCTGTGCCCCCTGTTGGTTATAGAAACAGGACAGCCACACAGGGTAAGGGCAAAGATGCAGGTAGCACAGTAAGTCTGTAGTACTTGATAAAACATGAAGAAAACGCATCAGGGTAGCAAAGGGACCACTAGAGGCCATGGTTACTGTTTGAGTGGCATTTTAGTTGGGGAACATGCCAGACATGTTATTTGTGTTCCCTGTAACTGCAGTTTTGGTTTTGGGGAGCTTTCGTCAAAGCAATTAAGGGCCAAGAGCTGCACCACTTTGGAGTCTTCAACCCTTCCTTCCCCCTGCAGAGCACAAGTCACCCTCACGGACACCACTGAGCGGTGACAGGAGGTAGCTGAAGAAAGATGGAAATATCCCAAGCAGACCGGATCATGCTTGCCTTTTTTTTTTTTTTCCCCCTGGCATCACAAATGGCTCCTGGAAGCAAAAGGTGGAAAAACAAGCCTGCAGAGCACAAACACAAAAAGCAAACACGGGGATGCTTGGTTTCTAGCAAAGGGAGGCTGGTGCTGCTGATGGGCTGAGTCATGCCCCCGGCTGGCAAGGGGCACATGGTGGGATGGGAAGAGCTGGGGAAGTGGCAGATGGCCTCTCTGGACCAGCTGGCAAATGGCCTGGCGGGGAAGGTGAAGCCTTTCCAATTCCAGTTTGTGTGAAAAGGCTGTGGCCCTCAGGATGTAGTTCAGGGAATGGTGTGACCACAGCTACCTCAGGCACCCAGCGATGCTTGTGTTGTGCCAGGCACCAAGCCCAGTGCCTCCATGAGCTGAATCCACATGCTACAACACCCCAGTGACTCCCATTTAAAGCTGTCCTGTGCCTCTAGGCCAGCTCCATGCTCCAGGATTGCTCTTTGGAGAGCCATTCCAAGGAGCAGTCCCACCTTGGGGACGCATGAGTCCTTGCTTGGCTGATGCAGATGTATTCAAACATGTTTTTGGCCCTTTTATTTTATTGCTGTTTGTCAGACCAGGATAACCACCTCATTAAATCCAACCCTGCCTTGACAAAGCATTGGCAGGAAGACTGCAGAGATCAGCTATGTCCCTGGGACAACTTAATCTGCCTTCAAGCTGTAGCTGTTATGGAATAATAAAGCTCCCCTGCTCGGATGTGCTCTACAAAAGGTCACATCCTTTCCCAACACCCTCTTCAGTAGCCCTGGGCTGTTGTGGGAGGGGAAGGGAGTTCCTCTCCCCACTAAGAGATGTGCTTCCAGTCCCCTGCTCCCATTTCAGCATGTTCCCTCTGCCCTGCCCTGCAAGCTTTCAGGCTCATACAGTTTTGGACTGGCTCCACTGCTGGATGAGTGTCAGCCCAGCCTGAACACCCACAGTGTTGCTGAGGCTGGATGGTTCTCGCTGGCCATTTTGTATGTGTTCCTCAGGTCTTGCTTCTCCCCATCGTGTGCATCCGTGCACTCTCTGGAAGATGCTGCTGCGAGGGCTGGTGAATGGCACTGCTGTGGGCACAGCAGAGCCTGTAATGGATAGCAACATCTGAGGTGTAGAAGGGACACTGCTGTCCTGGGTGCACTTGTGTGGCTGTTGGTGTGTATGAGCTTTGGTAAAACCGGTCATAAATTTGGTATTCGCTCCTGCATATAATGTTGATTAAAGAAAACAAGGCATGATCTTGCTGAAGTTTGCTGTGGAAAACATCATCATTTCATTCTCCAAACTGAAAGTTATTGATGAAAAACGCTAATATGTTTTTTTTTTCCCCCCAGTCTTCTTGTAAATATTTCCAATACATGAAAATGCACATTTCCCTTTGGAAAACTGACATTTATTTTAGCCAAATATCCATTTTTTTCAGTGGGAAATATTTCAGCAAGTGCGTGCACTTTTCATTGCACGTTGAAATTTCATGCACTTGTTGAAGTATTTTCCATTGTGATAGAAAATTGCTGATCTGATAAAAAGTGGACTCCAAAGGAACTACAAGCTATGGTACGATTGTTCCAATGGAGCTGCTGCTGCTATGACCCAGACCCACTTGCTTTTTCTCTGTTTTCGATAAGCAACTTCTAAGAGCTGGGCTAACTTTCACTCTGCTCTTCACATGGCCTTGATTTGTTTCTCAGCTCTGCAACACATCTATCTCCTTTTGCAATGCTACTACTTCTGCTTTGATCTGCCTTTATGAAGTTTAATTGCCCGGAGAATAATTAATTTGAGCTTCTCTCCGAATTGTGTAACAGAAAGGTTTGTAAGAAGACCAGTCGGAGCTCTGGCACTGGGTTTTGTCACAGTCCCATCCCTACACTGCACCTGACTGCAGTGGCATTGCAGCTCAGGGTTCCTGGTACTGGTCCCTTCTTCCCAAAGGAGACCTCTTGCTCCTCAGTATTAGGGCAGGAATGACTGCAAAACTGCAGCTCCAGAAAGACCTCACGTGACACTTCCATACCCTCATGGTCAATACTGAATTTGAGAGTGGGAAAGACCTTGTTCTGACCCTGTTTCTGAGAAATGTGCCCTGGACCACCTTGGGGTGGATCACCATCCCTTGCTGGTGAGGTCCTTTCTGTGTAAACTACCAAAAACCTCTGTGTCAACCTGTGGGACAGTTGGGGAGGGGACTGTTCGCTGGTCACAGCCTTTGAGGTGACTTGCACTTTGGTCCCACAATGGCATGATGGAGCAGATTAATTTTTTTAAAAGTAGAAGGCAATGGACCTGCATCAGGATCCTCCCACAGCTCTGTGCTAGGGAAGTACTTTGTTTGCCGTCGACTTATTTCTCCCTTTCTTTTCTTTAACTTTGTCAAGGCTCAGAGAGGGATCTGAAGGCTGTCCTGGGCTCCTCCTGACAGGTGGCACCATGTAGCCATTAATTACTAGGGACGACTGTGCTGGGAACTTCACCTGGCATGGTACAAAAACACTGCTTGTTGGCAGTGCAGCTGGCTGAGGGTAAAGCCTGAATGGGTAAACAATATCCCCAGTACTAAGAAGTCCACATAGCTGAAACCTGCCCAACCCAGTGGGAAAAACGCTGACAGACTGGCTTGGACATGAAGGGTTTGACAGCCTTGGGCCACAGTGAGCAAACTCTGATGCTGCTGTTCAGATGGGTATTGCTGCAGGAATTAGGACCAAGGGGTTTGAAGCAAAGCTGTGGAAGGGAATGCTTCAAAAAACACTGCAATGCTGAATTTCCAGGTTGCTTGGATCTGACAGCAAGTGTCATACGTCCCCCGTATGTCTCCCAAATGTGTCCTGATCTAACTGTTCCAGGCCTCAAGACAATACCTGCCCCTCAAGGCATTTGCTACATACCCCAAGGCTGCCTGGCCCATCTGAGTGTCCAGACCCATGTGCTGTGCTGTGCAGTGACTTTGTGATGGGACAAGGTGGCACTGAGGACTAAGCTGTCCCCTCTATTCACCTCAGAGCCTCTTGGTCTCTGGAACATCAGGGTTGGCTTGAAAGAGACATAGGACGCAGCTTCTATGTAGTCATACCTTAGGCCACAAGGGTGGATGTGCTTGATCTTCTTGATGAAGGAGGTGGTCATACCAAGACTTTACCTTCAATGTATTGCATAGTAATTTTTATTTAAGAACCCTTAAATTCTACACCATATTTGAAGCACTTGTTCCCAAGGAGCCACTGTGTCAGCAAGAAATGAAGGCTGTAGAAAGGCAATCACCATTTTTCAGCTTTGAAATACTGTCCCCAGCTTTGATGGATTTCTGATAATATCTGTGACTTAGGAACTCTGAGTGCCTTCCTTCCAGAAAATAGTTAGGATGGTTATTGTGAAAGCATGAAGATCTGGGAGATGTTGGGTATGAGGGAAATGAGGACGTCAGAGGTTCTTTCTTCAGCCTGAGTGAAGAACATGAGCTAGCTAACAAAGATACTTCTGGAGAACTGAGTAATCTATTTTATAAGGTTTCTTGGAGGGTGGTAAGGCACTTCTGCTTTAAAACATTATTTCATTGTGAAGAACCCTGCCTTTTCTCTGCAAAGTTGGTATTCCATGAATATTTAATATTTAATGTAAGCCAGAAGAAGTAGCAATGTACAGTCAGCTTGTGATTTCATCCACAGGAAATGTGATCATATTAGAAAACACATGTAACACATGTTGCTTCTTATTAATTATGCAGTACCTAATAAATTGCTAGATACAGACTGAGCTCAATTGTTTCGTTTTTCCCGTGCACAACAGAGTGGAACTAAGCTCTGACAGATTTAGGTTTCTTATGTTTTAATTCCTCTGGGGGGAGCACGCGAACATTTCTTATCAGAAACTTAGAAGCAGAGTGAGAAATAACCCTCCACACTTATCACTGACTCCTGGACCCTGATCAAAGAATATTCGCTGTGGCATAAAGTTCAGTAATGCCAGACTTAGAAGGAAACTTGTTT